>NW_025333999.1:10081419-11317839 GCF_019186645.2 Phyllostomus hastatus
AAAGCTCCCCCGGGGCCACCTTGCATGAGAATAAGTCTACTAAGACATGAACTGCTTGGAGAGGAAAGGTAGCCAGTCTCTCAAAGGAGAAGGGCCTTGAGCCTGTTCCTCAATGGACTTTTATTGGGTTTAATTTGCACAGGAATACAGGGTGTATACGTAAAGCTCATCAGTCATTGTCAGGCAGTAATGGTCAAACAATAGATAACATTCAAAGAAGTATGAAGGCTTTTCTGAGTCAGAGTCAGATAGATATAGTGATGGCAAAGGGCCATAAAACTGAGAAACAAACTCATTTTCTGCTTGGACCCTTATCACTTAAATTAAGGGTATTCTTAGCAAAGCAGGTTTCCTGGGATTTTATGTATTCTTTCTTAGGCCTGATTGCCCCCAGAAACTGCCCATTCCAGCACAGGGTCACACCCACCTCTAGCATTGTTTCAAGCTTAAAATCAGGTGGGGGATTTGGACAGCCAAGAGATTAGGAGACTTTTTACACATAGAATGAGGACTCAGGCTATGATAAAGCTGAGGGGTGAAGGTCCATCACCCCTTTTCTATAGTCCCCTAAGTCCTTCTCTGATGACCCTTTCTCCACCATACCTGTCTTAGGTTGTCCCTCCCCTAAGGAATCTTACCCATCATTGGCTAATCAGTCATCTGCCTGGGGCCAAGCAAGGTGAAGTAAAGGGGGCAGAGGCTGCACCCCTTCCGGGGGTATAAGCTTTGTCTCCTTAGTGGCTTATGGTCCCAAGGTCTTTTTACTCAGCCTTAGCCATGGGGGGGTTACAGCTTCTGAAACCAGACAGGGAAGTTCCCAACAACCAACAAGAACTTTCCTGCCATGTGTCTTCTACTCTTCCTAATAGTTTATATTAGGTGTGACCCATGTTTAGTCCTGCTTCATAAATGGTTTGCTTTGCCAGGCCAGCGTGTCTCTCAGGAATGTAAGGACACCTGTGTAGACAAGGTCAGAAACTGAAATGGATGGTTTTGGAAATGGGAGCCCCAGGCCTTTCTGTCACCCTAATTCTCCTCATAGCCCCTGTTAAGTGTTGCCTTTTTCTATGTATTCACACGCTTTATCACTTATTTTTTTAAAAAAACTATTTACATATTTTGAGAGAGGGGGAAAAGGAGGGAGAAAGAGAGGGAGAGGAACGTCAGTGGGTAGCTGCCTCCTGCATGCCCCCTACCGGGGGCCTGGCCCAAAACCCAGGCCTGTGCCCTGAATGGGAATTGAACTGGCAACCTTTGGTTTGCAGGCCTGTGCTCAGTCCACTGAGTTACACCACCCAGGGCATGTTATCACTTCTTAAAAATCTGAAGCTGAAAGCAAATTATATTAGATATTTTTCTAAGAATATTAAGATCTATCTTATTCTTTCACATAGCCACATGGTATTTTATTGCTTGGACAATCCATTGTGTATTTTACCCACCCTTCCTATGGAATAGCTGTTTCAATTACTGTTTAACTTTTTGCTAGTTGCAACAACATTGTAGTAACTACTTTTATATTTATCATATGTCCTTATAGCCATCTGTACCAGTCTATTATGCAACTCATTAGAAGAATAATTGTTGGATCAATGACTGTACAGTTTTTCAGATAATGACAAACTGTCCTCCAGAAGAAGGCTGCACCATTTCATGCTTACACGGGGAGACCACGAGGTTTCTCTTTCTGTTTCCCCTTAAACTAAAAATCTTTAACTTCTACTACTGAAGCCTTAAGTAAGGTTTGCTTCATTGAGCCAAAAATGTTGGACAAAGAGCAGTCTTGGGGCTTGAAGTCTAAACCACCAGCAGCATGGCTGGGTAGAAAAGACAATATGTCCATCGACCCAGGGTTTTATAAGCATTTTTATACATCAGGTCAGGGGAAGGACAAAGAAAGAGGTAGTCTGAAAGCTTTTACCTGAGCTTTAGGCAAGAGGTAGGAGAAGGCGAAGTGGTGCTCAGCAGGCCAGTAGGCAGGACGAGTGAAATAGGAAAACTGAGACAAATAGCTGAACAAACTGGCTGTCCTGCAAGATTCGAGGCCAGGCAGGTAAATAAGGGATTTGGGAAGCAGGAAGAAAATACGCAAAGCTGTCAGGATGTCTGACACGCCTTTATTCCAGGGTGGGGCAATCTGCGTTGGCGCAAAGTCCAGACACCTTTATGTGCTAAGTGAACACAAAGCCGGTGGGGTGCCAATATTTGACGGTACTGGTTGTATAATACAGCTTGCTTCTGTACATGTGGGCCCTTAATCATGATTGTATGGACACTGCTGAGTCCCAGTTGCCCAGATAGCAGGGTGAGGGAGCCCAACTGACTCTATCATCCCTAGACTGGCTGAGCAATTCACAGACAAATACAGAAGGTTACCTCCCTGGAAATAATGCCTAAGCCTCAGTTGTAGTTCAACTCCAGGCTCAGAAAAGCAACAAAACCAGGTGGGCGATGCCAGACCAGCTGCAATGACTAACAACCCCCTGCCTTGTCACTGACCACTCAGTGGAGACCACAGCCTGAAAGGGCACACCTGTAGAACTGATGAACATTCTGCTGTAACCCTCCCCTGAGACCTCCCCTAAGATTCCCACCTGCAAGAGAGAAAAAACCCTCAAGACAAAGGACCCAGCCTACACTCTCCCTCTGGGGAGCATGCCCTGCCACTCCCTCCCCCTTTTCTTCCCCCACAGGCATGCATTTCCTAAACTCTAAGGGACCCTGCGACTTGCAACCAGGGGAGCAATGGCAGTGGCAGCTTGTTCCAGGCTAACCCCCTGAACTTATTCCCAAGGCTGCCTTTCCTCCTCCCAGGGAGCTAAGGCAGCCCAGCCAAGGCTCTCCTACTGCTTCTTCTGTGCTAAGCCCTATCTTGTTTAACTGCCCCGAGCTTTATTAACATGCCCGTATATCACCTGGACTCATGTTGCGAAAACTTACCTGCATGGAGTTAAGAACCCACACACTACCTGCTAGTCCTAGGCAGCCCTGCTCAGGTCCAGGTCCCCTGTCCAGTAACAGAGCCAGCTCTGGGACAGCAGGGTCCACTTAAGGAAATGCCCCCTCCTATGTATTAGCTGAAGCAGCAGTTCAGAAAGCCCACGTGTACATAAGCAGGGGTTCCTGGAGTTAGATCATTCAAGACTAGAACAATCTATGAAAATAGCCAATTGGAAATTAATCTGAAGTTCCAAAAGGCAAAACAGGAATGTGAGAAATCTTTTGTTCGCTAGCCTGTGCCATTAACAGATTAAGAGTTCTCTTTCTCCGGCTCTTTGGCCTCTAAATTTAATTTAGAACATCTCAGAATATTTTCTCATCATTCCTTACACCCTTGCTACAATGAACTTTAATCCTTTGCAGTCAAAGAGGTAGAAAGTGGGTTACCACATCATTATGGTTTTAATTCCTTGTTGCTAGTAGGGATTTTCAAGGTTGGGAGTGATGACCAGGAAACCAGGTTAGGCAGCAGGGGGAGAGGGTGGCAGGGGGACTGGAATCCTAGCTGTGCACTTGAACTGTGTCACCTGGGGCCACTTATGCCCCAGTCCTGCCTATACTGCAATGTGTCCTGATATGGGAGCTGGAGACAGGGGGCCTGCCCTGCTCCTTTCCAGCCTTGGGACCCTGGAGTGGCCCTCGCTTCTTCATGTGTCAAGTGGGGAGGACAGGAAAGTCTGCACAGCCTGTTGTAAACTCTGAGGATCGTGTGGGAGGCTGCGTGGGGGTTTGGGAGAGCCACAGGACACATGGTCTCCACCCCAGCAGTGGCCACCCCTGCTTGTATGGGCACCTTGATATGGTCTCCTTGAGGGGGCGGCAGGGGCTTCCAAGGCAGAGGGTGGCCAGCTGTGCTGTAGGAGCCGTTGGGGAGAAGAGCAGCAAGATATCAAGTGAGGCAGTGGCAGTGTGGTGGGGCCACAGGCCTGCCTGTCCTGCTGCTTTCAGTTGTCCCTCTGGCAAGCACCTTGCACGGTTCCATTTGAAGAGCAAGCCTTGTGGCTGCAGGCAGCGCGCCACCCCAGCCCCAGCTAAGAGCCCCTCAGTCCCTGTTCTTCTGGGGTATCTAGCCTGTTGTTAATTTTATTCAGTGTATTTTTCTTTTCAGATGTGGTACCTTTTTAAAAATTTTTCTAGTTCTTTTGGGGTTTCCAGTATCTTTGATCTCTTTACTCATTATGTTCATGTTTTCTTTTACATGTTTGTGAATTTTTATAAAAGATTTGTAGCCATTGTTTAAGGTCGTATTAATTCCAGTGTTGGTCACTTTCTAACTTGTTTCTTTTGATTAGATTTCTTCCTGGTTTGGGGGATTTTATTTTTCATGCCAAGTCATTTACAATTGGATGATACACATCCACATTGTGGGCGGTGCCTTCACTGGTGCTGGATTTGGTGGGGCTTTCGGAAGAGTGTTGGGTATTGTTCTGATCATATTTAAGGAAATAAAAAATTAGTTTGCTCCTCTGAGGCTAACTTTCATTTATGTCTTATCTACATGAATCTTATTTGGGACCTAAATTTGTTAACTACTAGGATGTAGTAATTAATTTCTGGTAACTAGTGAGCAACGCTTTCACGAGCTCTATCCACTCTGGTGTGGAAGGACATGTGCTTGGTGGTTTCTCACGCCCATTTCCCATGCTCTTTTCTCAGCCTGGGCCAGTCCCTCTCAGGTGTGTACAGACCGCCACTCTCCCAGGCCCTGGACAGGCCCTCTGCACATCTCTGGGTCGCTTTCCTGAGCAGTGCCATCTTCTCCAGCTCTCTGCCCCGCACATGGCCTCTGGGAACTCTGATCTGTGTCTCCTCAACAGAGACCACAGGAATCCCTTTAGGTCCCCTTTCTGAGCTGCAGCCTGGAAACTGTCCTCAGTCAGTGTTCTGAGGCCATCTCCAGGCTCACCTCCTTGGTATCCCTGTGGAGGGAGCCCTTGTTCACCCACCAAAGAGTAGAGGAGCCCTTCACTAGGGCCAGTCTGGGCCCTGGGGGAGGGGAACAGAGGGCCCTGTGTTTATGCTGCTCCTGGGAGCTCCCAGTCTCATGGGGATGAGACCAGGGACCTAAGAGCCCTGTGAGATCCCACCACCCTCACCTCAGCCCACCTCCAGAGAGGCTGTGATGGCAGCAGTGAATGCCATTGTTCCATGTTTTGTCTGGCAGAGGTGAGGCCATGATGTGGCAAGGCCTCACGTTATGTTACTGTTGGCCTGGAGGAGGTGGTTTTGATTGGATCAGCTTTGTGGGTAGTGATTACACTAACCACAGCTTGTTCTGCAATATAGCACTTACCCTGTACCAGGCTCTGCTCTCAGCATTGTCTACACATAGTGATTCATTTAATAGTCACAACAGCCCTAATATGTAGGGACTGTGATTATCCTTGTTCCCTGAGGGGCAATGTGAGACACAGATAAATTTGGTGACTTGCTGAAGGTCACCCAGCTACTCAGTGGAGAGGCTGAGCAGGGCAGGGGGGCAGCCCCAGGGTCAGCAGCCCAAAGTGTGGGTCACCGGGTCCCTTGCTGGCCATTCCCTACGTGAGCATGAGACTTGCAGTCAGCCAGCACAGGCTCACTGCTGGAGGGTCCCTGAGAGGTCCCTCAGTGCAACCCCCCTATTTCAAGAGAAGTAACATGAGGTTTGGAGAGGAAGGGAAGTGGCTTCCTCAGAATCATGCAGCTACTCCAGGGCTGGCCCTGGACTGCAAGCCAGGTGACTTGACTTTCAGTTCAGTTTTTTTACTACAAAGAATGATTCATACATAAACTTCAGAAGCAGATCTTTTGCCCCAGGAGACCTTGAGGACTGGGGTGACGCTATGTCATAGACTTCTGAGGGTGTGAGGGTCACACCTGCTTGTGGAAGCATCTATGACGTGCACCCCTGGTGAGAAGCAGTACAAGGAAGAACTCCCACTCTCACTGCCAAGCTCAGGGAATGGCCCATCTCTGAGAGGGGCTGGGCCCATGGGGTCCATGCAGCACAGTGGGTAACTCTTGCCCCTTTCCGTCTCACTTTCCTTCTCTCCCTCGATCTCTGGCTGCACCCTCAGCTTCCCTCAAGCAGAGATGACCATAAACTACAGATCCCATCCTATACCCCAGTGGGTTTTTCATCCCCCTCAATATTTGGACTTTACATTTGCCTGTGAGGAATCTTTTGGGATTGATGGCATGGTCATTTTCTTGGTTGTGGTGGTGATTTCATGGACGTATACATATGCCAAATCAAGTTGTATGCTTGAATTATTTGCAGTTTATTGCATATCAATAAACCTATTTTTAAACAAATTTAACTATAAACTATTATGAATATATATTGTAAACTATAAAAACTGCATAAATAATTGAAATGTTTATAAATAAAACACTAATAAAGGATGAAAATGCAATTCCATAAAATATTTAATCAATATTAAAGTGTGCAGAGAAGAAGGAACTGATAAAATAACAGACTGGATGAAGATCAAATAAATAGATTTTAACCATATCAGTTATTATATTATCTGTAAATCCACTAAGCATTATAGTTCACAGTTAGAAAAGGTTAGAAAAATGAGAGAGCAAGACCAAACTATATACTGTCTATTAAAGTTGCAATTTAAAAGCAAGACAGAGATAGATTGAAAATAAATGGAAAGAAAAAGATGTAACATTCAAATAGTAAGGGTAAAAAAATCTGCTGTACCTATCTTTATAGCAGATAAAGTTGGTTTTAAGGAATATTGCCAGAGATAAAGAGAGACCCTTTGTGGTGGCAAAAAGGTTAAATCGCTGCTGATAATCATAAATGTGTATGTGTCTAGTAGTAGAGCTGAAATATACATAAAACAAAGACTAAGAGAATGAAATGGAAATTATAGCACCCCTTCCTACACAATTGACTGATTTAGATGAAAACAACAGTAAAGCCATAACAGATCTGAACACAATCAGCCACCTTGGCTTAATGAACATTCACAGAGCAAATGTGCAGCTTCTAATGAAGACTCATTCTTTTCATGTGAACATGGTACCTTCACCAATTTGGGCCACATTCTGGACTATAAACACATCTAAATACGTCTAAGAGGAATGAAATCATATAAGGTAGATTCTCTCACCTAAGTGAAATTAAAATGTAAATTAATAAAAAATATCTAAAAAGATCTCCAAATTTGGTATATTGGGCAACACGTCTCATCCATAGTTGAAAGAATAAATCAAAACTTGAAAAATATTTCAAAATTAATGATAATGAAAATATAACATGTCAAAATTGTACTGCTAAAGTAGTGCTTAGAATAAGGTGATAGTTTTTAGTGCTTCTATTTAAAAAGCATATAATTCAGCCAAGACGGCCAGGTAGGTGAATATAGTACTTCCATCCTCCCACAACTACATCAAAAACACAACTAAACTACAGAGAAACGATCATTTGGAATGACCTAAAATCTATCTACAGGGAAATCCTACAATGAAGGACATAAAGAAGAAGCCACATCAAGACTGGTAGGAGGGGCAGAGACGCGGAATAGGCTGGTCCCACACTCACATGTGGTGGATAAAAGTTGAGAGGGATATCTTGGCTGTGGAGGTTGCCCCTGAAGAGTGAGGGTCCCAGCCTCAAACAGGGCCACCCAGCCCAGGGTTCCAGAGCCAGGAGAGAAGTTCCCATAACTTCTAGTTGAAACAACCAGCAGAGAAGCTGAATGAGACAGACGGCTGCTAAAGTCCCTGGCATTCCTTTTTTAAAATTTTATTGTATTTTTCAATAGTTTAGCTTTACTGTATTGTTTCCCATTACCATTTATCCCCCATACCGTCTTCCAACTCCACCTACTTCCCACAATCACCACACTGTTGACTGTGTCCGTGAGTTCTTTTCCTTTTTTGCTCAATCCCTCCACCCTCACCCCCACCAACAGCTGTCAGCCTGATCCTCTATCTATAAGTCTGTCTCTATTTTGCTTGTCAGTTCAGTGTGTACATTAGATTCCACATATGAGTGAAATCATATGGTACTTGTCTATGTTCATTGCAGGGTTATTTACAATAGACAAGATTTGAAAGTGGCCCAAGTGTCCATCAGTAGATGAGTGGATAAAACAGCTATGGTACATTTACACAATGGAATACTACTCTGCTGTAAAAAAAGAAGAAAATTTTATCCTTTGCGACAGCTTGGATAGACCTGAAGAACATTATGCTAAGTGAAATAAACCTGGCATTGCTCTTAAAAGGCCTGCCAAAGGACTTACTTGGACTCACTTCCTCTGACCTCCAGCTCTGGGAGAGCAGCTCTAAAGGTACCAGAGATGTATAGGGAGGAACTGGATTGACTGGCACCAGGGTGAGGGCCAGCTTTCTCAGGGCAGCTTTCTCTCAGACAGAAGCACTGGCAGAGGACACTGTTTCTTTTCTGAGCCCTTTCCCCACAGAGCCAACAGGTGGGCACCATATCTGGGTCTCCACCAACTTGGCTATCACTCTTTCCCCCATCCCGGTGATTCCCTGAGACCCTACCACACCAACTTGCAGGCCCACCAAAGCTGTTTCCAGTGGCTTTCCTATACCAATGTCCTGTCTTTACTCATTCTTCAGACTTTTCTAAAATCCCTCAAACAAGCAGCATCTTGCTTTGGTGTGCCCTTTGCCTCTAGCTAAGTGGCCCTAACCCCAGTACTTGAGGCACTAGGCTTTGGTTCACAGCTTGGTCTCTTCTGGGAAACTCTAAGCCCAGCACACACAGCAGCCACCTGCAGATCGCTTTGTAGCCCATGCTGGGTGCTCCCAGGCAGAACACAGGTGGCAGCTGACCTTGGCTTGCACTTCCTGGGAGGTTCCAGAGCAAGTGCACCCAGTGGAAAGCTTCAGACCACATCAAAACACCACTCAACCACCTCTACAAGTGACACATTTAAGGGGTGGACTCAGCAGGCAACAGAACCCTGCTGAAGTAAGTCCTGCTCCATGGGGTGGGCCGTTGTACAGTTGGTCCTCCATGGTGGTTACAGCCAGTCCTCAAAGCCAATCTATCTGAGGGTAAATCTCTCCCATTGAAGTGCCAATGGCAATTAAGGCTCAACTATGGTAAGAAGGTGTACATAGCCCACACAGGGGATGCACCTGGAGTGTTTAGCTCAGGTAAATGGGGAGTCTGTGCCACTGGGCCTTACAGGACACCTTCCACATTAGGCCACCTGCCATGCCTGAGAGATGCAGAAGCTCAACATAATACACAGAAACAAACATAGAAAGGCTGCCAAAATGAGGAGACCAAGAAACATGCTCCAAATAAAAGAACAGAACAACACTCCAGAAAAAGAACTAAACAAAATGGACAAAATTACAGAACTAAACAAAATTGCTTGTAGTAGACAAGCAATCTACTAAATGTAGGGTCAAAACACTGGTTATAAGGATGCTCAATGAACTTAGGGGAAAAGTAATGAACTTAGAGAAAACTTTAACAGCATAATAAAGAATATAGAAACTATAAAAATAGAGTCAGAAATGAAGGCTACACTAACTGAACTGAAAAATACTTTACAGGGAATAAACAGTAGAATTGATGAAGCTGAGTATCCAAATGGCATCTTGGGAAAAGGATGTAAAAAACATCCAAACAGAACTGCAAAAAGATAAAAAAATAAAAAAATACAAGGATAGTGTAAAGAGTCTCTGGGACAACTTCAAGCATATTTGTATTGTGGGAGTGCCAGAAGGAGAAGAGAGGGAGCAAGAAATTGAAAGTCTATTTGAAAAAACAATCATGGAAAACTTTCCCAACCTGGTGAAGGAAACAGATATGCAAGTCCAGGAATCACGGCAAGACCCAACCAAGATGAATCCAAAGAGGCCCACACCAAGACACATCATAATTAAAATGCCAAAGGTGAAAAACAGAGAATCTTAAAAGCAGCAAGAGAAAAGCAGTTAGTTACATAAAAAGGAGGTCCCATAAGACTGTCAGTTGATTTTTCAATGGAAACTTTGCAGGCCACAAGAGACTAGCAAGAAATATTCAGAGTGATGAAAGCAAGGACCTACAACCCAATTACCCAGCAAAGCTATCAGTTAGAATCTAAAGACATATAAAGAACTTTCTGAACAAGAAAAGGTTAAAGGAGATCATCACCACCAAACCAGCATCACGTGACATGTTAAAGGGTCTTCTTTAAGAAGATCAAAAGAAAGATGAAAAACATGAACAATAAAATGGCAGTAAACACATATCTATCAATAATTTAACATAAAAAATAAAACAACAAGCAGAACAGAAATAAACTCGTAGATACAGAGGACATTTTGATGCTTGCTGGATGGGATGAGTGTTGTGGGGATGGGTGAAAAGATGAAGGGATTAAGAAGTACAAAGTGGCAGTTACAGAATAGTCATGGGGGTGTAAAGTACAGCACAGGGACCATGGTCGATGATATTCGAGTAACTATGCATGGTGGCAGATGGGTACAAGATTTATCAGGGTGACCACTTAACAAGTTATAGAATGTCTAATCACTGGGGTGTACACCTGAAACTAATATAACGTATGTCAACTGTAATTGAAAAATTAAAAATGGATCAGGAAAAGATATTTTGTTCATTTTTGTAAAATTTTTTTAACATGGGAGTGTTTTAAAGTAGAAAGTTAAATTTTAAGAAAAAGAAATTAAAATAAAAACAGTATGTTGAGCCTAGTTCAACTGCCTGGATTGAAACAAGATAAAATGCAGCCCTCTCTCAGACAAAAGCCTGTCAATCATTTGGCCACAGCTCCACTGCACTCCTCAGTTTTTTTTTATGCTGGGCCTTCTCAAAGTTCAGACCATGGCAATTCTCCATATTTCTTTTCTTAACAGCTTTAGTGAGATATAATTCACTTAATTAATAACTGATTATTATTTATATGTCACCCATTTGAGGTGTACATGTCAATTCTTTTTAATACATTCATTTTTAGAACACCATCTTTAGAACATTTAGAACTTTTAGAACATTTTTATCACCCCAGCAAGAAAGTCCATACCATCACCAGTAGCTATCCATTTTCCCCAGCTCATCTGTTCTCTTACTAATTTTTTTAGCCCCCCAAATCGGCCGGAACACAGCTAACTCCCTGGACTTAGCTGACACATCATGGACATCTGACCAAAACTGTCAGGTGGTAAGCATTTTTGGTAGAAATCAGAAGTAGTGAGAGTTCTTTTTTTTTTCTTCCAAATTTAGATTGCCAGGAGAAAATATTTGTGCAACTAGTTTCTTAGGCAAATGTGCCAGGTAAGACTTGTTTTGAGTAGCTTTGTTTTCTATTGATTCTATTACTTCCAGAGATGGCAAATTTTCTCCACCAGCAGGATGGTACATATGCATCAGGCAGCAGCCGAACTTAAGCTTAGGGAATTTTAAACCTTGTTTTGTTCAAGGGGGCAAGCATGAGATTCCCCGTGTTCTGAAAACACCTGTTGAAAGACAGGACTCTGCACCTTTCTTAAGCTAACTCTGACAATGAACCGTTGGACCTGTGATGGCTGCAGGCTTTGCACTTGGAAGATTTTGCTTTAACTTTTGCTTATTGGTTTGAGTCACTTTTAAAATCTTACTGTCACTGCCCAGATGATTCATGTTTCGAATTAGAAAAAGTTCTAAACTGAAATAATTTAGAGAGGCCTCATATTGGTATAATAACTAGTCAGTAATAAGATGAAAGAACAGAAATCTTTTTAAAAAGTCCACTCGGACCCCTTCCTATTTACCTTCAGATATTTGCAGGTACTGTAAAAAGTCAGACATTAGAAGTAAGTACAATTGCCCTACACTTAAGAAGAAGGAAAAAACAACTGGATATGAATAAATATAACTAATCGTAAGCCCTTTAAATTTCCTATTTTAGGTCCTAAAATACTAATACAAACATTAGGTTAATTAACAAGAGAATTGAGGAAAAAAGAGGGAAAAATTAGAGATTTCCCAATAAGGTGGGAATTTTTAAAAGATTACTGAGAATAAAATTATAAAAATTGGTATATTTTGAATAGATTTTAAAGGATTTTTAAAAATGACTAGAAATTTGGAAAAATTGGAAGTTGGTTTTTCAAAGTCTGATAGAAATTTTTTTAAAAAGGCAGCATTTCCTCTCCCCAGGCCCCTTTCTGGGTAAATCAGAAATGTAAACACAGCCCAGGACTGGTGCTGGGGAAACTGAAGGGGAAAAATTGGAATAGGGGCACTTTTAAAAACAGGAGCAGCTAAACTGTCTCATGTTCAAACTCCTCCCAACTTCTTTAAAAACCATCAGGGGCAAGAAAAAGAATCTTGTGACTTATCTATATATATATTAGTAATTCTGTTGCTATTTTTATCTCTTTTTGTGGCATCTGTATGTTTTAAGTATGATGTTTTCTACCTCTTACTGATGTGGGGGATTTGCTAGACCGCAGAAACTACACTTCTTTAACACAACCCTTTCTTCTTTCTGTTTGCTCACTTTCTTTCTTAATTGTTAAGGCCTTAGGACATCAGAAAGGTATCAAACAGCTTCAGGAACAAATCTTTAGATCTGTTAACCACAGAAAGAGTTTCTGTCCAACTAAAGATAGCGTCTTGACTTCATCAGCCCCAGGAAGGTGAAAGCGGGTCACACTCTCATGAAACCAGGCAAAACAACGCCACAGCTGACATCGGGACCAATACGATGATCAATGACTGCCTGCCCATGATGCCAACTCCTTTAGCCACCACAACCGATGATTTTCCCCCATGTAACCCATCCCCTGGAAGCCACCCGGGAGCCAGGTCTTTGCACACTGGCTTACCTGGGACACCAGGCTTGGCACCATTTCCTCACCTAATAAAGCCTTGTTTTCTTAGCTGTAAACTCTTGTTTACATTTGATTGGGCTTTGATGTGCACAGGCAAATGGACCCCTTTAGTCTAATAACAGATTTACAACAAGCCACCCTAAGTTGTGCCTCAGTGATGTACAGATTACTTTGAGCTAAAGGCTTATGAGAAACTTTTTTTACAGCCAAAGGTTTTCAGGCTTTATTTGCCAGGTGCCGGAACACTGGATGGCACAGTCTGTCCCACTCCCCAGTTGTTCCTCCGTTTATCTGCATTCGAATGTGGGATTGCCCCATCTGCCAGCCACTGCCTTCCCCACCTGGTCTGCCAGCCATCACCTTGCCATGCGTCCTCTCTTCCCTGGCTGCCCATCTCTGCCTCTCCTACCACTCCGGACGAATGTTTCTTCTTTAACTCGTTGGTTCTCAGGCTTCCATACAGTTTGATTTCCTGGCAGTTCTGGTTGTTTTCTGTTTTTAAATTGGCTGTTATGCTTCTTTTGGTTGTGTGAGGAAGCAAAGCATATCTACATAGGCCTCCATCTTGGCCAGTGTAGGGATAATGGAATCAGTCAGACTCCCTCACCTGGATGTCCAGGGAAACATAACTTAGCAGTGTCGTATGACCTTGAGTAGGGGCCCACATGCATAGAATGAAGCTCTGTTATATAACTGAAGGTCAGTATTGGCACCTTGCCAGCTTTGTGTGTACTTAGTATATTAGGGAGTTTGGACTTCCTGCGGTGCAACTTGCAGCTTGTGGCACGTATGTATCACCCCACCCCGGAATAAAGGCATGTTAAGTACTCTGACAGCTCAGTGTATTTTCTTCTGTCTGCCCAAATATCGTGTGAACTTACCTGGCCTTGAACAGCTGCAGGACAATTGGTGTAGTCAGCAGGATTCCTCGCAGTACGGTGTGGAGCCATCAGGACCTCTGGGAGGGGGATTAGCGGGGTGGCCTGCCACCAGTGTGTAGTATTCAGTGGCAGGGCTCCTTGCAGCTTGGGCTCACCCCCCAGGACTGGCCCAATGTTTGTGGCATACCCAGCATGGTAGAGAGGGCACTGCAGGTGGTAGGGGAGACCCTGGAGAAGCTGAGTGCCCTGGTGGCCAAGGAGAGTGGGCGTGGGGTGGGTGTTTCTTACAGCTTTGCGAGCTGTGATGGAGACTGCACTTCATGATGCAGTGAAGTTACTAGAGTTCAAGGGAACAAAGCCTTGGAGGCTTAGGTTTAGGCCCTGGAAGAAGACCTCCAAATAGCAGAATCGCAGGGGTCCTCAGCAGAGCCCTGGTGACCCCCTCCCTGATAGTAGTGACAGATTCAGAAGAGGAAGGGGATGGGAACTGGGTTTCCTGCAGGCTTGCCTAGTAGTGATACAGATGATGAAATCCCAGCAGCCCATGGTGCCTGGGGGGCATCCGTCTGGCCCCACCCCCTTGGTTGATCACACGATGTATTGTCCGTATATACAGGACAAACTAGTCAATCTGGTAAGGCAATTTTGGCAATGCCCTGGGGAGCCTTTGGTAGCATGGCTCCAGCCTTTGGGATTTAGGGGTAGACAGTATTATGTGCACTCATAATGAGATGGAAAAGTTGGCTTGCATCATGGCTCACCCCTCCCTACATCAGAGGCTGCAAAACAGCTGTGGAAATGGGAGGGGGCAGGGATCTCATTCTCTGTTGGAATGGGTCATGGCTACAATTCGTACAGTATGAGCAGGTGCAGGAGACATACCAGACACTGTGAGCAAATGGCAGTCCTACACGGACTTAGTGCAGATCTTACAGGAGTCGGGCATGTGCCAGGCCATGTTTAATCCCAATACTCAAGTCCCCAATGACAAATGCTTTACGGTAGGAATGATGGATCTGGTGTTACTGTTACGTCCCCTCTTCTTCTTTTACATCCGTTGTGGCTATTTTGGCCTGGTATGCTGGGCACTGTATTAATGATGTCATGATGGTGGTGAGTCTGGGAAAGGCGGAGAGTCAGCAGCAACAGAAAGGAGTTCTGGTGGTGTCTGGAGCCCGTTCTGTTCCTCAGGCAAAGAGTGACCCCATGTAGGTGACTAGGTCCCAGATGTGGATGGATCTTTTGGGGCCTAGAGAAGATAAAAAAAAACTGATGGGAAGCCAAACACTTACTTATTAGAACTGTGGAAACAGTTGGGAGCTGACTAACATTTCCTGCAGCCCCAGAAGAAGGAGGCAAAGGGAAACCCCGGGTACATGACCTGAGAGGCCAGTCCTGTCCTCTGGAAGACCACCAGGTTGTGCTAATCTCCCAAGAAAAGGGAGGAAATATCCTTTGGAAATTTGAATAGGGGGAGGGCCAAGGAACCTGTCTACAGGGGGCAGACAGGGACCGGAGATTGCCATGTGGAATTGGCTATCTACTGGTCCCTACAAATGTCCAGCAGGTCCTGGCTTTAGTGGACACAGGGGCAGAATGTACTCTCCTATATGGAAACACTGAAAAGTTTCTGGGGCCTGTGGCCTCTATTGATGGTTTGGGGGGGCTCAGTGTAAGGGTGAAGGCTGTGCACTGAGTATTGGGCATTTGTCCCGCCGCTGGTGTGAATACACTGTATTCCCCCATTCTGAGTATATCCTGGGCATTGATGTGCTCCAAGGATTGTGGCTGCAGACCACTGTGGGGAAGTTTGGTTTGCAAGTGTGAGTGGTAAAAGCTGTTTTGTGAGGGCATGCTGAGCATCCCCTGTATTCCCTGTAGGGTCATGCTGAGCATCCTCCCATTCAGTTGCCATCCACATAACAGGTGACAGCAGTTAAGCAGTACGGGGTGCCCGGGGGATGTGAGTCCAGCAGGGACCAGCCCACCATGTGGACTGCTGTGACAATTCAACCAGAAACAGACACAATCTGGTTTGACACTGCAGTCAAAATAGCCAGTGGGCAGAACTTTGGGCTTGTGGTTGCAAATGAAGCACCACCTCTAACTATTTGCACAGATAGTTGGATAGTGTACTGGGAACTAATGTTATGGATTTCTACATGGCATGGAAATAAATGGGTGATTATGCATAGGCCATTATGGGAGCAGGCCTTGTGGCAAGACCCATGGGAATTAGGCCACCAGAAACAAATCACTATATATCATGTGACCACGCATGCACCCCTTTGCTTCCCCCGGGAATGATGAGGCTGATACTCTACCAAAGGTGTGATGGCCAGTGGCTACACCATCACCTCTTATATGCTGTACAAAAGACCATGTGGTCTACCATAAAAGCTTGGGGTTTACCCGTCACCTCAGCAAAGGTACAGGAAGCTTGTATGACCTGTGTTGTCTGCTCGTGAGGCCATCCCTGGAGGCTTAAACACAATTAGACATAAGTTTGTGAATCTGAAGCCCCAGCATGGTCTTTTTGGATGCAGATTGACTACTAAAGAATCTTAGCTCTTGTGTAAGCATCTGTCTTCTGCAAAGTAATTCTCACATAAATATCAATTTCTAAAACCTGTGAGAATAGGCCTATAATTGATGAAACATTAGGGGTTTGTTTTTTTATTGCTTTGTTTCTTGGTGCTTACACACCTCTCCCACTTCCTTCTGAGGTCCTATCCTGAGGTGTCTCCTATTCCTGAGACACAGGTGGTTCCTGCCTTTGCTGTTCCTTCTGTGGAGGATGCTCTGTCTTCAGATGAAGATGCAAGTGAATGGCTTCTTCCCAATCAGGTTTCAGCTCAGGTGTCTCTTCCTCAGGGAACTTGAGCGTCCCACCTAAAGTATTAGCCTTATCAGTGTTTGTCATGTTTTTTTTCCTTGTTTATTTTTTAAAAATATTTTATTGATTATGCTATTATAGCTATTCCATTACCCTCCCTCCATCCCCCTCCACCCTGCACACCCTCTCCCACCCATATCCCCCTCCTCTAGTTCATGTCCATGTGTCATAAGTTCTTTAGCTTCTACATTTCCCATACTATTCTTGCCCTCCCCCTGTCTATTTTCTACCTACCATCTATGCTACTTATTCTCCGTACCTTTTCCCCTCTCTCCTCCTCCCACTCCCCTGTTGCTAACCCTCGATGTGTTCTCCATTTGTGTGGTTTTGTTCCTGTTCTAGTTGTTTGCTTAGTTGGTTTTTGTTTTAGGGGTGGTTGTAATAATTGTGAGTTTGCTGTCATTTTACTATACCTGTTTTTTATCTTCTTTTTCTTAGATAAGTCCCTTTAACATTTCATAAAATAAGGGCTTGGTGATGATGAACTCCTTTAACTTGACCTTATCTGAGAAGTACTTTATCTGCCCTTTCATTCTAAATGAAAGCTTTGCTGGATAGAGCAATCTGGGATGTAGGTCCTTGCCTTTCATGACTTGGAATATTTCTTTCGAGCCCCTTCTTGCCTGTAAGGTATCTTTTGAGAAATCAGCTGACAGTCTGATGGGCACTCCTTTGTAGGTGACTATCTCCTTATCTCTTGCTGCTTCTAGGATTCTCTCCTTCATTTTTACCTTGGCTAATGCAATTATGATGTGCCTTGGCGTGTTCCTCCTTGGGTCCAACTTCTTTGGGACTCTTGGAGCTTCCTGGACTTCCTGGAAGTCTATTTCCTTTGCCAGATTGGGGAAGTTCTCCTTTATTACTTGTTCAAATAACTTTTCTACTTGTTGTTCTTCCTCTTCTCCTTCTGATACCCCTATAATTCAGATGTTGGGACGTTTAAAGATGTCCTGGAGGTTCCTAAGCCACTCCTCATTTTTTTGAATTCTTATTTCTCCATTCTTTTCTGTGTAGTTGTTTCTTTCTTCCTTCTGGTCCACTCCATTGATGTGAGACCCAGCTTTCTTCCCATCACTATTGGTTCCCTGTGTATTTTTCTTCATTTCACTTATTGTAGCCTTCATTTTTTCATCTAATTTGCAACCAAAATCAACCAATTCTGTGAGCATCCTGATCACCAGTGTTTTGAACTGTGCATCTCATAGGTTGGCTATCTCTTGGTCGCTTAAAAGGATGGATTCTGGAGCTTTCATTTGTTCTTCTGTTTGAGCCATCTCTCTCCCTCTCTCTCTCTCTCTCTCTCCCTTTTTTTTTGGTCTGGTCGAACCTGTTATGTATGAGGGGCAGAGCCTTAGGTGTCTACCAGGATGGGGCACCCCAGTTGCTGGGTTGTGACACTGTATGTGGGGACAGGGTCCAAGAGGAAACAATGGCGCTTGTTCCACTCTCTGCCTATTTCAGTCCCTTCCCCCACTTTCCCCAAGCAAACTGGGCCTTCTGTTGCTAATTCCCATGTGGCTGGGCTTGTGTATGTTCCAGGACCCCGTGGGTCTCTCCAACGAACTCTCCTATGAGGCTGGGAGTCTCTCCCTGCACCTCAACCCCCACAGGTGTTTTCAATCAGTACCCCAGGGCTCTATTTCCCAGCGCTGGGATCCTGGGTTGCACGCAGTACCTTGCTTCACAATCGCCGCCTCGCTGGGTCTGCTGGTTGCCACCCCTTAGCCGGGGTTTGCCAGCCTCTGCTTGCGCACCCAGGGTCTGCCCGCTTCGGTCTTACGTGCCGGGTCCCAATGCTCTTTGTGACTCTCGACCCCTCTGCCTGGCTGCTCAACTCTGCCCCTCTACCGGTCTGGATGAATGTGTCTATTTTAACTCCTTGGTCGTCCAACTTCCATACAGTTCAATTTTCTGTCAGTTCTGGTGGTTTTTCTGTTTCTAAATTGTTGTTGTCCCTATCTTGGTTGTGTGAGGAGGCACAGTGTGTCTACCTATGCCTCCATCTTGGCTGAAAGTCCTGTTTGTCATGTTTATGCATTCAAAAAGTCAGCTTGCTAAGTGTGAAATTGTTTTTTTGTTTTATATTCCATTCAAATAGCACCTGGCACACAATAGGCATTACAATGATTCATTAGTAGTTATTTTTTCACAGTTTCCTCCAGTGAAAGGTGCTACTTTTGAAGAGTTTGTTGGAAATAATGCAAAGAAAGCCATTAGATACAAAATACTCATGTATTTATGAATTCATGTCCAATTAAATATGAAACATCATATAAAAAGAGGTGTGGATTTTTCCCCTCCCCATCCTCCTGTCCTCCTGCCTGGGGCAGCCCAGCTCTGACAGAGCAACAGGGAAGGGGCAGTGGGTCCCAGACCCGTGAGGTGGGTCTGGTTGCTGGGGTGGATCTGCAATCCCTTTCTTGTGGGCTTCCTGCACCTGCTGGGCCACCTGCACTTTCTCTCCCCACTGGCCTTTCTGCATCCTTGTCAGTGGGCTAAATGGCTCAGCCCTGCCAGCTCATGGATACCCATTCCCCGCCCCTTGGACTTTAGACACTTTGCACCACGAGGGAGCCCAGCAGGCACAGGTGCAACCCAGTGAGCAACACTCTGCAGTGGCCTGAGATGCATTAGGGTCAAGACATGACTTTTCCTTTCCTTAGGACAGTTCTGGGTCACACAGAGCTGAAGCAGAGACATAAATAACCCTAAGGTTGACAAAGGAGCAGAGATCCTAAAAGGGTCCTGATAAACATCAAAATGTTAGTCTTCGAATTCCTGGGCTAAATTTCACTTTGCATTATGTATTATTTTTGTACATGTTGCTATATTTGGCTTGCTAACACTCTGTTAAGGATTTTTGTGTCTGCATTCAAGAGAGATACTGATCTATAATTTTCTCTTTCTGTAATGTCTGTAAGGCTTAGGGATCAAGGTTCTGATGGCCTTATAAAATAAGCTTAATTTTCTTGCGAATTGTATAATATTGGTATTATTTTTTCCTGAAATGTTTGATAGCATTTACCAATAATACCACCTGGACCTGGACATTATTTGTTATTTGTGTGTGTGTATGTGGTGGGAGAGGTGGTTGATAATAAATTTAAATCCTTTAATAGACATGGTGCTATAGAGATTTTCTATTTCTCTATGTGTTATTTTGGCAAGGAATTTGTCTCTTTTATCTGAGCTGTCAAATATATTGCCATAAAGTTGTTCACACTATTCCCTTATTATCTTTAAAGGTCATTGATATCCTCTCTTTTATTCTGATTTTGATCATTTGTGTTTCCTTTCTTTTTCTTGATGGATTTTGCTAGGGATTTATAAATTTTGTTAACCTTTTCAAATAGCTATGCTTAGGTTTATTTTGTTTTCTATTTCATACATGACTCCTTTCTCCTTTTCCCCTCCTTCTCCTCCTTCTTCTTTTTCTGAAGTTGATCAGAGACCTTTATTCTTGTACCTATCATTCATTAAGCAAACTACACAAATCATTTTGTGTGTATGTGTGTCTGCTTCAAACAGCAGCAGCTGCATCCAGGAAGACACAGCAGTGGAAGACCTTGTAGAGAAAAACGAACAAGTAAGGTCTCTGTTTATTCTGGCTTAGGTTAAGTTAGAACAGGAACAGTATATGAGTGTGACTTTCCAAAGACTTTTTTCAAAGCTAAGGTCTGCAGATTCTAGATGAAAGATGTAGGTGAAGGCTCACAAAAGTGCCCAAAGCAACAATCAAACCAAAAATATTTTCCGGAAAAGCAAATTCATTCTTACTGCATTACCCACATCTCTCCTCTGGAGGGTTTTCCTCTTTCCTAGTTGAGCACAGCAGGGGCATCTTTTGCTATAGTCTGCACACACAGTTCGCATATAGTCCGCAGCACAAGCCAGAAGGAAGATGGCTTCCCGTTCCACGAGCACCACGCTGGGGTCTGCCTTAACCAATGCCTTCGTTCCCACCAAAGACAGCCTGGAGAGAGGAGCCCTGAGCGGACTTGTCAGGGCTTGTGGCTGCCGGCTGCTGCAGGGCAGCTGCCTCCCCAGAGCCCCTCCTCCTCGCAGGGCAGTTTGCTTCCAGGTGCTGCTGCCATCCAAGGCCCTAGGCATCTTCCTTATTGTTATCTTTCCTTTTCTTATTTGGGGTCTATTTGCTCTTCCCTTTCTAGCTTCTTTTTTTAAGTTTTTCTTTAATTAAAAATTTTTTTTCAATTACAGTTTACATTCAATATTATTTTGTATTAGTTTCAGGTGTATCCCTAGTGGTTAGACAATCATACTTTACCAAATGTTTCCCCTGATATTTCTAGTACCCACCTACCACCATATACAGTTATTACAATATTGTTAACTATATTCTCTATGCTGTACTTTACATCCCCATGACTATTTTGTAACTACCAATCTGTACTTCTCAGTTCCTTCACTTTTTCACCCAGTCCCCCATATTCCCTCCCCTCTAGCAAACATCAGTTTCCTCTATGTGAGTCTGTTTCTGTTTTGTTTATTCATTTATTTTTTTGTTTAGATTCCACATATAAGTGAAATTACATAGTACTTGTCTTTCTCTGACTTATTTCACCCAGCATAATACCCTTTGGATCCATCTGAGGCAGGATAGTAAGAAACTAGGAAAATTCCTTGGCAAGAAGAATGGAGAAACTGAAACAGAGAGCTGAGCAAATTACAGCTAGATACGGAAGGTCACTTCCCTGGAGACAACATCTAGGCCTCAGTTGTATTTCAGCTCCAGGCTCAGAAATGCAGCCAAACCAGGTGGGTGATGCCAGGACCACATGCAATAACTAACAACCCCCTGCCCTGTCACTGACCAACCAGTGGAGACCTTGACCCTAAAAGGGCACACCTAGAGAATTGATGGATATTCTGCTGAAACCCTCCCATGAGACCTCCCCTAAGATTCCTGCCTGCACGAGAGAGAAAACCCTCAAGACAAAGGACTCAGTGCATATCTTTCCCTTGCCCCACTGCTTCCCCCACAGGCATGTATCTCCTAAACTCTAAAAGACCCCACCTTCCCTGATCAGCATGGCTCAGTGGGTTGGGCTTTGCCCCATAAAGTGAAAGGTTACCCGGTTCCCAGTCAGGACACATCTGGGTTGTGGGCCAGGTCCCTGGTAGGGGGTGTGCGAAATACAATCGATTGATGCTTCTGTCACACATCGATGTTTCTCCTGCGCTCTTTCTCCCTCCCTTATCCTCTCTCTAAAATAAATAAATAAATAAATAAAATCTTTATAAATAACTAAACATAAAATGAGACTTGCAACCAGTGGACCAGCAGGCAGCAGTAGCTCATCCTGGGCTTACCCCTGAACCTGTCTCCAAAGGCCCCTTTCCTCTGACATCCCAGTCCCATTCTGACTCACTTCTGGTGCGGTCACTTTTGTTTCTCGGTGAGCCAGAGCAGCCTCACATAGACTAGCTTCTTTCCTACAAGGTTTCTAGAGAGTGAAATCAGCCCTGCCTGGGCTCTCTCCTGTAGCTTCTTCTACTTTAAGCCCTTCCTTTCTTTCCCTGTCCTTAGCTTCAAAAAACATACCCTCAAAATCACCTGGACTCAAATTATAAAATCTTTCCTACAAAAAGTAAAGAAACCACACACTACTGACTAGCTCCAAGCCGGACCCACTCACGGCTAGGTCCCCTGTTCAGTAACACATACATGCTGTTGCAAATGGTAAGATTTTGATCTTTTTTATGGTCAAGTAATACCTTATCATGTATTTGTACCACAGCTTTTTAAAAGTTTTTTAAAATTCATCAGTCAAGGATATGTTTATTGATTTTAGAGAGAGAGAAAGAGAGAAACATCGATGAGAGAAAATCATAAGTTGGTTCCTGTAGGTGCCTTGACTGGGGGCCAAACGCACAACGTAAGTATGAGCCATGACCAGGGATCAAACCACAGCATTTTAATGTGTGGGATGATGCTTCAACCAACTGAGCCACCCAGCCAGGACTGTACCACAGCTTTTTTACCCATTCGCCTACTGATGAGCACTTGGGCTGCTTCCATAGCTTGGCTATTATAAATAATGCTGCAATGAACACAGGGCTGCCTATATGCTTTTGAATTAGTGTTTTGAGTTTCTTTGGATATCTACCTAGAAGTGAAATCGCTGGATTATATTAGGCAGTTCCATTTTTAATTTTTTTGAGGAACTCCATGGGGGTTTCCACAGTGGCTGCACCAATCTACATTCCTACCAACAGTGCATGAGGGTTCCCTTTTCTCCTCATTCTTGCCAACACTTATTGTTTTATTGATGACAGCTGTTCTGACAGGTATGAGGTGATATCTCATTATGGTTTTAATTTGCATTTCTATTTCTCAGATGATTAGTGATGTTGACCAACTTTTCATGTGCCTGTTAACCATCTGTATATTCTATTTGGAGAAGTGTCTGTTTATTTAGGTCCTTTGCCTAATTTTAAATTGGGTTTGGGGTTTTTTTTACATGTAGAGTTTTTATAAATTATTTTGGTGCTTTATGAATTTTCTAAATTTTAAATGTTAATCCCTTATCCAATATATAATTGGCATTTTTTTCTCCCATTCAGTGGGTTGTCTTTTCGTTTTGTTGGTGGCATCCTTTGCTGTACAAAAATCTTTAATTTAGCCCTGACTGGCGTAGCTCAGTGGATTGAGCACGGGCTGCGAACCAAAGTGTCGCAGGTTCAATTCTCAGCCAGGGTACATGCCTGGGTGGCAGGCCATAACCCCCAGCAACCGCACATTGATGTTTTTCTCTCTCTCTCTCTCTCTCTCCCTCCCTTCCCTCTCTAAAAATAAATAAATAAAATATTTGTTAAAAGCCCTTTAATTTGATGTTGTATCATGTGTTAATTTTTTCTTTTCTTTCCCTTGTCTGAGGAGATATATCAGAAAAAACTATTAGTAAAAGAAAAGTCCAAATTTTACTGCCTATGTTTCCTTCTATAGTTTTTATGGTATCAAGCCTCACATTTAAGACTTTAATCTATTTTGAGCTTATTCTTGTATATGCTGTAACATGGTGGTCTAATTTCATTTTTTGCACATGTCCAATTTCCCCAACACCATTTATTGAATAGCCTATCTTTACCCTATTGTATGCTTTTGCCTCCTTTGTCAAATATTAATTGACCATAAAGGCAGGGGTTTATTTCTGGGCTCTCTATTCTGTTCCATTGATCTATGTGTCTGTTTTAATGCCAGTACCATGCTGATTACTATGGTCTCATAGTATAGCTTGATATCAGGCAGTGTGATTCCTCCAAATTTGTTCTTATTTCTCAGTATGGCTGTGGCTATTCAGGGTATTTGTAGTTCCATGTGAATTTTTGGATTATTTGCTCTTGTTCTGTGAAATATGCCATTGGTATTTTGAGAGAAATTACATTAAATATATAAATTGCTTTGGGAAGTATGGATTTTTAACTGCTAATTCTTTCTATCCTTGAGCATGGTTATGCTTCCCTTTATTTTTATCTTCTTCAGTGTCTTATAATTTTTCAGGTACAGGTCTTTTACATCGTTGGTTAAATTTATTTCCAGGTATTTTATTTTTTGAGGCCATTATACATGGTATGATTTTCTTAATTTTCTTTCTGATAGTTCATTATTGATGTATAAACATGCAACTGATCATGAATATTTATTCTGAATCCTGCTACTTTACTAAATTCATTTATCAGCTCCAGTAGTTTTTTTGGTGGAATCTTTAGCATTCTCTATATAGAGTATCAAGTCATCTGCAAATAATGACAGTTTTACTTCTTTTTAATTTGGATCCTTTTATTTATTATTTTCTGATTGCTGTGGCTAGGACTTCTGGTACTCATGTAGACTAACAGTGTTGAAAACAGACATCCCCATCTGGTTCCTGATCTTAAAGGAAACACTTTTAGTTCTTTTTCCTGTTGAGTATGATGCTATCTATGGGTTTCAATTATATGGCCTTTATTGTGTTGAGGCATTTTCCATCTATTCCCAGTTTGCTGATAGTCATTATTATAAATGAGTCGGGGGGAGAGAGAGAGAGAGAGAGAGAGAGATCATTTTGTTATTCCATTTATTTATGCATTTATTAGTTGATTCTTGTTATGTGCCCTGACTGGGAATTGAACCTGCAGCCTTGGTACATTGTGATGACACTATAACCAACTGAGATATCCGGCCAGGGCTGCAATTGTGTTTCTTGGCATTTATCCAAGTAATTTGGAAACGTGTATTCACACACACAAAAAATCTGCACATGGATGTTTAAAGCAGGTTTATTCAGAACTGCCAAAACTTGGAAGCAGCCAAGATGTCCCTCAGTAGGTGAAAGGATAAACAAACTGTAGTACATCCAGAGAATAGAAAATTATTTAGTGATATAAAGAAATAATCTATCAGACCATGAAAAAACATGGAAGTCTTAAAAGCATATCACTAAGTGAAAGAAGCCAATCTAAAAATACTATACACTGTATGATTCCAACTATATGACATTTTGTAAAAGGCAACACTAGGAGATGTAAAAAAAATCAGTGATTGTCATGGGTTGGGTGGAGGAAGGAATAAATACATAACACAGAGGAACTTTAGGGCTATGAAAATATTCTGTATGCTACTGTCTGTATGTCACTATATATTTACCAAAACCTGTAGAATGTACAATACCAAGAGTTACCCCTAATGTAAACTGTGAACTTTGATAGATAATGATATGTCAGTTTAGGACCATCAACTGTAATAAATGTACCACTCTGGTGGGGGATGTCAATGGTGGTGCAGGCTGTGCATGCTTGGGAGCAGGGGGTGTATCGAAAATCTCTTTACCTTCCACTCAGTTTTATGTAGACCTAAACAGTTCTGTTTTAGAAGAAAACATATATTTCTGTAATTCAATGCTCAGGGAAATGAACTGGGAGTTTTCTGAAATAATTTCCTGCCAAAAAAATGACTATGACTCCACTATGACTCAGTCTTACTTGGATTACAGAGCCAAGATCATAAAGTAACTTCATTTATACAGGATACAGACAAAAACAACAAAAATATCCAAAAGAAAGCTTGACCCACCCTTTAAAAAAAAGCTTTTATTTATTTCTTTTTAGAGAGATGGGAAGGGAGGGAGAAAAAGAGAGAAAGAAACATCCATTTGTTGCCTCTCACATGCCCCCAGCCAGTGACCTGGCCCTGCAACCCAGGCATGTGCCCTGACTGGAATCAAACTGGCAACCTTTCAGTTTGTGGGAAAATGCTCAACCACTGCACCACACCAATCAGGGCTGAAGCACCTTTTTCCACATTACCCAAAACAATCACCTTGCCACAGGTACCCGTCCAACACATGCACCCAAATGGCCTTTTCTGCCTCAAACCAGAAATTGCCAATAAGTTCTACCAATTTGGACCACATTAATCCATCAAGAATGAGAAAATTAACCCTAAAGGCATGAGAAATGAGAGAAAGAGGGTGAGACACACGTACACACACACACACACACACACACACACACACACACAGAGTGAGAGAGAGAGAAAAAGGAATTTACTGTGCAGCTATTGTGTTTGCTGTTAAGCAGGGTTCTCATATATATCATGTTACCATTTGAAGTAGGTATTATTATACACTTGTATACCCTTATCTAGAAAAGGATTTGCAGATAAGGAAACTGGCTCAGAGAGATTAAGTAACTTGGCCAACATTACACAGTCACCAATAGCTACAAACAAAATTCACCACACACTTCATTCTAACATGGCCCACTGTGCCATAGTTAATGCAGATTTTTTTTTTTACCAATGTCAACACACTGCCTTCCAAACTATCTGCATGAAAGACATCCAGGTATAACATAAAAATTGGTCCTAGTTATCACCACATGTATTGGGAATGTTTTTCTGTATTTTGAAAGCTGGTACTTGTGTCTCAGTCTACATCACTAATAGTATGTATATCAGTCCTGTATGGAACAGGTCCAGGTAGGACTCCTCACAATCCTGTGACTTCATCCTTCATTTCAGTTTTACCTTTTAGACACATCATATATGTAAGTAGCTGCACTATTTATTTTTTGTGTGTTTCATTTTTTATTTTCAGTTGTCTCCAAGAGACTGTAACTGCACAAAGTGCAGTGTCAGCAGCTTGCTTGATTCACGATGTGGCTTCTAAAATGCACACTGCCTGTCTTGGGCTACTCTGGCTGCTCTAACAAAATACCACAGACATGGAGACTGAAACAACAAAAATTTATCTCTTACCATTCTGGAGGCTGGAATGTCTAAGATCAACGTGCTGACAGGTTTGCTTCTTGGTAAGGATTATTTTCCTGGCTTGTAGGCAGCTGTCTTCTCATTCTGTGCTCACCTGACTTTTCCTCCGTGCCTGTGAATGAGGAGAGAAAGCTCTGGGGTCTCCTCTTCTGTTTATAAAAACACTGATTACATTATTGGGTCTTCTGCCCTCATGGTCTTATCTAAACCCAAGTACCTGCAAAGACCTCACCTCCTAATAACAACCACATTGTGGGTCAGAACATCAACATGTGAATTTGCCGGTAGTGGATACAATCATTCGGTCTGTAACAGTGCAGGCAAAATAAAAAGGTTTATATATTTATGTATAGTATCTATTGACTCTTGTGGAAATACATTTTTGGCTTAAAATAACCAGAATTTATTCTCTCACAGTTCTGGAGGCTCGAAGTCTGCGATCAAGGTGTTGGCAGGGCCATGGTCCCTCTGAAAATTATAAGGGATGATCCCTCCTCACCTCTTCCAGCTTCTGGTGGCCCCAGATGTTCCTAGGCTTGTGACAGCATCACTCCAAACTTCGCCTCCTTTTCCACTCCCTATATTCTCCCTATATTCTGTGTCTTCATAGAGTGGCTTCTTATGAGGACAGCAGTCAAATTGAATTAGAAGTCCACCCTCCTCCAGCATAAGCTCATCTTTAAAAAATTGTAGCAAAATATATGTAAGTAAAATTTAACATTTTAATCATTTTCAGTGTACATTTAGTGACATTAAATACATTAACATTGTTGTACAACCAGTGCCATCATCAAACTTTAGAACTCATTTTATCTTCCCATACTGAACATTAAGTTTAGTCATTCATGGACACTTGAGATACTTCCACCTTTTTTGCTTATGTGACTAGAGTTTCTATGGACATGAATATACTGATATTTGTTCAGATCCCTACTTTTAATTCCTTGGGTGTATACCCAGAAGTGAAATTGGTGCATCATGTGATAATTCTATTTTTATTATTTTAGAAAATGCTGCACCATTTTACATATCCACCAGCAGTAGTATATAAGGGTTCTAATTTCTCCACATGCTTGCCAATAATTGTTACTCTGGTTTTTTGATAATAGCTATCCTAACAAGTATAAAATGGTATATTTCTTGTGGCTTTGATTTGTATTTTCTTGATAATTAATGATGCTATCCTTACTGATTTTCTGCATGATAGACCTGTCCATTACTGACACAGGGCTGTTGAAGTTTTCAGCTATATTAGTAAATTCATCTATTTCTCCTTGCATTTCTATCAACTTTTGCCTCATGTTTATTTTGATACTCTGTTGTTAGGTACACAGAGATTAAGGATTATTATGTCTTCTTGGAGAATTGACCTTTCTTTATTGTGTATTTTCCCTCTTCCTCCCTCATAATTTTCCCTACTCTGATCTACTTTGTTTGAAATTAATATAGGTATTATACCTTTATAGTTTTATTGTTAGCATAGTATGTTTCTCTCTATAACTTTAACTTTTTGTCTATCTCTGTCTAAATACTTTTAATTTTTTTTACAGACATTGTGTAGTTGGGTTTGTTTGTACTTATCCACCATGACAGTTTCTGTGCTGTAGTAGGTGTATTGAGATCATTGGGGTTTTAAATTATTATTTATAAAATTGGATTGATGTACCATATTTATTGTGGTTCTCCATTTATTGCCTTTTTTCTTTGTTTCTTGTCTTTGACTATCACTTTTTCTAGTGTCCATAGGTTTAAATCTAATATTATATATAATTCTATTTTTTACCTCTATAAGCATGTTTTACTTTTTTTTACTTCTCTAGTGATTGCTTTTCAGTATACAACATACACTTGAAACTAATTCAAGTCCTTTTTCTTTCTTTAAATACATTTTATTGTTTATGCTATTACAGTTATCCCATTTTTCTCCTTTATTCCCCTCTGCCCTGTGTATTCCTGCCACCAGCATTCCCCCACCTTGATTCATGTCCATGGATCATACATATAATTTCTTTGGCTTTTCCATTTCCCATACTGTTCTTAACCTCCCCATGTCTATTTTGAACCTATAATTTATGCTTCTTATTTCCTCTACCTTTTCCTACACTCTCCCGTCTTCCCCACTGATAATCCTCCATGTGATCTCCATTTCTGTGATTCTGTCCCTGTTCTAGTTGTTTGCTTAGTTCATGGGTGTGTTGGGTTTTTTTAGGTTTGGTTATTGATAGGAGTTTGTTGTCATTTTACTGTTGGTATTTTTTATCTTCTTTTTCTTAGGTAAGTCCCTTTAACATTTCATATCATAAGGACTTGGCGATGATGAACTCCTTTAGCTTTACCTTATTTTGGGAAGCACTTTATCTGCCCTTCCATTCTAAATGACAGCTTTGCTGGACAGAGTAATCTTGGATGTAGGTCCTTGCCTTTCACGACTTGGAATATTTCTTTCCATCCCCTTCTTGCCTGCAAAGTTTTTGAGAAATTAGCTGATAGCCTTATGGGAACTCCTTTGTATGTAACTCTTTCCTTTTCTCTTGCTGCTTTTTTAAGATTCTCTCCTTACCTTTAATCTTGGGTGAAACAATGGCACATGCTTCTCTCTCTATGGGATTTCAGTCCCTTCCGCTGCTTTAGCGAAGCTAACCAGGCCTTTCTGGTGCTAATCCCGCTGTGGGTGGGCTTTTGTATGTTCTAGGACCCCATGGGTCTCTCCAACACACTCTCCTGTGAGGCTGAGAGTCTCTCTCTGCACCTCAACTCCCACAGGTGTTTTCAATCAGTGTCCTGAGGTTCTATTTTCTGGTGCTGGGACCCTGGGTTGCTTGGTCTGTCTCACTGCCCAATTTCACCTGGTTTTTCTGCGTGTGAATGTGGCCTGGACAGCCAAGCACTTTGTGTGCAGTGCCTGACTTCACAGTCGCCACCTTGCTGGGTCTGCCAGCCACGACATTTTGTCAGGTAAATTCTTTGGACAATTTCATGTCACTGGGTGACTCTAAAAGACTGTGGTCATGAATGGATAAATAGCAACAGCTTCTTGTGGTTTTAATGCTCTGAAAAAAGAAGCAAGGGCATTCCCCACATCTGTGATTGCTCTAATCACTTGGTAGGCAATAAAATTTAGAGGCATTTCATCTCAAATGCCAATAAGCTCACCGATTGTTTCAACTAGTTTACTGATGAGCTCATCAAAGACATTACTTATGTGTTTTTGGTCTCTGACATTTCTTTTTGATTCTTTCCTATAATATCCATCTCTCTGCTTGTGTTACCTACCTCTTTTTGCATGCTGTCTGCTTTTTCTCCTAGAATCCTTAGCATGTTAGTCATAGTTATTTTAAATTTCTGGTCTATCTCAGGCTGGTGTGGCTCAGTGGATTGAGTAAATGGCCTGTGAACCTAAAGGTCATTGCTTTGATTTCCAGTCAGGGCACATGCCTAGTTATGGGTCAGGTCCCCAGTGGGGGACATGTGAGAGACAACCACACAATGATGTTTCTCTCCTCTTTCTCTCTGCCTTCCCCTCTTTCTAAAAATAAATAAAGAAAATCTATTTTTTTAAATTTCTCATCTAATAATTCCAATATTCCTGACAAATCTGACTCCGGTTCTGATGTTTGCTCTGTCTCTGTAAACTGTGTTGGCTTCTGCTGTTGTTTTGCCTTTTAGTATGCCTTGTAATTTTTGGCTGAAAGTTGGACATAATGTTTGCGGTAAAAGGAACTGTAGTAAATAAGCCTTAATAATAATGTGGTAGTAAGTTGTGGGGGAAGGGGTGCTGTTCTATAGACCCATGATGAGGTCTCAGTCTTATAGTGAGCCTGTGCCTCCAGGTCATGAGCTTCACAAGTGCTTCTCTCCCCTAGCCTTAGGTGGGACAGGATGGTTAAAGGGACCTCAGGGAAAGTTGAGTATTTTCCTTTCCTTGTATCAATTAGATGCTGATAAACCTCCAATAGATTAGGTACTAGTAAAATAGTTTCTTTAACACATAGGCAGGTTCTAGGTGTTGAGTTTAGAGAGATTTGAAAAGCCACAGGAAGGGGACTTCTGGCAAGATGGAGGCATAGGTGGATGCACCGTACCTCCACACACAACCAAGATGAGAACAACAACAATTTAGAGGCAGAATAACACCCAGAACTGACAGAGAATTTATCTGAATGGAAGTCGGACAGCCAAGAAGTTGAAGTAGACCCTTTCATCCAGACTGGTAGGAGGGGCAGAGAGGCGGAGCGGGCGTGGGTCATGGTGCACGGAGAAGAGGGGAAACTGGGCACGTAAGGCAACCGAGCGCATAAGCCTCCCAGGACGCGCAAGATTGCAGCGCAGCGGTGGACCCTGAGTATGCAAGCGGCAGCTGGCAGACCCAGTGAGGTGGCATTGTGGACCAGGGCAGAGCGCGCAACCCAGGATCCCAGGGGGGTTACTGACGCCCCAGGAGAGTGGAACTACCACCATTGTTCCCTCCCGCCCCCACCCCCACAATACAACGTCACAATCTAGCAACCGGGGTGCCCAGCCCCGGTGAACACCTAAGGCTCTGCTCCTCACCGTAACAGGAATGACCAGACCGGGGAAAAAAAAAAAAAAAAAAAGGAGAGAGAAAGAGAGACATGTCTCCAACAGAAGAACAGCTCAATCCCCCAGGACTCATCCTTTTGAGCAACCAAGAGACAGACAATCTATCAGATGCACAGTTCAAAACACTGGTGATCAGGAAGCTCATAGAATTGGTTGATTTTTGTCACAAATTAGATGAAAAAATGCAGGTTACCATAAAAGAGATGAAGGAAGATGCACGGAGAACCAATAGTGAAGGGAAGGAAACTGGGACTCAAAACAATACAGTGGACTAGAAGGAAGAAAAAAACATCCAAGCAGGAAAGAATGGAGAAATAAGAAGTCAAAAAAACGAGGAGAAGCTTAAGAGCATACAGGACATCTTTAAACATTCCCACATCCGAATTATAGGGGTACCAGAAGGGGAAGAGGAAAAGCAACAGATTGAGCACATATTTGAACAAATAAAAAAGGAGAACTTCCCCATTCTGGCAAAGGAAATAGACTTCCAGGAAATCCAGGAAGCTCAGAGAGCCCCAAAGAAGTTGGACCCAAGCAGAAACACACCAGGGCACATCATAATTACATTAGCCAAGGTAAAAATGAAGGAGAGAATCCTAGAAGCAGCAAGAGATAAGGGGACAGTAACTTACAAAGGAGTTCTCATCAGACTGTCAGCTGATTTCTCAAAAGAGACCTTACAAGCAAGAAGGGGCTGGAAAGAAATATTCCAAGTCATGAAAGACAAGGACCTACATCCCAGATTGCTCTACCCAGCAAAGCTCTCATTTAGAATGAAAGGGCAGATAAAGTGCTTCTCAGATAAGGTCAAGTTAAAGGAGTTCATCATCACCAAAACCTTATTTTATGAAATGTTAAAGGGACTCATCTAAGAAAAGAAGATAAAGAAAAAACATGTATAGTAAAAGGACAGCAAACTCACAATTATTAACAACCACACCTAAAGCAAAACCAAAAGAAACTAAGCAAACAACTAGAACAGGAACAGAACCACGGAAATGGAGATCCCCTGTTAGCAACAGGGGAGTGGGAGGAGGAGAGAGGGGAAAAAGGTACAGAGAATAACTGGCATAGAATGTAGGTTGAAAATAGATGGGGGGGAGTAAGAATAGTATGGGAAATGTAGAAGCTAAAGAACTTATAAGTATGACACATGGACATGACTAAAGGGGGGGATATGGGTGGGAGAGGGTGTACAGGGTGGAAGGGAGTGAAGGGGGGAAAATGGGACAACTGTAATAGCATAATCAATAAAATATATTAAAAAAAAGAAAAAAAAGTTTTGTAACAATGATACACACCAAAGCACAGATAAATTCAGAGAAATGAGAGGAAGGCTTTTGGAAGTACCAGGATTTGGGGTAGACAATAAAATATAGTTGGTTTCATTTTCCTTTACAATAATTTTTATTTTTATTTATTGTGTATTTAAAGGTTTTACGAAAACAAATACTGCGTGAGTATTCTCTCCTTATAAAAATATTCAAATAATCCATAATCATGTAATGTAAATTATGAAATTTCCTTTTACCAAACTCTCCAAATTCCATTCTTCTCATCAAAAGTAACTGATCTTCATAAATCAATGTGAATTTCACCCAAATATTTCTCTGTAGAGTTAACACGTGTGCTTATATGTGATAGACTGTTTAAGTATTTAATTAAATAGTATGGATTCTTATAAAAAAAAAAAAGAAGAAAAGCCACAGGAAGGAAGGAGGAGGGGCAAAGCATGCTCTGATTGAGTGGGGAGTTATCCATTCTTCCTACCCCGAAACCAGGGGCATACATTCTGGGTCTGGTGCTCAACCAACGCATTGCCATGGTTACATCATTTCACTGCCTCTATTTTAATTTCTGGCTGTTGGCATCCTGTAGTCCTGTATTTCGGGGTCTATAAGCATCATAATAAATCAAGGAGGCAGAAGTTTTCATGACATATGACAGTAAATATTATAACCTAAAACCTATAGGTTAATAAAACTAATTAAACTAATTAGTTTTAAAAACTAATTTTTGCTATTGTTGGACAAGAAGGTTAAACCCCATGAACTATAGGAGTGCAACATTATTAATATTGGCTTGGGTACTTCGTTTTCCACCATAGTAAACATAGACAAAACAGGGGCTTTCCTTGCCAGTGGACTGCATAGAATATACTGCCAGTCTCTTGTCTTTGTTTGTACTTCTGGTATGAAGATGAAAGTACTGAAGAAGTGTGCCTCAAGCCAAACTTTTGAGGTGGTTCTCATCTCTTGATCAAAAGAATTTACACCAAAAATTTCCCTTTTTCTTCTAAAGAAGAATCTTTCCCTGGAGGAAATTCAGAAAAATTTAGAAGCAGCAGAAGAAACACACAAATTCCACTAAGCTGAGGTATTAAAGCAGCTTGCTGAAAAAGGAGAATACCAGAAAGAAGTGTTTCAGAAAGCAACAGAAGAAAAGAGCAAGTGCAGTAAAACTGCCTGCTCTGGCACTGCTTTGCACGGAGGTTTCTGCGTGTAGGTCCCGGCTCTAGTAGTCTGGACTCTGGATTTTCCTGTCTTTCTCTCCAATTTTTTGTGGTAGCAGTTTGCCCTTCAATCTCAATTCTCTGATGGTCCTAAGAAGAGTTGTTGATTTTTAGTTTGTTCAAATTTTTACTTGTTGCTAGGACAGAGTGACAACTTCCAAGTTACTCACACGCTGGACTGAAAACAGAGAAAAAAAAAAGAAAAGTGGAAGAAAAGACAGTGAGATTAAAAAGGGGTAAATTTTTTGGACAATTTCATAAGTCATTTGGTCACTCTAAAAGACTGTGGTCATGAATGGATAAATAGCAACAGCTTCTTGTGGTTTTAGTGCTCTGAAAAAAGAAGCAAGGGCATTTCCCACATTTGTGATTGCTCTAACAACTTGGTAAGCAATTAAATTTAAAGGCATTTCATCTCAAAACAGCTAAGAAAACAAATAAGTTGTTCAAATAAAAAAGTCAACTATTGTATTAGTATATTATATTTAGTTAAATGTTTTTATGATAAAGAATAGGCCTTGATGGAATTGCTGCTTTACTCATGGTTTGATTAATTAAATTCATTCATTTTATTCATTCAACAAACTGAGTCCTTAGATGTGCCAGGCACTGTGCTAGAAACAAAATTAAAAATACTGTTCCTGCCAGTAAGTCTCTTAAGCTAGTCAGAGAGACAGGCACATAAATGGAAATTTAGAAAATAATGTGGCACAAAAAAATAATAGAGAGGTACACAAGGTTATGGGAAGATAAGGAAGGACATTGAATGCAGCCAGGAGCAGGAGAAGGCCTCCAGAACACAGTGGTACCTGAACAGAATATTAACAAGTCCAGCTTCTTCTCCTATAAATCTTAGACTATGAATAATGTATTTTTTTGTTTCATTCCTCTTTTAGCCAAGTCCTAAAGGCTGTGACTCGTAGAGATAAGAACTAGAAATAACTGGGTAATGTAACAGAGCATGTGTATTTCTGTAAAAATGATGAGGCGTCCCCAACAAGCAGGAGGGATGACATGGAGCAGTGCAGCATCAGAGAAGTGCTCAGTATTTGAAGCCTCTGAGATGTTGTGCATTACAGCTGGAGTGAGGCTGTGCAGGTATCTGACCAAAAACCAACTGGGGCATCAGCAAAAAAATATCACTGCCACGATATGGTGGTATTTAGGTGGCATTTTGTTCTTTGGACACCCCAGAACTGAAGAGCCCCTGCAGTCACTCATACATCTACAGTAGTTATTAAGTTTATAATCAGAAAGGGGGTGATAGGGAAATAACTTCGAGATCATAGTGTAGAAACCTCTAATTCACAGAGGAGGAAACTGAGAGAAAATCTTCCTGGCTGAGATCCTGCAGCTATTTACTAAGAGAGATGAAAACAGAATGGGGATCAAGGTCATTTATTTATTCATTAAAACAACTGAATGATATCTAAATGCCAGGCTATGTGTAAGGTACAGAGTATGAAATTTATGCATATTGATACTTCCCTACTGTCCCCCACCCAGCTTCCTGCCCCAAATATCAGTTTCACTCATAAATACTTTAGATATATCTTCAAAACATACTAAAACATAACCGGCTTATCACTATATTCAGTATAATTCACTAATATCATCAAATACCTAGTTAATGTTGAAAGTATCTAATTATTGCAGATGACTTTTTTTAATTGTTTGTGCAAATTAGATCCAAATCAGATGCTATAACATTGCACATTAAAAGTCTCTTTGTTCCCCTTATTTGATGAAGAAACAAGGTCACTATCTAGTAGAATTCCCCCATCTGGATTTACTGATTGCAACCTCAGTTTTCATTTAACATTCCTCTACCTTCTGATTGATTGATTGATTGACTGATTGATTGATTCTCTCCAGGGTCACACAGCCAGTGAGTGGCAGAGGCCAGATTAATATTCAACTGTTGACTGTTTTATGGTTGCATTAAACAAACTCCTTTCACCTTTTAAATGGCTCAATTAAAAAGAAAACCAATTTATTCTTAACACACTGGACACATGTTCATTGCTCATAAGTTGAGAGAATCTTATATATGTGAGTTCTCATTCTAACAGGGTTCTAAGATATTAAAAGGGTGAGGGTCAAGTTATGCAACTTTCAGTTCATGAAATATTTCTTCAGCACCACTCTATATCATAGCAAGATATATGTCATTGCACTTCCCCTCAGGGAACTATAGAACAGGACACAGAATAGTAAATGCTAAACTGTATAGCCCAGAGGAGGGATCAACAACAAGTCGGGACTCTCAGAGGTTCCTTTTTTTTCTTTCTTTTTTTTTTTTCAAGTAAACTGCTCATTTATTAGCATCAGGACTGCAGTACAACAGGTTCCAGTAAATATGCTGAACAGCAATGAGATGACAGAACAAGGTGAGGTTCAGATATGTGAATGGTGGGTTCTTATCTCTTCCACTCGTTCTTGTTGTAGTTCCACTTGGCAGAGAAGCCCTGGATTGGGTTGACCTCCATGTCAAGCATCCTCTTGGTCTGCTTGGCCACCCACTCCTCTTCAAAGGTGTGCAGGATAGGGTCATACACATAGCGCTTTTCCCAGATCAGAATGAGAGCAGTGAAGGAGACGAAAACCATGGCAGCACCCACAACTGTCTTCCACTCATTCGTGCTCCTGTTCACTTCAGCAAAGCTCTCTGTGAACTTAATGAGATACAATTCAACTTTTTCATCAATTGATAAGACTGCTCCAGGGGTTGTTCTCCTTCTCTTTCAAGGCTTTCTGGCTGGCAGAAGGGTTCTTGACGTGGGCTCCATCAGGTAAAGGATATTCACGTTGATGGACAGAAGTTGGGAGAGCAAAGTCCTCACTCTTCACTCCCGTGTACTAGGGAGCACACACAGTACACACACCGAGGTGGAAACTGCTCGCTTGCCAATTAGGGTAAATACTCTGATAGTCAACATTCTGCCGCTAACGCTACCACCCAGCCGCAGCCTGCTGTGCCCGCAACCCACTGTGCCCGCTGCGACTACCCTCTACGCCCTGGCTGCTCGCGACCAGAAGAGAGACACAGAAAGTTTCAAGGAAGATTAGAATTGAGCTCCATTTGAAGGGATCAAAAGAATATTTATACTGAGAAGGAAAAAGAGGGACGCTTCGGCGCATGAAAATGGGACCCGAAACTAAACCCGACAAGCTCTAGGGAGGCCTGCACAGTGCACTTGCAGACTCAGAGACTGAAAGTAACTGAGTGAGATGGTCTGAAATTAAAACTTCCTAAATGAAAGGGAGTCATGGTGAGCACTCATGTCCTAGGCTGGGGATCTTCCTTGACAAAGGCCAATGTTTACCTTAACTGAGCCTATCTGTTGCCTTTTTGCAGCTACAATAATCTACCTTCTGAAAGTCAGAGTATCCCCTTTCTTCCAGACCTCACAGGGCACAACTTCCCACCTGAGCAGGAGACCCCGGAACCCCAGATTTGTTATTGCTGCCCAAATACCATCTCTGTGATGTATACGTTGTTAACTGTCCTGTACCCACCAACGTAAAAGTATTTGTCTCTTCATTTTACCCAGTCTCAGAGATTGCCCTGCTTTGCTTTCTCCCTCCTCCCTAACCTACCACCAATGGATTTCATGTAACCCTCCTTATCACACCTCCTCCTCTGATCCCAACGTGTAAAATAAACTGCATAACTGCCCTTCTCCAGAGCATTTTCTTACTCCCTTAGGATTTTGGAACTGTCAGTTTGGCTCAAATAAACTCACAAAAATTCTGACAGATTTGGACATTTCTTAGGTCTACAGAGGTAAGAGTGGTAGCAGCTTACATACCCAGCTTACGTACACCCCGTCACGGACGTTGAGCGACCCCATTATCCGTTGATAGTGTGGTAAAAGGAAGCTACCGATGTGTTGGAAGTTCAAACATCTGGAATAAGTTAAGTGGCTGAGAAGCGCGCAGCGCACGGCGATCCGCGCGGGCTACGCTAGCGACGCTGGCGCCCCCTGGCGGGACTGCAGTCCCTCTATCTGAAACACCAAGAAGCGTCACCGTTCGACTCTAACGTGGCTTTCACAAACTCGGAAAGGGCGTTACGCACCTCTACGCTCACCTACGCGCATCTACGCGCATCTACGCGCCACGCAGGCGCAAAGCCCTTTCCTCCGGCACAAAGACGGCGGGAGGAGGGGTCGGCGCAGGCTCCCTAACACTCTCCAAAAATAGGGTGATCATTCTGCCTCCTAGCGCAGAGAGGCAGAGCAACGCATGCGTTGTGACGTTGTGCGAGACAGTTCACGCTGCGGAGGCGGTGACGTAATGACAGAGGAGGCGGTGGTCAAAGGACGGAAGCCGGGAGGGAACCAGGGCGGAAGGGGCCAGGCCAGGCTTGTGTTCGGCACCTTGGCCGGGCTGGGGTTCCGATGTGGTCCCCGGAGCGGGAGGCCGAAGCCACGGCCGGGGGAGACCCGGCGGGCCTACTGCCCCCCGAGTGGGAGGAGGATGAGGAGCGCATGTCCTTCCTGTTCTCCGCCTTCAAAAGGAGTCGCGAGGTGAACAGCACCGACTGGGACAGCAAGATGGGCTTCTGGGCACCGTTGGTGCTGAGCCACAGCCGCCGCCAGGGGGTGGTGCGCCTGCGTCTGCGGGACTTGCAGGAGGCCTTTCAGCGCAAGGGCAGCGTCCCGCTGGGGCTGGCCACGGTGCTGCAGGACCTGATGCGGTGAGGGCGGGCCCGGGCCTGGGGTGGGGGCGGCTCCCTGAGCTCTGGGAGCCAGCCTGTTCTCTGTCCGTGCACCTCGCCCAGCCCGGGTTGGTTCAGAGCAGCCTGTGTTTGCTCAGCAGGCGAAGGCAGAGGAAGACGAGAAAGAGGTTGGGGTTGCGGTGTTTGGGGACAGATACTGACAGGGTATGAGATAGTCCAGTTAGTTGAGATCGAGACAGGAGAAGCCAGCCTGGCAGAGGTGACAATGATTTGTCAGGACTGGAATCCGATTATGGAGTTATTTGGCAGGGCCTTCCAAATTTTAATTACCCCAGAAGATCTGTAAGGTAAGATTTCTCGAATTAAGGAAGTGCTAAGGGGGCAGTAGTGGGGAAGAGGCCAGGTTGTAGGGGTCTTGCCGACAGCCCATACATAGCACAGGTCATGTTTGTGGCCTGTCTTGTCCTTGGCACAGGCTCTTTGGAGCAGAATACATGATGGATGGCGAGGGCTTTACTATCTTGGTGTTCTGAGAAGGTCCTGTAGGTGGGTGCTACCTGTGCAACAGGTGCAATGTTTTGGAATACCTGAGGCAGTAGTCTGGATGTCTGATGGATGCACAGCACTTCACAGTGTGCAAATCCTTTGCATACCCCTTTATTTCATCTGACCCCCTCAGCAGTCCTGTGGAGTAGATGACAGAATTATACTCAGCAGGCAGAAGAAGAAACTGAGCCTCAGAAAGACCACACAACTTCCTTGGGGTTACACAGTCAGAGATGATGCCAGGATTGGGCCCTGGTCTTCTGATTCTAAGTCAGTTGCACTTCATATTGTATAGATCATACCCAGAGTAGTCTAGCCAGTGAATTCCTGCCTCCCTCAGTGAATGAAGAAGAAAGTCAAGTTTGAAATGTTGGCTTTAGCTTCCTGGTCTTCCTGATCAGAAAGTCTCCCTTCCCCCATTACCTCTCCATTGACTGACATTGATGGACAAACTGTTTCTGAAACTTCTTTTCTGAGCAAGGGTAGTGTGGACAAAGTTTTAGTTCATGCCTGAAGTGGGCTGCAGGGGAGAGGGTAGCTGAGGAAGTCAGTTAGGGACAGGAACAGTCTGGGCTTCCTAATTGCAGCAGGACCATCCTGTACCATTTCTGATCCAGAGGCCTTTCATACCTCAGTCTCTCCTTTCCTGGCTGCTTTCACTGTGCTGACGTATCCTGGCCTTTGGCGGCATCTAGCACTTGGAGAATTTTGAGGAAGCTGTGCTCCTTGGAATCAGCAGAGCTTAGTAGTTAACAGCTTTGCTTGAGGGCCAAATGACCTGGACTCAAAGCCTACTTCTGCCACTTGCTAAATTATGTGATCATGGATAAATTCTGTTACTGGGGACAAATTATGTACCCTCTTTAAGCCTCAGTTTGACCAGTTATAAAGTGGTGGTGATTATTGAACCTAGGTTTATTGTGAGGATTTCAAGAGATATTCCTTACATAGCCCTTAACAAAGTGACCAGCCCATGGCAAGCATTCAGTGAATGTCACTACTACTACCAGTATCAGGAAATGCTTATGTCTTCTCTCCACCATAGCTTGGGAAGAGCAGAAAACCCTCTCTCTGAATTCTTTGTATTCTTCCTTATGCCTTGCATTTCACAGTGATCCATTATTGTTATTTTCATTTTATCACTTTTGAGCTCCATTTGTGAAAGTCTCATCATAGGCCCTTCGTCCTCTTGTGCCTCCGCAGTCTTAGGACCTAAGTTTTAGGTCCTAAGTTTTGGACCTAAACACTAGGTCCAAAGAGCTTGTGTTTTGAACCTAAATTACAGGTTAGATTTGGCCTCTCTCACCTTCTCAGCCACTCAGTTTTCTCACGAGCATAAGTACCGATGACGCCATCTGGCTTGCCGACACATGAGGCTTTGAGCTGGAGCGTAAACGTGGTAGCTGCTCATCGTAACTGGCACAGAGTAGCCGCCTAATAAATGGTGTTGATGATGATCAGGTTCCTCTTGGAGGGAGGGGGATGTGAGGACTGGAATGGGACATCGCATGATGCCTACTGTGTGCCCTTTCTTTGCAGTCGAGGAGAGCTGCAGCGGGAGTCCGACTTCATGGCCAGTGTAGACAGCAGCTGGATCTCCTGGGGGGTCGGAGTCTTCCTGCTGAAGCCCCTCAAGTGGACTCTCTCCAACATGCTAGGGGATAATAAGGTTCCTGCAGAGGAGGTACTAGTGGCTGTGGAGCTCCTGAAGGTGGGTACTGGGAAAGGAGAGGTCTGGGTGTCATTTTATGTGGTGACAGGTTCTTCCACATCCCTTGTAAGTATCATTAGAGACAGAACGTATTGTTTTGCTTGGTGACAGGTGATAATTGCTTACCTCACTTTCCTTATTCTGTACTTTGTAACATCATTTGGATGTCAGTTGGACATCTGTTGGTTGGCCAAAAAGTTCATGTGTTTTTTTCCGTAAAATAAAATAAACATTTTTCATTTTCACCAACAACTTTATTGATTTGGATATTTCAAGGATGACAGCTATCTGCTGTATAGAATGTTGATTGTTCTCAATTAATGTTTCGATTGCTGTTGACTTCAACTGGTCTGCCCTACTGTGGAGCATTGTCCAGCGAAAAATCTCCCACATGAAAACATGCTGACATGACAGCTATCACAACACAGTCTAACAAAATTGTTTCGAATGAAGTTAAAAGACAACTAAGCACAACCAGAGCATCTTATGGAAAAAACAAATGAACTTCTTGGCCATCCATCCCAATCTATGTCAAGGGTGAGCCTCTGTCTAGGAATTGTCAGTAACATGCAGTTGATTATTTTCTGTATTTGTAGGGATTCATGAAAAGCTAAATGCTTAGACAATGCTTTGCCTTCTGTAATTTACTGACAAGAATTTCTCAGGATTCCTGTGGACCTTGTGACTTTCAGCTTTGCCTTCCCCTAAATCAACAAACTACTTCATATTTTCTCCTCTCTGGTTATAACCCTTTCTCACTTCCATCAAAGAGGCCTCCAGGCCCTTGGTCCCTTCCTGCTCTCCTGGTCAGTCAGCTTCCCCCAGGCCTGCCCGCCCTACCAGCCTCGGGCGTGCAGCTGATCCCTGACTGCTTCCCTCCTCAGTACTCTCAGCAACTTTGCAGCTCTCTGGTCCACACCAGAGACTCCAGCAAATCTGCCACTTTCAGTCAGCCCCATAGTCTCCATCCCTGCAGGAGAAGGTCACCCTGTCACCAAAACCGGGTCCGCTTTCACAACCCTGAGCTTTCAGAGGGCCCTCAGAGCCACCCCACAGCCTGGTTTTCTTGTCTTCTCCCAGCCACTCACACACTCCTTCCATGCTCTGCTCTCTGTCTCTGCAGACACTTCCTGGAGAAGGTCGAATCTCCTGAGTCAGCGCTTTCAGGGTTCTGTCTTCCTCCAGTTTAACCTCCCTGAGCCCTCTTTCCTGGCCAGAGCTTGGAGGATGGAGTGTTCTTCCTCTTCCGCATGTGCTCCTGAGTCTGTCCCTACACTGCTTGCCCCCATTCCGTAATTAGCCTCCTGTTCTGTATATTCCATCTCCCTCTTTGGTGCTCACCTTCGTCAGCCTCTAAACCCACTTGACTCCTGTGTGGGACCCGGGCCCTTGCCTAGCTCTGCTCTGTCTCTTTCCTTCCCGTCAAAGCTTTTGTTGTCACCACTTCCTCACCTCCCACGCTCTCTTTGACACAGTGCACACCAGCTTCAGCCCCAGCACTCCCCCAAAGCTGCTGTGGACAACATTATAGTAACCTTAGAGAGGAGGGGGGAGAGAGAAGGTGCAAAGTTGACTGAACACCTGTTAGCGGAAGTATACTGCAGACAATAGCTATTTTGAAACTCCCAGACTAAACCCAACATCAGGGTCCTTGCATAGCCCCAGAGGCTTCCACACAGCTGGAGTCAGCTCAGAATGCCCATTCCCAAACCCCAAGAGAAGCTCCAGTGTCTCCTCACCTCTACAGACCCCCAGGCCTCTCTGCCTTGGACTGAGAGGAGGTCTCCAAAATCTACCACCACCTCTCCCAGTCCCCCAGGGTTTTGACTGAGCAGCACACATTTTTCTTCAGGGGAACACCTCTCTCCCCCTCTGCACTCCACCCCCACCTTCATGGTTATTCCCCCACCCAGTGCCCTGACCTCCAAGGCTTAGCCAAGGCCCCACAGAAACTGCAGAATGGTTTGGGTGGTGCTGGGCCAAGCCCCATTCCGTTGTGCAGTCTAACCTCCCATGTTCTCCAACTGGGGCAAAGGGACATAGGTCCATTTATCCCCGTGGATATGGTTTTGGACTCAGTCCTTTGAGAGCAAAGGCAGAGATGGGGTGGGAGTTGAATTACACAGGTCTTCCAAAACCAGCGGTAATATTTGGTAGCAATGTAATCTAATCCTGGTTAGGTAGAAAAATAAGTCTTCCAGATCTGTAGGTGCATGATACTGTTAAACCTATACCTAGTCTATGTCAGTAGACAGAACGTGTAATACTCAGGCTCATTCAGTGACATCTGCTTTCTAATATTTAGAGACTTCCTGGTTTTCTCCTGGGATGGAGACTCGTTTATCTCCTTAAAACTGCAGGGTCTTACCTGGATGTTTTATAAAACAAAGAAAACCTTCTGAGGTCAGTTGATATTCTCAAGTCTAGACATAGAAAGCAGCAGTAGCTTTTTATTTGAAAAATGTACAAAAAAGGAAAAATTGCCTATAGATTTTGCTATATTAAAAAATTATACAAAGAAATGAAAGTTTCCTTTCTGTTCATCCCATTTCCCTCTCTTTCGGTACGTTCCCTTCCCGTGTGTGTGTGCATGTGCGTGTGTGCACATGTGTGTGTTTACAGACATATCTTTGCTTATTGACTGTGTCTCACACTGTTATATTAATACTTTGCATTTTATTTTCTTGACAGCAATCAGTACTTCTCGAAAATGTTATTTATTTTATTTATTTTACTTGTTTGTTTATTATCTGTCTCTCCTACCAGAAGGAGAATTTCCTGGGACCTGGGACCTTGGGAACAGACTCAGTAAATATTTATTCAGTAAATAAATGAATATACATATATATTCATGTATGTGTATGTACATATACCATTTTTTTCTAGAAATGGATTTTACCTATTGGTCTGCAAACTGCTTTGTGTTCTTTTCACTTAATATATCATGAGCACCTTTCCCAGTCCCTACACAATATAGATTGTCCTCATTCTTGGGGATGGCTGTGTGATAATCTGCAGATACACCACAGTTATGTAGTAGGTGCCACGTGGATGGACAGTTAAGTCGTTCCAATTTCTCTATTATAAAAAAATACTTATCTGACAGCCTTGTTTGTACATCTGTGTATTTCTGCTTTTATTTTTCTGGAATTGATTTCTAGAAATGCATATGTACACTTTACATTTTAACAGAAATTGCCAAATAACTTTTCAAAAGTTTGTACCGATTTACACTTTCATCAAGACTACATTAAAGTGTCTAGCCACCCCACACCCTTGTCAGCGCTGGGTGACATCAGTCTTTTAAAATGTGTCAGTTTGATTAGCGAAAATGATACCTCGTCAGATCAGAAGATTTGAGCGTCTTTTCACCTACCAGCCATTTATTTATATATCCCCTTCTGTGACTTGTCTATTTATGTCCTGTTTTATATTCAATTATTTACCTTTTACATTAATTTGTAGGAGTTCTCTGTGTAATATATATTTATGTGTGTGTGTGTGTGTGTGTGTGTACACGGTTAGGGATGTGAATACTGTCTCCCAGTCTCTCATTTGCTTTTTGCTATCTGTTTACGATGTCCTTCACCATATAGATGTTTTCTTATTTCTGCAGTCGGATGTCTCCAATTTTCCTTTATGGGTGCTAAATTTCTCATCTTGCTTAGGAAGTTATCCTCTTTAAGTTTAGTCAGATTTTTAAAAATAATTTCTTCAAATTATTTAACACTTTTATTTTCTCAATTTGAAAGTCAGTAATTCAGTATTCATTTTTGTATATGTGGAGAGGAAAAATGTGTTTTCTTCTGAATGAATAGCCTGTTGTTTTTAACATCACTTATTCACATTGTGTCCATTAATCTGTTTGTGTGTGGGTGCCATCCTGTTCTCGCTACAGTAGCTTTAGAGTAAGTGTTGTTATCTGACAGGACAGTCAAATCTGAGGAAAACTTTAGGTTGTACCTTATTAGACTCTTCTGCTGCCTTTGACACTCTTTAAAATATTCCGTTTCCTCGACTGTGTTGGTTCTCCTTGGTTCTCCCTGAGCAGTGTTTCTGGATCTTGTTTGTGGTCTCCTTCATCTCTTAAATGTTGGTCTCCCTTCAGCCCATTGTTCGCTCTCTGAATTTCCCTGTGGTTTAATTTCTCCCTGTCCCCTGTCCTGGCGTCTCCTGGAGCTCCAGATTGTGTATCCAATTGTCTGCTGTACGGGTCTTCTCGGATGTGCCCCAAGCATCCACACCAACATGTCTGTCCAACATGGGATGTTTCGTCTTTCCTTTAGAATGTGTTTTTCCTGCTGGATTCTTGCTGTTAACCAATAGCATCACATCCATCCAGTCACTTAAACCAGAACCCAGGAGTCATGCAAGACTCCAGACCCAGTTACCATGGACCACCAGCCTTATCTTCTACATGCAGTTTGAATCCATCCCTTTTCTGTCCCTGTTACTATTGCCCTGTTTAGTCCCTCAAATCCTCTAGACTAAATGGTCTCCCTGCCTCAAAGCCTAACTCTTACAATCCAACCTTTCACAGTTGTCAGCTAGACCTCTGTCAGTCTAACCATGTGACTTCCATTCAGTGCCTCCCCGTGGGCAGCCAAATGAAGGACAGCATGGGAGATACTGCACCTTGTACCAGAAGGAAGTGCTTTACTCTCTCCCCTTCTGTCTGACCTGCAGCCACCGTGCTGACTCACACCCCATGCCATTTCTTTTGATCACCTTTTTGCCCGAGACGCCCTCCCACCTGCCTCACCCACAAACTCACTGCCCTTCAGAATTTTGCTCAATAGCCATTTGTTTCCAAACAGCCTCTGAACTCCTGGATATTCCTTCCCTATGTCTTCAGTGTTCTGTGCACACCTCAGTAAGTGTTTCTGGTTCACCAAAGACAGCAGGTAATTTGCACATAGGAGGAGCACAGTGACATTGTTTCTTGGAATCTATTTCTTAGACTTCTCACAAAAACCCTACCCCACCTGTTTGTCCCATACTTCTCTCTTGAGGACAGTGGTATTCTTGTTTGCAGCACTGTTAGTTGGGATAAAATGGGCAGAGCAGGGAAGTTGGCATAAAAATGGACTGGAAGGGAAGGTGGATGTCTGCAGTTGGAGAGAGGGAGCTGAGGACCAGTGAGACGCGCTGGTTCGGGGCTGCACAGGCCGTGCTGAGAACCAGCCTCAGCCCTCATCTGCGGCCCCGCCAGCCTGCCGCACTGCCACCTCCTTCCCTTGTAAGACCGTTGGCTGGGGAGACGCCTAAACACAAAGTCCCAGTTGGAAGTGCAAGTACAGCTGGCTTCCAGTACATCATGGACCTCATTTCATCCGTATCCACCAAACTCTTCTCCAGTGATTAAAACACACGGGTCCTTTTTTCTTTTCCAAAGCTGCCACTTGAGGGAGGATGGGTAGGTGCCCCTTGCTCTTGCGCTGCTTGACTGTCGTTTGGAAGCAGGGGTTGGGGCTCGCTGAGTCTCGGGGCGGTGGTCAGGGCCTGTGAGCGTGTTTTGCCTTCACTAACAGGAGAAGGCCGAGGAGGTGTATCGTCTGTATCAGAACTCCCCTCTCTCCTCGCACCCTGTGGTGGCCCTGTCAGAGCTGAGCACCCTCTGTGCCAGCTCCTGTCCCGACGAGAGGACCTTCTACTTGGTGTTGCTGCAGCTGCAGAAAGAGAAGAGAGTCACAGTCCTCGAGCAGAACGGGGAAAAGGTACGCAGTCGAGCCGTCCACTCCATGACTCAGCGCATGCTGCCGTGCGCACCAGCAGTCCTGCCTGGGGGGGTCTCAGCCCTTGTGGCATGGGCAGCAGTAATTTGTCCCTGTCCCTCAGATTGTAAAGTTTGCCCGGGGGCCACATGCCAAGGTCTCTCCTGTCAACGATGTCGATGTTGGGGTATACCAGCTGATGCAGAGTGAACGGCTGCTCTCACGCAAAGTGGAGTCCTTATCCCAGGAAGCAGAGAGGTAACTACCCCGGAGCCGAGCACCCCCACCCTGCTGGCCCTCGGAGCCGGCAAAGCATTGGCACCTGTGGGCTCTGTAAAAAAAAGGCTGTTTGTTTGTTTGTGTGTTTGTTTGTTTGTTTGTTTGTTTTACTGATTACAAAACTACTCACTGCTTAATACAGGTGTCGTGGAAAGCATAGAATATCACAAAGGAGAAAAATGAATTTTAATTATTATGACCACTAACTCTGTGCTTATGCTCTCCACACCAGTATCCACTTCAGCTGCACTGATCGAGCCGGGCCTTGTCTGGGGGCCTTGGGGACACGGTAGTGAGCACAAGTCTCTGCCTTCGGGGGGCCTCTGAGGGACTCCTGCTCTTCCCTGTGCATGACCGTGCAAGGCGTCCCGGCTAAGGGCACACAAACACTTATCCACAGAGGAAGGTGTATAGGCACTGGATTAAGATGTACTTGTTTTTTGTTTTTGTTTCTTAGATTTTATTTATTTTTAGAGAGGGGAAGGGAAGGAGAAAGAGAGGGACAGAAACAGTGATGTGTGAGAGAAACATCACTTAGTTGCCTCTCGTGTGCCCCCAACTGGGGACCTGGCTCACAGCCCAGGCATGTGCCCTGACCGGGAATCGAACTGGAGACCTTGGTGTTTATGGGACAACGTCCAGCCCACTGAACCACACCAGTCAGGGCTAGATTAAGATGTAGTTGCTCACCGCATCGTACAGTGGAAGAAACCCAAACGTGTCTGAAGTTATTGTTGGTGTTAGAAATTGATTTCTGATCTTCTGGCTCCCAAAAGGGGAATCTGTTTTTAAGGTGCTTATTAGCAGGTTCTCTCTCCGCTTATATCTCAGCTTGCTGCCAGAGTTTGGCAGTGGCTGTCAGGCATCACTTCTCTTGCTATTGGGTAGGATGGATTTGATCTTCAGGTCTGGAGATACCGTACCTAGTGCTATGCTTGGGGACTTTTCAGGACCCTGCCACCCCGATCTGTCCCCCTGTCTCATAGGTGTAAGGAGGAAGCCCGCCGGGCATGCCGAGCAGGAAAGAAGCAGCTGGTGAGTTCTTTCTTCCCCTCTAGCTGTGTGCCTGTGCACTGGGCTGGCAGTGACAGGTGCCCTAGCAGTTCAGAAAGGAACTTGGGGCTCAAGGGCAACAGTCTGCAGGTGGCCCACGCACCACAGAGGGAGGCTTGGGATGGCCGTAGCATCTGGGAGTGGCTGTCTTCCTCTGGCCCTTCGTTCTGCCCAGTGTGACCCTGACCATGTCTCCATGCCACCCTAGGCACTGAGGTCTCTCAAGGCCAAACAACGGACAGAGAAGCGCATCGAGGCCCTGCATGCCAAGCTGGACACCGTTCAAGGCATCCTGGACCGGATCTACGCCTCGCAGACAGATCAGATGGTAGCCACCGCCCCTCCACCCAGTACTTGTCTGGTCTGTCTGGCACCCACTTCTCATCCCCTCCACTGTGGCTCTGCTGCTTGGACGAGGCCTGGGATATGGTTGACTGAGCCTGTTGCATTGGGAAGTTTGGGCCCCAGTGGACATGGGGTGAATTGAGCATGGGTAGCAAAACAAAACAAAAAAACCCAAAACTGTCTTTTGGAGGTGAAACAATATTGTATGTGTTTGGCCAGTATTCATAATTTGCACTGATAACTGCCTTCTCTTTAGGTTTTCAATGCCTATCAGGCCGGGGTAGGAGCCCTCAAACTCTCCATGAAGGACGTCACAGTGGAGAAAGCAGAGAGCCTCGTGGATCAGATCCAAGAGGTACAGGAAAGGCTGGGAGGGAGACTCCAGAGGAAGTTCCTGGGGGCAGGTGGGATGTGTTGTACTTCCTCTCTTCACAACCTGGACTCTTTGCCTTGTGAGCTTGAGGGAGCTGCCTTTGCTTCTCGGATGGGGTGACATTATTGTGTACCACTGAGATACAAAGTCAGAGGGCCATGGAGACATCACTCAGAGTTCAAGGCCTGCGCTTTCCCTTACAGCTGTGTGACACCCAGGACGAAGTTTCTCAGACTCTGGCTGGCGGGGTAACCAATGGCTTAGGTGAGTGGACAAGGTGGTTCTTTCTTCCTTCCTTCCTAAGGGGACCTCGCTTGCTTGTTCTGTGATCAGTCTCTCTCTGGGGCTTATCCTCAGGACTCCTGGGAAGGAGTTGTCATTTCCTCCCTCCGTGCTTCAGTGTTCCTTACTAACTAAGCTTCTGACTGGAAGATGCCTCTTTAAGGATAAGAGGAAGTTGGGTCAGTTCTGTGGAGTGAGCAAAACATACCTTCTTAGCAACTTAGCTCCATGCCTGAAAAAGAGTGTGTGCATTGAGGTGCTCTCTGCCTTCCGAGCCACCTGATTTTTTAAGCTGAGCTGAGTTTTGCTGCCCTCCATCTTTGACTCATAAATGCATTTCTTCCCCGGGCTTTCTGTGTCGTCACATTGTCCTTTCTTTCCAGATTTTGACAGCGAGGAACTAGAGAAGGAATTGGACATCCTTCTTCAGGATACCACCAAAGAACCTTTGGATCGGCCTGATCACCCGCATGAGAAGTTTTACACCAACAGTGTGCCTATCCCTAGGATCTCGGATGCTGAGCTTGAAGCTGAACTTGAGAAATTGTCCTTATCAGAGGGAGGTATGGAGCTGTATTCCCAGGGTTGCTTGTTGCTGGTGGCCATGGGCCCTCTGACTGAAAGGAGCCACACAGGGCTGATGCGTCCCAGACCAGGCACGTAATTTGCCAGGGTTACCAGAGCCTGGGAAGGGAGCTTTGGGCTCCTTAGTTATAGTAAGATTCAGTGCCTTCAACACTGGGATGCTTCCATCTTAATGATCTGCCTGGTATCGTGTTCATCATTTTTTCTCCTTGCAGGTTTGGTCCCAAGCAGTAAATCTCCAAAAAGGCAATTGGAACCGACTCTCTAAAGCCATTGGAGGACCCTCAAGTGAAGGACCCTCATCTAAAAGAGAGACCAGGCTTGTATGTGTGTACATAGTTGTTGAAGGAGAAACTCTGAGAATTTGTTGAGAAGAGGAAGGAGAACCACTCTGATTTACCTGGACGCCACCACTCACTACGGGACAGACACACTTCTGCGGGCGTGCTGCAGACTCCCCATCTTCATAGTGCCACAACTACACAGTTCCACGTGTCACCTGTCACCTCCCATAGCCTGCAGTTCTTGCCGTGGGCTCAGTTAGGTTTGTCTCCACCCACCAGCTTTGTTCCAGCCGGTGGAGGTGACAGAGCTGCAGCTTTGCTGGATCCAAATCAGTCCTCTCCCCCCACCCGCTGTTTCTTAGAGGGATGTGCTCTGTGTGTGCAGCCAGGTAAACAGCGTGTTACAGTCCCACTCCACTTCCACTGGTGAGAAGAATGAGAATCAAACAGCTGCCACTTTATGCGGAAACTGTAAAAGGCTTTTCTCTAGGCTCATTTGTCAGATTCTCCAGGTGTTCAGAGACACCCTGAGTGGCTCAGAATCATGACATCTGGAGGGGGCTCGTGTGGTTGGTGGTCGCTGCTGCCCCTTCCATCTGATGCAGAAGATCTGACTGGAGAAAGGGTTGTTCTTGGAATTTTGAACTCGGGGGGTGGGAAAGCCCAGGTGACTGCAGGGCTCCAAGTGTCCAAACCCGTATGCTTTTTTAAACAGGCGTAATTGCCGCCTTGCCCCATCATGAATTAATTTAAACATAACTTCAATATCTATTATCAGAAGAAGCCACACAACAACACACCTCCCCTTCTTGAGCCAGGCACACAACAACAGGCTCCTTGTTTGAATTTCAGAAGCATTTTGCCTTGTGCCCACTGCTCAGGGCAGATGACCTAAGCCAGGCTGTGCAATAGAAGCAGAAGATCAGGGCCTGCTGCCGGATCTGCTGCGTGCCTCTGGTCCTGCTCTCCACCTGTCCCTGTGTCCTCGAGCCCTGTCATCCTTCCTGCTTTGACGGGGGAGGATGGCGAAATGGGACAGACAGGAGAGAATGACTGCTGTGGCAACAGGGAGAAGAGAAGATGACAGCCACACTGCCACACTGCTGCCACAGCGCAAGCCTCCTGCCTGGAGCCCGTTCCTGGCCCTCCTGTGGGAGGTGCTGTGGAGCGGGAGGTGGTGTGGAGCGGAGGGGAAGCGTTCGCTCGGGCCAGGAGCTCAAGTCACCTTTCAACAGACTTTTCTCCCACGGGACCTGGGTCAACTGAAATGTTGGGGGTGAAGAGAAACAATCACTATTTTTTCTTTTTTATCTGGTAAATAATTAAAAGAAAAGCCCAAGTGCTTGTCCTTGTCCCTCCTTTAGGTTGCATGAAGGTTCTTGTTCCTTCATGCCTCTCAACCCCTGGTGCCAGCATTGACTTGCTTTCACTTGGGGCTGTGGGAGAGTGTGGAGCAGCTTCACAGTGTAAGTGCTGAGCTGCGTGGAAAACTGGCCAATTTCCCTGATAGCTCTCACACTGACGCAGTTCAAGGGGAGGCCCTGTGTCCTTTGAATGGCCTCCTTGGTTATAGCACTGTGCCATCATTTACTTTTCATTTGCCTGTTTGTTTAAATGACCCAATTTCCTCTGGCTGTGGGATCCTGCCATATTTCAGTTTGGCACCAATGTGTACTCAGTGCCTGCTCCAGGCCTGGTGTTTGCCACCCAGAGGGGTGGGGAGGAGGGATGGGCTTTGAGGCTGAGTGCAGAGGTAGAAACAGGTTAGATGATCTGCCACAGCACTAGGTTTCGGCTCTAGTTAGTAGGTGAATTGAGCAAGAAATGGCACTGGGAGCAAGCCCAGACCGGAAACAATTCAAGGAGAAGAATGAAGACGAGCCAGATTCTCACAGAGGCTCCAGGAAGTAGGGAACACCCCACCACCATCCCTGACCATTCCTCACCCTCCCCCAGTAACAGCAAGGGACCTGGACTTGATGAGCCTCTTACCTGGTCTCATGTTACTCTCCCTGGCTGATACTAGGTGCTGAGGGGACCTTGTTGAAATGCCTTGGCCTGGTTCTTTGCTGTGCTACAGGAAATTGAAAGATGTTGAGTTTGTGTTACATCAGTTGAGAATAAGGAGTCGCCACTGTCTGGTGGTGCCTGTGTTTTTAGCATGTAATCTCCTTGTGGGGAGTGGCACAGAGTCTTAATCAGGATTCTCTCTCTTTTTCAAATGTTACTGATTTTAGAGAGGAAGGGAGAGAAAGAGAAACATCAGTGAGAGAGAAAATCTCTTGGTCGCCTCCAATATGCACCTTGACTGGGTATCAAACCTGCAACCTAGGTATGTGCCCTGACTGGGAATTGAACCTGCAACCTTTTGGTGTTTGGGATGATGCTCCAACCAACTGAGCCACAATGGCCAGGGCAGGATTCCCCTCTTGAAAGAATGGACCTGGTTCATGAAGGAAACTGGAGAGTTTTCTTATATAGAGAGAGATCAGGCCTAGAGGGACCAGGTTCAGATACTGCATTTTTGAAACAAGGATCTCGTGTGGGTACAGACACGACTAAGAATGTTTAGAGATTAAACACTTCAAGTTGAGCCCAGCAACATCCTCATTGAGAGGTGGCATCCAAGCTGTCATTTCCCTTGGTTATTTCTTTGTGTATTCAAAACCTTGTGAAGCTTCTACAAGTCTTAAAATATCTATGCATGACTCTGCTGAAATCAAGTAGGGAGAAAAAGTAATGAGTCAGGTGGGGGCTGGTCCTGACTGGAAATCAGGAAACCCAGTTCTAGTCTTCATCTCAGCCACCTGCTGGTTGGTTATATGGCCTTGGAGACCCCAGCCCCTCATTTCCGATCTGCAAAGTGAAGCAGACAGACAGGACGACTCCAGAAGTTCTGATTATCTTAGTGTCCCCCTGTATGTTCCTCCCTTCTCTTGAATCCTTGCTGCCTCATGACGAGTCAGAGCAGTGCCACAGCAATGTCAAGCCTGGAAAGGTGACTGGAGAGTCCCCAGTCACTGCTGGCCACGTCAGGGGTGGGAGAGGGGATGCAGTAGAGAGCTGTGATGGGAAGAGGGGAGAGTGTGTATTAGGGGAGGTGGGAGGAAGAGCAAAGCTTCAGAACCTCCTGGGCCTCCCCGAAAGGGGCTCTTAGCCACAGGCCTGGGACCTGGGTGGCCCCTGAGTCAGACATCCCGCTGTGAGACAAGGGTAAGGGTTAAACTGCAACCATTGATCACTGCCTGCCTGGAGGGTAGAGTCCCCTGGTTGAGCAGACCCTCCCTTCTCCTCCTCCAAGGGGTCGAAATATTCTGGCTCAAACTATACAAAATGTAATCAAGGCCCATCAGGAAGGAGAAAACCACCAAATCTGTTCCAAAGGTTGAGGCAGATGAAGCACTGCTGACCCACAGGGGCCCCCACGAAGCCTGGGTGTGGTTTGTGGCTGACACGCAACCCACTTTTAAAGTGTTTTATTGTTTCCTCACCAGCACCTGATTTTTACTCAAGTTGCAGCTGCTCTTTAGGGGAAAACGTGTTTGCTTATCTCCACCTGCACACAAACCATATGCACTCACAGACACCCAAAGAGAGAGCACAAGGAGCCTCAGCAAGTGTAGAAAAGCCTCTGTGTTACACGGAGGACACTGAAGACAAGGTGACTTGCCCAAGGTCACAGAGCTCGTGGGGGAACTTTCGTTTGTTGGTTTCTAGTTTCATATTCTGTTACCCCAGTCCTTTCCCACCTCTCTCTTTTTTTAATCATTTTTTATTTTTCAATTACAGTTGTCATACAATATTATATTAGTTTCAGGTGTACACCCTAGTGATTAGACATTGTATGACTGAGTGATCATCCCAATAAATCGTGTACCCATCTGACACCACACATAGTTATTACAATATTATTGACTATATTCCCTATGCAGTATTTTACATCTCCACAACAATTTTATGACTACCAATTTGTACTTCTTAATCCCTCCACCTTTTTTACCCATCTTCCCAACTGCCAACCATCAAAATGTTCTCTGTATCTATGAGACTGTTTCTGTTCTGCTTGTTTGTTTATTTTGTTTTTTAGGTTCAATTGTTAGTAGATATGTATTTATTGTCATTTTATTGTTCATATTTGTTATGTTTTTTTTTCTTCTTACAGAAGACCTTTAACATTTCTTTTAATACTCTGCTGAATACTGATGAGGTGATACTGATGAGGTGATAATGAATTTCTTTAGCTTTTTCTTGTCTGGGAAAATGTGTGTGTTCTTCTATTCGAAGTCACAGGTTTGTTGGGTAGAGTAATCTTGGTTGTAGGTCCTTGCTTTTTTTTTAATCACTTTTTTTAACCCCTTCTGGCCTGAAATGTTTCTGTTGAGAAATCAGCTAAAAGTCTTCTGGGAGCTCCCTTGTAAGTAACTAACTGTGTTTCTCTTGCTGCTTTCAAGATTCTCTCTTTGTCTTTAACTTTTGCCACTTTAATTTTAATGTGTCTGGGTGTGTGCCTCTTTGGATTCATCTTCTTTGGGACTCTGTGCTTCTTGGACTTGTATGTCTATTTCTTTCACCAGGTTGGAGAAGTTTTCTGTCATTATTTTTTTCAAATAGGTTTTTCAATTTCAGTTTCTTGTTTCTCTCTCTTCTCCTTCCAGCGCTCCCTTGATGTGAATGTTGGCACACTTGAAGTTGTCCCAGAGGTTCCTTATACGATCCTCACTTTTTGGATTTTTTCCTTTTTGCTATTCTGATTGGGTGTGTTTTATTTCCTTATGTTCTAAATTGCTCTTTTGATTCTAGGCTTCATCTACTCTGCTGTTGATTTCCTGTAAATTATTCTTCATTTCAATTAGTGAATCCTTTATTTCTGACTGGTCCTTTCTTATGCGGTTGAGGTCCTCTCTAAGTTCATTGAGCATCCTTATAACTAGTGTTTTAAACTCTGCATCTAGTTGATTACTTGTCTCCATTTTGTTTAGCTCTTTTTCTGAAATTTTGTTCTATTCTTTCATTTGGGCATGTTTCTTTGTCTCCTCATTTTTGCAGCCTCTCTCTGTTTCTATGTGTTAGTAGAGCTGCTGTATCTCCCAGGCTTGGCAGAGTGGCCTTCTTTAGTAGGTGTTCTGTAGGGTCCAGTGGGCTCCCAAATCACTTGAGCTGGGCACTCCATATGTCCCCTGACCTCTATTGTGGGCCATGTGCACCCTCCTATAGTAGTTGAGTCTTGATTGCTGTTAGCATATCAATGAAAGGCATTTATCCAGCCCAGTCCACTGCAAGGACTGGCCACAACTACTGTAGAGGATCAGCTGTGCAGGGAACTACCCCACAGAGCAGGACTTACTTCAGCCGGGTTCTGGTGCCTGCTGAGTTTGCCCCTTGTGTGTGTTGTTAGTGGATGTAGTTGGGTGGTGCTTTGATGTGGCCTGAAGCTGTCTACCAATTGCACTAGCTCTGGAGCCTCCCTGGAGGTACAGGTCAAGGTCAGCCACCTCCTGTATTCTCCCCAGAACCACCCAGCATGAGCTACAAAGCAATCTGCAGATGGCTGCTACTTGTGCTGGGCATGGAGGTGCACAGGAGAGGCCAAGCTGCGAACCAAGGCTGGAAGCCACTAGTGTTGGACCTGGGGCCATTTAGTGAGAGGTATAGGGTACACAGAGGCCAGAAGCTGCTTATTTGAGAGATTTTAGGAAAATCTGAAGTGTGAGTCAAGAAAGGCCATTCATATGAAAAAGCCACTGGAAACAGCTTGGTTGGGTCTTCAAGCTGGTGGGGCTGGGTCTCAGGGAATCACCAGGCCTGGTGGGGAGAGCAGTGATGGCCAGACTGATGGAGACTCAGATATGGTGCCCTGTCTGGGAAGAGCTCAGAAAAAGAACTAACTTCTTTAAGTTCTCTGCCAGCACTTCTGTCTAGGGGCAAGCTTCCCCTTCAGCTCTTACCCTGATGCCAGAAAGTTCAGTTCCTCTGTGTATATTCCTGGGGCCTTGGAGCTGCAGCCCCAGAGCTGGAGCTCAGGGGGAGTGAGTCCAAGTATGTCTGTGCACAGGCCCTTTAAGAGGACCTGCCACCCCTGACTTCTCTTAACACAGATCCTCAAAAACCACACTATTCCAAAAGTACTTCCTGTCATTGGTGGTCAGTAATTAGTGCTGGTCGGTGTCACTTCTTTGAGTTGGCAGATAGCTTACTCTGGATCAAAAATTGCCTCTGAACTAGCGGCCAGTTTCCAATTTTTAGGGAAGCCAAGGGCAGTCTTCACCCTGTTTCTTTGCTGATATGCACAATGAAGGTAACTTTTCTGATTTAGATTTTGTAACAAGCACATCAATTGTGCAGGAAAAAAATTGCACCTGTGGGCTGCACAGCACTCCCCAAAGAAGCCAGACTCAGGCCCCTCACAAGGTAACCAATGCTGTGATGAGGTGACACGGTACCCCCCAAAAGCATGTCATGAAGTGCAATGGGGATCAAACCACAGCTAATGGATTTCTAGCCCTCTGCAAGGTATAATGAATGTAGGCTGGCTTACTGGAATATCATATAAGGAGTAAGCCCAGGATAATAGAAATGTACTTAGATTATACACTTTGTAAGAGAATTCAGCTATTTATTCAAAATTTCATGCTGGATGTCTTAACCCAGGAAAGTTAACCAGTCCAAGCATTGTGCCCATTATGTGTGAGCTAACAAACCAGTAGAGGAAAGAAAGAAGTTTAAGGTACAACCCCTGCCCTCCAGAACCTTAAAGTCACAGGAAGGGTGTATTAGTCAATTTGGGCTGCTACAACAAAACACCAGAGACTGGGTGGCTTTAAACAACAGAAACTTATTTCTCAGAGTTCTGGATGCTGGAAGTCCAAGATCAGAGAGTAAGCATGGTCTGGTTCTGGTGAGGGCTGGCTCTCTTTTGGGTTGCAGATGCCCCCCCCCCCCATATTCTTGCATGATGGAAAGAGGGCAAGAGAGATGTCTGGAGCTTCTTTTATAAGGAGACTAATCCCATTCACAAAGGTTTCACCCTTATGGCCTGATCACCTCCCAAAGGCCTCACCTCCTAATATCATTATATTGGGGGTTAGGATTTCAACATATAAATCTGGTGGGTGGGGTGTGGGACAATGCAAACATTCAGATCATGAAAAAGGGTACTTCCAAGATGTTAGTTCCTGGCTGCTGTAGCTCAGTGTATTGAGCACTGGCCTGATCACCTAAAGGTTGCCAGTTTGATACCCAGTCAGGACAGATGTCTGCATTGAGGGGCAGGTCCCTAGTTGGGGGCATGAGAGAGGCAACTGACTGCTGTTTCTCTCGCTCATCATGTTTCTCCCCCTTTCTTAAAAAAATAAAAAAAATATTAGTGCAGTAACAGATTAGTACAGCACTAACATTTGCATAGCAGGGGCTGGATGAGTCAGGAATGAAATGCCCAATCTTGGACTCTGCCTCTGGTTTTAATGCGATAACAACAACAACAACAACAAAGAACAGATGCAGAAGAGGCATGAGGTAAGATTTAGTACTCATTCTTGATTTAATAAAACTAATAAGCTAATACAACTTAAAAACTAATAGAAGACTAGAAGAAAATTTCCTTAACCCAATAAAGTGTGCATCTGAGTCCAAATTTTCTCTTTGTAGGACACCAGCCATATTAAATTAGGGTCCACCCTACTTACCTCATTTTATCTTAATCACCTTTAAAGGCCCCATGTCCAAATATAGTCACATTCTAAGTTCTGGGGTTTAGAGCTTCAACACGTGAATTTAAAGGGACAACTCAGCCTGAAGTAGAGGGTTTGGCTACACACAGCGGCAGGAGGGGTTGTCAGAAGAGGGTGGTTTCCAGATATGCACTGGAGAGGGAACCCACAAGTTCCCAAAAGCTTAGGATAAGATTGGAAGGAAAGGAAAGAATGGAAGATGACCAATACAGCCCTGACTGGTGTGGCTCAGTGGGCCGGTTGTCATCCCGCAGGCTGAAAGTTTGCATGTTTGATTCCTGGTCAGGGCTCTTGCCTGGGTTGCAGGCCAGGTCCCCAGCTGGAGGTGCATAAAAGGCAACCATCAATGTTTTCTCACACGTCGATGTTTCTCTCCCTCTCTCCCTCCCTTTCCCTTTCTCTACAAATAAAAAAATGTAATCTTCAAAAAAAAAGAAAAGACGACCAATACATGGTGGCCTTGAACAAGCAGGTGGATGCTACTGCCATTTACCGAGAAGCCGAAAACCAGGGGAAGAATAAACTTGAAGTCCGACCTACGATGGAGCCTGAGATCTTTCAGACTTTAGAGATTACTGAGCGGCCGTGAAGCCCAACTAAAACTGAAAGTGGCTAGTGGGGTTAGAGGGAGCCGGAAACCTGTTGTGTCTTGGAAAGTGGGAGAGGAGAGCCAGCATAAAGTTCTGTTGATTTGACCTCCTCCTAGCTCTCAAACTCATCTGATTCCCAGTCTGAACTGGCCCTTCTCTGCGATAAAAACTCCCACTCCAGTGAGCCCAGGGAAGGAAGCCCTCTCTTACAGGTGCCGCACAAAGAGAGTTTTTGTCAGAAGATGATGTAAAAACAAAAGTACAACTCAGTGTGTTTTTCATGATCCCATGTGCTGACAATGCTAAACAATGTGGGTGATAAAATGCTTTCTCTGAAAAAATAATTTGTTGGCCTAAGTTCCAAATAATTCTGTGGTTATATAAGCTTCAAATGGCACATTTTTATTACTTTCTTTGTAATAAGCTTTGTACTATGTTTTTTGGATCATAAGATGCACCTAGGTTTTAGAGGAGAAAAGTAGGGAAAAAAATTTGAAGCAAAAAATGTAAAATATTTAGTAACATACATAACATAGTATTTCACCAATGTAAATGTAAACAGACCTCAACAGCAGCATTAACAACCATTATTCCTCCCAAATTGGCGGGGTGGGGTAGGGGGGTGGTGTGCATCTTATAGTCCAAAAAGAGGAAGTTCATTCAGGGAGCTCTGTGATACAGGGACTGCCACACATTTGTTTTGAAAGCAAGTTCTTAATGGTTTGGCATCCTTAAAGCTCATTTTAGGTGCAGCTCATTCTCCAACCCTAAGCAATTGGTTCAAAATCAGCCAAGATAACATAGTAATTGTAAATATAGAAGAAACAGCATCAGTTACAGTAATTAAGTCATTCCATGGGACCAACTGGAGTTTTACTTGTGTTTAAAATTTAAAACTGTGAAAGTTACAAAGTATACGGTATAGTATTTTGGCTTGGTAGGTGCAAATTTAGTTCATGGGTGCAATAATTCACTGAATTTAAATATCTTTAAACTCAAATTTATTCTCTTTTAGAAGTATAAATTTTTGTTAAGCTAAAGAACAAATCAAGACAATAATAATGATTAATACTGACTACTCTGTGACTATTACCAAAAATAATTTTGTTGTATAGAGAAGAAAGATGTTGAAAAATAAGCCACTCCCCCAATGTCAAATAAGCTAGTTATGACACCAAATATTCAATATGCCATCTTTGAATATAAGTATATAAGGACAAAGCTTACTATATCCTGGGGTGGTTTCTAGCCTTTCAGTGTGAGAACATAATAAGGAAAAAAAGTCACAGCTTCTTCTGGCCCGTGCAGAGGAACGCTGGGTGCCGGACTGAGGAAAATGTCAGATGACATGTGGCTGTCTTTATGTTAAATTCACTGATAGCTCCATCTGCATTTTCACAGAAATGAGTTCATTTGTGGTGTTTTATTATACTGAGTTTCCTTGAGTATTTTCTCTTTTTTCAAAGCCATAAAAAGTAGTGATTTCCTAACACTCCACCCTCAAGTCCACAAAGGGAGTTTGGGAAGTCCAAGGGAATGAGCTGCAGAGCTGAGCTCCGAGGCGGACAACCCGCCTGAGCCGGAGCAGGCCATGTGCACACACTACGGTCCACTGTCAGGGGCTAAGTTGTGTCCCCTCAAGGGTGTGTGTTGAAGCCTTAGTCCTCAGCACCTCAGTATTTGAATATGGGGATTTTAAAGTGGTGACTGATTAAAATGAGGCCATAGTGTAGACCCTAATCCAACATGGCTGGTGTTCTTATAAGAAAAGCAAATCTAGACATACAAAGAGACACGAGGGGTGCACGTGCAGAGAGGGACAGCCATGTGAAGAGGCAGCAAGAGCGGGGGCCATCTGCCGGCCAAGGCAAGAGCCTCAGAGGAAACCAGCCCTGCCAGCACCTTGATCTTGGACTTCCAGCCTCCAGAGCTCGGAGACTCAGCTTCTGCTGTTTAAGCTGCCCAGCCTGGGGTACTGTATTATGGCAGCCCCAGCTAGCTATACATTAAGGTGGCATTTCTTTAAACCAAGGGTTCCACAGCTAAGGCCTGTTGGGAAATTACTGGAATAGAGGCCGGAGTCCATGGCTGTGATCATTCCCCCCGTGTTTTATCTGCTGTTTAGTAGCAGATCAATCTACCATCTACCGAATTCAAGGAGCCCAAGTTTGTGTTTGAAAACCACCACTTGAAAGGATTGCATTAGGAACAACATGGGGTTGTATGGAAAGGGCCAGGCCTGTAGCAGGAACCTAATAAATGAAAATGCTGAGCCCAGATTCCCCAGGCCCTCATGCTATATAAACACTGCCTTAGTTCTCAGTTCATGTAAATTAAATGCTGCCCCACTGGGGAAGGCTGGAAGCTTGTAGAGTTTGCAATTAGGGAGGCTCATTTCAAAAACGTTTGCTGAGCTATTCAGTTTAAGAGGTTTTACTGAATTTGCATGCAGTACCACTTTGAATGATTTGGGAAAATTAAAAAATAGGTGTATTATCTCTGCTTATAAAAATAACATACATTTATATTTGCATTACAGAATTACACATATTCTACACATATATTGTAGAAAATTTGTGTCAGAAGTCCAGAAGTCTAAAGAAGAAAACAACTCATAATCAAACCACTCAGAGACAACCATTGCCCACATTTTTTGTGTGTATTCTTCCAATAAATGTTTCTCTTGTCTTTCTTGAAATAGAGGAGATCAATTTTTTTCCCTGAACTCTTCAGACAGGCACTTTTTACGCCTTACAAGGTCTTAATATTCATCTTTCCTCATGCTCCGTAGATCCACTGTAGCAACAGGCTCTGACCTGAGGTGGCGCTCAACCTGGGGAGCACCGGTCTGGGTTTGGAGGTGGGTGTGCAAACAACTGCAAAGTCACGTCACCGTGAGGAGTCCCTGCAGGAGATCGGAGGCTGAGATGAGGACAAGCCTGAGCTAACCTTGGAGCCCACCTTGGAGCCCACCTTGGAGACCCTTCTTTCCCCCATATGCAATCTGGGTTCCCTTACCCTGGCCCTTTAAGGAAGCTGGAACCCTGGGCAAGCCTGATGCAGTGGTCTCCTGGGAACAGAGGGACGACAAACGCACTAGAGATTGGGAGTGGAGTAGAGAAGGGAGACCCTTCTCAGCGGCCGGTGGCACGCGAGAGACTGGTCAGGTAGAGTGGGGACTGGGGGTGGAGCTCTCATTCCTCCCTCCTCTGGCCCCTTCGCCTCTCCCAGCCCTGTCCCCTCTATGCTTTCCTAGACCCACCTTTCTCTCCAGGTTTCCCCACCCCTTCCTGTCCAGGCCCTTTTGTGGTAGTTCCCATACCCTTTGCTGCAGACGGTCTTCATTTCTGGAGACAGTTCTTGCTTATAGGTGTTTCTTAGTTGATTTGTCTTGGATTTTTAAGTGGAAAAAATAAATTCTACAAACAGTGATAATTTGTTCTCATGAAATTTACAAAGCATTTCTCTTTTTTCCCCAGAATTGTTTTTCCCAGTGCCTCTAAAAAAATGATAAATAATAGAGGTGCTAGTAGATATCTCAGTCTAGTCCTGAATTTAACGTGGTATCTCTAACCTCTGATGTTCTCCTATTAAGCTTCATGTGGTGTATCAATTTGCATAGAGTTATTCCAGGTGTGAGTTTGTCACTGAGTGACATTTTCCTTTTTGAATCAGTTTTAATGGCTGTAATATAATCAAATCTATCTCATTTATGGTTTTGTCACAAAAGTTTTTTTTAATGTTACTTCTATTATGTCCTCTCTGTTTTTTAGGCTCTTGTTTTCCCTGGGTAATGTTTTGCTATGTGGTGGGTGTTTCTTTATTGACCCATGTGCCTCTTGCTCTTTCCCCCACACTCCAGAATGCGTTCTGGTTCCTGTCCTGCTCTATCGTTATTTCTTTAAAGATGCTTTTGCTTTTACATTCTGTAGCCCTCCTTTCAAGAAATATATCAGTATACCATTTTGTTGCTGTGATTGTTTCAGTTAATCAAATATTTAAGCAAATTAATTCTTCGTCATGAAGCCTTTTCTTTCATGATGTTCCAGTTTGTGAGTCATTTAGTTTGGTTCGTCTCTTGGTTGTCTGGATTATGTTTTCTAGTAGCTTCCCAGGGAGGATAACAAATGTCAAAACACAATGTAGAGCCATTTAGTGAGTTCTATAACTAATCCTCAAGCATATCAATGAACAAAGTAAAAAAGTGGGGGCTGGAGGGAAGGATTTACATAAGAAAATGGGGAGAGAGGAAGGAGGTGGGGGGAGATGCCAGTGTAGGAAGAGGGAATTTTGTTTTGTGATTAGCTAGACACTGTTGAAGTCACCAGTCTGGGCAATCTATTCCGGAATAGATCGACTAGGTCATTAGAGAAAACAATTTCAGTTAATTGTGGATTTTCCAGAAAGCCTTGAGATTGAAGCTGTGCCAGATGCGTGACAGGCTGTCTATAAACAGTGTTTGCCGGTGTCCTTCTGGCTTCTGGACCTCAGGCTGGCAGGGCTGTCCCATTTCCCTCAGCAAATTTCTGAGACAGATTTCCACAGTCATAGGAGTTTTGAAGATGTTTCCTGTTGCCATTTCAGTTTACAGAATTTTCTAGTCATAAGATTTTCCCTTTAAAATTCCGCAGATATTGTCCTCTTTTCTTCTGGCATAGGAGTAGCTAGGGAAACCCACACAACATTTGCTTTTTTTCCTTTGTATTATGCCTAAATCATGATGTGATCAAACTCAGATTTGGCTGCCTGCCGCAATGAAAGTCAAACTCCTGAGACAGGGGCTGGTGGGAAGGAAAGCAGTTTATTCAAGTGCCAGCCACCTGAGAAGATGGGGGACTCTTTGTCCCGAAGGCCATCTGCCCATCTCAGTGCAGGCAGGGGTTTTGTAAGGAGGGTGAGGGGAAAGCAGGAGACAGAGATCCCGGGAGGGGCTGAGAGTTCTCTGCTGAGAGGACTGACTGAAGGTCAGTAGCTCTCCTGCAGCCGGAACTTCCGGAGGCCAGAGTCCGTCTTCCCTGAAGTTAGTTCCCAGGATTCTGATACATACGTGCTGTTCATCTACAAGCTATGTAGTAGAGTCAGCATTTACAGAAACAATGTCAAAAGCATGGTGGGTTGGGTTATAATCCACCACTGTTACAATTACAGGGGTTTTATTCAATATCCAGGGAAAATAATTGTACCATGATCTGTATCAGCCATTATAGATCTTTCTTTCTATCTATTATCTATCTATCTATCATCATCTATCATTCTATTTCTGAAACACAGTAAACCACTTTAATCTGTAGATTCACATTTTTCTGTAGTTGAACAAAATATTGTTGCATTTTAATTTTTTTTATGTTCCAATAGTTTTGTTTTCTTCCTTGGGTATACTAATAATTTCTGTGAGACCTCTAGTGCAGGCATCCATATTTATATTTCCTTTAACTGCTCTAACCTCTTTGGTTTTTCCTTTGAATTTCAGAGTTTTACACATCTGAAAGTGGCTTTTTGCTCACAAAAAATTTCTTACAATTATTTAGATTTAAGTTATATTAGTTTATGAAATTGCATTTACTATCCAGTTTTCACTGTTTTAAATTTCAGTTTATAGATATGGTAATTTTATTTACATATATAATATGTTTTATAAAATAAAACAACTTTGATAATGTGAAAATGTCAGAACAAATTTATTTTCATTAAACATTTAGTTCTGGTTTTACTCAAACTTTTATCATTAGAGATTTAATCTGCATTTATAAATTAAAATATTTGATTTTCTTTTTTATTAATTGCAAATTTTTTATTGAGCACGTTGTGGAGTCACATGCAATGATAAGAAATAATACAGAGAAATCTCATGTACACTTTACCAAGTTTCACCCAGTGGTGATGTCTTGCAAGCTGTAGTACAGTGTCACAACCACAACACTGACGTTGATGCCATTGACCAACCTTGCTCTGATTTTCTCCGTTTCACTTACACTTGTGTGTGCAGCTGCATATCACCTTATTACATATGTAATTCCTGTGTCCCATACCAGTCAGGATGTAGAACACAAGGATTCCTCCTATCTTTTTTTAGTTACACCTATGTTCCTTCCAATTCCTCTTCCCTCCTTCCTTCCTGTTCCTATCTGCCTCAACCACTAATCTATTCTCCATTTCTAAAAGTCTATCTTTACAAAAAATTTACATAAATGAAAGACAAAGGGGCTTTTTAGGACTGGATTTTTTCACTAAGTTGTCAAATGTGTGTGTGCAAAGTTGTTCACTGCATTTCCTAGTTACACTTTTGATGTCTGTGAGGTCTGCAGTGATATTCCGTTTCATTCCTGATATTGGTAATTTGTGTCTTCTCTCTCTTTTTTTCCATATCATTTTATTAGAAGCTTAACAATTTTATCAACATTTTCAAAGTACTAGCTCTTTGTGTTATTGATTTCCTCTTATTTTGTTTTCAATTTCATTGATTTCTACTCTTGTTTTATGTTTTCTTCCTTTCTTTGGGGTTTATTTTACTCTCCTTTTTTGTTTTGGTTTGAGATTTTTCTATTTTTCCTAATGTACCCATCTTGTGCTATAAACTTCCTTCTTAGCACTGGGTACCTATGTCCCACAAAGTCTGATATGTTCTATTAATTTTTATTCCATTCATTGTATTTATTTCCATTTCCTTCAGGATTTCCTCTTTAACTCATGAATTATGTAGAAGTGTATGTTTAATTTCCAAATGTTTGGGGATTTTCCTGTTAACCTTTTGTTATTTATTTCCAGTTTCATTCCACTGTGGTTAGAGAACAACATACTGTGTGATTTCAATTCTTTTATACTTGTTGAGGTTTGTTGTATGGTCTAGGATATGGTCTACCCTGGACCATGTTCCATTGGTATTTAAAAAGAAGGTGTATTCAGCTGTTGTTGTGTGGAGTGTTCTACACATGCCGATTAGATCCTATTGATTAATGGTGTTGTTGAGTTCTATATCCTTGATGATTTTCTGTCAAGTTTTACTGATGGTGGGGCCAGGTGGAGGAGAGAGGAGGAGAGAGAGGTGTCAAACTTTCTACCTGTAATTGTGGACTTATTTCTCCTTTCAGTTCAATGAATTTTTTTTTAAAGATTTTATTTATTTTTAGAGAGGGAAGGGAGGGAGAAAGAGAGAAACATCAATGTGCGGTTGCTGGGGGTCATGGCCTGCAACCCAGGCATGTGCCCTGACTGGGAATCGAACCTGCGACACTTTGGTTCACAGCCCGAGCTCAATCCACTGAGCTATGCCAGCCAGGGCTTTTTTTTTTTTTTTTAAAGATTTTATTTATTTACTTTTAGAGAGGGAAGGGAGGGAGAAAGAGAGAGAAACATCAGTGTGTGGTTGCTGGGGGTCATGGCCTGCAACCCAGGCATGTACCCTGACTGGGAATCGAACCTGCGACATTTTGGTTCGCAGCCCAGGCTCAATCCACTGAGCTACGCCAGCCAGGGTTCAATGAATTTTTGCTTTACATATTTTGCAGTTCATTTTGTGCGTACACATTTAGGATTGCTATGTATTCTTAGTGAAATGAATCTTTTATCATTATAGCTTTTTATTATTATATAATGTCTTTCTTTGCCTCAGGTAATTTTCTTTGTTCTGAAGCCTACTTATCTGAAATTAATATAACAACTACATTTGCTTTCCTTTAATTAATGTTTACATGATATCTTTTTTATCTTTTAATTTTCAACCTGCTTATATTTTTATATTTAAAGTAAACTCTTCAAGACTGAATGTAGTTGAATCATGTTTTTTAATTGACGTCTTTGTCTTTTAATTGAGGTATTTAGAACATTTATATTTAGTGTAATGATTGATATGTTAAGGTCTAGTCTTTTTTTTATTATTATTCTAGAGAGAGAGGAAGGGGTGGGGGTGAGAGAGAGAATCATCGATGGGTTGCCTCCCATACATGCCCTGACTGGGGACTGAACCCACAACCCAGGGCTGTGTCCCAACCAGGAATCAAACATGAGACCTGGTTTATAGAACAACGCTTCAACAAACTGACCACACTGGCCAGGGCTAAGTCTTTCGTTTTATATTTTGTTTTCTGTTTGTTCTCTCTGTTTTCTGGTTCTCTGTTTTCTTTTTCATGCCTTGCTGTGGTTACTTGAACAATTTTTATAATTTTATTTTGATTTACCTGTATTTTTAATGTCTTTTTATTTAGGTCTTTTTTTTTTTTGGTTGCTCTAGGTATTACACAGCTTATCACAGTCTTTTGATGTCATTTTACTAGTTTGCATGAAGTATAGAAAACTTACCTCCCTTTATGTCCTTTTACCCTCCTCCATTTATACTATTATTGTACTCAACATTTTCTCCACACACACTTAGAACCACACTGTTACAATTTTTGCTTCAACCATCAAACAATTTAGAAAATTCAAGAGGAGAAGGAAAATCTACTGTGTTGGTCCTGGTAGGGAGATCAAGGTTGCAGGTTCCATCGTTGTAAGGGCACATACGAGAAGCAACCAACCAAGGCATAAACAAGTGGAGTAACCAATCAGTCTCTCTCTTTTCTGCTCTCTCTCTAAAAGCAACATATACAAATTAAAAAGAGAAAGTCTGTTGTTTTACTGATATCTTTGTTTCTTCTTTTCTAATGTCCCAAGATTCTTTCTGTTATTGTTTCCTTTCTGTGTACGGAACTTCATTTAGCTATTCTTTAGGCCAGGTATCCTAGCAACAAAACCTTCCTTACTCATTCCTGAAGTCTGTCTTCACAAGATAAGGATTCTGGGTTCACAATCCTGTCCCTTCAACACCTGAAGGAAGGTGTGCCACTTGTTCCCTGTCCTTTTAGATTCAGATGAGAAATCCACTGTCATTCAAATAGTCTTTCCCCTGTAGGTAAGGTAAGATTTTTTTCTGGCTGCTTTCAAAATTTTCTTTTAGTTTTCAGAATTTAATAATGATGTGTCTTAGTTTGGATTTCTGTGGTTTTGTTCTGTCTTCTTTTCTTTTTGAATCTCTTGGTTTATGTTGCTTTTCAAATTTGGGAAGTTTTCAGCCTTCATTTCTTCAAGTGCTTTTTCAGGCTCACCTTCCTTCTCTTTCTGGGACTTCGATGACACAAATGTTAGCTTTTTAGTTTCGCAGATCCCCTGGTCCCTGTTCATTTTTGTTTTCAGTCTATTTTCTCTTTTGCTGTTCAGTTTGTGTAAGTTCTTTGCACCGGTTCACAGGTCCTTTCCTTTCCCCCTTCCGTTCTGTTACTGAGCTTTTTATTTTAGTAATTGTATTTTTTCAGTTCTAAAATTTTATTTTTTATATGTTCTGTGCCTTTGCTGAGAGTATTTTTTTATCCTTACCTGAGGACATTTCTTTTTCATACCTTTTAGAGAGAGAAGAAGGGAGAAAGAAAGGGAGCAAGAGAAACGTTGAGGCAAGAGAGTATGCGCCTGGACCAGGGATCATAGGGCCCAGACCAGGGATCAAATCCACAGCCCATAAGCACAACACAGGCATGTGTCCTGACTGGGAATCAAACTAGCAATCTTTTGGTTACAGGATGACACTTTAGCCAACTGAGTCACACCAGCCAGGGCAAGACTATTTTTTTCGTTTACCTCAAGTGTGGTTGTAATTGCTTGTTGAAGCATATCTATCATGGCTACTCTAAAGTGTTTGTCAGATAATTTAACATGTCTGGCGTCTTGTTGTTTACATGTAATGATTGGCTTTTTTCATTGAGTCTGAGATCTTCCTACTTCTTGGTATCACGTTATTTTTGGTTGAATCCTGGACATCTTGGGTGTTCTGTTAATGAGGTTCTGGATCTTATTTATATACCTGGTTTAGCTCTCTCTCTCTGCCACCACTCTCAAAGGGGAATGGGGGGCATTGCCTTGTTATCACCAGGAGGAGGCTAAAGTTTAGGTTCCCTGCCTAAAGTGGGGGCTCTCCATCTGCTGGGTGAGGCAGGAGTTCTGGCTTTTCCCTAGGCTTTTGTGGCACTTTGCTTAGCAGGATGGGTACAAGTGCTTGCTGCTCTTCCCAATGTGGCCTCCACTGATACCACAGGTGTGGGGGTGGCCACTTGATCTCTGGGTGGTGGCAAAAGTCCTACTGTCCAGAAGGCCTCCTCTGACAGCACTCCAGTGGGGAGGGCGGGGGGAGGGCACTTTGTTCTTGTTGGGTCGGGGTGGAGGTCAAGTTCTCCCGAGGTCTCTACTGACACTGCAGGCAGGGTTCAGACTTGTCGCTGCATGGCATGCATGGAAGTCCCAGCTCCCTCCTTGACCTTCTCTGACATCGTCCTGGAGGAAGGTTGTGACTCCTCATACAGTCTGGTGAGGGTGAGAGTCTATGTCCCTACTTGGCCTTTGCAGGTGTGACGGGGAAAGTGTCTGGCTGTGGTAGAGCAGTTATTGTCTCAAAGTGTTCTGTCATGCTGGCTTGCACCTTTGGCTAAAGGGAAAAGAGGATTTTGTTGGGTTTGTGTCCACTGGTATTTCTGAGTTGCTGGCTTCCTCAGGATCCACGTCTGGAAATTTGAGGCATGAAAAACACCCAGGAAACTTAACACCTTGTTATTCCTTGTAACCCAAGGTCCCTAGCTGGTCTGCCTTCTTCTCTCCAGTTTTCAGAGTCTCCTTACCTTTACTTATATACAATGTCCAGGGCATGTATATGTGTTTAGTGGAAGGAATAGGAAAATTTATGTTTACTCCCTCTTCTCAGAACTCATGATTTTCTTCTCATGCATACATATCAAGGGGATGACCCGCAAGCTCTGAAGCAAACCTTTCTATGTGCTGTGTTTAAACAGCTCTTGTTGATCTTAAAATAATGTGAATCTAGTTCTTTTTAATATTTTAATATTGTTTACAAACTCTTATATTTGCATATTTATACTTGTAAGTCACAGATCTATTTTACTTTTTAAATTAGAATTGCCACCTAATATGTGAGATTATAGAATATGCAAAAACTATGTTAACTAATAACAAACATAAACTGGATATTCTTTTTTTAAAGCACCTTCCTCATTTATTTTTAAAATATATTTTATTGATTATGCTATTACAGTTGCCCCATTTTTTTCTCCCCTTTATTCCCCTCTGCCCTGTACCCTCCATCCCACCATCATTCCCCCACCTTAGTTCATGCCCATGGTTCATATGTATAAGTTCTTTGGCTTCTCCATTTCCCATACTATTCTTAACCTCCTCCCGTCTATTTTGTACCTACCATTTATGCTTCTTATTCCCTGTGCCTTTTCCCCCATTCTCCCCCTCCCCCCTCCACTAATAATCCTCCATGTGATCTCCATTTCTTGAATCTATTCCTATTCTAGTTGTTTGCTTAGTTCTTTTTTTTTTCGTATTTTTTAGGTTTGGTTATTGATAGTTATGAGTTCATTGTCATTTTACTGTTCGTATTTTTGATCTTCTTCATTTTCTTAGATAAGTCCCTTTCACATTTCATATAATAAGGGCTTGGTGATGATGAACTCCTTTAACTTGACCTTATCTAGGAAACATTTTATCTGCCCTTCTATTCTAAATGAAAGCTTTTCTGGGTAGAGGAATCTGGAATGTAAGTTCTTGCAAGTCATTTCATGACTTGGAATACTTCTTTCTAGCCTCTTCATGCCTGCAAGGTTTCTTTGGAGAAATCACCTGATATAGCCTTATGGGAGCTCCTTTGTAGGTAACTGTCTCCTTTTCTCTTGCTGCTTTTAAGATTCTCTCCTTATCTTTAATCTTGGGTAATATAATTATGATGTGCCTTGGAATGTGCTTCCTTGGGTCTAACTTCTTTGGGACTCTCTGAACTTCCTGGACTTCCTGGAAGTCTATTTCCTTTGCCAGGTTAGAGAGGTTCTCCTTCATTATGTTTTCAAGTAAGTTTTCAATTACTTGTTCTTCCTCTTCTCCTTCTGGCACCCCCTATAATTTGGATGTTGGAATGTTTAAAGTTGTCCTAAACCTCTCCTCATTTTTTGAATTCTTGTTTCTTCAGTCTGTTCTGATTGAATGTTTATTTCTTCCTTCTGGTCCAAACCATTGATTTGAGTCCCAGTTTCCTTCACTTCGCTGTTGTTTTCCTGTACATTTTTCTTTATTTCACTTTTCATAGCCTTCACTTTTTCCTCTATTTTGCAACTAGACTCAACCATTTCTGTGAGCATCCTGATTACCAGTGTTTTGAACTCTGCATCTGATAGGTTAACTATCTCTTCATTGCTTAGTTGTATTTTTTCTGGAGCTTTGATATGTTCTTTCATTTGGGATATCTATATCTATATATATCTATCTATATCTATATCTATATCTGTATATATTTTGTCTCAGCTCACCTGTTGCATAGTAAGGGGTGGAGCCTTAGTTATTCGCCAGGGCAGAGCAACCCAAGTAGCTACGTTATGGCACTGTATATTGGGAAGGGGTCCGATAGGGGAACAGTGCCCCTTGTTTGGCTCTTGGTTGGCTTTCAGTCACTTCCCCTGCTACCCACAAGCAAATTGGGCGCTTCTGGTGCTGATTCCTTGGTGGGTGGGTTTGTGCACATTCTAGGACCCTGTGGGTCTCTCCAGTGAACTCTCCTGTGAGTCAGGGAGTTTCTCCTGCTGGCTCAGCCCCCACAGTTTTTTTTGGTCAGAGGTTTTGAGGCTTTATTTCCCCTCCAGGACCCTGGGTTGCTTGATCTTTCTCTTTCCCCAGTTATTCCTCCCTGTTTATCTGCATGCAAATGTGGGACCACCTGCTCCACCAATTGCCGCCTTGCTGTGAGTCCTCTCCACCCTAGCTGCCTGTCTCTGCCCCTCCTATGGTCTGGATGAATATTTCTTCTTTAACTCCTTGGTTATTGGACTTCCATACAGTTTGATTTTCTGGCAGTTCTGGTTATTTTCTGTTTTTACATTTGTTGTTGTCCTTCTTTTGGTTGTGTGAGGAGGCAAAGTGTATCTACCTATGCCTCCATCTTGGCCGGAAGTTTTAAACTTAACCTTAAACACAAAAAGAAGAGAATAGTTTATCACCTCAGCTGAGGTTACTGCATTTGTTACAATACTAGTGACAGTCAGAAATCTGGCGACTCTCCTCCACTGGCCAAGATGGCAACAGGGGGAGGTTCTCACACTGAGCGTGCCAAAAGCTAGGAAGATGAATGGATGCGGCCCCAGGAACACCAGAAGCAAAAAAGATAATTGGATAGGAAAAAAGCCCTCCTCTCCCCCTCCCTATAAGAACCTGGGCTTGAGGAGGAAGATTGAGATGGTCTCTGAGATGGGAGTCCACCACTCTCCCAGGGCATGCGGCACCTGAAGAAAGCCTCTCTGCACCAGCACCTGCCTTACAAGTTTGGCTTTTGTTGTAGCAGGTGGCCAAACTTCCATTTTGTTCAGTTACAGGTTGGCAGTTCAGTTTCATATTACCATCCCAGGCAGGTTGAGGGGGCTTAGAGGAGACATGACACACTGGGACAGAGGCTCCCTAGTTGCAGGTACCCACAGTGACCCTATCCATGGCAAGGAAAGCTGCACTGGGCTACAATTTGGGGTTACTATGGCAGTAGGTCCTTCCCTTTGGATGGGACTGTTTGCAATCCATGCCCCTGCATTCAATCTTTTCATAATCTTCCAATCATACTTTCTGTTTCAGGTCAAATTCTGTAGCACACACCTAGCATGCTTCTCCAACTGACCAATTCATCTAATGTATTGAATTCCTGACTTCTGTGTCTGGCTCCTGGCCACATCATCAAGGCAATTCTAAGGCCATTCTAAAGATGGAAAAATCTTAATTTTGTGGTGTTTAGTTGCAGGCAGGCTAGATCTGGATTTGAGTGAGTTCCAACTCTGCCCTTAGTAGCTGGGTGCCCTTGGCGAGGACTCAGGCCATTCTCCTGCAGTAAGGGAGACCACCTACAGCTGCAGGGGCTGCCGCAAAGCTAAGGTACTTGCAGTTTACGTGGCCAGCTTTACATCGCCAGGAGTTATCTTCATTTGCACAAGCCTTTACTTCGGGCCACTGATTTGTTTTCAGCATCCTGGGCTTGGGTTTTTGCTGCTTCTATGAAAAACATGATTGAGTCTTTTACATCTTTCTGTGGCTCTGACAGTTCTCTTTCATCTCAATCTGTTGGTTTTTTCATTGTGACATGGAAATCAGGTTTCATTGATTTCCTTGGGAATTTGAAGCAGTTACTAACTGAAATTTTCTTCGTTTTTTTCTCTCTAGAGAATCTTCCAACACACTCTTTTTCTCTTTTTTTCTGCTGTGCTTTATGTTTTGCTGTAGAAATTCTGCATATCCTTTGTGCTGCTTTTTGTTCTGTTTACTTTCCTTTGAATGGGGACCATTCTATCCTCACTTGCTGTTTGTCCCCACATGCCACGGGCAGATGAACTTTGGTCCCCTGCCCCATTTATTTAGGCACCCCACGGTGGAGGCCTGCATGCCTAACATTTCTTTTTTGTTCAGAAGATGCTGTTGTAGGAATAGCGTTCATGAGCAGCTTTCCTCTGAAAACTTTGTTTCTGAATGTGTTGAATTTCTTTCTCACGTACCAGCTGTAAAGAGGTGGAGGTGTGTCTTGTTTTTGGTTTGTCCCTTTATTTAGAGGAGAGACAGTGACTTTGTTGAGAAAGCTGGGCCTTTGTTTTCAAGTCAGCATGCATATTTCTCCCAGGCTCTGTCTGGTCCTCAGCTGCTAGGTGGACTTGCCTCTCAGCCTCACACCGACAGTCAGGAAAGCCTGGTCAGACAAAGCAATGTCATCGTATGGACGCGTAGCATTCTCTTGGGTCTGCTCCCACTTCAGTGAAGCCAGCATGGAGTGTGGGTGGGGCTGTCAGGGTCAGAACCCAAATGGGTGCCCCTGTCCTTCCTGCTGCCCTCTCACCCTCGGCCGCCCCAGGGGCTGCATGCCCCTCTGGCTGGGGCAGGGGAACGGTCAAGCCTTCAGAATCTCCTCTGGTATCATGCTCCCCCCTCCCAAGAGCTCATGTCTTGGCTCCCTGAGCTCTCTTTGTGCTTGGTCTTGTCTTTAGTCTAGGTCCTTTTTATTCTTTTTTTTAAAGGATTTTATTTATTTATTTATTTATTTATTTATAGAGAGAAGGGAAGGGAGGGAGAAAGAGAGGGAGAGAAAACATCAATTGATTGCCTCTTGCATACCACCAGGGACCTAGCCCACAACCCAGGACCTGGGAATTGAACTGTGAACCTTTTGGTTTATGGGACGACGCCCAACCCACTGAACCACACCAGTAAGGGTCCATTTTATTCTGGAAAAACTATTGGAAAGATAGTTTTCATAAATGTGATATAATAGCACCATCTTTTTTAGAAATACTCTGGGAAAAATTTCAAGAAGACAAAATGTATCTTAATCTTTCTCCATTTTTCTGTCCTCGGGCCTCTTTCTCGCAGCGGGCCTTTAGAGGTACACTCTTCCTCGGATCTCACTCGTGGATCCTAGGAAGAGCCCACACAGACTCTCCCACCCCTGTCCTATGAGCTGGGTCTTCAGTGCTGGCAGCTAGGGGCCCTGCTTGCTTCTGGGATTCTGAATTCAGCATGATCAAGGGATTACAGTTCAGTCCCTTTCAGGGAACAGTCAGATGGATTTCAACCTTGGTTTCCTAGATCATTATAGCCCTGTCCCATAGACAGAATTACAAGCCCTATTTAAGATAGGTGCCAGAGGGGTTTTTTTTGGATGTAGCAAGGCCGCATAATTTGATGGCCTGCAAATCACCATGGGAGTGGCTATCCTGGCCTGTTACCCACAAGGCTAGTGCACCTTGCAAATGACCCTTTGATGTGGGTTGGACCTCTTTGCAGGTTCCATCAATGAGGGCCAAGGAAGGGCAGTGAAGCACAAAAATTATACTTGCACGACCTGACCTAGTATATAGGTACCACTCAAAAGTGTTTACTGGACATAATTGATCCTAGGACTGCTCCCTGGCCCAAAAAAAAAAATCAATCACACTCTCTCTGTCGCTTCTGCGATGCCTCCCCCAGGTCGCGTGGTGGTGCTGCGCCTCCGCCAAGGCCCGGACTTTTGTGTGGCACCAAGAGGCGCGCAGGCTTCTGGGTATCCTCTGGGCTACAGCAGCTTGTGGGGCGTTTTCGGTGAGTGCGGCGGGAGGACCCGGTGTGAGCGCCTCCGTAGCTGCCGGACTGCGCCCTTCGAGCCTCTGGCTCCCATGCTGGGGAGGGCCGACCTCGCCCACTGAGCTGGCCCCGGGCGGCCCCAGCCTTCCTGACTCACCCACCTGGGCCCAAGAGCCCTGGAGCCCGGGGCGACCACGCGGAGCTCGGGCACTAAGGCCCAGCAGCCTCCGGCGTGTGCAGGGCAGCAAGCTCCAGCGGGGCGGGGAGCCCCACCTGTGCCCAGCTGCTCTTGTGCCGGGGCCCTGGGCACGTCCCCGCTTCTCTCGTGGGAGGAGAGACCCTTGCAGCACCGACTTGCGGGGTTGGGGTGGCTCACGGTCCGTGCTCTGATCCAGGCCCTGGCAATCTGCTCCACAGGCCCTCCCGCCTATCACCCTGGCCCTTCTCTGCTTGGACGGCGTCTACCTCTCCCCGACCGAGAATGATTTTGTGCACCGCGTCCAGGAGGAGCTGGACCGCTTCCTGCTGCAGAAGCAGCTGTCCAAGTAGGCTGGAGCGAGGGTGTTGGAGGGGCCTGCCCTACTGCTAGGTAGGGCAAGATGCACCCCGCCCCCTCCGCTCCCTTCCCTACTGGCGCATCCAGGGTAACTGGCCTGCAGCTGCCTCTGACCTTGGCCTTTCAGTTTAATGATCTGGCCTCTTTAAGCTACATTTTTTCCTGTGTCATTCTGAACATTAACTTTCAGACTTAAGGGGCCCAGCACAGGAATGGGGGGACAGGACCAGTTGTTCCCTGTGACAACCCTTATGCTCAGGTCCTTTGCAGTCAGCCTGGGACTCCAAGGGCAGAGGGAGCCTAATGTTAAGCCACCTTTAACCTGGGAGTGCACCTGGTGGGGTTCGGCCACAGAGGCCGCATCTGGAGCCCCTGCTCAGCACTCCCTCTGCCCGTTCCCAGGGTGCTGCTTTTCCCCCCACTCTCCAGTCGCCTTCGGTACCTGATCCACAGAACAGCAGAGCATTTTGATCTTCTGAGTAGCTTCTCTGTTGGGGAAGGCTGGAAGAGAAGGACAGTCATCTGTCACCTGGACGTCAGGTGTGTATCCTGCTGCCTTAGAGGGCCCTGTGTGGCTCCTGGTGGGCAGGAGGTGAGGGATCCGGTCAGCCCCTGGGAGGGGAGAGCTTGTTGGGAACTCAGGGCAAGGAGCCCCCACACTGCTGCCTCTGTTTTCAGCCTCAGTTGCTTAAAGTCAGCGCTGCCTTTTGTTTCAGCAGTGGAGTAGCTGTGAATTGTTTGTGGGATTCACCTAGCAGGAAAGAGAGAGAGCAGTTTAATCAGTGAGGGTGTCTGCCTATGACTCAGGGAGCATGTGACCCAGAGGCCATGGAATGACCATGGGAAGCACATCTGAGCGATCACTCGCCTCTGTTTCCATGTGTGTCTCAGGATCTTATCGTCACTACAATAAGCCTTGTGACTTATCATTGACTATAAGCCTGGTGTTTAATGTGTGTGTGCATATATATGCGCTGGAACTTGAGAATCAACCATATTTAATATTTTTCTAGTAACATAGTCCCTAAATGCAAGTATTTACCTGGTACATATTCAAAGGTTCCGCCATCTCATTCAGTTTAAACACTGCGGGGAGAGCTTGGTTGCTTTGGGCTTATTCAGAGATAGCATTCAGCCTCCACTATGATGCCTTCTTAAGGGGTTTTCAAGGGTCATTTTGGCATTGGTTTCTGCCTAATGCTGACTTGAGAGCCTCGTGCCTGAAAACAGGTAGCTCCAGTAAGTAATTTTCCGTGGGCCCCACATGTGCTCTGGTCCCCTTCTGTTTCTGCTTCAGGTCACCCAGCACAAATGGACTCTCTGGCCCCTGCCGCCTTCCTGCCTCCCACTCTAGCAAGTACCGAGGTCCTTGGCCCACCTCAAACCAGGGAGTGGCTGCTACTCCCCGAGGGGCACGGGCAGGCCGGGGGCATCGGGGACGCAAGCCGGACCAGCCTTTATATGTGCCTCGGGTACTGCGCAGGCAAGAAGAAAGGACACCCACCCCTACCCCAGGGCTCCAGGTTGACGCTCCAGCTGGCAGGCACCTGGAAGAGCCTGCAGATGCTGGTGCCGGGGACCCCAGCTCTGATCAGGAGTGTCCTGTGTTGATGACTCAGGCACCAGAGGACCTAAAGGGCCCAGGCCAGCACTGTGAGAACGAGCGGCTGCTCGACCCAGTGGGCACCCAGCCCTCGGGGCCTGAGAGCCACTCAGGGACGGGGGACAGCCTGGAGGAAGCCACACAGCTTTCATCTACCCTGCAGCCAGACTTGGGAGAGGGGAATGGGGGTGAGCTGGAGAGGAGCCTGGCGGCAGAGGAGGAGGAAGAAGACCTGGATGAGGAGGGGCCCGGCAGCTGCTCCGAGGACGATTACAGTGAGCTGCTGCAGGAGGTGATGAGGCTCTTAAGCCCAGAAAAGGGAGGGCGGAAGTGAGGTGGGTGCAGTTCTGGGTGGATGGGACTTGGGGTTGTGGTGTGTGGGGCATGTGCTGGCTGAGCAGGGCTGCGTGCTGGATGACGGGTTGCTTAGGACACATGGGGGGAGCACACAGGGTTCTTGCCCCCAGGAGTCAGGACTGACACAGTGGAGGGGAGGAAGTTCAAGGACACTGGGGCAGGGGTGTGGATTTGGGTCCCAGCTCAACCACGTAGGAGCTGTTGGACTGTGGGGAAGTCCTTTTGCTTTTCTGAGTCTCGGTTTCCTCACCTGACAGGCAGATGATAGTGCACCCTTCACAGGGTAACATAGGATGAATGTGGACTTGTGTTTGTTTGTTTGTTTAGGGTTTATTACAGTTGTCACAATTTTTGTCCCTCTTGCCCTCCTTCACCCAGCCCCCCGGCCCCCCCCCCTTTCCACAGTCAGTCCCCTCCCTCTCTGTTGTCCATGTGTCATTCATACTTGCTCATTGACTAGTCCCTCCCCCTTCCTTCCACCCCTTGACCCCCTGCCCTCCCCTCCTACAGCTGTCAGTCTGCTCCATGTTTCCCTGTCTCTGGTTCTGTTTTTCTTGTTAGTTTATTTTGTTCTTCAGAGTCTAGTTATAAGTGAGGTCATGCGGTTTTTGTCTTTCGCCAACTGGCTTATTTCACTTTTGAGGGATTATAGATGTTGGTCATGAAAACTACTCTTCTGCCTGGAATTTTGTCTCGTAAATCTTGTTTCCCTGGATTGTGTGCCTCCCTGAGACTGGCTGTGGTGTTCAGTTGGGAAGGCAGGAGGCTTTTATTGCTACTTTATAGATGAAGGATGGCCAGAAAGATTTGCTTAATGTCACATCGCTAAGGAGGGAAGGAATGGTCCTGGACACATCCAGCTGTCTCTTCCTGACTGCACAACTTTTGGCAGGATTATGTAGCTCTGATTTACAGTGTCCCCGTGTGCAAAGCGGATGTGTAGAGTACAGTTTTCAGGATGCTATGAAACAATGTTTGTGAGTGCCAGTCACCCAGTGGGGACTCCATAACGCAGTTCCCTCCCCCAGAATGCACCCTTCTCCATCCTCCAGGCCACTGTGCTGTCATGCTGCCTTTCAGGGACTCCTGCCATGTGTGGCTTCTGTGGGAAGCCTCCCCCAGCACTTGCCCCCCAGCCCACCCAGAAGCCTGCAGGCCTGTGGGTGGTTTTGAGAGCAGTCGTGTGCAGCCCTGTGTCAGCACCCCCTCACTAACAGGCGTGCTCCCCCCAGATAACGGACAACCTGACCGAGAAGGAGATTCAGGTAGAGAAGGTGCACGTGGACACATCCTCCTTCGTAGAAGAGCTGCCTGGAGAGCAGAATTTTGCCCATGTGGTGGAGATCTACGACTTCGAACCGGCGCTCAAGACTGAGGACCTGTTGGCAGTGTTTTCCGAGTTCCAGTGAGTGTGGGCGAGGCTCCGGGAGGCAGAATCTTGAGAGGAGCTAGGGCATCCCTCTGTTGTTGGGCACACTTGCCTGCCCCTCCCCCGGTGCCCAGCTATCCAGGAGGAAAGGCAGAAAGTGGATGCCAGTTGTTTTGGGCTCCAGACTTCTGGGTAGTTCAGCCTACTGGCCACCACTAGAGGGAAGAAGAGGGCGAGTTTTGGTTGTAGGCATGCTCCCGAGGCCCCAAACCTGGTCCTGATGGCCCACACAGCTCCTCCGCCCTGTCCCCTGCATGTCTGCAGGCCGCCAGGCCCCCGAGGGGCCCTCCTGCAGGATGAAGGCAGCCCATCCCTGGCCCCCCACCCCCTTGCTCCACATCCCAGCCTCCCAGTCGGTCCATCAGCAGACAGGGTCGCCAGCCTCTGCACAGAAGCATCCCTGGGCAGGGCTGAGTCTGGGGAAGAGTGGGGGTAGCGATGGGAGCCAAAGGCTCATACTGAGCAAAGTTTTTTCCTGTCCCCCCACATTCCTTAAATCCAACTCACCTTTTCTCCTTTTCCCTTTTTCTTCTTTTAAATGCTCATTTTCCTTTCTCGAAGCCCCATTCTCTTTTCCCACTTAGGCTTTTAACAGCCCCTGTCTTCGGGGCCCCATTTCTGGCTGCCCTGCAGCCACCCTCCTGGGCCTTCTGGAGCCTAAGCTGGAAGAGCGTGGAAGGGGCAGGGGTGGGGCGTAAGGGGCTCACCTGCTTCTGACCCCTGAAGGTGTGGCTGGCCTGGGGCCGCTGCACAGGAGCCAGGTGCAGGGAGGGCCTGCTTTGGCCTCTCATGCCTGCAGACTCAGTGGTGCTTTCCTGAGCGGTGGGAGGGAGGTCGATCAGGACCAGCAGCACTGACATGCGTGTTTTAGGTCCTGTGCCTTGTCCCAGCCACAGAACCCTCTTGTCTCCAGTCTCACCCCATGCCCTCGGCCCAGCTCTGCCGGTGCCAGGAGGAGCCTCTCCACCCTTGGTTGTGCTCTTGCGGGCTTTTAGTCCTGGTGTCTTCTGATCTAGGGATCATGGGCCCCCGATCAGCAGGGTGGTATTTGTCTCTTTGCAGCTTCCCATGTGATCTTCAGAGAGGTCGTCTGCTTCCCAGAGGAAGGAAATGATGTGTCTTGGGCTCACAGTGTTTGAGGGTTGGAGTTAGGGGGCTTCCTTTAGCAGAACAGGTTTGGCCCATTTGCCTTCGTAGTCATTCTGTCTCCTCTTCCCCGTCTCAGAGAGAAGGAGTTCAAGATTCAGTGGGTGGACGACACACATGCACTTGGCGTCTTCCCCTGCGTGGCCTCAGGTAATGCGGCTTCACAGTACAATGGAGGGGCCCTTGGTTTCTCCGGTGTAGCCATTCAGTCGAGGTGGCGGGTGCACACCTAGCCCGCTGAGTTCAGCAGTGCAGGGAGCAGGGTCGGCCCCGCACCAGCAGCGCACAGCCTTTCCTGCTTGCATGAGGGTTCAGGGCACATGGAGCATGTGTCACAGGCCAGGCCCGAGGTCCTCCAAAGTACTAAGTGAGACCACGTGAAAGTACTGTTTTGGTAGGTCAAAAGCATTCAAATACTGGCCAGTTCTTATGGTTCAAACACAGGCATTTTTACATAGTTTCATTACAGCCTCAAGAAGTGGGGCACCTCTCTTTTGCACGTGGGGGGACTGAGGTCCCTAGAGTGTCAGTGGTCTGTTCAAGGTTAGCGGATATCAGCCAGCCTCCTGGCTGGAACTCCAGGGTTCCTTCTCCCTCTTGGCTACTTCCCTAAGCTGTCCCTGTCACACTGCTCACTTTGGTGTATTCATAGAGAGTGACTCCCGCCCCTCTCAGCAGGGCTTCTGGACTCTGGAACCGGGAGAGGCCATGGCTAGTGTGGGCTCAGCTCTCAGGAGAACCTGGGGGGAAGGGAGTGGGTTGTATTTAGGGAGCAGAGGGACCAGGGCACAGTGGGGGCTCCAGCCCCAGACAGAGGGCCAGCTGAAGGGGAGTCAGGGAGGGAAGACCAGGAGGCTGCCTGGCACAGTGAGAAGAGCAAGCCCTGGGCTGTGCTCCACAGCTGCTGCCCTCTGCACTCGGCCAAGCTGTGTGGCGCCAGCACGTCATGTCCTGGCCTCAGTCTCCTCACCTGTGAAGGTGATGAGGGGTGGCTTGGATGTGAAGCCCCTCCGGCTCTGACATGCTGTGCCCGTAGGTAACTCAGGCACAACTCAGAGCACTGAGGGTGTGCGCCCTGGTGGGGTCCGAGTTGAGGAAAGGGTAGAATTTGAGGCTTCGGGGCTTTAGAAGGCAGGAGGCTCCTGAGCAGCCTGGGGCAGAGGTGGACGCTGGGCTCTGCAGGCTTTCCTTCTGAGAGCACAGGTAGCCCGGGCAGGCACGTGGGGTAGGGGCAGGGCAGGGCACTGTGGCATCTGGGCAGCCCTGTTCCTGGGCTTTGAATGGGTGCATGAAGTGGCTGCATTCATTTTTGGTTCTGGTGTGAGTGTTCCTGGGCCCTGAGGGGGCCTCATCTGGAGGCGGAGAGGGGGCTCCAGATCTGTTTTCTTTACACAGCTGCTGAAGCCCTGGCCAAGGACTTCTCAGGGCTCAAGATCCGGCCCCTCACACAGGGAAGCAAGCAGTCAAAGCTGAAAGCCCTGCAGAGGCCAAGTACGGGAGCAGCTGTGATGGGAGGCTGCGTGTGTGCGGTTAGATGTGGGCCCTCTCCTGCCCTTCAGGCCCCCTCGCTCAGCTCTCTGCCTGGGGCCCTGGGCTCGGTGGTGCTCCTTCCACCCCCAGAGGCCTGGGGATGCCTAGGGAAGGCAAGGCCCAACGGGGAGGACATTGTGCCCTCCTGTCCACACCACTGCTGGGTGCTGCTCAGGGACAAGCGTGGTCTTTTCTGTAAGCCTGTGGGAACCGTATTTTGCAGTGGGGTAGAAAGAGTCCGCACTGCGTGTGATCTTGGCTTTGTCACTTATTTAAGTTGACCTTGAGCAAGTCACCTCATGTCTGTGAGTTGGTTTCCTTGTCTGTAAAGTAAGCAGATCGTACAGAGTATGGGGGCATGGATCAGTGCTTGGCAGACCCTCCAGGGGAGGCAAGAGGCACCAAAGGTGCCAAATCAATGACAGCCCCTCTCCTTCCAGAAGGCATGACGGGGGCTCTTAGAGGCCAGTTTCCTGTGGCTGCAAAGCAATGGCCAGCAAAACTGACCCAAAAGACCCACTGACACCACCCATGCTCTTGTGGATTGTGTGGCCTTTGTTCCATTCCTCTTGGGGACAATAAATATCTTGTGGGTCGTAGAGCTCTAGATATCCCATCCTAACTTGATTTCCCTCTCAAATGGTCCTACAAAGCCGGGGAGGGGGTTGTGTACAGGGTTAACTCTTCCATGCCCCTGTGCAGGTGGAGAAATGGAGGGCACAGACAGGTGGTAGTGTTACAACCCGGAAACCCTAGGTGGCCCCTCTCACTAGCATTTGACCATGCTTTGGGCACAGCAAGGTTGTCTCTGACGGCCTCTGAGGCTGCTGTGTCGGTGGGAGGAGAGGTGGCTGTGGCCTTGAATTCAAGTCCCTGCTCCTTGGGGCTTTCCTTTTAGAGCTCCTGCATCTGGCGAAGGAGAGACCACAGACAAGTACAGCAGTGGCCCGCAGGCTGGTGGCCCGGGCCCTGGGGCTTCAACACAAAAAGAGAGAGCGGCCTGCTGTTGAGTCTCCTACCTCCCCGAGGCCCTGAGCGGCCCAGCCAGGCCAGCCAGCCTAGCCAGCCTGGCTGGACACCCCCGGGACAAGCCGGTGCGCCCACAAGCCTCTATAGAGACAACGGCCATGCACCCCGTGGAGTGTGGAGCATCACTGTGGAGTGTTGTGAGCTTCAGTTTGGTCTACTTTCAGAAAATTGAGAAAAAAATAAAAACTTAAAGGTTTTTAAATGTGATTGCTTCAAAATAATGGTCAACCATGGGACACTATGGGGTGCTGTTTGTCTCCCATTTTAGACCTGAGGACGCAGAGGAAATTGGTTGCTCCAGGAGACTGGCCTGGAGGATTCTGCTGGGTCTGCAAGGCGTTTTTGCACAGAGCCTGCCCAGCTTGGGGAGTAGGTCACACCTGTTGTGTCTCCCCTCACGAGCTGGGTGTTCTTCCTGCCACCAGGAGCTGCAGCGTGGCTGCAGCGATGCCACAGCTGATGGCCCTGGCCCCCCGGGGCAGGTCCTGATGTTTCCTGTCAGTGGGCCACAGAAGGGCTCTTTGCAAAATAAATGTGAGCAGAGCCACAAGGTGGGTTCTGAAATGGCCACTGAGTTCACCTCCATCACAAGAACAGATGCAAGGCACCTTTGTGGGCTTGGGTCCCAGTGCACTTATTTTTTTGATTTGGATGGAGTTGTGCCAAGGTGCTTCGAGGGCCTCTGATGTGCTGGCATGTGCTGACACAAGGGAGGCGGGGGCTGGGTGAGAGTGGCTGGCCTGGCCGCCCACCCTCACTGGGCGGGGAGAGCTCTGAAACCCTGCAGACGTGCATGGCCCACGGCACCACCCTGACCCTCAGGGCTGGCCCAGGCCCTGCCTTGTAGCGATCCCCTGGGACAGTTGAAAACTTTGTCTCTCTGGTCCTGACACAACTGCTGTGCCTCCTGACAAGTTTCAGTAAAAAGCAAGAGCTCCAGAAAGGCTATGACTTATATTTTTGTTGAGTTTTGTGACCTCCTTAGACTGTTCTCAAGGGGCAGGAGTTGCCCCTTTTGGGGGTGCATGGAAGGAGGCCTGCTATGGCCACACTGGACCCCAGCTTGCAGTAGTGGGCCTGTGAGGCTGGGGCTCCCTTAGGCTGATGAGATGGGAACTTTGCTGCTCGGGGCTGGGCACAGCGATCCAAATGAAACACAGACGCGTATCATACACCTTTTATTCCAAGTTTCAAGTATGTGTAAGTATCCGCGATGACACACGGTGTTCAGTGAGTGTCCTCGTCACCCAGGGCCCCAGTTATAGCACCGTTATCAGTACCCGCAGAATCAACAACAGAAACAGGAGTCACTTACACAGGTGGGCGAGTTTTGCTTTTGAGCTATATTTTCAAAGGCCTAGACTGCCAATATAAATACTATTACTATTTGTTTCAAAGTCCATGGAAATAAAATAACAGCAGGATAGAAACCACATGATCATATAGAGGCAGAAGAAGCGTTTGATAAAATCCAGCACCCATTTATGATAAAAACTCAGCAAAGTGGGAATAGAGGGAACATACCTCAACATAATAAAGGCCATATATGACAAACCCACTGCCAGCATCATACTCAATGGGCAAAAACTACAAGTGTTCCCCTTAAGATAGGGAAGACGACAGGGATGTCTACGTTCACCTCTCTTATTCAACATAGCACTACTGAGAGTCCTGGCCATAGCAATCAGACAAGAAAAAGAAATAGAAGGCAGCTGACTGGAAAGGAAGAAGTAAAACTGCCATTATTTGCAGATGACATGATACTGTATATAGAGTACCCTAAAGATTCCACCAACCAAAAAACTACTAGACCTAATAAATGAATTTGGCAAAGTAGCAGGATACAAAATCTACTCAGAAATTTATGACATTTTTTGACTATCCTAAATTGTTTATTAGGTAAGGATTTTACAAACATTACTTATATTAGCAGTAACGGTGGAGCTGGAGAGCACTGCGCCTTCTCCAAGCTGCACGGCAAGAACCACCAGTATTGTGGTGGGACTTATGGCCCTTTCCAAGGCCACAGCTCTTCAGGCCCACAGGTATTAGCCCTCACGTCTCCCTGTGCTTGTGGACCAGTTTGGTGTCAGGATTACTTCCAATAGCCTTATGGAATGGATCATTGAGGATAACCAAAGAATCTGTATGTGGACTCTTCACCAACCCAGTGAGAACTCAGGACTCTCGGAGCCCCACAGTGGAGCCCAGCTTGCTTGCTCCTCCTCAACAGACTGAAGCCTTCAGGCAAATGTTAGCTGGTAAGCACCATGGTAAGACAGGCTTGTTATAGGTTGCACCCTTAGGAACAGAGTGTTTGCAGCCACCACGGCTCACACAAATCCAATACATGACCTAACCGTGCTTGGCCTTGTATCCCAGCCTGTGTGCTTCACTGGGCCCGGTGGGGCGGGCAGCCCGTGGAGCACAGAGAACTGGCGGCACGCCGGCAGCGCACCCTGAGAAGAAAGCACATCACATCAGACTGCTTCTTCCTCCACAGCCCCTGGATGTACTTGTAAGCACCTGGCTCGGCTTACTTGATGGCTGTGGCCAGATGGAAAGCTCAATGGCATCTCTATATACCAATAATGAACTATCAGAAAGTGAAACTAAGAAAATTCCATTTACTATTGTAATAAAAAAATGAGGTACCTAGGAATAAATTTAACCAAGGGTGCAAAAGACCTGTACTAGGAAAATTATAAGACACTGAAGAAAGAAATTGAAGAAGATACAAATAAGTGGTATCTCCAATAAGAAGATACATACCATGTTCATGGATAGGAAGAATTAATATCATTAAAATGTCCACACCACCCAAAGCAATCTATAGATTCAATGCAATTCCTGTCGAGATACCAATGATGTATTTCACAGAACTAGACCAGATATTCTAAAAATGTATACAGAACCACAACGGCCTGGGGGCAGAAGCACCCACCCTGAGCTCACCGCTCAGAAAACACGTGGCAGCGTTATTTCTATTCGTGAATAGAATAGAGGTGGGTAGAGGTGGTTTGTTTCCTGAAGAGCATTCTAGGCTTTCAAGTTGGCTGGAAATGACCTAAGAGAGGGGAAGTGGGATTCAGCCCCCCTCAGGTTGATAAACTGGATCGCCAACAAGGCACCTGAGGAGAAAATGGCCTCGTATTATCAGTGGTGCAGTGTGAGCAGTGTGGTGTCAGACTTGGGGGACTGTGGTTCGGATGGGACAAGTTGATGACAACCTGGGGTCCTGGACGAGATGGCTGGTGGCACTTCTCCCACGGGCTTGGGGACAAGCCTCACTCTGGACAGCAGCCCCTGCAAATGTCGGGAACACCCCTCCCCCTGAGTTTGGCCGTGGCCGCAGAGTATCCGGGCGGAGCAGGGGCTGGCCTGGGTGAGTCGGAGCGTGGTGGTCCGTCGGTCAGACTGCAGCTGGGAAAGATGTGCTGTGGCCCAGAGGTGGGAGGCGACACAGAGGCAGCCCTACCGCGTGGACAGCTGGTTATTTAGAAGTCCACTGAAGTGTTCAAACTTCTTCTCTGTCTCGTCACTGAAGGAACCACCTGAGGGACAGGCATCAGGGAGACAGAGTTTAGCAACCAGAGGCTCAGGCCCCACCCTGGCTGTGACAGTTGGCCTCAGAGTCCTGGAGCCACCACCCTCAGCAGGTGGTCTGCTGGGGCCACCTGTTTGTGAGGTCACTGGGGCAGCCCCTGGGGCTGGGCACAGGTCAGGCACTCTGCCAGTTGAGCGGAGCAGTGAATAGTCACCAAGAGTGAGGGCCATCGCTTTTCCCACAGAAGGAAAAGCTCTGCTTCCCTTTTGTGCCCCCAGCTGCACAGTGCAAAGAAAAGTTTCTTTTCTGGTGATCAGAAGCCACATTGGCTCACCAGCCTCTAGTTCTCAACAGAGGAAAAATGATACACTGAGCTGCAAATGGCTGACGCCCACAGTTTTGAGGCCACGTGCATGATGAGGTGGTGGCCTCAGCTCCCACCTTTAAATAGCTTTGGTGTGTGTGCTGGGCCACTGGTTTTGTCCCCCCCCACCTTGGCCAGAGCTGGCTGCAAAAGCCCAATCTGCTCCTAGGTCTGCGTATCTGCAGCATCCTCCCTGTGCATGGGCATGTGAGCCTGGCTGTGTTCCCCGAGCTCTGGGCCCAGACTAGGAAGCTGCTCTGGCCCTTTGAGAAAGGAGGGAGGCCCTTGCCTGTCTCCTGCATGGTGTGCTGCAGGGAGCCCTGGCAGGCCTGGGGTCCACCCTGGCTGCTGTGCTTGCCTGGGGGGCTTACCTATGTGGCAGTTGTACATCCAGATGCGGTGGCCATCATAGCGGGTCCTGCACTTCATGATGTTGTTGGTGTAGTCAGACTCCGCAACCTCGTAGTTGGGGTTAATGACAACCTGGGGGAGAGTCAGGTCAGACTGGCTGCAGAATTGTGCCTCTGCCAACCGCCACCCCAGGCCCAGGGCCCAGCCGGGCCTAGTCCTGCCTCCAGTGCTCCAAGGCAAGCAGGGACAGGACTGGCCAGAGCTGAGGTCCAGGAGGCGGAGGAGCGAGGCATCCATGCACTGCTGTTTGTCTCAGTGGAATTCACCCAACCTCCACCAGAGGCCGCCTTCAGGAAGGACTCTCCTCTCCTGGCTGCCCTGGGAGGCCAGCAGTTGGTAGAGAGGCAGGAGTCGGGGCCTGGGGGTGGGGGAGGCACACAGGACAGACTGTGGGAGGAACGGAAGGGAGCTGGGGAGCAGGACATGAAAGGAAAGGGTGGGGACAAGGACGGGCACTGTGGGAAGTGGGGGAAGGGCTGCCCTGAGTGGTGGAGCCTGGACGCTGTTCCTGGTGGGGTGACTTGGAACAGTCCCTCCTGCTGTCTGGGGCTTGGTGTTGCTCTGGGCTTCCCCTGAACCCTCCCTACCCCACCAGTCCAAGGGCCTGGGCTCTGCTGGAAACTGCACCCCCTTGCACCCCTTCTTCTGAATGCCCCAGCTAAAGGGTTGGGGCCCAAAAGAGCAGGACTAGGAAGGGTCATCATTGAGAGAAGGTTTCTGTGGGTGGACAGAAAAGGGAAATTGGAGGTGAGGAACCCAGCAGAAAGGCAAAAGGGAAGGGGAAGGGGAAGAGACAGAATCTGCAGAGTTCATGTGGGCAAGTATGGGGGACGGGTGTCAGATTTTTCCTTGAGGGTGTGGCAGGGTGTGAGGGGACCATACTGCCTTGGGCCTGTGGGGCACGGGAGCAATGCCCTGCCAGGTAAGGTTCTAGGTCTCGTCCCCAAAGACCCCAGGAGGGCTTAGGCATGACCCTTTGGCGGGCTGGCTGGGCTCCCAGAGATGCTGGGGGAGGCAGAGCTGGCACAGCCGCAGCCTGGTGCCACCTTCCGGGACAGAGTCTGCTTCTGCTAGCCACATCTGCCCTAGGCTGTGTCCCACTTCGACTGTGTCTCTTCTGCTAAGGCTGGTAACTGTCCCACTTCGGGATGGCCTTCCATTTCTTTTATCTCTTTTCTACCCAATAGCCTTTGCTGTTCCTTGTCCCCTGCCCCCAGCCTGTGCACAGCTCAGAGCAACGTGCAAACGACCCCGTGCACTGAGGCCTGTGTTGCTCCCTGCCCCACGCCCCCACAGCTGCACCCCTAGGGAGCAGGTGTAGCTTGGGCTCCTCTCAGGGGCCACCAGGGCCAGCTTTACCAGCTTGGGGCTGGGGATGGGGGCTGAGAGGTGTGGTTTCCACTATCCATCTGACTTTTACTCTATGATTCTAAATCTCACAAGGACCTATGGTTTGTGGCTCTGGCCTCTGGGCCTTGGCCCACAGGGCCCTCTGCCTGCAGCCATGTGGTCCTGGCCTAGCTTCCCTGGCCAGGTGTAGCGTTACTGATGTCTGCACGGGGGGGTCCATGTGAGAATGCAGAGGGCTGGGGCTCCCACCCAACTACAGCTCTGTGTCTACCCTGAGGGAAATTTTCTTTTTCATTAATCAGAGGCATTCACTTGCCCATAATGAGTTCATGTGTGGTGTGACCTGGGTTTGCTTGGCCACCACTGGAGACATGAGACAGCACTGGAGCAGGGCTCCCCAGGGCCTGGCCTGCCAGCAGTTCTCAATGTGCTACAGTCACTCTGTAGGTGGCGTTTGTCAGGACACAATACACAATGACAAACATTCGCCCAGCCAAGTGACTGGCAGCCTCAAATGCAAGCCACCCTCCACTGTGTACGTGCATGGCGACACTGATATTCATTCTTTAAAATGCAGAGCACTCTCCTCTTTGGTTGGGCCTCTCCAAGTCTGCGGTTTTGCCCTTGTGGGTGGAAAAGTGCTTGGCTGTCTGATTTCTAGCCTCTGAAATTGCCCAGGGAAACTTTTAAAGCCCTTCTGTGGTCACTTCTCCGCAGGTGTCGGCTCATCCCAGGGCTGTCTATAGTGTTGGGACCGTGGGCCAGGCCCTGGGCTGGCTGAAGGGCCCCTTGGAAAGCCTTTCAAGACACAATGACACATTTCTGGTCCCTTACTTTGCCACCCATGGGGCAGGCTGGAAAGCAAGATGGGTGGGGATGTGAGAAAAAGGAAAAGGTGCGAGGAAACCTCTGCAGGTGCATGTGCACCTGTGCGCCCCTGTCTTCCCCACCAGGCAGGGACCACTTGCAGGATGGTGGGAGGCCGAGGCTCCCTGGTTCCTCCCAGGGCTGGCCTTCCACCCAGACACGGTGTGTGGAGGCCCCGGCCAGTGCCCCACACTGTCACTGGACAGGCGGACTCTGGTGCCAGACATTCTATCACTATTGATCCAAGCATTGAGAGTTCTCAGCATTGAGAACTGACCCCTCTGCAGACCCTTTTTTATGAGGCGAACATTTTGGGGAGAGGCAAGGCATGGCCACGTGTGAGCAACTGCCTTTTCTGAGACTGCTTTTAACCTCGATGGCACAGGCCAAGGCAGGGCGAGGGTGGCGGGAGCTATCCCGGTGGGGGTGGTGAGGGCATAGCTCTGAAGGAAGCAAAAGGTGCAGGTGGCCTTTGAGTTTGTGGGACCAATTCCTGGCCTGAGGACAAATCTGGCCACAGATACCTTTGATCTGAGAGCACCAGAGCTTAAGTGCATTGAGTGCCACTGACTTAGGAGGTCTGCAGTCCACCTGCCCCAGCCCCAGCCTGCGTGCCTCACAGATTCAGGCTGCCTGAGCGACTGCACGGGCCTCTGGGGCAGGACCCTTCAGACAACCTGGCCTCCACGCACATGTCCTGGGCTTGGGCACCCACAGAAAGGGAGCTGCCTCCCCGTCGCTGGGAAAGAGACCCCTCCTCCCATCAGCAGGGGCCTGGAACTCCTCCCCACACCCCTCACCTGGAACAGGTATTCTCCCGGAGGCACATCGGTGATGTCCACCCACTGGCAGTCGATGTCGTGGCGGTACACGTCCCAGCAGCCCATGGTGATGCCTTGCTCGCCGAAGTTGGCACACTCGTAATTCTTCTGGACGTCTGCAGGCAGATGCAGAAGGAGTCCCAGTCACCATGCACACATGGTGCTTCTTCCCTCTGTGCCATGCTTCCACAAAGGACCCCAAACAGCCCTACTGGTGGGGACCAGCCCTACTGGTGGGGACATCCCCAGACCCACCCTCAGTGTCTCTCTTCCTTCCCCAAGCACCCCACCCTTGGGTTGATGAGGGCTCAGCAGCTACTGTGTTTTGTGGTGTCTGATCCTCTCTCCCTGGCTGGATTTTCTACCCACATCCCAGCCCTCCTTTCAGACCCAGCCACGGTCCCCTCCTCCATGAAGCCTTCCTTGACCACTCTGGCCTACCTGGCCCTTCTGAGGAATCATTAGCCTGAGAATGAAACACATGCTTATCCGAGGGCTTCATGTGGGCTTATCTTGTCTCTCTCTGGACAATCAACACTTGGATCTGGGCTTGGGTCTGGTTTTCGGCCTGACCTGACCAGGCCAGCCACCTGTATCGCAGGCAGTAGGTGCTCAAAACCTATTTGCTATGCGGTTTTATGGCAGACAGTGGCCGTCACATTTACTGAGAGGCTGCCACTATAAGCAGTGTTGAGCACTACTCTAAGCACTGGGCATACTGAGAAAAACCCTGTCTTCCCTTGAGGGACCTGTCTTGTGAGGATGGCAGGTGTGCCCACAGGTGATCACAGAGCAGGTGGGGCACTGTGAGCAGAGTGCTGCCTCTGCCTGGGGGAGCAGAGAGAGTCTGGGAACTGCAGAGGGGCTGCTTGAGCTTGAACTTGAAGGGTAAGAGCCTGAGGGGGCAAGGGCACTTGGCCTTGGGATATAAGAATGGCTGTGGCAGCCAGAGAGGGAGGCTGTGTCTGCTCCAAGGGTTTGGGCCTTACCAGGGAGACTGTGTGGCCCCACTGGTCCCCGTCAACATAACTCTTGGGGGATCCAGGCCTTGCCCACTCCCCCAGCCCCGAGTGTGGCCATGGAAAACTCCCACAGAAAAAGGTCACGTTGGAGAGTCAGCAGTGGCAGCATCCAGCATCAGACCTGGGCTCTGGGCTGGGTGGGCACTGCCGTTAGAGCATCTGAGTCCCCCTGGAGCCCCCCAGCACTCCCACAAAGATACCTCCTTCACATTCGGTGTCCTCCAAGCAGAAGCTGGCCTTGTGGCCCTCTGCCACCTTGGTGCCATTGAGGTTCAGGAGATCATAGTAGGTGAACACTTCCATGCTGTGGTAGTGCCTGGGGTGAGAGGCAGGGCCAGGGGTCAGTGTGGGCAGCAGCTGCCGCCTGCAAGCCACTGCCTGGATGGCAACTGGCTTCTGGGGACACCTTGAGTCACGCAGTCCAAAGGGGCGGCCAGTGGGAGAGGAGGGGGTGACGAATGGTACCACGGTGGTACCACGGTGCTTATGTGGGCTCCAGAGTGGGGCAGTGGCCCGCCTTCCTCAGCCTCAGCTCCCCGGTTGGCTACATGGGAACAACGCCATGCGGAAGGCGGGTGGCGGGGGGGCTGCAGGATGGGCACAGGGCCTGGCACACAGTCCACTCCGTAAGTCACCGATATCTGTACTGAGTGCTTCCACTGACTCTCCTGCTGCTGCAATGGCTCTCACAGCCCGCTCACCGACGTCTTTGGAAACTTTTTAAAGTGGGAATGTCGTAGAGAGGGAAAGAGGAGGGAACAGGGAGTGTCTGTGGAGTAGGGGGAGAGTCCGAAGAGCTGGCACCAGGTGTGACCCAAGGACAGGCAGGCAGGAGGCCGGGATGGGGAGACGGGGCGGGGGTGTCAGCCACAGCCAGCGTGAGCAACAGGAAGTCTGTGGTCCTTGCACAGAGCAGATGGGAAAGGCAGGGAGGACAGCTCTGGAAGCCTGCGGGAAGGGGTGAAGCGGCGGAGCACTTGTGCAACCCAGCTGATCGACTGTGCACTTTTTACATGACCGTAGTCTCTTCACTGGGTGGGGTGGGGGCGGAGAGAACCCAGCAGATCCTGGGGAAGTGATACATTGGGCTCAGAATACACAGGGGCACCTGGCTGCTGTGGGGCTGCCGTGGCGCTGGCCTGGCAGGCCGTCCTCAGCTGCAACAAGTCCATCACAAGTCCGCACCTACAGATCACACCTGTCTCTCTCGTTACAGGGCATGTGGAAAATGGGGAAAACGGAAGGCAGGGTACCTTGGCAGGGGAGCAGAACCACTTGTTTTGTTTATGTGTGACCTGAGTTGTCACCTCAGGGAAGAGGGAATGATGCAGTAGGAGAAACTGCAGAAATACCTACAACAGGGCTTGTTACAGAGGGGTCCGCAGTACCTGTCAGCTCTCTCCTTATTACTAACCCTCCCTGTAGTAACAGGAGGAGTGTTTTCATTACTACTGCCACCACTACCACTCCTACGATTATCCCCAGGCCCAGGGTAGCTTCCTCACTCCCCAGGCCTCCCGTGGTTGCCTCAGGCTCCCTCTGCTGGCATACGCAGCAGGACGGAGGGAAGAGGGAAATGAATGAAAAAGGTAGGTTTTCAGAGAGGAAATTAGAAGTTCTTTTCCTCTTCCTCCCATGTTTGCCTTGGCTAAAAATAATGACGTAAGCTCCTACACTGGGCTCTTTCCAGCTCACTCAGGTTTCTGGGTAAAATAATGCTGAGCCGGGGGCCCGCTGAGAACATTCACAAGGACGCGTTTTGTGGCAGCTGAAGCGATGATATTGAAAGAGTCTCCTGGTTTCTGGAAGGAGCAAGATGAGGCATGAGGTCTGACTCATTGCCTAAACCATGTCTGCATCCTTCAGAGAACAGCTTCTGCTACCATGTTTACCAGCTGGAGAGACTGAAGAGAAATAGGTTTATGTTTCCTTGTCCAAACACAACGCAGACGGAGGCCACAGACAAACTGCTGTGGGGCTGACCTCCTCCCGCTCCCCCTGCTACCTGCAAACTTGATTTAAGAGTTGCTGCAGCACCTCAGTTTTCCCCTGCGAACACCGGGAGTGAAACGGCTGGTTGGAGCCTCCCTGTTCTCGCTAGCGGCAGTCCTGGGGTTTCCCTGCTTCCCTCTCCAGTGTGTATGGCATCACCCACCAGCCACGTCTCCCTCCCAGCCGGCTGGCCGCAGAGCCCAGGGGCACACTGCCACCCCTTCCCCCGCACCACTCCACCCCTCCACCCCAGAGAAGGTGGGACACATGTCCTGGTGACGAGGGTGCACCTCCTCTCTGCAGGATGCGGTGTCTGGACCTTTGGAAGTTTAGGAGGGGGACTGACCCATGGGGCAGAGATAGGACTGCTTCACTGGGGGAGAATCGCCAGAGCACTGAGGAGACTGACACTCAAAGGAGGTCATTCATTGTGATCTGGACAAGGGAAGGACTTTGTCCGAAAGATTCCAGAGCCCCACACGCGAGGACACGGTACTTGTGGAGGAAGACGGTGAGGGATGCATACTCCATGACAGACAAAACCAGACCAGGGAAAGGCAAGAGGCTTGAGCATATTTTTTGCTAGCCTAGGTCACTGGGACCCAAACAGAACTTCCAGTCAGAGAAATCAGTGCACATTGTAGAGGAGACGTTTCACTTGCTGTCTTTCTCACGCCTGCCCCCTGTGCCCCTGGAATGGAGGTCCCGGCCAGCGCTCAGCTCTGGTGGGACAGTACTCCGGTCCCCGTGGCAGGGCATGCCCCAGGCTCAGGAGGCGCTGCCACATGGGCAGGAACCCTTCTGCTCACTCCATCCTGCCTCCCCGAGGTGCTGGGCAGTGCCCCAGCTGGAACAAAGGCCCACATGTGTGACAAGGGCCTGCACTTGGCTCACAGAGGCCACATCACATTTCTGGGGCTTCCACCCAAAACGGGGACTGCTCTGCACAGTGGGGAGGCAGGGCAAAGTGAACAAAAGCCTCCCCTTTGTAGCGAAGCCCTCCCTGACTTGGAGGGCTGGCACTGGGCTGGATGGACGTCCGCCTCCCTGCTGCTCCAGCTCCCAGCCGCTCTCCCAGAGGCTGCAAGGTGGGCGGACCAGCCCTGTGACACTGCTCTGTGTGCTGATGTGCGTCTGTGCCCGGCTTCATCTGGCCCGTCAAAGCTGGGGCGTGATACGCCAGGTACACACCTCTGGTGTACCTGAGAGTCTGGTGTACCCTCAAGCCTCTTGCCTTTCTCTGGCCAGGTTTGGCACCTCTCCCCAGGGACACAAGAAGCAGGAGGGGGACCTCATCCAGATCATCCACCAAGGATAGCAAATATGAGAGAGAATGACGCAGAGCCTGTCCTCGCCTGCGTGGCGAGGAGACGGCTGAGGTGGTCAATCTCTGTCATTTTGGGGCTTTCAAAGAACATAGCTCTGTTTCTCATTGTAGCACCAATTACACTGGGAGGGGGATAGTTTTCCTCATTTGCACTAATCTGAGCCAGAATTCTCAGAATCTGCTGAATCAGGATGTTAAATATCCCAGAAAAAAAATTTTTTTTTGAGTGGAGGAAGGGCCAGCTTTCATCAGACTCCCAAAGATACCCAATAGAGTTTTGGGGCCAGGCATCCTGTTGGAAGGTCCTCCCACAGAGCCCCGAGAAGTCCCCAGGGCTCTGGAGGCTGGGGGTGGGGGCTTTCATGCTCCCTGGGACGCTAGGGTCACAGGTCCTCAGTTACAGACCAGCAGGGGAGGTCTGAAGGGACACATGCTCAGCCACATACTCCTTCCCACACAGCCCTCCCACACCATTTACTGGAACATCTGTAAGTCAAGAAATGAAATAGGCCACAGGAAAAGCAGAGGTGGGCAATCAGAAGAAGCTTCCCCAATGTCACCATGTGTATCCTCAGAGGACAGCCCATTTGTGGCAGAGCAAGTGTATGTCACACAGAAACTCCTGCCAAGTAATGTCTGGGTGGACCGTCTAGTGTGGGGCAGAGACGCAATTACCTTCTCCTTATAGACGCTCTGACGGCGGCAGCCCCCAAGAGCCCAGGCAGCCACGTGCCACTCAAGGAAGCCAGGCACCAATGTGGTCACGACTTCCCTTTTATCCCCGACTTCCACCCTGCAGAAAACCGACATGCTTCTGCACAAAGAGCAAAAATTTTTTGGCTAACGAGGACTTTCAGAACACCCAGTGAGTATTATAAAGGAAACTCAGCACCCTTAAGTTCTACCACAGTCCTGTCTTTTGAAACGAGTTGAACAAGTGTACCCCCAAACTGAGTCAAATGTGTCGAGGCCATCAGCTGTCCTGTGATAAGGCAGCCGGAGAGGTTTGTGATGGGGGGTCAGTGGAGGCAGCAGAAAGAGCGCACACTGGGGGCTCAGACAGGCCTGAGTCGGCTTCCCCACCAGACACCAAGCCTCCGTTTCCTCACCCGCAAAAGTGAGGGTGTCCCGTGCCTGTCACTCAGAGGACGTCAAGAAATGTTCGTTCTTATGCCCCTAACAGTGACCCCTGAATTTTTGAGCTGGGGGGAGGCCAAGAGATGAGCTAGACGTGGGTGTCTCAGACTATGATGGTTACAAGTACCTGCTGACCCTGTTAAATCACCAATTCTAACGTGAAGTCAGCCCCGGGCCCTGGGGTGCCGGCTGACAGCAGGTGCATTAGCCCATGGCTTCGCTTTGAGAAGCTGGACCAAGTGCAAAAGCTCTGGTGTGCAGCTGGGAGTCTGAGCACAGGGATGGGCACCCACTGGGCCAGCTCCGTGGACCCTGGGGGCGCTGCGGCCACCATGTCAAATGGCAGGGGCCTCCTCCGATCCCTTGCAAGAGTGCACTTGCTTCTGTTTCTGGCTCAGGTCTGGGCAGGAGAAGGCGAAGAAGCAGGGGCCACACGTTCTGGATTAGAGTAGGAATCCAGGCAAAGAACAAATGGGAAGGCTGGAGATGAAGGGGGTGGCTTCTGTTGGCTCCAGCTGGGGCTGGCTCTGGGATTTCACTCTGTTCCTGCCCAGGATTTATAACTCTGGGATCGGACCCACAAACTGAGGCCTGGAAGGGACATGAGAGGTCCTGCGTGATGTGGCCCAGCTGCCTGGCGTCACACAGCTGCTTAGAGGCACAATGCGCTCGAGAGACCAGGCCTCATGACTCTTGGAGCTAGAACGCTCGTCCCCAAACCCACTGTCTTCCTAGAAATATTTTAAATATATCCTGGTATTTAAAGTATATTTTTAAATGACCTCAGAGTCCAATCACTGCAGAACTTCCAAGCTCCCTGCAGAGCACAAATTTCCTGTGGTCACACTTGGAAACCACAGACAAAGTTTGTTCCCTAACGTGAGAGGCATGTGGGGCAGGACAGAGCCTAGGCTCAGGGGAGGGAGAGGGGCCAGGGCAGCTGCAGCGGAAAAGGGCGGGCCAGCTCACAGGCTCCCTCCAGCTCAGGGAAACCCTGCCCCTGGACCGTGGGGCCTCTGTAAGTGACCCTGTGATTCTCAGTCCCATCAGGACATTGGGCCCTGCAGGACATTGGGCTGGGACAGCTTGGGGACGATGAAGGGAGGCCTTACCTGTGGCAGTCATGCCAGATCCATGCGTGGCGGCCATTCTTGGGCCGGAAGTCGGACTGGCCGTTGTTGTGGATCTGGGAGGAAAAGCGCAGCAGCCGCCGGTAGCCTGTCCTGGGGTCGGTCTGGGCAGCCGAGGCCGAGAGGCAGCTCTCCTCCATGGCGCACTGGAGCATGAACATGGGCCGGTCCTCCAGGTAGGTGGTCTGCTGCACGATCTCCGCACTGAGGACCAGGTCGGGGGCGGCTGTGGAGGGCGGCATGGTGCTCAGGCCAGACTCGAGGCCCCTCACGCCTGCCCAAGACCTTGACTTCTGATCCCTGAACTGGGGCAACCTTCCCTGCCACCACCCCCTGTCCCTGCTTGGCATTGCCTTCTGGAATTGGCTCATGATCTCCCTCTCAAGGCCACCTTCCTTCAGCGACGCCACCCCAAATTCGTCTCCCCCTTCTCTGCGTGTCCCCTGGAAATGGTGTGATCCGGGTGGTGGGTACATGAGGATTCACTCTATCATCTTCACTACATTCCAGCGGCTTGAGATTTCCATAACAAAAACCAAACAATAACAAGGACAATGGCAAATAATAACAATCTTCTCTCCACCCAGAAAGAGAATCCTCTTAATTCCTTGGACTGACTCTTCTGGAAGCAATACAGATCTATTTTTCAATGTGGGTGATGCTGTATGTAGATTTGTAGTCTGTTTATTGTTTCCCTTTCAAATATATCTTGACGTATTTCCTTGTTAATAAATATCCATTACAACATTCATTACATCGCTACATAATATTTAATTCACAACCCTACCCCATATTTTTTAGATATATTGGTTGCTTGGAATTTTTCCCAGTTGAAGATAAAGCTGCAGTAAACACCCTGTAGTAAGTCTGTGTATATAACTTGAATGATTTCTTTGGAATATATTTCTTTCAGTAAAATTGCTGAGAGGAAGAGCTGCATATTTCCCGGGCTCTGATGCTCGTTATATTGCGAATTACCCAACAGGTTCTTCTGGTTTCCACTCACACTTGCTCTAGGGCTTAGTTTTAAAAGGGCATCTTTTAGATGGGATGGATTTACTCAATTAGCATGTTGCATATAGCAGGTGTTTAAAAAATTACTGATGGCTACAATCTATATTTACTGTAAAATTGTATTAGGATTCACTCCTTTACAAAAAGACTAACTGTAAGTTTCCCTTTATAAGGGAGATTCCATTGAACATTTCTAGTATGTGCCGTTTCACAAAAAAATATTATATACAAATTATTTACAAGGTCCATCTACCTTTATTTTCTGACAAGTTGCTTATAAGTTTCAGAAGAGCATGTGAAAGGGCACACAGGTGGATGTGGGGCTGGGAGTGAAGACAGGAACTGGGGGCTCCCATGGGCCGGGAACTCCTTCCTCTTGGAGGACACACACAGGAGGTGTGCCGGGTATTCTGGGCACTTTAAGAGAGGGGCTGAGAGTCTCTTATTCATTGTCTGTACACTAGTCAGCCCTCCGTGGACAGCCCTCCGCTTACCTCTTCCTGAGAGGAGGCCAGCTCTGCCTCCAGATCAGAAACTTAACATAGTGGGTCTGCGCTTGGCTGGCCCCCGGGGCTGTGCTCTTAGCATCTGCCGTGGGATGGAGCCCTGACCTCCTTAAGATCCGGGAAATCCACCAGAAGCCCACCAGAGGCACGCCGTCATGCACCCACTTGCCAAGCGTTACGATGGAACTGCTAAACAAGGCAGACCTCACGCTCTCGCAGGAGAGACGGACAGAAGCAGTGTTAAGTGGTCACAACTGTGGCCAGAGCTTGAAGGAGAAATAGGGGATGTGTTGGGGATTATAACAAGGGCACTCAGTCTGGGGAAGTCAGGGAAAACTCCCTTGGAGGCAGTCACCTTCTAGCTCTTCCCCGGAGGATGAGCAGAGATTAGAGGAATGGGGGTAGAGAGAGCATTTCAGGCAAAACGAGTAGCACAGGGCAGGTCCCTGAGGTGTGAAGGGGGCAAGGCGTGTGGTCAGGACAGTAGGAGGGTAGGGGGTAGAAGGCCGCCAGGAATGAGTTTGGGTGCGTGAGCTGGGTCACTGAGTGCTGTGGGAGAGCCCGGGCAGGGCTTGAACAGAAGGGAGCCCGCGTGGGAGGCAGGCGCTGGCTCTGGCTCAGGAAGGGGAGGGAGCTGGGGGCACGTGTCACTGGGGACCCAGTGAGGAGCCTGCGGTGAGGCAGCATGGGACCCGGGCACGGAACACAGGCGGAGACAGTGGAGTGGAGGGCGGTGGAAGGAGCTGAAAGACCACAGAAAGGCAGAAATCAAGATGGAGTGAATATGGGAGTAATGAGGGAGAGAGAGATGGGGGAGAACTTGCAGATTTGGGGCGACTGAAATGGCTGGTTCAGAAAAGGTAATTAATTACAAGGGGATGCCTAAAGAGTAGACTTTATTTCTCTGAATAAAGCATTAAGTCACATCAGTGTTTCTGGCCCAAATGGCTACTGCCCCCTGCAGACTCCAAGTGCCACCATCAGCCTAAAACAAGGGTTTCTCTGGGCAATGGCCCCTTGAAGCTCATTTCTGGCCTGCCGTGAGGAATCTGTGCAGGGCATTGCTTATCCAGCAACTCATAGTCCTCATAGTAAATTTCCTTCAAGCTTCTCTTGACTCATGGGTTTGCTTTTATCTCATGGATACTGTGAATTATATTAATGAACAGTTTTCCTCTTTCCTTTGGCTGCTGGGAAACTCATTGTGAAATTTACAACCTGTCGGTAGTAACTGTATGAGACTCTATAGTACATATTTTTAATTCACCTCTCTTGGATTCATTTGAAGCCACTAACTTTTTGCCTATACCTACTTTCTTTTCACCTGCTTTTATTTTATGCTACCTTGAATTTTATTTAGGTTTATGTCATCTAAATACCCTTTTGGAAAAAATGGTCTACTACAAGTATAATGAATTAATAAGCCAAGAAAAGGCCCCTGAGAGCAGTGAGACTGGTTCTCTGTGCCTGGGTGTATCTCCCCTGGGGGGGCTGGTAAAGATGAGGAACCTGTCCCTCCTCTCAGACAGGACGCAGTAGCTTGGGGTGTCTGCCCCAGCAGCCAGCGCTGGCATCCGGAGTCCTGCCTCACGGGGTAGGAGATGCTGTACGAGTCCAGAAGGGGCTGATGGGGGAATCGACCTGGCTGAGCTCCAGGTTTCACCTTCTCCCTAGTTCTCCATGATGGTAAACGGCACCGTTGTTTACTGAGCACCTGCATATAGTCATTGTTACACTTGAATGTTCAGTTTCTAGAAATGACGATAGCTGCAGATCACAGTGGTTAACTAGCTTTGCTGAGATCAGCAGTAAGTGGCTGGCAGGGTCTGGTCTCAGGGTCCTGGGCCAAACCCTGGGCCTCTCCTGCCTCCCTGATGCATGAGCAAGTGGTTTTGTACGGCCAGGGGTGGGGGTGGGAGGGCTGCCTGGAGCTTGGGGGTCAGGAGAGCAGCAAGCCCGCAGGCCATCCTCTGGTCCTCTCGCAGCAGCCCAGGAGGGAAACTTCACCAGCTGGGCCATTCTGAGCCCTGGTGAGGCCCCCCTTTCTGTATTTTCAGTCTCTCTAGAGTGCCTGGGGGTTACCAGGAAGCTAAATCACCTCGAGGACCTGAAACAGAAAACCGTCTGCAGAGGAGAGCGGCAGGGAGAAAGCAGGCTGGCGTGCACCGGGCGCCCACACGAGCTGCATGGCTCACTCACCTTGGAACCGTCCACTGAGGAAGTGTTCTCACCGTTCACTGCCAAGAACAGGAGTTCTCAGCCACTAACCTGCCCAAGAACGCTTAAGTAGTCTACAGCAAATTTGGGATTTGAACCCAAGACCCCCAGACACCCGGTTGCTCCCCTGCTTTCTTCCACCCCCACCCCCACCCCAGCCACCATCAGGCATGGCTCCGTGGCTGGGGTTGGGGGAATCCCTTTTGCCGTTTGCACCCAACTTCTCACTTAACGAGAATTAACCTCTACTCTCCCCCTTTGCTCGGCTCACGGCAGAGGCCTCAGGGCCTAGCAAGGAAGGAACAACCAGGGGGCTCTGGTCCCTTCCTGGAGCCTGGTGGGGAGGGTGGACACGACCCCCTGGGACTCTCACTTTCTGAGCAGGCGACTCCAGCCCCATATTGCATTCTGCCCTGGGGGCAGGCCACATCCTCGTCGTGGCGACAGTGTGCCAGGGACAGCTCCGTTCCTGAGCACTTCACTCCGCTCATGACCACTTTGTTGGCATTGCTGTTTTCATGCCAATACCAGGTCTCCTGGAGAATCGACAAAAGAAATGGTCAGCATGTCACCTTGAGTGGTCACTTTCTCATATTCTACCAATGTTCAGCTCCACAAAAGTCTCAAAGTCTTATGATTCCATTTTGCAGATGGAGATGGCTGAGGCACAGAGAATCGTTTACCCAAGTTGTACAGTTTGTTAGTGGCAGAGCAAGTGAGAATCCAGGTCTTCTGACTGAGAATGGGGTTCTGTTGCCCCCCGCCTCCACCCCGCTGCTCTACGGAGCATCGCTACGGTTGCTTTGGTCAAACAGCTGTTCAGTGCTGTGGTCAGAAATGGCAGGCACCTGCAGCCCACACTGACACTGACTCATCCTGAGACCAGGGCAGACATTACTAATCTAACTCAGCACTTCTCCTCTGAGCCTGAATGTAACCTCAGAATCCTTCTCTACACAGTGCTCCAGGAAGACACTAGTAAGTGATCAGAATTGGCATAAGAGGTGAAATTTATTCACATATGGTAGTAATTAACTTGATATCCATACATCCCACTGGTTGTTTCCCTAGAGAATCTGACTATACATCCCTCACCTCTAGGCAGAACACAGGGGCCTAGAGAAGGGACAGGCCTTGTCCTCAGCGACAGATATCAGCCGTGGGCCCATCGCACAGTCCCGGCTGAGACCCAGATGCCCTAGGAGTGGGCTGACAAGGCAGCCAATATGCTGTAGTGAGCACTATTTTTCTGCTCTCCGGAGAGAAATGGAGAGGACCCTGGCTTGTCATAAGCAGTATTGGCAGGGACACTGTGTGACCCGGGTGGCTGGCTCCCCGAGGGCTTGGGCAGCAGTGCCAGCATCTGCTCGTGATGCACTGCTTACCCTGCACCAGGCAGGCACTGAGGCCCAGCAACACTGCTGGGGTCCCTCCAGGTCTCACTCTTAGAAACTTCCTTCCCAAGCAGGGCCAACTGGGCACAGGAGCTGGAGGCAGGGTTAGCAAAGCAAGGCCCAGGGTCGGGGTGGGGGTGAGGTGCTCCAGCCATTTTCTTGCTCTGTGAGAAGCTGAGGAAGGTGTTTAGAGCCCAGATCCTGTGGACCTGGGATTCAGTCCATGCCACAGGGAGGGAACTGAGGCCTAGAAAGGTGGCTGCTTTGCCTCAGGTCGTTGTGCCGTGGGCCGTTGGGAGCACAGTGGGGAGTAGGTTCTGAGCCTTCTGTCTCTTCCTTCCCTCCACCCCCCAGCCTCTGCCTCTTTCTGATCCTGTTCTACTCCACAAGTGTCTGTTTCCCCACAGTCCAGGGGCCAGAGGGAATAATTGTTTTATCCTCACCTGAGGACATACCCACCAATTCCAGAGAGAGGGGCAGGGAGAGAGAGAGGGGAGAGAAATATTGATCAGTTGCCTCCATTGTGTGCTTTGACCTGACACCAAACCCACAACACAGGCTTGTGCTCTGACTGGGAATTGAACCCATGACCCTTCGGTTCACAGGATGATGCCCAACCAACTGAGCCACACTGGCCAGGGCAGAGGGAATAATTTTTGAAGCCAAACGCTACTTGTTTCTCTTCCGCCTTTCAGTGGGGGCAGAAGCTTGGCTGCCCTCAGCTGAGTCGCTGCCTTTGAGGAAGGGACCTGGGAGAGGAGGGCACAGCTGCTGTGACAAAGGTACTGCATGGGCTTAGAAATATAGCAGCCGATCAGCGGGAGAATGCAAGAACGTGGCCTGCCGCTGTGAACATGTTCTGGCCAGAGGGGCCTCCAAGGGAGCAAGCTAACGTGTATGGCGTGTTGGGCCTTGGCCTGGGCGGTCTCTACTACCCTGTAGGACTGAGCTGCTTCCCTCTGCAAAGGACACATTAGGACACCCCAAGATTAGCCCTTGTCTTAGGATGAGTCCCAGGGCACAAAGCTGAGTGAACGGGTCTTCATTCTGCAACGAGGGAATATGGAGGGTGTGTGTGTGTGTGTGTGTGTGTGTGTCTGTGTGTGTGTAACCTCCACCCAAGGACTCAGAGTCATGAGGGGCAGAACCGAAGCCAGGATGTAGTTCCTGCCTCCCAGGCCCCAGACCTTTGCTCTCCTCATCCTGGACAGCTGGGGAAGGTCCACGGAAGATAGTGGGTGGAGGGTGGCTGCATAGAGGTGGGCAGGATCAGACTACATGGAGGGGCCCGGGCCCGGGACTTCTCACCTGGAAGGCGTTGCTGGCGAACCCCAGGCCCAGCTGCCTGCAGACCACCATGGCCTCCACGATGCCCCAGCTATCGCCGCACACTGTCCCCCATACAAGGGACCCGTTCCTCTCCACCAGCACCTCCACCCGGCCCTCGTAGGGGTTCCGGCCCCCGTGCAGGCGCAGCTGTGGACAGAAAGGTGGGCATGGTCACCAAAGGGGGATGGAGAGGAGAAGTCCCACCGTATTGCCATCAGTCCCAATTCTCCCTGGCCACAAGGTCCTGCCTGGGACACAGTCAGATTCAACAGCATCACTGAGAGCCTACTGTGTGCCGGCATCTGCCCAGCCTGCTCTTACACATCAGGTCCTGGCACCTGGGGGACCTAAAGCCTAGATAGCCGGAAGGCCCACAGACCCCCACTGAGTATCACAGCAGAATCTGCCTCTGCTCCCCATGAGGTCCCCAGTGGAGGCTCTTAGAATCAGACCCTTGGTAGGATGCGTCCAGGGCCTCTAAAATATCAGAATTCCCCAGATTGCTTCCTAGGCCCTCGTCTCACCACACCCTCTGCTTGGCTGGTCCCAGCTCCTGACCTCATCCCCTCCCACAGCGCCCCTGCCGTCCTCTCCACCCAGAGCTCTCTGCCAGAGACCCAGAGAGCCAACTGCCTACTGGATAATTACACTTGGCACCTCTGAGACCCCTAAGTGGAACTTGTCCTCTTCTCTCTCCACCCAAACATGTGCTATCTCTCCCCCTTGTTCCCTGTGTCAGCTAAAGTCACTGCCATCTCTCCCGGGGCAGCCAGCTCTCTATAAAAGGCCAGCCAGTCAATATCTTAGGCTTTGTGGGCCGTGTGTCCTCTGTCATAAGCACTCAGCTCTGCCATGTAGTGTGCAAGCGGTCACAGATGACAAGTCAGTGACTGGGCGTGGCTGTGTCCAATAACACTGTATTTACAAACACAGGCAGAGGGATGGGTATGGCCTGCAAGCTGCAGTCTACTCATGCCTGCTTGATTCTATCATACAAGTCAGAAATCTGGGAACCATCCTCAACATCCTCCTCCTCTGATCGCCCACATCCTGGTGGACTTTACCCCCCACGTCTCTCGCCAACCCACCCACTTCCCTCCCCTTCTCCCAGGCACCACTGTCTCTGGCCTCTACTCTTGCCTTCATCCCCTTCAAAGGGAAGAGAGAACCCTGTCGGTTAATGTCATTCACAGTATCCATGAGATGGAAGCAAGCCCATGAGTCCAGAGAAGCCCATTCTCTACTTACAAGCCAGAGGCATCTTTAAAAAGCACCTGACCTGCCACTCCCCTGCTTAGAACAGCTCGGTGGTTCCCAGGGGCCCCACTGCTCCCCTCTGCCACCTGCCGTGTGTCTCCCTCATTCCTGCTCCCCGACCTCCAGGCACTCAGTCCTCCTTTCCGTTTCCATGGCTCCCCGATTCTCGCAACCACATCCCACAGGAAGTCACACATTTCACATGGAAGCCCACTACATAAAGGGGCCGATCTTGTTCCTCTTCCAGTCTCATCCCCACTGACAGTCTCCTCTGCTGTGGGCCAGCGCCCCTACATTCCACAGCTCCCTCTTGTGGTTTTCTGTTTTGTATAAGGCAAGTGCCTCACTTAAGCTTTGGTTATGAGGCATCCCCTTTCCAGGAGCCTATCTCAGGTAAACACATTGCCAGCCATTCGACTGGATGAGGAGCCGGCCCCCTCCGCTCCCTGAGGGTTATTTCAGAGATTTTGGTTGATTTTGATAACTGACATTTGGGCCACTTTTTTTCTCTCTCTCTCTCTCTTACATTTTACATTCAGCAATAAAAAGTGAGCTTGTGGAATCCTAGGTCCTCACCCTTGACCCCAATAAAAGTGGAACCCCAGCCCTGGGTGATCTCTTTCCACCTGTGACCTCACTGTGTGGCCCCGCACTGTGTGATTCCAGTCTTGTGAGTAATAAATCTTTGTGTCTTCAAAGTTCTCTGATGGTTATTGCTGAAGGGCATCTTGCAATCTTCCTTAGAGCCACAAGGGCCCAGCACAGAACACCTATATGTCTCCTTAGCATTTGTGACGATTGTAATTACACAACCCTACAATTTGTTTAACCTCTGTCTCCTCTGTTAGAATATCAGCTCCAAAGGGCAGTACTGGATTTGTCTGCTCTCCTGTGTGATCAATATCAAAGATAGCGTCTCAGGAATGTTGGGTATGGCACAACTATTTCTGGAATGAATGAATAAATAATCAGTCCCGCTAAGTGAAGGCATAGACCAACTTATATGAGCTCAAGCAGGGAGATGTGGAATCTGGGGACGGGCTCTAAAACTGCAGACCTTAATCCAGATACCTCACCTTGCTGCCCTTTGAGCTTCTAACAATTCATGCCTTTGGGATAAGGCATTCCTGGAGGATTCATACCTCCAGGAATCCTCAGCACTGAAGCTGTCTGGTCAACGGTCCTTAGCAACAGTACAATAGCTGACCAATCCTTAGGAACAGCATGACCCTTGGGTCACGTCTTCATTCCTATTATGGACTTAGAGGATGCAGGGGTCAATGAGGTCAGCTGGCAAACAGATGAGCCAAAGGCAGCTATGATGTTGTATCTACATCTCAGGGCTGTTGAGTAGGTGAATAAAATTAAATAGTTCATGGAAAGTGCTCGGCAAGGCTTGGCCCTGGAACTGCTTGTGAGATATTAGACACCATCATAACAATGGCCATTATTAGCTGGGATTCCCATCAGAAAACACGACCCTCTTCAGAGCGGACAGAAGGGCTCAGAACAGGCAAGAGGCATGGCCTTCAGGAGGCTGACACCAGCTTTCCTGAGTGCCGCTGGCCTTGCCGTGACTGGGTAGACAAGACGAACCCCAAGTCTGTGGCCTGCATCAGCCACTCAAGGAAAAGTCAACTGGTTTTTCAAGGGATCTTCTCTCACCTCCTTTATTGGAGGGACAAACTGAAGCCTCAGAAAGATTAAGGAATCAGTTAGTGAGTGGTTATTATAAGCCACTTGTGTCCCAAAAGTCAAATGTGACTGTACTGGAAGAAAGAGCCTTTCAAGAGATAATTGGGTTAGATGAGGTCATATGGGTGGGGCCCTCAGCCAAAATGACCGGTGCTCCCACTAGAAGAGGAAGAGGCACTGGAAAGGCAGAAGCTTGGAGGAAAGGCCATGAGAGGACAGGGAGAAATCTGAAAGCCAAGGAGAGAGGCCTCAGGAGAAACCAACCCTGCTGGCACCTTGATCTTGAAGTCCCAGCCTCCAGAACGAGGAGATAATAAATCTCTATTGTTTAAACCACCCAGGTCTGTGGTGTTTTGTTCTGCCAGCCCCAGCACACTAATAACGATAAAACTCAGAAGTCTCAATTCTTCTGTCCAGTACTGTTGCCAGCGCCTTTGGGGCCCCAGCCCGGCCCTGCAGAGGCCTGACTGCTGTGGCGAGAATTGGTGCAGGGATTTCTTCCAGAGGTGACTTGTCAGGGGCCAAAACGGCAGATCCAGGTGTAATACTCTCCCACGCTCTACAGTTGAGAGCAGGGGCCACCTCCCAGAACTGGGTGCCGTGAAAGGGTGAGGGCTGTTTGTGCTGGGAGTTCGGTGCCTCTGCTGGCCTCGCTGGGCCTGGCTCAGCAATTCCCATTGTAACACAGATCTCTCATTTGGGTTGAAAACCCCACTCCACCCAAGTCCAATCCGTCTGAAATGAATGGTGCCACAACACGCCAGCTCAGAGCACATCGGCTTTTGTAGCTCTGTTACAGCTCCTAGAATGCTGCTGGATAATCACAGATGGCCAGCCTTCCGGCCACTGTGGAGCTGTGGCCCACACACCTGCTCACCCACAGCTCTGCTTACCCACAGCCCTGCTCACCCACACCCCTGCTCACCCACGAGCAAATGCATGACTTGGCCAAGTATTATTAGGTTCACATTTTTGGCCTTGGGGCAATGAGTTGCACATGATGTATTATGGTTGACCATCCAGTAGTGCTTTTGACATACTGGTGACAAGGTCAAGAATCACTATCCAAGCAGGACCCCAGCTAGGGAACCATCCTGCACCCTGATGTGTCTGTATTTGCTCATCTTTAAAATCACACAGTGCTTCAATCTAAAGATTTCAATCTTTAAAATCTCAAGAAGCTCTGCCACCATGCCACCCACCAGATGATGCACAGACCTGACCACATTCACGGCCTAACAAAGAACATTAAATAAGATGTACTGGGCCTTTTGGTAAGACTGGACAGACCTCCCAGCAAAGAGGAAGTCATCTGTTGGCTACTCTCATGGGCAAGGTCATCCAAGCTAGGAGACACAGTGTAGGTTTTTTGAGACCCCTGTCTCAGTATGGGAAGGTGTGTCTCTGCTATTAAGGTTCCTTGTTCTTTCTCTCTGATTACCAAAATCCAGTCTTCTGTTCCCAAATACTGTCTGCATTGTGCTCACACCTGTTTGATTTGCAGACCTGTTGTCACTGTGGTCCCTCTGGGTCCTTAGAAGGGCCCACACCAAGGGTGTCCCTCACAGAAAGGACTGAACTGAGATCACACCACACATCCCAAGTGCAGGATGTGACACACAGTGGACGCTCAACATCTGCCACCAAGGACAGTGGTGCTTATACGTAAGTTTTCTCATTTGGCACACATAAAAATGCTAGGTGGCCCTGTCATTAATGGTGATGACAGCAGAGCCTGAGCCCCTCCTGAGTTCATCACCAGAGCCCCTTCACTGACTAGCAACCTTCAGAGTGAGGTCACTTGGTCTCTACTCTCTGGGGCCTCAATGGCCTGAATGTAACATAGTCCCCTCTGTGTGATAGTCTCTTCACCTTCTTCTGGAAGCCCATGGCAGGGATGTTGCACCGCACACCAGCATCTTCTTCGTGGTTGCAGCCCTGGGACTCGGCGTTGAATTTGCAGTCTATGATGGACTTCTCATTCCCAGCACACTCGATCTCATTAAGATGGATGGGTCCTATCCCTGGGGGAGAAAACAAATGTGGGCCATGAAGGCTTCCAAAGGAAAGTTTCTGGAACTGGCAAGAAAGTCCCAAGTAATAAGAACATGCCTCTCCTATCCTCAAAACTCTCCCAACTGCCTCCCACAGTCAGCTCCACGGCCCTGCCTTTCCTCCCTGGAGAGAATGGCCCCTTGTCTCAGAATCCACTTCTCCCACAAGGGCTAATGAGGGTCGGACAAACTCGTGTGACCTTGGCCCACTTGCTCAGCCCCCTGAATATCGTTTTCTCCTCTAAATGAAGGAACTGGACTAGAAGACACCTCGGTTTCCTCCCCAACTCTCACCTTCCAGGTTTTATGAATCAGAAAAGGGTGGCTACCCCAGTCCATTCGGGGTCCCTTTAGGGAACTGATGGCATGCTCAAACTGGATGATCTGAAGGAACTTAGAAGAAGAGGTTTTAACATAAAGGTATGAACACAGTGTAGGGAAATCACACCATCACAAAGGGCAGTCCTGGAGTCAGGGGCTAATAGCCCGGGGCCACTGGGAGCAGCCCTGGGCCTGCAGGTGAGTGGAGGGCGGTGACGTCTAAGAGCAGTGTGGAAAAGCACCTGATGGGAGCTGTTACCCCCAGTGAGGGACACGGTGGCCTGCAGGGACCTTTTAAGAAATACCCGGCCTCTCTCTGCTGCCCACCTCCAGTCTGCTGCCAGTGCTCCCTGCTGGCCACACCCAAGCACGCCTCCCAGTTTTATGGGCAAGTGTGGACAGTGGAGCTGGGAGCGCAGATGAAAGAATCAGCAAATGACTGACGGTGAGCATGCGGGAAGCTTCTCTTATAGGTGCCGAGATACCAAGGGGAGGCCTCCCACCGCTGGAGAGAGAATTCCCAGCCTGACCAGCATTCAGCTCAGCTCAGCTCATAAAGCAACCTGTCTTCTGTTCAGCCCATCATGACGGATCGAAGTCCAGTTCTTCCCAGGAGCTTTGGGCTGCATTGACTGCCATCTTGTCCCTGCCCTGCCTGTGACCTTCTGCCTCATCTGACGCTCACCACCCTCCTGACCCTCATCACTCAAACACCTGCTCAAATCTCCTGTCTTTACGGCGACTCTCTCCTGATCTCCACACCTCCCTCTGGCACACCACTTTTGTCCCCTTCAGAGAGAACTTCTTGAAAGGGACACTCATTTTGTTCTCTGCCAGCAGCAGGATTGTCCCCAGTCTGTTTCCCTGCCAGCCCTTCCCCCTCGCCAGCAAGGGCCCCTCTGCCTACCCGGTGACCCTCATCAGAAACCTGGGTCATCTCTAGCACTGCCTCCGTTTTCACCGGCACACAATCCGTTGCTGTGTTCTGTTCACTCCCCCAAAGCCGAGTGCTGTTGCTCTCTCATTCTTGACACCACACCAGTCCAGCCCTGCCACTTCCCACTTGGATGAATTCAGCAGCTTCTAGCCTCTCTCCTGCTTGCTTATTCCAAAACTATTTCTACACGGTAGCCCAAGGGATTTTCTAATGCAAATCAGACCATGTCCCTGCTGGCCTGAAATCCCTGCAATGGCTTCTCACTGCCCTTCATGGCAAAATCCTAAGTTCCCAGACGGCCTGGCAGGCCCTGCAGGATCTGATGTCCGCTTAGCCTTCTGGCTCTGCCAGCTCCTCGCCCTCAGCCACAATGTCTTTTTCAGTTGCTCCATGGAGCCACGTGCTTCCCTCTGTGTGGACCCCCTGCCTGGACTGTCTTCCTCCCAGTCCTCACCAGCTAACTCCTGCTCATGTTTCGGGTGCCCGGCTTCAATGCCATTTCCACGGAAAGCCTTCCTGGCACCATCTAAGCTGGGTCTTCTTGGGCAGCCTTCTACCGAGGACTCTGCTTCACGTTCAATGTCTGCCTGCCTCCCCACTAGGGTAGGCGCCATGTCTGCGTTCCCTTTGTGTTCCCAGCCAGGCCTTGGCAAACAGTATCCGAACGGACGCATGGACTGCACTGAAAAGCTGGTGCATGTCAGCCCTGTGCCAGGTGGTGGGACTCACACGAAGAAGGCAGGCCCTGCCACAAAGAGCAAGCAGTCAGACTGCGTGGGGCAGGAAGACATTTATACGAAGTCTTGTAATATGATGCAATCAACAGTGGAGGCGACTGCCTATGTTTTAAACCCAAAGGGAGGGCCCCTGGCTCTGTCATGGGGTTCTGTAGACACCAGTATCTAGGCTCACTGAGGCCAAAAATTAACTTCTAACAGCCATCCGTGGTACTAGGTAAGAACCAAGTTCCAGTTCCTTGGAAATTCATAAATGATGGAGCCTCCAGTTCCTTGGAGTTTTACAACATTAATGAAGGCACAGCGCTGACTATGGCTGGATGCATCCAAAGACTCAGAGTGGAAAGGCAGAGACACAGGACCGATCCTAAACAGGGCGAGCAGAGGCTGCAGCTCACGAATTAAGGTGAACATAGAAACGAGCAGCAACTGTAGACTCCACTTAGATCAGACAGAACCTGTCGGGTGATTGTGAGGATGAGGATGATGATGGTGGTGGTGGTGGTGATAATGGTGGTGATGATGGTGGTACTGATGAGGATATCTAATATTTATTGGGCTTCCCTGAAGCACGCATATTCCTGGGACAGAGGGGCAGGGCACAGAAATGGGAAAACCAGTATTTGCCCTGCTCTTTTCTGCACCACCCAGTCCTGCAGCAGGGTGGGCAGGGCCAGGGGCATCAGTGGAGGGCCCTGGCCTGGGTGTCCAGCTGCAGCATGCCCAGTGGGCTCTGCAGGATCCTGGCCACTTTTGTTGACCTAGGTTTGACATGCATTCTGACCTCCAGCACTCCCTTCCTCCTGGGTTCTCACTGGACTCTGAATTGCTCCCCAGCTCCACCTTGGCCCTGCTCTTCCTCCTTGTACAAGCTCCAGCCCCAGATGACCAACGGTCTGGGGCAGGAGAGGGGTGCTGGGACAAAGCCACTCCTCACCTCTTGGAGCAAGGTATGGACTCTGGACCCACAATCAACTCTGCAGGTTAGAATCAGAGTTTTAAGAGCCAGAAGAATAGAACAGGACATAGCAGAGTGCCTTGCGTGTTGCAAAGATTGGCATCAATTCACACGACCTTATCTCAGCTGTACCGGTGTGCATGCGCTGTCACGTGCATCTCTCCCTGGGGGCTGCAAGCAAAAGGGGGTGAAAGCCAATGCTCTAGAGCAGTGTTTTCCAAACTTTTTCCATCTCACGGCACACATTAGCTGATTCCTGAAGGTCTGCAGCACACCAGAATATCTATTTTGGCCAATCTGTCAAAAAATCAGTATAGTTTTGATTCATTCACACCAGACAGCTGTGATTGTGTTGGCTACTGTCATTTTTTTCATTTGATCTAAGGGAAAAGAGATCCGTGCCCCTGACTAATTAGTCAGGTGTTGCTTGTGTTAAAAATTCTTGCAGCACACCGGGTGCAAATTGCTGCTCTAGAGCTTCCCCATCCGATACAGCAGCCCCAGGCACACTGCGCATGTGCAATGTGGCCAGTTCAGACCGAGATGTGCTGTAAGTATAGAGAGCATCCTGGGTTCCAATGAGTTAGTGCACAACGTGTCAACTATCTCATTAATAGCATTTATATTTATTTCATGTTGAAATCAAGATATTTCATATCTGCTGGGTAAAGAAAATACATTATTAAAATTAATTTCACCTGTTTCTTTTCTCTCTCTCTTTCATGTACCTACTCAAAAACTTAAAATTACATCTAGAAAATTTAATATTATGCATGTGGCTTGCATGGCCTTTCTGTTGGACAGTGCAAGTCTTGACTGCAGACACTTCTTCACCTAGTGTTCACTCAGCTGACCCTGCTTATGCAACTGCAACCCATCCATTCGTTTGTTCATTCGCTCTTCATAAAATGAATGTTCCTGGAGCCCCACGAGCTGGGCACAGATTCAACACTGAGGACACAGAGATAAGAGACACAGGCCCTCCTGCATGCAGCTCGGTCAAGGGGGCTGGTGGGTGCACAAGCAGACGGCTGGGATGCTGGTGAGTGCAGGGGCCCCATGGCACAAAGTGCAGAGCTGGACTCTGACACGACTTCCCTGCCGGGGAAAGTTTCAGAGAATCACAGGAGGCTGCAGCCAGATGGAACCTCCAATATCATGAATCCAGTAAAGATCCTGAGGCCCAGAAGGTCGCTCAAAGTCACTGTGCAAACAGTGACAGGGCCGGAGCCGGGGCTCAGATACCCTGACTCTCAGTCATCACCCTTTCAGTGCCCTCGCTTGGATGTGGTCACTTGGTCCACCAGTCAGAACCAGGACTGAGGGACAGGCCCCAGCTGCTCTGTGATTTGACATTGAATGTGGATTTTTCTCTTCTTGTCCACCAGAGTTGAGTCCACCCTGTGTGGCAGCAGATACTAAATCATCCAATAGTTCTTTCAAGGACAGCACCAAAAACGCCAAACATCTCTTTCTCGGAGTTCCGCAGGCCCTCGGGACCTGGCAGCTGCTGGGCAGGGAAGTAATTAGGACTAAGAGCACATGGCCAGGGGACATGGGATGTTTATGCCACCCAGTGCTTGTTTATTCCTCAGAATGAGCTGTCCTGTCAGCCTTGGGAGAGCACGAACCATCACGCCAGCCAATCAGGAACATGAACTGTAGGAATGTTCGAGATCTGAGGGAAGTGTGAATTGCTTGACATGAGCAGGGAGGAGGACTGTCAGGACACCAAGTGGCACACTATGACATTAAAGTCCACCCTAGACCCCAAACTTCTGTGCACACCCAGGAAGTTTGTGGGATGGGAGAGTGAAGGTAGAGAGGCGTTCTGGATGTGAGCCAGACTGGGTGCGAAGGGTCCTCATCTGAGGACCTCGTCTGAGTCAGAAGACTGGGGTTTCAGCCTTTCTCTGCCATAACTGTGGGGATGACCTCAGGCTTGTTGTCAAATCCCTCATCTTTTGGACCAGATGGCCTGGGACTCTCTCTCCAGCCCACTGGGCTATTATCTCCTCTGACTGTGATCTATGACCTCACCACATTCCTTTCTGTGGGGCAACGGCCTCATTTCTGACAGAATGGAAACACCTCTGCCCGCAGGATAGGACACTGCACAACTCACCCATGGCTTTTTCCTTCCTCCACCCCCGCCCCCCCACCACGGCAGCCCTGGGCCACTGCGGCCTCCCTGCTGGTCAACACTGAGGGGCGGGTTCCTGTTGCTCAGCCCACAGTTCTCCAGGAGCGGGCTGGGCACTCACGGGGCTGCAGTTTGTCTGGGGCGAAGAGCCTCCTTCTGAATGTCCAGGGCTTGCACGGGTCATTGGTCCCCCGGCTTGGCGGGAGGGGATGCTGCTGCCATGTCATGTTCACAACATTGTTCTCAACACAGTGACCCACTTGAGAGTCTCCTATATTTGGTTCTTTGCTCAAGTGGAAGGTTTTTTCAGGACACTTAATAAGAACCAGGGCCCTTCTCCTTAGCATCTCATGACTAGCTGGAGAGGGCCATCTTGTTCCCAGTCTCTGGTAGCAGGGAGAGGATGTATGTGGGGCGGCACCAGAGGGGAAAAGTCAGAGCACCTGGCCATTCCTTTGAGCCCAGGGTGGTCCACAGCCTGATGAGCCTGAGGTGCTCTCCTGGGGCATCTTCCTGAGAGTTCCAGTTTCTCAGTAGGGCAGCTGGGAGACCCCCATTAAAGTATTCACTGGCTGCTAATATCTTGTCTCTTCTTGGTAACTTACTCCCTTCTTCGGGCCTCAGTTTCCAGATCTGGAAAATGGGGATGCTGTGTTCCCCAAGGCCCTTCCAGCTCCGACTGCCCGGGGAGAGGCCTGAGACTCTCCAAGGGGAACACCTGCTGGAGGTGGGAGGGGGAGCAGGAAGAGCGGGGAGAGCCCCAGGCCAGCCAGATCCCTGCAAAGATGGGCAGCGGGGCATCCTCCCCACTCCTTACCTTGCCCTAGCCGGGAGCCAGTGAGGGCTTCTTTGGCACTCCCAAAGCCCAGCTCTCTGCAGACCACGCTGGCAGACACCAGGTCCCACTTGTCATCGCAGATGGTACCCCATTCGCCGTTCTTGAGCACCTCCACACGGCCCTCCCCGAGGTTGGCACCGCCTCTCAACCGCACCAAGGGCTGCTGAAGAGACACACGGTTCTGCTGAGTGTAGGCGCTGAGGCATGATCAGCGGGCGGTCATGGCCCACTGCCCTCCCTTCCCAACTGCCCCACTCAGAGCCGGGCCCCCAGGCCAGGAACTAGAACTGTACTAGATGTGTACATGTGTTCCTATGTGTGGCAGGGGACTGTGCTTCATCACCTTGTCCCCGCAACCCATGCCTGGCTCAAGGACCTTACCACCAGCCCTTCCCTCCATCCCCTCATCCACAGCCTCAGGCTTTAGAGCTACAGAAAGAAGTTCCCAACCCCAAAAGTCTGCAGAGCCCAGCTGGACTGTCATCTCCCTGGCTTGTTGCAGTGCTGTAACCCCAGGGCTCCTGCCTGGCCACCCCTTTGCTCCTGTCACCCCTGGCTCTACTCCAAGTCCAAATCGGCCCCACTCTTCAGAAGATGCAGACAGAGTGGGTGATTCTGGTTTAAACACCCTAATTGCTCACGAACAGCCTGGAAGCCTTATCTCCTATGGGGTCTATTCCACTGCACCGGGTGGGACCTGCTCTCCACCAGCGTCACGACCCCATTGGATCACACAGTCTCGATGGGACCCGGGTCACTGGACTCCATCTGCCCACATGCCCCAATCTGCATCAATTTGGTGCATGCCTGTGTGCCTGTGCGTGTCGAGTTGGGGTGGGGTACTCCGAAGGCTTCGAGGCTCTGAGTTACTGCTGACTGTCATTTGATCCAACACAGAGGGACGAAGGGGTGACTGTGCAGCCATTCAATATGTATCGCATCAGACCAGTCACTGTCCTACTCTGGCCTGTGTAGTCCTCAGCCCAGGGTGCCCTTCACCCTACTGCCCACCCCCACCGACAGTCCGGCCAAAGCAGGCCTGGTTGGAGGTGATGTCTTTAAACATTCACAGGTATCAGCCACCTTGAGGGCCACGGGATCAAATGGGACCCTGTGTCTCCATCCTCCACTGAGGCCCCCCCCTTGGCCACACCTCTCTCCCCCACCAACTGTGGCAGCACCCAGTTTTACTGATCGCAGGGAGTCCTCTGACCCTGGCACTAGGGGGAGAAGAAAAAAGGGACAATGGTGGGTGTAGAAGGCCCATTGGTTTCAACAGCCCTGCTTCTAGCTTTAGAAAACAAGTAAAACTCCTGGCTCCGCCCATTTCCTTCCCCCACCTCCCTACCCGAGTGGTCTAGCCAGATGCCAGAGCCCCTCCCCATGGAGCAGACAGTCCAAGAACCCAGCGGCAGCCTGCAGCGGCCAGGCAGAGTCACTGAGGGAAAATATGATGTCAGGCTCCCCTGCTTTTTTCCTTTTCTAATTGGCGTGGTATGAGCTTGATTCCTTTGCTTTAAACCACACGGTAAGAGGGGTTTCCAAACAGTAGGGCCTGGGATCTGGGTGACGAAGCACTGCAAGCAGTTCCCACACCCTCTGCTCCACTGCGGGGCTGCAGGAGCCACGCCACTCCTTGTCTTTAAGGCCTCCTCTTTTGTCCAAACACTCCGCCCCCAGTCTGGGAGGGACCCCCGGTTTGGTTTATCTGTCTCCTGTCCTGGTTTGACGGATGAGTGTTGTTGCCCCCTTTCCAAAAGCAGGTCATTGATGTTGGCAGGGAGAGGCCACTGGGGAGGGCAGAGGGGAAAGGCAGGAGGGCAGGCAAGGAGAGGAAAGGAGACAGGAGGGCACTACCTCCTCCGACAAAACCTTCCAGGCTTGGGGAGGGTCTGCTGCTCCGCCCCATCTGCCGCCACCAAGACCTTTCCCCCTCCGCTTACCCTGCCAGGCTCAGAGCTGACTGGGAGCTCACCCCTGCCAACTGGCTGATCCTGAGGTCCCAGGGTTTTATCTGGCACAGGGAATCGTTCCCTAAGAAATGCTCAATGCTCTTTCCTACCCCTCCCTCTAGTTACCCATGTGCTATTTGCCACCCACTATTCCACCCACTGGCCTCATGTTAGCAGTTTCCAGAACTTGCAAACCCCAGAGACCCTTCAGTGGACAGATGAGAAACAAAGAGAAGGAAAAAGGAAAGCTTCTTCCTGATTTTCAAGAGAAGGCAAAACACTGCCTTAGAGACACGCAAGCCCGCCCTGGCTGGGGTGGTTCCCTGGTATTGGGAAATCAGCCTGCTGAAATGAGGCGTTCATTTACACGAGCAGATGTGCACCAACATCTCCCGAATACACACACGCCTGTGCACACACACGCACACCCATGCACAAGCGCTCGTGCCCATACCTATAACATGACTCGTGGGAACAGATGACATGGTAATGGCAGCTTTCCATTTTTTTTTGTGAAAGCTTTTTAAAATTTTAATCCTTTCTATTATGGAATAAACCAAGACATGCTTGAAAACCTTTGTAGCTGATCTCACGTACTTTTAAGAGCTGTATTGCATTTCCAAAAGCTCTAAAACACTCTGCCCTCTGGGAATCATGCAGAAGCATAAGGTGCCCCCCTCCCATTCCAATCCAGCAGACAGTAAATGTCGACACTGAGGCGCTCTCCTCTCCTGCAGGGGTATCTGTCCTCCGCAGAGAGGACCCTGGTCTCAGAGTGGAGCAGCGGTGGTGGAAGGGGTGCTATGATTTGGGGCAGGGGGCCAGGTGCTTGTCACACTCGAGAGGTGGCATCTATTTGTGAGGCTGGCCCTGACAGGTGCTGTGCACTTTCCTGTCCTCTAGAACATCAGTCTGATTGGGGGCCAGCTCCCCTCACTTTCCTGGGGGCTTTGTCTGTTCCCTCAGCTGCCACCACCCACCCCAGGGGCCCCAGGGCCGGACTCCTGCCCCATCCTCACCTCCGGCTTGTAGGCTTTCCGGAACCTTGAAGGTCCATCGGGGCTGAAGACCTGGCCAGGCACGCAGCTCACCACCGCTGGCAGCCCGTTCTCGCAGGTGATGTTCTTCACAGGGTCCCGAGTCATCTGTGTGCCCAGCTTGCAGCTGGAGATATGGGCCTCTGTGCCCGTGCAGTCCATGGAGAACCGCCAGTAGCGCTGCTTCTTCCGGGCGGCAAACATCCTGTAGAGGATGGGGGCGGGGGGCGGGGGGGGAGGGCCGCGGCCAGGTGACCTGAGTGTCCTGGAACCCGCCCCTCATTCCTCTGACAGCAAGGCATCGGGCCTCTGCCTCAGGCCAGACACTGTACCGGCTCCTGGGCATGGGCTGCAGGAGCCGGGCAGGCGGCATGGCCTCTGCACCTGGAGCCCCGCAGGGCTCACAGACAGGAACCTGCACAGCGTGCCTGCAAGCCCTCACTGAGCGCGTGGCACTGTGCTGGGCCCTGGGCCTGGAAAGGGGACATGGCCTCCTGCCGCCAGGCAGCTTACATTCTAGGAGACAGGAGACTAACTCAGCGTGGTGAAATAATTCTAAGGCCCATTGATACAAAATGCAAAAAGGGATCTGAAAGAGACGGGACCCCTGGTCCCAGGAAACCCCTCAGTCCTGGCTGGGCAAACCACAACAGTGGGTCACCTGGACCCTTTAGAAAATGCCTGTTTTTGTCACATGCCTTTATTTCTCTCTGTCAACAAGTAGTGCCACTGGGTCATTACATTTTCTCCTGAGGATACACAAGGTCACCAGGGATGCAAATGTGAAGAGAACAATCTAAAGTGACTCCTCTGCTGAATGAAAGAATCATTTGCTTGGTAAGAAAAAATCATACTGGTGACGAAGCTCAGCCACAGCCCTGGTGAAATCCTCACCCGGCGGGAGCCAGTGAGGCTGAGTCTGTCTCTGCACCGAGTCTTCGGGAAGCTCCTGCCCTGTGTCACTATCCTTTCTATGGAAGGCAGAGTATGGACCAAGGGGAGCCAAAGTTTTTTCTAAAACAATGATCAGTCAATGAGTACTGAGCTGGTTAACAGAAAGGTTACTGTGCCTCAGTTTCCCCATCTCCAAGTTAGAAGCAGCATCAGGATCTACTCGAAGGTAGCATCAGTACTACTTGTGGAGCACTGAGCGCTGTGCCCAGCACACAGGAAGGGCTTACAAACGCCCGTGTTTGTAAGATAAATAAATAAAACCGTACTAGGTAAAAGAGAAACAGAAGAGATGAGATTAGGGTGGGATCCCCGTGGTGGGGGTGACAAAGGACGACTTCACAGAAGAGTAGGGTTTGAACTGGGCCTTGAATGAAGGCAGAGGACACCCTGTCCTCTCATCTCAGTCTGTCCTAGCTCTTTGAGGCCTGTGTGCCTGCCCCAGCCTGTCAGGACCCCTGAGCTGCCAGAGGGAGGCAGGCAGCACCGTTGCTGGCTGCCCAGTGTGGGGCTCCCAGGGCCCTCTGACCCCTGCAGGAAACAGAAGCAAGGTCCTGACCCCACTGGCCCAGCAGGCCTGCGGGTTCCTGCTTTGTCTCCAAGTGAATGGGATGTGAACACAGACACACCAATATCTTTCTGTAACCAAAACCGAGATGTATAATTCCAGTACAATTGTGGGTGCAGTGACCCAGAATCTTTGAAGAGGCCTGTCCTGGAAAATGCAGGACCTGTGCTCTCAGGGCTGCAGCCTGGAGTGAAGAACTATCCAGAGGACTGGGGATAATTCCAGGAACCACTGCCCCTCCCCACGTGGAGCCACAACCTCCAGCGTGTTCCCCATGACACCCACATCAGGACAGAGGGCGTGCTGGGGGTACCAGTTGTGCAAGAATGCGTCAGCTCCCACTGCCTCGGAGAGTCCTTCAGCCTTCAGCTTTCAGAGAACAGCGACTCTGCCAGGAGCAGAGTCCTGACCGCCGCTGCCCCACAGCCCTGACTCCCTCTTACATCAGCTCACAGGAATCCCCCTGACCCCCACAGGCTCCTGTCTCGCAGCACCCCCCGGCCCCCGCTCTGCCCCGTGATCCACGCCAGACAGGCCCCAGGGCCTGCAGACGGGTACGGGGTGGGGACGGGGATGGGTGGGTAGCCCACTCCAGGCCTGGTGATTGGACGGGGAGTGGGGTTAGGGACAGCCATTGGCATGGGTGAGGAGCCCACTTGGGAAAGAGGTGTCCAGGTCTGTGGCTGTGCAGCAAGAACACAGGGCTGGGCAGATTTCATGAAAAACAACAAGTCCCACTGGCTCTCTCCTGGAGCCAAGGGGAGCCCTGCTTTTGCAGGAACCCTGCCAGCTGCTGAGCACGTCTGCTCCAAGTGTGCATTGTGGAAGCAGGCGTGGACGAGAAGGGGGCCACGTACTGAACCTGATAAGCCAGGGGAGGCCTGCATGGTGGGCCCTACAAACTCAGAGACCTAAAAATAGCCACATAAATGGTCTGGAACTAGAACTTCCTAACTAAAAGCGGGTCACGGTTGGGCAGTCATGTCCTAGGCTAGAATCTCCTAGACAAAGGTCAATCTTCCCTTAACTGAGTTTGTCCACTGTCTTTTTGAATCTACAATAACCAACCTTTGGAATGTCAGGGTAATTTCCCTTTTTCCCCAGACCCTTCAGGGCACAACCACCACAGCAAAGACCACACAGATCCCCTGGTAATTGTCATCAGTTTGGCTCAAATAAATCCATAAAAATTCTTACAGGTTTGGACATTTCTTACTTCAACATAGATTACACAGGATGGGGTCTGGGACCCACTGTGAGACGATGTGAGCCAAAACTCGGTGGGTCACCTGGCCCCCACAACCTCCTACTCTGACTGGGGGCCACAGCGACCCGTGGGTCTCCGCTGTGTTTCAGTTCAGAGCCAGTGTCCAGGATCAACCTGAAGTCCCAACTGTTTCCTCTGTCCTAATGCAGCTTTCCTGGTAAGGGAGCCGAGGTGCCTTTGCAGAAGGCTGGGAGGAAGACAAACGGTGCGAACTTCAGGCAGTGCATCAGGGTCCACCCTCCAGGGGACCCAGCCCCTCTTCACTCGGTGGGCTCTGGGTCTGAAAACCGGCTCCAGACTGGTAACTGACTGAGGGCTTTGACTCTGTTTTTACGATTCAGGTTAGACTTTGTTCACTTGACCTGGAGCTTTTCTGCTCATAGAGAACAAGAAAGAATTTAGTAGGCTTTCTGTCTATAGTCATTCCCCATACACAAGGGGGACCCCCCACAAATAAAATTATCTTCTGGAGGGTGGGCCTCTTGTAGTACAGGCTTCCCCCGCTAGGTGAGTGTTCTAGGAACCCATCTGTATCAGTGCACCAGACAGTGTTACTGTGAGAGGCTGTGAGAGGCTTTAGTGAATTTTTTTTAAAGACTTTCCCAATGTGTTTGCCCACTTCATGAAGAGCGATTTACAAGTGCACCTGCCAACACTGTACTGAGTGTTCAGCAGTTTCTGACCAAAAATGTAGCCACCCTTCCTATTCACCTCATCTTACCCTGAGAGGCCTTTCTTTTGTTGTTTCCCCGGATAAAAAATCCTCAAAAGGATGAAACAAAAAAAGTGGCAGAAACACTAAAAGGCATCAAAATCAATGAGTTCAAAAACTGTTTTGAGCAGTGGAAAAAAATGCCTCAATAGATGTATTGCATCAAAGGAGAGTACTTTGCCCTGGCTGGTGTGGCTCAGTGGATTGAGTGCCAGCTTGTAAACCAAAAGGTCACTGGTTTGATTCCCAGTCAGGGCACATGCCTGGGTTGCGGGCTGGGTCCCCAGTTGGAGGCGTGTGAGAGGCAACCGATCAATGTATTTCTTGCACATTGACGTGTCTCTCCCTCTCTTTCTCCTTCCCTTCCCCTCTCTCTAAAGATAAATAAAATATTTTTTAAAATGGAGAGTACTTTGAAGGTGACTGGAGTTTAAACATTTAAGAATAAATATGCAATTTTTAATAAATAAATCTGGGCTGTTTTGGGTCCCCCCGTACAACTTTACGGTCAGTGACGATGCAGGCATGGTGGCGGTATGTCACACAGCCAAAGTGTGCAGCAGGCTGTACCGTCAAGATTGGGGTAGTGTGTTCTATGAGGCTCATACCTAATGACACTTCTCAGAATGCATGTCCATTGCTAAGCAGCACACGACTGTCCTATGCTTCATTCCTAGGAACAGCATGACTGACCAGCCAGTGCCGTGGGTCTGTGCACATCAGGCGGCTATTCTGATTGCAGCATGAGCCTGCTGTCCATGCCATCACCACACCCACCTTGCCTTTGGTGGCTCAGTGCTGCCACTTGGCCACTACCACCTCAGGATCAATGACCCCCATAGCATTTTGGTGTCCCAGTTCGGTGACGGCAGTCCCACTGTGAGGTCTGGCCTACAGAGAAGGGCGGTCGGAGCCCTCCAAGGGCACTGGGGCTCCCCTCGCAGAGCTACTCCTCAGGTCTGGCGAACAGTGTGTCCTCCGGGCCCTCCAGGGGGAGGCAGTAAGTCTCAAATGACAAATCCACTTTGTCAACGTGAGAAACATCCAAACCTGTCAGAAATTTTGTGAGTTTATTTGAGCCAAACTGATGACAATTGCTGGGAAGTAAAACCTCAATGGATTGAGAAAATGCTCTGGAAAAAGGCAGTTTTGCACCTTATTTTATACAATACAATCAAAAGAGAAGACGTAAGTGAGGTACATGAAATCCATTGGTGGTAGATTAGGGAGGCAAAAAAAAGTGGGGAAGCCTCTGGGATTGGATAAAAAGTAAAATGACAGACACTTCTTTTTTTAAGGTATGTTTTATTGATTATGCTATTACAATTGTCCCAATCTTTCCCCTTTCTTCCCTGCTCCCCCCTTCCCTCCTGCAATTCCCCACCTTAGTTCATGCCCATGGGTTGTGCATGTAAGTTCTTTGGCTTCTCTATTGCCTATACTATTCTTAACCTCCCCCTGTCTATTTTCTACCTACCATTTATGCTTCTTACTCCCTGCACCTTTTCCCCCATTCTCCACCCTCCACCTCCCCACTGATAACCCTGCATGTGATCTCCATTTCTGTGATTCTGTTCCTGTTCCAGTTGTTTGCTTAGTTTGTTTTTGTTTTTTAGGTTCAGTTGTTGATAGTTGTGAGTTTGTTGTCATTTTACTGTTCACATTTTTTTATCATTTTCTTAGATAAGTCCCTTTAACATTTCATATAATAAGGGCTTGCTGATGCTGAACTCCTTTAGCTTTACCTCATCTGGGGAGCAGTTTTATCTGCTCTTCAATTCTAAGTGATAGCTTTGCAGAGTAATCTTGGATGTATGTCCTTGCTTTTTGAGAAATCAGTTGATAGTCTTATGGGCACTCCTTCGTAGTTAACTCTCTGCTTTTTTCTTGCTGCCTTTAAGATTCTCTCTTTCTCTTTAACCTTTGGCACTTTAATTATGATGTGTCTTGGTGTGAACCTCTTTGGAGCCAACTTATTTGGGACTCTGTGTGCTTCCTGGACTTGTATGTCTATTTCCTTTGCCAAATTAGGGAAGTTTTCTTTCATTATTTTTTCAAATAAGTTTTCAATTTCTTGCTCTTCCTCTTCTCTTTCTGGCACCCCTCTGATTCTGATGTGGGCCCTTTTGGAGATGTCCCAGAGTCTTCTCAAACTCTCCCTGTTTTGAATTCTTGTTTCTTCATTTTGTTCTCATTGAAAATTTACTTCTTCCTTATGTTACAAATCACTGATTTGAATCCAGGCTTCCTTTCCTTCACTGTTGGTTTCCTGTGGATTTCCCTCAGTAGAGTCTCCATTTCTTTCCTTATGCTTTTGCTGTATTCAATGAGATCTTTTTTGAGTATTCTGACCACCAGTGTTTTGAACTCTGCATTTGATACGCTGGCTATTTCTGCATTGCTTAGTTCTTTTTCTGGAGTTCCATTCTGTTCCTTCATTTGGGCCATTATTTCTTTGTGTCCTGATTTTGGCAGCCTCCCTGTGTCTGTATACTAGGTAGAGCCACTGTGAGTCCATTTCAGCGCACCTTCTAAGTCATAAGGGGTGGAGCCTTGGGTATTCACCAGGGCGGGGCAACTATCTGTGTGTGGGGAAGGAGTCAGAGAGGGGACAATACAGCTGTCGGCTGGGGGCTTGACTGGCCCCTGCCCTTTTTTTCAGTCACTTCAACCACTTCCCATACGCGACTGGCACGCCTCCAGCTGCTGTCCTGGCTGTGGTTCCCAGGGTGGGTGAGTGTGTATATGAACTGGCAGTTTTTTCTGCCACCCCAACCTCCATTGGGTTTATACCTAGAAGTTACCAGGCTTTATTTTTCCCAGCACTGGAGCCCTGGGCTGCGCCGTCTGGCCTGGGGCTGGGCTCGCTCACAGGTGTCTCCCTGATTTTTGTCCACCACACGTGAGTGTGGGGCTGCTTGTTCCGCCAGCCACCTTGCCGCTTCTCCGCCCCTGGCTCGCCTGCCACACACACTGAGTCCTCTCTGCCCCAACTCCCCATCTCTGCCCCTCCTACCCATCTGGATGAATATAGCTTCTTTAAATCTTGGTTGTCAGACTTCCATACAGTTCTGGGTGTTTTTTTATTATAATTTAGTTGTGTACCTTCTTATGGTTGTACAATGAGGCGAGGGGTGTCTACCTATGCCTCCATCTTGACGGAAGCCCCGACACATACTTCTTTTACAAAGGTGAGTGCAGGATAGTTAATAATCAACAATTAACATGATAACAGTAGCAATGAAGGGTCCAGAAAAAGGGAAATACTTTGCTATTGCAAAGGCATATTTATCAGGTATGTTATCCTAGATGTAAAGAGACAACAGAAAGGCTCATTTAAGTCGAAGACTGGCTTTTATCAAGGAAGATCCAAGCCTAGGACAGGACTGCTTTTAATTAGAAGGTTTCAATTTCACACCATCCTATGTGGTTACGTTAGGTCTCTGAATTTGTAAGGCTGCACGCAGGCCTCCCCTGAGCTTGTCAGGTTTTGTATGCAGCTCCTTTTCATCCACACCTGTGAGATTTCAATCTCCCTAAGCCTTAGGTACCCCATCCTGCCCTGGGCAGGGCCGATGGCAGCTTTCCCAGGCCCAGAGCAGCTGCCAGACTGGGACACTGTAGGGCAGCCAGGTGGGAGTCTATCTGGGTGAGCAGTTGCTTTTCTTGCCTCCAACAGTAGGAGAAGCTAAGAAGGTTAAGGAACCGGCCAGCTGGCAGGTGTTCTTCAAAGTATTCAGAGGTTGGGAACCCCAGTGTGAACAGGAAGGTCTGGGCCATGTCTGGGGGGTGTCTGGGGTGGGGATCTCCACTAAGGTTACCCATGTGGGGTTAGAGAGCCCGCCCAGCTGAGCAGCACAGCCACCAGCACTCAGCCTCACAGTGGCCTGGGGACCGACCCAAAACAGCCAGGCCGAGCCCAGGGACCTGCGGTCTGCCCTGACCCCAGGGACCCAGAGGGAGAGCTGGGGCTGCATCCCACGTGTCCTGGCTCCCTCTGGCTGGAAAGGAAAGGGTTGGGAGTCCATACTGTGTGGGAATGTGGACCCCACAGCGGCAGACCTGTGCTTGGACCTTAGATCTACCGCTTTCTTCTCTGACTTGTTTCCTCAACTCTAAAATCAACCCCTACTTCCTTGTGCTGTGAGGACTAAACGACCAAGGGTGGAGCCTGGCATGGCGGGAGCTCCCAGGAAACGGGTTCTCATCATTAAGAGGAGAGAGGAAGGCCCCACCACTAACCAGTGCACCCCAGCTGCCAGCCTGTCACTGGGTACAGCCCCTCTCCCGGACACCCCTTTAAAACCCATTATTGTTTCCACCCCTCTGCCAGCCCCCACCCCGCCGCGTCCGGGAGGTATTATCTTTGGAAATTATAACAAAGTTATAAGATTTCATTGGGATTGGTGTAACTGATTGAATTTCCTAACAGTTTCTGTGAATTCCCGATTTTTTCAGACTAATTGGTTACTGAGGGCAAGGAAACATTTCTTCTTAGTTGGCGCTGTCCTGGTTCTGCCCCCGTCACTGAGCTGGCTGTCAGTGCTGAGAGGTGGGGTTTCACTTGCACGTCCCCTCTGCCACACCCTCCCCTCATTCTGCCTTGTCATCCATGTGGGGTCTGTCTCCCACAGGAGTGTGACTTACTCGGAGGCGAGGCCTGCCTGTGACAGCCGGCCGGCTGGCGGAGGCCCTCTGCCCAGTGCCTGCCACCAGAACTCACCCTTCAGAAACCCGGCCGCAGCCCAGAAACACACGTCTTGTGGGGGCCTCTTACTTGTACACCTTGGTGTTGTACGTCTTCTCCCCAGGGAAGCCGAACATGCCGCAGACCACGCGGGAATTCTTGGCCGTCCAGTGCTTGTCACAGATCTGCTTCCAGGACTTGCCCTCCTTCACCTCCACATAGCCCTCTGTCACAGGGGTGCGCTTGCGGTAGGTGGAGAGGATGGGTCGGATCCGGATGTCCTCCACCTGGATGTTCAGGTTCTGGGCGGGAAGAGGCACCGAAGGACAGAGGTTACTTTCCTGACCAGCCATGGAGAGGCAACTTGAGCAGACTGCCTCCACTCCCAGGCCCTGCAGGGGGCTGCGGGCACCCCCAGGAGCATACAGCACAAGGCCACCATTAGAAAGCACTCTGCATGGGGGGGCGGTGACTATGGGCACGCAAGGAGAGGGAGCAGGGGGGTGACCTGGGCCACCAGAAGACTCGGAGGGCCCTGGCAGCCTCTGCCATGTCCCTCCTCAAAAGCCTGGATCCCAGCCCCCTGGCAAGGATCTCAAAATTATAACAGAAGAATGTGTTCTCTGAATTTTTATGTTCTGTAGAAAACTAATCTGGATTTTATATTTTACTCCCTAGCATATGTGTGCAATCATGTATGTGGGCATGGGAGTGATTTTGTGTGTGTGCCTATCTTTCCCGAGACTGGGGGTTCAGGCAGATGAAACTCAGCTGGTGGAGCCACCTTGCACACCACTTAGGATCCTGGGGTCAGCATTTCTGAGTGAGAATGTCCCAGGGGGAGGCGGGTAGGGCCTGCAGAGGAATGGGGTAGGGAAGTAGTGTGTGCAGAGACAATAGTGTCACAAGCATCTGTGACAAGAGGCCCAGGGGGACGCATCCTGGGGACAAGGAGGTGGGGGGACACCACAGTGACAAAGAAGGGAAAGATTCCGAAAGCCTCGAGGCCTTTGGAAAGCCCTTTCCTCACCTGCAGCCCCACCCATCTCTCTGGGGCTGTGAGCGAGAGAGGCAGGACCCCACTGCTGAGGCAGAAGAGGCGGGGTGGGTGCTCCTCCCTGCACACCCACACTGAGTAGCAATATCCCTGCCCCATACCTCCTCCCGGTCCCAGGGATTTGGTAGAAGAATGGAAGACCTTGAGAGGCCAAGCTAGGGGAAAGAAATGGGGGCTACCCCGGAGTTTATGTTTTTCCAAGGCTCCCCAACCTGCCCTCAAACACCATGGAAACTTCCTCCTGAATCTTTCACTTCAGCCCCCCCACCCCTCCCCCTGCCCCCTGCCCCCAGGGGGCCACCACCAGCTCTTGCAAGGCTCCCTAGCTGAGTCCCTGCCTCTAGCTCCCTCCTCCATTCCTCCACAGGGCCAGCCACCAGAAAGGTCTTTGTAGTCGTGTCCCGTGACTTCCTGCTCTTGCCTTGCCCAAATTATTTAGCAGGGCGCCCACAGCCCAACATGACCAAGTGTACCTCCCTTTGTAGCTCCCTCACTGTCCCCAGCCCCCAATCGTCACTCAGATCCGATGAACTGCAATGCATCACAGCTGTGGAGTGGAGCCCTCGTAAAGCTGGAAGTGCTTTCTCTCCTTTAGTCCTCAAACAATAGAGCGAGGGGCCCTATAGCTACTGCCCTCCCATTACCTAGATGGGAGGGTTGGCTGATTCCAGAGATCTCCCCAGGCCCACCCAGGGTGGGACCCCTGAGGTATATAGCGAGAAGCTCTCTGAGCTGGGTAAGGGGGGAAGGGGTGGGGCCAGGTGAGGGTGCTGGCAGGGGGCACCCAGAGACCCAACCCAAATGCCAGGGAGGATGCAAATTAACCAGGAAGTTGAACAGAACCATTATTTGGGTGCCTGGGGATTTGTGACTCCTCGCCACTGGCTTCAGTGTGCAAAGCCAGGCCCTGTTCCACCAGTCCTGCAAGGCGGTGGAAAGTATGTGGCCGGCAGTGATGGCATTTGGCCCTGGTTCCTTCCACACAGCGTGGAAGGAGAGCTGCCAGTGGCAAGCTGGTGTTGGCCACTGGGATCCTACATTCTTTACAGCTTCCATCCAGGTCACAGGACCTGTGCCACCGAGACGTGGACAGAGACACGCAGAGAAAGGGCTGAGGTCTAAACCAGCCCGGGGGCAGCCCCTCCTGCCTCCGCCCACTTCACAAGCCAGCTGGAATTCCAGTGTGTAATGGTAATGCCCTGAAGGAAAGTTACTGCGGTAACATCAGCCCTGCAGCTTCTTCACAGGGCAGGCAAACACATTACATTCACAGATCTCCCCTCCCACCCCACCATCCACCCCCACCGTGGGGCAGAGCACAGGCTGGCTAGGGCAGATGTGGAATGTGGACCTCAGCATCCCTGCCACGACAGGAGAAGGAAGGCCCGGGGGTGGGAGCGTCCAGCTGAGCCCTGCACCCTCGTCCTGGTGCAGGACAGCAGCCCTCAGCGGGAGTATCACTGGTGGGCCCTCGGATGTGGAAGCAAGGCTGGGAGAAGCGAAAGTGCTGGCTCGGGTGCCATCGTTCTCGCTTTTTCACCAGCTCGCTGAGTGTGTGTGCGTGGGGTGACCGTGTGTGTCTGTGTATCTGTACACGCCTCTGTGGGACGGGCCTTTTTGTGTCTGTGAGCATGACGATGTGATGTGCAGGGCTGTGTGTCCCTGCTGTGTGTGGGTCTGTGCGTGTGGAGTGTGTGTCCGTCTGTACACCCATGTGGTGGAGGCCAGGTCCAGGGGGGCTCGTTTCCTCCAAGCCTTAGGACAGCAGTCTGGGCAGGTTTATATTCATTGTTTCTTCAAAATGGAATGTCTTTCTTCACCCTCCATGGAACCAGCTCCTTCTCGTTCTGTTGGGATCAAATCCACCTTACTCATTCACTCACTCACTCACTCATTCAACAAAATACATTCTCTCCCCTTCCTGGACCCTGACAGACTTCCTCCCAACCACAAGGCCTGCCTCTCTGAAAGATAATGACCACAAGGGCCCTCATTTATCAAACTCAGAGCTTCCCGTCCATCCCCTCACTCAATTCTCAAGGCAACATGAGAAGGTTAATGGTATAGCACAACACAGGGGGAAAACAAGAAAATCTGGCAAGGTTTTGCAACTTCTCCAAGTTCGCAAGGCCCATCAGTAGGTAAACAAGGGTGAGCACTGAGGCCTGACTCCTAGCTTGTGTTCTCGGCTCCTAACTACTGGTCTCTGAGTGGTCCTTGCCCCGACCCACACAGGTCAGGGCCAGGGACTCAGGCTTCTGGGTGGTCTCTTTGGGGCCTGCCCAGTGCATACACATTCAAAGTCCACCCTGCGCCTGCCCAAAGGAGCTGAAAGTCAGACCCGAGTGCACACAGTGAGGGCAGAGCTGTCTCCCAGCTGCTCTTGACTCAGGCCCGGGGCTGCAGGGAAACCCTGTATGGCTCAGATTCAGCGCTCACTGCTAGTTAATGAGCTCACGTAAGCCGGTCAGGGACCCCGGTGTCGGAAAACACAGGCAGACTCACATCACTTCCTTGCTTATTTCACTGCTGTGGAATCCCTTCCATAACCACAAGTGTTTGGATTTTGTTCCCCCAGAAGTTTAACTCCAAAAGAGAAGAAACAATTTGAAACACTAGAACATATACACATTTTTCTTTTCTAACAAAGGGCTCTCTAGACTTGCTAGTTTTACCCAGAAGCTGGTAATGCGTTTGGCACATCTTAAAATTCAAAGTAAGTTCCGAATGCTGTCTCTCTTGCCGAAGACAATAGTTCACTGAGATCTCCAAAACGCCTTCCTCCAGGGAATCCACAGAATCTTCTGTATTTGTCCTACTTGGCGCTTATCACATCCGCAGGGAGGACCTGAGCCCTGGAAGGGATTGTCAACAGCTTCCAAAATGGAAAATCGAAGTACAGCAAGGCCAGGCCCTGCATGCCTTGCCACGGGGCTGGTAAAGAGCTTGGACTCCCAGTGCTGTGCCTGACCGATATTTCACAGCTTCTGTGAATGACTTGCAAATTCCACAACGTGACAGTGTAGGGCTGTTGGCAACAAGGAAAAATCACTAGTTTTGAAAGTCCAGTTGGAGATTGCATCAGAGAAAGACATGGGGAGGCAAAGCAAGAAATGCAAGCGAGCCCACAATGCAAAACCTTCCTAGGACTCATCAGACCCTGGGCTGCTGGTCGGGAGCCTCCCTGATCTTCCTATCCCATTGCCTCTCCTCCCTTTTTCCAGCCAAGCAGCTTCTCCCACTGCCACGCCGACGTCACTCCTTGGAGTGCCTCTGGAAGGCACATTCACAAGGGCCAAGTCTTCATCAAGGGTCCTCCTTCCCTCTGCTCTGGGTCAGAATTTAACATCAGCCCAGCCTGCCCTCCCGAGCCGTCCTCCCTGGAGTGGTGCTGGGGTGGGAGGACCGTGATGGAGATATGCCAGTCCTCCTTCATCCCACCAGAATGCACAACTGGTTGGCGCTGCACAGCCTCTGCTCCCTTAGCAAGCCCCTTCCCTCTGCTGCTAACAGGTTCCTGCCTCTTGCTCTCAAAGCCTGCAGCTTTCTTTATTCAGCTATTCTAAAAAACGGCCTTCCAGATAGAGGTCCTCTTTTCCAACGGCCAGTGTGACACCTGCCTCAGCACCTCGAACCTAACACACCCAGGATGCCCCTGGTCCTCTTTGCTTTCACTGTATGGGGCTCCGGCCTGTCTAGCCAGCAGACCAGCAGCCTCCTGTGCCCTTCACACACTCGCTCGTCCCCACTCCCAGAGCCCTCCTGCCCAGCAAGGCCTTTTCTGTCCTTCCACCACCTTTCTGTCCCCACTTCTGTTCCCCAGTCAGAGGTGGAACGTGGATCGTGGGGACAGAAGAAGGGCACCATAATTGGGTCACTTCATGAGGGCCCTGGGTTTCTCCTCAGTCTGGGTGGGTTGCTGGCACATTCTTCCAAGCTGAGTATTGTGACTTCGTGGGTCTTGCTCAGAACCTTCCTGTGACCCCCAGGCCTTACGCCCCAGTTAACAACCTCCCAGATCTTCTACCTCATTCCCTCCCTTCCCCTTTTCCAGCCAATGGTCTCCCACAGCCTTTCCAAAGTCACACTTTGAACTCCTGCACTTCTCTCTTCTCCTCTCTACCTGTCAGAATCCTACCGACTCTCAGGGACCGTTTCATTCATTCATGCAAAAAATGACTTCCCAGAACTGTTGGAGGTCCTAAGGTATGAGGTAACCAATCAGGCAAGTCTTGCTGATGGAGGGGGGTGGAGGCAGCCCCACCTTGTCTCGTTCGTAGCCCCTCTGCCAAATACCCCATCCATGCAGATTTGACTTCTCCTTTATCCCTCCAACACGTGTTTGCTGAGTCGCTCACTCAGTCCTTAGCTATACTATCTTACACCGCTCTTTACCTGTACGTGGGCTTTTGCTGCCTCATTGGACTGTGAGTCCTTCAAGGACAGACTGTGCCTCCTGCATTTACAGAAATGACACAGACACACAGTGTGTCTTCAAATATTTTTGGAATGACCCAATAATAATTACTAAAAATCCGATGACAGGAATTCAGCTTAGCTAGAAACGTTGGGCTCCCAAGCCAAAAATTCAATAAAGACTCCCTTCATTTTCTGTTTAATGCAAAATAAACAGCGAGGCAGCACTTGCCTCCTTTCGCAGCACACACGCTCCCCGTGTGAGTTACGGACAGACGCGGAGAATGTCTGCCCTTCATCCAGGCGTTCTCCTGCCACCGGAGCTATGTAACACCCGCCTTCCCCCCCCCCCCACCCCCGAAATCTGCTGTGAATAAACAGTTGTTGAACTGAATTCACAGCATGTCTGACCTCAGCCCACATTTAGACGGGCAGCTATGTGGGCACTGTTTGTCAATCGTATGAGGCATGTTGTGTTAGAAGAGTCTGGCTACACTGCAGTTACCCCCTTTTGATGATCAAAATGGGAATTCACAGTAGGAATGGCCTTAACATTCTCCCTCCCGTGACTGGTGTCGGAGGATGACAGGGGACAGGGAAGGCATGGCCACCACGCCTGCTCCTCAGCTCACTGAAGGAGGCCAGGGGGGCCAGAGAGGGTGGGGCGGGGCAGGGTGGGGTGGTTATGGTGAGCCACCAGAGGAGAAAGCACAGTCTGTGCAAGCCCTTCTATAAATCAAAAGCTTTGCAACGCTGCTGGAAAATCGGACGCTCTGTTTCATTTTCCAACCTGAAGCGCGGGGTAGGCAACAGAAGCTGCTTCTCTGGACAGCAGGCAGGCCCTGCTGTCTGCAGGAAGCTGGCGGGACACCTGCTCCAGCCACCAGGCTCCCTGACCCAGCATGGCTGCTGAGGCCACAGACAGGGCAAGTCTTGAGCCAGGCCCAACAGGCCACCACGCTCCCAGGTGAGGTATCTGATGCTTCTCAGAGCCGTCATCACCATGGTAACAAAGGAATGATGTGTGAAATCATCTTTCTCCACTACTAGACAGTGAACTCCTGCAGGATAAGACTGTCCATTAGTTTCGTTAACCCCCTCATTCCCAGGGCCTGGTGGAGCACCTGGGCTCAGCTGAAACGTGCTGAACGAGTAAGCAAACAGACACAGTACCCAGCTGTCTTGGCAATGGCTTCCTGGGGATGGGACAGGTAGATTCCTGGGCACTGACCCCTCCAGCCTGTCTGAGGTGACTCAAATGGACCCCCGGGGCCCACTGCAGAGCCGGACTGGACACCACAGCCTGCCCCGGTCACAGCAGCAGACCCCGAGATGGAGAGGCTTCCTCCCACCCAGCCCGGCCCCCAATCCCTCCATTGAGCGCCCGTCACATTTTCTTCCCCCATTGATCCCTCCCTTTCCAAAATGCCATCCAGTTTACACCTACCCCACACTGTTCCAAGTGTGGGTACATACTGCTTACTCATTTATTTCATCTAAAACAATTTATAATGCTACTTATCATTTACCTCATCTCACAAACAGTGATGACGGTATTTATGCTTTGGAAAGGTGTGCCCTTGCCGAACTCCCAGATCTGCCAGGAAGGACACCATTTCACACATTTTGTTGTGTTAGCTGCATAAATACCCTTTTGCTTTTCAGACACTGTGGCCCATTTTGAGTTGGGAAAATGGGTCACCTTAGAACCACTGTGGCGGCTGGCAAGCCTGAGCACAGGAAGGCCCTGGATAAACAGAAATGTCAGCCCCAGACAGGATGTCATGCATGCTCTCCCGGGCCCAGCACCGCTGGCCAGCTCGTCAGGGCCGGGACTCAGAGGCTGTGGGCTCCTGGTGGAGCTCTTCACTCCCTTGCTGAAGAGTCCAGCACAGACTGCCCACTTGTGACCATTTCTCCTCCTGCCACCAAGGGAGGCCGACAAACTCTCCTGTGGCCCTGGGTGGAGCGGGTCTGTATTCAGGCCTGGAGGGACTGCCTTCTATACTGCACAGAGCTGAACACAGCCTCCCTTCATCTCCTAAACCACCCGGTGCGACCTGCTGCACCTCCTCACTGGTGGGGAGACTAACCCCTGACTGGGGGTGTGGGGCATTTGTAGTGATGGTTATTTTCTTTTGGGCTTTGGGCCTCCATCCTCAAAAGCCACAGATGCTGGTGAGATAAGGTTGCTCCTGTGTGTGTGGTGGTGGTGGGGGGGGACAAAAAAAAACCTTGAAGCATTTGGCAGCTGTCTGTGACTAATAAAAACTTGGAATCCTAGAATTTAAAATTTTCCCAACAGCTTCAGTCCTGTGGTTAAGAGAAGAAAAAGCTTGCCCTGGCTGGGTGGCTCTGTTGGTTGGAGTGTCGTCCATATGCCAAAGGCTGTGGGTTCGATTCCCAATCAGGGCACATACCTAAGCTGTCCATTGGGTCCCCAGTTAGGGTGCATATGAGAGGCAACTGATCAATGTTTCTCTCTCACATCAAAGTTCCTCCCTCTGTCTTCCCATCTCTCTCCCCACCCCCCTCCTCTCTCTCTAAAATCAATAAGCATATCCTTGGGCAAGGATTTAAAAAGAGAGAGAGAGGGAAAAGAAAAAGATGTTCAGGTCTCAGCACCCTTGCAGAAAGGTGTGAGCATGTGGGGGGCAGGGCCCTGGTTCTCCCAGCTCTGCCCGCCACCCCTCTGTTGGACCTTCCTGACTGCCTGGGCTGCACAGGGGAGGCCCTGAGGCTGCGGGACCTCTGGGGCCCAGGCCACACCTTAATCTCACAGCCTAGGGTCTGCCAATCAGTTCTGGTAACCTAACTGCATTTGCTAAAGAGCCTTTAAAAAAGTGGGTCGGGAAGGAGGGGTGGAGAGGTGAAGAAAAAGAAAAGACCCCCCTGTCCCCTGAGGCAACCACACAGGGCCCCAGACATATACATGCCTTTCTGTGAGCGCGTGACTTACAATGTGCAAAACAGCTGAGGCTCTGCCCAGAGGGCATCTGGCTTTGTCCTCTCTCCTTATCTAATGCTTTTCCCTGATTTGTCTGCCCACCGATAGGAAACAAAGCCTCTCCAGGAAAGAACCTCGACATCCTGGGAGGTTTGGTTGGGGCTCTGTTTCCTAGGTTTAAAACAGATGTCTCCCTTTGGAACCTACAGTAGTTCCTATTTTATTTATTTATTTATTTTTTGTTCCTGCTTGCCTCTTTGTAAGGTTTTGTGGTTTTAAGATTTGAGACATACAGTCCTTGTAAAAAAATGCTTTTTGACAGGGAGGTGCCCAGAGCCCTTGGAAGGGTCAGTCACTCTAGACAGATGGCTACAAGTCTCAGGCTCCACTTGGACTGGAACTCAAGTGTCCTGCCTGCAACTCTGGGGTTGAAACCTTAGAACACACAGCATGAGGCGACGGTGCAGCCCAGGCCAGACAAGGGAGAACTGAGACCCTGCCTGGCTGACTTTCTGGGTGAAATGAACCCAGGCTGGTAGGGCAATGGTAGGAACAACTGCACAGTCTGCGAGTACTTTTACAGAAACCATCTGATTTTCCCCCCTGCAGAACAGTTAAAACTATCTTGTAAATGATGAGTGCATGCAGTGCCCTTCTGATGGAGAAGCCATTGCCACTCTGTACAGATTATCATAGCTGGAAGGGTCTGAGTTCAACCCACTCTCTTCAAAGACGACAGTGGACTTGCCCAGTGTCCTAGCTGCTGGCCAACAGGTAGCTCAGGGTCCACACCTGTGAACTCTCCTTTGGTGGGGTCATTCACACAAAGAAGGGGTGCTCTCTCCCTTCTTTACAAGGGAATTTGTCAAGTGTCAAGGGGCCCTGAGGATGCCCCAAGAGGGTGCAGAAGGAGTTCACTGGAAGCAGTGAGTTCATTCAGTGAAATTCCATCAGCCAGGCCCCAGGGCTTAGTGACTCATGCTTCTGGCATCCCTGAGTAGGATGAACACGGTCTAGACTGATGCACAGTTTTCTTCCACTCTTGGCTTCAGAAATTCCAGTGTGCTCCTGAGAAGGGCCACACCTGTGAGGCTGGACTAGTCTAGTCATGGGCACCTGGGGTCCTGAGACACAGAGAAAGCATTAACTGACCCTTCACATTGACCTCATCCCACTCTTGGCCACTTTTGAATGTATAGGCCCCAAACTAGGGGAATTCGAGAAAGGGCTTTGGCTCTCACACACTGATGTGTTGATAGAAGAGTGAGGGTAAGAAGTCTGTGCTTGCTTTCAAGGCCAAGGTCGTAAGGAGCCAGAGAAGAAGCAGGGAGAGAGGCCAGCATACAGCATACACACTACTGGCATCCCTTCTGTGTGTGTGTGTGTGTGTATGTGTGTGTGTGAGAGAGACAGACAGACAGACACCAATTCACACAATGGTAGACACTGCCAACACAGTGGGCGCCCCCTGCATGGGCTGGGTGCATTTTCATAAAAGCAGAGTGACAGGGGTTTTAGGGCTTGGCGATCACCTTAATCCGTTTCCTTCCCAGCACAGAAGTCTGGCTGCGACTGCCCTGGCCAGAAGCCATCCTACTCCTGTTTGAACTGCTCCAGTGACCTAGTGAATGGGGCAACCCCGTGCACTGCAAAGGGCCAGCCCTCGGTGTGACGGAGTTTTTACTCTGGGCTAAAATCCACATCCCATTACCTTATCCATCCTAACTCTGGGCTCCAATACAAATCACAAGCATTGTCCCTATGGCAGCACTTCAAACATTTGAGAGACATGCCATGTCCCTCCCCCCACAGCAATCTTCTTGACACAATATCTTCACTTCCTTATATGATGTGGGTTCCAGACCTGTCCCCATCCTGCTGGTCCCTACCCTGGGAGACCCAATTAAGAGATGGGCCCAGAACTGACCCCTGCACTCATTTCTTGGTCCAAAGAGCAAAGACTTTAGGAAAATAACTCTTCTATCAATGCATTGATTTATGTTCACTTTTTAGCAGCCATATCAACCTATGGCCTATACTGAGCTGTCAGTCAGCCTCTGAGGATATCAACACTTTTCGGTTACTCTCCCCAGCTTTTGCTCTGTGGCTGATTCCCACCCCCCACCCCCATGAACCTTGAAGTAGGACCTTCAGTTCACCCCTAATATGTCACAGTTTGAGCCTATTACTTCAACCTACTGAGGTTTTTCCTGAATCTCTCTCCATAGTGCTCTATTCAAGCAATCCCTCCTAGTTTTTTCTCTTAAGAATTTGATCAGCGCTCATTTTAATCTCCATGCAAATTTCTGATACTTGACAGAGAGGCTGGAGCGGAGTGCTGGGAGACGCCACAGCGCCCATGCGCTGTGTTCACAGTGACTGCCCAGCAGCTGTCCTGGTGCCACTGCTGGGTACACCTGACTCCCCCAGCGGCACATCCACCAAACCTATGCCTCGCCCTTCCATGAACAACATTAATAACAGACATTTCTTTAGTCAAGAGGAGTGATTCCATGACTTCAGCTACTGACCCAGGCTATTTATATGAGGTATTTCAGAGAAATTTCTTGGCATCCCACAAAAATCCCCTGTAGGTGGTCTGGGCAGCTCTCTGGCCATCAGGCCAGTTGTGCAGTGAGCACAGGCTTTAGCCTCGAAGTCCGGGACAGAAGAACCCTCAGGCAGCCCTCAAAGGCTCTCCTCAGACATCCTGGGATCCGGGCCCTTCCGTGACCTTCTTTCATCCCATGCCACAGGGAAGAGGCTCTGGCACTGCTCGACAGCTGAAAACTCTTGAGTGTCAGGGGCTGAACCAGAAGCCCCCAGGCTGGCCCCTCCCTTGAGTCAGATTTGTATGACAGTGAGGGAGCACCTTCCAGGAAAATGTGGAGTTTGGAAGACTGTGGAAGTCATTGGCTCCTCTTCAACTCAGATGACCACCCCCAGGTCATCCTCTCTGGGTTACTGGAAATTTCTTTAGGAACTAGGTTCCGCACCCTGGAATAACCTTCCAGTTTTTCCTAAGGCATGTATCTTGTCTTCTCAGATTATAAGAGCTGGAAGACAAGCGCCAAATTTTCTTTTCCTAATGGCACCTGGACTGTGATGGACGAGCAGTGAATGCCCAGCAAGTGTCTAAGACAAAGACAGGCACCAAGGTTTCCTGTCATGGACTCTCAGCCCGTCCAGAATAAGTACTCTTCGACACATCCATTCAGTCATTCCTCTGCCTATGCTACACAATTAAGGCTCTGCTTTTCAAAACGTCCATCTTATCTCCCCTTCAAATGCTTGGCATGAGAACTGCCCATAGAGGTAGTCACCAACATTCCATTGAAGTGATACCCACAGAGTCCTTTTCCAGAATCAATTCTTTCTTAGTGGCAAAACCCACCGGCATGTTGGCCCACCCTCTTTTGCTTCAAACCGTCAATGACTTTCTTATGCCTGGAAGCCTGGACCTTTACTTGACAGTCAAAGTGAATTCAGTCAAAGATGATATACATACATTCATTGTCCTAGTAAACAGGGCAATGCTATAAAGGAATGTTTTGCTTCTATGTACCTCTCATCACTGTTTAGTCTGATATTTTACCCTGGGAGATTCTTCACCTTAGGGGATAATGATCTTTGATCTGCATTCTTGAGAAGAAGAATATTTGGGAGGGGGAGATATTGTTCCCATTAGGTACCAAGTATTATTTCTATTGGATAAAATGGGGAAATAGATAGATCCCCTGCCCTTCAGGAGCTTCCAATCTCATTGGAAAAAATGGGAAACATGTATGTGAGTGCTGATTATTCTGCATGAGGTTACAAAGAGTGGCAGTGAAAAGTGTGAAACCGGGTTGGAAAAGCCCAAGTCATAAACTTCGTGGTAAAGCAAAGTTGTCATCATTGCCTGGAGCACTAACTAAAATACAACCACTCTGCAACAGTCTCTTCCACTTATTCCTAATAAAATAGCAGCATTTGAAGAGTGTCGGCTTCATCCTGCCAGCTGAGAAAAGGCTGGAGATCCTTTCCCAGAATGCTTTGGGAACGTATGAAAAAGAGCAAGATGATGTGAGTCATGGGAAGAAAACATGAAGACCAGTCTGGGTCGAGCTTCCTCCGGAGCCCTAACAGGGCAACATGAAGTCACCTTTCCTCAGCACTAGCCTCACGGTCGGCTGGAGGTTAAGGCATGGGGAAGGCTCCTTGGCCTGGACTCTTGGCAGCTCCCACTGCCCCTCGGGGGTGACATCCAGCATGTTCCTTCAGGAGGAAGTCTTGGCTGCCTACCCACTGGCCCTAAGCCCCACGTTCCCTGCACATGAGCAGTGCAATAAATATCAATATTCGCTAATTTCATTGTTTAAGTGGAGAACTTGTTGAAAAGATAAATCGGAAATAAAGCCATAAAGGCAGAAGCAGGGTCTGAAGCCTTTTGCCGCTCCCAGATGCTGCCCGGGGTTGGGCTGGCAGCGTCGGGATCGCGTAAAGAGGCTGAGAGGACAGCCTGGCCCCACAGCAGGAGGCTCTGCTTCGGACCCCGGCTCCCGCCTCGTCATTAAGACTGAATCGCACCTCTCTACACAACGGGAATGAGCGTCTTAGAAAACGTTTCCTCTGGTCGTTTATCCATATCGAGAAACTTCAAAATATACATACCATTTGAAACCATGACTCCATAATTCCACTTCTTACCATAAATTCTACTGATGCCATCAAAAATGCAGTGAAAGATTATGAACGATGATATGTATTATAATTTTATATTTACTGATCTATACCTGTCCAATAAGCAAGAAAGTTTAACTACATTACAGCAGGTTCATAAGGTAGAATATTTGGCAACTAATAAAAATAATGGTTTGGACAGTCTTTGATAACACGATAAAATTTTCAAGATATATAACACTAAGTTAAAAATTTAGAAATGAAGCTTGGAGTCATAAGATTTCAATATTATAAATATTACCCAGTATCTGCATTTTCAAAGGGTTCTGATCCCCAGCTGGATTTGAGAACAACTCTCCTGGGGTAGTCAGCCTCCGCGATGGCCCTGCCACCTCCTGCCCTCACAGCCTCAGGCAGTCTCCTTCCACACTGTACTTGGTTATTTTGTGGGACCAATAGAACACAGCAGAACTGATGGGATGGCCCTTCCGAGATCATCTTAGGAAAGACTGTGGCTTCCATGTTTTGCTCCTTCTCTTTTTCTCTTGAGTCACATACTCTGGAGAAAGACAACCACACGTCTTAAGGAAACTCAGGCAGCGGCGGAGAGACTGTGCGGAGAGGATCGGAGAGCTCCAGCTGACAGCCAGAAAGCAAGTAAACCTGCCCACGGCCTCCAGGAGCTAGCATAGGAGAGGCTCTTCCAGCTGCAGCAGACAGGATGCCTGCAACCTCCTGAGAGACTCTGAGCAGAATCAACCAGCTCGGCCACCCCTGGACTCCTGACCCTAGAAACTGTGTGAGATAATAAAAGTTTGTTGAGCGAAGCTGAAAAATCCAGGGGTCGGGGGTGGGTAACTTGTTACACAGCAATTGATAATGAATACGTTTTACTGGTCCAAAGGGCAAGCTCCTGAGCAAAGCACAGAAGGCCTTTCATGCCTCCTTTCTAGCTGCATTTCACATGACCCCCAGATGCACAGTTCCTTCAGCAGTACTGGCCTGCTATTCCCCAGTCCACAACTCCACGACTCAGGACCTTGCCCAAGCCGTTCCCCATTGATGCCCCTCCCCCCACTGATGCCATCCCCTGCTTAAGAAATCCTCCCTCAATACCCCCCCCACACACACACCAGATCACATTGGCTTGGGTCCCCCTCCTTAGTGCTCACACACACACTTCCTGGAATCAGAAAGCGAAAAGTGAGTTACATGGTGGAAAGAAGACATCCATATGAAGAAGTCAGTAGGAACACATGACTTGCCTCTACATGGTTGACCAGTGAATTGTCAAATTTGAACCCGGGAATCCTTTTCTCACTGCACACCACACCGACGTCTTCTGTGTGCTTGCAGTCAGTGACGCCCCAGCCATTGGAGGAGCAGGCTGCAAGGGTCGACTCCTTGCCAGTACAGTGGACATTGTCCAGCCAGATGGGCCCTGAAGGGAGCAGAGGAGAGAGAAACCAAGCACTCTGTCAAAGCAAGTTTGGATCTTTGGGGATACCAATGTTGTACATGGAAAGAGATTTTCTCTAATCTCAGCAGCTATGTGTGGTCATCAATTGATTTTTAGTATATCAAGATAGTGCAGAGAGTTCTAGACCATCTATCTGGATCCCCTTGCCAGAGGGACATGGTAGATTGATTGAACGTGATCAGGGTAAAAAGCAAGGTTGAGCTTCGGTGTCACTTGGGTGCCACAGGGGGAAAGGCAGGGACTCTGCATACTAAGCTAGGTTTGACTTCTGGCTCAGCCACTTAGCTATGTAACCTTGGTCAAAGCCCTTTTATCTCACCAGCAAAGTGGCGATCATGACACTTGAATCCTGGAATGTGTGCAGACTAGAGATGATGTATGGCACATGCCTAGTATATTGTCAGCCCATAGTTACCCAAAAAATGGTAGTGATGATGATGGTTTTAGCTGCACTGACTATGGCACAAGCCAGACTCCCCTTCTGCCTGTAGCAGAGGCTGAACTGGACCCTCCAGAGAAAGTCTAAGCTATCCTGTAGCTGAGGCTTTTAATAAAGGTATTTCCACATGTGTTCTCTCCCCTGACCTCCCCACCACTTGCGGAAGAGGATAAGGTGACATTGCTATTCACACTTCACAGACATGGAGCTCTGGCTCAGACAGGGCGACTCACTCTGTAAGGCCACCCCCAGAGCCTGGCACCCTGGGCCATTCAGTGTTCTTCTCACTTCTGGATGTTTCCATCTGCCGACTCAGAGACTAACCCACAGAGCCGCCTCCTTACGTTTCCAAAGGCAGGTGCAGGCAGGGCTGGGTTGTAGCAGTGTGTCTGCCTGGGAGGCCCTGTGTGAGTGGGCTCCCCTCCTGGGCCTTTATCTGATTTGCACTAAGCAGAGGATTCACTGTGCAAAATGCTAGAGGGTTAATCACATTGAGACATCTCCTCATGTCCATCAGGATGGCAACTTTCAAAAAGCCAGGAATAACAAGTGTGGGCGAGGATCTGGAGAAATTGAAACTCCTATGCACTGTTGCTGGGAATGTAAAATGGTGTAGCCTCTGTGGAAAACAGCATGGTAGTTGCTCAAGAAATTAAAAATAGAATTGCCATATGATATAGCAATTCCCACTTCTGAATATCTACCCAAAAGAATGGAAAGCAGGGCCTCAAAGAGATATTAACACCCATGTGCCTACAGCGTCATTCACAACAGCCAAGAAGTGGGAGCAACCCAAGTGTCTGTTGACAGAACGTGGTACATCCATACAGTGTGATATCATTCAGCCTGAAAAAGGGAGGGGGTTCTGATGCACGCATGCACAGCACGCGTGAATCTTGAGTTCATTACGCTAAATGAAATGAGCCAATCACAAAAAAGACAAATACTGCCTGATTCCACTTACACGAGGTTCCTAGAGTGGACAGACTCATAGCGACAGGAAGTAGAGTCGGGGGCCAGGGATGGGAGAGGGGATGGGGAGTGGTCGCTTAACGGGGACAGAGTTTCAGTTTTGCAGAATAAAAAGTGTGTCGGATGGTGGTTGTACCACAGCGTGAATGCACTTAACACTATCAAACTGTACAGTGGAAAATGATAAAGGCAGCACATCTTTATGTTATGTGTATTTTACTATAATTCAAAGTAAAAAAACTTAAAGTGCTACAGTGTTTTTCAAAAAGTGATTTTTCTAAGTGCCACTACCAAATGAAAGGAAACAAAATCAAACCTGTCACTTTTTCATGGCTCCATGCAGAACTCTGCAATATAACGGGGGCAGATAATCTGGGTCAAGTTCTCTCGCAGGCTTGGGGCCTAAGTGACTCTGTCAACCATTTAAACAGGCCTGCTCCCCATTTCTAAAGTGAAAACAATGATACCCAGCAAACAGGTTGCTATGGATATTCAGTGAGATAATCTGTGTTCCTAGCACATGTTCAAACTCCCTTTTCCTTTCTTCTTCCCAGTAAGTCAGAAAAACAATGGAAATACCATTATTTCCACAATGCAAGGAAGAAGGGGATGAAAACCACCCCCACAGCAGATAAGAAAACCAAGGACACCCGAAGCTCTGAAAGGTGAGGGAGGACCCAGGGCCAGTCTCCAGACATGGACATCAAGCCCCTGCTGTGTTCACTGTGACCCACGGCCGTTCAGGGCCCCAACGAGGGAGCGCTTTGGATGCATCCAGGCTAACAAAGAGCTTATTGAAAACATCTGGGCTGAGGTTTTCCAACTGGTTTCTCAATTTGGCCCGGTTTGCAAGCCATCAAGCTCCACTGAAACATATGCTCCCTAACTGATTGCTGTTTCAACAACAAACCAGTGTTTGTCTTGCTAAGTACCAGCAACGGAAAAGACCCTCCATGTGTGACAACGGCCTCTTCCTTGGAACATCCTGTAGCCGCAGCAACAGAGGTGGTGTGAAGAAGTGCTCTTTTCCATCTGCAATGAGAGAACTACCCGCTCTAGGGGGATGGGAGCCGGACAGTGCAGCCAAAGGCAGCCTGCAGAGCTGAAACACATTTCCCAGGGTCTGCCTAACTTCTCATAAGGAGCATTTGCAATTAGCCCCTGGACTGCAAATGGGAACTAACTTACCCTGAAGAACTGCTTTCTCAAGGAGCTTCAGCTCCCCCACATCATTCTACCCTCCACGTATTCTCACTGGTTATTTTGTTCTTAGATGTTGGAAATGTAAATTTTTATTTAGTCCAAGACTGCATCCCCATGTACGGTATTCTCACATGGCCTGATTTCACAACAGTGTCTTTCTGGCTGCTAAGTGCCAGTCCACTAGGCTGCCCTGACGCAAAGCAGCCAGTGCTGGCCCTGCCCGCTGGGGGCAGGGTGATTCTGGGCACAGGGCACAGATGCCATCTCAGAGCTGCTAGGGCAGTGGCACTTGGCATGCATCTGGGGCTTCCGACCTTGGACATAAAAAGCCAGTCAATCAGAAGCAATACTTCCTTTTATCCTCTCCACTCATTCACTCTAAGAAATGCTTCTGAGGAAAGGTGATGTATAGGAGAAGTAAAGTAACAGACCATTTGGAAGAGAAAGACCATAAATTAATTTCCACTTGAATGCCGGAGCATTCCGCTGGGCATTCCCATCCGTTCCATGGACCACAATTTTATTCTTTTTATTTTATTTTTTATTTTAGAGAAAGGGAAAGGGAAGGAGAAGGAGAGAAAGAGAAAGATCGATTGGCTTCCTTACATATGTGCCCCAAATGGGGACTGTACGCACAACCCAGGCATGTGCCCCTACCGGGAATCGAACTGGCAACCTTTATCTTGGCAGGATGACACCCAACTGAGCCATACTGGCCAGGGATTTTATTATTGTTATTTTTACTTCTGATTTTAGAGAGGGAAAGGGAGGGAGAAAAAGATAAGTTAGAACCTTCAGGGCCTCACTTGGTCATCTGCTGGCTTTGTCACTCTGATCTGAAGAATTTGGGGTGGGGGAGTGCATTAGCAATCAGATCTGATCTCAGATCCAAAGACAGACAGAGGAAAGCCACTATCTTAGGCTCAGGTGGCTTGAGACCCACCCAGAGAGTGAGAAAAGTGGGACAGCTGTTGCCTCTAGAACCCTCTACTGGGGCTCATGATGTTTCTGAGCTCAGAGACACCTTGGGAGGGAAGACCCACTGACAGGCCAGGCTGATGTGGGCACTCTCCCTGCCTTCGCTGCTTACAGCCTGCACCTGAGAGGAGAAGGCGACAGTGAGCACTCCCGGAGGGGTGGCCTCGGACTGGCCCGGCGCAGCTGCGGCATTCCCAGCTCACCCAGAGCCAATTCCTCAGGCTGAGCCCGTGGGAGCACACTCCAGGGCTTTGGTCGCGTTCTCTGGTCACTGTGCCAAGTACCGTCTGCCAACTGTTCTTCACACTCTCCCACATCAACATACATCAATCAGCTAATATTTACTGAGTTCTTAACTATGACCCCAGTGCTAAATAGCCTAAACTGATGAAATTCAAATACATTTGTATTTAAAAGGGCTCTCGTGATGTAAGCCAAGTACCACTTCAGGGGACAACATGACCTGAGTCCTGGAGACACGACAGTTACAAGTATGTTAGCATCTGTTTCTCCCTTGCGTTCTTTCACACTTCTTTCCTAAGTCCTGATGGTTTCAGCACCATACAGATAGCCTTCCCAGTCCTCTCGGACTCGTCCTCACTCATCCTCCTCTCTCCAGTGATGTTCCCCCACCCTACATCAGCTACCATCCCACGGCCATAGCTTAGACCTTAGCATTACCAATGATCACATCCCCTCCCTGTCTCCATTTGTACCTTCCTGCCCTGCACCCACATCCCTACCCCATCTTCCTAGCGTGCTTCTTGTATGTTGCAAGCTCAGCAGAGACCCACAATCCTTTGGTCCTAGCATGCTGCTGTCCGTCAGCTCCTCCATTCAGTACCTTCCATGGACCCTGATTTTATTTCATTTTTTAGTTTTGATTTTAGAGAGAGGGGAAGGGAGAAAGAGAGAGAGAGAAACATGATTGGCTGCTTTCCATATGTCCCCAATTGGGGACCGAACCTGCAACCAAGGCATGTGTACTGACTAGGAACTGAACTGGTGACCTTCACTTGGCAGGATGATGCCCAACTGAGCTACCCTGGCCAGGGCTTTTATTTTTTATTTTTTTTTACTTTTGATTTTAGAGAGAGGGAAAGGGAGGGAGCAGGAGACAGAGAGAAACATCAATGTGAGAAAGAAACATCAATTGGACCATGATTTTAATCCCTCTGCTCCCATGAACTTTTCTCCCTTTGTCATCCCTGAATGGCACAGTCTGAATCAGATCACTGCCTCTCCAGCAACTCCATGCCCACTCCTCAGCAGGTGAGCGTGGGGGAGGGGGGGAACCACACTCATCTTGTCTAATGACAGGTAAACTTTATGTTTGGGTAGAAATAAAATAAACTTGTCACTGAAAAAACCCACAGTCATTAAAAATTACTTGTTATAAAATATTTAGGTTTGGACAGCCCAGAACAGAAAACATAAATTTAACGTTATCCCCCAGTCACTCAACTTGCAGAATAAATAGAGACGTGTGAACACGGAGAAGCATCTGGAGTTCTTTGTAAAGGAGACAGGCTATGGAATGAAAAGCCCAGCATCTGCTAACTCAAGTTTTTGCTAAGGAACCCAGATTCAGCATCAAAAAGCATTTCACCTTAAATTCGGTTACGCTGACACGATGTATTCAATAGCACAGAGTGAGAGACATGTATGATATGAGATTTCCATTCTCCTACAACTTCTAGAGTAACAGAAAGCCAGGATTGGAAGGGACCATAACAATGGTCTAGTTTAATGAATCCCAGGCCTGGCCCAACCCCAATCCAGAATGCCCCGAGTCAGGCCCCCGGGGGCTCCTGTTCCGTCAGTGTGGCATCACTCCATCAGTCCAGAACGAGACTCTGGGCCCCTCTTCTGTCCAGTCAGCCAACTTGCCGCCCCAACTCAGGGAGGGCAACTCTCAGCTTCCGTTGTGTTTTTCTTTTTTGTTTGCTTGGTTGTTTTTTTTTTTTTAAATAATGCTCTTCACCCTTATCTATTTTCCCACTTAGGATCATAAATTATGAAAGTTTTAAAAGTTCTTTGTTTTTTAAAAGATGTTCTATGTATTTATTTTTAGAGAGAAGGGAAAGGAGGCAGAGAAACAGCCATGTGTGAGAGAGACATCGATCGGTTGCCTCTCGTACACGCCCCAACCAGGGTCCAAACCCGCAACCCAGGCTGGTGCCCTGACTGGGAATTCAATCGGTGACCTTTTCGCTCTGTGGGTCGATTCCCAACCACCAGTCAGGGGACCTTCCTTCCTTCCTTCCTTCCTTCCTTCCTTCCTTCCTTTCCTTCCTTGTTTCCTTCCTTCCTTCCTTCCTTCCTTCCTACCTTCCTTCCTTCCTTTCCTTGTTTCCTTCCTTCCTTCCCTGTATCCTTGTTTCCTTCCCTCCTTCCTTGTTTCCTTCCTTCCTTATTTCCTTGTTTCCTTCCTTCCTTCCTTGTTTCCTTCCTTCCTTCCTTCCTTGTTTCTGTCCTTCCTTGTTTCCTTCCGTCCTTCCTTATTTCCTTCCATCCTTCCTTGTTTCCTTCCTTCCTTCCTTTCCTTCCTTCCTTCCTTCCTTGTATCCTTGTTTCCTTCCTTGTATCCTTGTTTCCTTCCTTCCTTATTTCCTTCCTTCCTTGCTTCCTTCCTTCCTTCCTTCCTTCCTTGCTTCCTTCCTTCCTTCCTTCTTTCAAAAATTCTTGAAAGCCCAACTTCCAACTGGAAACTGAGGCCAAAGGGGATAGGCACTTTCTCTAAAGGACAGGTTAGTTAGGGCAGCAACAGGACTGAGCCCAAGGTTTTGGGCTCTTAACACCTGCTCTCATATCTTAACCGGGGAGGAAAGAATAGGCCAACCAAAGAAAAGCCCAAAGCAACTCTGTCGCTGTAACGGCCGGCGGGGCTCAAACAGCCCGTGAGTGCTGAAGGACAGGGCAGGAAGGCGGGGGGAGCCAGAGGGCTGGCCCGTGGGCTGCCTTCATGAGAAAGAGCAAGAGGAGCCCCTTGGAAGACGATGGGGAGAAAGGTAGGGGCTCTCCCGACTGACCCTGCCAGCAGGCAGGCGGAGTGCTGGGGGAGATGAGCACAGACTGACTACAGCCCCTATCGAAAGTCCTCAGCCAGACTGGTGGGCCCCGGATACCAGACTTCGTGGGCTAAATCCAGGAAAGCCTGGGCAAAGCAGGACAGTTGGTCACTGCGTCCTTCCCAGGCACCCCTCCGCCCCCTGCCCTCTTGCACAAAAACATCAGGCTGCCCAGGTGGACATCATCAGTAATTCGTACTTGATGGTAATTGCAGATTCCTTCATCAGGTTCACCGTATGCAAACCCATTCTGGGGTTTCCAGGGGACCCCAGCACTAGTTGCAAAGCACAGCGCATTTACCTTCCCCCTTGCCATACGAGGAGCTGGCGGTCCAGGACTTGGCTTCCACGTATCCCAGCTCCCGGCAGACGACATGGGCAGCGTGGATGGAGAAGTCATCATCACACACAGTGCCCCACTCGCCTTGGTAGTAAACCTCCACCCGCCCCTCACTGTGCTTTCTCTTCTGCCCAGCCAGGCGCAGCTGGATCTTGGCGACATCAGCAGGCACCTGAGGCTGGTGGTACTCAGGAGCAGGCTGCTGGAAGTACTCCGGGTAGTAGGGCCAGCTCCCCGCAAGGTACTCCTGGTACTGCGCCGCCACGGTGTGGATGAAGAAGAAGAAGAACACAGTGAAAGAGCTCCAAAGGCAGGTGCTCTCCCACCTCACCATACCCATCCTCAGGCTGGAGGGCTTCATGGAGGGGGCAGTGGGTGCTTTGGGGCCACAGGCAGGAGTCTCCTGGAACAGAAGAGAGATGCAGGTTACAGAAATCTACACAGCATCTGTGGACTCCCTACTCGTTTGCTCTGTAATTAAAGCTCTTCACATTCTAGACTCCAACCTCCTCTCGTCTCCCACCTTTTGTATCAGCCAGAAAGGCCTGTGCACCCCACCTCTTTGCCCACCTATCTTCCCTGAGCTCTAAAACGCCTGCCCCCACTAGGGTTCCTCACCGGAAACAAAGCACACTGAGACTTAATTTGAGGAGAGTGTTTTAAAAGACTATCTGGCCATAGTGAAGAGCTGTTACCACCCCCAGGCTGAAAGGGCTGGGGAGGCAGTGGCTAAGCTCAGAGGGCTGCCTGGTTGGAGCTGTGGCCTTAGGGAAGGCTTTCAGAGCCACCCCACAGCAACAGAGGAGGAGCAACAAACATCTGACCTCACTCTCCTCCGGTCCCCCATCCCTTGCTGGTGTTTCCTACTGGGCAAACCCAAGCCTACTGGGGGCCCAGTGGGTGGTGGGGACAGCAGGTCGAAAGGACAGGCCGAGGGCACCCAGCACACTGCCTCTTTTTCCCCGCCTCTTACACGTTCTCATTCTCCAGGCCCAGCTCAAACCCCACCTCCTCGGGCAACATCCCTACTGAAGCAGTCTCCAGGGTTCTCTGCCTCCAGGTGGCCTTATTACCTAGACATTCTTCTCACCCTTCCCAGACACTTCCATGTCCCCAAGTGGGTCACAAACTTCTTAGGGTCAGGATTTCTTCTCTGGCTCCTCCAGAGTGACTATCAGAGGTTCATGGACCATCCCCAGATAGAGCCTGCTTCTGAGTTCCCGAGTCAGGTCATATCAAAAGAGGTAAGTATTTAGCTCTTTGGCCCTTTCATAATTCAAACAGAGGAAAAACTCTCTTAAAGAGACTGCAGGTGTGTCTCATGGAAAAGGAAATAGGCTAGGGCTGTGGGGCCCACCAAGACAAAAGCAGGACAGGTAGGGGGAAACAAAAGGGTGACATAATACATGTCATCGTAACCAGGTCCAGGGGGTTAGGCTAATCGCATACCTCAGTGCATGGCCCAGCACCATCAAGGAAGGACTGGATAAGTGCCCAGAGCTTCCCAGGAGGGATGACCTAACTGGGAGAGGGCCAGGCAGTGCCTGGTGCCCAGTCCCCAGGGTGGGTGCTGGGGCAGAGAGGACAGGGCTCAGGGGACATTCAGGCCTGAGGACTTTGGAAGGCTCTCCAGGTTCACTAAACGTCTGGCCATCCTGCGATGCACAAACGAGGCCTGGAAGTCGTAGGACTCCTGCGATGGCCCCTGGCCACACTTGCTTCCCGTCAGAGCACATTTGTGTCCACAAGCTCATCTGCACTTCTCCACCTGAGGTGTGGTGGGGGGAGGTACGATTACAATTCCTATTTTGCAAAAGAGAAAATTAGGAACCAGAGATGGCTAAGGTTCTTCACCTGAGTTGCACTGAGTGCAGGCAAAGCCAGAGAAGGGCACTGCCAAACTACCAAAACATCGGCAGTTCACCATCACATATAAAAACATCCAGATTCCACCGGGGACAGGGCCGCCTTTCCATTTGGCAAGTATCTGCATTTCCCAGCTTCAGTTCCAGTGACATTTCTCTCTTTGCCCCCACTCCAGCCCCTCCCACATCCCCGGTCCCATCATATCTGCCTGTATTTGGTTTAACTTTTTCCACCCAGACCAACTGTGCCTCCTTCCACCCTCCACCCTCCCTCCAAGTAGCCGATGTCATGATCCCTCCCATTCGCCAAAGACACCTTCCCAGAGCCTACTATTCAGAATGAGTGCCTCCTCTGATTCCTGGAAAACAGCAATGTGCTTGTGCCGCGCACTATTGTGGGTTTGGGCTGTACCAGACGCAGCCCAGGGGGCAGCAGCCATCTCTTTGTCATTTACACCAAGCGTCACATGGCTCTGGTTTCGCAGACTCGCTTGTATGAGATAGACCTTCCTGCCAAGAACAACTGGGAAAGGCAGATAAATTCTAAAAGCATATGTTTGAAAACACCAGAGAGCTCCTGAGGCAGCAAGGACTCAAGGGCCAGGAATCTAGAGAGACAGGAAGCATACCTGCCTTCCAGCGTTTGTCCGTCCCAAGGCTTTGGCCCACGGTCTGGGAAGCTAATTACTCAAAGCTCTCAGCAGGCCCCCAGGACTGGGAAGCTAAAATAGGAGGTTAACACGGGAGGGAGGGATCTGTTGATTATCCCCAGGCTTTCAGAAAGGAGTCCATTCCTTCCACAAGTTAGAGCACGGAGCTGTGCGCTATTGTTAGAAAGCTCTAACATCCACATACTTGGAATTCCCCAAGGGAGGAGAGAAAGAATGTAGGAAAAAACTTGTTTGGAGAGATAATGGCCAAAAAGGGTACAAAACTGATGACAGATTATCAATCCAAGCAGTATAGTTTACATAGAAACCACATCTGAGTTGTGGAAAATCTAAGGCAGAGAAAATCTTAAAAGCAGCCAGAGTATAAAAGGAGCATTACCTTCAAAAGAGCAACAATAAGACCAACAGCTGAACTCTCAACAGAAAACAAGGAAACAAGGACGTGACAGTTTCAAAGGGATGAAAAAAATAAGTCAGCCTAGAATTCTGTAACTGCTGGAGAAAATGAAGGTGAAAAAAAGATGTTTCAGGCGAACAAAAAATAGAAAGAATTTGTTATCAGAGGATCCACAAGACGTTAATAGTAAAGGAAGTTCTCCAGGCCAAAGGAAAACTGGTCCAAGGTGTTAGTGTGGAGGGGCAGGAGAAATGAAGGGACAGAAGGGGCCGCGATGTAGGTGAATCTACATGAAGATCAACCTTGTAAAAAAGGTAGGAACGACTCGTGGGTTTTATAATACAGAGTGGGCAAAAGTAGGTTTACAATTATAATACAACTAAATAATATAATAATTAGTAAAGAACAGTAACGCAAGAATAAACGGTGTGGGGCAGGACGGGGGGTGTGCTGTGTAAGAGGGCTGCGGAGTAGCTGCCAGCTCCGTACACTTGCTCCCAGCCCTGGACTGGACTTGCAGCTAAACTACAGAACAATCAACTGGTAAAAAACCATCTGAAGTGTACCTGATCTGAAATATTATAACCAGGATGCTCAGAAGAAGCCAGGAGGAGACTTGTAGGATGAGCAGAGATGTGGCAAGGGTGAGCCCCTTCACATAGGCGTGGTGGCTGAGAAGCTAGAAGGATATCATGGCTGCAAAACTCTCTACCCCTAGGAGTGTGGAGTCTCAGCCCCACACAGGGATCCCCAACCCAGAGCAACAGAGACAGGAAGAAGGGGAGTCCTCGTAGCACTGGGTGGCGGGAATCAGGGGGGATTCTGTCCACCTGGAAGACAGAGTGCCACAATCCCAGGGAAAGAGCGCTCCCGTAAGTTGTTACACCGCCAGCCTGGGATGTTTGCTCAGGGCCTATTGTAACTGGGTGCAGCCAAGGGGGAGCCCCAAATAGGGATCTGTAATGGGGTCCAGAACTCAGGGTGTCCAGGAAATATTAGAAAAAAATATATAGGATGTCCTCACCCCCATAAGTCTGAGCTGGGGGATGGGACTCGTGGAGCAGGGCCATTGAGAGTTGTTTTGAATAGCAACAGTTTTGCAAATAACCTCTAGAATGGTCATTTACCATATCAGTAACCTTTAACTGGTTGCATAGATATGTTAAATAGCTGTGGCCTTGCTTTGAGAGAGGGGGATGGGAGTCACTTCAACCCATGATGTAACTGGGAAGCAACTCCCCCTGGTTTCAGAGCCTGTATGGAAGCTTGGATGTGATTGGCTATAAACCATGGGGGCCATGCCTGCCTGGACTTACTATGGCAGCCCAGTAAAGCTGGAAATATACAGGAATGCTGGCAGCTGTGGCCAATTGTGGGAGGAGTCGTAAATGGTGCGGCAGCCTTGCGTCTTTTTGGGACCACGAGGCTTGGGCAGAGAGGAACCACGGACTTCTATTTTTCTGAGATACGGTACCTTGGACGGGGCAGGTGAGGAAGGAAGGGTTGTGTGTTTGGGGTTATTCTAAAGGACTTTGGGATCTCAGTGAAGACATTAGTGATTACTCTTAAGTTTGTATAACTCTTTAAATAAATAATCCCTTTCCTTTTCACCAATCTCTGGCATTGAGAGATGTCTTTCCCTGACAGCAGGCAAGGCAAACCTAGTATGGGGTGGGGGACCCCCGGAGCACAAGTGTGGGTCCATTTGGTAATAGTATATATTGTCCACCTGCACCGCGCCGGGTCTGTTCTGTAACACTGTGACTGCTGGGCAGGTCAGGCATCATGCTCAGGTTTTTTGGGGGTGGGGAGGGGGGCAGACTCTGCTCACTATACCCAGCATGGATGTCTATGGAAGACTCTATTCTCTTGAAAGGCTTTGGGCAGAGAGCCAGTCAGTGGCTAAACTGTGGCTTGGGAAAGGGGGTCATCTGGCCACCTAGAGTGCAGCGCCCTCCCCCCCACCTGCTGAACCGCTCAGTCTGCCCCATCCTGCTGGGTTCCTGGCACAGCGAAACACTGCAGGGCTGGGATTTTCCACCTGCCCTGCTCACCTTAAGAGCCAGGGAGAGCTGAGAATTTTGGCCCCATTCTGCAGTGACCAGCCACGTGGAGAGATCGGAGTGCCAAGCAGGGCTGACTCTTGCCCTCCTCCTGCTTGGTTTGGTGGCATGGGGGGCCAGGAAGCCAAGTGAAACTGGGTTTTGGGGACTGTTTCTCCCAAGGAGGCTTCTGTTTGGGAGCCAGAGGGGTGAGTTCTGGGCTCTGGCTGCTTTGGGAAGGGGCAGATCTGAGCTCCCCAGTGAGTTCCATCTGCATCATCTGGGAAGGAGAGGTGTCCACACCCCCTCCTATAGGTCGCCAGGTCTCAGACACCACCCCTACGGGAGACTGTTTGAATCAGCCCTGCTAAGCCCTGGAATGGCTGAGTGCAACTCCATGGGGAAAGGGAGAGTGGCCCAGAGCAGGGACATTCAAAGTGAAAGACGCACAGCAGGCCCATCCTCTGGGCCCTGGAGGCCCTATCTGCCGAACTACTAGGGGCCCCGCCTGCCAAGGTCAGGAGAAAAATCCAGGACAGACTCAGATGTGTGGCTGCAGGGTGAGGGAACATACCCCTCATCTTCCCTGAAGTCTGAATGAGGTCTCCCCCTCATGGGAGATGCAGTGGCCCCACCCTCCCAGTTCAACCAGAGCCTGAGTCTATCCAGTGACTAAGCCAGTCAGCTGACCCGCAGGCAGGTTAAGGCAGAGGTGGATCCTGAAGTGCCGTGGGACGTTTGCTGACCCGCCCCTGGGCCCTGTGCTGGGAAAAGCTGGCCTTGGCACACAGCTTGGTCCTTCCCATGTGCAGCCAGCCAGACCCAGCAGAGGCAGCCACACACTGTGAGTCACTTGTAGCTTCAGACCGGTTGCTGAGGGCCAGACATGGACAGCGAATCTCCTAGGAGACTCAGCATGAGCACACCAGGTGGCCAGCTATGGACAACATCGGAGCAGATTCCAGCAAGCTCCACAACCAGCATATCCAGAGGGACATCCCAGCAGACACTAAACTCTGCTGAGGTGAACTTTGTCCTGTTTTCTTTTTTATTTTCTAATAAGATTAAATTTATTCAATAATCTAGTGAAAGTATATATGTGTGTGTATATATATACACACACATATAAATACATATTTATATATATTTCCAGAAAGAGAGAAGGGAGAAGGAAACCCCGGGCACAGCCTTGAACTGGTCTGGCAGAGGGTAAGGGTTTTTTCCTCTGGGTGTTCTAGAGGGGATGGGCTCTGAGGCAGAAGTCTGCCATTCTTCCAAAATTGTGTGGCTTTTGAATAAAAGACTCCTTTCCTTTTTCACCAAACATGTGCCTCCTGAATTCACCTATGGCTGGTGGACAGCAGGACCCCCTCTCTGTTTGGTGCTGGGAGCCAACAACACCCTGACTGGGAATTGAACCCATGATCTTTCAGTGCATGGGACGATGCCCCAACCAACTGAGCCACACTGGCTGGGCACCCAGGAAAAGTTTTGATTATAAGTATCCCACAGTATAAAAAGTAGAAAACAAGATTTCTAATATATTAATCCAGGGTACATGACTATATAGAGTACATCTTACAGGCAGAGAGGCGGAACGGGCTGAGGTGTAGAAATAAAAAAATACAGAAGTAGAGATGATCCATATTATTCTACTGCAACACTGCAGCCAAAATGTATCAAAAAAGAATCATTTCAAAATAACTCGGGAGGAAGGTGACAATGGCCAAGGCTCTCGCAACACGCCTTACAGGCTGTGGGAGAGCCGTCCAGCCCGCTGTGGAGTCTGCGCACAGGGTGGCTTGTAGTTTCTTCCAAAAAGAATGTAAAATTTTAAGTTTAGATTAAGAACTACGAAACCACAGGGGCCATAAGAAGTGGCTCTCCTTATTGTTCTCTATACCATCCAATTTTTAAAATCCAGCTTTAAAAATACACACGGAGTTATTTTATTATAAGGTAGGCAAATAATCCTCCCTCTTTATGAAAAGTATGAAGTGCTAATATTTTTTGTGAACTTTTAGAACAGAGGCAATGAGCGTACTTTGGTTTGGCTTTTCATGGAGATTTTAGAGCTGAAGGGCCCTGTGCCCAGGATTTATCGCCCAACGTCCCAGTGTTCAGAAAGCTGGACCAAAAGAAGCCAAACCCAAACCAGCCCACTCAGCATTAACACACCTCTTTTCTGTTATTAGAATTTTACTTTAATACACAGGGTCTGCCACAAAAAACACCCCTTTTTATTACAAAATCAAAAGCATGTAATTCTGTAACAACAGTATCACATTCAAGCACACCATGTGACATTTTAGGTGAAATGTTCAAATTAAAACTGTAAATTATTAAACCCATATTATTACCCTACCAACCATACTCAAGCAGGTGTTACTTCTGCTGGACCCTGTAGTGAAAGAACCCCAAACCTTAACCGGCTAAAACACAGCGGACAACCACTCGACCCCATGAAGCCTTCACAAAGGTCAGCTGAAGTGACCCACAGCTACAATGGAATCGCACCGATTTCCAAGGAAGTCGCCAGCCAGTTGTGTGACACAAACAAAAGTCAAGTATTTACATAGTCAGCGAGCCCTCTCAGAAATGTGCCCAAGAAGCACTAACCTTTGTTATTTTCTATGCCATCCTGATGGCTTGTATATTTTAATTTTCAGATAATTAAACATTTTTAATAGAGTGTGTTCTCTACATGTGGTGAAGCTTTGGTTCTACTCATGTAAGATTGCTTAGCCTAGAGGCTTGACTTTTCCCTCAGAAATTTGCTGCTTTAGAAATTTCATGTAAGTTGAACTCTTCATCAAATGTACACATGAGGGAGGTGACACGGGATATAACATACACGTCCACTCACCTCTTTGTATATTTATTAGAAATCTCTCCGTCAAGGTATTTTACACCAGCGAGCTTAGTCTCTCCTGCTTAATATTCAGTAGTGAGGTTTTGAACATCAGAACCTTGATAAGACCTTAATATTTCAAATTTATTAATGGCTACCTCTGGGGACAAGTCCAGGCTCATGAGTGATGACAAATGTATTATCATGAAGGAAAACAGGTGTGGTCAGCCATCTTCAAAGTTGCACCAACCACTGCTTCTCAATACAGAAAGACTAAAATGACCCACGTTTATCATCAACAAATCCTGTCTCTGTCCCCTGCAATTCCCCTAGTTTCACTCATTAGAAGGGAACTTAAAAGACAAGGACTTAAGAGCACTTTACAGCAGCATTCAGCTTTCCTAGGAAATACTCAGCACCTTAAATATTATGTACATGTCTTTCCTTTTTCTTTTGAGAAGCTAGACACTGGCTTCAGAGTTTGGGGAGCTTGGGAAAAAGTAGGAAAAATAACCCATTCAGAGCTAGTCTAGAAGTTGTCTTTTGGCAGAACAGCAGGTATTCAAGTTAAAAATAGAACGAATATTTTGCTGCTGTAATGTTTTTCTAAAATGCAAATCATTTTGTGTTCCCCTTCTACACAAACTTCAGTCACCGCTCCTGAGTGGAGATGGGCAGAGGCTCTGGCCCCTGCTCCCCCAGCTCCTCAGCCTCTGCCTTCTTACTGCCGCAGGAAGGCTTGAACAGATGTGTGTCCATAAGGACTACCCCAAAGTGGCCTTCACAGGTAACCCTGCAACATATTTTCTGTCTATTCCAGTATGTGAGATCTGAAAGGGTAAAAAAAACTGGCATTCTCTGAGAGCCCGAAGCCATCTCTGTGTCTGAGCCATCGTCTGACTGGTCACTGGAACGAGGAGACTGAGCAGGGGAGGTGCTTGAGGTGGTCCTGTGAGTATCAGAACTGTGACACTTAAATTCTTTCTGCCATTTGCTGATCTGGTTGCTTCTTATCCTGTTTCAGAGGTAGATTTCACTTTCTTCAATTTCAGTGTAGTTCTTAGACTGGGTCCTGCCCTTGTACAGACCACGTGATTACAGTTTTGTTTTGTTTTGTTTTGTTTTGGTCCTGCTGGCAGTTTCTTCCATCTTTTCACATCAGGACACAGGCATTACAGATGTCTCCTGAATGAGTCTCATGCAACCCAAAACAGCTCGGGAAGTCCTTTTCTTAGTGTTTACTGCCAGTGAGGACTTAGCTCTGCAGATACAGCAGCCTTCTATACTTCAGTATGTCTTTGGCTTGTGAAAACCAAACATCTTTTCTTCTGGGGACAGTCTTCCAAAGCCAGCCCTTCCACATGCATTATGGCCCCGGGGTACAGAGTGCACACCAGGACAATACCCCTTCAGTCGCTCCCTCCTCCTTGACTGCCTTGTCTAGAAAGCTCTTTTCTATTTCACCATTTTCTTTTCTTCCTGTTTTCTTTCATATATCTTATTTTTCTCTTTTCTTTCTTTATTCAATTTTTTCTTTCCTTATTCCCCCCATATTTCTTTTCCTTATTCTTTACTTTTTCTTCCTTCTTTCCTTTCATAATTTTTCATTTTCCTTCTCTTATTGTTTTCTTTTTTGTCTTTTATTTTCTTTCCTTTTCTGATTCACTTTTCATGCTGTTGTTTTTGTTGTTATTGTTGTGGTTTTTTGTTTTGTTTGCATTTGTCTTGTTTTGGTCTGTCACCACCTGTACAACAGCTTGCACGATGTGGTGGTCAGGGTTGAGCCTCTCAGTCAGCCAGCCTGAGGGTCGACCCCACCACAAAGGAACCAACAGCAAGCAAGACCCAATCACAGCAGGAGGGCCCACATAACCCACACAAATGATGTGCCTAGAGCACCCAGCTCAGGAGCTCAAGGAGACTGCATCACTGGGTCCCACAAGACGAAGATGCCTACTGCATAAGGCCACCTCATGAAGAGGAGGAGTCAGAGCAGGTCCACCTACCACATAGAAACAGCTAAAGTCAGGGGACAAAGAAACAAGCCCCAAATGAAAAATCAGGAGGAATCTCCAGAAAAAAGAGCTAAATGAAATGGAGGCAAACAATTTACTATCAGAAAGAGAAACTAAGAAAACAATCCCATTTACTATTGTAACAACAACAACAGCAACAACAACAAAATAAGGTACCTAGGAATAAATTTAACCAAGGAAGTAAAAAGACCTGTACTCAAAAACTTAGGACATTGAAGAAATAGAGGAAGATACAAACAAGTAGAAGCATAGACTGTGTTCATGTATTTAACATCATTAAAATGTCCATACTATGCAAAAAAATCTATAGATTCAATGCAATTTCTATGAAAATACCATTGGCATATTTCACAGATCTAGAATAAATATTCCAAAAATTTATATGGAGCCAAAAAAAGATCCTAAATAGCCTCAGCAATTTTGAGAAAGAAGAATGAAGTTGGAGGTGGCACAATACTTGATATCAAACTATATTACAATGCCATAGTAATCAAAACAGCATGGTACTGACATTAAAACAGAGCTACAGATCAATGGAACAGAACAGAGCCCAGAAATCCACCCACACTTGTATGGTCAATTAATATTTGACAAAGGAGGCATGAGCATACAATGGAGTAAAATCAGTCTGTTCAATAAATGGTGTTGGGGCCCTGGCTGGTATAGCTCAGTTAATTATAGCATCATCCCATAACCAACAGATTGCAGGTTTGATTCCCATTCAGGCACATGCCCAGGTTTTGGGTTTGATCCCTGGTCTGTCGACTATGATCCCTGGTCCAGGTGCATATGAGAGGCAACTGATGTTTCTCTTTCTCCCTTCCCTCTCTCTAAAAGCAATGAAAAAATGTCCTCAGGGCCCTGGCTGGTGTAGCTCAGTGGATTGAGCTCGGGCTGTGAACCAAGTGTCGCAGGTTCGATTCCCAGTCAGGGTACATGCCTGGGTTGCAGGCCATGACCCCCAGCAACCACACATTGATGTCTCTCTCTCTCTCTCTCCCTCCCTTCCCTCTCTAAAAAATAAATAAATAAAATCTTTAAAAAAATGTCCTTAGGTGAGGATAAAAAAATTAATTATAAAAATAAATGGTGCTGGGAAAATTGAACATGTACACAAAAAAATGAAATAGACCACCAACTTACACTATACACAAGAATAAACTCAAAATGGATAAAAGACTTAAATGTAAGTTGCAAGGCCATAAAAATCCCAGAAGGAGACACAGGCAGTAAAATCTCAGACATCTCACATAGCAACATTTTTGCCAATATATCTCTTGGGTAAGGGAAACAAAGGAAAAAATAAACATGGGATTATATCAAACTAAAAAGCTTCTACACAGCAAAAGAAACCATCAACAAAATGAAAAGGGAACCCACAATGGGGGAGAACATATTTTCCAATGATATATCTGATAAGGGATTAATTTCCAAAATATATAAAGTACTTATACAACTCTACACCAGGAAGACAAACAATGCAATCAAAAAATGGCCACAGAACCTGAGTAGATACTTCTCCAAAGATGACATAGAGATGGCCAAAAGACATGCAAAAAAAAAAAAAATGCTAAAAGTCACTAATCATCAGAGACATGCAAATTAAAACGACAATGAGGTATCATCTCACACCTGCCAGAATGGCTACTATCAATAAAGCAACAAACAACAAATGCTGGCAAGGATGTGGAGAAAAGGGAACCCTAGTGCACTGCTGGTGGGAATGCAGACTGGTTGCAGCCACTGTGGAAAATAATATGGAGTTTCCTTGAAATATTAAAAATGAAACTGCCTTTTGACCCAGCAATCCCACTTATGGGAATATTCCCTAAGAACCCCGAAACACCAATGAGAAGGAATATATGCACCCCTATGTTCATACCACTGTTATCTATAATAGCCAAAATCTGGAAGCAGCCCCAGTGCCCATGAGTAGACAAGCGGATAAAAAGCTGTGGCATATTCCACAATGGAGTACTATGTGGCTGTGAAAAAAGAAGGAACATTTACCGTTTACAACGATGGACCTGGAGATTCTTATGCTAAGCAAAATAAGCTAATCAAAGAAAGACAAACACCATATGATTTCACTTACATGTGTAATGTAATGAACAACATAAAATGATAAACAGAGCCAGAGACATGGATACATGGAACAGACGGATGGGTCTCAGAGGAAAGGGGGTGAGGGAATAAAAGAAGGTAAAGAGATTAGACCAAGAACATATATGCATAGCCGATGGATACACAATAATGGGGTGAAGGCCAGGGGAGGGGTGCTGGGTGGAGGTAGGCAAAGGGAGGGGAAATGGGGAACAACGGTAATATCAGCAACAATAAAAAAAGGGGAAAAACTCTGTTTCATGAACTCACCACTGTACAACTACTTTTGCCCACCCCCTGTATATGTGTCATCAGCACCAACAGCACAAAAGGCAGGGGGGGACTAAATAGACACTGTTTCATGGTTCTTGCGCTGTCTGGAATTGGTAAAACTACTATTTCTATCATACTTTAGAAAGTCTAATAGGTGCATGTTGTGATCTTTATGTAACCATCATAAAAAGTTAAAAAAGTTAATACAGGGAAGGGGAGTGAAATTGTAAAAAAATACTGATTAATCCTAAATTAAAGCAATGAAGTAGAGAAAAAACAACACAGAACAGTTGTCACAATTAAAAAAAAATTGTCAGAAGGCGAATTTAAACCTAAATATATCGAGAATTAAATTAGATGAAGTAAATACTCCAATGAAAAGACAAAGATTGCCAGATGGATTTAATAAAATAACATTACTTTCTATTTCTTATAGAAGGCACAGAGGTTTAAAGTAAAAGAATGGAAAAAGATATACTATGCACACATTAAGAAGAGAAAACTTTTACAAAGTCAGATAAAGTCAACTTTAAGACAAGAAACATTACTGTAGACAAAAAGGGACAGTTTGTGATAATGCAAGAGTCAGTCCACCAAAAAGATGCAATTCTTCTTAATTTGTATACACAGACTCGATATGTATACAATAAACATTGACAGATTTAACAGGAAGAAACTGAGAAATCTGTAATCACAGGGGGAGATTCTACAGACCTCTGACGGTAACTGGTAGAAGCAGGCAAAAAGTGCAGGCAGAAGCCAAGCACTGAGGATGTGAATGACATGATCAACAAACATGATCTAATTGACAAGCTTCTGTCAGCTGTATTCCACAGCTACTGGGGACAGACTTCCAGTCTACATGCAAGACTGACCCAAGTGGACCCTGAGTTGGGTCATAAAGCAAGTCTCACCACATTCAGTGAAACCACACCGAATATGTTGCCTGACTGTAGTAGAATTAAGCTATGAACCAATAATAAAAGAATTATCTAAAAAACCCACCAGTAATTGGAAATGAGATAAAAGGGAAAGTATTACTGCATTCATTAACTTAATAAACACCATTATTATCCTCCGGAAGATAATGGGGCACAGAGAGGTTGGGCAAGCTGACTAAGGTTGCACTGATGGTAAGTGGCAAACCAGGGACTGAGCGAGGCCAGTGGGCTGACCTAGGCTGTGTCCTTGACCACTGTACTCCACTGCCCTGGCAGCTCCACCCAGTCCAGCCCATGCCTTCCACTGACACCAATATCCCATCTGGACCTGGGAGTGTGCTGAGAACAGGGAACCAAGGGGTCGCAATGGGGCAGGGGATGCAAACCCCTGTGGGTCCTGGGAAAGCAATCCAGGTGGCTGTGGGTGGGGCCATGTTGCCTGGGTAACCAAGCACACACTCTCCTGCCCCTGGGCAAGATGGTGGCAGTAGGAAGTTTTTACTCTGTGCATGCAAAGGCTAGCAAGATAATTAGATAAGAGGGGAAAAGCCCTCTTACTCTCTCCCTGTACCAGATTGGGGGAGGGACCAGGGAAAAGCAGGCACGTGCACAATAGAAGTTAAAATGGTGGCAGCACGGGGTCGGGGTGGGGGGTGGGGGGCTGCTGGGCCAAAGAAGACTGCCAGTCTAGCCAGGGGAACGAAGGGATTCGTTGGAAGGTGGATCCACCCAAAGCATGTGAAAGTCTTGCATTCCCATGTGTAATTCAATCCCATGTTTTTTTTGCCCAAGCTTTCAATAAAAATTCATTTTACAGTATGTTGATACAGAATTAGTACTACACATGTATAATGCACATCCTTATTTTTTCCCTAAAAAATTTGGGCCAAAAAGAGCACATTATACATGGCAAAATATGGTAATTGGTCATTCTGAGAAAGCACCTGGTCTGTGTCCCACACCCAAAACTAATATAAACCCAGGGGAACAAAGAGACGCTCTCTTGCTCATTGCTGGCTTCTTGGGACCTGCACTCAGATGGTGCACTGGCGGGTCCTCTCCATGGGCAACGCAATCTCAGCGGTCATGTGGCCCCATAGCCTCCAGGAGGAAATCTTTCTCCAGTGGGCTGGCCTGGTGGAACATTCGAGTTGCCTTTGCACACTCTCCAGCCCTGGATCATGGAACTTTACAGCCTTAGAAGCCACACGGCCAACGGCAGTACTGGCACCACACGCAGCCTCCAGGAGGGAGCCTGAAGCCAGACAGCAGCAAGAAACAAGCTAAGCTACCTGGATGGCCACTTAGCAGGCCACCTTTGGCTGTAAAGGGTGGTACTTTAAAATGGAGCAGGAATTCTGGACACTGCCTTTTGTTTTGGTCTTGCTGAGGATGGCCGGGGTTTGTGGAGGAGATGAGGTTTGAGTCAGGAAGTTCCCCATTCTCCCAGATCGTTCAGCATCTGAATAAAACCCTTTTTCCTTTTTCACCAGCTTCTGCCCCTAGAGTTTGCCCTTTGGTTAGCAGTAGGCAGCTGAGCCTCACTTCAATCTGGTGACACTACCTTCCAGGGTCTCCATCACATGGAAGCTGAGAGGCCTCCAGGTCATCTAATCTTATCTTAGAAGTGTTTCTTCCTGTAAAGAAAAACTTAATCTCTGGATTTGCATATCTATAAACTGCTCCACCCATCTTTTGGGGGGGGGGTCTCCGATCAGTGGGAGTGGCCAGTGTTCAATTCCTAAATCTTTCTAGGAAGGTGCTCCTGATACTTTGCATCTGTAGTAGGGCCTTCTCCTACACCTTACTCTGGGGAATTGTAAATGATTACACCCAGCTGCTTCTCTCTTCTAAAAGGAACTTTTATGGAGTCTTATTGTTGTTTCTTACTGCCAAAGTTATACAAGCTGGTGATAAAAATGTGGAGAATGCCATAAGTAAAACAAAGTAATTTGCAACACCACTCTCAGAGGTAGCTGTTAGCAACACTGTAGTGTATACCCCTTCTGGTCTTTTCTCTGTACATGTTACAGGGTGCAGCCAAGAGGGGGACCCCAAATAGGGATTTGGAATGGGGTCCAGAACTCAAGGTGTCTAGGAAATATTAGAAAGACATATAAGATGTCTTCACCCCTTCCCCCTTCAGGTGTGAGTTGGGGGAAGGCACAAATGGAGCAGGGCCAGAGAGAACTGTTTTGCATAGCAACAGCTTTGAGGCTAACCTCTGATCATTTAGCATATCTATAACCTTTAACTGCTTGCATAGATATGTTAAATAGCTGTGGCCATGCTCTGAGCCAGGGGAATGGAAGTAACTCTCCCCCACTACCCGCCCTCCCCCCCCCTCCCCCCGCAAAGACATAACTAGGGGGCAGGTCCTCCCAGTTACAGTAGGAGAAGACTGGCTCCATGACATGGGGCCACAACTGTCCAGACTCACAATGGCAGCCCAGTAAAGCTGGAAGGATATGAGTCCTGACAGGGGTAACTGAGTGTAGAAGGAGTCAGAAATGAGGCTGCAGAGGAAATGGGGCTGCAGAGGAAGATTGGCACGAGGATTTAAATCCAGGCATGGCAGCTATTAGATGAGAGAACCATTTGGTCTTTAGCAGAGTGGGGACTCTCGGAGCTCTGTGAGAGAGAATCACCACGTGGCTTTGGCAGAGTGGCAACCCCCCTCCTCACAGCCATTGCAGAATGAGGACCATGCAGCTGTGGAAATAGAAAGGAGAGAGCCACGGGCTTCTGGCAGAGTGGGGACCTCGGCAGCCATTGAGAAGAGAGGAGCAGGCGGCAGTGGCAGTGTAGAGAACCATGTAGCTGTGGCACTGGAGGAGACAGCCACGTGGCTTTGCCAGAGTGGGGACCCCCACAGCTTTAGCAGGGGGAACCACCACACGGCTTTAGCAGAGAACAACTACTCGGCTTTAGCAAAGATCCCGGCGACACAGCTGACGGTGTCGGGAACCAAGGGAGGCTTACCAGCTGAGTACAGATTACTGGGAAGAACCGGAGACTGCCTGAGCCATGGACTTCTATTTCTTTTCCTGACATACGGTACCCTAGACTGGGCAAAGGGGGAAGGAAGGACTGTATGTGTTTGTGGGTGTTTCAAGGACTTTGGGATTTTGATGAAGACATTAGGTCACTCCTTTAAGTCTGTATACCATTAAATAAACATTTCCTTTCCTTTTCACGAATCTCTGGCATTGAGAGATGTCTTTCCTATAAGGCGGCGGACATATCAAGCCTGGGGGGTTCCTTTCAGTAATAGTATATCGCCCAGGCCCCACTGTGTTCTGTAACACACATACATATTTGCTTTTTCAAATTAGACTCATCCTTTACATGGTGCTTTGTGAACACTCTTCACACCTCAGTGTATCACAAACATTATGCCTCATTGCCTGTTCTTTTACAAGATTTTCATTATCATCTTATCACTAATTTTTTTTACTGCTATATAGATGGTTGAAATGAATATCTTTGTATCTAAATTGTCCATAATCCTGGGATAAATCCCTAATAGTAAAATTGCTGGGGCAAAGGGCTGGTAAAAAAGGGAACACTTTAGCAAAACTGTGTTAACTGCCCGTCAGAAAGCCTGTGCTCATGGCAATGGCAGGACACGGGCTCCCGACATCCTCACACCTCCCAGCTGTGGCCATGTTTTCAAACCTTTCCCCACTGATAAGCAGAAAAAGGTGTTTTGTCTTACATAGCTTTTTTTTTTTTTGGTTGCTAGTTGGGCTTTTATTTCCTCATGCTCACTGGTCAATTGTATTGCTATTTGGGAAAATTATCTCTTCATGTTTGTTACTCTTTTTTCTATTAAATGTTCCTCTTTCCCTTACTGCTTTATCAAATTCATGCAGCCCTCTGAAAGGAAAAACCATCAAGTAGGAAGAAGCCAACGTCCAAAGCAAAGCTCCGGTAGATGGAGGGCAAAATGTCAGGCCACGCCCTTCAATGAGGGGCTTTCATTCTACCACCGGCGGCAGCTCCGAGGCCTTGCCCGGTCCCCTCAAGCACCAGTTTCGGTTCTGAGCTTCAGCTTGAGTTCAGACCCTCCTCAGCCCAAGACCCCAGCTGCTGGAGGGATCTAGAGGAAATCCGTCCAGGTGGTCTGATCTGTCCAGGATGACCGCTTATCTGGTTCACCAGCGCGTTGGCAGCATGGGCCGCCTGCAACTCGGAGGATCGCATTTAGAACGAGCCCCAGCGCCATGTGCTGAGAAGATGGGTGATACAAGGTCACGGGCAACTGCAGAGCGCATGGGCCCCGGACTCACTCTCCAGTCCATAATAGGAGCACCGGACCCTGTGGCTGAGGCAGCAGCCGCACCCGTGAGGCCAGCAGCACGCATGATTTACGTGACCAAGCCTCCCCACCCCGCAGGACTAGCCCGCCAACTGTGCGCCTGGCCTTTCCCCAGAGCCCCAGCTGTGCTGGAGCCGCGCCCAGGTCAGGCGCCTGCGAAACAGGCTAGGTCAAGCCATTTCCTGGTGGCTGAAGATGTTCTCTCTCTGCTGAAGTTGCAGGGAAGAGAAAGGGAGTTGCTGTGGGCCCCTGGCCTAGTACGTGCCAGGCGCTTATTAAAAACGGCGTGGACAGACTGATGGTTGCCAGAAGGGAGGGTGGCGGGGTCTGGGGAAAAGGTGACGAGATTAAGAAGTACACATTGGTTGTTACAGAACAGTCATAGGGATGGTAAAGTACAACACAAGGGATACAGTCAATTATATTGTAATAACTGTGTGTGGGGCCAGTGGGTACTGGAATTGTCAGGGGGAACACTCTGTAAAGTGTGATTGTCTAACCCCCATACACCTGAAACTAAAACAAATAGTATTGAATGTAAACTGTAATTGAAAAGTAAAATTTAAAAAAAAAAAAGCAGAGTGCAAAGCTGTCATACACGTTTTCAATTTTAAAGTTAAAATAAGAAAGAAAAGCAAACAGAAGTGCACTATGTCTCTAATAAGCCAATACGGTAGATGCTCCCTTCTAAACATCTGGGGATGCTTGGATTGATGGGAGACACGTCATCTCTCCTTTACACCTGCTGTCAGTCGTCTCTCAGAGTGCTGTATTTCTCTAAGGACATCAAAGAGCCTGGAGGAACCCACAGTTGGGAGAGTTTTTAGACAACAGGAAGATCTATGCTCAACATTTACCTGTGAAAACCTCCAATGTCATGGGCAACTGAAGAAGAGTCTACACCACTGGGATTGCACTGCCACCCATCATGGACATTCCAGGACCATCCTCTACCCCGGCACAGCCAACACTTCTGCAACTCCTGCAGTCATACCAAACCAAGCTCTGGTGTCACCAGCCCCCTCCAGGCATGCAGGGGAACCATCCACAGGAGGAAGGCCCACCTGGGGGACTATGCTGTGAAAACCGCATCCATGGCAGCGAATGGTCTTAAGTATTCACACAGTTTGCCCGAGAGTGGGCCATCACATCCAGGGGGTACATTATCTGACTGACATGAGTAAGAGCCAGCACATGCTAGAGGAGGGTGGCTGTGGCTTATTGGAAGATGGTCAATTATCTCTCCCAGTATTTTCTCATGGGGCTCTGGCCAAGCAGTTAAAGACATTCTTATCACATTGTATGCGGGAAACGTATTTATACGTTTTACATTGACTGGTAGTAGAGCGCGCGATAAAAACTACCCACAAACAATGTGTTATATTCAGTTCCATCCATTGGAACTCCCAAGGATGAGCTTAGGTAGTTCCTCCCAGATCCATCGTTTGCAACAGCATACTTGAAAACAATATTTAGTCCAAATATTATAAAATATTGGAGAAAAGCTTAATTACTTAGATAAAAAGATGTCTTCACTTGTGCTATATAAAGTAGGCAGGTGCTAAGAGTTCAATGGGAGAGTGGGCTCCAGGGAATTTGCAGTGTCTGCAAATAAGACTTTTAAGCAGGACTTAATTCAACATGTTCTCCCTGGCCTTGCGAGGAGTTGGAGCTGAGGGGGAAAAAAGAGGTTCTAAACCTGGATTTTGCTCAAGTTTCTCAGTTGACTATGAACAGTGCTACTTCAGCTGTCCGATAAACACCATTGGTTGGAGGACATCTTCAGTTTTGAAGCATGTGTTACTCAAGGAACTTCCTAGTACATTCTAGAAATAATTATTTCTATGACTCCAGGAATGGTATTGTACTGATCGTGGATGAATATTTGAAAATCCTTGCTTTAATTTTGACCTGAGAAGTTTCTAAAAGGAAAAGGAGAACATGTACAATGGGTATTTCCGGGGTCCTTTTCTTAAGTTACTAGTTTGACAGTGGAATCATTCAACCAAGGAACAGGTGTGAAAGGCCTGCTCCCCAAAATATCTCTAAGTCTCAAAATATCTTTGGGGCTACCCAAATGTTTTTCTTCCCACCAAAAACAATACTATTTGAATCACTTCACCATCTACCTGAAGAAAGCATTCTGTGTTGTAGAACTTGCTTGCTTAACAAAACTTTCTGAAAATCAAATGACTGATGACTTCCCCAGAATATTCTTAAACACTATCACTAACTGTGGCCTCTTACCACTGACACCTTACCCTGTGGCCCAGTCCAAAAAAAAATGCCCAATGTGACTTGACAGATGTGGCTCTGTTGGTTGGAGCATCATCCAATAGACCAAAAGGTCGAGGATTCCATTCCGGGTCAGGGCACATATCCAGGTTGTGGGTTCAGTCCCTGCTTGGGGCATGTACAAGAAGGCAATCAATCGATGTTTCTCTCTCACATCAATGTCTCTCTTTCATTCTCTTTCTCCTTTCTTCTCTCTCTCTCTCAAAGCAATGAAAAAAATGTCCTTGGGTGAGGATTAAAAAAAATAAAAGCCCAATATGACCAATTCCTAGTTAATAATAAGGGTATATTCAGATAAGGGGGAAAATAGTGTATATAAAAATTGTACACTATTTATGCACAGTGCATTCATGCATTTAGCAAAAAGCACTGTTCCCCTTCCCACGACCACCAATCTTATTGTCTGGGGCACAGGACTATCCTTAAGCAGGCCTGATTCCAGCTCCAGATTTGAGTGACAGCTCTGTTGCTTCTAAGGCCCCTGCTGGACAGGCAATGATTCCTCCCATCACTTGCTGCACACCCTGTGTTCTGGAGCACCCAGTAACTGGCTTGCTGTCCCAATGGGGCGCAACATGTAAGCAACCGTGCTACTCCTCAGTCAGAAGCAGTGGCCTGAGATGCAAGGGACACTTGCTTAGTGTACTCAACAGTGGAGTGCAGGGTTCAGCTCTCTCTGTCAGATGTAGGCATCCCAATCTGGGGTCAGGGGGTGGGGTGGGAGCTGTCTGCTCCATCAGACTCTCCCCACCTTAGGCCACCAAGACTCCTGCTCCACCAGCAGAAGCGATGAATGGCTCTCATTCAGATCCCAGGGCGCACCAGAGGGGCTTCCCCAGCTGACCCCACATGGTCCAGGTGCTCTCTGACCCCACATGGCACACACTCCTTTGTGGAGGAAGGCTGTCTTGAGAAAACGGGGCATCAGGTGGCAGATGAGAGGGCCCTTCTGAACCTCATCAGAAAAGACCACCAACTTTGACACCATGCTTGGCCAGGGCTGGTTCATTTGTCCCCTGGCCCCAGATCCCACCTCAGTCCCATCTCTTTCTGGCCACAGAGCACAGTTTAAACGTAAGGAGGCAGGCCTACAAAGCTGAACTTTTTTCAGCTTCCAAAAAGCAGCCTTTGTCAGGAATAATTTGTTGAGACTGATGGGGGTTCCCCACAATCGACCTCCAGCTCTGGGCAAAATCTCCTGACCAGGCTGTTTTGAGGCTGGCGGTACAATTCCAAACACTTTAAAACGTGCCTGCTGGTGACTCCTGGATTAGATCAGAGAGAAACAGCCAATTTTCTCATCTCTACAGCACACAGCAGGTTAAGAAGTAGCAGGGGAAATCCCAAATCGGTGCTGCTGTTTAAAGACAATACTACAGCAGCAGCAGAGGAAACTGAGTGAGGTGAGGATGTCACGCGGCTCAAATTAACCAACCCCAACCCCTAAGAAAATGGAGACATGCCCCGACCCATGGGCTTAGTTGGTTGGGCGTCGTCCTGCAAAGCAGAGGGTCGCCAGTTCAACTGCTGGTCAGGGCACACTCCTGGGATGTGGCCGGTCCCTGGTTGGGGCATGTGCAAAGGGCAGCTAATCAGTGTCTCTCTCACACATCGATGATTCTCTGTCTCTTTCTCCCTCCCTGTCTCTCTCTCTAAAAATAAATAAATAAAATATTTTTTAAATGGAGACATGGCTTGACTAAAAGATAACATCATAACTAAAAGAAAATGGTGCCAGCACCTGAGAAGGGTCTCAGATTCAAACCTGGCTTCTGCAAATGGAGAAGAGCCTTAGGGTCCTACTGATACTGCTTCCGTAAGAAGTCCCAGTGCCCAGTACAGTGACAGGCTCACAGCAATGCTCAGTGAGTGGTAGCTGCTTAAATTATAAAACCGCAAAAACCTGAAAAAATTCCAGGAGGGGTGCTATTTCACCCACTGACCACTCTTTTTAAACATTAATTAATTAATTTATTTATGCATAAATCCTCACCGGAGGATATGTTTATTGATTTTAGAGAGAGAGTAAGAGGCGGGGGTTGGGGGAGAGAAAGAAATATCAATTGGTTGCCTCCCGAACATGCCCCAACAGGGAATCAAACCCACGACCTTCTGGTGTACAAGGACGACCCTCCAACCGAGCCAGTTGGCCGGGGCCCAACCACCACTCTGAACACACCACTTGGGTAACAGGTTTTAATCACCCTTCCCCCCCACCCCCCACACCCACTCCAGAGACAATGTTTCTCAGAGCTAACAGTCAGGAGCCAAACTGGTCTGAATTTCTGGGCCACTTTGAAGGAAACATTAAAATCCATAAAGACAGCAGCAGGAGAACAGAAGGCAGGGTCAGAATAATATGCAAAATTGGCAAGCAATCCAATCATTGTTTCTGGGGAGGAAGCAGAGTTAGCGATGGGCTCCCTTGAGCACAAATTCCCATAAGGGATTGGTCCAGGCACCTACACCTAGGTGGCGAGGCGGGGCTCATTTGAACTGTTCAGGTAAGAATGATACCGACCGCCTGGCAAGACCACTGGAAGCAGGCAGAGGGCAGGAAACAGGGGGGGCCGCTGGACGAGATACGGCCGGGCTGCCGCAGGCAGTGGGCAGAGCTGCGGTGTTCGGGTCACCGAACTAGTGCCCAGCAAACGCTCCACCTGCTCTTGCAGAGTGTTCCACTCTTCGCAGCAGATTCCCCACACCTAGGCAAGATGATGGCAGGCGGAAGCATTGCACAGAGCATGCACAAAGCTATCAAGCAAATTGGATGGAGGAAAAGCCCTCCTACCCACTTTCAGTACCCGATTGGGGTGGGACCAAAGAAGGCAGGCACATGCACCATAAAGATCAGAATGGCGTCAGGGGGAGATGCTGGACCAAAGAGACCTGTCAGTCTAGCCTGGGGAAAAGAAGGGATTGGTTGGGGATAGGGATCCCTGGAGTGTGCAGAAGTTTGGGGAGTTAATTGGGCATATTTTTTAGGAAGCACCTGGCCCTTTCCACACTCAAACCTATATATAAACCCAAGGGGAGGAAAAGATGCTCTCTTACCCATCCTGCAAATGTGTTGGCTGGTGCATTTACAGGACCTTCTGACCCTGGAAGCCACAGTGGCCAATGGCAGCACCAGCCTCACAAGTGAGTTTCAGGAGGGACCTGAGGCCTGACAGTGGCTTGAAGAAAAGCTGAGCTGCCTGGATGACCACTCAGTGGCCGCCTGTGGTTCCCAAAGATGGTACTTTAAATGAGAAAAGGAACTCTGCGTGCCGCTTTAGGTTTTGGTCTGGCTGAAGACAGCTGGGTTTTCCTCTGGGTTTCCCTGAGGAGATGAGCTTTGAGACAAGAGTCTGCTGTTCTCCCAGATCGTGCAACATCCAAATAAAAACCCCTTTCCTTTCTCACCATCCTCTACCTTTAGAATTTGCCTGTTGGTAGTGGTGGGCAGACAAACCCCCACATTGGTTTGGTAACAAGAAGAGCATCCTGGGTGGGAGGGGGCAGGAGGGAGCATACAAACATGTTTGTTTGTTTGTTTTAAGAGATGACATTTCCAGTTATTAAGCGATGGTTTCCGCAAGCCTTTCCTGTTCAGCTTTCTCGTGCCTCAGACATCATTAGTCATAGCAGGACTTGCCCTTGGCTTTGTGCACCTGCTCCAGGAGCTTTCCAGGTCAGATTCTTATCTACGTGATGTGACCTGGGCCTACAGTCAATTGTTCAAGCCTGAGCCCCTCCAATGAGTCCTAGATCCAGAACGCAGAGAAAGAAGGAGCAGTTGGTACAGAGGCCACAGCCACACTTTTGACCTGTCTGGAAATGCCTGCCTACACAGGGAAGGGTAGCGGGGCTATCCAAAAGTGCATTAAGAACCTGTGAGCTGGGACTCTGCTGTCCATAGAAACACTGTCTTCCTTCCAGGGGCCCAGTGAGTAATAGCAGCAGCACCAACTGCCACATCACCAAAGCTGGCCGGGCTCGGCTACACAGTGCCAGTTGGTGCGCTGTCCCTGGCAATCACTCCAGGAGACAATGGCATGCAGAGCGCAGTGCCAGATACACAAAGCCCTATACGCTCCTGCTCTTGCTGGAGAAAGCAGACTTTCTCAGTTATCACTGGGCCTGATCAATGCCACGTGTGCTGATCACAAGGCTTTTCTGGGCTTCCTTCTAAGAATGATTCTAAGATCCTTATTAGAATGGCATGGCATGGCTCCCACGTGCCTCCACGGTTTTTAGTGTGACATGCACTGGCTTCAACCCCCAACACTGAGCTCTCGCCACAGTGACCTGAGTGCCTGTGGTCCCCAGAAGACACCTGCTTCCATGTTACCTTGCCTTAGGGATTGCTGTTCCCTGGTCCAGGACACTGCATATCCACCTTCTGTATACCTGCTCTTTGTTTAAGAATCACATGAGCATGGCAGCTCCTCAAAAAATTCAGAATAGAGTTACCCTATGACCCAGCAACCCAGGAATCCCTCTTCTGTGTATCTACCCCAAAATTTGGGAAACATTTATCTGCAAAGATATATGCACCCCTGTGGTCAGTGCAGCATTATTTATGGTGGTCAAGACATGGAGCCAAAGTGCCCTTCAATAAAGGACTGGATACAGAAGGTGTAGTACATATATACTATAGGATAGTACTCAGCCTTAAGAATAGATGAAACACTGCCACTTGCAACAACATGGATGGACGAGGAGAATATCATGCTAAGCAAAATAAGTCAGTCAGAAAAAGCTAAGAACCATATCATTTCACTCACATGTGGGATATAAAACTGAAACTCATAGACACAGACAACAGTATGGTAATTGCCAGAGGAAGTAGTAAAGGGATTATTACTTCCTTTTAGTAGTAAAGGGAAGTTGTGAGAGGTCATAAAGGGGGCCAAGTATATGGTGAGGGAAGATGGTTTGACTTTGGATGGTAGGCACTCAATGCAACGTACAGATCATGTATCACAGAAATGTATACTTGAAACCTATATAATCTTATTAACCAATGTCATCCCAATAAGCTTATTTTAAAAATTAAAAAAGATTAAAAACAAGAATCTACTCACAAATAAATAACAAATCCTAAGAAATCTACTGAAAGACTATGAGAGCTTATAAAGGAATTCAGTAAGTTTATAGGATGCAAGATCAATATTTAAAAATTAACTGTTTCTATATATTTTCAAAAAAATTCAAAAATGTAAAAGAAAATAATTCCATTTATGATCATATAAAAACTAAAATACTTAGAAATAAATTTAACAAATGAGATGCAATATTTATACTCAGAAAACTACAAAACATCATTGAAAGAAACTAAAGAAGATCTAAAAAAAAATGGAAAAGCATGCATGTTCCTGGATTGGAAGACAATACTGTTTGTTTTTGAAAGACTTAATATTGTTAAAATGAGAATAGAAATTAATCTACATATTTATCACAATTTTTATTAGAATCCCAGCTGACATTTTTGTGGAAATTAACAAGCTGATTCTAAATTCACATGGGACTAAGAATTGTGGGAGGCCACCCTGCGTGGTGTGGTCCCAGCTCCCACTCAGAGATGCACAGGACCCACGCCCACAGATAGGTTCTCCTGTGGAGAATCAGGCCTGCAATGTGCCTAGGCTGCTATGAGTCTTGCTTTTTGCTAAAACTCCCTCACCCTGAATTGAGGACATTTACTGCAAAGCAACTTCCTAAAATCCATGCTAAACCTTCCAAGGATGAGTGTAACTGGTTCAACCACTTTTGCCTTTTCATTTGCAAATATCCCTCTTCTGTGATGTGATTAGCAACATTGGCTCCTTTGTTTTCTATAAAAGGTAACCACCTAAAGCAAATCTGTGCATAGTTAATGAGGACCATCATGTAATGGGTGGAGAAACCCAATAAAGGCCTGTCGTGGAGGAGGCCTTGGCTTTTGCTCCCCGTGAGAGAAAAGCCATGCCGTCCCTTTTCCTCCACCGGACTCAGTAGTCCGTGTGAATGTCTCATTTCAACCATAATGACGCGGACCTTGTGGTCCAGTGTCTGCATCAAGAATAGCCAAGACAATTCTGAGAAAGGATAACAAAATGGGAGAACTCACACTTCTCAATTTCAACAGGTACTGCAAAGCAACAGGTACCAACACAGTGGTGCTGGCACAAGGAGACGTATAGATTGATGAAGAGAACCGTGAGTCCACTGATAAACTCAGATATCTATGATCAGTTTAGACAAAGGTACCAAGACCATTCAGTGGAAGAAAGAATAGTTTTAGCAAAAAAAAAAAAAAGAAAAGGCGCTGGAATAACTGGATAGCCACATGTAAAAGAAAGAAGTTGGACCTTTACCTCACACTATTTACAAAAATTAATTCAATATGGTTCAAAGACCTAAATATAAATCCTAAAACTCTGGAAGTAACTCTCAGAAGAAAATGTAAGGGTAAATCTTCATGACATCCTGTAACCAAATGAGGGTCCGGCTGCCTGGCACTTCAAAAGCCAATGCTAGGGAGACAGGTGCCAATGTAAATGAAAGGGTTTGTTTAGGTGCTGGCCACCTGGAAGGTGGGGGACTCATGTCTCCAAGCTCATCTCCCTGAAAAGATGGGAGACTCCCGTTTCAAAGCCCATCTCCCCCTCTCAGTGGAGATGGAGTCTTTTATAAGGAGGGAGAGGGGAACAGAACAGAGATCAAGTAAAAGGATTACAAAGTTCTCTACATGCAGATGAGCAGGATCCATTCTGATAAGGCAACGGACTGGCTCGTGTGTATCATCCTGGCTTAGTCATCCCGGCTTTACATTTGGAGGTCAGCAAATCTCCCAGAGCTGGGATGCCTGAAGGTTGAAGTATGCATCTTTTAAAGTTAGTTCTGAGGATTCTTATACAAACATTCTGTTTATCCATGTATTAGTCAAGGTCAGCACTTGCAGAAACAATGCCAACAGACTGGTGGGGTGGGTTATAATTCCCCACTGTTAGGTTTGGATTTGGAAATGGTTTCTTAGATAAGACACCAACAGCATAGGCAACAAAACTCATGAATATATATATATATAAATATATAATATATAAATATAAAAATATAAATATATTTATATATTTATATATAAATTATAAATTAAAAATATATGATTATAAATATATAAATATATAATAAATATAATATTATAATTATAAATATAATATAATATAAATATAATATTATAATTATAAATATACAAATATATAAAAATATATATTTATATACAAATATATATTTTATATTTATATAAAATATATATATATATTCCATCAAAGTGAAAAACTTCTGCGCATCAGAGGCATTGTCAAGATGGTTCTGAGCCAGGGCAGCAGTGCTGGGGAGAGCAAGGGCATATTAATCAAGTGTTTACTAAACGGCCGCTGTGTCTCTTCCTCCTAAGACCATGAACCCCCTGGAGGAACATACATCTCATGCCTGTGCCCAGCAGGTAATAAATGTGCAGTACATGTGATGTGAACTGAGAAAGAACACAGACACTATTAAGCAAAAGAAAAGACAACCTACAGAATGGGAGAAAATATCTGTAAATCATATACCTGATAAGAAACTAGTATTCAGAATACATAAAAATTCTTACTAGTCAATAAGGAAAAATAATTTAAAAGTGGACGCAAGACTTCAATAGACATTTCCTCAAAGATATACAAGTGGCCAATAAGCACATAAAAGTTGCTCGATACCATTAGCCAGTAGGGAGGATGCAAATCAAACCCACAATGGAATAACATTTCACATCCACTAGGATGGCTATAGTTTTTTAATTATATTTTATTGACTATGCTATTACAGTTGTTCCAATTTTTCCCCCATTGCCCCCTCCACCCAGCCCTGCCCCACTCCCTCAGACACAATCCCCACATCACTGTCCATGTCCATGGGTCATGCATGTGTGTTCTTTGGCTACTCTATTCCCTATTCTGTACTCTACATCCCTGTGACTATACTGTAACTACCACTTTGTATTTCTTAATTCCATCACCTTTTTTCCCATCCCCTCAACTCCCCTTCCATCAAAACATTCTCTGTATCTATGATTCTGTCTCTGTTCTGCTTTTTTATTTTGTTTTCTAGATTCAATGTTGATAGATATGTATTTATTGCCATTTTATTGTTCATACTTTTGACCATCTTAAAGAAGATCCTTTAACATTTCATATAATACTGGTTTGGGCCCTGGCTGATGTGGATCAGTGAATTGAGTGCTGGCTTGCAAATCATAGGGTTGCCAGTTCAATTCCCAGTCAGGGCACATGCCTGGGTTGAGGGCCAGGTCCCCAGTGGGGGGTGCATGAGAGGCAACCACACATTGATGTTTCTCTCCCTCTCTTTCTGCCTCCATTCCTCTCTCCAAAAATAAATAAAATCTTAAAAAAAAAGTACTGGTTTGGTGGTGATGAACTTCTTTAGCTTTTCCTTGTCTGGGAAGATTTTATCAGTCCTTCAATTCTAAATGCTAGCTTCGCTGGGCAGAGTAATCTTGATTGTAGGTCCTTGCTTTTCATCACTTTGAATATTTCTTGCCAATCTCTTCTAGCCTGCAAAGTTTCTTTGGAGAAATCAGATGACAGTCTTATGTGAGTTCCCCTATAGGTCACTAACTGCTTTATCTTGCTGCTTTTAAGATTCTCTTTGTTTTTAAACTTTAGCCATCATACTGTGTCTTGGTGTAGGTAGGCCTTTTTGGGACTCTCTGCACGTCCTGGACTTGTATGTCTATCCCCTTCACCACGTTAGGAAAGTTTTCTGTCATTGTTTTCCTAAATAGGTTCCAATTTCCTGCCTCCCTCTTCTCCTTCTGGCACCCCCATGATGCAAATGTTTATAGCAGAGGCTCTTTATACTATCCTCCTTTTTGGGGGGTGGCGTATTTTTTCATCTTATTGTTCTGATTGTTTTTTGCTTTCTTATATTCCAAATTGCTGATTTGATTCTAGACTTCATCCACTATATTGCTGATTCCCTGTAAGTTGTTATTTTAATTAGTGTATCCTCTGTTTCTGACTGGATCTTTTTTACGTTATCGAGGTTCCCACTAAGTCCCTTGAGCATCCTTATAACCGGTGTTTTGAACTCTGCATCTAGTAGCTTGCTTGTCTCCATTTTGTTTAGTTCTTTTTCTTAAGTTTTGTTCTGTTCTTTCATCTGAGCCATCTTTCTTTGTCTCCTCATTGTGGCAGCCTCCCTGTGTTTATTTCTATGTATTAGGTAGAGCTGCTATATCTCCCAGGTTTGGTAGAGTGTCCTGATGTAGTAGGTGTCCTGTAGGGTCCACTGGCACAGGGTCCCCTATCACCCAAGTTGGATACTCAAGGTGTGCCCTACGTGTGGGCTGAGTACACACTCCTACCATTTTGAGCCTTCATTTGCTATTGGCACGTACAAGGTCAGCCACTGCCTGTATTCTGCCTAGGGTCACACGGCATAAGCTACAAAGTGATCTGCAAATGGAAGCTACTTGTGTTGACTTGGTGGTCCCCAGGTGAAGCCAAGCTGTGAACCACCTGCTGCTAGTGCCAGGCCTGAGCCTACTTAGCAAAAGGTATGGGGCTTGCTGAAGGCAGATACTAAATTGGAGACAATTTAGGAAGAAAATCTGACGCATGAGACAAGATAAGGTATTCATATGGAAAAGACACTGGAAACAGCTTGGGTGGACCCAGAAGTTGGGGGGAGCAGGGCCTCAAGGAATCACCAGGGAGGGGGAAACAGTGTGAGCCAGGTTTCTCAGATATGGTGTCTACCTGCCAGCTCTGTGGCTTGGTTGGGGGAGGGCTCAGAAAAGGAACATTGGCCTCTGGGAGCATTTGTCTGGGAGAAAGCTGGCTGACAGCTCTTGCCCTAATGCTGGACAATTCAGTTCTTCCCCATATGTCTTTGGTGCCTTTCAATCTGCTGCCCCTGTGCTGGAGCTCACAGGGAGTAAATCCAAGTAAGTCCTTGTGCTGGCCCTTTAAGAGGAACTGCCAGGGAGTACAGCAGTTTCTGCCTTCCACAGCCTCAATCCCCACTGTTTTTTAACATAGAAGTTATGGCGACTTCTCTTCCTGGCACTGTGACCCTGGGCTCGGGGGCCTGGTGTGGGACTGGGAACCTTTGCTCCTGAGATATTCCTCCTGATTTTTATTTGCCCCATGTGGGTGTGGGACCAACCCATTCCATGTCTTCACCCCTTCTACCGGTCTCAATGTAGTTTCTTCTTTAATTCCATTGTTGTAGGAGTTCCATTGAGCTTGATTTCTGATGGCTCTGGATGATGGTTGTGCTATAGTTTAACTGGAATTTTGATGTGGTTGTACAAGGAGGCGAGCCATGCTTAACTACACTGCCATCTTGACTGGAAGTCTCTATAATTTTTTTTAATGGGAAAAAGTTAGCATGGATACAGAGAAATTGTAACCCTCATATGTTGCTGGTGGGAATGTAAAATGGTGTATCCACTGTGAAAAACAAAAACAGTTCCTCCAAAAGCTAAACAAGAACGGCCATATGATCCAGCAATTCCACTCCTACTTCTATAAACAAGAGAACTGAAAACAGATGTCCAAACAAAAATCTTTACACAAATGTTTACAGCAGCACTATTCATAATGGCCAAAAGGTGGAAACAACCTAAATATCCGTCAACAATGAATGGATAAACAAAATGTGGCACATGCGTACAATGGAATAGTACTTGGCCATACAAAGAAATGAAGTATATATACATGCATGAAGCTTGAACACATTATATGAAATAAAATAAGCCAGACAAAATAAGCCAGACCCTATATTATATGATCCCATTTCTGTGAAATATCCAGAATTGGTAATAAACACAAAGAAAGTGGATGAGTGGCTGTTTAGGAGTCAGAGTGGGGAGTTGGAGGAAAAGGGTGCAATGGCTGAAAGGTACGAGTCTCTCCCTGTGGCAATGGAATACATACATGTTCTAAAACGGACCATGGTCATGGCTGCACATACCTGCGAGCACACTAAAGCCCACTGACTGGAGCACTCTAAATGGGTGAATTGTATGGTATGCAAATTATATCTCAATAAGCTATTAAAAATCTATGTAAATGACTCTTTAGTTCAGCAGGGCCTATTTATTAAGCACCGAATACATGCCAAGCACAGTGTGAGGCGGTGGGAATTCAAAGATGAATCTGACAGGGGTTCCCGAAGAGTTCCCGGTGCACTTCGAGGAGCAGGAACCGTACAGAAATAGGCACAGAGGTAGAACTAGGAGGCAGTGACTGTAACTGGGGTTGAGGAACCAGGAAAGCTTTAGACAGTTGCTACCAGGGCAGGTTTTGAAGGAAAGTTTGAGTTTGACAGATAGGTGGGGAGCAGGGTGGGAAGAACAGGGTGTTCTGGGAGTCTCGGGGGGTTCAGAATTGCAAGATGAAGAGTGAAAATGTTGGGTGAGTAGGTAGGGTGAAGGCACGTGGAGGTGCGGTTGGAAAACGAGCAGAGGACGGTGAGGAAATGGGATTGTCGTGCTGAGAAATGTTCAGGTTTCCCTCTGGAGATTAAGACAGAGCCAATAAAAGAGGAGCAGAAGAGTGGCCCATGGGTCAAATCTGGAAATGGAGGTTTTGGAAATATGGTTTTACTGGAACATATCCAGGCTCATTTCTTTGCTTGCTGTCTATGGCCACTTGCCCACCAGAACGGCAGGGTGGACCAGCTGCGGACAGGCTGCATGCACTGTAAAACCTAAAATATGTGCTATCTGGCCCTTAGAGAAGAAATTCACCAACCCTGGTTCTAGAAACAGCACTGAGGCTGGTTTCACATGGGTTAAGACCAAGGGAAAGGAGGCCATTGAGGGAACTGGCCACTCTGCTGCCATGGGCAAAACTGGGTACGGGCCTGACATTGTGCTGACAGATGATGGAGGGTTGGCAGGTGGCTAGGGAGGTGGGCATGGCTTTGAGAGCTGCCAGAAAGAAAAAAAATACACATGGGGAATATCAATTTAAGAAAAATCAAAAGTACCTCTGAAAAGGATTAAAGACCTCACAGGGCTGCACTGGTGTCTAAATTTTAGGTTTTTCCTTCTTAGTCATTAAAATGCTACCTAAACATCAGGTTTAGCAGAGAACTCTCAGACAGACCACCTGGGATCAAGGCAGCTTAAAGGGTTTTAAAGATACCCTTACAGGCAAGCTGGAGCAAGTCTAGGTAACCTGTCTAGAAGAGTCTTTTTCTCTTCATGGATAAAAACCAAAGTCTGTCCAGATATGTGCTTGGGATTGGTGGCATTTGCCTACACACACTATTGGGGGGCTGGAGTTTACTTTAAAAATGTACTTTATTCAAATTTATATTTGTACTGGTTCTATAAAAGCTTTAGAAAGAGATCTAGGAAAGCAACTGCCTTGATCCTCGAGCCCTGCAGGAGCTCTGCAAGGCTGCGCTGCTTACACCACGACATCAGTGGTCCCTGGGCAAGGCTGGCGGTGGCAGGAGTTCATGGATCCAAGTTCAAGGACAATATAAAGGAGCTGAGCAAATTAAGCTGTTCACAAGTCATCGATGTAAGTTATCTTCTTTCTCATAAAGCACGTTTTACAGGCAAGTGACACGATTTCCTCAGAGGACATGTAGTACTGTGCTGGCAACACATCAAGGGGACATATGGGAGTGGTTGCCATGGGGCGTCCACTCGGCCAGCTGTGTCTGCTGGCCTGACAGAGGTTTCAACAATGGAAAAACAAATCACCATCCACATATAAAATGATAATATAGTATTAAAGGTATTCCAAGGGGAGGGGACCTAAAAGCCGTGGGCAAGAAGAACTTAGCTGTGACCCTAATCACAGCCATTAGCCACTGAGTTAGTTCTTGCTCCACACCTGTATCTGCCACACACAGCGTGCCCACGTAGATTGTTTCTGCTGAGGGAAACACAAAGGATTTTTAAAACTCTGAGCAGAAATCTTATCTAAACTGTCACCATGACGCTTCCTTGCCCTCGGACAAGTGGCTGTTCTGAAAGGGTGGTCCTGGTGTATAAAGGCTTCTCAACATAGGTGGTGGGGCAAGACCAGCCAGCATGCCTGACCAGGTGTGTTCCTTGCCACCCATGCACTGTGCTCTGCTCACCAGCAGGCACAGCAGGGATGCCTAGGGCAAGGTCTGAAAACTTGCTTCAACACATGGACACAGCTGGGGACTTAGAAGATGAACAGTGCAGCTGAGGCCGAGTCTCCCAGACATCCGCTCAGCTCTGCCTCTTCTGCCCAGTCGCCAGTGCTGCTGGCCTGTGGCCTGGGGCAGGGCGCGCTCCAGCCACACCACCTGACCCTCCTGGCCCGCCCAGGGTCCAGAGCACAGGTGGGCCTGTGTGACACTGCCATGCAGACTGACCTCGAGGTCTTTCCCCCAAGGGAAACGAAGAACAGTGATTACCAGCTGTTCTTCTGAATCCAGGCAGGCCCGGGAAGGGGGGAACTAGACCTCCTCACACCCCAACACTGTGGAAGGAAGGAAGCTCTGAAGCTGCTGATGTGGCCTCACCTAGAAATCCCACCCCCGTGGAGACAGCCCACTAGTTAAGGGGGAGGTGGACGCACGGCTGCCAGAAGGTGGTGTGGTTAAGGTTAAGGCTTTGCCTCTTTTGAGTTCTGCTGTTGAATAGTGGGATTGGAGGAACCCAAATAAGGAATAAATACGATGTAAATAAATTATAAAAATCAACAAAACTCAGATCAACTGTAAAAGGATGTTTTTGGGGAAATTAGGAACATTTTAAATATGGACTGGGTATGAAATGATCCCAAAGAATGATTGGTAATTTTCTTAAGTAAAATAATCTCGTAATGTTTATTTAATATTATATGTTTAGAGATCCCGCTGAAATACATAGGGATGTAATGATTTGATGCCTGGGATTTGCTCTGAAATAGTTCAGTGAAAACAAGAGAGAAAGGGATGGGTAAAGCAAGGGTGGAAAACCAGCTGTTGGCACTGAGGCCTTCTCTCCACGACTGCGCATATTTGGAATTTTTCAGAAAAATAAATTTTAAATAAACAATGCAGCATTTTCTGGAACATCAGAAGGCTCCACGGAGTGCCATCGATGGCCTTGGGAGAAGGCAGGAAGGGGCCGGCGAGGAGCGCTGAGTGGAGGAGACAGGGCGAAGCGGCACCGCGGGTTTCATCCGCTCTGCAGGCAGGCGGCAAGCGCAGGCTCTGTCTCCACACCTAGGTTTCACAGTCAGCTCTGCCACTGACGGCTGGGTGGCCTTAGACCACGTCACGTTTGAACACAAAGTCCCAGGGATTCAGATGTGAGCGCACACACCATTGAGACTCAATCCCCAGGGGTCCATGGGGTGCGTGCATGCATTTTGCCATAAGTTTCATGGGCACTCCAGGGACAGACAGTAGGGACCAGGAAGGGGAATAGGACAAGGGGGTGGGGGAGATGACTAATTAGCTAAGTCAACAGCCAGTGCCTCAATCCTTTCATCTGGGAACTGACCAGAGAAAAATGAACATTTCATCTTCCTCCTAAACGCCATCCCTGACCATGAAGTTCACAATAGACCATAAATAATGCCAAATAATTCCACTCAGAATGACAAATAGGCTTGGGGTCTTCCAGGACAGACAGGCTAGGGGTGGTGTAAGAGATAGGCGTTCGAGATCCACACTGACTAACCCGGTGGCCTTGATCTCCAGCATTTGTCCTCTTCCGCAAAAAGAAACGGTTGGACTGGTCTGCACAGTTCCGAGATTTTAGAGGACGAAATTAATCTGGGGCATGTTCCCGGTTCTCACTCACGCCTCCCCTCTCATCAGGGCTTGAGGTTTCCTAGACACGAGTAGTTAGTTAGTCCCCTTCCCCTGCGTAGTCCCACGGCCGTGTCCCCTCACCTCGCCCCCCGCTGGTATTTGGTGACGTTTACTGGGGGTGGGGGTGATAGAGAGAAAGGAATCTCAATCACGCTCGTTTCTTCCAATCATTTCTATTCCGCGCCGCGCCACTGTACAGCGACACCTCAGGCGTGCCGCTAAACCCCAGCTTAAAACCCAGCGCAGTGACCAAAGTGCCTGCGTAAAAGTTGCCGTCGCAGAGGACAGCAGGAGTATCTCGCAAGACTAAGACTAGCTCTACCTCTGAGCAATCCTGCACGCACAACCCGACCCATAGATTTGTTTGTGCTGGTTCTTTCCTACTCCAGGGCCTCTCTGTCATAATGGCAGGAGAGGCTTCCAGGTCCCCGCACTAGCCAGGGTGACTTGGGAGTGCACACCTGGCATGCAAAGCGCACCTCTCCACCCACAGAACTCAGGGGGTTCGGGCGCTCAACCGAGACCTTACTGGAAGGCTGAGGAGAAAACCCAGTTCCAAGCATTGGGCACTGGAGTTCCCAGGCTCAGCCCCAGTGACCCACGCCCACACCCTCCTCCAGTCTAGTGGACTCAACATTTCCAGATCTGTGGCTCAGTGCGATCCCCGTCCCCAGCGCACCCACATCCCTCAAAGCCAGAGCTCCGGGCACAAGCACAGCCCCAGTGTCCCTGGTCCGTCGCTGCCTCCCCTGCGCACCTATTGCACACTCAGCCTGGACTGGCACTATCCTGCCTGTTTGCCGGCGCCCCGGGCGGGCAAGGAACCGAACGCCTCACTCCTTGGGGTGCGCCAGTGGCATCGCCTGACCCTGCTCCAGAGAGGTGGGGCTGGGTGGGTCCGCCCGAGTGGGAGGAGGCATCCGCTTCCTTGCACACCCCGAATCTCTCAGCGCAAAAAGCCTTCACCATGTGTGCCGCCGTCCCGACCCGGGAACCCCAAGTACAATGAAGAGACGACTTCGCGGGGAGTGGAGTCTGCAGACCCCGCGAGGACGCTCTCGCTTCCCCTCAAACCGCTGCCCTCCCTGGAGGCCACAGGGCGCAGCGCTCTTACTTGGTAGAAGGGGTCGCCCTTGCTTGGCTGGGGCCAGGTTTTCCACCGTGGCCCCTGTCCGCGCCCACGCCGCCGAGCCGCTTTCCTGAGCAGAGGGCGCAGGGGGGTGGCTGGAGAGAGAAAGGTCGGAGATCTGGGAGCAGCGGGCTGAAGTACCTTCTTCACGCTTTTCCCGGCACTTTTAACTGGAGTCGGACGGCAAACCCCTCCCCGGACCCACCCTCTCCCTGAGCGCGGCCGCCGCATTGGCCCGGCCTGTTGTAATTGGAGAGCGGTGACTCCCCGGGCGAAGGCTGTGTCCGGAGACTGCGCGGTAGTGGCGCAGCCCTTGGAGGCTCTTCCCGCCCGGGTTTCCAAAGCCTGAGAAGCTGGGGAGGGGAGGGCGGGACCTGGGGTGGTGGGGAGTCTTTTCTCTAGAAGGTTCCTTTACTCCTCACCTCTTCAATGTTGCTGAATTTTAGCCTGTGATGTTCTTCTCACCAACATTAAGGTGGAGACTAATCCAGCTCCCTGTCCAGAGAGCCAAGCACTGCCTGGCACATAGTAAACACTCATTAAAAACTGATAAATGGCCTTGGCTGGTGAAGCTCAGTGGACTGAATGCCTACTTGCAACCCAAGAGGTCGTGGGTTCGATCCCCAGTAGGGGCATATGCCTGGGTTGTAGGGGGCAGGTGGGTGGTGTGTGAGAGGCAACCAATCAATGTTCCTCTCCTCTCTTTCTCCCTCTCTCCCTCCCTTTTCCGGTATCCAAAAATAAATAAATAAAATCTTAAAAAAAAAACAAACCTGATAAATGAAGGAGTTCAGAAACTTTCATCCATCTCTCCTTGGTTTCTCCTCAAAGGGGAAAATGGATTCCAAAAATGAAACAGCAGCCTCCTTTCACGCAGCAGATCACACCTCTGGCCTTTGCCAAGTCTCTCTCTCCCGAGGATCCATTCTCTCCTTTGTGAACTAAAGGCTCTGGTCTCAGGAAGCTGGCCACCGCTTCTACCAGGCCCAAGGGGGCTTGAGAGTGAGAGGGCAAGGGAGGGGAAACAGAGTCTGAAGCCTCCCTCCCTCCTTCCAGGGGGTGGCTTGGGGGAGGAACAGTAGTTGCCTTCTGGCTCCACAGTGACCAGTAAGGCACAATCCCTGGGACCAGTCAGAGCCACTGGCGGTGGAGGCTGTTTGGGGAAGAGACAGCTTTAAAGCAAGGCTCCAGTCTGTGAGCCTCTGTGCAGACTGAACCCAGAAGGAGAACCGTCAACAGCCAGGTCTGGACCCTCCCCCCCTCTTCCTCAGCCCTCTGCCCTCACTCCACTCCACTCCCTCCCTAGCTAACCCACACACCTGGGGCTTCCGATCACAGCCTCCGCTCAGACTTCTCCCTAGATTTGCAAATCCACTGGAATCATCCCGGCTCTCTGGACATTCTCATGGCCACAGCTAACCTAGCAAGCCCCAAACTTGGCACCTAATTCACAGCCCACCCCAATGCCTGTGAAGTCTGCCAGGCAGAAATGGGGTCTTCTCAGGGCCCTCCTCCTTAGCTGGCTCACTGAATCGATCCCCTGGACTAGTGGGCAGTGGAGGCACAGGCAGGAGGGAGGTGGGCGGGGCTGTAAAGGTTCCTGTGGAGTTGGAACTGTTCAAAATCTTAGCTGCAGTGGGAGGTGCACAGGTGATAACCTACACAGGTGATAAAGTTATAGAGAACTTAATACACACACACGCACCAGTACAGGTAAAACGGGAAATCTGAGTAAGATCAGTGGATTGCCTCTGTGTCATTGTTGTCCTATAGGCTGTAATGTTGATCTATAGTTTTGCATCATGTCACCATTGGGGGAAAATGGGCAAAGTGTATGAGGGATCTACCTGTATTATTTTTTACAACTTCGTGTGAATCTACAATTACCTCAATAAAAATTTCAACTGAAAAAAAAAAAAACAAACCCAAACCCACAGTACCTCTGGGACCCTCAGGCTGTAGCCTGAACACTTCCATACAGCTGACAGTCCGTCTGCAGCCTGCTCATCTCCCAGCCGCATCCTCCCCTCTCCTCCACAGGCCCTGCATGCTGTTCTCCAAGCCTCCTGTGTCACACCCAGGGCCTTTGCACACGCCATTCTCCCGCCTGTCTGCCCAGCAATACCCAGTTCCTTCAGATTTGGCTCTACCTGCCGTCAACACCTTACACAGAGTCTGCACATAGCAAATGCTCACTAAATGCCAGTGGAGCTGTGCACACGGTGTAGAGTGCACAGGCTGCACCTGCAGCCTGCGCCTGCAGCCTGCAAGCTGCTTCCGCACCCCCGAGCCCTGTCCACAGGGGCCCTGGTGCCTGCACACTGGCCCCAATCTGCTCTTTGTGCGTAAATTCACAGAGAAATACGAATGGCTTAACAATAGAAAATGGTACTGGAACAGAGGGAATACTCAATTTTGCACGGGGAGCTTTGGCGGATGTTGTTTACTCTAGTCTTCCTGAAATTGGGACAAAATTGAACAAACAAGATGAGTTTGGTGCTTTTGAAAGTGAAAGCTGCTGGCGAACTCTATTCTCCTCTAACAGGAAAAGTAACAGAAATTAATGAAGCTCTTGCAGAACATCCGGGACTTGTCAACAAATCTTGTTATGCAGATGGCCAGCTGATGAGATGACACCCAGTGCCCTTCAGAACCAGAAGAACCTACGAGTGAAGGAAGGAGTATCTGAGACACACCTGCAATCTGCCGAGAAGTGGAAATGGCAGCCCCTAAGCGAAGCAGGGTGAAATAACTGAATCCAGCATAGTTGTCTTAAACCAGTAATAGGCAGAAGTTTTAAAATAGTAACTTTTAGTCATACCAATGAAAAAAAGAAGCTACAACAATGCTATTGGAAGAAAATACCCTTTAACTTTCCAATGATTGTTGATAAACACAATTAGCATCTTTTTTACAACACCCTATGATTTGTAGGCTAGGCTACTGTTATAATACTCAGGATTCCTGAAGTTATCTGTGGTTTGGTCTAGTTAGAAAAATTATGTGCCGCTATTTCAAGGGTAACATTGTTATCTTAAGGCTTATGTAATACTGTAACTTGCTTACATCAGTCTCTGGGTTGGGGTCAAAGCACTTAATCAGCTTTACATTGGAAATAATTGGCAGTGGAGGAAACGTTGGTGAGTTGTTACGGTGTCGGATGATAAACCAAACTTAAGTTAAGCAATATACTAACTTGCTGATGCTGTTCTCCTGCAGTGAAGCAGAAGCCCTGCAGGAAAACAAGTTTAATAATAAAACATTCAACTTCTTCATTAATCATTTTTTTGTTTTGGTCTTAACATTTAGTGACTCTGCTAGTATTTGTGAAGATGCTAATTTTAACTTATGAAAAGTTTTCTTTTAAAGGAAATTAAAGCCATAACAATGAAAGTAAAAAAAAAAAAAAAGCCAGTGGAATGGAGCTCTGTCCTCTCCCCTCACACTTTTCTCTAATCTCTCCACTCCTAGTCTTATCTTTCCTGCTAAAGCATTAACCAATAAAATGAAAAGAACTTTGTAAATAATGTTTTGCCTGATTCTGGAAAAAAAAGCAAACTCCTTGTGGAAAATTCGTGAGTAAATAAACACATAACATTTCGGAGTATTTCCTTCAGGATATTTTTTTTAAACCAAAGTAGATAGTATTTGTACCCAGCTTTTTCAGTTTTTAACTATTTCATTTTGTGTGCATTTTCCAATGTGCTTTTCATGGTTCTAGACAGTTCAGAGTCTAAAACGGCCTGGTTCTGGGGCATCATTTCCCTACGGTTAGACAGCCAGTTGTTTACAGCTTTTTACCAGCATGAAACACACTGGGACGCTTATCCGGAGAGCAACATGGATCGAGCAGCTATTACATGGTTTCCGCTAATTGTTACAGAGTAGAAAGCCGAGACTCAGAGACACCAGGTAATTTTCTCAGAGCCACAAAGCTGGTAAGTGGTCAAGCTGGAGAGGTTAAAGGGTACCCGACCCGTCCTGCAAGTACTCAGTGGACGCACACTGCAGGCCTCAGCAAGTACCTCTGTACCTTACCATGCCCGTCCCAAGAGAAAAATGAGTCTTCAGCTTCGGCTTGCTCAGGGTAGTTCATTGACGTGCTGTTGTTGAATTGAACCGAAGACCCGGGACACTACCTGAGGAAAGCAGCAGGCCTCTGCTCTAGGTGAAATAAAATCACGACCGTAGGCTTTGTGTCCGTAAGTTTAGATGTGCCACCACGCGTCTCCAGCTCCTGTGCCGCTGCAGAGGCAAAACCACACCGTGGATTCAGAGCATGCTTCCGCAGTCAGAGGACCTGAGTTCAAATTCCACTCCCCTTGAACGAGGGCACGGCACTGGGTGAGGCAGAGCTGGAAGGGAGGCAGCAACCTCTTGCCCGCCCCCTCTTCGTCCAGGGCCACAGGGGTGACTTCTTAAGAACGCATTCCAGGATGTGAGGACTGTAGGGTTCTATCACAACCTTCTTGTGGGAACCCCTTATAGAACTGCTTGGGGCCAATTCACACTTTCTCCTAGGAGGCAGCGCCCCCTCGTGGTCCACATCTCACATTGCATCGCGCGTTTGCAGTTTTCAAGGCCAAGTTACAAAACTAACAGGTTTTAAGAGAACATTCTGTCCAAGCATCTGGCTTACGGACGTGGAACCAGAAACCCAGAAAGCTGTCGACCGGACCGCGGCCCCACGGCAGGTTGGCAGCAGTGCTGGAACCAGATCCAGATCCAGATCGAGATCCCCCAGCCCGCAAGGGAATGCCATATCCGCTAAGAAGGCACAGTGGCAAACTGCACGCGTGCCCTCAGGAGCTGGTAGGATTCCTCCGCCTTTTCTCCAGGAAGCGCTTGTTTTTATATTTAATAGCACGTCCAAGGGTACAAACAATTTATCTGGGGGGCTCAAAGGGTCTCATAGCCTTCTCTAAGGAAGAGATCAGAGCAAGGCTATCCTTTACGTTCTGCACAGAAGAAAGTTAGGCCTAGGAAAGGGGAAGTCTGTTTTCCATGGTAACGTGCCATTTCTGACTAGAGCTTTGGCTGGAAGCCGCCCTGCCCTTGCAGTAACTTCCCGCGCTTACAGCTTCTCGGGGCCCAGTTTGGCCTCACAGCGCCTGGTGCCTGCCCTCCCCTGCAGCGCGGCCAGGGCAGGTGCAGTTCGGAGAGCGGGTTGTCACCTCTGAAATCCTGCCGTTAGAAATCAGTCGCTGGTGAATAAACTACTCGTAACACGCAACAGTATGGTTAAATCTCAAAAATATTATGCTGAAGGGGGAAAAAAAAAGTGAGCCACAAAGGAGTCAGCATACTGTATGAATCCATTCATATGAAAGTCTAGGAAGGTCCAAACTCAGTTACAGCGACCGACAGCAGCTCAGCAGCAGCCCATGGCTGAAGGGGCCTGGGGCTTTCCTGGGGAGGAGCAATAAGGGACTTGGCTTGGCGATGGAAATGATCTGCGTCTTGCCTGTGGCGGTGTTCATTTTGGTATGTGTGCATTTTCCCCAAATTCGAGAAACTGGGCACTTAATATCAGTGAATTTGATTTTATGTAAATTATTCCAGAATAAATTTGATTTAAAACGCAATCTTCCCTGCACCCCCCGCCCCCACCACCACCACCACCACACACACACCGCCATATCCTCTTCTTTTAAAATGAAAGCAGTTTGGAGGAGGGCACCACAGGCTGACATGTGCTTAACAGCATGGTCATTGGAGCCACGCTACCTGGGTTTGAACCCTAAGTTCACCTCTTACTAGCTGTGTGAACCCAGCATGTCACTGAACCTATCCGGGCCTCAGTTTCCTCGCCTGTAAAATGCAGAGTACCTCATAGAATTCTTGTAAGGCTGGATTGGAGGTGTAAATGTCACTTTAAGTTCACCACTTTTTATTCTAGTCATTTTTTAAATATTTGTGTAACAGGGTGCAGCCAAGAGGGGGGACCCCAAATGGGCATTTGAAATGAGGTCCAGAACTCAAGGTGTCCAGGAGATTTTAGGATGTCCTCACCCCCACCCCCCACATGTGTGTTGGGGGAAGGGACACATGGAGCAGGGCCATTGAGAGCTGTTTCGAATAGCAACAGCCTTGCAGCTACCCTCTGGCGTGGTCATTTAACACATCTATAACCTTTGACTGGTTACATAGATACGTTAAATAGCTGTGGCCATGCTCTGAGCCAGGGGAATGGAAGTAACTTCCCCACCAAGATGTAACTGGGGGGCAGGTCCCCTGAGTTACAGTGCCTGCGTGGGAGCTGGGAGATGATTGGCTCCATGACATGGGGACACACCTGCCCAGACCCATGATGGCAGCCAGAAAAGCTGGAAAGGATGGGAGATTAAGGGAGAGTGTGGCCGAGTGTGGGAGAAGTAGAAAATGGGGCTACAGAGGAAAACTGGCTCGGGGATTTAAACCCAGATGCAGCAGCCATTGGAGGGAGAACCACGCGTCTTTAGCAGAGTGGGGACTCCCACAGCCCTGAGAGAGAGAGTCACCCTGCGGCTTTAGGAGAGAACTGCCACTTGGCTTTGGCAGAGTGGCGACCGCCCTCCTTGCAGCCATTGAGCAGGGGAAGAACCACACGGTTTTGGCTGAGTGGGGACTCCTGTGGCCCTGGGGGAGAGAGGACCACGCGCTGGAGCAGTGGAGAGAGAACCACAAGGCTTTGCCAGAGTGGGGATCCCCACAGCTTTAGAAGGGGGAACCACCACCCGGCTTTAGCAGAGATCCTGGTGACACAGCTGAGGGTGCTGAGAACCAAGGGAGGTCTGCCAGCCGAGATGGATTACTGAGAAGAACTGGGGGCTGCCTGAGCTACGGACTTCTATTTCCTTTCCTGAGACACGGTACCCGAAACTGGGCAAGGGGGGAAGGAAGGACTGTGTGTGTTTGTGGGTGTTTTAAGGGACTTTGGGATTTTGATGAAGACATTAGGTCACTCCTTTAAGTCTGTATACCATTAAATAAACATTTCCTTTCCTTTTCACGAACCTCTCTGGCATTGAGAGACATCTTTCCTATAGATGGTGGACATAATGGACCTGGGGGTTTCTTTCAGTAATAGTATATAGTCCCAGGCCCCCTACACTTGTTGTTCTGCAACATTTGGAGCAGTGTTAAGTTTACAGAAAAATTGAGCAGAAAATACAGTGGGCTCCCATATATCCCCTTCACACATCGAATTTCCCTTATTAACCTCTTGCATTAATGTGGTACATTGTTACAATTGATGAAATAATACCAATACATTATTATTAACTAAAGTCCATAGTTCACAGTAGGGTTCACTCTTGGCGTTATACAGTCTGTGGGTTGTGACAAATGTATAATGACCTGTATCCATCATCACAGTGTCGTGCAGACGAATTACACTGCCCTAAACATCCCTTGGCCTCCACCCGGCCATCATCCCCCACCCCCCAACACCTGGCAAACACTGGTCCTTTTATTTCCTGAGTAGTTGGCTTTCTTCAGAATGTCATATAGTTGGAATCCTAGAGTGTGTGACCCTTCAAGATTGTTTTCTTTCACTTAGTAATATGCATTTAAAGCTTCTTCATGTCTTTTCATGGCTTGATAGCTTATTTCTTTTTGTTGCTGAATAATTCCATTGTCTGGATGAGCCACAGTTTTTACTTTTCATTCTCCTACTGAAGAACATCTTGGTTGCTTCCAGGCTTTGGCAATTATGAATACAGCTGCTAAAATTTTCACGTGCAGGTTTTTGTGTCAACATAAGTTTTCAACTCATTTGGCAAACTACCAGATTGTGCAACTGCTGGATTTTATAGTAAGAGCATGTTTAGTTTACATGGTACTTCCATGCAATGGAATATTCATTCATCCTTAAAAAGGAAGGAGATTCTTATACCTGCTACAACATGGATGGACCCTGAGGACATTATTCAAACTGAAATAAGCCGGTTGAGAAAACACAGCCATTGTATGACTCCACTTACTTGAGGTACTTGCAATGGTCAAATTCAGAGAGACAGAAAACAGAATGGTGGGTGCCGGGGAGGTGCGGAGGGGAGCGGGGTGTTCCTGCTCATGGGTCCGCAGCATCCGTTGCACAAGCTGGAGGAGGTGGAGTCATGCGCTGTCGGAGAGTGTTCTGGGGATGGGCGGTGGCGGTGGTTGCACGACATTCCGAGTGTGTTTAAAATCACTGCACTGTGCACTTAAAATAGTGAATGCCGGGATGGGCGCGGTAAGACAAAATGGCAGCTGAACTACGAACATGGCGGCGGACGTCACACCAGGGCACGAGAGGAACCACCAACGATTTGTTGCCGCTTTGTTCGAAGGGGACCAATCCCAGCTCCCACGAAGAGAGCCAACCGAGGTAAAACCCGCCACCTTCCCTGCTGGGCGCGCTTTCTCGGCCCCACCGTGCGGACGGAGAAACCTCTCCCGGGTGCGCAAACCCCAATAAAGCGCTATACTGCCTCACTTTGTGGCTGATTGGCATTTGTTCCTCCGCAGAGCCTAAGAAAACCTTTCAGTTAAGATGGTAAATTTTATGTGTATTTTGCCACAACGAAAACAATGACAAAAAGTCACATTTAAAGCAGAGTAACTGTGAGGGGGAACAAGTGTTTAATTTTGTAAGAAACTGCCAGGCTGCCTTCCGAAGTGGCCGTCCCACCTTGCACTCCCACCGGGAACCGGGGAACCGGGGAACCGGGGGACAGAGCTGCCGTGGCTCCGCGTCCGCGGCCCCATTGGGCGGTCCGTGCCCCGGGGTGGCCCTTCCCGGAGATCTGTGCTGGGGTGGGGGGGGGGCGGGGTGCGCGCTGTTCCAGTTTGCATTTCCCCATGCCTAGGGGGGTGGAGCGATTTTCCTGTGCTTGTTTGCCATCTGCTTATCTTTTCCAGTGAGGTATCTTTTCAGACGTTTCTTCTGTTTTTTAACCGGGTTGTTTTCTTATCGTTGAGCTTTGAGTTTTTGGTATATTTTGGAACTAGTCCTTTATCAGAGACGTGTGTCGCAAAGATTTTCGTCCCATGTGTGTCTTGTCTTCTTATTTTGTGAACTCTCTTCACCGAGCACCTGGAGTGGCACCACACCTTCCTGGCTCCGAGTGTGCACTCGGAATAAAGCTTAGCACAGTGCTCTAGGGGCTTACACTGTGATTTGGGAGAGGTAGCATAGAAAGTAAATAGCAATACAAAGTCGCCTGAGATTCCATTCAAAATGCCTGGCAGTGAGCAGAGAGCAGAGGGACTGGAGAGTGGGGGAGGGGCGTGAGACCAGGGTATGAGAGGCGGCGCTTTCCAGGCTGAGTGCCAACAGAAAAAAAGACACAGACCTTGGAAACCAGCGTAATCCTTGCTCAGGGAGGAGCCCTGGGACATCTGGGAACTGGTGGCACATGGCTGGGCATACGGATCCTGGACACTTGGCAAAGGCACAGAATACGGGGCAGGTTCTGAAGAGAGGCTTTGCCCACTTAACTTTGCTGCTCATCTCACTTCCCACTGGCCCCCTCCACCAGTGAAGTCTCCTGCTAAGAGGGAGACTCATCTAGCACAGTTATTTACAGGGGGAAAAAAACTGGTCCAAATAGCATTTCCAGACATCTGGTTTCTGCCAGTTCTGACCACCTTGTCTTAAAGGTGCAGCCAAAACAGGGCGGGGAGCGGGGTGCAGACAAAACGGAAGCTTTTTTGCAATGAAGAGTTGGCATCTGGCAGGGCCCTCACTCCAGGCTGCAGCCCAGGAAAGCCTTGCCGTCTCCCAGAAAGCCTTCGAGCGGCCTGACCAGGTCACTCAGGGTTAGCTGAGGACACAGCCTGACTGTTCATTCCAGCCAGGGCAATCACAGGGCTCTGCATGCCCAGACTCAGTTCAGCACCCCGGGGGAGTGGGGGAGGCATGAATCCTGCTCTGCCCGCCAGCCCCTGGTCCTGAGGGAGAAGGCCCAGGACAAGCCCACAGGGCCCTCACCTTATTGTAAATATCTGGAGGGGATAAGAGGTCCAGAGGGATTATGCATCAGAAAAATAGTCCCCATAACCCCAACAGAGCTAGTCACCAAAATGGCAGGAACACCACTGTGGACTGAATTGTGTCTCCCTAAATCTGTGCTCAAAATCCCAAGCCCCAGAGTGATGGTGTCTGGGCGAAGCCTCTGGGAGGTAGTAAGGGTTAGATGAGGTTATGAGGGTGGGGCCCCCACGATGGGGTTTGCGGCTTTATAAGAAGAGGAAGAGAGACCACAGCTCTCTCTCTTCCCCCTGTATGAGGGCAGAGCAAGAAGGTTGCCATTTGGAAGCCAGGAAGCAGGTCATCGCCAGGATCCAAATCTGCAGGCACCTTGATCTTGAACTTCCAGGCTCCAGAACTGTGAGAAATAAATGTCTGGTGTTTAAGCCGCCCAGTCTAGGGTGTTTGGTGTCAGCAGCCTGAGCTTCAGACAATACAGAAATTTAGACCCAGGAATAGAAACCTAGCAGGTGGCCAGGAGGCCAAATTAAGACCAGGTGGATATAAGATGTTGGAACTATTGTTTGATGTACAGTTGATCACAGTTTGGCCACTATACCACCTTCCCGAGGTAATGGTAATGAGGAACACCACCATCTTGCCCCCACAGTACAAGTTTGGACATAGTTGCCGAGCAACCCAACAGAAGGAGGAAGTAACCCCACTCAGACATGGAAAATTTCACTTTCTGGGCCTTTCACAAACCTGACTTTTTACACAAGCCACTGAACACAGGTCCTGTTGCCTGCCACTTCAAAAGGCAATATTCGAGGGGCAGGAGCTGATGTCAAGAAAGTAGTTTTGTTCAGGTGCCAGCCACCTGGAAGATGGGGACTCCCATCTCAAAGCCCATCTTAGTACCCCAGGCGTCCTAGCCAGCTGACAGAGAGCCATGGGAAGAGGGGAACTCAGGAATTTCTGGTGACACACAGTTTCCCAGCTCTGCTCTCGGGTGGTTTCAGTATCATCTCCTGTGTGCTCATCATGTAGATCCATGCTCCCTCTGCAGTTTCACTGATGACATCTGGGAGCAGGGCATACAGGCGGCACTTCTACTGGTTCGGGTGTGAGTCGCTGACACTTGCCCCGTTTCTTGTGGTCAAGGTTGTTCCTCGGTTAAGCAGGAGCTGCTACTGCTGACGTCTACAAGATACTTATAAGGAAACTTGTAACACATGAATCTTCTATGAGTTTGTTGGTACATTTTATTCTAATTCCATTTCATAGCAAGTCAGAGTAATGTGCAGTTTTTATTCCCTGTTACAATTCCCCACTGTCATATTTTTCTCTACTTCTATGGAGTTACTGGTATCCTTTGAATTCTCTGGGGGAATGAAACACTTGAGCCTGTTGTAAAACAAAATCTCGTGAGTTAAAATTATATACATTTTTTAGAGGTGACTTTGAGCAAATACAATTTTTCTGGTGTGGGAAAAACGAGGCTTTATAAAGAGCTTCGAAACAATAAAGACAAGATGATAAAGAAAAGAATAGCTAAACCTAAATTAAAAATCTCTCCTAGTATGGACCTGATCTTTGAGGTATCCAGGAATATAGACATACAAATCAATCTTTAGTTCCCTCACAGAGAGGGTGTGATGGTCTTTTGAAGTCAGGTAGCTTGCTACCCGATTTGTGATGCTTCTTTCCACCTGAGTGGAGGTGTCACTGTTAGTAAAACGAGTGGAGTCAATGGCCATGTGAGCTCCTCCTTGTTCTGCTAGTGTGTAGTCCAAGGCAATTCAATTGCATAAGCCAGCTGTATCTAGACAGTCCTGATATTTTTTAATATCACCAAGTGCGGTGGCAGTTTCACTAGCTACAGTGAGTAAAGTCTTAGAGAGAGTGCCTTGGTTGGTGTAGCTCAGTGGATTGAGTGCAGGCTGTGAACCAAAGTGTCATGGGTTGGATTTTCAGTCAGAGCACATGCCTGGGTTGCAGGCCAGGTCCCCAGTGGGTCATGTGAGAGGCAACCAGACATGGATGTTTCTCTCCCTCTCTTTCTCCCTCCCTTCCCCTCTACATAAGTACATAAAAATCTTTAAAAGTACATAAAGATCTCTTGGAGAGATTCTGAAGTACATGTGGATGAGTAGTTACTCCCCACTGAAGTCTCATCTGTCTGCTTGTTGACCTTAGGAGGGAACAGTTCTCTTCTGGGTCCCTGAACAGGTTAAAAGCATGGAGTTGGAGCGCATGTGTTGGTGGGACCTGCAGGCGAAGTTGCTGCCTTTCAAGAGGAAAGGTTACTTGGGTGGGCAACTTACAGAGCAAGTCCCAGCCTACTGAAGGGATGGCATCCTAAAAGCTGGAGGTAAGCTTGTTGCTGCATTTGTCTTGTTATCCCTATGACCAAGACTGTTGTGGGGTTTCATTATTTTTAAGTTAATTTGGTGTTTGATAACACCGTATGTGGCTCCCATGTCTATTAAAAGTCAATTAGTTTGTTCCCTGTTTTTAATCATATCTGAGGTTCCTGTGGGGAAATGACAATCAGTCAGGAGGTGTCTGGGGAGCCCCCGGGCCCTCAGTCATCCCCCGAGTCACTATTCCATTTCACTATCTGCCTGTGTGCCTCTTTTTATTTATTTCTCTTTCTCACGCCTGTTGTTAGGAGCCTGAGCTCTCTGCCCTGGTGACCTTCTGCACCAGGTCTACTGTCTTTGTTCTGCCCTTGCCTGTGCATAAGTGAAAAATAAAATTTTGAAGCAATTGACTGAATAAAGCAATTAACTGAACTAGAGTTTAATATGTATAACAGAGTATTCTGAAATTCATTGAAACACAATTTCTCTCCCCAAAATTAGCTTCATTTTTATTAAAAAGTCAAATCAAGACCAATTCATTTACTGCAGTAAGTGCAGTTTCAATGTGGCCTGATTATTCAGATAAATGCGGGAGGGACAGCCATCGATCACACAGGCTCTGCCTGTGGGCTTCATGGGAATCTTACAAGGAATTTTCAGACTGAGCTTTACTTAATTAGCCCCACAGGGAAGAGAAGCCAAGCCATCCAGTTGTCTTCAGGCTTTGCCTGTAATACCTATAACTTTGGGTGAGTTTCTCAAGTTCTCGAGGCTCCTAAAATGTCTTGAGGTTCTTCCTTGTCATTCTTGGAAAAGTAACCTTCACTCCCTATCTGGAAAGACTGTCTTGAAACTTATGAATAAGGAAAGGGCCAGGCCATTTTTCCAAGGAGCTTTTATCAGTTTCAAAGCCAATTTTCATTCTTTAAAACTTTTGTTGTCATGTAGAGTCTAGGCATGTCTCTCTCAGATGTGACATTTCAGTCAAAGCCTTAATAAAATCACAATTGGAAACCGACTTCATATGTCCTATTATGAAGAAATCAGATTCCTTTTGGATTTACATAAATATATCATCATGGAAAAATATTATTTACTTATGAAGAGTTTCTAAATGCCAGAGAGATCAAGTAGGGAGAAAAATATAAATGCCTCAATATTGTTTATGAAAGTATAATTTACCAAATTGCACAAGTTTCACCCTGGCTGGTATGGCTCAGTGGCTTGAGCATGGGCCTTTGAACCAAAGGGTTGCTGGTTTGATTCCCAGTCAGGGCACATGCCTGGGTTGTGGGCCAGGTTCCCAGTGAGGGGCGTGCGAGAGGCAGCCACACATTGATGTTTCTCTCCTCTCTTTCTCCTCCCCTTTCCCTCTCTCTCAAAGTAAATAAATAATATAAAAAAAGAGAAAAAACAAGTTTCTCTATGTCTGAAAAACAAAAGGGGTTTTAGCAAACCCCTTTAAAATATTGCTAATTAAAAATTAGCAATATTTTAAACAAAAAGTTATAATTATCTGCAGTTTTTCTGTCTCACAATCAGTTTTTGTTTATCCTGATTATTTGTCAGTATTTCTATAAATCCAGTTATTCCATGAATTCTGGTAATTCATCCAATTAGAAAATATGGGAGTTCTGGCCAAGATGGAGGTGTAGGTAGAAACCCTTTGCTTCCTCACACAGCCAAAAGGAGGATGATGATCAATCTAAAACCAATAAACAACCAGAAATGCCAGAAAATCAAACTGCATGGAACTCGAACAACCAAAGAATTAAAGAAACAGTCAACCAGAGCAACCAGACCGGTGCACTGAGACAAAGAAATATGGTCCAAATGAAAGAGCAGAGCAAAACCTCAGAAAGAGAACTCAGCTATGAGGACATTGTCAGCCTATCTGATGGAGAATTTAAAGCCCTGGTAATCAAAATGCTCACAGAACTGATTGAGCTTGGTTGAAAAATGAAAGAACAAATTAAAAATACCCAAAATAAAATAAAGCAAAATATTCAGGAAACAACAGTGACAGGAAGGAAAGCAGGACTCAGAGCAACGATTTGGAACAAAGGGAATAAATAAACATCCAACTGGAACAGAATAAAGAAACTTCATTCTGGGAACTTCTGGGACAACCTGAAATGTTCCAATATCTAAATTATAGGGGTGCCAGAAGGAGAAGAACAAGAGCAAGAAATTGAAAACTTATTTGAACAAATAATGAAGGAAAACTTCCTCAATCTGGCAAAGGAAATAGACTTCCAGGAAGCCCAGGAAACCCAGAGAGTTCCAAAGAGGTTGGATCCAAAGAGAAACACACCAATGCACATCATCGTTAAGTTACCCAAGATGAAAGACAAAGAGAAAATCCTAAAAGCAGCAAGAGAAAAGGAGACAGTTACCTACAAAGGAGTTCCCATAAAGCTATCAGCTGATTTCTCAAAAGAGACCTTGCAGGCAAGAAGGGGCTGGAAAGAAGTATTTGAAGTCATGAAAGGCAAGGACCTATATCCAAGACTACTCTACCCAGCAAAGCTGTCATTTAGAATGGAAGGGCAGATAACATGCTTCCCAGATAAGGTCAAGTTAAAGGAGCCCATCATCACCAAGCCATTATTACATGAAATGTTAAAGGGACTTATCTAAGAAAAAGCAGATAAAAAATATGAACAGTAAAATGACAACAAACTCACAACTATCAACAAATGAATCTAAAAGAAAAGAAAAAAAACTAAGCAAACAACTAGAACAGGAACAGAGTCAGAGAAATGGACATCACATGGAGGGTTTTCAGTGGGGAGGGGGAGAGGAAGAATAGGAGGGAAAAGGTATAAGAAAAAAGAAGCATAATTGGTAGGCATTAAATAGACGGGGAGAGGTCAAAAATGGTATAGGAAACAGAGAACTCAAAGAACTTATATGTACAACCCATGAACATGAACTGAGCAGGGGGTTGCTGGAGGGCTGGGGGATGCAGGGTGGAGGGGGGATAAGGGTGAGAAATTGGGAAAACGATAATAGCATAATCAATTAAATATACTTAAAAAATATGATCTTTCAGATAATCTTCCTTCCCCATCCTTTTGTCTGAAAGTTAACAAATGAAATATTTTTTTTAAAAAGACTTTATTTATTTTTAGAGAAGGGAAGGGAGGGAGAAAGAGAGGGAGAGAAACATCAATGTATGGTTGCCTCTTGTACGCTTCCTACTGGGGATCTGGCCTACAACCCAGGCATGTACCCTGACTGGGAATTGAACCGGTGTCCCTTTGCTTTGTAGGCAGGCGCTCAATCCATTGAGCCACACCAGTCAGGACTAAAATCCTTAAAAAACTTAAATAAAATACTCATATCTAGATATTTAATAAATTTTATTATTTAACCCAACAAAACCCTAAAGTTCTAAATTACCAAAGACTTTGGAAAACTATGTTTGGGTATATTTATAATTAATATTGAAAAGCCTTATCAAAAACTTTTTATTTTAATTATATCTATTTATTAGTTCTTAACAATTTTATGAAATTTTAAAGTCAATTATCACCTAAACAGTTTTCTTGACAAATTTTGTAACAGAGCTAAATAACATGACTTATTTTTGCAAACCCAGCCAAAACATATATTTTTTGTTAATAATTTAAAATGATATTAAATTTAAACCAGCTTTAATATCAAATATTTTCCCAGACCACATGATCTTACAAAAAATTGAGATAGTTCTTTTTTACCATACACATAAACAGTATTATTAATAATTGTAGAGAAGACAAGATATTCTTTCTTTTTTTTCCCCTTGACAATTTTAAGGAGGATGGAGGAGAGGCAGGGGAGATGCCAGGCTTGGCTGGCTTTAGTCTCTTGAGCCACATTCCCCAGATGAACAGACCTGTATTGTGGAGCTCCAGGAGTGCCTGGCAACTTGAGTTTCAGTCCCAGGTTTTCTCCTCAGGAAACAAGGGGTTGAATTAGATAACAAAGTCCCCTTCCAGCTCTGTATCTCGATGTTCTTTCTCGTACATCAAGCAATTGTTATATCTTCCCTGCCCACCTCACAGAACTGTTGAGAAGGTAACAGAAGTGAAATGTGCAGTGCTCTAAAGATGGGAAGTTGCTCCATTGTTATTCAGTGTGATTGTGGAGAGAGGAACCAGCCAAGGGAAGTGCTGCAGTCAGAGGTGACCAGCCTCCTGGGTTGCTAGGAGACCATAGTGGGGATGTTCCAGCTAATGCAGCATCATCCGTCTTTGATTGTGGCCCCTTTCTCCACACAGCTTCTACCTTGAGAATTGGAATCATTTTCTCTTAAAGAATCACTGATGTTCCTGAGCTGAAGTAAAAAATAACAATAGCAAATAATAATAGACAAATTTTTAAAAAATCAGCTCCCTGTGGCTCAACATAAACAATTTCTGGACCTCAGTCTCATTCTCCTCATTTTTCTCATTAGGCAGATATCTATCTATCTATCTATCTATCTATCTAAACATTTTTAAAGTTATGACATATAACCTATTTTCCCCAAAGGGCATAAAATATAAATATGAGCATTATAAGCTAATTAGAAGCAAACACCCATATAATTACCATCCAGCTCAAGAACTAGAATATTACTGCCATCCCAGAAGCATCTCCGCAAACTCCAAGCTCCTTCCCCAAATTGCCTCCCTGTCTTAAAGGTAATTTTTTTTATGGTAATGACTTCTTAATGTCCAGAAAACCCCAGGGCTCACCATGAGTGACCCCACCAGGCTTCTGGGTCTAATGACTTCTAAGTGCTGCGGATTCCCAAATGTGGTCTCCAGCCTGCCCTCTCCCATACTCTTCAAACCCCTGGGTCCTACTCTGTGCTTAACCTCACCATTGGGTGTCTAAGTGACATCTTGACTGTGTTTTGTCCCAACTATGCTCCTGATCTTCTCCCCAACATCTGCTCACATCAGGAAGGGTATGGCCACTCTTCCTGCTGTTTGATTCTTGATTCACTCCAGTGCTTATGGGCTCAGCCTTCACAGGATCAGCCTCCACAGGATCTCCAGACTCGGACCATCCCTCATCTCCTCTGCTGTCATCTCACTGAGATTATTGAAAGAGCCCCACTGATCTCTTTGCTTCTATATATGCCCCAATGGTTGATTTTCAAGCCCACAGCCTTGAAAATATTGGTCATATTCTGTCACCCCTCTAACTAAAACTGGAAAAGTCAGTGTTCGTGTTGCCTGTCACTACTAGAACCAATAAGTAAAGACAAGGATTGAATCTCTTTGGGTGCTTTATTCAGATGCTGGGGATCTGAGAAGGCAGCAGGTTATATAACCTAAAAACCATCTTAACGTCTCATCACAAGCCAAACTTTTTATAAGGAAAAGAAAAGGGTAGGTAAGGGGTTTGGAAAAAAGGTTAATCAGATAAGAGTTGCAGTCTGGAGGCAATTGTTCTAGTATTTCTTTTTCTGCAGATGGATAATTCTCTATCTGCTTCATGTATGTTTCCTCCCTGGAACACAATGGCTCAGATACCCTGGGGCACAAAGGTTGAATTGCTTGTCAGTCTCCTGAAGTAAAGTAGGTCATGCATCCCAGCTCCTGGAATAACCCCTTTCCACTTAAGCCTATCAACTATAACTAGATCTAAAATCTTTAACTCTTGAGTTCCCCTGTACCACCCTGGGGTGGCTTCCCATCCCACTGAGAGTGAAAGCCAGTTTTTACAACAGCCCACAAACTCCTGCGTTCTCTTCTCCCAAACCCCTACTTCTCAGACCTCCTCCCCTGTTTGATGTCTCTGCTTCAGCCCCACTGCCCAAGCTGTTGCTCCTCAAGTGCCCCAGGGCCTTTGCACAGGTTCCTTCATGCAGGAACTTCTCTGGGTCTCCTTGGGCTTCCTCCCTTGCCTCCTTCAAGACTTTTCCCCAATGCTGCCTTTAACAGGATCAGGGTGCTCCCTTCTGTTCTTTGTTTGCAAGTAGATTTTTGTTATTGCAAGTATGCTGAATTTTTATCATGTACATTTCCTATGTCTAGTGATGTGATATTATGGTTTTTCTCCTGTAATACTGAGGTACTGAATTATGTTTCTTGGCCTTTGCTTTTCCTACTGTCCTTTTCTAGCATTAACACGCTTAATAAATGATCGCCAGATGTTTCAGAGTGAATAGTGTCCCCTGAAGAATGTGAAGTCCTAATTAACCCCCAGTACCTGTCCATGTGACTTTGCCTGGAAATCGGGTCTTTGCAGATGTAGTTGACCGAAATGAGATTGCCCTGGGTTAGGATGGACCCTAAATCCAATGACTGGTGTCCTGATAAGGAGAGATTTGAAGACACAAAAGAGACATGAAAAGGCCACCGAGAAGACAGAGGCAGAGACTGGAGCGATGCTGCCGCAACCAGGGGTGCCAAACAGGAGTGCCGGCCACACCCAGAAGCTGCAAGAAGCAGGAAGGATTCTTCTCCGGAGCCTTAGGAAGACGCAGGGCCCTGCCAACACCTCGGCTGTGGAGTTCTAGCCCCAGAACTGGGAGAGAATAAATTTCTGTTGCTTTGAGCCACCCATTTGTGGTAATGTGTTAAGCAGCCACAGAAATCAATGTACCTACTCTTCCGATCTGTTGATCTGAAGTAATTTTTCTCTAGCCTGCCACTCCTTACCACCACAGTTAGGACCCATCCATGCGACAGTGAGGGGTGAGTGAGTCTGTCATGCTGAACTGTGGCTTCAGGTGTCGCTTTGTTGAGCAGGCAGTGGAGGCGCCTAGAGGACGAGCCTGGGGGCAAGCACAGGTCAGTCATCCAGGGGGCTAACTGGTTGTGCTACACATTCTTCTTCTGCTCTCTGCCGAAGAATGAGTGAAGGAAACAAGATGGAGTCAGCACAGCTAAGCTGACTTACAGGGGAGTCAGTAGAATCAAGCTGACAAAACTGGGTCAGAGTAAATGGGCTGCAGCATGGGGAATAGATTTTATTTTACTTTAGCCTGAGGGCCTAAACTTTTTGAACTTTTCAGTTGTGCATCAATGCCTGGAGGGGTACATAAACCCCATAGTCGACCCTCTGAAGAACTTAGGAAAGAATGGTCACGTATCCAGACCCCGTGGCATCCATTATCCTGCCAGCAGGTCCAGAGGCTAAGAATGCAAGACTGATTCTTCTCAAGAACTTCCATTTTACCATGAGAACTCTTAACTTTTCTTTTTCCTTCAGAACACTCTGCACATTTCTTAGTTTTGTTTGCGGTTAGCACACCCTAAGACCCTTGAAGAGATCTTGGCTATTTATTTATAGTCAAAGCCTCCTGACTCCACCCTGTGGGCACAGATAACTATAGTGACAACTACTTCTAGTTCAGGTTCAGAAAGAGAGTGAGTCAGTGCCCACATGCAACCACCTGGTGGCGACATCTCTTTCTGCAGCTGGATAGCAGGCTGACTCTGCCTGATTGGGGGGGCGGGGGAGGGGGTGCCCCAGACCTGCCCCTCAGGCCCTGGGTCAGACTCTGGGGGGAAACTATCCAGACAGAATGGCTGAGCTGCACCTGGACTCATATATCCAAAACAATGGCAGGGCGTACACTTGACTGGTGACTGATTAGATGGAGAGAGTGTGCTAAGAAAGGAACCCTACAGAGTGAATTCCAGGTTTCTGACCTCGGTTTCCAGCTGGTGTGTAGACAAGGTGTAGTGCAGGGAGAGTTCTTGCTGGGACAAGAGGTTTAGGATCCTATGGGGCATCTAAGTAACATGTAGTATGAAACAGAAATTAGGGTCTGGACCTTTTAAGAGGATTTTGGAAGGAAATGAAAGGCAGAGAAGGGTTTTCTGGGGGCAGGATGTCCTTAACATTAGGCCCAGCATAGTGTAGTGGTTTGGTGTGGGGGGAGGGGCAAACTCCTGCCAGTGGGCCAAATTGGCCCATGAGCTGCTTTTCGTAAAGAAAAAGTTTTATTAGAACAAAGCCACCCCTATCATTTGCATATTGTAACTGGGTGCAGCCAAGAGGGGGGCCCCAAATAGGGATTTGGAATGGGGTCCAGAACTCAAGGTGTCCAGGAAATATTAGAAAGACATATAAGATGTCTTCACCCCTCCCCCGCAACAGGTGTAAGTAGGGGAAAGGAACACATGGAGCAGGAACATGCAGAGCTGTTTTGTACAGCCACAGCTTTGCAGCTAACCTCTGGCCTGGTCGTTTAACACATCTATAACCTTTAACTGGTTGCATAGATATGTTAAATAGCTGCAGCCATGCTTTGAGCCAGGGGGATGGAAGTCACTTCCACCCAAGATGTAATTGGGGGGGCAGGTCCCCCGAGTTACAGCACCTGCATGGGAGCTTGGAGAAGATTGGCTCCATGACATGGGGCCACCCCTGCCCAGACTCATGATGGCAGCCCAGTAAAGCTGGAAGGATACAGGAGTGCTGGCAAGTGTAGCTGATTGTGGGAGAAGTTGGAAATGGGGCTGCAGAGGAGGATTGGCGCAGGGATTTAAACTGAGACTTGGCAGCCCTGGGAAGAGAGAACCATGTGCTTCTGGCAGAGTGGGGACCCCCACAGCTTAGGTGAAAGGGGAACCACGCGGCTTCGCCAGAGTGGGAAATCACTTTGGCAGACTGATGATCCCCCTCCCTGCAGCTTTGCCATAAAGAACCATGCAGTTTTGGCCAGAGTAGGGACCCCCACAGCTTTGGTAGAAGAGGACCACGTGGTTTTGGGGTGCTTCCTTAGGCCACATGACCTGGGAAGCAGGAGAGACTTTGCCTGGAAGAAGGGTGAAAGAACTCTTGCCAGTAGGCCATGAGAAGGTGCCACATGGCTTTGGATTAATTAGAGATCCTGCCTGGATGGCAGCTGGAATCACGGACGTCTACTTCTTTTCCTGAGATACGGTACCCCAAATTAGGGCAGGGGGAGAAGGAAGCACTGTGGGCATCTATGGGTATCCAAAAGGACTTTGATATTTTAATGAAGACATTAGGTCACTACTTTAAGTCTGTATAGCTTTAAATAAACATTTCCTTTCCTTTTCACAAATCTCTGGCTTTGAGAGACGTCTTTCCTAAGGTGGTGGACAATTGAACCTAGTGGGGGTCCTTTGGGTAATGGTATATTGTAACCCCCCTTGGCCTTTTATGTGGGGAGCTGTGTGTGTTCTGTAACAGTTTTGCATCTCTGGGTTGGCCAATAATTGCCACACACCCCCACCCTGGGCCTTGTTGTGTGTGTTCTGTAACAATATGACTCATTTCCCACTCTAAAAGCATAGTGAAGTAAGTTTCAGACAGAAGTCATGTGGTCCCACCATGCTGAAATATTTCCTATTTGGTCCTTTGGAGAAACGTTCGGCTCACCCCTGGTCTAGAGCAGTGCTCCTCAGTGCTCAGAGTTCGGAGAACCTGGCTGCGGCCTGAGACCTGCTGAGACTGGGCATTTCTGCTGGGCCTCGGAGACGCTGCCGCCACCGCTGCTCCAAGGGCCATGCTGTCCAGCTTAAATGCAATGTGACTGTATAGATCCTTTAGAAGTTTCTAGTGCCCATATTAAAAAAGTAAAAAACAGGTGACAGTACTCATGACATTTTATTTAACTCAGTAGAGCCAAGATATTTTCATCTTACGTAACCAACATAAACAGAGATATTTTACTTCCTGTTTTTGTACTCAGCCTTTGAAATCTGTCTGGTGTGTACTTTGCACTTACTGTTACAGAACAAAGAGGTGGGGCCTGGGACGATATACTATTACCTGAAAGGAACCCCCCAGGTTCATTATGTCTGCCACCTATAGGAAAGATGTCTCTTAATGCCAGAGATTCGTGAAAAGGAAAGGAAATGTTTATTTGATGCTATACAAACTTAAAGTAGTGACCTAATGTCTTCATTAAAATCCCAAAGTCCCTTAAAACACCCACAAACACACACAGTCCTTCCTTCCCCCTTTTGCCCAGTCTGGGGTACCATATCTCAGGTAAAGAAATAGAAGTCCGTGGCTCAGGCAGCCCCCAGTTCTTCCCAGTAATCTGTCTTGACTGGTAAGCCTCCCTTGGTTCCCGGCCCCATCAGCTGTGTCGCTGGGATCTCTGCTAAAGCCGAGTGGTGGTTCCCCCTTCTAAAGCTGCAGGGGTCCCCACCCTGGCAAAGCCTCGAGGTTCTCTCTCCACTGCCCCAGCCGTGTGGTCCTTCTCCACACAATCGCTGCGGGAGTCTCCACTCTGCCAAAGCCGTGTGATTCGCCCCGCAATGGCTGCCGTGTTTGGGTTTAAATCCTCGTGCCAATCTTCCTCTGCAGCCCCATTTCCTCTGCAGCCTCATTTCTGACTCCTCCTACACTCAGTTACACCTGTCAGGACTCATATTCTTCCAGCTTTACTGGGCTGCCATTGTGAGTCTGGGCAGGTGTGGCCCCATGTCATGGAGCCAATCTTCTCCAAGCTCCCACGCAAGTGCTGTAACTTGGGGGACCTGCCCCCCAGTTGTGCGTTGGGGAGGAAGTTACTTCCATTCCCCTGGCTCAGAGCATGGCCACAGCTATTTAACATATCTATGCAACCAGTTAAATGTTATAGATATGTTAAATGGCCACACCAGAGGGTAGCTGCAAGGCTGTTGCTATGCAAAACAGTTCTCAATGGCCCTGCTCCATTTGTCCCTTCCCCCAACCCACACCTGTGCTAATATTTCCCACAAACATGCTAATATTTCCTGAACACCCCAAGGTCTGGACCCTATTCCAAATCCCTATTTGGGGCCCCCCTCTTAGCTGCACCCTGTAACGTTAAGGCCTATTGCAATCGGGACCGGCCACGCTGGATGTGGACAGTGGCTGCCCTATCCAATGGAGCCAGGCGCCCGCTGCGTAGCTGCCGCCCCCGCTCTGTCTCCCACCAGCAGAGTGAGGATAAAGGATGCACTACCGCACGACATTCTCTTCAGGATTACGTGAGTGAATAAAGCTGGTGAAACAGCCCACCTGGCACTGCAGAGGCCATTATTGTGCTGTTCTGTTGATTCTGCCTGAGAAGCACTTTCTTTTCTGCCAATAAGGAGGCTCTGCTTCCTGCACCCCGGGCCCAGGGTACAGTTAAGCCAACTCCTCAGTTCTCAGGCCATTGTTACCCCTTCCGTCCAGGCACTTTACTCTTCTTACATTCTGCAAATGCTTATTGAGCCTTTCCTGTGCATCAGACCCTGAGCCAGGCACAGGATACGTTCTAGCAGAGGGGTTTACCGGGAACATAACAAATACGGAGCAAGCCAGAGGAGGTGGAAGTGCAGGGCAGGGGTAGAAGTGGGAGCAGGTGCTTTCGATTTTCAGTAGGAGGCCAGGTGGGCCTCCCTGGGAGAGCCAGTCACTGAAGGCCGGGAGGCCAGCGGGGCTGGAGTGGTGGCAGTGGGAGAGAGAAATTAGAAGTGGTTAGAGAGGTTCGGAGGTATATTTTCTATACCTTACAGGCTGTGGCAGAAATCTTTGGCTCTTCCTTTGAGTGGAATAGAGAGCCAGCTGGATAGGTTTCTACCAAACAAGTGTTTTGATCTGAATTAGGTTTTTCAAGGCTGCCACTCTGGCTGGGGGTGGGGTAACCAGCCATCCCTGTGGGCCTTGAACTGAGGGGTATGCTGAAATGCTGGAACGCTATGCTTTCACTGCCCAAATTGATAGGGGGCTCAAAACTTAGAAAATTTTAGCTTAAGGTAAATAGCCATAAATCTAGCAAGTAATGTGTATGTTAAGTTTTTTGTTTCAGAAACTACAGATAAGGCCCAACTGATGCCTGAGAAAAAGCAGCTGACCTCCTGGGGCACTGGCTAGAGATTACTGCCTGGAGACATCCATACCAGGAAGAAGCAAGCGACTACCCCTCCCCCTTGGAATTTCAAGGCTTTCGCCCACACCTTGTTTGTCCCCACTCTCAACCCCCATATAAAAGATCTGGCCAGGAAAGAAAGGGCAAGATGGTTTATTAGGGTATGAACCCGCCATCTTCTCGGATCGCCCGCCATCTGAATAAAGCGCCTATAAAAGATTCAATCACTGTCATTGCTTATTGGATTTGGTAGTGACAGGCAGCCCGAACACTGGTGTCTTTTCCAGTTACAAAACTAGGAAAGCCTCAGGCAAATGGGTATGATTGGTCAGCCTGGAATAAGCCCAGTTTCATCTCTGTCCTCCTTTCAAAACCAGTCTGTGTGCCCCATAACATCTATGTTAGTGTTTGATGGCTGAAATACACATGTCCTCACGCCATGCAGTGCTGTGTGCACTTCCATAAGCGGCCTTATGCTACAGATCCCATTTCTTTATGCATTCAACATTATTTTTTTTAAGATCCACCCATTTTGCTGTATTTACCTCAAGCTCGTTGTCTCCGAAGGCTGCACAGTGTTCAGTGGTATGCATCTGTCAGATTCTACTAACCCGGGAGCTTGCTTGCCTCCAACAACACTGTAACTCACACAGTGCTGCGCAGAGTATCCTCCTGTGGCCCCTAGGGCCCGGGGACTGGGGGGAGCTGCTGGGGGAATGTTGGCTCTTGGACTCGCGCACAGTTAAGTTCAAAGTGCTGCCGCTTGGCTTCCGGGTGCCTCAGCGGTTCACCCCATCACCAGCAGCACGTGACTGTCCCCATAGAACCGTCAACACTTTAACTTCTGCAATTCTGAGGGACATAATGTAGTGCTCTGGCTTTCTCAGTTTGTCTCCTTTTTTAAAAAAATAGAGGTTGTATATTTACTGCTGTCCCTTTCCATTAAAGTGACTCTATGCGCCAAGTTCTCAGTTTTACTTTTTCTTCTTCAGCTTCTCGTTAAGCACTTGGGCTTGCCTTTCTTTGAATCACCTATTAATATCTAATTAGGCAAAAGCCCCTTTTTCAGGACCTCTTTCCTGGAGCTGGCTGGACCCGTGAAGCACGACTGACCCTAATTGCTTGATGAGCCTTTATCCTCAGGACTAGAAAATTACCGGAAGCACCCTGAAGGCACAGAGGATCCAGGAATTATGAAAAAAGGACACGCCAGACACCAGCGACTGGACCCTGCACCCCCGGACAACGTTGAGACAAGGTGCAGCCTATGCAAGGCCACCTGAAATGTCCTGCTCTGCAGCCGCCCTGTCACCCAGTACAAGCCCAACGCCCGAACCCCTCAGGGCTGGGGCTGGGGCTGGGGCTGGAATCTCTGCACCCAGCCCTTCCCCTCCCTTGGGAAAGTAAACTAAACCCTTCGTTCTCTGCATTTTTCTTTGTGAACATTTCACAGCCCACATCACCAGCCACCCTAGCAATACCTGTATCCCATTTTTCTCTTGTTTTCCTTTTTCTTGTTAACTTGCAAGAAATCTTATATAATATTTATTAGTACTTTTTCTTTTTTTTTAAAGATTTTATTTTATTTATTTTTAGAGAGGGAAGGGAGGGAGATAGAGAGAGAGAGAGAAACATCACTGTGCGGTTGCTGGGGGTCATGGCCTGCAACCCAGGTGTCACAGGTGTGCACAGGTAACCAGGTTCTTAGTGATCGAGAACAAAGAATTGAACCGAACACACAAAGTTTATAGCATAAAGAAAGAGGGGAGGTTTATTAAGTGATAGTACACACCACAGGACACGGGAGTGAGCCAGCTCTGAGCAGAGGAAAAAAGGGGGCACATGGGCTGGGGGATTCTATTCTTATAGGGGCAGAAGCCCCCCTGCTAGTCTTTGGCGGGCTTTTCCTGCACAGGTACAAGGAGTTGGATTTCAAAGCTACTGCGCATGTGTGGTTTCCCATGACTTTCTTGATTGGCTACTGGAGAAGGGAGTCCCACAATGTTATTTCATTATAATGATATTATAATGAATCAGGGGTAGCGCGCAGGCGCATTCTAGGATTCAGAGTTATCCCAGAAAACAGGAACAAGCCGTCTTAGGGGGTCTTTGTCATGTATAGATGTTTTCTACCTCAGCCCTGCAGGGCCTCGGGAGCTTCCTTCCTGACTACCTCCTGACTCACAGGCATGTGGCCTCACTGGGAATCGAACCTGCAACACTTTGGTTTGCAGCCCACGCTCAATCCACTGAGCTATGCCAGCCAGGGCCTTATTAGTACTTTTTCAATTTTAGTCACTACAAATACTTTGTTGGTCTGCCATTGTTAGCTTTGGCTGTGATAGCTTTTGAATTTTTTTTTTACATTTTTTCCTACTTTTTTTTAATAATTGTTCAAGTACAGTTTTCTGTCCTTTACTCCCATCCCAGCCCACCCACCCAACCCTCCCCACCTCCCTCCCATTTCCACCTCCTTTAGTTTTTGTCCATGTGTCCTTTACATTTGTTCCTGTAAACCCTTCCCATTCTCGCTTGAAATTCCCTCCCCTCTCTGCTCTGGTTTCTGTCAGCCTGTCCTCTATTTCAGTGTCTTTGGTTATATTTTTCTTGCTTGTTTGCTTTGTTGTTTAGGTTCCTGTTAAAGGTGAGATCATATGCTATTTGTCTTTCACTGCCTGGCTTATTTTGCTTAACATAATACTTTCCAGCTCCATCCATGCTGTTGCAAAGGGTAGGAGCTCCTTTTTTTCTGCTGCATAGAATTCCATTGTGTAAATGTACCATAGTTTTTTGATCCATTCATTTACTGATGGGCACCTAGGTTGCTTCTAGCACTTGGCTATTGTAAATTGTGTTGCTATGAACATTGGGGTGCATAGGTTCTTTTGGATTGGTGTTTCAGGGTTCTTAGGATATAATCCTAGCAGCGGAATTGCTGGGTGAAAAGGCAGATTCATTTTTAGTTTTCTGAGGAAGTTCCATACTGTTTTCCATGGTGGTTGTACCAGTCTGCAGTCCTGTTACAGAACAGACAAGTGGGGGGGCCTGGGACAATATACTATTATTGAAAGAAGGCCCCGGGTCCGTTATGTCCGCCGCTAGAGGAAAGACGTCTCTCAATGCCAGAGATTTGTGAAAAGGAAAGGAAATGTTTATTTAATGCTATACAGACTTCAAGTAGTGACCTAATGTCTTCATCAAAAATCCCAAAGTCCCTTAAAACACCCACAAACACAGTCACAGTCCTTCCTTCCTTCCCCCTTTGCCCAGTCCAGAGTACCGTATCTCAGGAAAGGAAAACGAAGTCCATGGCTCAGACAGTCCTCTGGTTCTTAGTTAGTCCTCCATCTTGACTGGGAGACCTCCCTGGGTTCCTGGCACCCTCGGCTGAGTCACCGGGATCTCTGCTAAAACCAGGTGGTGGTTCCCCTTCTAAAGCTGTGGGGGTCCCCACTCTGCCCAGGCCGCGTGGTTCTCTCCCTCTGGGATGCGCATCGCTCACCTACTCAGGGCTGTGCATGGCTCTCCTTCTCAGGGCTGCGCATGGTTCACCTTCCTTAAGCAGCATGGTTCTCTCTCTCAATGGCTGAGGTCCTCCCTATTCTGCTAAAGCCGCATGGTTCTCTCCTCCTCAGGGCTGCACATGGCTCTCCTTCTCAAGGCAGCATGGTTCTCCACTCTGTTAAAGACGCATAGTTCTCCCTCCTAATGGCCGCCAAGTCTGGCTTTTAAATCCCCGCGGCCAATCTTCCTCTGCAGCCTCATTTCCGACTCCTCCCACACTCGGCTTCACATGCCAGAATTCATATCCTTCTAGCTTTACTGGGCTGCCATCATGAGTCTGGGCAGCTGTGGCCCCATGTCCTGGAGCCAATCTCCGAGCTCCCACGCAGGTGCTGTAGCTTGGGGGATCTGCCCCCAGTCACGTCTTGGTGGGGAAGTTACTTCCATTCCCCTGGCTCAGAGATGATCACAGCTATTTAACATATCCATGCAACCAGCCAAAGGCTATAGATATGTTAAATGACCATGCCAGAGGGTAGCTGCAAGGCTGTTGCTATGCAAAACAGATCTCAATGGCCCTGCTCCATTTGTCCCTTCCCTCAACCCACACCCTGGGTGGGGGGATGGAGACATCTTAAAATCTCCTGGACACCTTAAGTTCTGGACCCCATTTCAAATGCCCATTTGGGGTCCCCCTTCTTGGCTGCACCCTGTAACAGTCCCACCAACAGTGCACTAGGGTTCCCTTTTCTCCACAACCTCTCCAACATTTGTTGTTTGTTGCTTTGTTTATGATGGCTATTGTGACTGGTGTGAAGTGGTATCTCATTGTGGTTTTAATTTGCATCTCTCTGATAGCTAGCAATACTGAGCATCTTTTCATGTCTCTCTGGATCCTCTGTATGTCCTCCTTGGAGAAGTGTTTGTTCAAGTCCTTTATCCATTTTTTAATTGGGTTGCTTGTCTTCTTAGAGTGGAGTCGTGTAAGCTCTTTATATATTTTGGAGATTAAACCCTTGTCTGAGGTATCACTGGCAAATATGTTTTCCCATACAGTTGGTTCTCTTTTTATTTAGATACTGTTTTCTTTAGCTGCACAGAAGCTTTTTATTTTGATGAGATCCCATTTGTTTATTCTTTCCTTTATGTTCCTTGCTCTAGGGGACATGTCATTAAAAAAGTTTCTGCATGAAATATCTGAGATTTTCCTGCCTATGTTCTCCTCTAGGACTTTAATGGTGTCATGGTTTATATTTAAACCTCTTATCCACCTTGAATTTATTTTTGTGTATGGTGTAAGTTGGTGCTCGAGTTTCATTTTTTTGCATGTACCTGTCCAGTTTTCCCAACACCATTTGTTGAAGAGACTGTTTTTACTCCATTTTATGTTGCTTCCCCCTTTGTCAAATATTAATTGACCATAGAGACTTGAGTTTATTTCTGGGCTCTCTGTTCTGTTCCATTGGTCCATGTGCCTGTTTTTATGCCAGTACCAGACTGTTTTGATTACAGTGGCCTTGTAATGCAGTTTAATATCAGGTATTGTGATTCCTCCTACTTTACTCTTCTTTCTCAAAATTGCAGCAGCTATTCAGGGTCATTTAGGGTTCCATATAAATTTTTGAAGTGTTTGTTCTATGTCTGTGAAATATGTCATTGGTACTTTAATAGGTATTGCATTGAATGTGTAAATTGCTTTGGGTAGTATGGACATTTTGATGTTAATTCTTCCAATCCATCAACACGGTATATGTTTCCATTTGTTTGTGTCTTCCTTGATTTCTTTCTTCAGTGTTATGTATTTTTCTGAATACAGGTCTTTTACCTTTTTGGTTAGGTTAATTCCTAGGTATTTTATTTTTCTTTTTGCTATATCAAATGGGATTTTTTTCTTGATTTCTGCTTCTGCCGTTTCATTGTTGGTGTACAAAAATGCCTTTGATTTCTGGATATTGACTTTGTAACCTGCTGTTTTTCCTAATTCATTTATTAGGTCAAGCATTTTTTGGCCGAGTGTATAGGATTTTCTATGTATACTATCATGTCATCTGCAAACAGTGACAGTTTTGTTTCTTCCTTTCTGATTTGGATGCCTTTTATTTCTTTTTCTTGTCTGATCACTGTGGCTAAAACTTCCAGTACTATATTGAATAGAAGTGGTGAGAGTGGACAGCCTTGTCTTGTTCCTGATCTTAGTGGAAAAGATTTTAGTTTTTGCCCATTGAGTATGATGTTGGCTGTAGGTCTCTCATACATGACCTTTATTATGTTGAGGAATGCTCCCTCTATTCCCACTTTGCTGAGTGTTTCTTATCATAAATGGGCATTGTACTTTATCAAATGCTTTTTCTGCATCTATTGATATGATCATGTGATTTTTGTCTTTGATTTTGTTTATGTGATGTATTACATTTACTGATTTGCGAATATTGTACCATCCTTGCATCCCTGGGATGAATCCCACTTGGTCATGGTGTATGATCTTTTTAATGTATTGTTGGATGTGGTTTGCCAATATTTTGTTGAGGATTTTAGTGTCTATGTTATTCAGCGATAGTGGCCTGAAGTTTTCTTTCTTTGTTGTGTCTTTGTCTGGTTTTGGGATTAGGATGATGCTGGCCTCATAAAAAGAGTTTGGGAGTCTTCCATCATTTTGGATTTTTTAGTATAGTCTGTGAAGGATAGGGGTTAGATCTTCCTGAAATGCTTTGTCAAATTCTCCTGTGAAACCATCTGGTCCAGGGCTTTTGTGTGTTGGGAATTTTTTGATTACTGCTTCAATTTCCTTTGCTGTTATTGGTCTGTTCAGGCTTTCTGCTTCTTCTTCATTGAGTTTTGAAAGATTATATTTTTCTAGAAATTTGTCCATTTCACCTAGGTTTTCAAATTTCTTGGGATACAGTTCTTTGTAGTAATTTCTTACAATCCTTTGTATTTCTGTGGTATCAGTTATAATCTCTCCTTTTTTATTTCTGATTGTGTTTATTTGGGTATTCGGGTCTTCTTTTTTTTTCTTGATGAGTCTGCTTAAAGGCTTGTTGATTTTGTTTATCTTTTCAAAGAACCAGCTTCTGGATTCATTGATCCTTAGAATTGTGCTTTTAGTCTCTATGTCATTTAGTTCTGCTCTGATCTTGGTTATTTCCTTCCTTCTGCTTGCTCTGGGCTGTCTTTGTTGTTGTTTCTTGAGTTTTTGTAGATGTAGGGTTAGGTTGTTTGTTTGAAAAGTTTCTATCTTTTTTAGGTAGGCCTGTATTGCTATGAACTTCCTTCTCAGGACTGCTTTCACTGTGTCCCATAAGTTTTGGGTTATTGTGAGTTCATTTTCATTTGTTTCCAGACACTTTTTGGTTTCTTCCCTAATTTCATTCTTGACCTATTCATTGTTTAATAGCATGCTATTTAATCTCCATAATTTTGAGTGTTTTGGTTTTTTTCCTTGGGGTTGGTTTCTAGTTTTAGTCCCTTGTGATCCTAGAAAATGCTTGGTATGATTTCAATTTTCTTGAATTTGTTGAGGCTTGTTTTGTGTTCTATCATGTGGTCTATCTTTGAAAATGTTCCATGTACATTTGAAAAGAATGTGTATTTAAGCTTCTTTGGGATGGAGGGCTCGTATATATCAGTTAAGTGCATTTCATCTAGGGTATTGTTCAATGCCACAATATATCTCTGTTCATATTTTATTTGGAAGATCTGTCCATTTTTGACAGTGGGGGATTTTGACAAAATCCCCCACTATAATTGTGTTGCTGTCAATATCTTTCTTGAAGTCCTCTAAGATTTTCTTTATGTATTTGGGTGCTCCTATGTTGGGTGCATATATATTTACAATGTTTATGTCTTCTTGGTGGATTCTTCCCTTGAGTGTTATGTAGTGACCTTCTGGGTCTCTCTTTACGGCCCTTTTTTGGAAGTCTATTTTGTCTGATATGAGTATTGCTACCCTGGCTTTTTTTCCTGTGCATTTGCTTGGAAAATTTGTTTCCAGCCCTTCACTTTCATCCTGTGTAGGTCTTTTGTCCTAAGGTGGGTCTCTTGTAGGCAGCATATGTGTGGGTCATGCTTTCTTATCCATTCAGCTATTCTGTGTCTTTTGATTGGAGCATTTAATCCATTTACGTTTAAGGTTATTATTGATAGGTACTTATTCATTGCCATTTTCGTACCTGTGTTCCTCTCTCTGTCTCTCTTTTCCCCTTCCTTTCCTTAAAGCAGTCCATTGAGCATCTCTTGCAGAGCTGGTTTGGTGAAGGTGTATTCTTTTAGACTTCCCTTGTCTGGGAAGCTTCTTATTTGGCCTTCTAATCTTGATTGAGAGCCTTGCTGGATAAAGTAGCTTTGGTTGCAGTCCTCTGGTTCTCATTTCTTGGAATATTTCTTGCCATTTTCTTTTGGCTTGGAGTGTTTCCATTGAGAAGTCAGCTGCTAGCCTTATTGGGGCTCTCTTGTATGTTACTTCCTGTTTCTCCCTTGCTGCTTTTAAGATTCTCTTTTGTTTTGAAATTTTGCCATTTTAATTATGATGTGTCTTGAGGTGGGCCTCTTTGGGTTCCTCTTGATTGGGACTCTCTGTGTTTCCTGGATTTGTGTGACTTTTTCTCTCATCAAATTAGGAAAGTTTTCCATCATTACTTTTTCAAATAGGTTTTCTATCCCTTTCTCTTCTTCTTTTCCTTCTGGTATCCCTATTATATGGATATTATTATGTTTTATATTGTCCTGCATTTCTCTTAATCACTCTTCATTGTTTCTGAGTCTCTTTTCCTTTTCTTGCTCTTCCTGGGTGTTTTTTCTACTTTGTCCTCCAATTCACTGATCTGATCTTCTGCTTCATCGATCCTGCTTTTGATTCCTTCTACTGTGTTCTTCAGTTCAGAAATTGTATTCTTCAGTTCCTGTTGGCCCTTGTTGATAATTTCTATTTCCTTTTTCATGTTGATATAGTTTGCAGTGAGATCATTGTAGTTTCCCTGTAGTTTCTGGTAGCTCATTGTTAGCTCACTGAGCTTCCTGATAATCATTTCTTTGAACTCAATATCTGATGGTTGAGTTGCCTCTATTTCATTTAGCATTGTTTCTGAGGCTCCCTCCTTTCCCTTCATTTGGGGATTGTTTCTTTGTCTTCTCATTGTTTGTGAGACTCTTCTTGTTAGCCTCTGCTACTTCAATTGATCTGTTCTGGTTCCCTGGGTTTATGGTGTGAACTTCTGTGATAGAATACCTGTGAGATTCAGTGGTGCAGTCTCCTTCGTGTGTCCTGGTGTTCACAGCTTCCCCCTACTCTTTTTTGTGATCGTTTAGAGGGGTAAGGCAAAATGGTTTAAGACAGCAAGAGAGTAGTCTATGATATTTACATTAGCAGCCAGTAGAGAAGAGATAGGAGATCCTTTGGCTATGTATAGTGTTAACTGTGACCTTTCACCCCACTAACTACTTTTTAGAAAGCATGGAAAGAAGATAAGACTCTTATTGGGAAAGAAAGGATTGTGAGTTGGATCTAGAAAGCAGTGAGGTTGTGAGAGGTCAGATTTTGAGGTAAGGTGAGAGTAAAGAATAGTAAATAGGTGTAGGGTGTGAGAGAATAGAGTTAATCACTACAGTAATAGAGTTCGGGAAACTGTGAAGTGAGCTAAGATCTGGGAGGGGTGTTGTGTAGTATTTACAATCGTATGGAATAGCTATTATTTACAATAGTATTAGAGCAACAATTGTATTACAGAATCTGTGAGATCTAGATAACAAGAATAGGGAGTACAGAACCTTGAGTAGTGTGCTAATGGAACACAAATGAAGGACAGTAAATTAGCAATACACTATGAATGAGATAACAGGGGAAACCTGTCAAACGATACAATATAACCAGCCAAGCAAAGAAGACTATACAGAAAGAAGAGGAATACCAAAATACTATTAAAATAAAAAATGTAAGAATAATGAGAAAAGGATAATACAAATATGCAATAACTTGCCGGTTCCAAAAAAAAAAAAAAAGACGGGAAAAAAGCAGAAGATGTAAGGAAGAAGAGATAAATTTGGAAAGAAAGGAAGGAATAACACTAGAAAAAAAGAAAGAGAAGCATAAAGAATTGAGAGGTATAAAATAATAAGAATTAAAAATTAAAAAGTTACTTAAAAAAAAAGACAAAATAACAAAAAAAACTCTTATTGGTTTCAAACTGGCCAAACCATTTTTTCTGGTCTTGCTGGCTTCAGCAGGCTGAGGGGCGATTGGTATGTCCTTTCTCCCTTCCCATTCAGCACTGGGACAGCCTCTTGTGTACACTCCCCAGGGCTAGCGGAGAGTTTTCCCCAAAGCCAGTCTGGTGCCCCTCTGCAGGGCCTTGAGTGTGGGATCTGGGCCCTCCTAAGCATGCTCTCTGAGATCATGGCTGTTGGCTCCCTGGATCCTACAGAGTGCGCTCGCCTTCCCCGTGTTCATGGCTACGTGCTCTGGCGAGACGGCAGAGCATCCATGCCTTTTCCTTGTTCACGGCGGTGGGCTCCGGGTCTTCCACAAAGCCACACTCTCTCAGGGGTGCGGGCGTGGCACACGGCCAGGCTGCCCGTGGTTGCACAGGCTCTGGAGCACACTCTTCCCAGGACTATGTGTGGGTGGTCACCGCCCCTGTGTGATTGTCTCTCAGTCCTCACTTCTTTCTCTGTGCCTTCAAGCAACCAGGCCTCCCCTGGTGCTGCTCAGTCTGTGTTTGGCTGGGGAAGGAGCAATTGACCCTGCTCTCTCCCGAGTGCCCTTTGGCAGACCTGGGAGCGCCGGGCCTGGGGCTGCAACCTCCCTGGTCCCTGCGCTGATCCCTGGGCCTGGCGCTGATCCCTGGGCCCTTATTATCCTGAAGCACTCTCCTTACTGTCTGGTTTTTCAATGTCTGCTACAGTTTTTTATGTCCAATTTTCATGTATGTCATGATATGGTTGGCTGTTTGCTCTGTTTCTCCACTGATCGGCTAGGTTTTTCTCCCGTGTGTAGAGGGAAGTGGAATCTGCTCCCTCCTACCACGCCTCCATCTTCTCTCTCTCCAGAATATACATACTTTTTAAGTGCACATGGAACGTTTTCTCTGGCGCACCATCCCCTGCAGGGATTATGCAGTCTGGTTTGTGAAAGAGCTTGTAGTCCTCCTTTTCTTTCCTTTTTTAACCTTTGTTTCAGACGAGGAACATTTATAGATAGAATCTCCTCTCATCCCCCACCATCCAGGATTCAGCTTTTGAATTTTTGATGTATCTAAATCTATCCTTTTCCCCTACACTTGAGCTTTTGGGGGCTGGGTTCCAGAACAACTAATTTTTAGGGACAATTTAGAGTGAATAAAATTCTGAAGCTATGCTAAAAATAAGGTTGACATCCAAAAACTATTTTCTCTGTGCTGGGCTTCAGAAAACACCAATCTTATGCTGCTGCATACCCATCACTACCTAATTCTGTCTCCCTCCACTTTGCTTCAAGACTGAATGGGTTAAGAAGTAAGCACTTGGTAAATTTGGTTCTCCTGTGTTTTTTCTAAATACAGCTTGAAAATGTAACACTCCCTTTATAAACTTTATGTCATTGGGAGGGAAGTGGACCAATGACAGAGGGAGGCTGGGAATTTCGTTTCACTCTTCCCATCAAAATGGTATGTGGCTTTAAAACTGCACAAAACTGCAATCTGGAAAGATGGAGACTAAAATATTTTTTTTATTTAGATCCCTAGAGTTTGTAAAACATTTGTTTTAAAGAGGTGATTTTACAAAGAAGCCAGATTTTTAAAAAAGATTTTATTTTTAGAGAGGGAGGAGGGGAGAGAGAAAGAAACATTGATTGTCTCTCGTGAGCCCCCAGCCAGGAACCTGGCCTACAACCCAGGCTTATGCCCTGACTAGGAATTGAACCGGTGACCTTTTAGTTCTGCAGGACAATGCTCAACCACTCAGCCACACCAGTCAGGGCAAAAGCCAGATTTTGATTACTACAAATAAATAGGCAGCACTGTGTGCTACAAAGCGATTCCTTATTGAATTATTTATAAACATAGGAACACAGAAAGTTAGCATGCAATGGCCCTTGCTCAAGAAAGCTCAGGGACAGTGCAGACACAATGGACAGCTCAGCCACAGAAGGCTGCAGAGAATTTAAAAATGTCATTTGAACCTTACGGAGAACAGCCAGGAAATTCCAGAAAACTCTCTCTTGTGCTGTCATGACTCAAATAAAGGACATTACATGCTGAAAAGAGACCAGTAAACACTGAAGAGTTTCCGTCTCTCTGAATCTATAATCTAGGGAATACAGCGCGCACCAGACGGAGCAGACACTCTCAGGAGGAGAAGGTTCTGCGCCTGCGTCCTGGCTCGGAAGTCATGTCTTCACAGGCAACAAGAAGATGACTCAGTTTTCCAAAACGCCAGTTCCAACTGATGATCATGAAGACAAAAAAGGGTGAAAGGTGGCAGTAAAGCTACCGATTATAAACCTATGAGAAGAGCAAGTAAAGCCGGCGTGAGTACTCCTCTCTGGAGTTAGTACATGAAAGAGGACGTCTGACCCTGGGAATTAGGATGACATTTTGTCCTCTGATGAGCAGGCCGAAAACTAACTTCCCACTCCTTTTTCAGGAGAAAACACCAAAAATCTGCTTTCCCCTCCTTTTTGTTGAGTTCATATATTTGAAGGAGAAGCCTGTCTTTTGTGCCAATCGCCATCACGTTCTGCAGGGAGCTTTCAGTGTTTTTCGCAAAGCAGAAACCCTTTCTACGTCCTGGTTTTCTTGTTTGGGCTTCGCTGGGCCTCTTCCATACAACAGGCTGTTGACAGAAACCTTGAAGTGGCCGTGAAGTCTGGAGCCCAGATGCAACCTGCCTGTCAAACAGGATCAAGGGTGCAGGGCACAGATAGAAGGCCAAAGCAGCCATGGTCCCCCCGTGGCTGGTCTTTGTCAACCTTAATGGATATATTAACAGATAGAGGATATGACACATTCAGGAAGGAGAGCTAACCTTATTAAGAAACACATGAAAATGCCTCCACAGGTCAAGTCTGCTTTTAGGAGGAGGCAGGATCACTGACTGAGGCAGCCCAGCGCCCAGAGCAGAGAGGGCTGGGAAGACATTTCGAGGGATTGGGTTTCATCCTGACCCTGAAGCCCCAGGCAAATTACTGAGTCTGACAAGCTGGGCTTTGGGATTAAAGGTTGCTCCTGTCTTTTTAGGGCCGTTCCTTAAGAAGACAGTCTGACTGACAGAGGTGACTGTCACTTCTCTGCTCCCAGACCACAGGCCCCTCTGTGCAACCATTAGCATTTCAGGGTCTAGAAAAACACAAGGACCCCCTTGTGAATTCCAGATTCATGGGACACATGGAAATCAGTGAAAAACAAACAAAAAACAGAACCATTGGCTTTTTCAGATCTGCCAATAGTTGGAAACAGGCACTTACTGTTCAATCAAGTGGAGTGAAATTTTAGGTGTCCTTAGATGCTTTAGACACATCCTTACCCTCCAGTGCAAAGTCCTGTGTTAAGGAAGCCCCCTTTGTTTCCTCCCAGCCTTCCCACCATCAGGGGCCAGACACTGTGCTGCGGTGCTCACGCCTCTCCTGCACTCCTGTCTCGTCCAGCTGCCCCTCGCCTCACACACACTTCTCGGGCTTTTATTTTTGTTGTTCTTAACAGCTGGTCCCCTTCCCTTTCCATTGCTTCCATCATCCATTTTCAGCCCCACCTCCCTCCACCTGGGAAACCTCTATTTATACATATATTCCCAAACAGATGAGAAAGCCCTAGCTTTTGAGAATTATTAGTAAAAGATTCATATTTCTCTGGAAATAAGCCACTGGCTTCAAGTTTAGGTGGAAATGAAAATGGTGTAATTGAAAGTCAGCTTTTATTTTCACTATTTAAGAGAAAATACATAGAAGTTGGTTCATTTCATCTTTCTGTTTTCCTCCCTCCCTCCCTCCCCCCTTCTTTCCTTCCTTCCTCCCTCCCTCCCTTCCTACACAGTTAATAGGTATGGCCTTCACTGTGGAGACTGGCTTAATGGCATACCCCTTGGTGTTTCTCCTTGTGGAACATCTGGCGTCTGAGCTGCAGGACGAACAGACGCCCTACCCGCACTACATGCACGGTGCTACGGCACCACATGCACATTAGATACAGCCAACTCGGAGTGTGGTCAGACCCAGACAATTTATTTTAGTAAATTTAGAATTGACATAGCACTATAACAGGTAACAAGATTCAAACATCAGAGAAAAACCTGTTTAAATCACAGAACGCAAGCTCACACTGATGAACTTTCATTTTGATTCTCAACACCCACTGATGTGCAAGGGTAAAAAGGTGAGGTTCCCCAAATGGAAAGTGATAGGACACCACAGCCCCCCAAAGGGAATTATTCTTCCCTTGAATGGAAAACATCATTTAAATATGGAAAACATCATTTAAATAAAGCACATTTAGGTTCCCTCAGTTTTTGTAATTTCTAACTGTAAAACATAATCTTATTAACCAAACAATTCTCCTTGGTTAGTCACATCATTTATTATTGAAAGGGAAAATTCAGTATCATAAAGAACAGACGTAGAAATAACTAAATAATTTACCTGTAGGTAGTTTTGCTGCATTGCACATTACCGCACAAAATCCTAAAGCTGGTATTTTTTTAAAGCTGGGAAAACACACTCGCCTTTTTTGTGTTTCTTGCCAAGTGATACACATGCTTCTTTATGAGGAAAACTATTCTACGTAGGCCTGAGTTTAGAACTTCAGTATCTGTTAATCTAGAGTGTGCCAACCTGAGTGCACCGCACAGGTGGGGACGTGGGTGGTGAACACATGCCTCCTCCGCCTCTGGGGCGGCCAGGCTGAGCCCCCGCAGCCTCTTTGGTTGACCCCAGGGTGGGGGTGCTGCCCAGAGCCAAGCAGTATAGGGTGAAAATGTGCAAAAACCACTGGTACAAAACAATGTTTGTAATTCCACCGTGATTTCCCTAAATGGCCTGCATAGGCTCAGGCGCATCCTCCGGCAGCCTGAATGGGCGCACACGGCGACGGAGCAGAGGCCCCACACAGATGTTCTCCTCTGACAAGGCTTTCAGCAGGCCCCCCCGTTTTCTTGCTGTCTATTCAGTTTATGGCCCTTTTGGCCAGCCCTTAAAGGACACGAGTTCTCCTGAATGGAGCTCCTCCCTGGCTCACCTCCCACATCAGCCCACCCTGGCCTAGTCTCTTATCTCCTGTGGTATAAAGTGATGAAAAACAAGGTGACATCTCACAACTGCAGATGTTTCAACACAACACAGCGAGCCCTCCTGAATAGCCTTTTATACATTGGGGATGGGCAGCTTTCCTGGTTTATCAGAAAAGTGATCTCGAATGGCACTGTTCACACAGGGATCAGCAAATGTCTTCTGTGAAGGGACACTCAGTAGGTAGTTCAGGCTCTACACTCCAGTGTCTGTTGCACATTCTTCCCTCTTTTTGTCTCTAACTACCCTTTACAAGTTGAAACACCATTCTCAGCTCAAGGGTCTTCCAGATTTTCCCTGTGAGCAAGTCTGCCAAACTGCCAGCTGCAGGGAGTTCTTGGCGGGAACACAGGCACCTGAGCGAGTTCAAGGGCTGTCTGGGCCTGGGGACCCTGATCTGGGGATGTCCTCTGGAGGGTGGGTGGTCCTTGCAGAGGATCCCTAGGCTAGGCATAAAGCAGAACTTCCCTGGGTTTGTCTCCTGAACAGTACAGAGTGGGACCCAACTGGCCTTCTTTATTCAATAAGTAGCTGTTTGTGGTAGGAAGTCTTAATTAAGGGCTATTTAAACCTGTGCCCATGCTAGCTTATCCTTGCCTTGATTTTAAAGGCAAAATCGCATACTCAAGGCATTTGAAACTCTTCATTCTACTGTTCAGGCCTTCCTATTCCAAACAACTGGTGGGAGAAAAGCTAAAGTGGAAACTTACTCCTCTTCACCACTAATGCCACCCACAGGCTACAGAGCAAACCCCTTGAAGACTTTGAGAAGCATGCACCCTCATGCTACGTCCGGGTATGTGTGACACAGGTCATTTGTGGCTGGGTCTTGACGAGAACAGTGTTTACCAGGGACCAAGGATTTACTATCTGGAGACCAGCACTTCAGAAGTTGGCTCTTTCACAGGCACGTTTTTCTCCATCCTCTCTGAAACAAGACTCGCCACATTAGTTCCTATAACACCACACAACTCTTCCTACCTTCCGGATATGTGAGAGGCAAATATTCTACCAAAAATTTCTTCACTGTTAGAATATTCGCTTTAAGGAGAATAATAGAACTTCCACTTCTTTCATAAATTTGTAACCTTTTAGCCCTGTCCAGTGTAGCTCAGTGAGTTGGGAGTCACTCCACAAATCAAAAGGTTGCCAATTCGATTCCTGGTTAGGGAACATTTGAGAGGCAACCAATTGATGTTTTTCTCTTGCATCGATATTTCTGTCCCTCTTTTCCCCCTCTCTAGAAATAAGTAAAATCTTAAAAAATTTTTGTGATCTTTTAAATCATCAACATATAGTATGTCATGGTTTTAAGTAATTAATAAACAAGATAGAAGCCTCCCACTTTCCCCCCCTTGGTTACATAAGCACTTCAGAATCTAAATTCTTTTTCTAATCAACAATGTTTTAAAAAAGCAACTGATGGTTCTCAAAATGCACATCTGCTACCAACTAGACGGATTTAACTCTCCTGAAGTTAAACAGTGCACATGCTCGCACACAGAAAGAACTTTAAAAAGGCACGAATTCCCAGTGGTTCCAAACTAAACGAATAGGTGAAAAACAACTGACCTCACATATGCCAATCCATTGGTCTTTTTAAATTTTTTTATTTAAAATGTCAAACTTGTTTTCTTCAAAACGTGGGCTTCTTTTTGGTGTGACACTCGGACCCTTCTTTCAGCGTGGGCCACAGTGGTGGTGCCCACGCGGCCTCGCCCAGGATGACGGTGGTGAAGAGAACATACTGAGCCACGGCAGGATCTTCAGAATGAACTGCTGGGGCGGTTTTTAATCGGGAGGGCGGGACACCAACCTTGAGTTGTAAGAAACTGGAGCGCAGCTAAACAAGCAAAGATGCATTATTAAGAAACACGGATGTGCCTGTCAGCTGCCATCAGCTCAAATTCTAGTAATTTGAGTTGAAACCAGTGAAACCAGTGAAACTTCACAAATTTTCTGGCTCATTCAAAAACAGAGTGTTCTGAGGCCACTGAAAGATAAGATGAAGAAACTGATTACCGTGATCAAAGGATAAGATCATGGTAGTGGATTTTTCCAAATAAAATAAAATAAAATGAAAACGAAAATTCTGAAGTGTGTGTTTTTAAAAGAACACTGTATCCCTCATTCACTTTCATTACCATTTTCACACACACACACAGCACTCTAGTCATTATTTCACATTTTTCACGTCTCTTCACTATCAATTTGAAAAATAATTACCTCTTGGTAACCAGTTTTCTCTCTTTTGGATATAAAAGATTTTGATTTTTTAAATCTGCAAAGAAAACATATAGTGACAGACCTAAACAATAAATAAAAACTAAACGTCCTCTTTAGTTTTTAAGGTAGAGGAAAAAAAAGCATTTTAATTTCATTCAGTAGGTTTTTTGGTTCCTTAAAATATCACCCTTCGGTCCTAGCTCTACTGATAGAAAACACCTTTGCTGCTTTCCTCCAATATCAAAGTGCATCTGTTTAAAACTGAACATACCTTAAAAGAAAAACCAAAACCTTCGTAATTTTTGGCAAATATCCTATGCAGCAAAAATGAAGTGATTTTCCCTTTTCCCTAACCCTCAATTTAAAGCTGTGTACAAAACAGGGCTAAATGTGATTCTTCCAGGACAGGAGAGTTTTTACAAACAATGGAATTTGTTTTTGTTTCAAGGAACAAAAGGGGAAAGGAAAAATAAAACCAAACAAAAAGAGAAGAAACCCTGAGGCAAAAATGGCTTTTCCTTTAAGAGCCCAGTCTTCCCGGGCTCTCTCCCTTGCATCTGGTTCATAAGGTACCCCCAATCTTCTGGGCCGGGAGGCCCTCCTCCAGCCAGAGCACGGCGGCCGACCCGCTGCGAAGCATCCGCCTGTGAATGCGCCGGAGCCGCAGCAGGTAGAGGAGGATGGCGAGCAGGACCACCAGGAAGCAGCCGAAGAACAGGTAGTGATTGTAGACAAAGGAGAAGCCCCGCCAGTGCGCGTGACTGGCCCGGAAAGTCTCCTGCTGGATATCTCTGCCCACAAGGGAACAAAAACAAGCCAGATGAGAGGCAACAGAGAACTGATCGGGCTAGGCGTGTGACATACAGTGCACAGGACACGGGTCAGGACGCAGCTCTGAGGACAGAAACTAATCCTGTCTCAAGACTCAGTTTCCTGACCTCTAAATCCGGCCTACCAGACGACAGCTGTGAGTGCTAACCAGGCCCCAAGTGAAAGCGTACTCACTGGTCTGCAGCAGTCACCACCATCGTAACTTGGTTATAACAAAAGTCAGAGAAATGTAGAACCGTGAGGGTTTCGCTAGTTACTCAGAAGCCAATGTGGGACAAACCAGTTTCTGATCAGTACCACCCACTACTTGCAATTTTTCCAGTGAACCAGCTCCATGTATTGCTTGGAGCTCAGTTAAATGAGGGGGAAAACCCCAAAAGCTAAGATCTCATTTACCAGTGAAGCAGGGTCCCTCTGTGGGGGTCTGTGAGCCCGTGTCAGTCTCTGACTAATGCAGGGTCTCCATGGAACATGGATGTAGCCAGCAAACCACTGTGGTATCGGCAGGACCTGGGACTTTGCTCCTGGTGGCACTCACAGACTTTTCATATCACACTGTGGTGCTTTGCAGATGTCTTAAAATAATGACATGTGTCACCACAGTGAAATTACAGAAGGCACTATTCCTGCTGCCAAACCTTGTTATTTCACATGTTAATAAAGAACATAGATCACTATACCACAAATGTGTTTTCTGTAGTATTTTCATAAACATTTCGGTGCAATGGTTTCCTGTGTGACCTATGTAGTAGCATTAAAGACAGTGTGTTGAGAAGGGTTGCAAAGCCACAAAGGCCTCCCACAAACCCAGGAGTCAATGCTCTGTCCAGGGTCGGGAGGACTGGCACTCGAGAATAATCATGCCCTGGTACAGCACCACTGGGAGGGGGGCGGGGGACAGCACAAAGTGTACGACTCTGCACCTCAGCCCAGTGCACCAGACACCCGCAGGCCGCAGTTGCCGTGGTGCATTGTAACTGAAGAAAAGCATCTTGTGTTTGATGCTTGTTACCAAATTCACATCCATACCTTAAGGGTAAAAAGCGGGTCCTGTAAAGAATTGCTCCAAGGGTCCACTGAACCTCCTTGTCATAAACTTGCAAGGCGGTCTTTAAATTTTTGTAGGTAACAGGAAACGAAAAGCCGCTATGAAACACCTCAAACATCCAGGCAGATTTGAAGCACTGATACCTGCAGGCACCGAGCACAGACAGAGGTGGCACTGGGTCACTGGTCAAGATAAACTGTGCACGGAGACGGGCCCCCTCTGGGGCCAGTGTGGGTGCACAGGCTTCCTGAAGCCGGAGCCCTGAGCAGCCCAAACCATTGCATGCTTTACTTGGCTTATGTCCCTTGTCTCACAACACACAACAGCCTGCCTGTCCAAATCAATAAGCTCACAAAACTTGGTCTCAGTGTAATTAAATGCAATGCTGTGACAGATGTTGCCTCTGCCATTGCATCTTTTACTTATTCCATAAATACCAAACAAGCTCCAACTTCTTGGGACCTCAGTTTCTTTATTATAAAATGAAAAAGAGGAGGATCCTTTTCAGCTCTATTATTCTATGATTCTAAATATTTATTGGAGACTTCCTTTTGGCAAAGCATCGGGCTAAGTAATAAGATGTAATTAACAAATAATGGTCAATGCACTTAACTTAAAATGGGAGGATTTTTGAAAAGCAACAGATACCTAGATACAAAGCAGAAATGACAAACACCAGCAGAAACCTGAGGGCTCTGGAGGCTCGGGGAGAAGGAAGGGCTCTGGCTGAAAGGGCAGAGGAGGACAAAAAAGACAGCCCCCTCCCTCACTGTGATGTCCGGGCAGGATTTCAATGGCAAAGGATGACTAGGGGAATTCCAGGTGGAAAGAACAGCAAAACTGAGTAAAACTATGTGTGGAGCAGGATGTTTGGGCTCAACTGTTTGCTGTCTTGTCCGAAAGGAAGCCAGGACAGATGAGGAGCAGCAGTGACTGATGAGGACAGGCAGGTAGGCAGGCTGGGCCGGGGTGTGGCGAGCCGGGGCCCTACTGAATGCCTGGTCTCCCCAACACACCCGGGGCCTGCCCGTCCACGACTTACTTCAGCCTGTGGAGGTCTGCGTGAGAGGCATACAGTCCTCGGTCAAAGCGCTCCCGCAAGATGGACCACTTTGTTGCACAATAATCCTGAAAGAAATTTTACTCAAAATAAATCATTGGGGTAAATGTTTTTTCACTAAAAAGGGTTTATCAAATTCATATTCATAAGAAACATATCCTTCCAATTAGAACAGAAGTGTAACTTATATGTGTGTGCCAAGAAGACACACGACCACTCAGTGAATATTACTGATCAGAGAATGCTGTTCTTATTTTTTTTTAAGATTTTATGTATTTTAAATATTTTATTTATTTATTTTTAGGGGGGGGAAGGGAGGGAGAAAGAGGAGAAAAACATCAGTGTGTGGTTGCCCCTCGTGCACCCCCTACTGGGGACCTGGCCCACAACCCAGGCATGTGCCCTGACTGGGAACCAAACTGGTGACCTTTTGGTTCTCAGGCCAGGACTCAATTCACTGAGCCACAACAGCCAGGGCAGATTTTATGACATTTTGAGAGAGAGGGGGAAAGGAGGGAGAAAGAGGAGGGAAACACCTATATCAGAAAGAAACATCGATCAGTCACCTCTCTTCTGCACCCTGTACCTGCCCTGAACCGTGGATCAACCCCCACAACCCAGGCACATGCCCACAACTGGGAATTGAACCAGCAACATTTTGCTTGGTGGAACGACACCCAACTCACTGAGCCACACTGGTCAGGGCAAGAATGCTGTTCTTTGTCTTAAAATTCTGCCGAAGTGATTGTTAAAGAGAATTTCACTGCCCACACCAACCTCTTGAAAATGGCTCAGTGTCTCCTTCCATGACTACATGTGACAAGCACAGGTGTTTGGAAGTGAGTTGGCACTGAGCCAGCTGTGACCGAGCAGCACTGTGTGTGGTTGCACAGTGAGAGGTTCTGGGACACAAAGACAGTTACAAAAGACTCTGTCTTTGAGAGAAAACAAAGAGGTGTCACAGCACTTACATGGCTACTATTCTAATCTCTATGTAAAGGATGAAGAAACAGAGTCTCAGAGAAGCTGAGAAACTTTCGACAGGGAACAGGAACAGCACTCTGGATGGAGGGAGAGGGAGAGGACAGGCACTCCAGGCCAGGGTCCACCAGGAACCAAGACAAGGAGCAAGTAGCACAGGAGTGAGGGAAACAAGGGGTTGTCTGAGGCAATTATAGTATAAAGAGCCAGGTGGGAAGATGACGCTCTAGAGGGGATTTGAAATGTGCCCTGGGAGGAAAAGGAAGCCACTGAAGATTTTAAAGAGGAGGGCAGGTGACTGCACTTGTGTTCTGACACAACAGTCTGGGAGCAGCTGGAAGATGAATGATGGAGGAAGATCAGACACAAGATGACCAACTGAGAGGCTCCTGCAATAGTGCTGGTGATGGACAGAGGCCTGGACTAGGACGACAACACTAGGACAGAAAGTAGGAAGGTGGCTGAGAAATATCTATATGACATCAAGTGACGTGCTTGGTCATACAGGAGTGTCCAGCAAGGGATGAACACGTGACAGGGGACTGGATGTTCAGTGACCATTAACTGAGAGCAAGACGGAACAGACCAGGGAGGAAACGGTGGGTGTATGTGGTGCTGGGACAGCAAGCAGGCACTGCGTGGGGTCGGCACCGCAGCCTCTCCTTGAGAGACAGCAGCAAATAACAAGCATGGACGAGATCACCCGAGAACACGAAAGGCAGAAGGCCAAGAGTGGGAGTCTGGGACCACCAAGGATTAAGGGGTGTGAGGGGGGAACCTTTAAGGGAGCCCAAGAGACCCAGAAAGGCAGGGAGAACTTGAGATGGAAGTCCTGGAAGGCTGCAGAAAGTACTGTCAGGTAATGCTCCCAGTATTATGCAGCAGTACAACCTGGGAGCCACTGGTGACCAGGGCAGTTGTTCAGCTGCGGGGCAGAAGTCAGCTCACAGAGAAGTCTGGGCTCCTGCTTGACCATTCCCCTTGCCCAACCGAGGGAACAGGATCCCCAACGTGTGGCATGAGAGCCTTCCATCCTCCTCCTCTCCCTTCTCTGACCTGGGCCTCCAGTGGTGAAGGGAGGACAAGGCCTGCCACTGTCCACCCCAGTCTCCCGAAGCACGCAGATGGAGGTCTCTCTGAAGGTTACCTTTGCAGCTTTAGTAAATGTGGCAGCATTGTAGTCTCCTCCCATCCGCAGCACATCCTCAGTGCAGTAGTAGAATTCAGAAAAGCCATAGAATTCGCTGTTCTGGAAGTGAATCGGGGGCTGGTAGACCCCGTTGAGGGAAGTCTGCGTCTCATTTGTTTTGTTCATGAAAGGCTGGAGAGTCTGTCGACACAGGTCAAAGTCTCCTGTTCCCCGCAGGTACATGGTCTGTCCATTTTGCTGGATTTCATCTTTAATGTCTAGGGGTAGGCAGGGGTCCAGGTATGGAGTATCCGGAGCTAGACCAGTTTGCTTTCCCAGGAGCCTATGGCAAAAGAGAAACTTGATCATGAGACTGACAGAAAACTGTGTTCTGAAGTCAATGCCTCCCAAAGTGTGTTCTATGGACCACATACCTTGCCCAGTGTCCTGTGGCAACAGAAGGTTCCAGGATAATTAAGTTAGTAAAGGATACACTTGAGCCCCACCTGGAGATTCGTGATACACACTTTCATATAGCAGACACCTTAACAGAATCAGGGAAACAACTACCTGGTGAGGTGACCTCACGCCTTCGTTCCTTGTATACAGCCCGGTGTCCCCACCACTGAGTGCCTGTGGCCAGTGAGCTGCTCTCTGTCCTAGTTCACTGCTGCTAAGTGCCCACTAACTGCGTGTTTCCAGCCCCCCTTTTTGATTTTTATTATATGTGGAAGAAATGTGAAAAAGAAGTGACAAGTGAAAATGTGTCCTGTGAAAACTAGGTTAGATGTCTTAGAAAAATAGGATAAAGCTGAGTTGCCAGAGAATGCTGTCAAATTGATGTTAGCAAGATTTAAAAAGAATTTAGAGCCCAAGTGTCCATTAGCAGACGAGTGGATAAAACAACTATGAGACATTCACACTATGGAATAGTACTCAGATGGAAGAAAGAAGAAAATTTTACCCTTCGAGACACCATGGATGAACCTGGAGAAAATTATGCTAAGTGAAATAAGCCAGTCAAAGAAAGACAAATGATTTCCCTCACATGTGGAATCTAATGAACAAACAGGGAAAATGGTGACAGACTCATAGATGGAGAGCAGATGAATGCTAGTGGAGGGGGGAGTTGATGGGGTGGAGGGATTGAGCAAAAAGGAAAAAGGACTCATGGACATGGACAACAGGATGGTGATTGCCGAGGGGAGGGGAATATAGGGGACTAAGTGGCATTTTTATTTAAGTTAGTCAAAACATATTAAAGAGAAAAAAAAGAAGTTAGAAAAAAGTAAAAAGCTAAATGGACTTGATACCAAGTTCTTCACAAATGCCTGTAAGTTCTTGGTATTCTTTAAGCCAAAACAACATTAAATTGAGTGGTGTAGTGCATGTTGGAAATGATGGACTTGGCCTTAAAAAACACCGTGGTCCAGAGCAAAAGACAGGCAAATAAACACATTAGTGAAAACAACATGCATTACCTGGGGCTCTGAGCTACCTAACGTCCTGAGAGGGAAGTTTCCAGTCCATCAGGGAGGCGTGGGTCTGAGGGTCAGCGAGCCTTCTTGGGAGTCTGCTGGGGTGCGGGGCTGAGGGCCGGACCCCACTGTCCTCTATGTCCTCTCCCAGCTCAATAGGCAGAGGAATAAAAAGCTAACAGTGCTGACAGGCTTCTGCTGATTGAGGTATTCCTGCTTTGCCTGGGTAGGTCTTCAGGAGGAGAGACATGGATTTGAATTTGACTGCTAAGCAAGAAAAGGTGCTTTACCTGTTCTTTTGAACTGTGTTGGCAAATATCTTGTCTTCGTATCTCTGCCGGGCAGCATTGCCACCAAACCCGAGAAATGTGGCCACATAGACTCGGTACACATGCTCAGTCTGATGAACATCACATCCAAGGTTAAATTCAGCCAGCAAGTTCTTAGCCACTTCTTCCTGATGATGTAAGAATAACAAAATTAATATTTTAAGCAACACAAAAACAACTACCTTCTTTAAAAAGAAAAACGTCAAAAGACTCTCATCTAAATGGACCAAAAATTTCTGCTTCTGTATTTCCTTCTAGGCATCCCTCCCAAATCAATGTGACATTTCTGACTTAGGAAATTTCAGATGCACTACCCATCTGTGATATTGTTACAGCTTACTGATAAAGAAAGTTGGCAATATAGTTGACATCTGCTAACCTAATAATCTGTTTATGGAATCCTATGCTTTGGAAATAATCCTAAACATTGAAAAGTCTCTATACACAAAGATGTCTTTTGTAATTCTGGGACAGAAAAAGCTGGATGTCCTAACTCCTAGGAGGATTTAGTAATTTATCCTAGTGAAGTTTATGGAGGGACACACTTATGCACTGTTAAATAAAGGTCATGAAACTGAATAAACAGTAATATTATGAAAACCACATTAAAAAAATATGAATAGGGAAAAAAGAATGAAAAAAAAACATCAAAATGCTAAAATGCTTTCTTCACAATGATGCATTCATGGGAAATTTTAATCCTGCCTTTTCACTATTTTTTTCCAAGCTTGCTTTATATATTTTTTTACTTTATTTTGAAGGGAATAATGTGACTTTTTACAGATTGTTATAGTTTCTGGAGGCATGTCTGGATGGGAAGTAGGAAACACAGATTGCAATACTTGAATTTACAAAGAATTTTCCTGCCTTGGCTGGTATAGCTCAGTGGATTGAGCTTGGGCTGTGAACCAAAGGGTTACTAGTTTGATTTCCAATCGGGGCACATGCATGGGTTGTGGGCCAGATCCCCAATGGGGGCCATGTGAGAGGCAACCACACATTGATGTTTCTCTCCCTCTCTTTCTCCCTCCCTTCTTCCCCTCTCTCTAAAAATAAATAAAATCCTTAAAAAATTTTTTTTCTAAGGAGTTTAATGTATCATTTATTGCAAGAACACTAGGTGCCTAGCAATGCATTAGATATATTATATACACTATCCTATAAAACGTAATAGTAAGTCTATGTTAGAAGCACTTGCAGTCACATTTGTAGATGAAAACCAGATCAAAGAAATTAAGTGACTCTGCCTAAGGCCACACACACAATTAGTGAGGACAAACTGATGATGCACCAGTCTTTTTTAACTACCACTCTACGCTCCGGGAAAGTGTAGGAAACCAGGCTTTGGCATTAGTGTACAGCAGAATGGACAGAGAGTGATAAAGGCACATGGGAATCAGGAGCACCTCTGGAAACCCTTCCGCTGCTCTCCACACAGGCCACAGCCGACTGGGAAACTACACTGACAGGGAGCACGAGAGGACAGAGAAAGACAGAGTGAACCAGAGTTCAGAAACGTGGAAGCAGTACTTTCCAGAAAAGTCAAAAACTATCAGAGCCATAAAAAAATAAAAAAGTATTTTCCCCAATTGTAACTTAAGAAATCTGATGCTATTCTATTTAAGTTTTACAATCCCTGTTGAGAAAAGAGTAATTGAAGAGAAAATGTAAACAAAACTCAAGTATTTGACTGACATGTATACCAAAGAAAAACTCCACGTGAGTTCAGAAAACAAACCAGCCGAGTTCAATGAACACACAAATGGCTTAGGGGAGCTTTGCCTTGGCTTCCTCCTGTCTGCTTTCTCCTGGTTGAGAAGGTGGTACCTCAGCAAGCACAGTAAAGACGTGTTCGGACTCAGAAAACAAAACAGAAATGGACGGAAACATGTTAAATAAAACCAAATCAAAAAGAAGGAAACTTGTACAGATAATACCTGCTGTGAGGAGGCAAAGCTTACAGTTTTGGGGACTTCGTATGCTATCTGAGTTGACACGCCTCCCATGTCGAGAATACCGGCAGTTCTTTTGCGGAGAATGGCTTCACTGCTTTCACTACCAGGAATGTTCACTTCCACCACTGCTTCGTCATCTGCAGAGAACGAGACATATCTGTGGGTGTGGAACAAATCCAGAGAACTGGGATCTTCGGAGGTGTAATCTTGTTTCCAGGGTGCGTTTCAAACATTTCTAAGCAAACCCAGCCTCCTCTTCCCAACTATAACCAAGTTGTGCGAGACAGCAGCTTCTCTCACTCTGTCCTACATGTTTAGCTGTGCCACAACGCTTAGCTCCTTTTTTAGCCCTTAGAACCAACAGAAAAGGCCATAACTTCCAGTTAGATGCATTAGCTGGAAACATACTTACCATCTTCAATATGCTCAAATCGTCCGAGGACAAAATTAATGCCGATCCAAGCATACACACCTATAGACATTGCACAGGGTAAAGATAAGAATAGAATTTTAAAATATTGTGTATAACTCTGATAAATGCTGCCTGTGCAAACATCTCATTTATTTTATTCTCTGACAACCTGTGAAAACATCATCTGAAATAACACATTTTTACTGATGTATCTTTTCCTAGTGGCTTTCCAAGAACTCTCAACTTTACAATTTATAGTTTTGTATCATTTACATAGGGTATTTATTTATTTATTTATTTATTTATGTGGAGGGAGAAAGAGAGGGAGGGAGACACTGCTCGGCTGCTGCTTCCACATCCCCAACTGGGTGTGCCTGGACTGGGAACTGAACTGTAAATCTTTCCAGTCCACAGGCGGGTGCTCAGTCCATTGATCCGCACCAGCCAGGGTGGGCTAGTCTTCCTTAGAAATTTATAGACTGTTTCGAATACTGGAGTTTTTACTTTTCGTGAAATTAAACCTATCAATTCCAAGATTTTAAAAACAAGTTAACTTGGCTCTTCCCTTTCCATTATCCCTCACTTTCACTCATTTGCCACATCTGATTCTCTTTTTACATTTCCTACATCCAATCTTTACCCATTTCATTACTATCCTTATTTAAGCTGTGCAGAGATCTAATTAATCTTCCAGCCCCTACTCTTGCACTCAACCCACTCGATTTTCTGCTACTGAACCAACTGATCTACAGAACGAAGTCCAAACTTCCCAGCCAGACAATTCAAGACCTGTCCAGTTTTTTTTTACTGAAAAAAATGTGACATGTAACCTCCTGTAGGAATGGTGTGTTACTTTGATACATGTGTATATTATATTATAATTGCCCTTACAGTGATGTTTATATTACCTACTTAATGTATAATATTATTGTCTATATTCATTATACAGCTGAATTTAAATCGCTGTTAAGTGGTCCCGAGCAGTTCAAACTAACAATATTCAAGGGTCAACTGCATCGTGCATTAAATCTCTATTGCTTATTTATCACTCATCCCAAGTTTGTGCCCTTAAATACCATCAATCTTACCCCTAACCCCATCCTCTGGAGGAGGGAGAAAGAGGGAGAGAAACATCAATGTGTGGTTGCCTCTCTTTCGCCCCCTACTGGGGACCTGGCCCGCAACCCAGGCATATTACCCTGACTGGGAATCAAACCAGCAACCCTAAGGTTCACAGGCCAGCACTCAATCCACTGAGCCACACCAGCCAGGGCTACTCTGGTTTTTACAGGGTTGTTGTTTTATCTTTTGCTTCCAGATTCCAAAAATAAGTGATATTATACATACTTGTCTTTCTCTGAATTATGTAGTTTAGTATAGTGTCCTCAAGGGTCATCTGCATTGTTGCAAATGGCAGGATATCCTTCTTTTCACAGCAGAATAATATTCCACTGTGCATATGCACCACATCTTTTGAATCCATTGATTGTTGATGGGCATTTGGGTTACTTCCATATCTTGGCTATTGTGAATAATGCCGTGATAAACATAAGAGTGCATATACTGTGTCAAAGTCCTATTTTCATTTCCTTTGGGAATGAAATACCTAGAAGTGGAATTGGTAGATCATATGGTAGATCCATTGTTAATTCTTTGAGGAGCATCCATATTGTTTCCATAGTGATTAGACCAATTTACATTCCCACTAATGAAAAGAAAACCCTTATATTATACAACACATCCTCATGAGCACCTGTTTTCTCATCTTTTTGATGACATTCTAACAGGTGTGAGGTGATTATCTCATTGTGGCTTTAATTTGTATTTCCCTGATGATTAATGATACTGAACTGCCTTCTCATGTGCCTGTTGGCTATTTTGATGTCCTCTTTGGAAAATGTGTTTCATTCTTCTGACCATTTTTTAATTGCATTGTTTTTGTTGTTGCTAAGTTGTACGTGATTTTTATATATTTTGGATATTAACCCATTACCTGATATTCAGTTTGCAAACATTTTCTTCCCTTCTGTAGGTTCCTTTTCATTCTGTTTCTTTTGCTGTAAAGAAGCTTTTGAGTTTGATGTAGTCCCATTTGTTGATTTTTGCTTTTCTTGTTTGCACTTTTGGGGTCATGCCCAAAAAATCATTGCCAGGAGAGTATTGAGGAGCTTCTTCCCTAAGTTTTTCCTCTAGAAATTGTATGGTGTTGGGCCTTATGTTTAAGTCTTTGAATTCACTAAGTTAATTTTTGTGAGCGGTATGAGACAGGGGACCGATTCATTTTTCTGCATGTGTTTCTCCAGTTTTCCCTCCACCTTTTTTTTCTTTAAGATTTTTATTTATTTTTAGAGAGAGGGGAAGGGAGGGCGGCAGAGGAGAGAAACCTCAATGTGTGAAAGAAACATCAATCAATTGCCTCTCACATGCCAATTGGGGACCTGGCCCACAACCCATGCATGTGCCCTGATCAACCAGCACCACTTGAAGAGACTATCTCCTTCTCCCACGGGGTGTTCTTGGTTCCCTTATTAGCTGATTGTATAAGCAGGGATTTAATTCTGAGCTCTCTGTTGTGTCCTTGGTTGATGTCTCTTTTTTGTAATGGTATCATATTGTTTTTGTTACTCTGGGCTTGTAGTATAGTTTGAAATAGAGAAGTGGGATACCTCCAGCATTGTTCTTTTTTCCTCAGGATTGTTTTGGCTGTTTGGGTTTGTGGTTCCACACAAATTATAGAACAGTTTCTTCTATTTCTGTGAAGAATGCCTTTGGTATTCTGACGGGGTTTGTGTTGAATCTGTACATGGCTTAGAGCAGTGTGAACATTTTAACAATATAAATTCTTCTGATCCATGAACATGTGATGTCTTTCCATTTGTTTGTCTCCAATTTCTTTCAGCAAAGACTTGTAGTTTTCATTGTACAGCTCTTTTACTTCCTTGGTTAAATTTACTCCTAAGTATTTTTGTTTTTAATGCTATTATTTTTCAGATGCTTCATCATTAGTGTGAAGGAATACAATTGATTTCTGTGTGTTGACTGGGCATCCATAAAATGTCCACTTTATGGACATCATTAATTCAATGATTTATCAATTTTCTGAATGATTCTGGGAATATATATATATATATGTATATGTATATGTATATATAAATATATGTATATATCTTATCAGCAAATAAGGATAGCTGTATCTTTTCCTTCATAATTGGATGTCTTTATTTTTCTATCTTGCCTAATTGCTCTGGCCAGGACTTCTAGTACTATATTGTATATGAGTGATGACAGTAGGCATCCTTGTTTTGTTCCTGATCTTAAACACTATCAATTTTTCTCCATTGAATATAATGGTAGCTGTGATACAGCCTTTATTATGTTGACGTATACCCAGTATGTTAAGAGTTCTTAAACAAATGTTGTATTTTGTCAAATGCTTTTTTCTGTGTCTATTGAAAAGATCGTGTGATTTTCATCTTTCACTTTATTGATGTGATGTACTACACACTTACTGATTTGCATATACTGAACGCTTTTTGTCTCAGGAACAAATCTCACTTGGTCCTGGTGTATAATGTGCTCTTGATATTGGTTTGCTAATATTTTGTTGAGAATTTTTACATTTACGTTAATCCAGAATATTGGTTTAGTTTTCTGTTCTTGTAATCCTTATCTCGTTTTAAGATAATGCTGGCTTTGTAGATTGAGTTTTGGACTATTCCCTCCACCTTGATATTTTAGAAGAGTGTGCTGCACACCACAATACCTGACAAGTTGTATTCCAATTTTCACTTGTTTCAGATAATTTTTATTTCCTTTTTGATTTCTTCGACCTACTGGTTATTTAGAATTGTGTAGTTTCTGCATATTTGTAGATTTTCTCACTTGTCTCTTGTTGCTGATTTTTAATTTTTATACCACTGTGGTCAGAAAAGATAGTTGGTAGGGATTCATTCTTCTTAAAATTTGCTAAAATTCATATAGTTTATTCTAGAAAATGTTCCATTTGCACTTGAGAAGAATACACATTCAGCTGCTGTTGGCTGGAATGTTCTGAAGATGTCTGGTAGGTCAATTATTCTAAGCTGTGGTCCAGTCACATTTTCTTGCCGATTTTCTGTCTGAACAACCTATGCACTGCTGATTGTGGGGTACTGAAGTCCCCTACTATTACTGTATTGTTATCTATTTTTCCCTTAAGATCTGCTAATATTTGCTTAATAAATGAGGTATGTCCAGAAGGTACCCAGACACGTAATATGAAAAATAGAGACATTTATTGAAGAACACACAAGATACGAGAAACATTGGACACAGGACAATGATGCCTCAGTTCCCTTCAAAGCAGGTACCTTGGGACCTCACACAGTTCTCCCAGTCGCCATCAGCTACCCCTTCAGATTTCCCTGAATCTCATCAACAGTTTGAAACCTCATCGCTTTCAAAGATGATTTTAGTTTTGGGAAATGCCAGAAATTACAGGGCACCAAGTCTGGGCTGTAGTGGGGCTGAGTTACCTGGGTGATTTGTTGTTTCACAAAAAGACTCTACACAAGACATAATACATGAACAAGCGTGCTGTCACGATGAAGCTGCCAATCATCAGTTGCCCATAGCTGTAGCCTTCTGAATCATCCGAACAGTTTCCATGGAGGAATGTTCAAGTTTAGCATGAAATTTGATTCAAATTTGTTGTTCTACTCACTCATTTTGAATGTGAGGGCCACACAGTACATAGGCCTCCACAATGGCGTCTCTACCGCCCCCACTGACAAGTACAGTGAAGCTGTCATTGTTCACGTATGCACATTCTAGTCCACTCACCTTGGCTGCCAGGTTACACCAATGTTGCAAACTGTTCTTGTTATAATAACAATAAATGGATTTTTTCTGGACAGGCCTCATATTTCGGTGTTTGGAGCATGTGTATTTCTGTCATAGCCTGCCTATCTATCATCTATCTATCTGAGAGAGGGGAAGGTAGGGAGAAAGAGGGAGAGAAACATCAATGTACCAGAGAAACATAGATTGTTTGCCTCTCACACACCCCCTACTGGGGACCTGGCCTGCAACACAAGCATGTGCCCTAGCTGGGAATGGAACTGGCAAACCCTCGGTTTGCAGGCCAGTTCTCAATCCATTGAGCTACACCAGCCAGGACTGTCATAGTTTCTTGATGTATTGACCTGTTTATCATTATATAAAGACCTTCATCTCTTCTTACCCTTTTTGTCTTGAAGTTTATTTTGTTTAAATATGGCTACACCTGCCTTCTTTTTGTTTGTTTGCTGAGAACACGAAGTTCCATCCTTTCACTTTGAGCCTGAGTGTCTTTGGAAATGAAATGAGTCTACTACAGGCAGCATATATTTGGGTCTTGTTTATTTTTAACCCATCTAGTCAGTGTCTCTTGACTGATGAGTCCAAACCATTTTCATTTTAGGTGATTACTGACATGTAAGGATTTATTGCTGCCATTTTTGTCTTTTGCCTTCTAATTATTTTGCCTCTCCACTGTTTTTATCCTTCTGTTTCTTTCTACCTTTGTAAACTAGTGGTTTTCCATGGTGACTTGTTTTGCCTCCTTTTTGGTTTTGTATTGTGTCTCTGCTGTAGATTTTTACGTATGGTTACAAGGTTTTCATGAAGTATCTCATAGGTAAAATAGTCCTTTTTTTTGCTGACAGCAATTTATCTTGCCTATAAAGGTTCCATCCATCCTTTTACCTTCCCTTTTTATATTTTTATGTCACCAATTGTCTTTTTATGCTGTTACTGTTACCAATTGCAGTAGAGTAACTAGTTACTTTTAATGCTTCCCTTTGACTTTTATGCTATAATTGTTTGATATGTTATCAAAAAATAGTTTTCTTACTCTTAATCAGAGTTTTGTTTACTTTTGTCTTTTCATTTCCACTCAAAGACTTCCACATTTCTCATAAGGCAGGTCTAGTGACTGGTGAACTCCCTCAGCTTTTGCTTGTCTTGGAAAGCCTTCATTTCTCTTTCATATCTTCATGAAGAACTTTACCAGGATGTAGTCATCTTAACCTGCAATTTTTCTCTCTCAATACTTTCAATATGTATGTCATACACTCTTTCCTGGCCTTTAAAGTTTCTGCTGAGAAATCTGCTAACAGCCTAATGGGGTTTCCTTTGTTGGTTACTGTATTTTTTCTTTCTGGATGCCTTTAAAATTCTTCATCATTGATTTCTGACAATTTTAATATAATGTATCTTGGAGAAGATCTTTTTGTGTTGAAATAATAGGGTGTTCTACCAGCTTTGTAGACCTGTAACTTAAGTTCCTTCCAAAGGTTTGGGAAGTTCTCTTATTTAAACACACTCTGCTGCTTTCTCCCTCTCTTCTGGTAAGCCCATTAATCTTATGTTAGCTCTTCTAATGGAGTCCATAGTTCTTGTAGGATTTCTTCGCTTTTAAAAAATCTTAGTTCTCTCTCACCTTCTATCTGAAACATTTTTGTATTTCTAACCTCTGGCTCACTTATTCTCTCTTCCATCTGGTATGCTTTATTTCCAGCACTTTATTCACCTCTTTTATTGAGTTCTTCAGCTCCAGAATTTGTTTGGTTCTTTTTTTAGAATTTCAATTTCTTTGGTGAAGTACTCCTTCTGTTCTTTAATTTTATTCCTGAAATCATTCATTGCCTTCCTGAGTTTTCTTGTAGCTTGGTGAATTTCTTCACAACATTTTCAAATTCTTTATCAGTTAGATCACAACAGTCAATGTCTTTGGGTTCGAGTACTATCCAATTGTCATTTTCTTTTTGTGATGCCACATTACTGTGATTTTTCATAGTGTCTGATGAAAAGTGCCTCTGCTACTGCAATTCAAGTAGCAGTCTTATTTAGGTAAAGCTTGGTTTATTTTGATTCTAACAATTCAACAGGTTTATAAACAGGAGACTTTTATTTTCCAGAAGGTTACTACTGCACAATTTCTTGGCTTCTCCTATTAGAGCTGAGTAGGTTGGGAGCATACTCATAAAAAATGTTGTTGGAGAGGGGAAAAAAGGGTAGCCAGAGAGTCGGGGCAGGTGTTGGTACTTTGGGTCCACAGACCAGAGAGGGGCATCCTTGAGTAGGGGTTGTCCCAGATGTCCATAGGTGGTCCTCTTGCAAGAATCCTGTGGCAGACAGCAGGTAGCACGTTCCTTCAGTTCTCTTTGCCAATTCTTCCCTTGCCCCCAGTCACTGTGATGTCTTCTCAGAGACAGGAACAGGTTTCTCCAGCTGCAGCATGTGTGTCCAGGTAGACTCTCGCTCACCATGTTCATCCTCCACCTTCTCTGCCAGAAAGGTCATGCTAGTCTGCTGCCACCCCTGCCAACACTCACCTGGCTCTACAGCCTCATCTAAGGTTCAGTCCACCCACTTGGGGTCAACAAATGAACAGATCTCTTGGGTGCCCTGGTGTGCTGTGCGTAAGTGCTTCTCTTTTTATTTTTGTTTTGGTTATGAATGTCTGATTATAAATCAAAAGGGAGAGGAAAAAAGTGACACTCCTATGATGATGACACCAAGACCTGTCCAACTTTTACTACTGTTAACACCTTTCAAAAGGCCCATAATCCAGTCAAACTACAATAGTTTTGCTCCTCCAACCACAGTGCAGCCTTTTCCACCTGTGTCAACTCAAATAATTTCTTCTGCCTGGAATGTGCTTCCTATCCCTCTCTCAGAGCCCCATCTATACCATGCTCTGGTATGCTATGTTTATAACGACTCAGTAGGCACAGTTCAAATGTCATTTTCTCCATGATGCCCTTAGCTAGAAAAATGTCTTCCTCTTTCAAATTCCCATGATACTTTTTCCTTATCTTCCTTCGGTACCTAAAACTGTACCTCATATTGTGATTAACTGTGCACCTGGCATTATGTGAACTTCACCCAGGTTTGTATTTTCTTTTTTTTTAAAATATATTTTATTGATTATGCTATTACATTTGTCCCATTTCCCCCCTTCCCTCCCCTCCACCCTGTACCCCCTCTCCCACCCACATTCCCCCACTTTAGTTCACGTCCATGTGTCATTCTTATGAGTTCTTTAGCTTCTACATTTCCCGTACTATTCTTGCCCTCCCCCTATCTATTTTCAACCTACATTCTATGCTACTTATTCTCTATACCTTTTCCCCCCCCCCTCCCCTCCTCCCACCCCCCCCCCTGCTGCTAGCCCTCCATGTGCCCTCCATTTCTGTGGTTCTGTTCCTGTTCTAGTTGTTTACTTAGTTTCTTTTGGTTTTGCTTTAGGTGTGGTTGTTAATAATTGTGAGTTTGCTGTCCTTTTACTATACATGTCTTTTCTTTATCTTCTTTTCTTAGATAAGTCCCTTTAGCATTTCATAAAATAAGGGCTTGGTGATGATGAATTCCTTTAATTTGACCTTATCTGAGAAGCACTTTATCTTCCCTTCCATTCTAAATGAGAGCTTTGCTGGATAGAGCAATCTGGGATGTAGGTCCTTGTCTTTCATGACTTGGAATATTTCTTTCCAGCCCCTTCTTGCCTGTAAGGTCTCTTTGGAGAAATCAGCTGACAGTCTGATGGGAACTCCTTTGTAGGTTACTATACCCTTATCTCTTGCTGCTTCTAGGATTCTCTCCTTCGCTTTTACCTTGGCTAATGTAATTATGATGTGCCTTGGTGTGTTTCTTCTTGGGTCCAACTTCTTTGGGGCTCTCTGAGCTTCTTGGATTTCTTGGAAGACTGTTCCCTTTGCCAGATTGGGGAAGTTCTCCTTTATTATTTGTTCAAATAACTTTTCCACTTGTTGCTCCTCCCCTTCTGGTACCCCTATAATTCGAATGTTGGAATGTTTAAAGGTGTCCTGGATGCTCCCAAGGCTCTCCTCAATTTTTTGAATTCTTATTTCATCATGCTTTCCTGCTTGATTGATTCTATCTTCCTTCTGGTCCACTGTATTGTTTTGAGACTCAGATTCCTTCCTGTCTCTATTGGCTCTCCTCCGCGTATCTTCCTGCATCTCTTTTATGGTAACCTGCATCCTTTCATCTAAATTGCGCCCAAAATCAACCAATTCCGTGAGCTTTCTGATCACCAGCGTTTTGAACTGTGCATCTGATAGATTGGCTATTTCTTGGTCGCTCAAAAGGATGAGTCCTGGGGGACTGATCTGCTCTGTTGTACACATGTCTTATGTCTTTCCGTGTCTCTCCAATTTTTTTTTTTTCCCCGGTCTGGTCGCTCTTGTTACGGTGGGGGGCGGAGCCTTAGGTGTTCACCGGGGCTGGGCGCCCCAGTCGCTAGATTGTGACGTTATATTGGGGGGCGGGAGCGGGGATGGGAGGGAATCAATGGTGGCAGTTCAGTTCTCCTGGGCCCAGACCCTTCCCCGGGCTCCTGGGCTGCGAGCTCTGCCCTGGTCCACAATCGCTGCCCCACTGGGTCCGGCAGCTGCAGCTTGCATACTCAGGGATCACCACTGCGTTCTTGCACCCCAGATGGCTGTCACGCCGATTCCGCACCAAACTTTCCCCAACCTCCGCACGCTGCCGACCCGCGCCATCCCTGCGCCCGCTCGGCTCGTCGTCTCCTACCGGTCTGGATGTACGGGTCTACTTCAACTTCTTGGCTGTCCAACTTCCATTCAGATAAATCCTCTGTCAGTTCTGTGTGTTATGCTGACCGTAATTTATTGTTGTTCTAATCTTGGTTGTGCGAGGAGGTATGGTGCGTCCACCTATTCCTCCATCTTGCCCCAGGTTTGTATTTTCTACAGTGTCTTTCAAAGAGGAGGTCTTTGCTAAAATTTTAGATGATTTTCAAATGTCTTTTTGCTCTCCATTTCTAGCAAGCTATTCCCCAAATAGTATCATTGATTTGTCATTTAACTCTCAAAAGAATTATTTCTTTGAAAAAAGAATTAGTATTTTCTCAGTGTATCAAAGTCAAGAATAATTTCCCCTTCCTACAGAAAAAGTCAACACAAGACTCTAATAGCTCAGTAATTATCATAATTCCAGAAAGCTGTATAACTTAGGCAAGGAACATAAAATTTTTCTATCACAACAAATCCAAAATTTGTTTCCCAAGTGTGGTGAAGACAAACTAAATTATGTTTTTAATGGCTTAAATGTTTGTATAATACAAAGGCCAGCCATGTAAGAAACTAATTTTGCCATTTAAAAATTATACTACTTCAAGGCTATGGTTTTCCAAATGTTAAGATATTAGGAGTAATTTAATAAATTGTACACAGGGGGAAATGGGGGACTTAAGGCAACAGTTCTCAAATTTTAAGGTGAAGACCAATATACCAACCTTCTTGTTTCCCTGAAATTACTTCGGCATGAGAGTCAGAAAACAGAAAATCAAAGTGCACAGGGATATCAGTCAGAAGGTCTTCCAGAATGGCTTTCTGCTGGCTGTAAGACAATAAAAAATTTACATATCAAAATATTATACAGTAAGTTTTTGTTTTAAAGGAGGGAAAAAACCCTACTCTGACTCTGGCATATCCTATATGAAAATGAAAACTTTTAAAACCAAAGCAATTTATTGAAAAGATTGTTTATTTTAGGAAGAAATTTTCAAGAGTTTTGTGAATTATGGCATTCCTAGACCTAAAACTACAAATCCTTAAACTAATAAAATGAACACTCAGTTTTTTTAATGACAACTTTATAGTTTACTATTAACTTACAATTATAAACATATTAAAAAATATTTGGTGAGTTCTACCTAAGGGAATAGTTGTGATATTATTTCAGATTTGAAAAAATAATGTTTAATGTCTTCCTTTTGATGATGATGATGGAAGAGGAGGAAGGGGAGGGGGAAACAGAGGGAAACAGGGAGGAAAATAAACCACCATCACCACCAGCCTAGACTGCCTTGTGTGGATGGAGGATCACCTTTCAGGGAGGATTCTCATTCCAGCTGTGCAAAGAATGTAGAGAGGGGTCTCTTTGTGTTTTGCCCGTGGCACATGCTCTGCAGCAAAGTTCAAGAGCGGAGAAATGTAATCACTGACCTTCTCTGGAGAGGTAGCAAACTCTGAAATGCCTACAAAAAAGGACACCTCTGTTAACAAGTATATATTTTAGCTGGTAAGTTATACTTCTTCAATGTGGCTAATCTGAGAGCAATTCGAGCTATACACCATACTCTCCTAGTTTTTTCCCACCCACCTGACACAGCTTTCAGTCTCTCTTCCTTAAATGATGACACTTTGTTCAGTGCTATTCTCTCTTATTCTCACTCACCAAAGTCACAGATCTCATTGAGCACCTATTATGTGTCACTCAGAATTGATTATACACGAGCTCATCCCTGCCCTTGGGAAATGTGCTCCCACTTTCTTCAGGCAAGCTTATTCCTGTGGTTGCCATCACCATCAATACATCTTGGATTTATCTTATCAGCAGCCACCCAGATCCCTTCCCAAACCTGCAGATCAGTATGTAGTAACTGTCCACCGGACAAGGCCATCTGCTTGTCCTCACAGCCCTCCAAAACTCAACATATGCATATCTGAACTCAATGACCACTGGAAACCTGCTCTTACTGCCTGCTACCTATCTCAGTGACCACTCTCTCTAGCTGTCCAGTGGCTCAAGCTGGTATCCTGAATAAAATCCCTCTCCCTCCCTCCAGCATGTGTTCTGGGTTTCATTGATTTCATTCTGGGTCTCCTTGGTTCCTCTCATGTTTTTACACTTCTCATTTCTTCTGAATACCTCCACCTTCTACCAGCCTACACATCCTACTTTCCATTTATGAAATTCCCTGACCATTCCTTAACACAAAGGAGTCTCTTCTTGGCTTAAAATCCTCTTGGGGCTCCTCAATGCCCTCCAGATAAAGCGCAACTCTAGAATGGCATGAACTCCCCGCATACTCACCCATCGTATCTCCTCCCACACTCCTTCCATTTGGCTTCAACCATACTGAACAGAATTTCTGTTAACACATCACACTCTGGCTTTAGGGCTCCTGCCTCCACCAGGAAGAACCTTCTCTTTCACTGCCTCCCTACCCACTTCCCCTTATCCACAGAGCTACTTTCTCTGTGGAGGGAAGTCTCCCTAACAGAACCCTGAAGACAAGCTCTCTTTGCCTCCTGTGCTCACTTCTAGCTGCAGCACTCACTGCCTTGTCCAAATCACCTATTTACTTGCTAGTCTCTTTTCAATTTCAAGTTTCTCAAGGGCACAAACTGTCTCGTTCAAATGTATATTCTCAGCACTAATACAGGGCTTAGGAAATAGTATGTGCTCCACAAATACTTGCTGAATGAGTAACAAGTGAGTATTTCTATTTGTCAGTGAGCCTACAATATTAAAGATGAGGGGAATTCTGGAAGTCCAAATCTTCCTGTTTCACAAACTAGGAAATTATGGACCCAGAAAAATTAAGTTATTTGTCAAAGCAATGAACAGAAAACAGACTAAAAGCCAGTCTTTTTTTGACTCCACATATAATACTGTTTCAATGGACATCAAGCCCAAAACTATCCAGAATCTATTAAGAAAATTTCTAGAGTGTTGCTGTAATGCTATACATGACAGACTATACTTCAGGACAGAGAAAAGCTGTAAAAATGTTCTTGAATTTCCACTTAAAGCATTTCCTACAGCATCAGAGAGACTGAAGTTAAGCCTCATTTTAAGGAGGGTCTGGTGTTTACCCTAGGATGCTGGTGTAGCTGTCCTATGGTTCTCAAAGGGAAACTCCAAGGTGTGGAAGTGTTCATCCTACTCCATGAGAGTAGTTTAATCACTGATGGAATCTGGTATGTGAAGCTGGATGAAATGCAAGGTGCTTTAGTGAGTTTTAGTTTTTAAAATCCTGGTGAATTTCTTATTTCATCAATATTACTTTAACACTGAAAATAATTCTAGATTAGGGATACACAAATTCCAGGGATGGAAAAAAGAGAAGTAAAAATTAAGTCATTCACTAAGGCTTAGAGGAAAAAATGATCTTTGTTAACAAAAGTGTACTCCGCTATCAAAATAACACCTGTATAAGACACTTAGATTCAGTTTCCTCTTTATCCTGAAAAATGAAGTTGAGTTTTTGAATTTTCTGAGTATTATGCTGGTGCCTCGCTGCCTAAACATCAGAGTTCCCGGAGAAGGAAGCGGAGCCTGAATATTCAATGAAGAATAAGAAGGGCTCTAGGGCCCACAGTCTATGCAGTTAGGAACTGTTTTATGAGGGCAGGTATTCTATCATGTTAAAACTGAAGCTCCTTTTCACTTATTTTTGAAATAGGAGATAAGTTATGATAATTATTTTTTAACAATATCCTCTAATACTTTAAAAGATAAATTCCTTGGATTGTTTACATATAATATTTTACTCTCTAAATCATTTGGCAAGATAAAATTAAAGTGCTGAATCTCTAAGATGTATGGTTTACTGTTTTACATTAGTGATTATCAACTTATCAAGACATAAAATGCCTATTTCAAGGTACTCCTGACACCTTCTATTCCTAATGCTCTTTACAGAAGGGTGCTGCCCAAGGAAATGATGTAGATACAGACAAAAGGTTGAAAACTACTGATTTAAACTGGGGAAGACACATCCCAATTTTTCTGTAACACATTGACTTAGAAATTGCAGTATCTTTAAAAACTGGACATAATGAGATCAGCTCTTTTAAGTTCTATGGTCATCCTTATTAAATAATCTAGATGATTAGAAATATACCGAGGCAGCAATTTTTAAAATGATAAGCATATGCCAATGTATTAGAACACAGATTTCCATGAATTATCTGAAATTATCTTGTCATTAAGGATAGAGACCAATGGCTACCAAATAGAAAAAAAAAATCCCTCCATAGTTAACATCAACTCGCAAACATGTGAGTAGACACCATGAATAAGGAACTATGGTACATGCTGCAGGAGACAAAAGAAAGACACGGTTTTTGATATTTTATTAAGGTGTTAGTCACCTTATGCAAGGAGGATAGAAAAGAGAAAAGGAAATGAAAAAAGTAAAACAGGAAGACCAATTCAGTTGCTGTGAGCTCTGAATTAGGGTGATGACTGTGGGGATGAAAGGGCAAAATGTGGAAGACACCACAAAGGCCAAAAGGACAGAACCTGGTTGTCACTTACATACCTGGTTTTATTTTCATAACCACTGGCTTTCGGTTTTTATCCCTCATTTGTCTGATATCTAACAGATCATGAGGATTGCCATTATGCCTGGGCCAGCAATAGACAAACACTCGAGACCCGCTGCTACCACAGTCCACCACGATGCCATAGTTCACATTGGGGTTGTTAGTGTCTGTAGCTTCAATGTCAGTAACTCGTGCCAAGTACCTTGTTCACAAAAATAAACATATACTTTTGAGACAGAGGAAAGCACCCTAAACGTAAGAGTCAGTGCAATAAACAAATACCAAATCAGTGATTTCTAAGCTGTGCAGTAGCACCAATATACCATTTTCTCAACTGCCAAATTAAAGAGTCAGAAGAAAACCAGTGACAGCAATAAAGATAATCTAAATCAGATATACAGTCATTATTCCTTTAAGGAAGTTCAAACAAGTTCTGAAGAGCAAAACTACTTCCAAACTATCAACAATAACTGAAAAATCAGCTTAAAGATATCACAGAAGAAGCTTATGTTAAATCCTCTTAGGATGTGGATTTGGTGGTTAATGATTAAACAGTATCAAATAGTTTAATTTTTCATGCCCTGCTGTATTCAGCACAGCATCTGTTTCGTGTAGCCACAGCCTCCTTAAATTCCCCCTCATCCCAAACTCTTGAAGCCATGAAATGAATATATGACATCCATCTTGAAAATAAATGTTTTTTTCTCTTACCTTTGAAACTTCTTGTCTCTGGATAGTCGCCCATACTTATTTCGGATTATGACAACAGAAAAGTATAAAAGTGAAACAGCAGCAGCCAGAATACTAATAACAATAATTTGGCGTAAATTGGTATTCAGAATTCGAGGACACCCCACAGGAGAGATGCTAAAATGCCAGGAAGCAGGAAAAAGACAGGAGATGCCAATCCTGAAATTTCAAAAAAACAGATTTTAAAGCAATCTGCTCCAAACTTCACCTCAACTGATCCAAAAGCAAGACATTCAGTTTGAGCTGTCCCTACATCCCCGCCGGTGGGTATCTATAACCCAGTGTTGTCCATATTGCTATTTTGCTACGTAACTCATTGCAGTCATGCACTGCGTAATGATGTTTCAGTCAACAATGGATTGCATATATGATAGTGATCCCATAAAACTATAATGAAACCTGAAAACTCTCATCGCTTAAGTGACATAATAGTGCAACAACTCATTACTCACATGTTTGTGAGTAATAAACAAACCTACTGTATTGCTGGTCATATAAAGTGAAGCACATACAATTACATACAATACATAATACATGATGATAATAAATGACTATGGTGTTGGTTTATGTATTTACTATACTATATTTTTTATCATCACTTGACATATTAAAAGACTTCTTTTTATTTATTTTGAGAGAGAAGGGAGGGAGAAAGAGAGGGAAAGAAACATCAATGTGAGAGAGAAACATCGATTGCTTGCCTCTCATATGAGCCCCAACTGGGGACCAACTCTGCAACCTGGGCATGTGTCCTGACTGGGAATTGAACAGTGACCTTCCACTTTGCAGTACGATGCCCAACCAACTGAGCCATGCTAGTCAGGGCTTTATCATTACTTTAGAGTGTACTCTTTCTACTTATATAAAAAAGTCTCCCATGTGATGAAGACAGCAGCCTCATACATCTCGTGTCTACTGCATCCCTTGATTGTATCATTTTCTCTTGTGCCTGGTTCAATCTTGTGTTGCTTTATACAGTAACGTCTGTACAGGTATACAGCCTAGGATCAACAGAATATAACCTATAACCTACATATGTAGTAGCTACACCGTCTAGGTTTATGTAAGTGTATTCTGTGAGGTTTGCACAATGACGAGATGGCCTACCAACGTATATCTCCCATCATATCCTCCTTGTTAAGCAGCATATGAATATATTATAAATGAGATGAGTGAGAATCAAGCCCTTCTGTTTTCCCTTTCTTCAAAGAATTATGCAGATTTTATTTGTATCCCGCTTTGTTCCAAAATATTAGAGACAGCTTATAAGAATGAGATCAGTAACATACATATATAAATCTGTAATAAAATCAGGTTTAAGAATGATAAAACCAAAAGACAATTTAGTACATATGAATATATGTAATCGGGTAGGCCTTCATAGGTGGCTGAGCATCCTCATGGCCAACACATTGCCCATTATATTAAAAACATATAAATAGCTTAGAAGGAACAAGATTTTCTTAACAATTAATTAAAAGGCAAATTTCTCCCTGATGCTTAGTGAAAATTAGTATTTTTTTAACAACATCCTCATAACAAAGTCAATAAATGAGTTATGTATATTCTGTTTTTCTCGAAATATTCCTGAGACACTTTAGCAAATAAACACTTTTCTTCTCAGTTTATGTCAGGAAAGAGAAACTTTATTAGGCTTAAAAAAACTGCTAACTTTAGGATACATTCTATGGTTGTACACTTAATTTCTACACACTTCCCTTTAAAGAGTGCTTTATGGACTCACAGAAGGAGGTGGTATTCTATTAACCTAGTAGAATTTTCCATTTGTAGTTTCTACTGTTCATGTGGGCTCTTGGGCCAGTCCGTGCAGTTTATGACCCCTTCCCCACACCTCTGAGACTTAGAGACAGTTATCCTGTGTTTAATACAACCCCTCGCAGACGCCAACACACATGTCCTTTCTGACACACTACATTAACCCTGTAGAATCCACCTGGCTTAATGACTTTCTTTCTGTGACAGGTGTCCCATGGGGCCCTGAAAGAACAAAGGTATTAAATAGAAGTGTAGCACAACTCTGAACAATTTTCACTTGGGATTTAGATTATTTCCCCCTCTCAAAACCTGTTTCGGCGGCACCAAAACCTTGGGTTTTCCAATGCAGGGATTAGGCACCATTACTCACCTCCCCATGCTGAAGGGACAGAGGTCAGGCAGTGTTCTGGGAGTCAAACATCCTCCACCATTACAGAAACAATGGGGTCTTCCCGGAGTCAGAACCCTCCTGTTCCAGGAAGTAAGAAAAATCACAAAGATGGCCCAATCCAAGAAACACCTATGTTCTTTATCTATTGCATGTTTAAATCCAAACCCACAAAATCTGGTACCTTATCCTTGTACTGAAGCTGTTAAGAAGGGTTTATGTTGAGCAGTAGCTTCTGCATTAGCACTGATCTAGCCCCTGACTATCTTTCTAGCCTCATCCCCTGACAGGCAGACAGATTTGTACCCTATGCTCCAGCCATATTAAACACAAGCTGCAAGTTACTGAAATGCCTTGCATTCCTTTGCATGTCTAGAATGACTCCTTTGGGTCCACCTGTTGGTGTTCCTATGTAATCCTCATGACACATGTCAGCCACAATTCCTCTGTGAGGACTACTCTAATCTTCATCTCCCCAAAGTACTTGCTCCTCACAGTAGTGGGCTGCAGTATTATACTTGTGGCTGGCAGACTTTCTCATCACGTGGCAAGCCCCTCACTGGCAGGGACAGTCCCTTAGTCTTCTGTTTCCCCAGTGACCAGTGCCTATCACACAAGTGGTGAACAACCATTGTTTGCTTCACGGATGGCTGGGAACGGGAGATACGAAGATGAATCAGACATGGATCCAGCCCTTAAATTTATAATGCAGTAGAGGGGGAAATACACACATGCGCACACGCACACAGAGGCCTGCCTGGCAAAGGCGAAAAAATCCCTTTAATTAGTTCAGGGTTTAGTATGGTGTCCACATTGTATCACAGACACAAAACTTAGGACAAACAACATTTGTGATTTAAAGGTTTATGCAAAAAGGAAAAGTATGTCAATTACCTAAGAGCTTAAATGAATTTTAATGTGTTTTTATAAAGAAGCTACTTTTAGCATTTGAATATAGTGAGATTACTACATTCTATCTTTATTAGAATTCCAATGGCTTAAAGATTTAAATATTAAAAATGTCCATTAACATGTAAGATGAAAATGTAGGCACCGTATTTTTTGGACCGTAAGATGCACATAGGTTTTAGAGAAGGAAAATAGGAAAAAAAATTCTGAAGCAAAAAATGTGGTAAAATATTTAATAACATAAATAATATTTTACCAATGTAAATGTAAACAGAACTCAACAGCAGCATTAACAACCATTATTCCTCCCAAATTTTGGGGGGGTTGCACCTTATAGTCTGAAAAATATGGTAAGTATTTACATAATCTTAGAGTGGGTAATGCTTTTCTACAATGATATCAGTGTCTCAAACCATAAAAGAAAGAAAATACATCTACACATGAGTTAAAGACTTCTGAATGTTTAAAAATAAAAATCCTTTCCCAAACACACAAAACTTGGGAAAATTAGTTGTAACGTATGTGACAAAAGGTAAATATCTTACATATAAAAAGTTCATAAAATAAAATACATAAGAGAAACACTGGAATGGGCAAGGATAACTGGAAATTAATTCAGTAAGAAAAATAAATGGCTGATAAAATAGCTTCATTAGTTTTGAGAGAAATATAAATAAAAACAAGACTTTATCACTATCAGGTTGGTAGAGATTAAGGACTGCTAACACTTGGCAAACAAGGGAGGGAGGAGGGCTAGGTCACTGGGAAGAACCTAAACAGGTACTAATCTTCTGGGGGCATATTGGTAACAGGCATGGCAATTTTTTAACATACTTACCCTCTATTCAACCTATCATACTTCCAGAAATTCATCCTTCAAAATAACAGGGTAAAACTAAAACTAAAATATGTATAAAGATGTTCGTCCTAGTATTGTATATAATAGCAAAACACTGTTTCAAAACTAATGTCTATTACAGGGGATGAGTTAAGTTAAACATGGCCATTTATGCAATAGAATATGATGTGACCACTAAAGGTGATCATGCAGCTCTCTATTTATTGACATGGAAAGATGTCCATGATATATTAAGTGAAAAATTTACACTGTACATAAAATGGAAGGAAAGAAACCAAATTGTTAACAGTGATTAGTTATTTCTGAGTAGTGAGATAATGGATCATCTTTATTTTGTTCCCTAGGCTTGTCTATATTTTTTAAAGGGTGTGTATTAATTTCATCATAAGAAACAACGGAACTATTTTTAAAAAGCTACCTTTGACTGACATCTTCAGTTTCCAGCATCAAATCCTCTTCAGGACAGATAAAGAAAATCTAGCTTAAAAACTCTTCATGATATAGGAATTCTGATTGGAACATTTTTTTGTGATAGTTGAACTAAAATTAAAAAATGAAAAACAACAACAAAAAAGCTTTAGTTAACAGCCTAAAGTCAAGGTCCTTGGGGGAAGCAAGGCCTTTAATGATGCAATGATGAGGACTATGAAGTGACTGAAGGGCACTGAGAAATATCACACCTGACTCTGGATTTCAAGGAGTCTGCAGACTGGTCACAGAGAACATACTAATACCCAGGAAATAATCAAGAGTATAAGAGAAGGCAATATTACATTATTTGGACTATAAGATCTGAGAGAAGAGTTGATGAAGGCTGATAAATAGGAACAGATTCCAGAAGGTCAGAGGCCAACTTTGGAAGGGGGAGAGCAGAGAATGCATTTCAAAAGAGAAGATGCACTGTTAGAAAGATCATAGCAATCTGAGTAAGTGTTATTTAATCTGGTGTTTGTCTTAGGACTTTGTGTTGAGATATGCAAGGATTTCCACAAAAAGGATAAACATATTTTTGTAAGTTACAAAACTTGTGTTTAAGGACAGAGAGAAAACGGGACAGCTTACAAATTGCTGAAGTAATTACTTCTATTTAGGAAAAAAGTATGGCTGAATATTACCCCAGCAGTAAACACTATGGCAATTTGACCTTAAAATGTAAACTCTCATTGTATATGCAGCCAAGAATCTTGGCTCCAAAGTTTAGGGAGGCAAAGTCTTAGTAATATGACATAAAATGCCATGTTTTTTTAAAGACCTAAATTGTGTTAGACCCATCGATCATCAGAGAGATGCATTTACTGCATTACGATTTCAGCTAGTGCAGCCTTCCTTAGCTCAATGTTCCTTGGTGGAGTAAAATACATCTATTTCTCTCACTGACAGTCCTAAGAAAACCAGTGAAAACAATATAAATCACCTGCCAAGTGAAATGGTTCCTGTGGTGGAAAGTGCATAATTCAGTAAGACAGACATTAGCAAATTCTCATCATATGCAAACAAAATCATAGACATGTAAGACTCTGGAAGAGCTAGACTTCTGAGTAAAAAAAGGTGTGATGACACGATGGATGCTTTAAAAAAGAATGATATGAGTATCAAAGGTTACAAGAGGACCCTGAAAAATCAAAGACACCCACAAACACTTCGGTAGATTTTTGTAAGTAACTGTCTTTGTGAGAGTGAGAGGCCAAGGTGAAGTGAAGGATACTCTGTGGCACTCAGTTGTGGGAAAAATACATCAAAACAATTTGATTCATTCTTCGTTTTAAGAAGAATGCATGTAGTTGCATTTATAATCCATATTTTCCTTTTTAAAAAGATTTTATTTTTCTTTTTTAAGATTTTATTTATTTTTAGAGAGAGGGGAAGAGAGGGAGAAAGAGGGAGAGAAACTTCAATGTGTGGGTTGCCTCTCAAGCACCCCCTACTGGGGACCTAGCCTGCAAACAAGACATGTGCCCTTACTGGGAATTGAACTAGCAACCCTTTGGTTCACAGGCCAGCACTCAATCCACTAAGCCACACCAGCCAAGCGCTGATCAATACTTTTTAAGTATTTAATTTTAAATAAAAAAATTTATTTTTCAATATTAAGTCTTACCCAAACATCTTCCTCTCCCTATTCATTTGGAAAATTCTGGTCCCCATTTTAAGAGATCTTTTTCTTGTCACACTTTTTCTGAATCACCTGTGCAGATTCTCAAATATGCAACTCTGACTTTCCTCAAGTTCCAGTTCCACATTCTGAGTTTACTGATGGCTGTCATCACAAACACATTTAGTCTAAGTATGCAGTCACCATCTTTGACAAAAACTAACACCACTTCCCAAGTTCGCCACATCCAAGAAGGGTATCACCACTGACTGGAGTCACCAAGTTCTTAACTTTGATTCCCGCTTATCTGTGTGCTGACATATGGTATCATTCCTCAGGTCCCATCAAGTCGTCCTCAAAGAAGCCACATATCTAACATGACCACAGAAGACATCACCAGACAGACCTCTAGGCAGGTCACCCTCCTTCTGCCTTCACCGTGAACACCACCCTTCCGAAACAACTCTTGTAAAACACTACCTTCAACATATGACCAGCTGAAGAACTTTCTGGAGCCTGTGGGGCCAACACCTACTTTCCTGTGTGCTACCTGATACCTCCATCCATCCACTGATCCCATCTTATTTCACCTCCCCGTTCTCCCCTCAGTCCCAGATAACATCTTTCTGGTCTAGTGAGGTAGGTCTCTTCTCCACCCCACAAGCTGTTATCTTTCTTGTTTCAGGCCTTTACTAATGTCACTTCCTCCTAATATGTCCTGCTCTCAACATTACACTTCCTTCAAGGCAGGGGTCAATATTTTTCTTTGCAAAGTTTACATTGTTATACTTTCTAATGTTTTCCCACACTCTGCACCTATGTTCATTTTTTTAAAAAAACATGCTGAATAAATATGTAGAGAATAAAAATAAAACATATAAATGCTCGGATGAACTCTCATGCCTGTTTCTTCCCTCTAGACTGCATACACAAGGGCTGAGGTCATGCATTACCTCTAGGGATAGAAGAAAGCAAAACACAAATTTAATAAGCAGCAGTCACAGAAACACAGAAAGCAAGTAAATACAGAAATAAACTACTTATACAAACTAGTATTCCATTTTATAATTCTTTTAATGTGTAAAACGATTAACAAACCTGACACAAAGACAAGATAACATCAAATATAAGATAATACCAAATATAAGACAATAAAGAATATGATTCTTTTAGGTCTCTCCAGGGCTGGAGAATTAGGCATTGTTGTTATGCACGTCAGGATAGAGTCAAGACTGCAAAATGAAATTAAACTAGGGATTTGAGTCCCTAATTTAGAATTCTTTAATAACCTCTAGTTTATCTTCGAGCACAGAAGTTGCTGAATTGTAAAGCATCTCTTTCTTTCCTAACAATGATACATGTTCTCTGAAAATGCCCTGCACCGGTGTTCCCCTAACTGGTTCTGGTACATATTCTAGAGAACAAGAGAACTGTTTCTTTAAAAGGTGTCCACGCATTATTCACGTCTGAGAAACACTGTTCGCATCATGACTTTATCGCCCATTTTTTCCAAGGAGAAATCTAAAGCATGAAATTTAGTAAAAGCAGAGCAAAGCAAAATCGACGATGAACGTGTAAATGTTATGATAAGGCGTCCGGCGAGAACCACTCACTGGTCTTTGCAGCTAAATCTCCCTTCTCCTTGGCCAGGTTCCTCCCCGGTGTGGAACGGATCCACCCACACTACGTGTTAGAGGGAAAAGCCAACGTGGTCATCGGAGCCGGCGCGACAACACGAAGCCAGGCTTCTCCTCCTAGGGGCTGGGGGAGAGCACCTGCCGCCCAGGGTCACGGGCACTGGTTGCCCGGGCGCCCGGATGTGGCTGCGTGGTCTGGGCAGGCAAGGGCGCAGACAAGACAAGCGGCAGGAGCCGGGAGGCTCGCGGGCAATGGGCTCGTCGGCGGTTCTCGACGCCCCGGCTGAGCCCCACGGCCCAACAGTCTCAGCCTGGGCCGGCCGCCCTCCCCAAGACTGCGCTGGGAAGCCCGCCTCACCTGTTCTGCAGCGCTTGGCTCGGCGGCTGACGCTCCCAGGGGCGGAGAGCCGCGAGCGGAGCACATAGCGGCCACCACAGAGAGGAGGCGGGGGCGGCAACGCGGACCCCGTTTCCGAAGGCAACGCCCCTCACGGGCAGCCACACCGCCCGCTGGCCTCACCTGCGTTGCGTCACCGCCGCGCCGGGAGCGCGCACGTCGGGGCGGGGCCTGCGTACGGGGCGGGGTCTGTGCTGAGAGACCGGCATTACGTGCAGCGCACGTCTGCGTGATCGCAGGGGCACAGCTTGGTGCAGCGAATGGCGTGAGAGCAGCGTCGCAGAAGTAACTAGTACTGTGGCTTGGTTACCGCCCGCCCTAGTTGTATGGTTGTCAGCGAGCCGCAATGTGCTTATGACATAGTAGTTTACTTTGTGTTCCTAAGGATGATGGAAAATACCACAACCTAACAAGAACTAGTCATTTTTGCTCAACGCTTGATATTTTCCCCCAACTTTTGATATTTTTACAACTTTGCCAGTAGCTATACCTATTTTACAGATGGGGAAACTGAGAGACAAGCTCATTCAGTGAGTCTCTTGAAGTCCACATAAATAGTAAAAGCCAAACATCACCCACATCAGCGCTTATGCTGGGGAAGGCTGATGGCCCCAAAACAGGCAGTGGTTGTGAGAACCAGTGAGGTGAACAACATCGATTTCTGAGATTGACCCCATGATCTGATACTTAGCTCAGGGCTTCTCTCTCTAGCTTGAGGAAAAACTGCCTTGAAGTTACAGAGTTGGAAGAGACCTTGAGAATCATCATGGTTTTTATCCTTTACCCCCTTTTGTTACAGGTGAATAAATTGCTTTCCAGAAAAAGGAAGTGACCATCTAGGTTAGCCACTTAAAAATTTTTTAAATGAGAGCCCTAGAAAGGTCTATTCCATTACCTTTATTATTGTTGTTGTTGATTTTGTTACAAGATGCAGCCAAAAGGGGGGACCCCAAATGGGCATTTGAAATGGGGTCCAGAACTCAGGTGTTCAGGAGTTTTTAAGATGTCTTCACCCCTTCCCCCATAGGTGTGAGTTGGGGGAAGGGGCACACAGAACAAGAACATGCAGGGCAGTTATGCAGCTAATCCATGGCATAGTCATTTAACATACCTATAGCCTTTGGCTGGTCACTTAGATATGCTAAATAGCTATGGCCATGCTCTGGGCCAGGGGGATGGAAAGGGACTCTCCCATCCAAGATGTGACTGGGGCCAGGTCCCCTGAGTTACAGTGCCTGCATGGGAGCTTGGAGAAGATTGGCTCCATGACATGGGGCCGCATCTGCCCAGACCCACAATGGCAGCCCAGTAAAGCTGGAATGGACAACAGATTGAGGGCAAGTGTGGCCAAGTGTGGGAGGAGTCGGAAATGGGGCTGCAGAGGAAGACTGGCACAGGGATTTAAACCCAGATGCAGCAGCCATTGAGGAGGGAGAGCCACACAGCTTTGCCAGAGTGGGGACTCCTGTAGCCCTGCGAGAGAGAATCACCATGTGGCTTTAGCAGAGAATCGCCACTCGGCTTTGGCAGAGTGGTGACCCCCCCCCCCCACCCCGCAGATTTGTGGGGAGAACCACGAGGTTTTGGCTGAGTGGGGATTCCCATGACCCTGGGAGAGAGGACCATGTGCCTTTGCCAGAGTGAGGAACCCCACAGCTTTAGAAGGGGGAGCTACCACCCGGCTTTAGCAGAGATCCCTGCGACACAGCCGAGGGTGCTGGGAACTGAGGGAGGCCTACCAGCCAGGCACGGAGTACTGGGAAGATCCGGGGGCTGCCTGAGTCATGGACTTCTATTTCCTTTCCTGTTATACGGTACCCCAGACTGGGCAAAGGGGGAAGGAAGGGCTGTGCGTGTTTGTGGGTGTTTTCAGGGGCTTTGGGATTTGATGAAGACATTAGGTCACTACTTTAAGTTTGTATAGCATTAAATAAACATTTCCTTTCCTTTTCACGAATATTTCCTTCATTTCACGAATCTCTGGCTTTAAGAGACATCTTTCCTATAGGCAGCGAACATAATGGACCTGGGGGTTTCTTTCGGGTAATAGTATATCGTCCCAGGCCCCCACCCCTTGTTTGTTCTGTAACAATTTGAGAGAGAAAGGAAAGATCAATCAATTGCCTCCTAGATGTGACCCACCTCCTGCAACCTAGGTATGTGCCCTGATGAGGAATCAAACCTGCAATATTTTGGTGTACAGATGACACTCCAACCAACTGAGCCACCCAACCAGAGATACTTCACTACTTTTGTCAAGTAAAACAAGCTTGGGCAGCACTGGTAGTTATACATTTCCTGGCACAGAATGCTTCCTGTGCCAGCACCAGATTGGGTCATCTCTTCCTTGTGGAAATGTTTCATCCCTGGATTCAGATACTCTTCATGGAAGAAGGCCAGCAGTGACTAGGAGCCTTGTGCTTTAGAACTAAATACTGTCTCTCTCCTCTTGCTCCACATAGCAGTCATAAAACCACAGAATGTTCCAGCTCAAGGGACTGTAGGAACTGTCTAGTCCAAACCACCTCCTTTGTGAATGAATCTGGAACTCAGAGAGGCTGAGTGACTTGCTTTGGTCCCTGCAAAGAGGAAAGCAGAAACAATGGCTCTGACTCCTACCTCAGGCCCCTTCTAAGGCAATCTGTTGCTTTAAAAAAAAATGACCAGTTTGGTGGCTTACACATTAGAAACCTCTGTGACATGTACTTAAGGCTAGCTCTGAGAAGCTGAAGTAGTTGGCCACTGACATGCTCTTTCAAAAGAATGTGCCCTTCAAAGTCCTTACCATTTGACATAATGGTTTAGATTATGACAGTCTCTCTTAAGGAGGCCTCCACTAAAATGCCAGACTAGTATTATTATATTACCCCATCAGTATTTCCTGATAATTTGTATGTAATAATTATTTGATGAGAAATAATTATTTGATGGAAAGAAAAGTATAAAGAAGGATGAAAATATGAAACATGGTGTATCAGTTTGTTAGGTTTGCTGTAACAAAATACCCCAAACTTGGTGGATTAAAATGACAGAAATTTATTCTTCCACAGTTCTGGATGCTAGGAGTCTGAAATCACGGTGCTGGCAGGGTCATGCTTCTTTGAAAGACTAGGCGAGGATCCTTCCTTAGTTTTTCTGGTGGTTGCTGACAATCTTTTGCACTCCTCAGTTTGTAGACACATCACTCCTATCTCTGCCTCTGTTGTCACATGATGTTCTCCTGTGTGTCTCTGTGTCCAGATATTCCTCTTCTTATAAGGACATGGGTCATATTGAATTGAGGGCCCACTATAATCCAGTATGACCTCTTCTCAATGTAATTGCATCTGCAATTTGAAAATAGGGTCACATTCACAGGTTTCACAGGTCTGGGTGGACGTGAACTTTAAGGGGACATTATTCAACCCAGTACATGAAAGGACCACATCAGTCTGGGTCATCAGGGAAGGCTTCTCTGAGGAAATGATGTTTGTGGTCACACCTGCAAGATGAATAGAAGTTAACTTGAAGAAGGAGGAAGTCTGGGCCCATATGAAGGAGTATTGCTTCAGGCAGTGGAAACAGCAGAGGCTCAGAAGGAATGGAATGCAACTGTCAGAGTGATCCATCTACTTACTCTCACAAGAGAAAAAAAAAACAACCAAGCTAACAGGAGATACCACCCCCTGAGTACTTTATGCCAGGCACAGTTCTAAGAGAATGAGAAAACATTTCAAATAGAGTGATAATGAAATACATCAAAATTCAGGGAATATAGATAAAGCAGTACTTACCAAGAAAGTTATAGTTTTAAAAGCATATTTTAGTAAAATAAATATCAGAAGTCAATGATCTAAGTTTCCACCTTAAGAAGTTAGGATAAGAAAAGCAAATTAAACCCTAAGTGAGTAGAAGGAAAACAATTTTTAAAAATAAATTAGACAAAATTAACAAGCTACAAGTTATTTCTTTGAAAATATTAATAAAATAGATAAATTCCTAGTGAGATTGGTCAGGAAAAAGAAAGAAAACACAATGAATATCAAGAATAAAAGAGAAACATCACTACAGATCCTACAAAAGTTAAACAAATAAGAAAACATTATGGAAAACTTTACACTGATAATTTTAATAATTTAAATGAAATGGAAAGATTATTTGTAAAACATAATATTCCAAAATTGATGTAAGAAAAAATGAAAAATCTAAATAGCTCTATGTTTTTAAGGTTCCCTTCATCCCTGAATTACAGGCCCAGATGGGTTCCCTAATAAATTTTATCAACCATGTATGAAAGAAAGAAATACCAATCTTACATAAACTATTTCAAAGAAATAGAGAAGGGAACACTTTCTAACTCATAATATAAGGTCAGAATAATTTTGACACCAAGAAATAAAAAAGAAATAAAGTTATATATCAATACCTTTTAGAGACATAGATGAAAAATTCTAACAAAATATTGGCAAATCAAATCTAGCAATGTCTACAAAGCATCAGATAGCTTAACTAAGTGCAGTTTTTGCAGGAAATGCAAGTTTGGTTCAACTTTAAAATCAGAATAAAGGAGACAATTCATGTCATTCATATGCTCTCGGTGTCGAAAAAACATTTTACAAAATTCAACTCTCATTTATGATTTAAACAACCCCCCCAAAAACCTCTTATCAACCATATAGGAAATGATCTTCAGTTCAATAAGGTGTCTGCAAAAGAATGAGACCAAAGTACCTCATTACAGGTTTGTTATTTTTAAAGTACTAAGTGAGGGTTTGGGGAAAAGTGACATCTGGGCTGCAGAAGCCTTCCCACAACCACAGGGTGATGGTAATGCAGACAAGAAGCCAATACTAAACCTGATGAAATAGGCAGGTGGGGTTACTCAGGTCTGCCATGGCACTGAACAAATACCAGCTACTGGATCTACTGCTTCACTTTTTGTTATGAGAGACAAATAAAGCCTTTGTTTAAATTACTTTTGCCTGGATAGCCCATTACTTGCTGTTAGGTCTTTAAAAATATTTGTGGACTAGTTGATTAAAAACTAGAAGGAACCTCAAGTGGGCATATTTCCTAGCTGTTTTTCTTTCATTTGTTTAGGCTTCATTTACATTTTATGGATGAGACAGCTGAGGTCTGAGAAGCAAAATGACTTGTTCAAGCTCCTAAAACTGGAACAGGGACAGAATGATTAAATGTGAACAGCACCAAATTGGGAGGTGGAAATGGGTCCTCGTCCCTGCTACGTTACTGATTGACTGTGTAAGCTTAGAAAATTGAGTTTACATCATTGGGCCTCAGCATCCACATATAATTTTTAAAATGGAATAGGGAATCCAAAAAACCCAAAGTGGTTTCTGTGGTTAGGTTGATCTCCAAGTTTCCTTTTAAGGTCTGAAATCATGGTATCTAAGAGACAAAAGAGAAAACTAGGAACAGCGCTTCCCATTCCACCTCCCCTCTCCCCTTTTCTTCCCCCTTCTCTTCTTTCCTCCTCCCCTCATCAAATCAGGTATAAGATAGGAGAACCCTTTCTTTTTTTCAAAAAAATTAAACTCCAGATTCCTTTAAAACTGTTCATGTGGGAACCTTAATGAATGGATTAGGGCAGATGAACAACCATCAGTATTCAAACCCCAAACAGGATTTCTTTCTAAAAACCCTCCAAAGTGGCAATTGCTTGGAATTCTGCTGGCTTTGCTTTCCAAATGTTTAACCCACTATTCCAGGGAGACTAAATGGCTACCCTGTCCCCCCCCCCCCCCGCCCCCCGGCAGTATGTGGATGCTGGGAGGAAGCAATTGTGAGGTACTAGATATCATGAAACAAAGGCATCGGGTGGCCCTTGGAAATGAGGAGTCCTGTTTGACTTCCAAAGTACTCATGCACAGACTAGTTTTTGGGTGACCTAGCTAATAATCATATATATTTATATAGCATTTGTCTTCAAGAAGATCATAGCTCTTTACAGACATGATGTCATTTATGAGCCCAACATCCCTAAGGCAGGGAATGGGCCAAGAGAATTCTTATTTTATGATGTTTTGTTAGGGCTGGCAAGCACTTGAGATGCAGAAAGAGAAAGTAACTTGTTCAAAACAACGCCAGAATTAGGTTTTTTTTTCAACCCCTAAATTCTGACCAATTGTACCCTAAAGGGGTCACATGGTATATGAATCATTAAATACATACACACTTTTCTGAGGGAGATGACAGGACACACTTTTCTGGTTTTCGTAACAGCACTTTAAATTCCCAGAGGAACATGCCTCTCTCACAGAGTCCGTTTGGATCACAGAGCGTGCCCGGGCCTGGAGAAGCAGAGCGCCTTCATCTCCTGACTGTCGGGGTCAGCACATGAACCATGCTGTTTGGGTTAAGTATAAGCGACACTTTTCACAAGCAACTTCATCTGCAAAAAAGATGTTTTCATTTTCATGTAGTTTTTGTTTCACTTCTCAAATCATTCAGACTTGGGCAGGAAGCAGTAGGTTATTGATTAGACCCCTTGAATCTCGATGCTTCTGTGTTCCTTCCTCACCCCTGTTACATACCATTCTCCTTCCCAGCATTCTTCACCTCTAGGTTAGAGTTGAAATTCCTAGCAAATCAACTGTGGGAATCAGTGGGGTGATTTGATGTCATTGGCAGATTGGCCTCACACCCACCTCCTTAGCGTGACACCCCAAGGCCATGACTGAGACCCCTCCAGCTGTTTAATCTCAGGTCCTAATGCCACCCCACATGGTTCTTATATTCTGACACACTTTACCACTTGCTGGCTCCCAAATCCTTTCTTACTTTATTCTTAGTTTTATTTTTTCCAGTGAAAATAGCTTTTACTTTTTAATTTAAATTATATCTTATTGTTTATGCTATTAAAGTTGTCCCAATTTCCCCCCTTGTTCCTTATTTTAATGCATTTGTGTCTTACACATGTTTCCTATGACTGAAATAATTTCCTCTTTCTTAACTGCCTACAAAAAAAGTTTTACTCATCCTTCTAGTTGCTGCTCCTCAGCTGTGTTATGGTCAAGTTGTCCCTAACCTTCCCAAGCAAAAGAGTCTCTCCTTTATCACTTGGTGCCAGTGCTCGGTTTAACTGCTGTTGGTCTTTGCTGCTATCTTATTCCCCTGTGTATTGCTTGCCTGGAGCAAATGTGAGCTCAATTCAACAAACTCGTGTTGTATGCCCATGACCTGTTCCTCCCAAGCCCTGCAGAACTAAGCAGACTGTAGCTCCCTTATCTTCCACAGGCAGAAATAGGTGTGACCCCAATCCTGCTGCAATGCTTCTCTGCCCCATCTCCAAATTCATTCCTCTTTGAAAATCACACTGTATTTTCTAGAAGTCATGCTCAATAATGTCTCCTTGAACTGAATTGAACAGGTTACCTTGTTCAAGTAAGGCTAACAGTTTCATCTCTCAGAATCATTGGAATTCATATTTTCTTATCCAATGCATTATTCTTTTTAGCTTTGAATAATATTTAGTTGTCTGCATGTCAGTTTTCCATTACCTTTCCCATTGGACTGTGATCGCTTTGAAGACAGGGACTGTGTCTGCTACTTCATACCCTCTGGAGTGCTTAGTACAGAGCTGGTACATAGGAGGTGGTCAGAACATGTTTGCAAAGTGATTAGTGAGTGAGTGAATGAATGAATGAGAGAATGCTATTATTTTCCTTCTCGATCAGAGGAGACATTTATGAAGTTAGCTAGAGCATCACAAGAGAGGTCACTTGTCTGCTTGCTACCCTTCAAAGTCACTGCTGAGAGTGGTCTGGAAAGGGAGGGAGAGCAGGATGATCCAGAGATGAGCTACAACTTTCCTCGCGGTGTTCTGATCCTACTTGCCTTATGGGCCTAGCAGGAAATTCCTTAAGTTTGGGGGCTTGGATGAAGCATCTTCCACTTAGGTGTTGCAGATCAAACCCCACTTTTACGTTTTCTTGATATTTTCAGTTGGAATTGGAACAAGGAGTCAAATGAAAATTTTCAATCCAACATCTTTCTGCTGTTGCTTTGGCCCCACACTCTATGTTCATTCCTGCTTAACTTTCTCTCTGTAGCACATATCATTATCTATTTATTTTGTTGTTATCTAACCCCGTATCATTAAAAGGCAGAAAGCATACAGGCTATTTGAACACATAGAATTTAATATAAAGAATTGTTAATTTAACATTAAAAATTTTTAATGTAAAGAATTTAATGTAAAATGGAAGGTGGTTAACTACTCAAAGAGGTTTAAAAAAAGAAAAGAGGTTTCACAAAGAAGTCTGGAAGAAGCAGGTGCAGAAAAGTAGGTACTACCTCTAGGTTGCGGGAGAGTGGACAGGAAGGAACTGAGGCCCTGGGGAGCACCCCCGGCCCCCTCCAGCCCCATCCCAGGCTGAGATTCAGAGCTCTTCCAGGAGGGGATGGCTACCTAGGACTAGCTGCATAATATGCAGACTCAGTGCAAAATGAAAACGAAAGCTTCCTTGTCAGAAAATTATTAAGAATTTCAAAAGTGCAACAACAGAACCTGGAACCAAATGCAGGGCTAAGTGCCAGGCCTCATGTGATGGACACAAGGCCTGTGTAGCTCTGCCTGAAGCTACTGCAGGAATGCACGGCCTGCTGCTGGCAGGGACATCTGCTGGGGCACTCTGCAGGCCTTCACCTGAGGAAGCCTCCCCTGGGGCAGGAGAGTGTTGTCAGGCCCTGTCTGCCCTGCCTGGCAGAAATGGCTGGGGTGGGCAAAGAGCCCGGCTTAAGGACGGGGCCAGAGCCTTGATAGTTTACTGTGCTATAGAAACCCCAGCTTTACACGCTTTCCCATTTTCTTGCTACAAGGATACATTTTTGAAGTTAGAACAATAAAACATTTTATTTACTTGTGTGTTATCTGGATTTATAATCTTAAACATCTCTAAACATAAGCAGTATTCTCGTCTGCTCTCAACCCTACAAATGTGGTGTGTGGCAATCCTGAGAGAAAAGAGAAGAAAGAGCCTCCTAGAAAAGGTGGCATGAGATAGAACTGAGGAAGCAAAGAGAACAGCTAGTGCAAGGAGGAGGAAAGACTCCTTACTTTTTAAAAATTGTAGTAGAATACATGCAACATCAAATTTGCCATCTAACCTTTTAAAGTATGCAGTTCAGTAATGTTAAGTATCGTAATGTCGTTTTGCAACCACGCTCCAGAACTTCCTTATCTTGCAAAACTAAAACTCTGCCCCCATTAAACAACTCCCCATTCCCCATCTCCAGTCCCCTCGCAATTGCCATCTTACTTTCTGTTTCTATGAATGTGACTCCTCTCTGTACTTCACAGAAGTGGATCACATGGTATTTATCTTCTGTGACTAACGTACTTCACCAAGCAGCATGTCCTCAAGGCCCATCTATGGTGTAGCATCAGTCAGCATTTCCTTCCTATTTAAGGCTGAATGACATCCCATTGTATGCACACACCACATTCAGTTTATCCAGCCATTCATTGATTTTCACTGTTTCCACATTTTTTGCTATTGTGAATAATACCACAATGAACATGGGTGTGCAAATATCTTTTTGAGACCCTGCTTTCAGTTCTTTTTGATAATTACCCAGAAGTGGGATTGCTGAATCATAGAGTAATTCCATTTTTAACTTTTCATTAAACCTCCACACTGTGTTCCACAGTGACTGCACCATGTTGCATACCCACCAACAGTGCACGGGAGTCCTGTCCCGTCTTCTCCACATCCTCGCCCATACTTGTCCTTTTCCATAGTAGCCATCTGGTTGGCTGTGAGGTGGGAGCTGATTGTGGTTTTGAAGACTCCTCTTTTTTCAAGCTAGGAGGGAAGGAAGGGAGGATGAGTGAAGAAGCAGAGCTACTTTGAAATGAGCAAGAAGGACAGTGAAGTGCCTTATAGTGGACCTCAGGAGTTGTGCACTCCTCCAAGTATTCTTCATCCCGGCACCACTGTAGAAGTGTCTTCTGGCTACATGGTAGTGGCCAGCACCATGACTGCTTAGATGTCATCTGAGCTGGCCGAGAGCCCAGCACAGCTCCCACAGCTGCGGTCTTAGGAAGGCACTTGAGAAACTGACTAGGCCTGCCTTCCCCTGTTCACACAGGAACACTGAGTCAGGCCTAGAGGTTGTGGCTGGCCCAACACAGGCAACGGCAACAAAACCATGAGCAATGCAGCATCTGCTTTCATAGTTAATCCCTCAGCAGCTGAGGAGACAGGTGGAGATGGGTGTTGTCATCTCTCAGGGCCATGCCTAGTGCAGTGAAAGTTTCCCAAATACACAGCAGGTGTCAGGTCAGTCTCCAGTGTGGCCCCAGAGCTGGCCCCACCTCGGCAGGACCTGTGTGTACAGCTGGATTCCTGCTCCCCTGCTGGGGAGGAGCCTGGCCTCTTGACCTGCCATGTTGTTGTTTGTTGTATTTCTCACCAGGATATTCAGACCCTGTGTCCTTGGCAAGGAGCCTGCTACCACTCTGACTTTGCACTGGGACTTAGGGCCAGAGTGTTGCATTTCTTTTGCCTATCCTTTAATATAATGATTATTAACTGAAAAGACAGTTGAAGAAGGTTGAGTAGAATATTTACCATGCCCTAAGGTAACACCTCCTTCATTTTTCTCTACATCTCCTCCATGTGTGTAGACAATTTCACATGTTTGCAGTCATGGTGAACCTCAGCCTACAAGGGCAGAGAGTACATGTACATTGTCTCCCTTGATTACTTGGCACTTGGTACAATCCTTGTCACATAGCATGTGGTCAATAAAGGGTTATGGAATAAGTACTATTTTATAATATATTATTTTCATTTTGCATAATAAGAAATTTTCTTATGCTTCCATTTTATGAATAATTATAATTTTTAATGGTGCTGTATTGGCACAGAATAGTAATTCATTAAATATTTTCTTATGTTGGAATTTTGACTGTTTCCTTTGTTGTTGCTTTTACATTAATAGATAATCTTATAAAAATTTCCATGCACATTTTATTTAGTGTCTTTGGAATTAATTTCAAATAAAAAAACTTCAAGAATGGAATTACTGCACTGAAGAGGTTTGGACAAACTTCTGATTCAGTGAGTATTTCTTTAGGTGCCAATACCTCCTGGTAGAGACAATCCATTCATGCCCTTTCTGTAGTACATACTCATGGGAGTATGTCTATTTCCACAGTGTGCCCAAGCCAGTGATGAGGGGCACAGAAGCTACTCCCAAGAGTCCCCAAAGCAGCTCTTAGAGAAGTCTGAAAACATTCACTAAAGGCCCACTAGGTGGCACAGATCTTTTGGTTTTGGGGTAATAAAATAGATTATTAACTGAAACGGTGCCTTTCTCCTAGATCCTCAAGCAACATTAAAAACACATGGCCCCTATCAGAGTAAAGTCTCTGAGGGTCAGCATAGCTCAAGGCAGTTCTTGCTTTGATGCTGAATGAAACTTGGAGATCTCAAGACTGACTCCCTGCATTAGCTTTTATTGCTCCTCTAACAAGTCACCACAACTTTAGCGGTTTAAACCATTGCAAACGATCTTACAGTTTTGCAGAAGTCTGACATGGGTCTCGCTGGGCTAAATTCAGGGTGTCCACAGTGCTGCATTCTTCCTGGAGACTCCAGGAAGAATCTGTTTCCTTGCCTTTTCCAGCTTCCAGAAGCTGCTCACATTCCTTGGTTCACCCATGACCCCCTTTGTTCATCTTTAAAGCCAGCAACATCACATCTCTCTTGGAAACTTCTGTCGTTCTTTCTCTTTCCCTGCTGCACCCCTCTCACCCCCCAGCTCAATAGCCTGGAAATTTCTCTGCTTTTAAAGGACCAATTCGATTAGATTGAGTCACCTAGATAATCCAAGACACTCTCCCCAACTCAAAGTCCTTAACCTTGATCACATCTGTAAAGTCTCTTTGGCCACATGAGGTCACATATTCACAGATTCTGGGGATTGAGATAGATTATCCTGCCAACCACAAAATCTAGAATGGAGATATATTTTAAATTAAAAATATATGCATTCACAAAACATATAGCATTATTTATTCACTTATATAGTGCATGACTGTACTGGGTGACTCAATTGTAAACACAGGTGTGAGCTCAGAGAACACTCCATCACCCACTGGCATTCAGAAAACACACCCTGCAATGTCACGCATGTTCTCCACTGCCTATGACACCAGGTCAAGCCCACACATCTGGGCCTTCGAAGCCACCTGTCTCCCTTCCTTTCCAGGTTCAGGCTCTGCACAACAGCCTGCTCTGTGGGAAGGGGTGGGGGGCTGGAGTTGGGATGTGGCACTGCAGGCAAAGAAAAGAGACAAGAGAGAAGGAGGGAGCCCTGAAGGTGGCCTGGTACCTTGAGAGGCTGATGAGGATGCCCAGCTTCCTAGGCTCTGTTTAAGAGGGTTCCTTTTGTAAGAACAGCATTTTCTTTCTTGGTCATCCTCATCCCTTTGCCTTTCTAAGCTGCTGGATTTTTCCTGCCTGAATCTTGTTTTTAGAAATAGCTTTCTCTGGAGAGGTTCTCTGATGACTGATCCTGACAACATGTGGGGTGTGTGTGTGTGTGTGTGTGTGTGAGTGAGAGAGAGAGAGAGATAGATAGAGAGAGAGAGAGAGAGAGAGAGAGAGAGAGACACTAATGCCAATAGAAATAGAAAGAGTATAGAAAGCATTCAAATTTCTTCCTGGAAAGCCTGGGAGCTGAAGGTGTAGGCTGAGACAGGCCACTGAGTTCAGGGATACGGATCTTGAGGCAACATAGGCAACAAATAATATTTGGGGACTGGGGAATGCTACCATGGGTTCTGGGCCTAGATTTCAGGACCCACACATTACAGCTGACTCTGAATCTTAGCTCTTCACCCACCGTGAAGGCATGCTGGCACCAGATGCTTTTTCAGGCCCTATAGCAAAGCTTCAAACTCACCACTAGATGGCACCCGAGCTGTGGCTCCCCACCACAGTGCAGCCAGCCTGCCAGACCCTGGGTGGTTTGGGACACCTCTGCGGAGTCTGCCCAGCACGTGTCTGGACAGAGTCGTTCCGAGTTCCACCTAATAAGACACACCATGCCTGTCCTTGGTTTTGCTGAATTCCATGTCAGGGTCCTCCTAGACTGAACTAGCCACTTTTTGCCCTATTCTGCGGGTCCAATCATGGGTAAAAAAGAATCCTTTTGTTCCTGTGGCTCCCAAAAGAAAAAGTACATTTTCGTACAGAAAACTGAATTGCTTTGTGATTGTATTTTGTTTGTTTATAAGCAGCACTGAGCCAGACTGGCCTGGGTTTGAGTTTTGGCTCTCATTTTCTGGGACTTAGTTTTCTTCTAAAACAAATCTAATCACCTTTGCCTGATGTGGTTGGGGGAAGAGTAAACTGTGATAATGATGCAATGTGTGTCACATGGTGCCCAGCCCTTAGTTGGTACTTTCTGTCGCACATTTCCCCAGGTGGAGCAGGGGCCCTGTCCTACTCAGCTCCATACACTGTTGGCATCATAGTGCCTGATGTTTATAGATAGTTCTCTGCAGTGTTCAGACAAATGAAGAAAATAGCTCATGAACAGAGCTTACTCACCTTGATTTAAATCAACTAATCTGCTATTACTGAAATACCAAGTTGTGTGGAGGATTCAGAGAATTATAACATAAAACTTCTGCTTGAGGTTCCTAACAATCTGATTGGAGGAGGCAAAACTATCAAAACACATTTAACAGTGAACACAGAAGCTAAGAAATAAAAATGACTAAAAGTGCATGGTACAGACTATTTATAATTAACTTTATAGTTCCTTGAACTATATCTCAAATAGTTCCTTGCTCACTGTCTCAAAATCTGACATTCACAGGGTTAGCTCACATCTATGCTGTTTATGGATGGTGGGCTGTTTGTCAGATCCTGGGCATTTGGATGGGAAAGAGGAAGAATCTTGCAGCAGGGACATTGCACCCAAAGGCAGAGCTGGGTGGAATCCAGGAGGCGCCATGAAAGTGAAACAAGAAAGGTTGGCGTTCGTACTGCCTGTCACTACCAGAACCAATAAGTAGAAAGAAGGATTGAATCTTTATGGGCATTGTATTCAGATGCTTGTGATCTGAGAAGACAGTGACTTATGTAGGCCCCAAAACTTTAACATCTTATCTCAAGCTGACCCTTTTATAAGGAGAAGAAAGGGTAGGTAAGTGGTTTGGAAAAAAAGGTTAATTGGATAAGAGTTTCCAATTGGTGATTTTCCTAGTACTTCTTTATTTGCTCATCAACAATTTTTTATCTGAGTCTTCCCTAGAACACAATGCTCAGATACCTTCTCCATCACTCTCAGAGCCCCTGACGCTGGAGATTGAATGGTTTGTCAGCCTTCTGGAGTCAGTAGTCTTGCATTCCAGTTCCTGGAATATGCATTAATCACTTAAGCCTATTGACTATGACTGAAGCTAAAATCTTTAACTCTTGAGTTCCCCTAGCAAAAGCATTGGGCTCCTAGGGGTGGGATGAAGGTGTCTGGAAATGGAAAAAAAGGAGTTGTAAAAAGGGAGATGAGAGGATGTTGAAGACAGCATTTAACCACTGCACTATTTGGCTGATGATTATTTCTTCTTCCCGACTATAAAGTCATGGAATTTAAATCTGGGAGCTACTTGATCTCACACCCCAAATAGAAGTCTTTAATATACTATCTATGACTAGAGGCATTCAAGTCATTGCATAAACACTTTCTTCTTCATTACACAGTTCTAATTGTAATCATTAGCTCAAAACTTTCCTTTATTTTCTGCACCCTGGTGCTGATTCTGCGCTGGAACCACGTGGATTATGTCTCCGCCCTCTCCAAGACGTCAGTTATTCAAATTGCCCAGAGCCGCTATCGAAAAATCTGACATTCGTACGAATCTAACAAAATATCTCAATATTTTGGGTTAGAGTTTGTGAAATGTGGCGCCAAGATCTCTTGAGCTCTGGCACCAAATCTGGTGAGACTTCAGGTGAGCATTGGAGAGAGGCCATTTTGCTCCTTGGCTTCTTCTGCTACGCCGCGACACAGCGCTAGATGGCACTATGGCCAAGGCCCCATTCTGGTGCTCCAGGTCTTCAGGACTAACAAAGATTGTCCACTTTCCGTAAGAAGTTATCAGTGCCAACCCCATCATGCCTCGTATCACTGTTTCCCTCAGCGACCACCAGAAGTCTAAATCCCTGCCTCAGGAGTTATTCAGCATCACCCTGACGAGTCCCTGACAGGAACACAGAGCCTTTGGCTGTCCAGTACCCTGGCCTCTTGATGACAGCATCGCAGTTTTCCCGCGAAGAGCAAATTCCCGTGTTTGCCAGCAGGTGGCTTTGGTGGGTTCCGCCCACCAGGCCCGGCCACTTAGAGATGCCCCCCGCACTAACCGCAGGGTGCAGGCTGGACTTCACTGATGAGATGGGGGAAGAGGCAGGTGCTAAGGACCGTGTCCACCTGGAGCTGTTGGGCACTAGGCGCTGCTGTGTGGGGAGAGGCTGTCCGAGAAGTAGCCACCCAGGACAGCGGAGCAGAGACACTGAAAGAGGGCACCCTAGGACACGTGTTGTATCTCTGATGCATCCAGGACTGAAGCCAGCCTCCCTGCTGGATTTCCAGGTATGTGAGCAATTGAATCTTCTTTCCTTTGCGTTATCTAGTTTGAGTTGGATCTCTGACATTTGAAACTGGGAAGTCCTAATATAATCCCTAACCTGCTTCACCTCTTACCCCTCCCCTCTGGGGGCACATTTATGACATTGTGCCCTCTTGGAACACACGTGGAGTGGTAGGTCCCTTCTCCTGCGTGCTCACCTCTTCCCAGAAGGCACCTCCCACCCCATTAAGTAAAGTGTGGCACCCCCTTCAGGACACTGGCTGCCCTGCAGGGCTGTCTGGACACAGTCTATCTTTCCCCCTCACCTTCCGGTACCTCTGGGCCATGAAGTGAGTGGGAACTCTCCTTGCTCCGTATTGCCATTTAAAAACCACTCTCTTCCTTCTGCTTCAAACTCTCCAGTTTCTTTCAAGCTTGGTCTGCCCCTACCTTTACTACTGTGCTTAAGGATTAGCCAGCCACGCCACACCCTCACGGAGGACTTCAGCTCCAGGCCTACTGAATTTCTCTGTGGCCCACTCCCAGCCACCACCCTCCACAAGTTCAACATCTACAGGAATGACTCTTCCATCACCCCAGCCACCTGAGGCCTCCTTCTCACTATTATGCTACCACACCACATCTGAAATCTCAAATTCCCACTTACTCATCTTTTATCCTTACAACTCACTTGCTCCAGCATCCCCAGTGCAAAAATTTTTTTGACCTTGAGACTCCCCATTCATGTGATCCCCATATTCTGGATCCTATGGTCCATCATTATAGTCACTCTCCTGAAAACACCCTAAATTCCTTTGTTGGTCTTTTTGACCATTATACTTACTGTGCCGTAATTTTATATTGATGACTTATTCATACTGGGAACTTAGAGGCAGGCACAGAAGTGCCAGAGGTTCCACTTTGTACTTATTCTTCCCCCTCTCTGTCTCTCTTCCCATCTGCTGGGCCTGCTGACCAACAGTGACCCCAGGCCCACCCCAGACCCGGAGGCCATAGCTATGGGGATCTGACACTGGTCCTCGGCTCCTACGCTAGTCCTTTGTGGTCCTACTGTAGCAGCTGGATGTGGCAAGCTTCCAGGATTCCAGCAAATGCCCACTCATGCCCCATGACAGGGCTTTGGCAAGTAGTTTTTTCTCTGATCCTTTAGCTCCGAATTTGGACTTTTACTTCCCTGGCCCCTCCCATGATGTGTAAGGTCTAATTACTATAATCCACAATGCTTACTTAGCGCAATGCCAATGACCCGCCTTCTTTGAGCTTGCCCTAGAGAGGCTGAATATTGCTGGAGAAAAAACACAATCTATAGGCTGCACTGTAATTTGTGACACATACTAGTCGCCTGATTTTGTCTGCCCAGAATCCTTTTCCTCTTTGTATAATAACATCACAATTTTGTTGGGTGAAGTATCCACCCCCCCAGTGAACAGTTTCGGTGAGACTTTCAGTCCAATTATTCTTTGCTTCAATCTAGCCAATCAGATGCCCTCTCCTTAGAATTTGAATGTGGAGGGATAGAACTCATTCATTCCAACAGCCACATTCTAGAACTGCCAAGCATGAGTTCCTGCTTGTCATCTCTGGTGCTAAGCTAGTCCCTGGTACTCCTTCATTTTTTCCTGTGACCATGTAAACCCTATTCTTCCAATTTAGATTTGTAGCCTCACCTAGCCAGAGCCAATGTCTGAGACTTGCACAAACCTCAGATGGGCACTCTCCTGTGCCCAACTATCCCGCTATGTTGCCCTAGTCCATATGGAGTCCTACCTTCCAAGCCAGTTATTTGTATCTCTCCTCTCTTCAACAACCTGAGTTCTGCCCCACCCACCTTCAGTCCAAACTTCCTTAAGAATATGGAAGCATTTGACACCTTCCTATCACCCAGTCTACAAACCTACTGGCAACTGAACTCACATTTTCTGTTCCTTCCAGTTATAATGCCTTCCTTGTAAGCATTCTGTCTCCCTGCTCCTATAAAAGGCCAAGCCCTGCACCTGTGCTCTGCACCCACCTCCACTTGCTGGCTCAAAGATTATGTGTCTGCGTTTATCCTCCCTTTCTCCTAATTATCACTTTCCCTCCCTCTACTGGATCCTTCCCACTAGCGCATAATTATGTCCTAATACCTCCCACCTTTAAAATGTATCTTTCCTTGACTCTATATGCTCCAGTAGCTACCACCCTACTCTTTGCTCTCCTTTCACAGCAAAACTTCCGGGAAGGGTTGTTTCTACTTTCTCACTTCCCGTTGTCTCTTCAATCCATTCCTACTAGGTTTCCATTCTCAGTACTCCAACCAAAGTTGTTCTTGTGTTGCAGTCACGGATGGCACCCATCTTGCCAAATCCTGTGGTTCTTCTCTGCTCTCATCTCGGGCTGTCAGCAGCGCCCAACACAACCACGCTCTCCCTCAGTTTCTGAGTGTGCTCTCTGTTTCTGTGACACTCCAAACTCCTGATTGTCTTCTGCCTCATTAATTGCTCTACAGATTCTGTCCAACTCTCCACCATTTTCCCTCTATTTCTTTCATATCATAATTATCTTGCTTATTTTTTTCAGAGACTAGGTTATTTTCAGTCTCTTCCTATATTCACACTGAAATGTGAGGTTCTTTGGGACAGGAATCTAGTTTTTGTTGTCCACACTGTTCAACTGGCACATAGTAGGTATTCAGTAAATGTCTTTTGAAAGATAAGGACAACACTTTCCCCTGGCCTCTTGTCGTCCCAGTTAGCTTTCTTTGGGCACACTCAGGTGGGCCGGTATCCCAGTACAAATATGGACTCTGACAAAGAGTCTGGGCTGGTCTTAATTCTAATTGGTCTCCTCCCACTTTTCTTCTCATCTGATTTTTTGGCTTCTGTGTTCATCTCTGCTTGCTCCACTTTTAGTAAGAATTCTGTTGGGTCAGTTTAGCAAAAATCCCTCACCCTTGATTTCTGACCAGATTCCTTATCCCTCCATGTCTCAGCACCCTGGCCTGCCTTCAGCAGCACTGCTGTCAGGTTGTTTTAGCAGGAATCCCTGTTACCCACACTGTTTCCTCTTAGTAATTTTTCAGCGTCTGACCCTGCTCCTTGGCTATAACTTTCCACTCATCCTTTTTGGGTTCAGAGTTGAGCCCTTCCCTCCCCCCTGCTACAACACCCCATTATGGTAGTTCCCCTTGAATAAAGTCTGCCTTACTGTCTGTAACAGGTGTCATGAAAAAATTTTAACAATCCTAGAGTCTTATTAATACAGCCTAAAATCACTGCAGCTTCTCCAAAGCCGTATTCCAGGCTGTCTCACTGAAGTACTTGTGAATGGTGCCCCCTGGAGTTGTGCCCTCGGTGGCTCCCTGTGCTTCATGGTTCCCCAGCGCTGAGTGGGGAGTTAACTGCACTTTCAAAAATTTCAGTTCTCCTCCTTTCTGTTATAGTTTCCTTTCCTTTTCTTTATTTTTAATTTTTTTGGTTAGAAGAGAAATCATAATTTTTCCTCATAGGAAGAGTTTGGTCCATCCTTTAGGTCTGTGAGTTTAGAATGTTGCTGCTGCCATCCAGCATATTAAGTAAGTATGTGCTCCTTGAAATTTTTGTAATCCTGCTTTGTGCATCTTCATGGAAATGTTAGACTGGGTAAGGTCAAGGTCAGACAACTGTGACACACCCACAGAGACCTTCCCTCAGGCTGGTCTTGAGTAAAAGATTAATCCTCTTAGGCATACCTGAGCATATTATCATTTTAGGCACCCCAGGCTCTCAAAACACTAAAAAAAAAAAAACCCACAAAAACAAGAATGTTTCAGAATTACAAATGATCAAATTGAATCTTGTGTGGAAGGAGCAGTGGACCCGACACATTAGGTTTCAGTTCTTATCTGATTTGATACTTTCTAGATCTATGAACTTGTCCAGCCACTCACATTCTTTACTGCAGTCTGTCACATCAGTAAAATGAGCATATAAAAGATTTCAAGTCTAGCTGCAGGGTGGCAGATGAGTGAATCTCTTGAGGTACATGAGTGCCAGAGATCTATGAATCTGTGACTCCCACTAAGGTCAGGCCCTCCTCATGAATGAAGTGGGCTTTTAGCATCTGCTTTTGTGTCATTTATAACAATGAAGCATTGGGGGGATACCCAGATTACCACCAAGAAGATATAAATTGTAATGCAGGCACAATGGCCACTGCACAGCATTTGAAAATCACATTTGGAAGACTCCTTTAAAGTGTGGAAAACTAGGTAAAATGTTATTTTATTTATAAAATAATCCTGAAACAATGTGGAAGGAAATATATGAAGTGCCCTTAGTTGTTATTTTGGTGGGATCATTAATCATTTTTTCATTCATTCTACTTAGCTCTCTATTTTAACATTTTTTGTGTAAGTATATTTTACTCATAAGAAAAAAAAAACTGGAAAACATTTTGAGGTGTCTAATACATGTATAAGTCACTTTGTACATGTTCATGCTTTTAACTATATGAGTTCCACTTGGGGGATTTAATCTATATAGTAATTCAAATTACAGAATACACTACATACAGAGATATTAATGTGATACAATTTATATTACTGTAAAGTTGGATACAGTGTAACAAGGAAGAAGCATTACATAAAAACACATCATCTAGTTACAATCAAAGATGAACTTTTAAAATTGTGTATATAAAGTCTGTATTAACAAAAGCTTATGAGTCAATGTTAAGCAAGAAAGAAGAATAAAATTATATTTTGATTACAACTATGTTATGAAAAAACAAAAAATAATGCACTAAAATTATTTTGGGTGGCAAGACTTAGGGTAATTGTAAATGTTATTTTGATTTTTTTATACTTTTCAAATGTAAACATTTATTATTTGCATAAATATAAAAAGAGTACAATTATCTTAAACTAAAAACTACCTGCTGTATGGGAGGGAGACTGATGAGTCAAGCCTATCTATTCTGGGGAGGCTTTTGGGGTTGGGTGGGGACCAGGCTGATAAACCACTATCCTCATTCAAGAGCACCAGAGGCCCCACCCCCACAGCAGGGGCCCCCCAGTCCCAGTTACTCATTGTCAGATGGAACACATTCCCACCCAGCTGGATGCAGCCTAGGCCCTGGAAGTCCAACCCAGGATGTGGGTCTCTTCCTTGGTTGCTTGAAATCCCCAAATAGAAGAGAGGGGGCCTTCCACCCACTCATTCTTCCTCAGGCTACCCCAACCAGAAAAATTCCCTTGTTCTAGTGTTGGTGTGGATGTGGAGAAAAGGGAACCCGTGTACACTGTTGGTGAGATTGTAAGGTGGTCAGCTACTATGGAAAACAGTATGGAGGTTCCTCAAAACATTAAAAATAGAGCTACCTTACAATGCAGCAATTCCACTGGGTATATGTCTGAAGAAAACAAAGACACTAACTCAAAAGGATACATAACACCCCTACGTTCATTGCAGCATTATTTACAGTAACCAAGATATGGAAGCAATGCAAGTGCCCATTGGTAGATGAATGGATAAAGATATAGTGTGTATATACAATGGAATATTACTCAGCAATAAAAGGAATGAAATTTTGCCATTCGTAACAACATGGATGGACCTAGAGGGTATTATGTAAGTGAAATAGGTCAAACAGAGAAAGACAAATACTGTATGATTTCACTTGCATACGGAATCTACAAAACAACTCCCACCCTTGAAACAAAACAAAACAAAACAGAAACAGACTCATGGATATAAGGTGAAGAGGATTAAGATGTAGAAACTTCCAGTTATAAAATAATGTCATGGGGATGTAATGTACAACATAGCAAATATAGTCAATAACATTGTAATAACTTCATGTGCTAACAGGTGGTAACTAGACTTATGATGGGGGTTGTTTTGTAATGGATATAAATATCAAGTCACTGTGATGTAAACCTGAAGCTAATAAGATATTGTTTGCTGGACTTCCGGCCAAGATGGAGGCATAGGTGGATGCACCATACCTCCACGCACAACCAAGATTGGAACAACAATTTAGAAACAGAATAACATCCAGAACTGACAGAAAATTGATCTGAATGGAAGTTGGACAACCAAGAAGCTGAAGTAGACCCATTCATCCAGACTGGTAGGAGGTGCGGAAACGGGCAGCCAGGCACAGGTCGAGGTGTGGAGAGCAGAGAGAGTTGGGCACGTAAGGCATCTGGGGGTGCACAAGACCATAGCGGGTGGACCCTGAGTGCGCAAACAGCAGCTGGCAGACCCTGGCCAAGGGGTGGCAACCGGTAGACCCAGTGAAACAGTGATTGTAAAGCAAGGCGGTGTGTGCAACCCAGGATCCCAGCTCTGGGAAATAGAGCCTCGGGACACTGAGGACACCTGTGGAAGTTGAGGCACATAGAGAAACACTCAGCCTCACAGGGGAGGTCCTTGGAAGGTCCCACGGTGTGCACAAAGGCCACCCACACAGGAACTGGCACCAGAGGGGCCTAGTTTGCTTGAGGGAAGCAGCAGAAGGGACTGAGGTCCCACGGAGAATGGAGCAACTGCCATTTTTCCCTCTCGACCCCGCCCCCACATACAATGTCACAATCCAGCGAATGGGGTGCCCAGCCCTGGTGAACACCTAAGGCTCCACCCCTTACCGTAACAGGTATGACCAGACCAATAAAAAAAAAAAAGAGAGAGAGAGATGGCTCAAACAGAAGAACATATCAAAGCCCCAGAACCCATCCTTTTAAGCGACCGAGGGATAGCCAACCTATCAGATGCACAGTTCAAAACACTGGTGATCAGGAAGCTCACAGAATTGGTTGATTTTGGTCACAAATTAGATGAACAAATGCAGGCTACAATAGGAGAAATGAAGGAAAATTCACAGGGAGCCAATAGTGTTGGGAAGGAAACTGGGACTCAAAACAATAGAGTAGACCAGAAGGAAGAAAGAAACAACCAAACAGGAAACAATGGAGAAATAAGAATTCAAAAAACGAGGCGAAGCTTAGGAACCTCCAGGACATCTTTAAACGTTCCAACATCCGAATTATAGGGGTACCAGAAGGAGAAGAGGAAGAGCAACAGATTGAAAACTTATTTGAACAAACAATAAAGGAGAACTTCCCCAGTCTGGCAAAGGAAATAGACTTCCAGGAAGTCCAGGAAGCTCAGAGAGTCTCAAAGAAGGTGGACCCAAGGAGGAACACATCAAGGCACATCATAATTACATTACCCAAGATTAAAATGAAGGAGAGAACCCTAGAAGCCGCAAGAGATAAGGAGACAGTCATCTACAAAGGAGTTCCCTTCAGACTGATGGGATTTCTCAAAAGAGAAGTCAGCTGATTTCTCAAAAGAGATCTTGCAGGCAAGAAGGGGATGGAAAGAAGTATTCCAAGTCATGAAAGGCAAGGACCTACATCCCAGATTGCTCTATCCAGCAAAGCTTTCATTTAGAATGGAAGGGCAAATAAAGTGCTTTTCAGATAAGGTCAAGTTAAAGGAGTTCATCATCACCAAGCCCTATTTTATGAAATGTTAAAGGGATTTATCTAAGAAAAGAAGATTTAAAAAAACATGTGTAGTAAAAGGACAGCAAACTCACAATTATGAACAACCACACCTAAGACAAAACCAAAAGAAACTAAGCAAACAACTAGAACAGGACAGAACCACAGAAATGGAGATCACCTGGAGGGTTATCAACAGGGGAGTGGGAGGAGGAGAGAGGGGGAAAAGGTACAGAGAATAAGTAGCATCGACGGTAGGTAGAAAATAGACAGGAGGAGGGTAAGAATAGTATGAGAAATGTAGAAGCTAAAGAACTTATAAGTATGACACATGGACATGAACTAAAGGGGAGATGTGGGTGGGAGAGGGTGTACAGGGTGGAGGGGAGTGAAGGGGGGAAATGGGACAACTGTAATAGCATAATCAATACAATATGTTAAAAATAATAAAAAATAAAGGTAATTGAAAAAAATTTTAAAAAGATGTTGTTTGCTAATTATACTTCAAGAAAAGAAAAATGGAAATCCCCTTGTTCTATTATTGTCACCTTCTTTTTCTCCTTGGGGCACTTCTGATAATGTTGATCTTAAACAAATAGACAGCCAAATATTTCTCCAGCAAAACGGGTTTATTTGGGAACAACGGAGAACTGCAATTCGGGACACGTGGTCTAATAATGAACTGAGTGCAAGTCCAGAGAAACCACAGAGAGAAAGGTCTTTTATAGATGTGGGAGGGGCTGTTGGAAAGGAAGAGTGCATGAGAGTGAAGTGAACATTGCAAGTACAGTGACTTTTCATTGGGTGAATTGTGGTAGTCTCCCATTGTTTGAGTTGTTTTAGACGAGGAGGAATCTTTTCTTTCCCTTGCTGCAGTAGTGAATTACTGTCATTTCCTGCTGGGGGTGCCAGGTGTACCATTTCCAGATGAGGTTGTAGTGTGGGTTGAGTGACAGGTGTGTGAGAGCTCCCTTAGCTTCCTGACTCCATTTTAGATGAGATTTGTTTATTAATGTTCACAATGGCAATGAGTTTGCTGCTGCAGGACAATAGCTTACTGAGTTCCCACAGCACACCAGTCCTGTTAGAGTATTTTAGTGACTCCTCACAATATAAGGCCTGCACACAGCTTCTGAGACATGTATGGTTATCTTCATTTAGCCAGCGAGCTGAGATTTTGAGAGATTAAGCTGCTTCCTTGAGATCACACAGCTAGGAAAAGGCTAGTCCCATTGACTGTCTCCAGCCCAGAGTCTGAGCCAATGTCTTAGCTCAGCTGAATGAATGCCCAGCCCTTGCTCTGGGCTATCCCGTTGCTCCCCCCACCCCCCCACCCCCCCACCCCCCCACCCCCCCGCCCCGTAGGAGCTACCTCATCATTCACACCAACTGTGGCCTTCTTACGTCATGCTCCAGTCATCCTTTCCTCCAGCTCCCAGAGATCAGTGGCAGCAATCTCAGTGGCCTCTGAGTGTGTGTGCGTGAGCCTGTGTGCCTGTGTGCACCGCTGGCTTGGGGTAGTCCTAGGCCTCTGAGTTGGGCTTCAAGACTCTACCAGACTTGGTCCGACATAGACCCAGCTTCCTTTGGATAATTGCTTCCTGGAGCCACTGTGGCCTCCTGTTCCTATTACTGAGCATTATTACTAAGGGTCAGGAACTGGCATGGGCTGCTGCTGCTGTCCAGGCAAGAGCCCCTTTAATTTCTTTGTACACGTTTTTGGTTAAGGAAACCCCAGGAGGAGAGTGACCTCACAGGAGGGGTTGCCCACACAGCCACCCACCAGAGCCCTCCAGCCTTCCCTCTGGAACGGAATCTAGCACTCTGGATATTCTTTCCCACAGCCTTGCTTTCCAGCTCTCCTTTCTTCCTTCCCCTCTCTTTCTCTCCCATCTTCCTTACTGACCACTGACTCTGTATACAGTCATATCTCTCTCTCTCACTCACTTACACACGTTTTCCCTTCAGCCACCCTCACCACCACGCCGACATAGCACCTCCAAGAAGGTAGTAGAGTCACTCTCTTATTTTACTCCCACATTCAGAGAATCCTCAAGGCTTAGGGCCATCCAGCGGGGAAGGGGGCCCAGCAGAGAGTGCGGCCCAGCCCAGGAATGGCTCAGTGGCCTGGGGCCAGCCCAGGACCAGATCCTCAGAGGTTTACCCTTTCTCCTGCCCAGAGGGACAGTTTTCAGCACGCCCGCCCCAATTCCCTGACAGCTCGGTTTCTCTCGGGTCAGAGGATGTCAGCTTGGTTCCCAGCAAGTGTGCAGCTGCTGGACTAAAGGGCTCTGCTGGAGGGCACATGTCCCCAGAAGCAGCAGGGGTGGAAGGTCCCAAGCTCTGTCATCTGAGGTTGACAGATGCAAACTCCCCTCTACTTCTAAACAACCTGAAACAAACTGTGAGAGGGGCAGCTGCCAATAACAGCCTTCAATGAGTGTGCAGCCTGAAGGTACCTCATTCCCCAGGTGCCTTTACAGAAAATATGACACCTGGACCTCAGCACAGCCGTAAGGCCTGGGAATGATTGCTGTTCCCATTTCCTGGAGGAGGAAACTAAGTCCCAGAAAAGAAACGCAGCTTGTACAATTCAGTGGAACAGCTGGAGCTCAGACCCCAGTCTGGGGTTCAGAGCTAATCTCCTTCCTTTCACTGGCTTCCCTCTTCATCCCGCCTCCACTAAAAGGGCAGATCCCTCTGGTTTGGTCATTGCCTCCACTTAATCATCAGCTCACACTCTCCCAAGCATAATTGGAGGTTTTCCTGAGAAGGCAATTCCATTGTGATTGGTCACAGGACTGACACCTGGGAGAGGGCCCCACTTTGGGAAGAACCGCACCCATGTCAGCCAGGGCCACCAGGGAGACTGTCTTCTGAGCTAATCTAGGTTTTGTCACCTAAGTTTTGTGCCCAGAGATGAGATGTCCTCAGCGATTTCCTTGCAACCAACCACTCTGCCACTGCATCCTCACAGGGTGAGAAGGGAATTCTGCCAAGGCGGCATGTGGGCATCACTTCACTTCCACTGGCAGGGTGGCCCACCCAGCTGAGTGCCTGGCTGTCTTGTTTCCAAGGCCCAGCTGAGCCTCGGGGACCCCCGTTCTCTGAGCATCCTGCCGGAGCTGTCGGAGAGTCGCAGGCAGACAGTCTGGAGGCACCAGCTGCCAGGGGAGCTCCCCTTTTAGGAGGGAACTTACACTGAGTATGGCCTCTGACCTGAGCCCCTCTGTTCCCAGATGAACCTGGCTCAGCAAGAACACTTAGCACTGTGACGGAGGTGTCTAAAAGTGCCACCCCCATTGAAGATGGGAGTGGAAGCAAGGAGGGGCAGCTCTGCCTGCTTTGGGGCAGGGTGGGGCTCCCAGGCTAATTGCAGGTGTGTGAGCCAAAGGTCTTCCTTTCTGCACGAGCACCAGGGGCGCTTCATTTCCCTGCGCCCCTCCCCTTCTCTGCCAGACCCACTGGCGCTTGCTCCAGTCCTTCTCTGACCCCAGCCTCCGGAGTGGTAGCGAGGGACTGGTTTTCCTGGTTTACCACATCTTTCCATTACATTTTCGTTGTTTCCCTGCCTTCCCTGGTCGCCCTGTGCTGGCCCCACCTAATTACAATAATAATTACAACAAAAAGAAGCTAGTGTTTACTGAACATATCAGGCTTATTAAATCTTATGAACTCCTGCAGCCAGAGGGAGTAGGTACCATCAGCCCCATCCTATAGTTGAAGAATGGGAGGCTTAGAGAAGTCAAGAAACTTGTCCCACGTGGCCAGCTGGTAAGCAGCTGCCCAGGGCTCCCACCCACACCTGCTTCACAGTCTGGAATGCCGGACATCTTTTCCCCCACCCAGACCCTCCAGTCCCGTGTTCCATCAGTCAGTCCTCCCAATCAACAAGTATCTTTAGGCTGGGGCACCTGAGTTGCTGAGGAACTGGCTGAGGAGACAAAGACACGCAGACCTTCATACATAACAACCTGTGCTACCTCTGCCAAGTCACTTCCCTTCTCTGGGCCTTAGCTTCCTTACCTGCAGATTGAGGGGCGTAAGTACAAATAGTTGTGATCAGTAGCATACCCTACTTAATGAGGTGGGGACGCTAAGACCAGGGATTAGGACCATCCCAGGAAACAGCTAGAGCAAAGCCAGAAAAGCCAACCAAGAGATCTGACCTTCAGGAGAACATTGGTTTGTTCCTGAGAATAGGACTGACACCCAGGAATGAGCCCAGGTGGCCCAGCAAGAGGGGAGGCAGTGCTCTGCTTCTCAGCCCTTTGGAGTTTCATCCTGGGGGCTGGGGGTTTGCCTTAGTCTCAGGGCTCCAGGAAGAATGAGTTGGATGCCTCTGATCCTGCCACATCCGTGCCCTGACCACAGAGCTGTTTCAAAGCCATTTTCCTTAGAAACAAGCAAGAACCGGTGTTAGAGTTTGCAGGACTGACTGAGATGAGACACCTGAAGGTTTGGAGACGAGTGACTGACTCATCTGGCAGGCTGCCTTGCCTTCCAGGCAGCAGGGTAAGAATGCACACAGCTTGAGGCCCTGAAGAAGGAAGTGTTTGCATGGGTGCTTTGGGGAAAAATGAGGCTGGGAGACCTGAGTGGCCTGTTTGCATATTTGGTTGCAAATTCCTTTTCTCAGTCACCTGTGTTTCCATGGTGCTCCAGAGGCATGTACGTGTTGGAGTTAGGTAAGACTGTTGCCCCTCCTGACCGTGTCTCCTGACATTCCGTTATGATGCCACCTGAAGTTCATAAGGCACAGTGCCACCTACACGCTGCCGCACATACATTATCTTGATGCATGTGTACTTACCACTTGTACATCATCAGAGCCAGATGGGATGTTCTTCATAACGTCTGACTCACAGACAGGGACCCTGGAGCTCCAAGGCCTGGCCTCGCTGAAATCCTGCACCGGGACCCCCGGGGCAGGGGCGGGGTGGGTTCTGATAACCCTTCCTGATTTGTTAAACCCCACAGACCCATATTCTCTCCTGTTTCTTTTCTTTTTTGTTCACCCCTTTGCACCCTTTATACCCAAAACTGCTCCATATGTGAACTTCACTCACCCCTCCAAAGACTGAGGAGACATTGCTTTCTATGGCCTAAACTTGGCTTTCAGTTTAGGAGGAAAATGGTCAAAGGATGGGCTGAACTGACCTTGTCTGTGATTGTCTTGTGAATTTATATTTGTGAGATCCTTTTAACTTTTAGAAATTAAAAAAAAAACAAAAACCACAGGTGTCGTTTGGTCCCTATGGGCTGGAGTGGGAAGGGCACCCAGGGTTCGGCAGCTGGTTCCCAACACTGACCCTGCCGTGTGCTCCACACGCAGCAAGTCACTTCATCGCAGGGACCCGGCCTTGGAGGGTGGCTGCTTCCCAGATGAGCTCAGTGGTTTGCTCAAAGGCACTTGTTTAATAAGTCAGAACCAGGATTTCAAAGCACGGCTGTCTGTTCCCTAGCCACCCTACCGTGGGGGTGGCAGATGTGACTCAAACTTGGGTTCCTCGCTGCCAACCCAGCACCGGCCTCCACCACAACTCAAGACTGTGATTGTGGCCCCACGGTCTGGAGTTTATCTTTCTCCATCTCTAAAGGAAGGCACCTGGAGAGAAGGTTAGACGAGTAGTGCAGGAGGCTGAGTAATATCCTCCCCGCCAAAGATATCCCTGTCGTAATCCCTGGGATCGGGAGCATAACCTTATATGGTAACAGGGACTTGCAGGTATGGTAACCAAAGGAGCCTGAGATGGGGAGATTAGCCTGGATTATGCAGGTGTGCCCTAAATACAAGGATCCGTCCAGAAGGAGGCAACAAGTAGAGGAGGAGGTAGGATATGTGAGGAAGGAAGAGGAGGGTGCAGTGGTGGGAGGCAGGGGGTGGGAGACAAAGGAATGCAGCGTGCCTCCAGAAGCTGCCAAAGGCAAGGAGACACACCCCTAAAAGCTTGCAGTACTCCTCCTGGTCTGGACACCTTGACTTCGCCCAGTGAGACTGATTTCAGACTTCTGGCCTCTGTGGCTCCAGTTAAAGAGAATAAATGTGTGTTATTTTAAGTCACCATTTGGGGGTAATTAGTCAGACCAGCCACAGGAAACAATACAAGTACTATTTGCCTACTTAAGAAAATAAATTGAAACACTTAAAATGTATCCTTTCAAGTGTAAATTCTCTACAGTTATTCACTGGAAACAGAAGCCGTGGTTGCTTTGCTTGGTTGGCTTCTGGATATTTGATTTTAAAATCATTTTAAGTTACTAATAAACTCAAACTATACTAGGCCAGGTATGGCAAGACCTAATGTTATGTTGCAGATATGGAACTTTTGTTTATGTATCTGAAAGTGAATTTTAAAGTTTCTGTTTCAAACTTCTGCCAATCAAACTGACCCCCTTCAGCAGATCTAAGAAGGAAGCACACTTAGTACCTGGAACACAAATACTATATACTTGGGGAGGAGGAAAGAATTTGCACTTTACTCTTGAGTTCACTTCTATTCTGGTGAATAATTATTTGTTCAGTTATTGTTCAGTTATATATTTCTGTCTTGGATGAAGAGGTCTACATAGAGATGTATCTTTTTGGTACATAATGTAATTTTTCAGCTTCATATGCATGATATACATAACTTATCATTCTAAACAGTATAGTAAGACAAACACATCAACCCTTTAGTTTTGGGACCAGATGTGTAAGTAGAAAGAAAATTCATGGCTTGCTTATTCTTCTCCCAGAAGAAGTTAGCTTGTGGATTTCAGCCTTGCAATATCTCTTGGATGTGTTTCTGTTTTTTGTATAATTGTTACTCACAAAGATGATGTTTATCTCACACATTGTCTGGCTGGAATTACCACTGACTATGCAAATTGCTATTTGTAATAATGACTGTTTTAATTGTAATCTTTTTGTTACCGAACTCAAGAAGTTCTCTGGTTGGGGTATGCTCTTCAAGAAAGAGGCTGGCTGTTGTTAGGTAGTTTTATTTACTTGTAGCAAGTAAAGGAGACAGAATTCACACCCACAGCAATGTCTCCTGGAAGGGAGGCTTAGACATTACTCATATACACTATTTTGTTAATTACGTATTGATTTCTTCTTTGCAGTTGGCTACACTTGATCCTATTAGGTTTCTGTCAAGCTCATCCTGATTAACAGCTGTATCTGCAAAATACCATGCTACATTTTAACATTTAGTAAGAACTGCCCAGACCTCCAGACCTTTGACCTATCTAACACCCTCGCCTGTGAACATGGACTTGAGCAGTATAACACAAATATCTAGCTGGCATGGGAGGTGGCACACGCCATGGCCCTCATTAAGTATTTGAGAAGCAGCTGAGCAGGTGATCCCCAGGCTCATTTAACAGGAAGTTAACTGACAGACCGTGGAGAATCACCACGTACTTAGAATGGTGTTCACCAATCTTTTCTTGGTGGCAAGACTGTCAGCTTCGAGGCTCAGAAAAGTGTCACCTTGTACACCCTCTGGGCTACAATAGAAACAAAGTATGAAACATAGAATATGAGTTATTAACCAGTTCTAGTATAACAATGCTGACTCAGAATCGGAAGAGCAGTTGGAGACATGGCTGAGGAGTAGAAGGCGCAAGGTTTGAACTGGACTTTTGAAAGAGAGAGAAATACTGTCAGTTACAAGAATGCACCCAGCACATGAGAGCTGGACATGAAGGGGTGAGGTCTGCCTTGGCACCCTGTCAGAAGTAGCTTGCATACTGTTGATGTGAATTTTGGGTCCCAGTAGCTACTCTGCCCTATGCTATCCTTGGGGTAGAACATATGTAAGTGTTGCCAGGTACATTTGGAAAAGGCCCAGCTGGTGTTGCTTGTAGGAGGACATCAATGTACACCCAGAGCACCCAGGCCTGGCACTGGGTGGTCGTCCTGTATCTCCTACAGTCTAAGACAGAGGACCACCCCCTGGTCAGGGTCAGCTTACGGTGTGACTTTTATCACACCTCTGGATGGGAGCCACCAGGACCAAGTCTAGTTCCTCTGTTATATCCTCCTCTGCACCTTGCCCAGTGCTGGGCCCTGAGGGTACACCTAAAGCTGAATCCATCTGGAAAGCCCTGTGGAGGCCAGTGGGAGGGTCTGGTGGGATTACACAGTGATAACAACCCAAGAAGGAACCTTAGAAAGCTAGTGGATAAGGAGAATGATTCCTACTATCCAAATCCTGACCGTTGCTCTCTTTCCACATTCTTGTCTTGAAATCACTGCTAGAGACTCCCCTTTGTCCAAAGTCAGGTAAGTAACTTCCGTCAAACAGACTGGAAGTGTCTCTAGAGCTGCCAGGGCCACAGGTAACATTTTTAACGGCCATAGGCCACTGATACTTTGGCTTTGATTCTGTTCCACCTGGGGAAAAAAAAAGTCCCCAAAGTTCGCTTTACACCAAGGCCAATGGAAAGGTGTATGAATGTCCTCCTGGGCAGCATGGGCCTGCTGGAGGGTGGCCGTGGGCCACTGAGCTCCCCAGAGTGGACTGTGCGGAAGGGGTCCAGGCCTGCACTCTCTCACACACAGCAAGGCCAGGCCGGGAGCCCATGTCATAGCACTGGACTGGGTGCTGTCTCCTCACTTGCACATCTGCCCTGACAGCTGGCTCCTGACAGGCCTGTGCAGGAAGGACATGCCAGGCGCTCTTTCTGTGGGTATTGGGCAGACATGTGCTGGTAAGCCCCCTCCCAGGAGCAAGGAAACCTTCTTCTCCTTGTAGTGACACTTGCCTCTTGAAGAAGGGACACTGCCTGGCAAGGGGCGGTGCATGCTTTGGATCATACAGTCTAAGCAGTGGGTGAAGCAGAAACTCCTGGTCCATGGCTTCTGAACCCCAGTTTTGACCATGAGACCATACCACCCTGCCTGCTGCCTCCATCAAATCCAGCCACTTTATCCTGGAAATACTTTGTCTTTCATTCTCCTTTTTCTTTTCTGATCCCTGCCTCTATTTGGTTTTGTTCCAGATGCACTTGTTGGGGAAGTGGATCAGTGAGGCCCCAAATATCTGGCCTAGGTGGGCTGCCTGCTATCACTTACAGACACATCTGCCTGCAGGGCTACCTCCTCCCTGACGGCCGACATCTGGCATGGGCAGATGGTGGCTGCCTCGGAATCTGCGGAGGCCCAGCTGCAGCATGGCCCAGCTGAGGCCTGGCCTCCCTGCCCCTACCGATGGCCAGGTGCCGAGAATCCCCACCCTCGTCCCAGACGCACACAGGGCCCTGCGGCCAGTTTCTTTTCTCCTCCGGTGGTTTCTTCTCATTGTCCTTTGGTCAGGAATGAGAGGAGAGGCTCAGAGACTGCACTCTCAAATTATGCAACAGTCACTTACAGCCTGGAGCATTAGTCACAGGTGACGGATGAACCCCAAAGGGCATCTCTAGGGAGGACTGACCACACCTGCTCTAGTTTGGGCAGGATGCGTGTGGAATTAGAGAGCCTGCCTGCCCACCTGTGCCTCAATTTCCCTAGCTGAACCATCTTTCTAAAAACAACATATTTCTCTCAGAGTAGGAAATCTGGAAAAGCCTGATAAATATAAAGAAAAAGTCACCCTCAACTCTCCCAATAATATCTTGCTGCTTTTATATATCTTTTACATAACTGAATCACCCTGCATATACAATTATGCATCCTGTTTTAACACAATAACCTTTCGTTACTGTAAATGTAATACATGCTCATTAGGTAGCACTCAGAAAATCTAACCGCGAAGAAGAAAATGACTTTTTATTGCTCCATTGAGAAATGACAAGCATTAATATTCTGATGTTACCTTTCTAGACTTTGTAATGAGTGTTAATATAGCACAAGAGGAAAAAAGCACAGTAGGTTTATATTTTAATTACTTTTTGGTAACTTTCCTCTTTCACTTAACTTGGTATGGATGCTTTGTACATCATTAAGTGTTCTTTGCTGTATGTGTGATGACAGAACACACAGATGCTCTATGCTTGGCTCTTTCAACCCCAGCTGTTAGAGCTTTGATTTGGCTCTAAGCCCTGCCTGACATAAGGAGGGCCAATCGGAACCACCTCCATGCATAGCACTGCCCGGATCCCGGCCTGGTGCCCTCGAAGACTATGGCAAGACCGCACCTGTTAATGTGCGTGGAAGTGCTTTGAGAAATACTCACGCTGCTCTGCATGTCTGAGGGGTTGTTGGTGTTTGTCGCTTAATTCAGGGAATAGTTGGTGTCCATGGAAATGGTGCATGTACTAAGCAAAGAATTATTAAAAAACAAAGCAAATGCATAGTACTTCCTAAGTGCCAGGTACTATTTCAAGAGCTTCATTTTATTTTTATCACATTGAATCCTTAGAACCACCCTATGAGGTATGAGCTATTAATTATCTTAGCTTTTAGATCAGAGAACTGAGGCATACAGAGGTTAGGTATGTTGCTTAAGGCCACAGAGCCAGGTAGTGAGGAAGCTGGAATCTCAAACCAGTCTGGCCTGTAAGCCTGTTGTGTGCAAGGAAGCCTGTTGGGCCTGCTCCCCCCAGGGAAAAGGCAGGAGAGTGCCGGAGGGCCTGAAGCAGGGTTTCAGTGCCCCCAGGACATCCTGACATCCCGTGTGATGCTAATAGGGGCGGGACAGAGGCTTGTCTAAAAGGAGCTCATCAGCCTTCAGGCTCAGCCCCAAAGATGGAGTGCTTTGATAATGGCACACAGGTGGTTATTAAAACCAAGAGTCTTTTCTTTCAGAGACACACATATACTTAGAAACAAAATGACATGATGTGTTTTGTTTGCCTCAAAATTATCATGGTTGTGGCAGGGGGCAGTATGTAATAAATGAGTGGAGTATAAATGATACTAAATCAGCCATGGATTGAAGTTGTTAAAGAAGGGGGCAAATATGTATTTGCCTGGAGTTTGCCATACTAAAACATTGTTTAATTATTGGACAGTTCACAAATGCCCTTTGCAGGGCTATTCCAACCTAGGGTGTAATTGTTCAGAGTAGAACAGAGAAACTGACCCAACTCTTGGTTGCAGTTTTCCAAAATGCTTCCCCAGTGTTGCTAGTGCATGGAAACATCTCCTAAGGGCCCAGCTCCTCTGCGGGAACCTCAGAGGTTTGTTTATTCATCTAAGAACTGTTAGTTTTCATCTGGAGCACAAGGATGACTCGTGATAGACACCACTGAGTTTGGGAGATAAGATACAGGCAGACCTTGTTTTATTACTCTTGGCTTTATTGTACTTCACAGATGTTGTGGATTTGGGCAAATGGAAATCCAGATCCTCCACCAGCAAGATTACCATTCATGCCCTGGCTGGGGTGGCTCAGTGAGTTAGGTGTCCTAGAAACTTAGGGGTTGCCGGTTTGATTCCCGGTTGGGACAAATGCCTAGTTTTGGGCCAGGGACAACTGATAGATGTTTCTCTTCCTTTTTTCCTCCTTCCCTTTCCCTCTCTCTAAAAATAAATAAATAAAATCTTTTTAAAAAAGATTATGATTCAGTTTATTGTGATACTCAGTTTAATGTGGTGGCCTGGAGCCAAACCTGTAATATCTCCAAGGTGTGTCTGTATAGAAATAAAAAATTAACAGCACAAGGTGACAATTCAACAAACATCCCAAACCTTCCTGGAGGCTGGGGGGTGAGGAGGGAGCAGGGCAAGAATTGCGTCCTCTGACCAAGGCTTAGAGTTCTGGAGGGAGGGATGGGCAGAGGAGGGAAGTGGAAGCTCAGAGTGGTTACTTTTTCCCCACTCCCACCCCTCACACCTGAGGGTCCTGGGGTTCCGAGCTGAGCCTGGATCAGAGGAAGGGCACGGTACTCTGCTATCTTTCCTCCTTCCTCTCTGCTTTATAACCATTGGCCTGTGCTGGGCTGTGCACTCGGAGGAGGGAGACCTGCTTTCCAGCTGGCTGCAGCAGAGAGAAAGTGCCTCTTTTTCTACATCTTCTTTCTGCCCTATATGGTGGCGAAAGTTAGGCTGCTCTTTGTATTTCTTCAATGACTTAATTTGCCAGGAAGAACAGCTGTGTAAGGGGATATATGTAGTTTACTCCAGAGTAGATTTTACGTTATAAGAGATAGATTAATAGAAAACAACGCCCCCAAAAAGGGGAGGTGGGCTGGGCCCACTGACAACAAACTAGTTGAAGAAACTTCTGTGTGCTGGGAGATCCTAGCTTCTCTTCTACCAATAGAAGCTCAATGAGGGTGCACCTTCCCCTATCCCTCGTCCCGCCTCCTCTCTCCCCTGAAAACCAGAGATTAGTTTCTGACCTAACTGACCATGGTCAATACCAGGAATTAGGGTAACAGAGAAAACCGAGGTCCAAGGCTCTGTGAGTAGGCCTAGATTTCATGCAGGGCCACTTTGTGAATATGCCTGATTTTTCCCCCCTGAAGGCAGCAGGAGAGGGCCGTTCAGACTCCGGTAAGGAGGCTGCCAATTTCCTAACCCGCCCCATTGCTGCGGTGTACCCTGGCTCCACTCGGCAGTCGGCAGTTGCTGCAGCCCTGGCCCACACCTGTGAGCCCGCTGGGGTGCTAAGGGCCTTGCTCTGAGGTGAGGGAAAGTGAGCGGAGGAGGGCACCCCAGCATTAGGTTCTTTGTGAATCAGAGGGAAGCTTCAGGGAGGGTTTGTCAGAAGTTCAGATCCCAGGATACCAAGGGTCCTAGATGCAGAGTAATTGGTGTCCTCTTAATTTCCATTTGACACACACATTGGCATAAACAAGACAGAAATGTCAGCTCTCACTGACCCTGACCAGTCCTGAGAAACAGGAAGTCACACTGAAAGGTGGTGACAATGGGGCTATCAAATGCTGGGTCTGCCGGGCAGAGGCCTGTGCTGGAACGAGGCCCCTGGAACCAATGGTCCAGCAGCATCTTCACTCATGGGCAGGCCCCCCACCCTGTGAGACAGCACAGGGACTTGGGCCCAGGCATGGGAAGCACTAGGTGGCCAGCTAGCCAACTTAAGACCAGGTGGTCAGAGGAACTCATGCAAAAATGTCGTCACCACCCCCTTTCTACTCTAAAACTCAAGGCAGCTGATTTTATCTCCCTCCTAACTGCCTGCTTGAAGGACCCACCCAGATGTGCAGCTGATTGAGGTTTGCTGCTGTAGGACCTTCCTGGGGCGGCGGTGATGGGAAGGCTCAGAGCCTTCCTGGGCTTGTCCCCGCAGCCCAGGCGCCAAATGTAGTTACCACGCAACACAGCTGGCGAGTGAGGTCACTTGCTCCTGAGATGGATAATTCTGCAAGCCTGCCTTTTTCTAAAAGCCCGCCTTTTCATGCAAACCCACTTCGTCCCAGCTCACAAAAGCTGAGCAGAGCCAGCCCTGAGGCAGCTCAGAGGCTCTTCCCTTCCTCTGTGCGGCCTCCTTTGTGCTCCAGCATAAGCTCCAAATGTCCGGCTGGAAGCTTCACTGGGAACAGCACCAGTCACCCCTGAGCGCAGAGGCTTCCACAGCACCCGAGTTCCACCACAAGGGTTCTTGAGTTTTTACTTGGAAACGCCTTTTGTTTCCTGATTCCTGGCTTTGAAGCCTCCTCTTAAATTTCACCAAAGCCTATTGTTAGGAGTTCATTATCTTCCCCACGAGGTGTCTCTCGCTTGTATGAAAAGGGTCAAAGTCTTGGTGACAAGGCCATCTAGCAAAGGCCGGGGTCTGTCACCTCCAACAGGAACAGAAGCTTAGGTGCATTCATTTAAAAAGTGCCCGGGGAGCAGTGAGCTTCTTCCAACCTACTGCACAGGTTAGATGGCATCTGGAGAGTTATGTGAACTTCAGAGTTTCACTTTTCAAAGAAATGCGGGCTATTTTACCTGCATTTCCAGAGGAGAAAGCAGGCTGTTGAGAAATCTAGACCGTGTCCTAAGAGGGCCAGTTTGAGGAACCAGGAAGGACAAGGCTGTGAAAGAGAAAACTGAAGGGGACAAGGGAGCCACTTTCAGAGCGGTGAGGGCCTGCTCACTGCTCCAAAGGGAAACATTGGGAGACAGGGTTTGACTTTATAGTTGCAAGAAGCTTCTAATAATTTGTCTGTTTAAACGTGGTAAGAGCTCAGTGAGGCAGGGCCCAGTCAGGCAGCAGCCAAGCAGAGTCTGCAGACTCCGCTCCTGGCGCGGCTCGGCAGGGGCAGCCCACACAGTGCAGGCCGGCTCTGAGAGCCTGCTGCCCGGCCGCCCTCTGAAATGCACGTTCTGGGCATCACACATTTGATAAAGGGACAGACTGAGAATTTTCAGTGTCTGCTTAGAAACATTTGGCCTTTGTATTTACAGAAATAAAAAATGAATGAAACTGAGCAAAGGAAAACCATGAATAATTTTTCTAAGGTTACTTTCAGTGCTTGATTTTGTATATCTTGTGTTTCTCTCAATTTTCAGATTCTGTTTTCTTTCTTTTACTCCCACCCACATGTTATTATAGTCTCTCTCTCTAGCTCTCTGCTTACACAGGAGGTTTTTGTTCATGCCTCTGACGGTGTGGATCTGCAGGAGTTTACACGCTGGCTATTTTTGATATGATTAGAGCAAAAAAAATCTATAATGTCTTGCTTAGTCTTTTACACGTTTACACTTTTTCTCTCTTCTCCTGGCCAAGACCATGTCTGGGTTTAAGGGAAGTCATTAATGGGGACCCCTGGACAGCTCTTGAGCGGCCCAGGGCCCCTCCAGCAGTTCCATCTTTGTCCATTGCTGTCTGTGAGTGACTTAATTTGTACTCACTGCTGTGTCCCCCTTCCTCCTCATCCAGATATGGTACATGGGAGGCTCTCGATGGTGGCAAAAATGAATGAACTGACGAATAATAAAGGAATTAGAAGACAGAAAAAAGAGAACAACCATTAATGCTCATACTGTTACAAGTAAAAAAAAACCAACAAAGCAGAGTTGCCGGAATGATTCTGGAGGAATTTGTACACATGTAAGTATGACTGAGCTGATGTTTCAACAAAGAAAGAAAAGAAATAATGAGGACTTTCCATAATACTAGAAATGACATATACCATAATTACAATAATTAACATTATGCTGGCAAAAGAATACACATCAATTAAAACAGAAGAAAGTTCAGAAACAGACTCAGTTCAGTATATAATTAAGGTCCCCTTTAAATTCAGTAGGAAAAAGATGACTTATTCATGAAGTGACTAACTTTGGGAAAAACAGAGTCTCATCTCAGCCTTCAGACTAGAAAAACTTTCAGAAGTAAAATCAGGGAATACTGGAGGAAAATATAGGTGAAATTTATATAAATTTTGAAGAAAAGAACACCAAAGACAGAATTTGAAATGAGAAGTATTAATATGTTTGAATAAAAATATCATATACCAAAATACAATAAATAAAATGTAAAGGCAAATGGCCAAACAAAAAAGGAAGTATTAACAACACGCATGAAAAAGTAAGTATGAAACTCTCACTAATCAATAAGAAAAAGAGGGCCGTTTCAATGGAAGACAGAACAAAACCCATAAATAATAGTAAATCAACTGAGAAGAAACAGAAGTGTCCCCTGAACACATGGCAATTGAGCTTTGTGGCTGATGACACATCAAAACTATGAGATTCCACTTTTTGCTGAGCCAGCAGACAATGTATTTTTGTTTAACATAAACACTGATGTTGGTTCCAGTTTGGGGAAAGAGACTCTCATTTGTGCATGAATGGATGCAACCTTTTTGGAGGTGTATTTGGCAATCTCAAAATATTTGGTATCTCAAAAGCCTTGAAAATATTCAGACTCTTTGACAAGGAAATTTCCACTTATGGGATTTTTTTCCCTAAAGAAATAAATTGTATGTGGGGTGTGCTGTAGGCATGTTCGTTCCAGCATTGGGCAGGCATTAGGCAACATCTAACAATTGTGATTGGTTGACCCCATTTTGATGTGTCCTGTGTAGCCCTCACTGATGTTGTTAGCGGCATGAGGAACCACATGGAAAGATTTGCGCAGGGTACATTCTCTTGCTGGTTTTGAAATAGCTGTCATTTATTTTCTTCTAGATGGTTTGTTTAAAAAATTGGTTTTGTTTGTTGGTTTATTTTGTTTTTTTGGTTGCCAGATGGGGTGGGGGTTTGGTAGGCTGGGTGAAAAAGATGAAGTAATTAAAAAATACAAATTGGCAGTTACAAAATAACTGTGGGGATGTAAAGTACAACATAGGAAAATAGTTGATAATATTGTAATAACCACGTATGGTGCTGAGTGGGGGTACCAGACTTATCAGGGGGATCACTTTGTCAGTTATATAAATGTCTAACCACTACGCTGTACACCTGAAACTAATATAATATTGGATGTCAGCTATTATTGCAAAAAGTTAAAATTAAGAAAAATTGGCATAATCTTTGAGTAAAAGAAGCGAGATTTAGTCTGAAAACTCGAAGAAGTGGAGTAGCAGTGGCTCCCTGTTGCCTATTGTCTCAAACCGAGCTCTCGGGCACAGTCCCAAAAGCACACCGCTCTGGCCTGGAGAGCGCCTCCCACCCTGCCCTGCACTGTGGAAGCTCCGTGTTGGTGCAAACGGCTGGAAGAGTGGGTGGCACGCCGCTGGCAGCACTCCTGGGAATGTGTCACCATCAGGTGCTTCTCTTCCATCTCCTTCAGGCCTGGAACTGTGCAAGGCACTAAAGTGTAAACCGGGTCAAATCTGACCCCTGTCCCAGCCTCTGGTTTACAGGAAACATACCTTCAGGCACAAGTGCCTGAGAGCTGGCCACTATGCCAGGGCAAGCATGAGGCACCTGTAGTCTTTTTGGAGAGACTGTTTTCTCCTTTTCTCTCCTTTCCTCTCCTCCCCTGTCTCCTTACCCTACTATCCCCTCCCTCTGGTTTGTCCATCAATCCCCTTCAGGGTGAAGCTCTATCGGAGGGTGGGTTCCCATTGCAGGAGATCTGGAGCCCCCACAGCCCTGGGCGGGCATTGTGAACATGCCTAAATGTCTGGAATGCTGGTCCTGGAAAGGGCTTGAAAGAGCAGTTCCCTCGTTCTACAGATACAGGGAGGGAGGTCCAGAGAGGCAAAGGGCCTTTTCCAGGGTCACACAGCTCCTCCCAAATCTAGGCTTCGGTTTAGAAGCCCAGTGCCATTTCCCAGACTTTCTCAAAGGCAGTCCTCTGCTAGTGCAGAGCCAAAGCGGCTGGTGTGTGTGTTGGGAGCGGGGAAGGGATGGGAGTGCAGGGGAGGTGGGGGTTGTGGTGAGTTGCTAAAATGCAGAGTCCTGGGTCCTACTCCAGACCCACTGAATCAGCCTCTCTGGGAGTGGTACCGGGGGATTTGTATTTTAGGATCAACAACTCTTATGCAGCCCTGTTTATTTCATCAACACCTTCAAGCATTGCTTCTAAATGATCTATGTAGAGTAGCTGCCCTTTATAAATTGTCTCCTAGAGAACATAAAAAGAACATATGCTATTATTTGCCACTGGACAGCCATGCCCTCAGTTAGCTACAGTGTATGAGTCAGCTCCTGTCCTTTAAGCCACAATCCTACAGTTAAATATTCTGAACAATCTAAGCCAACGGGAAATTACCATACCTGTGTAGCCCCTTTAAGAACCTTTACTGGCCCTGGGTTCTTGGATGGGCGTGCTCGCTTCTGCAGGTCACTCCCAGCTTATCTCACCATTACTGCTACTGCTTTGACGCATCTTGCTTCATACATGTGTCTCTGGCCCGAGACCAGATGTTTCCTGATACCGGCTGAAACCACCCTTCCACTAATCAACCCAAAGGACCTGGCAAGTTCCTGGGAGATAAGGGTGGCTGGGGTCTGCCCTGGGGAATGTCTTGGAAGGTTCACTGGGGCGGGTGGATGAGTGATGGCCAGGCTGAGGGCCCGCTGCACAACATGGTCCATGGTGCTAAGCAGGCACTTCCAACAGAATTGACACAAAAGAGAAAAGGTGTGAACCCAGCTGGATCAGTGGGGACTCCGTGATGGCTGGGGCCTTGGCGGGGTCTGTCCCGTGGGGCCCCTGCATCTGGCCACTCCTGCCTGCCTCCTGGCAGGTTCTCCCCTGACTCCAGAGACTCTGCAGCCCTCTCCCCATGGTCTGTCCGGCAAAGATAGCACTGGGCTTCCCGAAAGGCCCCATCAGGGGAAGCTACTCGCTCTAAGACAACCTCCATGTCAGCAGGACCTCAGGGCAGGCAGGGCAGGGCTACAGAAGTTTCCTTCATTTATTTTATTTTTCAGAGAGGTGAGATTTTAGGCTTGAGAAAAGGGAGGAAGAGGCTGTAGTTTTAATCTATCTGAAAGTTGCCGTTCGTAAACAAAACCAGAGGCTCCAGGAGAGTGGGGGAATGGTGTCCCCCACGCCCAGCCCAGTGTCCAGCACTAGCAAGGTGCCTAAAAAATGACATGTCAAGTGGCTCAGCCACTATCTGGATGTGGCTGTCAAGGGGACAGCCACTTCCTGCTGGTGGCATCAATGAACACCAGCGTGGCTGACCACACAGTCCACGGTGTGGGCCGGAGACGTCCAGACACATAAGCCCACTTCTGTCGGGGCCCCAGGGTGCTTCGGTGTGTCAGGGCCTGTTTCGTGTTTATCAAGCACGCAAAGCTAACTCGTGGGACTGGGGTGCCAAGCGACCCACGGGTCAGCAGTGAGACTTCAATGTGCAGCGCCCTGGCGTGTTCTCTGTCAGCGGGCAGTCCCCTTCGAACCCAAGAGTGACCCGGGCGGTGACCCGGCGACACAGAGCCAAAAGCAGGGAAACTAGAGGAACCAGGCATCTCTTGACACCAAGATAACCAAGGGGCTCTATACAATCGTCCAGACAATGGCAACGAAGTGCTGGCACTCGGCTGGCGCCGACTGCCCATGTGACTTGGCATCCAGGCTGTGAAAGGACGGGGCACCCAGGCCTCACCTCTGTCTCCGTCTCTGCACCGACAGGTCTCTGTCTGAGACTCTCCCGTGACTCCTAGACTTTGTGACCCTTTCTGACTGACTTTACAGCTTTTCTTTTCCCCAGTTTTTTTTGAGCTATAAATGACATACAGCACTGTATGCAGCAGAGTGACCTGACTTACACACACTGCGTGTTTCCCGCAATAAGCTTAGTTGCTATCCATCAGTTCCTCTGGTTATCGAACTATTTTTTCCTTGTGATGAACGCATTTAGGAATGAGTCTCTTAGCACCTTCAAGTGTGCCACCGGCAGTGCTAACTGCGGTCGCGGTGTTGCACATCACACCGGTGGCACTTACGCACCTGGTAACGGGCAGTCTGTGCCTTCGAACCACTTCCACCCAACTCCCCCACCTCCAGCCCTGCCTCTGGTGACCACAAATGTGACCTTCTTCTGTAAGTTTGGTTGTTTTAGACCCCCCACACAAGATCGCACAGTACCCCTAAGCACTAACCAGCAGCAGGTACACATCAGGCTTGTAGACAGATCAGTGCAGGGATCTTTGTGTGACTTGTTCTCCCCCACCCTCTCCGTACTGTGGTGTGTAGGAAGTACCAAGAGTTTGGACAGATGGTGGTCACAACCTCCAATGCCGGGTGAGGAGGCCATGGTACCTGAGGAAACCCCTCAGGTGCTGGGGTGCTGGGTGGGGACAGGAAGTGGACACAGCTCTGGCCCACCCTGTGAGTGATTGTTTCTCTCAGTCTTGTCTCTGTCACTAGCAGGGACTCTCTAACCTGCCGAGGAGCCTCTGGCTTCCTTTGGGAATAGAATTCTTCAGCTTGTGACTTCCAGCACATGGCAACCGGGAAAGCACCACCCAGAAGTCAAGGAGAACACAAATCATTAGCGTCAGAAGGAAGTGGCAATCAGACGGTGCCCAGAACAGTGTTCAGTACTCATGAGGTACTCGATACTTACTGTCTGACTGACTGAATGACTGAATGAATGAACCTGAATGGTTCAATGCCTTTTTTTACAAAGGAAGAAGCAGACCTAAGTCACTGGGACGTGGGTTCATTCTGAGTCACACAGTGGAGTGATAGCACCTGGGACAGACTGGAAAGGGACTTGAGTCTCAGCTCAGGGAAAGCAGGGGTGGAGAGAAGGAGATGAGAGTGAAAATTGAGACCCATAAAAAGAGTAAAATGATTTTAGATGATTATACAAGAAGAATCCAACCAGCATCGACCTCAGTGTGTTGGGTCCTGGACACCGCCTCCCCTCACACTCTCTCATCCCTCTCCCCTTCCATCCGAGTCTTCCTGGGTGAGCCTCTGTTACTCATTTTCTCTAGCTTTTATCTTTAGTTTCTCCTCTCTTTATTCCCCATACTCAGCGTATGTGATCATGCCTCACACATTAATAAAACTCTCGTAGACCCAGCTCACCTCAGAACTTGGTGTTATGTCTCTCTGACTCTTCACCATCAACCTCTTCGAAAAAGTGGATGAGACCTGCACTGCTCAGCACACTGGCCCCCGGCTCCATGTGGCTAGGCAGCACTGACAGGTGGCCAGACTGAACCAACATGTGCCATGAGCACAAAACATACACCAATTTCAAAGACAGCATGAAAAAAGAACGTAAAATATTTAATTAATAATTATTTTGAGTACACTGCAATAATGAAACTATATTGCTAATATTAATTTCACCTGTTACTTTTTACATGTTTGATGTGGCTACCTGAAAATTTAAAGTCACACGTGTGGTATGCATTATCCTTTATCTCTGCTGGGCGGCACTAGTCTAGACTCTGCTTCAAAGTGTTTAAAGACCATGTCGTGTATAAAGCTCAATGCCCATAAAGTTAAAATGAGCTTTGGTCTATGAAGAGCTTCTGTTGTCAAACCATCATTTACAGCCACCTTTTAAGCGAGGGAACACAGAAGCTGTGACGTGGGAAATGGAGATGAAAATAACAAGGTATCTTGCTTATTAGCCAGTGGAGTCGAGCCTGAAGGCACAATAGTGGTGCAGCCGAGCTGGTGCAGACTTTATGCCTCTCCTCAGCTGGCCTGGCCGTACCAGGGAGCTCTTCATAGTGTCCCCAGTGTCCCCAGGCCCTGGTTACCCCTGCTCTTCCTGTCCCGATGATTTTGATGACTCCAGGTACCCTGGGACCCTATAATAATTAGGACCCTACAGTATTTGTCCTTTTGTGACTGGATTATTTCACTTAAAATCATGCCTTTAAGATTCATCCACACTGTACCATGTGTCAGGGTTTCTTTTGTTTCTAAGAAAGAGCAATATTCCATTTTATGTGCAGACCACATTTTGTTTATCCATTCATCTGTTGATGGACTGTCCATTTTTGTACGTTCCTTCCGGTTCCTCCATGCAGCGAGCTGAAACCTGCCTTCCTGTGGTTTGCCCAGCTCTGCCTGGGGCCACAGGGTCAGACTGCCGCCCCCCGCCCCCCACCCCAGGTGCCTGGATTGGAAGAGAGGTACCGAATGCCTGTTTCCAGACACTTTGCCTTTATGGTTTAGGTTCTTCTCAGACCTACTTTAACATCCTGATCTCCTTTTAAATCGGAATTATCCTACACGGAGCTGACCTGGACTCTCCTTTGGCACTACACCCTCTCTTATCTCAGCCCTTTCCTAACACAGCCTGAGAACACACTGCCTGTTTTTGGCAGCCGTGCTTCATTAATTTGTGTATTGATCAAGTTTTATTGGGTGCCTCATAAAGGTGAGGCAGTTCAGTGCAGCCGCTTAGAGCTTGAGCTCTGGAGCCAGATTTCCGAGGTCAGATTCCAGAATCCACCCCATGCTGTGTGCCACTGGGCACGTCCCCGCTCCTCAGACCCTCGGTCTCCTTGTCTGTGAAACAGAAATAGCACCGGAGCCCACCTTGCTGGGCTGTTGTGAGGATGGAATGAGCAAGTGTCTGTGGAAACACGGAGGAGCGTCTGGCACTCACGAAACATTCTGCTCTCCGTGCAGGACCCGGTGCCAGGGACCGCAGGCCCGGCAGGCAGCCGGCTGCCGGGTCAGGGCTCCCTGTGGTTCATAGCTACTGAAGTGGCTGGGCAAGTAAACCATTACATGACAACCAGAATTTATTCAAGGGCAAATGTATAATTAAAAGATACCTTCTTAAGTAGAAATAAGCCCCAATTACACTCCAGTGTATTAAGTCTTAGGATACGAGATTTACAGGTGATATGGAGCTCAAAAGTGGGGCATCTAACTCACCCTCATTTACTCACTCGTTCATTCATGAAAAATGAATACTTACTAGGTTCTCACCACTGTTAGTTACTGTTGGTGGTTCTGGGAAGTAGCAGTTGAACGAACAAAGATCTCTCTCTTAAGAAGCTTACATTCTCTTGAGGAAAGACAGACAAAAGCAGAAATAAAGCCATAAATAATAAAAATTACACTATACATTAATAAATAATAAGTACAATTATATTTACCATCCACCTGGGTGGTAGAGGTGGCATAATTTTTTTAGTTCTCACCCAAGGACATGCTCAATAATTTTAGAGAGAGGGGAAGGGAGGAAAAAAGAGAGAGAGAGAAACATGCATGTGAGAGAGGAACATCGATTGGTTGACTCCCATACGTGCCCCACTGGGGACCAAACCTGCAACACGGGTATGTGCCCTGACCGTGTATTCAATCTGCAACCTTTCGGTTTGCGGGACCATGCCCCAACCAGCTGAGACACACCGGCCAGGGCAATGTGATTTTTGATAGATGGCACTTTTGACAAGAAGGATAGTGAGGACATCTGGATGACTCTGGGGCTTCCGGCTTGAGCAACAGGAAGCCTGCGTGTGAGGTCCGGGTGGCTTCCCCGGGGAGGGGCACCTGCATGGGGCCTGGAGGGACAGCAGCCTCCGTCCAAGTGCAGGGCACTAGGAGCAGAGCTTGCACTAAGCTTCTGGGCCACTACGGTGTCCTGTGAAGTCTTCCCCGTGCAGAAGTGCTCTGTCTTCTCTAGCACATCCAGGATTTAAGGGAAAAATTTTGTTTTTAGAGATTTTAAAAACAACCTTGACTTTCAGCATTCCAAGAAGCTGCTCTTCCTAGTATTGTGTCTTCTAAGAGGTTGATAAGTCTGTGTTCCATATTTTTTTTCAGTAGCTGATTAAAAAAAAAAGTTGAGTCGAACCCGGTCAAGGACAGAGTCCCGTGTCACACCTCCCTTCCTGCTGATATTGGCCCCATTAACCAGCCCTCTCGGGGCACGGCCACAAATCAACTCAACTGTAAGATAATAGTACGCAGCCTGCGTTTCTCCATCCTGCTCCCTAATAACAGCTCTGAGAGTCGCTGAGATAAGGTGTATGACAGTGTTTGAGAGTTCTCCAGGGTTACGCAAATTGTCATTATTTACTATGACTTGGCCACCGGGAACAGAGAGACGGAGGGACTCGGTGAGCACGCTGCTGTGATGGATCAGTGGGGCCGTGCTGCACTGTCATCTCCTTTGTGTGTAGCAGGCCTACTGGCTTTGAGAGACTGCTGTAGCTCTTGAAGCTACTTCTGTGGGTGTGAAACAAATGATGAGAATTTAAATAGGTCCTTTTTATTATAACATTGAAATTAAGTTGAACAAGTTGTGTTCTGCCCTGACTTTATATACTTGCACATTTTTGGGGGGAAGGGGTGGGGGAAGAGAACACTAAAAAGCAGAATCAGCTGTTGCTTAAGAGACAGAAAATCTTTGGTGACCATAAACATGCTAGGAGACATGTCCATGACTAGAGTAAGAGGCGACAAACATTTGCCAAACACTAAAGGGGAACCAGCATATATATCATTTTTATAACTTCTCTTTTAATCCTGTGAGTGATTCCTGTGGCCATTTATAATTGAGAAAAACTAGACTCAGAACAACACAGTATTTTTTCCAAGGACATATAGCTGAGTAGGAAGTAGGAAGTCAGGACTTCTGACTTCAAAGTTCGCAATGTCTGCTATGCTCTGCTTCCTTCTTGATCGACTGAACACAGGTTTATTGGCTCCCTTGCCATTTGCTAGGTTCTGGGGACACAAAGGAGTATAAACCAGGGACTCTGCTCTTCAGGGATTTAAGACCTAGAAAGAGAACAAAGAAGGCATGTACTGAAAAAAACCACAGTACATGGCAGTAAATGGTTAATTGTCATGTGTGTGATGCAGCACACATATTTCAGAGAAGTTCAGTGGGGAGAGATGTGTGTGCACTGTTGGCGTCAGGGAGGGCTTCCTGGAGGAAGTGACATTTTATTTACGCTTTTGCATCTTTTTTTTTGTGACAGCCCACTCTGTACCATGCATGGCCCTAAGCACTGGGGACAAAGCTGTGAAGACATGACACTCGATGTCTATTCTCTTGAAGCTTACTGTGTGTGGGGGGGTGGGGGTGGGGGAGAGAGAAAATAAAACAAACAAACAAGATAATTTAAGAAAGCACTGAATGCTACACAATTTTTTTAATGATGGGAAACTGGTTTAAATTGTTTTCTTTGAGGAAGTTGACTTAGAGCTGCTATTTGAAAGATAGGAAGCCGCTATGGAAGAGCTGGCACAGTATGAGTGACAGCAAGTACACAGCCCCGAGGAGGGTGTCACACAAAGTGTGTGGCTGGAGCCTGTTGTTGAGCAAGAGGCCTGGGGAGTGAGGAAGGTGAGATGGGCAAGACAGGCTGGGGTTAGACTATGCAGGGCCTGGGAGAGCCCGGCTTTGGAAAGCGTGGCTTCAGCTCTAGGACAATGGGACGTCCTTGAGGCTGCTTGCTCTGTGAACAACAACGAGTGGCTTGGGATAGCAAGGAGGAGTGTAGGTGTGTGTTGGGGACTTGAGGATCCCTCTGTTCCTAACTAGGGGATAATATTGGAGGGCTGGGTGGTGGTCATTCCAGATCCGATTCTAAAGTGTCAGGGGAGGAAGAGTTCTTCAGTGAATTCTCCACAGCCCTGCTTCCCCAGACACCTCACCCTCGCTGTGTGGAGGGAGGGAAGGGAATGAATAGGGTACTTTAGTTCTGGATCTAGCATCTACAGGTCTCATTGATGCACAAGGAGATAGCCTCATGACTAGTGTGGTCCAGTTGGTTGGGCATTGTCCCACAAAGTGAAAAGGTCACCAGTTAGATTCCCAGTCAGGGCACAGGCCTGGGCCATGGGCCAGGCCCCCGGCTGGGGGGTGTGAGAGAGGTGACTGATCCATGTTCCTCTCGCACATGGTGTCTTTCTCTTTCTCCCTCCCTTCCCCTCTCTCTAAAAATAAATAAAAATTAAAATCTTTAAAAAATACATGAGGAGATATTATATTTTCCCTCCAAAATATATAAATATTTCTACATTTATAATTAAGTGTTGACTTTTATATGTGGGTAAGTGTTGGAATCTTACAAATTCCCACCAAGCGGGTCACCGGTGCCCAGGTGCAGAAGCAAAACACAACCAGAATCCCAGAAGGCCCGTCATGCTTTCTGCTGTCACAGGAAGTGGCTGTGCTGACTTCTAACACTGACATTAGTTTTGTCTGTTTATAAACTTTATGTAAAAAGAGATATTTGGCCTACGTTTTGGCTCCTTTTGATCAGTAGTATGTGCATGAGGTGCATCGTGTTGTTGCCTTGGGCCGGTTATCATTCGTCCTGGTTGCCGAGTCACATTCCATCATGCACTCCAGTTTGTCTGTCCATTCTGCTCTGGAGGGACATTTGAGTGGTTCCATTTAGGGCACATTGTGCTGCTGTGAGCATTTTTGTGCATGTCTTCTGGCACACACAGAGTCTTCTGGCACACACAGAGTATGCGTTTCTGCTGGGTATGTATTAGGAGTAGAACTGCTGGGTCAGAGGTTATGTGTATGTTCAGGTTCAGTAAACACTGTCAGACAGTTTTCCCAATTGGTTGTGTCAGTGCTAGTTAGTTTTAAAACCAGACTAAAAGTACTCCTCATTATGTCGGACTAATACCCTGGTTTGGGTAACCTGTCCTAGGTAGGCCTATTTCCTGGGACAAACTTCTATGTTGCATGCTGCTGACACAGACAGACTTTGTGCATTCCTGCATTTGGTCTAAACTGAGTTTGTATTTCTTACATCAGATGAACTCTGGTAACTAACAAAGCAGAGATAAGGGCTTCACAGTTTGCATGTGTCAGGAATTCCCCACAGCCTGGTCCTTTAACTTAGGCAAGAGGTATATCCAGCCTATTCTATCATGATCACGTTGAGAATCTTGGATGTGCACGCCCATCTCTCAACAAAGAAGCAAGGCTTGCGGGAACCTGAGAAAAAGGAGATCTGGCTGTCTCCTGAGGCCACTCGCAGGGCTCTTCCTGGCTCCCATTCATTCTGAACGGAACTGTGGAGATGGGTAACTCCGTGGTGATCCTTGGTTAACCTTCTCCCTTATCTGAGAGGCGACCACTGCTAACTCAGCCTTTGCTTTGTTCCATAATGACCCTGGGCACCTCCAACAGCAACTGAAGTGCAGGTCCGCACTTGAGAGACATTCCATGCATAATAGGATGCTATGGACAGAGAAACCGGAAAGGGAACCTCAGCGGAACATCACAGGGGCTGGTGCTCCAGATCACAAAGAAGTTATTTCTGACAAGACAACTCTTGAAACAGCAGACATTTGGTTATTGAATCTGGGTCTGTCTCCAAAGCACACGCTTTTTACTTTTATGCTACGTCACCTCCATTCTCCTAAAGGCGCCTCTTCCACACTGAGCTGACTACACGAGGTGTTGGAAGTACGGCAGCTATGCTGTTGGAAGGATCCACCGTTTAAAGGATCATGATCGATGAACTCATTAATGATGCGTAGAGTTCAGTGTAAAACTCCCCTGTGCTAACGTGCTGTGTCAGGTGAACCTGGCCAAGGTGGAGGATTGGTGGCTGTTGATTTGTACAGAGTAGGCACTGAGATAACACTAATGACAGCAATAAAGGAATCTTATCAGCCTTAAGTTTATTTCAAAGGTAGGTGAAGGAAAGAGTACTGAGTGAGACTTGTGGGGTTTTTTAAATCCCGCTTCTGCCATTAACCACGTTTGTGTCCCTGGGCAAGTTACCTCAGCCCTTGGACTGCTCTTGCTCACCTGTGAGCTGGGATTTACAGACTACGTCATGTTCTAGGTCTTGCCCAGTGCCTGTGCTTTGCAACTCTGCATCCCTAAGAAAAGACGCACCCCAGTTTAGTGTTTGTGACATGCCCCGTGGAAGGAAAAAAAATGCCACTTTTCCCCTCTTTTCTCCATGCACTGTGTCCAGAGCTTTGGGACCTAAGGCACAACATGTTTTAATTTCCTGGAGATTATACATGTCTGCCATAATAATTTATATTACATTATAGAGGGATATGGAGATCTTTTGAAGGAAACTCTTACTCCTTTTTAAAAAATAATTTTTATTTTTAATTACAGTTGATGTACAACATTATGTAAATTTCAGGTGTACACCCCAGTGATTACACAGCTATATAGCTTACAAAGTGACTACCCTGTTAAGTCTCGTACCCATCTGACACCACACCCAGTTATTACAATATTGTTGACCGTGTTCCCTGTGCTTCACTTAAAGCCACATGAGTGTTCTGTAACTGCTGGTTTGTGCTTCTTAATCCTTTCCCCTATTTTCACCCTTCCTCTCAACCCCTCTCCCATCTGACAACCATCAAAATATTCTCTGTATCTATGACTCTGTTTATATTGTTCTTGTGGTTTATTTTGTTTCTTAGATTCTACATGTAAGTGAAATCATATGGCATTTTTCTTTTTCTGTCTGACTTATTTCACTGAGCACAATGCCTTCTAGGTCCATCTGTGTTGTTGCAGATGGCAAGATTTCATTCTTTTTTATGGCTGAGTCATCTTCCATTGTATATATGCATCACTCTGTCTTATCCATTCACCTATCAATGGACACTTAGGTTGTTTCCATATCTTGGCTATTGTAAATAATTCTGCAATAAGCATATGGATGCATATGTCTCTTCGATTTAGTGTTTTGAGTTTCTCTGGATAAATATCCAGAAGTGAAATAGCTGGGTCCTTATTTGTCTTTTGTTACAGCTTTTGTTTTAAACTTTATTTTGTCTGGTGCAAGTATTGCTACTCCAGATTTTTTGTTTCTTTCCATTTTCATAAAATATCTTTTTTCATCCCTTTATTTTCAGTCTGTGTGTGTCTTTCAATATAAAGTGAGTCTCTTGTACACAGCATAGAAAAGGTCCTGTTTTCCTACACAATCAGCCATCCTATGTCTTTTGATTGGAGCATTTAATCCATTTGCATTTAAAGTAATTGTGGATAGATATGTATTTATTGCCATTTTATAGTCTGTATTTTTGATCTTATTAAAAAAGACATTTTAACATTTCATATAATACTGGTTTGGTGGTGATGAGCTCCTTCAGTTTTTTCTTATCTGAGAAGCTCTTTATCTGCCCTTCCATTCTAAATGATAGCTTTGCTGAGTAGAGTAATCTTCATTGTAGTCTTTGCTTTTTGTCACTTTGAATATTTTGTGCCAGTCCCTTTTGGTCTACAAGTTTTTATTTAAAAATCAGCTGACGTCTTAAGGGCACTATGTTGTAGATAATGAGCTGCTTTTCTTTTGCTACTTTTAAGATTCTCTCCTTGTCTTTAAGCTTTGCCATTTTAATTATGATGTGTGTGTGTTTTGGTGTGGACCTCTTTTTGTCCATCTTGTTTGGGACTCTCTTTGCTTCCTGGACTTGTGTGTCTTTTTTTCTTCACCAGGTTTGGGAAGTTTTCTGTCATTATTTCTTCAAATAGGTTCTCAATGCCTTGCTCTCTCTCTTTTCCTTTTGGTGCCCCTGTCTATCAGACAAATGTTGTTATGCTTCGTGTTGTCCAGAAGTCCCTTAAAGTACCCTCATTTTTTAAACTTCTGTTTTGATTTTTGCTGACCTGATGGGGTGTTTTCTGCTACCTTGTCTACCAAATCACTGATTTAATTCTCTGCTTCATACATTCTGCTGTTGATTCCTTCTAGTGTATTCTTCATTTTAGTTTTGTTCATTTCTGGTTTTTTATAGTTTCTATGTACTTTTTTATGTTATTGAAGTTCTGTGTTCCTTGAGCATCCTTATAACCATTGTTTTGAACTCCGTGTCTGGTAGCTTGCTTGCCTCTATTTCATTTAATTCTTTTTCTGGCGATTTCTCATGTTCTTTCATTCGTGACCTGTTTCTTTGTCTCCCCATTTTGGCTGCCTCTCTGTTTGTTTTTATGTATTAGGTAGATCTGCTATGTCTCACAGTCTTGGTAGGGTGACCTTATATAGTAGGTCTCCTGTGGGGCCCAGTGTCCCTGGTCATTCTAGCTGGGCACTCCAGGTGTGCCCTTGCCCCATATGGGCTGTGTGCACCCTCATGCTGTGGCTGAGACTTTATTGCTGTTGGCACATCAGTGGGAGGGACTGACCCCCAGGCTGAGGGGACCAGCTGAGACTACAGCAGATCCTGCTATGCAGGCTGACCTCACACAGCAGAACTTCAGTAGGGCTCTGGTGCCTGCTGAGTCTGCCCCTTGAGTGTGTCTGGTGTGGAGGTGGTTTGGTGGTTCTCCAGCTGTCCACTCAGTGTGCTGGCTGTGGGGCATCTTGGGAGGTGCAGGCCAAGGTCAGCTGCCTCCTGTGCTCTGCCCAGGGAAACCTAGCATGAGCTGTAAATTAATCTGTAGATGGCTGCTCTTGTGCTGGGCTTGGAGGTACCCAGGAGAGGCCAAGCTGTGAACAGAGTCTGGCTGCTGCTAATGCCAGGCCAGGGGCCACTTAATAAGAGATATAGGGCACGTAGAGAGCAGATGCTGCTTGTTTGGGTTTTTTGAACCTTGGAGAGATTTTAGGAAAGTCTGAAGCATGAAGCAAGACACAACATTTGTGTGGAAAAGCCACTGGAAGCAGATTGGGTGGGCCCGCATGTTGTGTGGAGTAGGGCCTCAAGGCATCACCAGGGCTGAGTGAACAGGGTGAGCCAGGTCGATGGAGACTCAGATACAGTGCCTTCCTGCAGGCTCTGTAGGGGGAGGGCTCAGAAGAGGAACATGGCCTCTGCCAGCAGTTCCGTCTGGGAGAAAGCTGCCTCCCAGCTCTTGCCCTGAAGCCAGGCAGTTCAGTTCTTCCCCGTAGGTCCCTGGTGCCTTTAGAACTGCTGCCCCAGAGCTGGAACTCAGAGGGAGTAAATTGTGTAAGTCTGTGTGTGGGTCCTTTAAGAGGAACTGCCTGGGACTCCAGAAGCCCTTTGTCTCCCTCAGCATCTATCCCTGCTGGTTTTTACAGCCAGAAGCTATGAGGACTTCTCTTCCTGGTCTTGGAATCCTGGGCTGGGGGGCCTGGGTGTGGGCTGGGACCCCTTGCTCCTCAGGTGGGACCTCCACAGCTGAGGTATCCCTCCCAGTTTTAACTGCCACACATGGATGTGGGATCAACCCATTCTGAGTCTCTGCCCCTCCTACCAGTCTCGATGTGGCTGTTCTGTAGGTCCTTAGCTGTAGGTTGTCTGTTCAGCTAGATTTCAGGTGGTTCTGAATGATGGCTGTTCTGTAGTTTAGCTGTAATTTTGGTGTGGTCCTGGGAGGATACCAATACTGCATTTACCTCCTCCACCATCTTGTCCAGAAGCCCTCTTACTCCTTTAATAAATATGTATCATTTACTCTATTTACATCCTCAAAGAACTTGGAATATGCCCGGGATGGGAAAGACATGGCCACTAGAGCTGTGGCCTGAGGTGGGAGGTGGTGAGGGTCATAAGGACGTGTGGAAGAGTGGCGGGTTCAGCTCACATCCTGTGGGTCAGGGAAAGCTTTGTGGGAGGGGAACCACCTGAGCTGAGAAATGAGTACCATCTTGACAGATGGGGGTGTGGGGAGCCCTCCCCTGGAGGAGGGCATAAGGAGGGGACAGGACAAAGATTTAGGGAGATGGTTTTTGGATAAACAATAAGGGGTGGCTATAAGTAGTGTGATCTTTTGTTCTAATTTTCCCAAGATAGCCTCAGTCTATTCCTCTGTTCTGGGGTGATTACCAACAGTGTCCCTTTTCACGCTCGAAAAGCACCCCAGGTGGGATAAATGATGTCATCACCACAGCCATAAATGACACTGTCTTGAGGGCTGAATCTATGCATGGCTAATAGGGTCTGAGGAGCAGCAGTGACTCTGAGCTTGCCAGCTGGTTGCCTGATAAACAGAGGCTGGTTGCCTGATAACAGAAAAAAATGTCATTAGAAGAAATTGCCAATTACAAGGAAAGATTGCACGAACTCAGTTTTAGATCAGAAAGATTGAGCTATAGGGGGTCCCTGCACACCACTGGAGCCAAGCCCTCCCTTTGCAGGGAGAACCGGGCAGAGCTGTTGCTCAGGACAGAGGTATTAGGCTTTCTGCCCTCTTGTTTGCACTTTTTGCTTCTCTGACTCATGGAACTGAGTTAGAGTATCCCTCCAAATTCACAACTGCACAAAACCTGTGAATGTGACCTTATTTGGAAATAGGGTCTTTGCAGACATAATAAAGTTAAGAGAAGGTTACTGGCATAGTGTGGGCTCCTAATGTAATATGACACGTGTTCTTATGAGAAGAGGGAAGTCGGGACATAGACCCAGAGACACATAGGGGGAAGGCCATGTGACAACAGAAGCAAAGATTGGAGCAGTGCACCTGCAAGCCGAGGATGCCAAGGATCACCCAGAGGCACCAGAAGGTAGAAAGAGGCAAGGGAGGATCCTCCCGAGAGCCTTTGGGGGGAGCATGGGCCTGTCTACATCTCAGTCTTGGATGTCTAGTCTGAAGAACCACGAGAGAGCATGTCTGTTGTTTCACGGCAGCCTTGGGACACTGATACACTGTCTGAGCTCTCGGTTCAGCTGCAGCAGTCGGGTGGAGCTGTCTGGGAGGCCCATGAAAGTGTGGGGCTAGGATGCAGAGGAAGGGTCAATATTTAAAACAGAACCAGGGGTGGTAACAGGGACATGGGAGTGAGACGGAGGCCCAAGGAGAAGTGAGGAGAGATGCTCTGAGGACAGGATGTGCAGAGGAAGGAGAGGTGGAGGAGGAGGTGGAGGGGCCCGTGGGAAGGGCAGGAAGAGCAGGACTGAGAGAGGAATTCCTGAGGAGGCAGGGGTCATGGGGTCCCACTGGGGGAGCAGGCCGGTTGAGCATTCATGTCATGGGTAACCTTGTCAAGAGCTTCTTTCAAAAAGAGCAGGAGTGAGAACCTGCCAGACAGAGCTTCCATGAGCGAGCACACTGCGAGTCAGGACAGACTGGCAAGGGGGAAGAGAGGGTTCTTTCAGGGATTCCAGGACCAGGAGAGAAGTAGGATAGCTTAAGGTATGCAGCAGGGAAGGGGGATTTTGTATTAGAGAACTGAGTTTATTTGTGGGGAAAGGTGAGGAGAGTAGAAGCTGACAGAGGTAAGCTCTTGGGGTGGGAAGCTAAGGATGGCCCAAGGCCCACCCGCACGAACACATGGATTTGTCACATTCTGCCCAGAATTCAGCCAATGCTTTGCCTCCACTGGGGCCCCAGCGCTCCTCTGCCACCCCCTCTGTCTACCTCTAGGGCCTTGAGCCACCCAACAGGGGCAGACTCTTGAATGAGAGTGGACACAAGAGCAGGGCTGAGACAGGGTGGCTGCTGATGTGATGAGGGGACAGCTGAAGTCATTGGTTCTTGGCAGTGAAAGCGCAGGGGGCAGCTGCTGAGGAGGACGGCACAGGAGTCCACGGACCGACTTGCAGCAGTGGGACGTGGCCTACGTCGCACTGGGCAATTGGATTCCAAAGTGGCCAACACTGGTCTCAGCCCCCAGCTCTGGCCCTGGCCGGTCAGCACCCTCTGTAAAGAACTCCTGGTGAAGTGAGCTATGGCTACCTCCTACCCGTTCTGTATTTGCCCTGGGACTCCAGAGTGGGGCTAGCTGTTGTTCATCTTTCTTTTTTTCCTCAATGGGAGACACACAGATATGCTTTTAGGAAAAACAGTGCTGTCCTTGGAAAACCAAGGAATTCTGGGATGACAGGACTGTATGTGAGGGGGGACCTGCAAGTCCAGAGGCCCTTGAGGCACCCCCCACCCCCATCCCACAGAAACTAGATTTAAAATTCATTGGGTTGTGGATGGAGTCTTCGGAGGAAAACAAAGACAGAGAGCCACACCCTCCACCCTGGGGCCATACCACATGGTGCTCAGGGATGCCACACTGCTCCCACAGAGGAATGCTGGGGCCCCAGTGGAAGACATAGCACTGGCTAAGTTCTGGGCAGGGTGTGAAGATATCCGTGTGGCCGGGCAGGTATCTGGTCTAGAGCAATTACTCAGAAAAAAAAGTGGGGTTGGGGAAAGCCTGGGCCTCTTCCCTCTGCATCCATAATTCCTTTCTCCTTTCCTCCCAATACCTCCAAATGATATATACTGCACCATGAGATTTTATTCTACTTTTTTTCTATATTTTATTTGCCACGTGTTAAGTATCAGTGCCCACGGTCAACGGACAAGAAAGCATGCTTACCAAATGAGCCAGAAGCACATAGCTAGTGAATGGTAGCAGCAGGGCCTGATGGATCGTGACTCAGAGGCCAGTGCTCTTTACCTGACACCCTCGGTAGCTTCCCCTTTCCACGTGGAACTTGGCTCCCAGTTAGGCTAGGACAGCATAATGACATCTTCACAACACCAATGTTCAGGGACTTGAGGTAAGACTCTGGCGGAACCAGCAAGTCCTTCTGAGTCTCCTGGCCCCGCACATAGGAGAGGATCACTGCTGTGTTCCCTCCTTGTTGGCAGTGTGGTGGAAGCCTGGGGTTACAGTGTCTGGGACATCACCCATCTCTAAGCAGGCTTCGTCTACTATGCACAAGATCGTCGGTGTGGACGAGGAACTGATCCTCTGCTGGGCCTCTGGGGATGACTCTCAGATGCACAAGGTCCACCTGCCCTCCCAAGGGAACCTCCACCACCCAGGTGAGGAAGCCATCTACTGAAGCTACGGCGCAGGGATCAGGAAGTCGCTACCATCACCGCTGCCGTCCCCATGGCCACCTTGCCGAGAACGTGGTGACCAGACCCTGCAGTGCTGTTGCAATAGGGAAGCCACTGCCAACACCAACTGCTCCTAATGCGAGGACATGTCTAGGACATTGCTAGGCAGCAGAATATCAAAGCAACAGGAAGGTGGCCTCTCCCTTCTCCCTCCCTTCCACCTCCCTGATCTCCCTAGTCCATCTAGTTGGCACAATGGAAGTCACTCTAGACTCCCAGCTGCAAAGGGGTCTGAGAAATGTAGTTTAAAATTTTCTGGACATTACTGTACAAGGAGCAGTTTAGGATGGATGCTGAGTGCCAAACCCCTACACCTACCATATGTGGTGAGAAAATAGTGCTTATAAAAATATTCCAAAGGTTTTCTAAATAGTTCTGGATTAACATTTATTAAAAAATTTAAATATTTATATAATTTTAAAAAATCTTATGCCCCCAAAGATTATGGGCATGTTCTTATTTGCTAACAGTCCGCTTAACCCCTGCAAGGTGACTTCTCCCCACTAATATCACTGTGGCAAAGTTCAGAGGTTTTCCCATCCATTGGAAGATTATATCCTAAAAAGAATGATTCATTTTCATTTTTTAATTATGAAAATAAGTATTTTTTAAGTATGAAAAAATAGTAAAAATAGTTACTTGTAATCCTACATTACTATCATAACCACTTCACTCTTTTGATGAGTATATTTACATTTTTGTAAATGTAACTTTTATAAAATCTTGTTTTTTTTAACCTGACATGCATCCTCACCATTCCCCATGTTGCAAAATGTAACCACAATTTTTAATGGCCCTATAATATTTCTCTAATACATGTGTCATAATTTACTTAGCCATTTCTCTCTAGTTGAACATATAGGTCACTTCCAATTATTTATGACTATAAATACTGCTTTGAAGAATAGCTTCATGAATTTTCAGAGTTTTGTGTCACATTTCTGGAAGCAGGATAATGGGTTAGTGTGTACTGGTTAAAAGGTATCCACTTTTAAATGAGTATCAATGGCTTTTTCTCAATGTTTCTTTATTTTTTTTTTAAACATCAATGTGTGGTCACCTCTTGCAATCCCCCACCCAGAACCTGGCCCGCAACCTAGACATGTGCCCTGACTGGGAATTGAACCAGTAACCCCCTGATTCTCAGGCCAGTGCTCAATCCACTGAGCCACACCAGCCAGGGCTCAATGTTTCTTAAAAATCACCTATGGGCTCTTTTCTGGTTTCTGTGGTGTGAGGAACCAGGAGCAGCAGAGTCTCCCATGGCACCCTGTACACCCTGCACCCCCTGCACAAGGCAGTGCTAGAAGTCCTGCACAGGAACCAGCGCAAGTGGCTGCAGGTTTGGGGTGATGGTGGAGCTCCAGATCAGCTTGAAGAGCTGTGACCCTCAGAAGGACAAACACTTCCCAGGCACCGTCAGCTTAAGTCCACTCCCCACCTCAAGTCCTTGGCTGCATTCTGGGGGACCAGCAGCACTGTGACGAGGCCAAGGCTGTGGATATCTCCCAAATGGGCATCTCCCATGTGAACATCAAGGTGCTGAAGAATCTCAGCAAGAATAAGAAACTGGTCCAGAAGCTGGCCAGGAAGTACGATGCCTTTTCAGCTTCAGAGTTTCTGATCAAGCTGTTTCTAGGAATCCTGGGCTCAGGCCTGAATGAGGCTGGCAGGTTCCCTTCCCAGCTGACCCACAGTGGGACCATAGTGGGCAAAGTGATGGAGTGAAATCCACAATCAAGTTCCACATGAAGAGGCTGCTGTGTCTGGCAGTGGCTGTTGGCTACATGAAGATGACAGATGATGAGCTTGTGTACAACAGCCACTTAGCTGTCAATTTGCTGGTGTCATTGCTCAAAAAGGACTGGCAGAACAGCCAGGCTTTGTACATAGAGAGCACCATGGGCGGACCCCAGCGCCTGTACTAAAGTACACCTTACCAAACCATACTGCTACCATTTAAAAAAGAGGGGCACTTTTGGCAAAAGCAAGGACATTCTTCTCTAGCAAACACTAAACACAAAGCTTGTTTCTGTCTATCACATCCTCACACTCATGTTGTGAGCCACTATTGGCAGCTACCAAAAATGGGGCAATGGGAGCCCTTGGCCTTGAAGCCTCTATTGTTCACATCACTGTACCTCAAATTCCCAAGTGCTGTCAGGGTAGTTGTAATGTGAACCTTGGGACTAGGGTGAGGACAAAGTATGGGCACAGCATTTTCAGGGTCTCCTCCCTTTCATATCTTGGGGCCCAGCTTTCCTGACCAGAAACTTTCTCTGGATAAGGTGTCTGGTGTCGTAGAAGTCAATCAGCTAGGGCCAAATCTTCAGCCCCAGAACATGTGTGTATGTTTAGGCTTGCAAATGCCATGCTTTCATGGCAACTTCCATAAGCAGATCAGTCCCTTATTTTCTGGTTCCTTCCCCTTTCCCCAGATGGAGCAACACAGTACTATTTGGGTTAAAATAAAGAAGCCAGCTTGGGATGAGTTTAAGAACTAGAAGCCTAGAGTCTTAGAAGACAGGCAGATAGATGCAAGGCTGCAACGTGTTATTCTCCACCGCTTTGCAGCTCTAACCAGGGGATCAGACCTCTGAAGACTTTCCAGGCACATCATCTAGGAGGAAAATGGTCTGGAGGTGCCTGCCCAGAAGGCCTCCATCTTGGTTACAACTTACTGTCCTGGTCAGTCCAGGACAGGGTGAATTTAGCCTCTTTGTGAGAGAGAACAAGGGAAAGAACAAATTTAGCTCTCTGCTGTTTGAAGTGAGAGAATAAACATTCAAATAAATTGGTATTCCCCCCTGTCAAGTAGCCTATCACAGGACCCTGAGTTTATGTCCCAGCGCTGCACGGCTATGGCTATGGCTATGGCTATGGCTATGGCTATGGCTATGGCTACGGCTACGGTTATGGCTATGGCTATGGCGCAGCTTGTCCTCACTTCTAGGACTCCCCTCCCACGTGCGACCCTACTTCTTCCTCCACTTCCATCCCGCCACCATAACTGCTCCATGGTGACATTTGCAGTAACTCCTTCCCCACCCCCAGGCCCTAGGAATGCCAGCGCTTGCTGAGCAATGCTGTTTGCAAAACCCTGGGCTCTGGGGACCTATTTCCCCCGAGCTGCTGTTCCCCCTCTTCCTCCAGCCCTATGCATACTCCCTCTGTGGCCCGGCTGACCCTCTCCAGGAACCGCCCCTAGCCTGCTCCTAGAGAGGCAGCACCACCCAAGAGGTGTTACAACTTCCCGGGACACCCCAACGTCTCTTCTCGCCCCCGTCCGGTTGCTTGGAAATTTGCACTGGACAGTGACGTCACACAGGGAGGCGGGTCCCCACCGGCTCTCACGCCAATGGCGCGGTCGCGGCCAGCCCCTTCTTTTCCAGTGATTGGTGTCTCAGGCCCCTCCGCTCCACCCCAGCCCGCCATGGCGTCAAGCGCCGCAGCACCCAGGAGGTGGTTCCCACTTTAAGAAGTGAAGTTTTTTGCCCCCTCCCCCTCCCTGCCCACCTCCTGCAGCCTCCCGCGGCCCGCAGAGCTGGCGAATGGAGCTGCGCTGTGGCGGCGTGGGGAGCCAGGCTGTGGGGCGCAGGATGGATGGGGACAGCCGAGATGGCGGCGGCGGCAGCAAGGACGCGGGGTCGGAGGACTATGAGAACCTGCCGACCAGCGCCTCCTTATCCACCCACATGACAGCCGGAGCGATGGCCGGGATCCTGGAGCACACGGTCATGTACCCGGTAGACTCAGTGAAGGTGAGGCGCGAGGAGACTTTAGCGACGGAGCGAGCAGAGAGGAGAGCGCGCGTGCGTGCGTGATTCCCGAGGGAGGCGATCGGTGCAGCTTTGCACAGTCTTACCACGCCAGCCCACGCGATCCGAGGGTTTTGGCGTCCTGGCTCAGCACGGCTCCTGCTGGTGCGCCCGGTTTCCGAGGCACAGCGAGAGGAGTCCGCCGCCGGTGATGGGTGGCGCGGGCTGCCCGCACGTGCGCGGTCTCTGAGGGAGCTGGCCGCCGGGAAGCGCTAACCACGCTCCAGCTTAGAAACGTGGCCCTCAGCGGGCCGCGTGCCCTCCGGCCCTGGCGTGTAGCTTCTGCTCCCTGGGTATTTTGGTGGTCGCTGGAGTGACAGAGGTTCTCTAGGGTCTTGGCAGCTCTTTTGAGGGTGCCTGTTCGGCGGCACCCTGTGTGATCACCTTTCCTTAGGGCTCTGCACCCCTTCCCCTGGAGTTTGGGCAGCCAGACAGCAGAGAGGTAGTGAGACCTGCAACATTTGCCTTCTCTTTTTGGAGCAGGGAAATGGGCGGGCAAGGAGTGTGTGCGCTGCTGTACAGCTCTGACTGGGTTGTGTAATAGACACTCAATTCTCCAACTGCTTCCCCAGGTAGAGTATTTTTTTTTTTTTTAATTAAGCGTCTCTGCAAGGAGGCAGCTTTAGCCAGGTAGATACTGTCTGTTTGACAGACAGCTGCTCTCTCAGCCTGTACAGGATACAGAGTGCCCAAAGTATAGACTAGTTAGTGTAGGGAAGTACTACTACTATTGACACAATGCATTTTTGTGGGCATAACTCATCCAATTCTTACAGCAACCCTGGCAATGAACAGGTGAAGAAACCGAGGCACAGAGAGGTGTGCCGATTAACCTTCCCAGGCTCATGCTCCAGCTGTCTCCTCTGACTCCAGCCCCACTGTGCTTTGGAAGATGGGGGCCTCTCTAGGTGGCTGTTTTGGTGAAAGGCAGGGCCTACAAAGCCACCCCCCACTAGCTGTCTTGAATGACTGAAGCTGGCCCCACATGAACTGCTTGAAGGCCAGAATGCTCAACTCAGAGGGTTTCCCTGCCCTGGCAGCTCTCAGAGCTGGCAGTCCGTGGCTGGAGAGGCACCTGCCCAGTGAGGGAAGGCATGCTGCTGGCTTTGAGCCTCACCCCTTCTGACCCTTATTGTCCCCGTGGGGAATTAAAGGAATGGTCCTCGCCTACTAGGGTTAGGAGGGGACGGGGCAGATCTTGTCTCTTAGTGTTTCATGGCTCCTCCAGGAAACGCTCTGGACAGATACCAGGTTGCATTTTTATAGGAAAGAATCCCTCCTGTGTAGTGAAATTCCCCATATTTGAAGCTGCTGTCTCAAGTGCCTTGGACAGAGTCCAGGGAAAGTCAGGAGCAGGGAAGTGTCATCTGAGCAGGCAGTGGACCCACTGGGTGGGGGTGGTGAGTGTTCCATTAGGGAGTCGTGCCCCTTCCCAGGCCCTTGCCCTCTGTGCTCCAAGTTTGGTTTGGAGCATCATTTGAGCTTCTCTTGAGGACTAGTAAAAATTAGTCATGCCTTTTGAACTCCCTTGGACACTCTAAGGAGGAATGCCTCTCACATATTTGAATTGTGTGATCTGTGTTCAGTTGCCTCGCTGGCCCTCCTCCGGCCCTCAGATGCTGGTGTATTTTGACCCAGATGTCACTGTGTACCTAGTGTTACTTTCTGTGGCTGTTTTCTCCAGTGGACAGGTTAACACAGTATGTGGCAGAAGGAGCTGGTCTGGCTGTCACCTTATGGGGCTTGACTGGCAAATGAAGCCTTGGGTCAGCTGATGCATAAGGTCTTCTGGGTTCCGGGATTCTAACTCTGACTCTGAATAATGACCCACAGTGCTGCTTCTGTTTTTAAGCATGCAGGCTTGGTTTTAAAGCACCTCTCCTTTTTTGCTACATTTTCAGAAGGGGTAGGAAGGCTTATTCTTTTGCATTTTTTCAGCTGAGACGAAAGGCACAGAGAGTTGAGCCTTTGAGACCCACCCTTACAGGACCCCGGCAGGGCTGCAGCAGAGTGCCCAGGTCTGCCAAGATCAGCATGCTTGTCTGTGCCCAGCCCGAGGCATCAGGGACTCATCCATGCTTCAGCTGGGGCAGAGCTTCATTGGGAGAGACCTTGACTGTGTTTTTAAATGTTTTGGTTGATGGAGACTGTGAGTAATTGACTCAGGAGCCCTGGTTTGGGTTTCAAGCCCTGCCCCTAACTTGCTTCATGTCTTAGGCACTGTTCTGTCCCTCAGTTTCGCCACTCGTAAATAAAATGGGGCTGTACCATTTCACTATTTCTCCCCCTTTTTAACCTGCCCCCCTTTCTATGAGCACAGAACACCCATTGTCCTCTTTTGTTATTTGAAATTTTAAATAATTTTGTCAACTGAAGCCACATCAATGTAAAATGTGTCTTGGAAGAAAATGTTTTCTTTAATTGTTCTAAAGCACACATTTTTCACTTTGATGTTGTGTGTTAAATAGGAGTGTTAGGTGGGCCTTCTTTTTCCGATTTTTCTATCCTAGGTAGGGGGGACCACAGATCGTAAGCAAGCTGCTTGGTTTTATGGTCATGAGTGCAAGAAGCTAGCCTTGCTAATGCTTCAAATTATAATAGTAAATGCACTTTGCCATAAAGTCCCACCCCACTCCCAATGTCACTTGAAGAGCCTGTGTTTTTCAGACTGGGGGTCGTGACCCATTAGTAGGATCCTTTTAAAAGAGACAGGTTGGTGAGATTGCAGGATGCAGTGCCCGGCACGCAGTAAGGGGAAGTGTTGCTCCGAAAAGTTCTGCTTGGGTTTTGTGTGTATGTTTGTCCCTGCGTGGCTGTGGAAAGTGCTCTCTTGGCTGGAGTCATGGTCAAAAAAGTGTGAACTGTACTGAACCTGATGATCAGCAATATCTCGAGCTCCTGCTGTCATCTGCCAGTGCTGCCCTTTCCTGTGTCTCCCTCTCTCACCTGGTTTCAGGGTGGTGGGATGTGAATGTTCACTGATCTGTGAAGGTCCAGGCTCTGGGGACCCGTGGCTGTGTGTTTTCTCCTGTTGGTTCTGAGCCCCTGCAGTGGGACGAGGGACAGAGCATGGGGGCTCCCTAGGGCTTCTGCCAAACAGTTGGCAAGTCCTTGCTCCTTTCCATGTGGGGTTTGCAGCAGGTTTTCCATGAGCTTCTTCCTGGTGCTCCAAAGGGGCAGGTAGACCAGCACTTGGGGTGGATGTGAGAACCTCTGGTCCGAGTGCTCAAGACTGTGGGGAGAATGCCAGGTGGGTGGAGGAGGAAATTCCAGCCAGATTAGGCACACCATGTAGGCCATGCTGAATCCTGCGCGGTGGTGAGAGCAGGGCCCACAGGAAACAGGAAAGATTTGAAGCGAGGGAACATCCGCTGACCCTTTCACAGCCCTTCTCTTGCTTTGCTTGTCAGGGAAACGGTTACCCTGAACTCTGCTAGGAAGAGCCCTCCTTCCCAGCCAGGGTACAGTGGATGGGTGACAGCGTTCTCTCCTCGAGGTGCCGAGCCTTTTGGAAGCCTTGGGTTGGCCCCAGAGCAGGGAAGGTTGCAGCCAGCCCTGCTGAACTCTGAGCAGCACTGTGCCAGGCAGGTGTCAGGACAACCCAGCATTCTTCAGCTTCTGAGCCTGCTCCCCGTGGCCGGAGCTGTGCAGGTTGACTAGGGGGACGTTGCTCAGCGAGGGGAAGGCAGCTGCTGGAGTCCTGTCCCACCCATTTCATTGCTTTTGAAACAAAGTACAGTGTGGCGGATCCCATTGAACTTCAAAAGGGTGTGAGATCCCACAATGCTTTAGTTATTCCGGTAAAATTATAGTGATTTTGCTGTCTCTCCTCCCCTGTCTTGTCTCTTTCAGATTCCTCCTCTCCTTTTCTGTTCTTCACGGGGAGGTGCTTTTCTAAAAGGTGGGTTTGTGGGGGTTGTGGAGTCAGAAAAGGAGCACTGTTGAGTGTCAGTCTTGGTATTTGTGTCCTAAAGTCCCAGGCTGTGTGCTGGCACCCAGAGTGGCACCTAAGGCCTGCATGGCTGAAGGAGTGGGGATCTCACCCAGCCCCAGGGTCAGCACTTGGCCCCATGAGGCCACTCTTCTGCCTGGAAGTGGGGGAGGGATAGGCTGGGCAGAGGGCTTGGAGGGACGACGCCCCTAGCATTATATAGTGGGTGGTGAACGTGGCCTCGGGTGACATCAGCTCCTCCGTAGAGAGAGTCACGTGGAGCTTAATGGGGCTTTAGGTGACGGCGACCGCGCAGGGGTGTGCAGGTGGGTGTTGGGGGTTGCTGTGTGGAAGGGACAGTGGCGCTCTGTCCAGCACTCCCTTCCCTGGGTCCCATCTGGGCACAGCTTTGCTCCCTGTGGCTATCTCCTTCATGAGGGCTGTGTCCCACTTCCTTGTTAGGGCAGGCTTGGGTCTTGACCCCCTTCCACATTCAGGAGGTTGCCTTTCCCTAGCCCTCTGGATGAACTGGCTTGCTTGTATTGAATGAAGCCTTTGAAAAGTCTTTTGAACTCTAAACCCTAGAACTTTCTGTGTCTTTTCCTGTCTCCCCTAATACCCAACCTTTCCCTCTCAAAGAATTTTCTTTGTGTTTGTTTTTCATCTTCCACAAATTGAAATCTGGTCCCATGGGTGCTGGCCACAGGCATATTTGCTGGAGTGCTCTGGGAGGCGGAGGAGCTCTGCCTCACCCAGAGCCAGCCTTCCCCCTCCCCCTTCCCTCTCCCTCTTCCCTGTTCCTCCCCCTTTCCCTCCCCTCCCCTCCCCTCCCCTCCCCTCCCCTCCCCTCTCCTCCCCTCCCCTCCCCTCCCCTTCCCCACCTTGAATGGTCACGCATTTTTCATAGGAGGGATGTGCCTATCACCTTGTCTTGTTTAACTGTAATCCTTCCCTCTAGTGCCTTCCGGACTGGGCTTTCTCACCCTCAGAGAACTACCTTGGGGAGATTCAGAACCCAGTCTTTGACCTCCTGGTTGGGTAGGACACACAGCTTTTCTGAGTTTTAATTTCCTTATCTGTGAAGTGCAGATACTAATTTTCTTCCTGCTTTCTCTGTCCTGGCCCAGCTTTCCAACGCTTCCTCCTTCCCTTGTTTCCCACTGCACCTGTGGGAGTTCTTGGTAACTCGCTCCCTTACCCACTGCGCTGAGCGGTCCTTCTGTCTCCCCGTCTGATAAAAATCCAAGGAAAGGGGTTCCCATCAACTCAGGAGCCTTTTGGTCCACGACAGGGTGGGGGTGGGACTGCTTCCTTCTCTCCGTTACTCCACCATCCTCCTGAGAACCTGTCCTTCCCCTTTGAGGCTCCTGCCATCCACTTTCCCTTTCCTGTCACCCATGCACCTGAGACTCCGAGAGGCAGGAGGTTGAACCGTTCAAGCATGGTCCCTGAGCCGGATGGCTTGGACGGGTCCCAGTTCCCACTTAGGTCTCCTCCCCTGGCTGTGCCCGTTTCCCCAGCTGTAAAAAGGGGGAAAGAGGGCGGCGATGTCCCAGGGTGGCTGTGCGGGCTACCTCCTCAAAACTCTTAGCACAGCGCCTGCCTGCAGCGAACGCTCCCCAGGTGTTGGCGCCATCGTCCTGTCACCCACGCGGTGCAGCCGCTCTCCTCCACTCTGCACACTGTGGTGTGGCGCACAAAGTGCTTCCCCACGAGTCCCGTCATCGCCCCAGAACATCTCCTCTCGGGCCCCTGACTCACATTCAGACCCCTCTAATCCCCCCCGCCCTTCAGGTGGACGTTCTTTAATTCCTGGGGCCTGTCCGAACCCAGGGCCTTCCCGCCTCTGAAATCTTGAATTTGGGCCTTGAACCTCAAACCCCGGTCACAGCCTTCTTGCTGTCACCCTGGGCCGGGTTCCCCCTTCCACCCTGTCCTGTCAGCCTCATCTGGCCTGGGCCCGGATTCTGGCCCATCGCTGCTGCCACTGGACCTGCCGTTTGTCTGCTTTTTCCAACACTGGCCGGCTCAGGCCCCCACCTGGGACAGACTGTCGGTGACTGTCTGTGTGCCCAGGCCTCTTGGGCCCTCTGCCTGTCCCTCCAGGTGTTCTGGTCAGGCTTCCGTCCTCCCCAACCGCGGCTTCAGACCTCGTTCTTGCTTCTGAAGCCCTCCCTACCTCCTCCACTTTTTTCAGCCTCCAATGTGCGGCATCTTGCTTCCTAGTTCGTAGATGAACTGGGAGACCCATCAAAGTCATCTTTCTGTCACTGCCCTCTGACCCCTGCCCCTCCTCCTATAGAAGGTAAGAGGGTGCTTTCTTCCTCTTGCATGACATTGGGGGCAAGAAAGGGCAGTGCATGGGAACCACGCTCACACCTGGAGTTGAATCCTGGCCCCACACCCGGGGCACACAGCTTGACCCCTCCAAACTCAGTTTTCTTGTGTGCAAAGCGAATGCGTTGATGCCAGCGCCTGCCTGACAGGGCTGTGGGGAGAACTCAATGAGGCAACACATGCAGAGTCTGGGTGCGCACACTCTCCATAAATGCCCGTAGAGGCAGTGGTTTTGGTCGTCTCTCTTGAGGCACCCACTTCCAGTATCTTTAGCCTCCCCCCGCCCCATTGGTTCCTTCTTAAAATCATTTATCTAGGTCCAAGTCATTATCTGTCCCATCTAAAATAAACAAGCAAACCACAGACAGCTTACCTTGGCCCCATGTGCCCCAAGGGCCACCCTCTTTCTTCCTGGAAACAGACAGAGGCTTACTGCTCTTTTTATTTTTTTGTCATTAAAATAATAGATGTTACAGAAAGATCTTGGACACTGGGTCTCCCTCCCCTTGTCGCCCCCAGACCCCTGGCGCGTGTGCCCACCACTCCACATCTCCACGATGAACTGGCTTGTTCCCCTGGCCCCTCCTCTGTGGTGACCCAGACACCTCTCTGTGAGGGGAGCCTCGGGACCCTGTGGCTCTCTGTTTGCGCTTGGAGTCTGGCTACTGCTGGGTCCCTTTGCAGCCTCTGGTCTTCCTCAGAGTGCTGCCTTCCACCCTCTTTTCTTCCCCAGGACACACGTCTCAGTTTTCGCCTGGGTCCTGATAACTTGCAGATGGGTGTCTGGTCCAGTCTCTCCGGGAACTGGGTATCCAGTTGCCTCGCCGACGTGTCCACTTCGCTGCCTCATTGGCTCCTCGACCTCGGCCCGTCCAGTGTGGACACACTGACCTGCCCTTGGCCTGCACTCGGCCTGGGCCCCCTCTCAGACACTTGGTGGTCGTCTTCAGTGTCTCCCTGCCCTCCCCTCCCCTCCCCCCACCACGTGCTTCCCAGACCTGGCCGGTCCTGCCTCTGTAACACCTTTTGAGTTTGTTGTTTTCTCCCTGTCGCCACTGCCGCGACCTCGGTTCAGGGACCTGTCCTCTCCTTCTCATTGACAACTTCCCTGACTGCCCAGATTGGACGCAGCACGCCTGCCCCTCGCCCGTGCTGCCGGTGACCTGGCGCTGCTTTGTCCCTCTCCACAGCACTTACCACCTTCTGAAGCACGGCGCCATTTACTTACAGTCGTTATTAATGCTGTTTATTTTAATTTCATTTGTGCTTACATTGTTTATATGTTCTGTTGGTGTCTGTAATGTTACTTATGTCGTTTATGGGCTTGCTCCCCGCCTTCACGGGTAAGCTGTCGTTGGGCAGGAGTGTTTGCCGTCTGGTTCTCTCCGGTGCACCCCCTCGCCAGAAGCAGCTGTGGGTGCCCAGTAGTTGCTCAGTGAAGTGTTTGGTCACTCAGTCGCTACAAATGGTTCGGAGTGGGTCCCGCTCACTGCGGCCTCAGAGCCCTCCAGTTTCCTGGTGGTTTCCTCTCCGTAAACAGGCTGGAGCAGTGATTTTAGCCAGTATGCCGCAAGAATTTTTAAAACATGCAGTACCTGACTATTTAGTCAGGGGTCCTGACCTCTTTTCCCTTAGATTGTCAAATAAAAAAATGACAACAGCCAAGAGAACCATAGCCGTCTGGTGTGAATTAATCAAAATTATATCTATTTTTGTCAGATTAGCCAAAAATACACAATGGGTTGGGGGGTGCCGCAGGATCGTAGTGACTAGTGCACCTGTGCCGTGAGATGGGAAAGGGCGAAGCTCACCGGCAGAGTGACGGCGCCCGTCCTGCCCACTGACTGCATCCGGGAAGGAGCTGCAGCTGGGTTCGAGGGGAACACAACTTTCTGCCTTTAAAAAGCGTCAGGCTGTATGTAGGTGCCAGCTCATGGTGTCCATTGTCAACCTGCAGTCCCGTCCAAGGAAAATCCAGCCCCTTCTTCAGGGTGTAGCGCAGCCTGGGGACCGGGGACGAGGAGCAGCCCCAGGCCTGCAGTTCACAGCGGGCGCAGTCTCCCTGCCTGCCGCTCCCCCAGCTGCCCCTGCTGCCTTTAGGAAAGTCCTGAACTGCTGCGTGGGGCGTGCGCGGAGGCCCAGGTGCCTCCCACACTTGCAAACACAGCCGGCCCCTACGGCTAGCCACAGGAAGGTATTCTGTGAGTGGGGCTGAGGGAGTGAAAGCACCGTTGTTTTCAAGAGATGTGAAGAAAAATACTTTAAAACTGCTATTAAACAAATGCTTGTTTTTACTTTTTGTGTTGTTTTTGTTGATTCCATGATGTGTCTTGGCCACAAAAATATTTTTCTGCCCTTTAGTTTGTCCCTTTTTTGCGGCAGAACCCCCAAGACACAGGTGTATCGTGATGAGTCTGTGAGTCCACCACTGCATTCACTCCACAGGCACTGTGCTGGGCTTCATGCTAGATGCCCGGCAACAAAAGTCCCTGTTCCAAGTGTGCTCCCTATAATTAGACCCTGAGCTTAGGTGAGAGAACTAGGTCCCTTAAAAGAAAAGAAAGGCACAAGTTGGTCTTTACTTTCCAGTGGGTGCAAGGCCGGGGCTGTCTGGACCCTGGGGTGCTCGGGCTGCCGTCAGGTCTGGAGCCTGCTGGGACTGTCCCTTGGGGTTTCTCAACCAGGCACGCTTTAGTCACATCCCCCACCAACGTCACTGACAGGGGCCCTCAGTTCTACAGCTGCCCACCCCCTCCTCACTCCTGAGGTGGTTAGTCACTCTGGAAGCTGAAGTTGGCTCACAGAGGATGACTTTGCAAACACCCCTGACCTACCCGTAATCCCAGACAGGAGGAAGGGCCATTGTCTGGTTACTGCAAGGTGTTATGGTTTCACATTCATGCTTTCTCTCAGAAGAGAAAAGAAAACATGTTGAAATAGAGAGAATTCCCAGCAGCAGCTCGGTTGAAGCAATTGCTGCACAGTAGGTTTAGGAAGTGTCTGGCCATTGTGGGTCAGGTTGGGGGCCTGGTTTGTGTCACTGAGAGAACTTCCCCTGGGACCACCAGCCTCTGCACCCATCGGGCACACCTGGTGGGAGGCTCAGAAATCTGCCACCCCTAGGGTCTGGCTGCCAGAAGCCCCTGACCTGATGCCCCGCCCCCCCCGCAGCCACAGCTTTTGCACTCTGGTGTGCCCAGGAGGGCTGCACTGGGGGATCCTCTGGGCAGGGGTTGGTGGGGGGCATGTGCATATCAGGCTGGTGCTGGCGTGGTGGCCTCTAGAAAGGGCTCCAGACTGGGCAGAGGGAGCGGAAGGCCCATGAATTTAAGTCTAGGTCCCAGCATTAACCAGCTTTGAAAGCTTGGGTGAGCTACTCCTCTGGGCCAGTGTCTCTGTGTCTGGCAGACGACTGTCAGTCTCCTACAATACTGTCATCTGTTTATCTGCTTGATGGGGCTGTTGAGAAGCCCAGGTGGGATCATGTTTGTGGGTGGCTTTCATCAGCTTTCCCACGTCCAGGGGATGATGGGTCGTAGCACAGGCAGCATGCTCAACGACTCAGAATAGAATGGTTCAGGTTAGCTGCGCAAGCGCTGGGGCCAGACTGCCTGGAGTGGCGGCTGGCCAGGTTGCTGAAATCTCTCTGTGCCTTATTTTTCTCATCTGTGAAATGGGGATAATAACAGTACCTACCTGCTGCTATGGGAATTAATTATGACACACCTAGGGAGTAAAGAATAGTGGCAGGTACATGGTAAGCACTCAGTATTAGCTTCTATCATCATTTCTGGAAGTGTTATTACTTGAATGCCTGGGTAAGCTCGAATGTTGCTGTTGCAATTGTGTATTGCAATTTTTTGGATTGTTTCATCCTACGTGCTGTCATTTGATCCTCTTATTTCTTTGAAGGTGGGAAAAGGCTGTCTCATTTCCTAGATGGAAAAACAGCTTCAGCAAAATAACATGCATTGGCCAACTCAAGCCTCTTTCTGCTACACCAGAGCTGAAAGGGGAGAATCGGGAAATTGGGTAGGAGCAAGCAAGTGAGGTGCTGGGGTGCGAAGTCAGATGTTAATGACGGCAGAGCCCTGGAGCTGGGTCCTGAGAGAGGAGAGCATGGGGCCCCAGCTGCATTCTTGGAAGGGAGGGTCTGGAGTGGAGGGAGTGCCAGCCAGAAATCAGAGCAGGGCATGGAAGAAGCTAGGGCTCTAACATATCGGCAAGAGTTTCTTGATCAAATACTCCAGTATGGAGGGCAAGGGGATGATGACAAGTGGTTATTGCCATAGGGTATTTTTGACTTCGCTGGGCTTCTCTGCTATTGCACCTTCTCATTTTTTAGGGGTCAGCTTTGGACTCAGTGTAATGATTTGAGTTTGGACTGGCCTGAAGATTTCTTTTCAGATCACAGCATAAAATGAGCTGTTGGGAAGAGCGGTAAATCAGAGCTCCTCAGTCTGCTAGGCTGCAGCTTTCTCTTCTTCAATAGGGAAGAGTAACATTGCCTGTCTTGCTCTCCTTTCGGGCCCGCTTACTACACCTAGGAAGAAAATGCAGCCAGGTTTGCTGTGAACACAGCTTAAAAATGATAAAGCTTTGGTTAGGTGCCAGGCCGTGGTATTTATTATCCAATTGGATCCTGTTAGAGGGGTGAGGTTAGCTCATTGGAATGGGAAATAGAGGCTCCCTTCCAGGGACCATAGGAGTCACTGCAGCTGTGCGGCCTTGGGCGCTTGCCCTCTCTCCTTGCACAGTGCCTCCCGTCTGTCGGGCAAACAGCAAGTTATACTGCGAGCATGCTCAGAAGTCAATTTACAGCTGGCAGTGTCGGACGGCAGTGGGAGGAGTGGGCATGGCCGCTGTGATGAAGGCTGGTGAAGAACTAGGCTGCCGTCAGGAAGACAGCAGTGTGCCAGGGCAGTTAGGGCCCAGTCACCTCTGTAGGGTTGTTATTGTATATTCACTTTTACTTGTTGAATGAGTCTGCCCCTTTGAGTGCCAGGCACATGAGGCTGGGGACAGTCCCACCTTGGTCCTTCCCGTCTCTGTTTTCCTTGTTTGCTCATGATGCTGACATAGCAAAGTATGAGGGGAAGGTGGTAGGACACAGATGCCTTTGTCCTGGGGTCCCCGTCCTCCTTCCCTCATGCCGCCCACATTGAGAGTGTTGCTGGCGCCTGGCCTTGACCTGGGCCTGGCGGCGTGCAAGGAAAGTGCAGGGTGGACAGGGCCACCCACAGGAAGTTCGCCAGCCAGGCCTGTGACTCTCGGTGCTCCACCCCCTTGGAATAAAGGGTGTCCTGCAGGTGACCGGTGCTGGGCAGAGCCTGGATTAAAGGAGCCGGGTGGCCGGCTGAGGACCTGATCCAAGAAGTCAGACTGGAGAGGTGGGGAAGCCTTTCCAAAGGACAGAAGATACCTCTGTTTGTGCTAGTGTGTGAGGGTAGGGGGCAAGCCCAGGGTGTGTTTTAACAGAAGAACCAAGCCCGCCTTTCCTTAGTCACTGTCTCCACAGCTCCTTTGCTAGATGTGGGCTTGTGTCAGCCTGATTCAGAGAAATCTCTCCTGAGGCAGAGTTGAAAGGTATTTGCAGAAATGCAACTTCATCCTTTGGTCTTCACTGAATGACTCAGTTAACCAAGGAGCGGGGTAAAGTTGTGTGTCAACATGTAGCAGGCACTAGGGAGCCAGGCGGTCAACGCCTCTGAGGTCTCTCCCCACCGAGGCATGCATCTGGGGGGAGGACAGCGATGAGCCTGTCCCCAGGGGACCTGACCCTCAGGAAGGGGTCCAGGAAGGGCTCCTCGAGGAAATGACATCTCACCGTCCACATCTAGACAGAGGGGGATTTGGATGTTCATACAAAGCTGAATGATTCTCTCTGTCCCCCAGAATGCCACGGCCTGGCCCCAAGGGGCCTGACCATCATCAGGATACCTGCACCCCCCGACAGTCTGCTTTTGGGGTTCTGCCCTGAGTCTTCTGACTGCAGAATCAGCTGAGAAAGTTCTGTGGTTCGGGGTCACCATGTTGGGGCCTCCAGGGGGACCTGCCCTCCTTTTCTGACATTTCTTCTTCTCCCCACGTCCTGAACTCCCTGTTTGGCCACCAGATAGCTGTGTGTTGGCTCCCAGACAAGCCTGGCCTCTGCCCTGGGTGGGGACACTCACTGCTAAGCCGAAGACCAAAGGAAGGTGGGATGAGGAGGAAGGGGAGAGAGCTGTTGTGTTAAAGAACTTTCTGCTCATAATTTGTCCCTATTAACGGTTGACATTAGTGGCGCGTGCCCGCTGGAAGTGCAGCCGTGTGATTTGTGGAGGCTCAGGGAGTAACCGTATGACCTTTACCAGCCCATGTCAGTTTACAGGGTGACGAGCAAGAGAGCTGACGGACTGTGTGGGTGACCACTGTGCTTTCTGAAGGACAGAGATGGACCTGGAGCCCGCAGCACTGTTCTGGACGCTGAGCTGTGTCTCTGGTGGACCCTCCTATGGAAGGCAGAGGCCTCGGCCCCCTGGGCTTGTCCATCAGTCTCCACAAACTGAGATAAAGGGCCTGAAACTGGGCTCTTGTAGATTTTCCTCCTGGCTCCTGTATCAGTGCCAGGTTCAGACAGACGCTCCTGGATCTTACAGCGTGGGGAAACTGAGTCCTGCTCCTCCCAAAGGCCAGTCTGGCGGTATGGGTGAGAACGGGCTGACCCCAAGGCCAGGCCTCTGTGTCTGTGTTGGCGGGCTTCCGGGCACAGGAGGTCCTCGTTACTAAATCTGGTTGCCGGGTGCTTTGGGGAGGACGCGTGTGGGCCTTTTCTAGTGTTGTTAGACAATACGGAGCTGATACTCGGACAAAACAGAAGAGGGAGATTTGATCTGGTTTACGTGACCCACAGAAAATGATCTGTTAGGGGAGAGGAGTTGTCAGTGAAAGGGTTAAACACCTAAAGTGTGTGTGAGACTAGAGAGCTCTCCTGTAGTGTAATTGGGTTTAAATTTTTCCCCTTGTATCTGGACTTCTCAGTCACTGAATTAATGCACATTATTTATCATGCAGGCCAGGAAGGATGACACTATTTATTATGCAGGCCAGGAAGGGTGACACATTAACTAGACTCGCTTTGGAAATGACGGAAGACTCCTAGTTAGCCATGACAGCTTCGGGAATACCAGATTCAGAAATGTGAAAACAACAGAATAACAACCAGAAATACATTGACAAGTTAAAATGGCTGTTAGTTCCTTATTTGCTTCTAAAACAAGTCTTTCAGGTTTTGGAGGAAGGTAGAGAAGAAGGTTGATACCTGGGTTTGTTGTGATGGGGTGTGAAGTGGTACAGTCCTGGGTGGCCACAGGGCCCACTGATCCTTGGAGTGAGTGCTGCTCCGCCAGGGCTGCGCCAGGGCTTCGGAGAAGGGGCTGGCCAGGGGCACTGCCCCTGGCATTTGGGAAAGAATTAGCTTTAATACGCTTCCCTTGAGTGTCTCTTCCAAGGGTCTCTTGTATTTTCTGATAATCTAATCATAAGATAGTTTATGAAATTCTCTTTCAGATCCTAAAAACGGAAAGTTACCACAAAGCTGGGCCTTTACCAGAAGCTGCTTTAAACTGAAAACAGATACCTGATCTCCAAGCAGCCGGAGTGGAAGGGACAGGGAGAGGCTTTGTCAGCCCAAGAACCAGCGTGGGGTTCCTGGGTGCGGAGGGCCGGGAAGGGGACTTGGAGAAGCAAGGCCAGAGCAGAGTGTTTCTGTGTGAACTCGTGCATCACACTTGGGTTTACATTTAAGGGTGAATTATAGTCAGGTTCAGAGGACCAGAGGCCTGCCAGCTGAGCGGCCCTGGGGGGACACTAGGCTGGCCTGAGGCTCCGGTTTCTGCATCTGTGGAATGGCAAGATTGAACTCTAACTCAACCATCTCTCAGGAAGTTTCTAGTTCTAAAATGTTCACTCCTTATTTCCCCATGGAGCAGTATACCTTTGGGGTGCCTTTTTTAAAAATTCTCATCTGAGAATATATTTATTGATTTTTTTTTTTAGAGAGAGGAGGGGAGAGAGAAGAGAAGCATCAATGTGAGAGAGAAGCACTGATAGATTGCCTCCCATACACACTGACCAGGGATTGAAACCCCAACCTAGCTACGTGCCCTGACCAGGCATCGAACCTGTAACCCTTTGGTGTATGGGACAATGCTCCAACCAGCCACCCAATGCTCTAATGAGCCACCCGGGCAGAGCTGAGACACCCACTTTTGATTTTGGTTTAGGGGACAAATGGAGCCTTTCTAGAAATAATTACAACAACTTTGAGTGTGAAGTATAGACTTACAGGCACCTTTTTTCCCTGGGAGGAAGCTAGGAAGACCCCTGCCTGCAACTCTACCCTGGGCTAAGGAGCAGGGAGAGGACCCAGCTGCTGATATACCATTTGGGACCCTGCACCCCCAAGTGCCTGATTGGAAATGACTGTTTGTTTAAATTTTTGAAACCTCCAACCACAACACTTAAAGGCTGCAGACCATTCATTCAGGCAATTCCAGAAATGCTGACTGGCCAGAGCCCCACCCTGGAATCTAGGGGAGCTGGGAGCAGATGCTTCTGGAAGGCCCTGTTTATAGCTCAGACTCCTTCCTGACGGGGACCTTTTACAAGTGTTCTTCCAGGAAGCTGAGTCATCGAGGGGGTCAGCCGGCATGGCCAAGGTCGGACGCCCAGTGTTGCCACTGGCAGCACAGAAGGGGTTGGGCTGGGTGCCCCAGCGTTTTGGGGTAGCGGTGGTGGGAGTGACAGGCTGGGGGAGGCTTGCAGCAGTGTCTTCCCTCCTGGTGACAGGAATACCATTGCTCCCTCGGTTTTTGCTGCCTTAGGCTTCACAGTGAGAAACCTCTTGGTTCATCCACCTCATTGCTTCCCACCTTCCTTCTCCTCCATTCACGAATCCAAGGTGGGAGGCCAGGACCAGACAGACAGACACACAGTTCGAAGGCCACGGTCTTTAGGGCTCATCATGTTCTCCATGTCCTTATGTCCTTCCCAGGCCCACCTTCTGGAACTCAGCAGGCTGCCAGAGACACCAGCCTCCTCAGGCCTCTGTCCGCATCCCACGTACCCTACCAATGCCCCCAGGAGCACCTTGGCTCCTATGCTTCACCTGCCCTACTGCCCCCAGCCTGCAGGCCTCCATTTCACAGTCATATCTGGGCCCCTCCCCAAATCTGACCTAGCTAGGTCCCCTGCTATTGCTGCCGCGGCCCCTCCACCTGCTTTGCTTCAGGACATTTAGAGTTCGCCATTATTTATTTGTATGATTTTTGGTTTACTCATTCCATCCCAACTAGGCTAAAGACTCCTCGAAGGCAAGGACCTGTGCTCACTCTGCTTGCTCCCGCACCCCTGAAGACATGCTGACACTTACAGGGCAGGGAGGACTTTCTGGTGGAAGGACCCTGCTTTCCCAACTGGAGGCTACTGCAGGCTGGCCCCTCGCCTGCGTCCTGGGCACCCCCTCTCCCGGAAGCCAGACGGCTGCAGTTTAGATCGCACACCCCAGCGCTCGTTTCCAGGTCAAGGGTTTGAGTCAGCACGAGATCTTACCCAGGATTGAGGGCTCCTGCTCTTCCTGTTGGCTTCCAGTAAAACTTAAAAATGACTTCCCAAAATGCTCGTGAAATAATTTGTACCTGTGAATGTTGTATGGGCAAGTGGACCCCAGAGTCTGAAAAAGTGACTCTTTAGGATGCTTCCTTTTGGGTTCTTTCCCCACAGACCCTGGGAACATCAAGCCTGGGGTTCTGGTGTTCTGTCGTCTTTCCTGTTGCTGTCTGATAGGAAAGGTGTGTGACCAAAGCAGCAGAATGTCCCCTCCTGCTGTGACCAGGCCCTGCCTCCACGCACATCGTCCAGCATTATGCAGATAACCGAGCAGTCGTGTTTGTGGGAAATCTGGCTTCGGGAACGTCTGGGAAATTTACCTGGACATTCACTGAGAACACTAGTGTTCCCTGAGCCCTGGACCTGACCCTGATGGGGTTTATGTCCTTGGCCGTACCCCAGGTGGTAGAACCCAGAAAATGGGCAGGCGCACCAGACTTCAGAACTCAGATCCTCGCCAGATGGAGAGCCATTTGGAGAAGGGGCTCCCAGGGCCTGCTTTGTAAATGCCTATGGGAGAAGTTTAGTGCGTGTCTGAGCCCTGGACCGTTGGTGTAGTGCCCGTGTGAGCTCGAGCGCCGTGTGGGGCCCAGACCACTGATGGACGAGGCTGTCCTTTCCCTTGTGTTTCTCAGACTTTAATGGGAGACAGGCCTGCAGACATATCATCGGATGTAATTACAAGTAGAGGAATGAGCAATAGAAGGCTGGCGACAGGGCTGCTTTGAGAAGTCCTTTTCCTGTGGATAATAGGCTAATAGTGGGGCCTGCCTCAGAAGGTGTGGCCCCGTGAAGGGCTCGGACGCCGGGCTTGCAGAACCTGGCAGGACCACACTTGACTTGAGAACTAGCCATGCCTGGGCCCTTTGAGTGGCCCAGCTCCCTGGGCCTGTCCTTGTGGGTTCCAGGGGCGCTGTCACCCCTGGCGCTCGGGGCCCCTCTGCTCCCAGGCTCCGGTGGCCTCTCCCACTTGGCAGGTTTTTGGCAGCTACCTCCCTGCCTGAGCAGCTGGAGTCCTGGTTCTGGGAAAGTACCTCTGGGGTGGCACAGGCAGCATCGTAGGGGTGTGGGGCCAGTATGTGGGAAAGAGCAAGGATTCCAAGTCTGCATCTTAAGCATTTCTGCTTCCCGTTAAAGCATGGCTTTCCGATCAAGAGCCCCTGGGCTGACCTTCCAGGTGCTTCCTTCCGAGGAAGGATCTGTAGCCAGAAATATTGCTGTGTCCAGGGGATTGCACGGTGCGTTTGGGACCCCCCCCCCCCCCCCGGCTGCCTTAGTTGAAAACAGACAGACACTGAGGAGACAAAGGAAACCAAGGAAGTTATTTGATTGTGACAGGGTTTCAGACTATGACATGCATGTGGGAGGCGCTGTTGCTTAGCTTTAGGATTGTTTGAGGGTTACTCTCTCAGCCTCTTTGAAGTGTGCAGTCAGTAGTGTTAATAAGCACGTTTACATTGTTGGGCAGCCAATCTCCAGAATGTTTTTATCTTTTCAACCTGAAACTCTGTGCGCAGTAACAACAGTCCCCTTGCCCGCTGCCCGAGACCCTGGTACCCCACCCCCCATTCTAACTTCCTACGAATAAGTGACATCATATAATACCTGGCTTTTTGGATAATGGCTGCCGTATTACCTAAGTAGGTGTCGGAATTTCTTTCCTTTTTGAGGCTGATAATACTGCAGTGGACATATCTACCACATTTTTTCCATTCACCCATGGATGGACACTTGGGTTGCTTTCACCTTTTGACTATTGTGAATACCACTGCTGTAAACCGGGGTGTGCAACTGCCTCTTTGAGTTCCCACTTCCAGTTCTTCTGGATATGTAGCCAGAAGTGGGATTGCTGGGTCCTATGGTAAATTTCTGTTTAATTTTTTAAGGACCCTCCATACTGTTTTCTGTGGGGGTTGCACCCTTTTACCTCCCACCAGCAGTGCACAAGGGTTCCAATTTTTTCCACAAGGGTGGGATTTTTTTCTTACCTAGGTGTTTTAAAGCTGATGCGTGGATATGTAGATCTAGCTCCCTCCAAATAAAACGTACGTGCACACACTTATTTTTCGAAGACTTCTTTACTGGTTGCATAGATTTAGAATGCTAGAAGCCAAAAGGACTTCCTTAGAGACAGCCTATTAACTCCATTTATTCGTTGGACAAATATTGACAATTGTCCTATATGGGTGAACAAAACAGAAGTCCCCTGCCCTCATGCGTGTACCTACCGGTGGGAATTCCTGTTGATGCCCAGCCAGGTGAAAGGGCTGCTTGGAGTTCTGAGGGGATTTGGAGGCAGAGCTCATGGGAATTTGGGTCTCTGGCACTTAGAACAGGGCTCTCCGAAGGAATTTTGGTGCACATTATGGGGGATCGTTCCTGTCAGGAAAGTGAGCCACACTTCTTGGAAACATCCAGTCCTGCCAGGTGAGGGGAGTGTGGGGCAGGAGCAGAGCCCACAGAGGGCTCTGTGCCCAGGCTGCACCATAGCTCAGCTCAGCCCCATCTGGCTGTTTCCGACAGTTTAGAGGCCAATGAGTCCTTGAACAGCAGGACCTCATGGGAACGGGTGCCAGTCAGCCGTGTCAGGGAACCTTGGTATTTAGGTCCCTGTCCCGGCCTCAGCCTGGCACCAGTTCAGTGTCTGCAGAACTGCCCTTGGCGCTGAGCAGTCGGACCAGGTGAGCGAGCTTCTGCAGCACTGTCATCTTGGGCCCTTTGTGCCTGTGTAAACTTGGCACAGGTGACTTTTTTCCCTGACCTCTCTAGCTGTCTCAGTTTCCTTTGTTACACAAGCAGGATCAAGGTAAGTGGCTGATGCACTCTTTTAGAGAAGGGAGGGAAGAGAGATGACTGTAGGAGGGAGTCGGGGGACAGAGTCCCTTGTGGGGCTGCTGTGGGCAAGTCCCCTTGCTCACCTGGGACTCACTTGTCAAAAGGGGCTGCTCAAGAGGTGGTGGCAGTGGCTGTAGTTGTCCAGTTTTGGTGTGCAGGTTGCTGGGGTGCTTGCTCCCAAGCAGGCCGGATCCCCAGGGTTTTATGAAGGAATGAAGAGTAAATGTGACACATCCTAGGAAGTCACTGTTTATGCAAAAAAACCCCACCAAACTATACATAAAAGCAACAGCAGGGAGTGCCAGCTCCCAGGCAAGGGGCTTTTCATTCATTGTTTCCTTTAATCCTCCTAAGTGGAGCCTTGAGGAAATAGGTGCAATTACGCATTTACGGATAAAGAGACGGGGCTTTGCCTGCTAATGTGCAAAGGTGCAAAGGTAGGAGCAGCGCTCTGAGGCTGGTAGGTGCCTCTGGAACGGGGCCGCTGTGCGGTTTAGCGCCTGTTTTATACTGCAGTCTAGCGATTCAGTTTAAACCTGTAATGAGATCCTTTGTGTCATGTGGTCATTTATCAGCAAGCAGGGGAATAAGCCCTCACTTGCTAGGCAACAGCAAGATGGCTTTGGTGGTGGTTCTCAATATTTCAGAGCCATTTGTATTAACATAGATGGTGGGTTAGGGGACATACAGGAGCCTGTCTGGAAATAATCACAACTATGATAAGCATCTGTGGAGCACTTACTGTACTGTACTGTACTGTACCAGCTGGTTGATGTGGCTGGGTGGTTGGTGTGCTTTGTCATTCATCCATCGCAGTTAGCATGTGAGATGAGAGTTTTCACAGGTGAGGGAGCCGCTATTCATTTAGTGACTTCCCCAAGTGCACCCAACTGCAAAACATGAGAGGATTGTACTGTGAGGTAGTTGAGGACAGAGGCCATCTTCATGTCCAGGTCCTAAAACGGCCTCAGGCATGGAGCAGAAAGTCAATATGTAATTGTTGAGTGAATGGATGAACTTCCAAGCCCAGGGGACTGATGAGCATTGGGTGGGTGGTTGAATGAGGTTTCATAGAGATCCGTGGTTGGGATGTTCAGCAAACTGTGGTTGAAGGATGGTCCGATGGGCAGGACCTGGGAGTTGGAGCACTCTAGGGTCCTGGCTCAGCAGTGACCCACTCTGGGAGCGTGGACAGGGCATGTAACTGTTTGCTCACTAGCAAAGCAAAGTAGGGGGGAAGAGACCAGAAGGGTGGAAAACTCTGAAAGCAAACGAAAGCCATAGGGAGCCCTGCTGTGCAAGATGGTTGGGGGCAGAGCTGCTGGAGTGAAGTAGGCAGCAGGGAACAGCTATTGTGTAGAGGACTGGAACATTCCCAGACTCTGTTCTTCATCTGGTAGGTATCCTGGTGCTCGGGTTGGCTTCATATGCTTCTAGGGCACTTCTATGTGAACTCCTGTATTAAAGCTTGTTTTTACATGTGGCGTGATGATGCTGCCGCAAGTTTACCTATATGCCAGGAAAATGCAGTGCTTTTGAGAAGGAGGTCTCTCTCCAGTTCTGCCTCTGACATCGTGTCCTCACCTGTTGGTGGGGCGTTTAGAAGCCAAAGCCATGGACAAGGCTGCTGTGTCGGGAGGCCCAGGAAGGCCAGGTAACTAGCAGTGAATTCAAGCAGTCTGGCTATTGAAATATTCATTCTTAGCCTTCGAGTACCAATGGAGTGCCAGGCCTCCATCGATGGGCAAATGGTTCACTCTGGGTGGGCAGATGGTTCGTGCACTTTTCAAGGAGAGAACGGGTATGTGTTGAATCAGCCAGTTCCATCTGGGACCAGTGGCCAGGCTGACGACTAGGGTCGGGAAGCAGTGAAGCTGTGACCTCCATGGCACTGTGCCTGTGACTATAAGTGCACACTGCTTGCAAGGAGCACATAGACGGGCTCTATCAGGAGCTGATAAACTTGGGAGTCTAGCTGACTTTGTTATAGTCAAGCCTATTCCCTCTTCAGAAAGCACGCAGGGAGTGGTGTGCACATGCCTTAGTGGGTCGTAGAAGAGGTTGGAGATCCCCTGTGATCCCTTCCAGTTCACCCTTTGGTGAGGGGCTGTGTTGCCTTGTGCTTCAGGGCATGGCTCTGGAGTCAGATGCCCAGCTTCCAAATTCTGCATTCGATTACCTTGGGGCAAGTCGCTTATCCTCTCTATGTTTCAGTTTCCTTGTTTGTAAATGGGGATAGTTAGCTGCTTATATGACTATTTTAATTATAGATGTTTTGTGAATAGAGGCGTTGGAGCTCCAAGGAGCAGGTTGGCTTGCCCAAGGTCACACAGTCTGTGAGTTGCCAGATGTGGGCCTAGAACCTAGGACCGAGGCCCCTGCTGTTCTCTCCAGGTTCCGTCCCACCTCCAGCCCAGCTCCGCCTGTCCTTTAGTCTCCCGGCGAGGTCACCGATCCCACCATGCCACATGTCTCTGTGACTGGGGAGCTTGGGAATTTGCCTACCTATAGAGCTGAAATAATTTAATCCTCTGGGTGGGCCTCACACTGAGTGTGTCCTGGGTACATTGGGCCTGAGCCAGGCACAGTCTTTCATCCTTCCCTCCTTCCACTGTAGAATTTTCTAGAGAAGGGGAGGAGTGACCAGGTTTAGCTCCTAGGATAAAGAATGGTTTAACTGCAGGCAGGGTGGTAAGCTGCTGCCCAAGGGTGGGCATGGAGACCTCCGGGGCGTCACAGTGGCCTTGTAGGCAGCCACAGCTCTGAAGAGACCCATAGGGAGGGCTTTGCGGCAGAGGCCAGCTCCCTTCTCCCTGACGCAGGAGACCCCGTTGGTCGTGCTCACTGCTCAGCTCTTCCAGGCTCCCTGCGTCCTCTGCAGCAGGTAACCATGGAAAACACTTGACCATTAAGTAAATTCCAAACTCCTTAGCAAGTTGTACAGGCCCTCCCGTAGTCCAGCCCCAACCTGCCTTTCTCCCAGAAGACTTCTATTGATCATTTTGTGCTCAGCCACCCTCTGGAGTCCAGGGCTCCCTGTCCATCTGTGCCTCACCTCTGCATCCCACACACCTCCCGAAACACTCTACTCTGGTCCCATACCCACCAGCACATTCACATCCCCCCAACTGGAGTTGCTCTCTTCTTCTCTGTGCTCTCTTTGCCTTTTGGGGGGCTCCAAAGTCACACATGCACATAGTAAAAAAATCCAATGGTATAGAAGGGACCGTAACAAGAGCTCCATTCCTTATCGATTGCAATGTCTTCCCTTTGTCTGGGGCGACTCGAATGCCCCTCCTCTGCCACCCTTCCCGGCTTGCCTCTGGCCTGGGATCTGACTCCTCCCACTGTGGCCTCTTCCCAGGGGCAGTGGTGTTTGGTGCTGTTGTGGCTTCTTTCCTGGGGCGGAGGATCGAGGAACTTGATTCTGGTTGTTTGATGGACTTCGTGTTTTCTGCCAAATTTATGATGAAGGCTCTTCACTTTGTCATTTTGTCCCTAGAAGCAGCAGTGTTCTCTGATGCCTGCTCCTAATGGGCTCTGAAGGTTTCAGGATTGTGTGTGGAGAGTATTCCTGGCCGGTGCGAACCCTGTGCCGTCCAGGTCTGACCTCAGAGACGGCAGGTGACAGGAATGTGGGAGTGTGGCTGGTCTGTTCAGAAGGGCCAATGTAACTTTTTTTTTATTTTATTATCTTTCATTGATTATGCTATTACAGTTATCCTGATTTTTCCCCCTGTGCCCCCCCTCCACCCAGCACCCTCCACTCAGGCAATCCCCACACCCATTGTTTATGTCCTTGGGTCATGCGTGTAAGTTCTCCGACTTCTCCATTTCCTGTACTGTACTTCAAATCCCCATGGCTGTTCTGTGGCTACCAATTTGTACTTCCTAATCCCTTCACCTCTTCACCTATTCCCCCACACCCCTTTGGCAACCATGAAAACACTCTTAGTATCCATGATTCTGTCCATGTTCTTTTTGTTTGTTTAGTTTGTTTTTTAGATTCAATTGTTGACAGGTATGTATTGCTATTTTATTGTTCATAGTTTTGATCTTGTTTTTCTTAGATGAGTCCCTTTAACATTTCATATAATAATGGTTTGGTGATGATGAACTTTAGTTTTTTCTTGTCTGGGAAGCTCTTTATCTGTCCTTTGATTCTAAATGATAGCTTTTCTGGGATCTGACTCCTTGGCTGTAGGTCCCTGCTTTTCATGGCTTTGAATACTTCTTGCCAGTCCCTTCTAGCCTGCAAAGTTCCTTTTGGTAAATCAGCTGACAACCTTACGGGAACTCCCTTGTAGGTAACTAACTGCTTTTCTCTTGCTGTTTTTAAGATTCTCTCTTTATCTTTAACCTTCAGCATTTTAATTATGATGTGTCTTGGAGTGGGCCTCTCAAATAGTGACTTCTGATATCTGGCCCTGCAGGGGACACAGGTGAAAAGGCTGACCCGCCTTGACAGTCTGTTCTCCTTTGTGTGAGCCACTCCCTGCCACCCTCCCAGCATCAGGGTGACCTGAAAACTCAGGGGTGTCCGGGACCCCTAGAAGAGTCGAGGAAATTGGCGCTGGTACGATTTACCTGCCACCTCTCATCCTTTCTCTGCACAGCCCTTCGGGCTGATTCTCCGTTGAGCTGGCCCTAGCTTACTCTAAGATCTTGGTTCAGCGGGGTTGTTCAGCATGCCTAGGCCTGGAATTGCCCTGCACACCTGCCACTTGCTTCCGATGCACATCATACCCCAGCACCCCTTTTTTATGGGGGCAAGGACTGTTTTTGAGGAATCATTTTTCTCTTGCTGATTCTGAAACTTCAAGAGGATCAGGTTTTCTTTTTGATTAAAGGAAGAGAAAGACGAAGTATGTTCTCTTTGTGCACATTGTTCCAGCTTGAGGGATGTAAAGAGAGGTGACTTGGACATGTGAACTTGTGAATAAATACCCTTGGAGGTGCCGCAGCGTGCTGGGAGCGCTGGACCCCTTCCAGGACTTCTTACATCGCGCCTGCCCTTCCTACTTGTGGTGCGTGTGGGGTGAGGCTGGATGGTGTCCTGATGCCTTGTGTTGGGTGACTTCTGCCTGTGTCTTCAAGGGCCAGGCCGTGATTGTCGGAAGCACCATGAGAAGTCCCTCTTCTGTAATGAGTGTTATTGGGTACAGGTTCCGAGTCAGCGCTGGTGGTTTTGAACTTGAGTGCTGGAAGTTTTCCTGTGCATGGTTCTCCTTGATGTGGTTTTGTGCCTCCAAGGATTCTGGAGCGTGAGACAAGGCTTTCCAAGCCCTCAGTGAGGCCCGTGGCTTTGTTCCAGAAAGCAGTCTTCTCCCACAAAGCACTGTGCCAAAAATGCCTCTTCCTCCCAGTTTAGCTGTAATCTGTGGGTGGTGTCTCAGCGAGTGAGGTGGTGTAGGAATGGGCTCTCTGGCCCTGCACTGTCTGCCCTGGGTGGTCGTGGGTGGGCTGGGGCGCATCAGCAGACCCCAGCCCAGCGGGCACACGGTGCCGTGGTAGATGGGCTCCGGGAGAGCTCCAGTTGCGGGGCTCAGGGAGAGGCGGTGACCCTGGGTGGGGACTGGGCTGGGCCCTGCTGTCCGGCTTAGACATTTACTGTGGTTCGACTTAGTGACTCCGTGCTGCTTGGCAGCAGCTGGCAGATGGGGTAGAATTAAACTTATCAACTTGATTTCTGATTCTGAAGCAGATACTGGGTGGTGATGCTAATGTTATTTGGCATCTTTGTAGTGCTCTCTAGGAGCCTGGACCTTCTTTCCTCTCTCTGGGAGAAAGTCTGGAAAAGAACTGCTGGCCAGCCTTCTGGAGTGCAGCACGCAGCTGGGCCCCCGGGCGGGGGGTGGGGGGGGTGGGGGGGGGAAAGCTGCATCTCTCGCTGCACAGGGTCTTCGCTAGTTCGCAGGGGACCTGGGAGCCTCACCCCTGCCCCGGCTCCCTGTTCACCTGCCCCAGAGTAGGGCCTGCACAGATGCTTTTGAATGGGTCAGTGGGCAGATTTTTTGTTGCCTTCTCCTGGTCCTTGAACTACCACCTGGATTGTACTTTCGGCATGGGGAGTCTTTTATACTATTACTTGTTTGTTATTTTGAGAAGTTTCAGAAAGGACGGTTGGGAATCCCCAGCATGTCCAGGTGGGGGTGGGGGTGGACCGTGGACGAGTTAGGTTGCAGGGGCAGGGTGGTGCTGGTATCAGCCAGGATGCCCTTGGAGGAGGTCTGAGGTCTCCCTCCCAGGCTCAGCTTGCTTCCTTCGCTCTTCTGCTCTGGCCCTGGCCCGAATCCCAGATCCCAGATCCCAGATCCGTGCCTCCTTATCTGTATGATCTTGGGCAAGTGGCTTTCCTGCTCTGGCCCCAATGTCCCATCTGAAAAGGCAGGTGCTGAGCTAGATGTGCTCTGTGCCCAGGGCCCTCTGGGCTCCCGTCATTTGATCCTGCAAGCTCACCTAGGATGGCATGCACATTTTCCATTCTCTCCCCCTCCTCCCCTCAATACCAGAACAGGCCAACAAGGCCGGCTGCTTCTGTTTGGTCTTCCTGGGGGAGAGTTTGAGGACTGGCTTGCCAACCCTACTCTGTCTTGACCAGTTCAGTGCAGATACAGAGTTTGTATGGGTGGCGTGGCGTCATTCTTCTGGAGCCGGAGGGGACCTGCTCAGTGAGGTCCCACAGTGAGTGGCAGATGCAGGCCACAGGCTCAGGTCTTCCTGGTTTCTGGGCCAGGGTGCTTTCCTCCATCCTGCCCTTTTGAGGGAGGGCAGCAGTTATGCAACCTGTGTGGGGTAACGTGACAACGCAGCAAGGGCTCCCCCTGCCTCTGTCCACCGCCCTTCTCAGGCCTCGTCATCCCGCTGCTTCTGCTCCTGCGGACGCTCTGTGGGGGCTGCCGGGAATCCTTCCTTCCGATGACACCTGGAGCTGAGCGCTGCGCTTCCTGCTTCCCTGGCCCACCGTTGGCTACAGCTGTGTTTTCTCAAGTACATTCTGCAAGGTGGAACCGGTTATTCAATGAGCCAGGGCTTCCATTGCTAAAGACACAAACATTTAAGAAGGGCCTTGTTAAACCAAGTTCAACGGGCTGCTTTCCTGAAGGGCCTGCCGGAGCCTTTACTGCACCCATGTGCACTGGGACTTTTTAAGAGGGGAGAGTTAACATGCAGAGAGTGGGAATGTATTATAAGGAAGTGGGAGAGCTGTGCAGCTAGGCCTTGAGCAGGAACTGAAACCCAGGGCCGGAAAGAGAGGTGCCGTGTGAAATTCTGTCTCCATTTTTTTGTTTGTTTGTTATTGTTTTTTTCCCCTAGCTCTGCCCTCTGTGGATCCTACTTCATTTATTTTATTTTTCCTCTTTCCTACCTTCTCCCTGGCTTTTAAAGAAAGTCGTGGTACAATGCACATACCATCATAGGTACCATCCTAACCATGTGAAGTGTGCAGTTTGGTGTCCCTGAGTCCATTGGCCATGTTGTGCTCCCAGCGCCACCATCCGTCTGGAGAACTCTGCCAGCAGTGAAGCCACACCTCTGTCCCCTTTAAACACTAACTGCCTTCTCCCCCTCTCCTCAGCCCCTGGCAACTGCCCTTCTGCTTTCTGTCTCTGAGTTTCACTGCACTAGGTGCCTCATTTATGTGGAATCGGACAGCATTTGCCCCTTTTCACTGAGCATCATGTCCTCCAGGTTCCTCTGTGCAGTGCAGGTGACAGAATGCCCTTCCTTCGTAAGGCCGGATGGACCTCCATTGCATGGATGGACCACGCTTTGCTATACATTCCTCCGTCCACTGATGAACACTTGGGTTTTCTCCAGCCACGTCTGTTTTTTTCTTCTTCTCTGGTCCACAGGTGGATACAAAGTGCCCAGCTCTCAGTTGTACGTTGTATTAGCAGAGTCATGGAACAGATAAAAGAGAAACTAGACTCATGGTTTCCTTTCTGGCTCTGCCTCTTGTGCCTCACTTCTTACCCAGCTGCCTCCAGCCCCTCTTGACTTCTGTGCTGAAAGGCTACCGTGACTGTAATGGTGCAGCTTGGTCCCTCCTGGTCGCTCTTCTGAGCTCCTTCTTGGCACTCTGGACAGTCTGTGTCATTCTCCCCTTATCTCACACTTTCCTTTTTCCCCATCGACTTCTCCTGTCTGTGTCCTGGTGTCGGACCTTGAGTGGGTGCTCCCTGCAGGCAGGTGGCAGAAACGAAGGTGCTGCAGGACTAAAGAAGCTCTGGCCCCAAACCCAGCCACCATGGCGGTGATGGGCCCAGGTGGGCCTTGACTGGGCCCTCCGCACTCATGGGCCATGACCTCTGTTTTAGGTGTGTGTCGTTAAGCATGGTCTGCCCACCGCTGAGGATGGAGAAGACCCCCGAGTGTGCCCAGATACCCTCTTCCCCACAGGAGGGTGGTACGCTTTGCTTCAGTAACATCTTCTCCTCCCACTGCCTCAGTCCTAAGTGTAAAAATGGGAGGTGAGAAATCAGTCTGAACTTTCCCTTGTAAGTTTACGGGAGCAGCTCTGTAAGGGAGGGACCCTCCTGAGGCCTTTGGTACGTAGAGGGCGAGTAGGAGAGGGGCTGGTCATTGTTGGCTGCCTGTCGGTAGCAGGTGCTTCCCACCGTTACTGCAGCCTGACAACGGCTCTCTGGGGATTACTTCACACCACCCTCCCCCTACCCTGGTTAGGGAACCTGCTCAAAGTGCCACAGTGAGAACTCCGGTGGATGGTGCTGGCTTGGCACCGTGTGCCCCACTGCCTTCTGCTGCCGCCCCTCCACACTCTCTACCCTCCCCCAAGTCCCCCTCCCTGGCCCCTCCTCACATAACTGGGGGTGACTCTGTCACTGCACAGGCTGGACGGAGGTCGTAATTAAAAAGTGCAAGGACTTTATTTAGTGGTTCTCCCTTTGTTTAGTGATGGTGGAGACTGGCAGGTCCCAAACCTGCAGGGCGGGTTGGCTGGAGACCCAGGAAAGAACTGATATTGCAGCTCAAGTCCAAAGGCTGCCTGGAGGTGGAATGCTTTCTCCCTTGGGGCAGGGGGGCGGCACTTCAGTATTTTCCTCTTCAGGCCTTCAGTGGAGGCCTGCCTGCCCTGTGGAGGGGAACCCGCTTTACTCAGAGTCTAAACAGTAACCTTCCCAGTGACCCCTAGTGTTTGACCACACTTGGAGCCTGTGTGGGGAGCATGGCCTCACCAGGGCGACAGTAAGATTAAGTGTCACGACTACTCCAGCACCTGGGAAGCATGGTTACACTAATGGAGGTAGGGAAAGCCGGGTCTCTGCTGCAGGGAGTCAAGGCTGCATATGGAGGAATTAAGAACAGGACTGTTTATATTTAGATGCTATCTTGTAAAGATGAAATGTGAAAAGTATTTAGAGGAAATGAGGGTGGTTCTAGGTATTTTTGCCATAAACATTTTTGCTGCCACACCTAGTTGACAGTATGAGTATGGTTAACGATGAGGCAGACTTCACGTATTTAATTAAGCTAGTTGTGAGTTTGGTTTCACTTCTCCATTGCAAAGTTCTCTGACTTACTCCTGGGTTCAGATTACATAAGTCTCAGCCCTCCTAATGGTTTGTTCAGTGACCAGTAGACCTGGTGGTCTTAAAACTGTGGGCGATGACACAGGATGGTGACAAGCAAGTACAGAGCAGATTACAAAACTACGTGTAAAGCCAGATTACATCCTATTCTAGGAAATGATGACGAATCAGTTTGCAGACGCCTCAGGGACCACGGTCAGCCCTCACAACCCTCAACACCAACAGCTTATCAAGCTGTGCAGATATCGAAGAGGTTGCTACCTCATTCACAACCATCTTCAAGAACATTATCGATTCAGTGGAAATGCACACATCCCTCACTGAAGGAAGAAATTGTAGAGAGAAGGAAAAAGCATAATGCTAAATGAGGAGATGAATCAACAAGCCAATAAACATATTGTACTAAAGACTTTGAAGACACTGTGTTTTCATTTTTTGCAATAAAGTCTTTTTTAATTTTTCATGTTTCATTGTGTCCATTTTAATGCCCCTTTTTATTTTTTGTTAGTTTTAGCTTTTATGTCAAAATTGCCTCTTGGCCAGTTAGTTGTGCTGCGGAAATGATTGTCACAGAGATGTTTACAGCAAAAATACTGACAGCGAACCCGCCAGCCACGGGCACAAGGGTTGTGGGAGGTTCCAGGGCTGGGGCTGAGCAGGCGCTTTCAGAGCATGGAGGGCTCAGATCTGTGCAGGCACGGGAGGCTTCAGGACCAGAGTGGCAGCCCCGGGGTGATGATGATAATACGCAGTTCTTACAATTGACTAGAGCTCTAAGTTTATTGGGATTTTCACATGCATTGTTTTATTTGATGCTCATGAAAACTGTTTTTTTAAAAAAATGATCAATTGCAGTTGACATTCAATATTATATTCTATATTATATTATATTTTCAACACATATTATTCAATATAATGTAATAATATATTACATATTATATTATTATATACATTCAACATTATATTATTATATATATATTATATAGTTTCAGGTGTATAGTGTAGGGTTAGACACATATAATTTATGAAGTGATCCTGCTGATATTTCCAGTACCCACCTGGTACCATATACAGTTATTACAGTATTATTGGCTCTATTCTCTATGCTGCACTTTATACCCTTGTGATTTTTTTTTTAATTGAGGATCCCAAAGCCTAGAGAGGTTAAGGGGCTCATCAGCAGTCACCCAAGGATATTTTTTTTCCCATTGCTTTTTAGAGAGAGAGAGAGAGAGAGAAACATCGATTGGTTGCCTTTTCGTACGTACCATGACTGGGGATGGAGCCCACAACCTGGGCATGTGCCCTGACAGGGAGTCAAACCCATGACCTTTCAGTCTTGCTCCAACCAGCTGAGCCACACATCCCCTGCGAGGGCTCCTCCTCCGAATCCAGCCCCTCGCCCCTTCTCTTTCCCCGCTGTGCTGGGTATTACGGAATCCCTGTGGACATGCTTGTGTCTGGGAGCGAGGGCAGGGAAGGAGTGAGCAACCCAGGAAGGAGTCAGTGTTTTCTTCACCCAGAAATTCTGTGAAACTATGAAAATGGACTGTTTTCTCTCACTCTCTCTGGGTCTTCCCTCCTCAGCACCCTCATTAACACACACGCGTTTCTTGTTCTCTTGCCCTCCTGCAGACACGAATGCAGAGTTTGAACCCAGATCCCAAAGCCCAGTACACGAGCGTCCACGGAGCCCTGAAGAAAATCATTCGGACTGAAGGCTTCTGGAGGCCCCTGCGCGGCCTCAACGTGATGATGATGGGCGCAGGGCCAGCCCACGCCCTGTATTTTGCCTGCTATGAGAACATGAAAAGGACTTTAAATGCCGTTTTCCACCACCAAGGAAACAGCCACCTAGCCAACGGTATTAGAAAGCGTTTGTCTGGAGTTAGAAAGCTCTGTCCTCAGCAGACCCTTCCCCAGGGTCTTCTCCCTGTGACCCAGCAGCCTGCTGCCTCGTCTCCGCCACGCTTGCTTATGAATAAAGAACTCTAGAGTCGTGTGTGCACACACACACACACAAATACACTCACACGCACACGCCTTTTCCGTCCCCCTTTTTCGCTTTCTGAAGCCGGGGGAGATTGGTGACAGAGGGGTTTCAGTTTTCACTGTTGTGTGGGTTTTTCATTTCTTTTTTTTCTTTTTCTTTTTTTTTAAACATTCTAAAGCCATTAATGATCAGATCTAGGAAAAAACACCCTGAATAGAAACGAAAACTTTTGAATGCTGGATTCCAAAAAAAAGTTATCTGGACAGCTTCTTTCAGACTATTTAAAAACTGGTTCAACAGGTCTCTACAACGTCAAGATCTAACTAAGCTTTAAAAGGTCAAGAAGTTTTATGGCTGACAAAGGATTTGCTCCAGCGCAGACGACCTTTCCCACCTTAAGCTTCTGGGGATTTGGGAGTTTCGCCCCACGCTCCTCTGTTTGTCTGAGTTGCATCTCTCTGCGATCAAGGGCCGAAAGGGTTTTCTTCGGTGGTTCTGAGGGAGCTGGGTGGGGGCTTGAGTTTGGCGGGCAGCTCTGACCTAGGCATGTCTTCCTGGGTTCAGCTCAGCAGTTGTTGCAGCTTCTCCTTTGGGGTTGGGCTTCTGTTGGTTTCTGTTTGGGTGTGAAATGGGTCCACGGGTGGGATGATACATTGTTCTTATTGGAACAAAATTAATCATTCAGCCATGGAGAGGTAGATGTGACCAGTAATAATTTTTTTCCCTTCTCTTCCTGTTCTGCTCAGAATCCAAAAGCATTCCTCCCATCAGCCAACCTGGATAATAATAAGTATATCTGGCTGATTTACAGACATTTGTTTTGCTTTTTAAAAACTGGGCATTAGTTGCACTTAATGAGATGGTCACTAAGAGCCCCTCTGAGGCCACCCCTGAGCCCGTGGCTGTCTGTTGGCAGAAACTGCCCGTGGAATGGTTTAGGTCCTTGGTTGGGGACCCTTGGACTGCAGTTTGATGGCACCGGTTTATACCCAGTTCTGCCCCTCGCTGTGACGTGACTGCTTCACTGTGGCATGTGTGGTGGTTGCACTTTGACCTTTCTGGGACAATCACAAGTGTGTGTGGAGGGAGAGGGGGGTGTGTGTATTTCAGAAGCCGCTGCTCCTCATTCCTCTCGCCTTCCAGCGGTTATCTGAATTACTGGGCACGTGATCCACAGAGGGAAGAAATCCAAGTCCAAAAACAAAATTCCAGGCTGAATTAGGCTTTTGAAATTCCTGGTTCTTGAAGCCAGATGAATGGGCTGCCATCTCTCAGACAAGTCATATCTTCGTAAATTAACCCTGAAATCTACCATGTGCAGGTCTTCCTGGCACTCTCTTCCCGTGCCTGTTTGCTTTAAAGTGCCCAGGTTTTATTAAGTAATTTTCTTAAAGACTTCTTTTCTCCCTCTCAGCCGTATACATGGTGTCATTCCCTCTGATGGCCCCAGTGTAACTGCTGAGTGAGTTTGTCTGTAGACGGAGGCGAGGGACAAGCTTGAATGAATACCTAGAGGGTGGAAAAAGCCAGAGTGTCCTTCCTGGGTCCCATCCAGTGTGAGCAGGTCTAACCTTCACCCAGGATTGACTGCCAGAGAGAAAAGGAAATTTCTACAAGGAGAAAACATGGGCACCTGCACCTGTGCTTCCTTCCCCGTGTTTATCTAGCATTTTCATGATCCCTTTAGGGTTTTACGAGTCCATGCTCACCTAGGTGGAGTTGATAGTGAATTTTGCTTCTCAGAAAGGTGTGCCCAGGGTTCTGTCTGATTTTTAGGTTCCGGGAAGTTTCTCAGAGCGCCTGGCCCCAGAGGGTAATTTTCTGGAGTTTGTTTTGCAGGGATAGCTGGGAGTCTGGCCACCCTGCTCCACGATGCAGTAATGAATCCAGCAGAAGGTAATGTTCCAAGGTCCCAGGGAGTGGCAGAAGGGACATCAGGGGGCAGGAGTGATGGGGGTGGGCGGGTGGGGAACAGGAGGTTGGGTGAGTGGATTCCTGGCCCCCAGGCAGAATAAGGAGAATTTATTTTAACCACATTTTATTAAAGACCTCGAGAAGGGGCCCCGGGCTTTCGAGCTTTGGGCGGCCCTGTTCTCTTCAACAGGGCCGTGTGTGGTGCGGCCTGGGCAGTCTCGGCCATCAGCGGTCCTGGGAGCACGTTAGAAACGCAGATTTTCAGGTCCCACCCCAGACTACCTAAATCTGCCTGTCAGGGTAGGGACGGGGAGTTTGTGTTAATGAGTTCTGCTGGGGATTCTTTTGCACTAGTCTGAAACTTTGTGCCACATGCACATACACCTCTAGCCCTGGTTAGCCTTTCTCAACCCTAGACAGATTTAGGGGAGACATGACAAAATTCAGTTTGCTTTTTTAAAGGAAATTTGAGGTTATTATGGAAAATTTCAAACACTTGCAAATGTAGAGACAAGAGCGTAAGGAGTCCCCTCTACTTCGTGAACGAGCATTTGGCCATTTGGTTTTAGCTTTCTCCTCCTGTGTTAGCCTCTTTGTTCCTTTTGGGTTTGGGGAGCATTAGGACAGTTCTCAGCTGTGAAGACTCGGGTGCTGGCAGCCTTGCTGTGTCCCCGGCCCTCGGCTGCCTGGTCTGGACCTTGAGAGCTCTGGGACCTGGCCCTGGGCCCGCTTTTGCCTGGGGTAGTCTCTGGAGACGAGGGGCTCTCTCCACCTGCCCTCCCTAAAATGGCCCCTTTCCAGAAGGGAGAATCAGAAGTAAAAATGTCAACACTTTTAGTCTTACAAGTTTTTCTGTTCTTGTCTTAAGGTTAAAATTGCTCCTTGGCCCCCAGCAGTCTGCCGTGCCCTAGCAGGCAGGGAACTTGCCCTGTCCTTCAGGGACGTGACGGGCCCAAGGGGAGGTGGGTTCCTCTGTGTGTGTTCATGGCAACTCATACAGGCCCCGACCTGGTCAGTGACTACTTAGTCCAGGTCATCCAGGCAAGAGTTTTACTTCTGTTTTTTAAAGGAGAAATGAGTGCAACTCCCTCCTCCTCCTTGACATTATATTGATTTAAGGACTTCATTTCTTTAACAGTAAGGAAAAACACGCCGTATGTGTTCATTTTGGCAACGCATGGGGATGGTTACAGCTCCACGCCTCGGGGACCACAGTTGGCCCTCATTGGCCTCGTGGTCTCTGGTCCATAGTTACTTTTGTGTTAACAAAGCGGGCGTTTTCACTGGAGGTGACTCAGTTCTAGTGTCTCTGGCAAGAGGGCTGTGATACAGAAGCTAATGACACTGTGTCAGGGGCACAGCCCAGAACAGACAAGACAGGACGTGTGACCAGGAGATGTGTTAGGACAGAGGAGGGCAGAAGGGCCAGGGGCGGGGTTTAAGTTTGTGGTGGGTACGATGCCCCAGGCAGCAGGGACCCCAGGTTCAAGTCAGAGAATTGGAAGTGGCGGTCTGGTTTGGGGACCACTGTAAACGAGATTCAGGCTGGAGAAACGGTAGGGAAGAGCCCCTTCACTGGCACGGGGTTGGGCTTGCCTGGAGCTGGCCCTGTGTGTCTCAGGCTGGGGCTGTGCGTGTGCTGTCTCCAGGACCTGTGACCAGCCTGTCTAAACTTGCTTGTTTCTCTTTATGGCTTGGCTTCCCATTTCACTCCGACCGGGTGGGGCCAAACCAACCACCTGCCCCTTGACTGCCCACCGCCTGTTGTGCCCTGCGGCCCGCCAACAGTTGTGAAGCAGCGCATGCAGATGTACAATTCGCCACACCGGTCGGCCCTCAGCTGCGTCCGGACGGTTTGGAGGACTGAGGGCCTGAGGGCCTTCTACCGGAGTTACACCACGCAGCTGACCATGAACATTCCCTTCCAGTCCATCCACTTTATCACCTACGAGTTCCTGCAGGAGCAGGTCAACCCACACCGACGCTACAACCCGCAGTCCCACATCATCTCAGGTGGGCTGGCCGGGGCCCTGGCCGCGGCCGCCACCACCCCCTTGGACGTCTGTAAGACCCTTCTCAACACTCAGGAGAACATGGCCTTGAACCTGGCCAACATCAGTGGCCGGCTGTCGGGCATGGCCAACGCTTTCCGGACAGTGTATCAGCTCAACGGCCTGCCCGGCTACTTCAAGGGCATCCAGGCTCGAGTGCTGTACCAGATGCCTTCCACTGCCATCTCCTGGTCCGTGTACGAGTTTTTCAAATACTTCCTCACCAAGCGCAAGCTGGAGAGTCGAGCGCCATACTAAAGGAACAGGCCGAAGGCCGTGAGTCCAGAATCTTGTGTTTTTAAAAGGTTCTCCCTGCCTGCTTGCACCACCTCGCCCTTGCCCCGAAAGCATTTTTGCAGGGTGTTTTCAGGGTGGGCCTTCCGCTCCCCGGTGCCTGAGAGAGAGGGGCGGATAGACCAGCCACTTACATGTAGGCTATCTGTGGAGACATCCGAGGTGGTGGCAGGTGGGGCAAGGCTTTGGAAGGGGCACTTCCTCCCCTCAGGGGAATGATGCAGCTTTTCTGCTTCAGTGTGGCCAGCCCCTCCCCTCGAGTTGTAGGTCATGGGGAGGGAAGAAGATGTGCAGTGACTGAGAACATTAAAGCAAAAAACAAAGTTATGTATGTAAAAGTTCCAGTACACAGTATAAAATAGATGGATGGTGTTTATTCTTTATTTTTCTATGTAGAAGGTTTTTGGGTTTGTGTGTGTGCCTGTGCGTGTGTGAATCAGTGTGACAGCTGGGACTGCAAAGCTGTTTTTAAACACGGAGGGCTGAACTCTTCCATTGGGTTAAGTGAAAAGGCACCAAAGTAATCGCTAAATGTGGCCTAAAGTTGTGGTGAGCCCCCAAATGGAAGTTTCACTTGAATGTAAAATAATGAATGTAAAATAATAAATATAAATTTATATTTTGAATTTCTCTTTTTATGGGGAGAAACCTTAATGTTGAAAAAAATCAAAATAATATGTATCTTCCGTCTGCTTTCTTTTACACATGCAGTCACCTTCACCTGCCTTTAGCCTTTGTCTTCAGAGTCCTGGAACTTTAGGGATGCTTTCTGTTGCCGTGGGCACGCACACAAGCCGGTGACAGGAACCACCACAGTGGAGGACAGTGGCCCATAGTGACAGTCTTACACCCGCTGAGACCGTCTCCTTCCCTGGGGCATGAATACAGCCTCCCTGGGCCAGCTCTTAGGAGCCCTTGAAATGCCCCCATCTGGCTGCCTGTCGGCAGGAGGAGTCCTATTCCCCTAGGACTTCTCTCTGCCTCCACCTTCTGACTCAGACACTTCACGGCTCTTGTTTGTGTGTGTTCTGACTGAACTCCCGATCTGTTTCCCTGTCAGTTTTAGAGATTAAAAAAAACCCGGCCAGAGTATCTATGGCGTTTGTCTATCTCCTGCCACAGAGCCTCTCACCACACAGCAACAGAGTTCCAGCCCTCTAGCCAGGGCCCAGGTGATGAGGGCCTTGGTGCCTGAGTCAGGATGCCCCTGGGGCATCTTCAGCCTCTGTGGGTCCAAGTCAGCTGAGACCCTGAGGCCTAACTGCTTTGTTGAAGAGCCTCACAGAGAAAACTGGAGCCTGCTCCCTCTGGCCAGGGCTCTCCATGGGCTTCCAGGCCTTCAGGAGAAGGCCCAATGGCTCCCTCTCAGAGGCCAGCTGTATACAGGTGCTGCAGGCACACTCCCGGGTGTCTCCCCAAGGCTCAGCCCCGGCTCCTGTAACCCTGGGAAGAACTCCAGTGGCACTGGGATAGTTTGCATCTTGGGACCCTGCACCCAGTGCTGGGCATCTCATCAGGGACAGGAGAGCGGGCCCTTTCTCCTGGGCCGGGGGCTCAGATGCTGGCCTGTCCCGCCTCAGGGTTAACACCTTCAGTGGAAACCTGTAGCAGCAAGCGTCTGCCCCAATCGGGATACAAAAGCCCTCGGGGACCACGCTGCCTTGGGAAGTGTTTACATCTCTCTAAACATGGCCTGTGTTAGTGTTAGATTCTGTGGATGGAAAAACCACAGATTGGATTCTAAAATAATTATCCAACCACTCCTTTTTGTCTACTTAAGCTTGACACATTGTTGTAAAATTTTTATTTCTTACAGGATTTTGTCTTTGATAGAAAAGCTGCTTGCTGCTCTGGGAAAACTCTTTTGGGTGGGCAGATGCAAGAAGCAGAGGTAGAGGGTGGATTTCAGAGCACTGGGCTCAGAATCACAGGTCCGGTCCTGTTGTTCCTCTCACCGTGCAGTGGATCGGCTGGGAAGCAGCGGGGAGGCTGCCTGCCCTGCCTTCCCCACTGGGGCAGTCTCTCTGGTGTGGAAAGAACACTAAAATATGGGTCATTTATTGGGGAATTCTTTTCCCCCACTTGCCCTGAGACCTGAAGTGTGTACTGTTGCCTCGTGCAGACTGCAGTGCAGTTGTGGATTTTGACTTTGCCCTTGTGAAGCTAAACAGGAACGTGTTCTCCCCAGCCCCGGTGATGATCAGCTTTGTAGCACTGTGGCGTGCGTTTGGTTGTCAGTGTCTCTGGAGTGGTGTCTGCAGCCAGGCAACGCCACTGAGTACAGTCCTCACTCCGGGGCATCCAACGTTTTGGCATCTCTGGGCCACGCTGGAAGAAGAGTTGTTTTAGGCCACACACTAAATACACGAACACTAACGAAAACTGATGAGCAAAAAAAAACACAAGGGTTTAAGTAAACTTATGGTTTCATGTTGGGCCACATCCACCGCCATCCCTGGCCGCCGGTAGGCCACCCCTGCTGCCCTGCGCGCATGAGCATGCGGCCACTCGCACCTGCGTGAAAGCTCTTCCGCTCAGACCGTGGTTTGAGATTCAGCCACTTGTAGGTCAGAGCTTTATTTTCAAATAAAAGGTTGATTTCCTTTTCAAATGGGGTAAATGTTCAACCCAGGACTATGTTTTTAAAATTTTGCATTGAATCCAGCTATATACCGGCCTACATCCTTTTGTATGGTTTCTGTTTCTTTTTCTTTCTTTTTTTACTGCATGTGTCTTATGCTAAGCCCTGTCCTCCAAAGTCCCTGAAAGCTGCATCTCCAACACATTGTAGTGCCGGTAGCTTTGAGGCTGATTGTGCCTGTTAAATGCTAATGTACTGCTGCTTCCTGCCTGCTGGGCGCACTCTGTACCAGGATAAGCAAGTCTAGTTTCTTAAACGCCTGTAGTAATAATAATCGCTGATTTTGCCTCTCAGCTGCTGCCAGCTCCTTGAAGGGAGAAATGCTTGTTTTGTGGGGGGTGTATATCTGACATGCTGCTCCAGCTGCGACACAGAGCTAGAGACAGACAAAGCCTTCATCTTTGGGTGGGGCTCTGGTGGGAGTGCTGAAGGAAGAGGAAGGTGGAGAGAAAAACCCAATTCTTGGGGCTTGCACCTCTTCCAGGCTCGCACAGGAAGTACCGTGATCTGTGATATTGACAGAAAGGTCGCTTTCTGCCCTCTTTTCAAATGGCCAGCCGGGAGAGGTCATATTACTGTGCCAAGACAGCGCCTGGGTGCCTCCTGGCTTTGCTCCTCGTGCCAGGGAGGGTAGCAGCTGTTCTTTCCAGTGTGGGCGCCTGAGTGTGACACACTGCAATGCAAGATGTGCACACCCAGGTGCACGCTGCCCTCATACCTGGTTCTCATGTACTTAACCAATTAGCCCCTTCGTGACCCTCAGTCACAGGGGTCCCTCCACGAGGGAAGCTCTCGGGGATGAGAACCCACACCTGTTTCCTAAAGCTCACAGTGTAAAGCAGATAACTGAGCGTTTTCCGGGCTGGGAGTGGGCAGGGGGAGGTCTCGGAGCCCTCTGAGACACCATGGTCAGCTCCTAATCCTGCACGTGGTTTTGGGATAACAGTGCCTGCTGGCACTGGAGGCTCAAGCAAGGGCAGAGGGTCAGAACTGAGGTCAGGCTGAGAGCCAGCCAAGGGTAGGGGTGCCAGGAGGTGGGAAGGGGTGCTGGCTAGAGGGTGAAGAAGGCTGGAGATACACTTCCTGCTTCACAGTTTTACCCAAGACCAACCTGTGCTTCTCAAAGCTGACTTGTGCCTTCAGTTGCTCCTCCCACTTGGGTGGGTGGGAGGCAGGTGTGGGAGGGCCTGTTTTCAGTGGATGTGTATCTGCTCAGCAGATGCTCCTTCCCCTGCCCTACAATGTTGATGTGCCAGTGAATATGAAGTCTTTCCAAGAGCAGGGCACTACTCCTGGTGCTGTGGGGACAAGAGCCCAGGCAGAAGGTGGTTTTTGTCCTTTCAGGCCTTAGAGCCTCACAGAAGAATATGAGGGAAGCCACAGACTTCCTTAAGGCAAGCAGATCCAGCCCCACCAAGATAGTCCTGGAGGCTACCGTGGAAGTGTCAACTGAAAATTAATATTGACTAGGTGTTTCGTCTCCAGAAAGGATTTATTCAGAAAAAGAAAGGGTTGCCACCCAGTGCACACAGACATGGCCAGCCACTTGCACACTCAGGCCTGCCCGCCAAGGTGGAGGAGCATTCATGGAGGGAAAAGGAAGTTATGGGAAGGGGAAGCTAGAACCAGAGAGCTTTATGGCAAGCATCGAGTTCCACCGTAGAGTTCTTGTGTGCTCTTGCGATTGCCTATGGGACTTCCATAGGCCCTAGCCCTTCCCACAGACTTTCTGTGCTGGTTGTGTTTTCTTCAAGTCCCAGTTAGTTTTTGTAGAAATCACAGAGTAACATGATGCCACTAGCCAGGTTGTCCATCTCATTCACGGCTCTATCGCCCCAGGGGTGAGCTGGAGCAGCCCCTCCACCCCCTGGAATGCCCCCTGGAGCTTCATATGCACATCCACATTTGGTAACATCACGTTGCTAGCTGGAAGTCAGCAAACGTAGCAATCTATACCCCTGAAGCAGACAAGTGCTGTAATCAGGGCTCTTTTCCAAGCCCAGCATTGTATTGGGTCTACCAAAAAGTCTATATGGTTTGTTCCGTAAAATAACACATTTTTCCTTTTCACCAATAACTTGATTGATTTGGGTATTTTGAGTGTGGCCACTATCTCCTATATGGTAGAACATTGACTGTTCTCAATTAATGTCTTGATTTGGTTGCTATTAACTTCAGCAGGTCTACCCGACCGTGGAGCATCGCCCGGAGAGAAATCTCCAGCACACAACTTTGTAAGCCGCTTTGGACACATTTGATCAGTTACAGCACCTTCTCTATGCACTGCATAAGTCTTTTTTTTGCATTTCAGTTGCATTTTTATCTTTCTTGAAATAACAAAGTATAATATGTCAAAAATGTTGCTTATTTTCTCCCATCTTTAATATTCAATTTGGCTACACAAAAATTCACCAATTTTGGTAAGTTTTTTTTTAATGCATGTTGATATGACAGCTGTCACAACACAGTCTAACAAAATTGTTTTGAATGAAGTTAAAGACAACTAAGTGCTACCAGAGCCATCTTACGGAAAAAAAGAAACAAAATTTTTGGCCAACCCAATAGAAGAGACACAGCCACTGGGAGGAAGGAGAGGTGGGCCAGTACTCCTGACAGGGTAACAAAGGGTCCCCTTGCCAGGGATAGGCTGTGAATAAGAGCTTGACTGCCATCATAAGGAGATTGACCTTTAATTAGTAGGTAATGGGGAGTCATTAAGGGTCTTTAACAGAGGACATGGTGGCAGGTGGTCAGCTTCAGGGAGAATCATCTGGCAGAAGTAGACAGGGCGGAGTGGAGAGTGAACACGGAGGGGGCCAGACACTTGGTGCACAGTGAAAGTGTGCAGAAGAAGGGCGACTGAGGGAAAGGCAGGGAGACTAGAACAGAGCATGTGTAACAGATGAGCGCACAGGTGGAATCAACAGGGACTGGGTATGATGGTAGGGCAGGTGACAGCCGTCTGTCTCACAGGAGTGGCAGTGTTGGGAGGAAGACCTGGTGGGGGAATAGCAGGTGGAGGTGGAGAAGCAGTGCCTTGTCTCTAAACCCAATAGCCTCTCCTTTGGCATGCGCCAAACTGGAGCTCTGAGCCCTCAGCTAACAGCTCCCACGTCCGCTCCCCTTTCTTGGCTTCCACTTTCCTGCCCTTCTTTGGCTCCCCCACCAGCTTCTGTTCCATTGGGCCACTTCAGGGTGGCTGGCTGATGCAGACCCTGGCTTGTGGGGTCTGCAGCATTGTGGATGAGGGAGAGACATTCACATGGACTACAGAGTCCTGTGGAGGAAAAGGGCAGGCGGCTTCACTCTCAAGAGGAGCCAAAAGCTGCGGCCTCTGCCATGACAGGCCTTTATTTCTTTTTCCAGGCACGTTGCATGATGGTCCTCATTTACTATGCACAGGCTCGCTTTAGGTGGTTACCTTTTACAGAAAACAAAGGAGATGCCGCTAATCACCTCACAGAAGAAGGATATTTGCAAATGAAAAGGGAAGAGTGGTTGAACCAGTTACACTCCATACTGGGGAGTGTTAGCTTGGATTTTAGGAAGTTACAGTAAGTACTTGCTGTCTCAATTCAGGGTGAGGGAGTTTTAGCAAAAGCAAGTCTCAAAGTGGCCTAGGCACATTGCAGGCCTGATTCCCCACAGGAGAACCTACCCATGGGTGTGGGTCTTGTGCATCTCTAAGTGGGAGCTGGGCCCACGCCACACAGAACGGTCTCCTACAGCTGGCTGCTCTGGAGGGTGCTGCCTTTGGCCCTGCTGTCTCTCATCAACTCTTAGTGCTGACCTGTCTTTACACCTTCAACTGGCCCTGTGGAAAGACAATTCCTGCATGTGGCTGGAGCACCCCAACTTCTCTCCTGAGTGCCAGACCTACATGTCCAAGTGCCTGCTGGACATCTCCCAGATCTCGACGCTTGTCCCTCCCCGCACCGCCACCAACCCGAGAGACTCCTGCCCTTGCTTCCAGAGGCCTACTCACCATCTTACTGAGATAGGATAGTGAGAAGCTAGGAAACTTCCCTGGTGAGTGGAATAGGGAAACAGACAGATGGCTGAACACGATGGCTGAGCATTTCACAGACAGGTGCTGATGGTCACCAAGGTGGGAGGCCCCAGTGCCTGGCAGGGGGCAAAACTGGGAAAATAAGGGCCTGGCCCCGAGGGTAACCTCTCCTCTCTGTCCTTTCCGCATTGGAGACATCTGGGCCTCAGCTGTGTTTCGGCTTCAGGCCCAAAAAGCGGCAAAACCAGGTGGACAAAGCCAGACCAACTGCAATGACTAAACACCACCTGCCTCATCATCATTTACCAATCAGAGGAGACCATGACCATAAAGAGGCACACCTGGACAATTGACAAATATTCTACTGAAACATCTCCTGAGACCTCCCCTGAGATTCCCGCCTGCAAGAGATAAAAGCCTCAAGGCAAAGGACCCAGCCTGCACTCTCCCTCTGGGGAGCAGCCTGTGACATTCCCTCTTCTTCCCCCACTTCTTTCCTCACGGGCTGGTGTCTCCTAAACTCTAAGGCAATGGGCAGCCGGCAGCTTGTCCCAGGCTGACCCCCTAATCCTGTCCCGAAGGCCCCCTCTTCTCTGACTTCCCAGGGAGCTAAGGCAGCCCAGCCTGGGCTCTCCAGTTGCTTCCTCTATGCCGAGCCCTTCCTCGTCTCACTGTCCCCAGCTTTAATAAACGCACCCTCACAGTCACCTGGACTCATGTTGTGGATCTTCCCCACACGAAGCCAAGAACCTACATACTGCAGCTGGCCCTCGGCAGACCTGCTCAGGGCCAGGCCCCGTCTGGGAACATTACTCACTTGCTCAGAACCTTAAAGGGCTAATTGTTCACTGAATTTAGGAACAGGCTCCGCTACATATGCCAGTGCCCAGTGTAGTTTTGTGTGTGAGGCAGTAAAGAGCAAAGTATAAGACAGTATCATGCGTGCTGCTGGGATGCTGCCTGTATAGACTCACAGCAGACGTAAGGACACTGACTGAAAGTCCAGGGATGACAAAATTTTATGCAAATGGAAATGAAAAGAAAGTGGGTGTAGCTATACTCATAGCAGAAAAAACTAGACTTTAAACAGACAGATAAAAAATGAAGAAAGGGCATTACATAATGATAGAGGGGCCAGTCCAACAAGATGATACAACGTTTGTAAAAACATATGCACCCAACGTAGAAGCACCAAGGGCTATGATGCCAATATGAACAGAACTACAGGGAGAAAGTGACAGCAACACAGTGGTGTTGGAACAACTGGCTGGACACACACGTGCCAAATGATCTAGACATTAACCTTACATGCTTCACAAAAATTAACACTAAATGGATCACAGGCCTAAATGCAGCATGCAAAACTATAAAATGAGAAGATAATGATGGCTGAAGTCTAGATGACTGGCCTTGATTTTGGCAATGACTTTTTAGATATAACACCAAAAGCACGATCCATGAAAGAAATAGTTGATAAGCAGGACTTTGTCAAAATAAAACGTTTCTGCTGTACAAAGGACATGGTCAAGAGAATGAAAAGATAAGCCACAGACTGGGAGAAAATATTTGCAAAATCCCTATCAAATACAGAACTGTTATTCAAAATACACAGAGAACATTTAAAACTCAACACTAAGGGAAACAATCTGACTTTAAAGCAGGCAAAGGCCTCGACAGATACCTCACCAAGATGTACAGATGGCAGATAAGCAGGTGGAAAGGTGCTCCACATCATAAGCCACCGGAGAAATGCAAACTATAAAACAATAATGAGATCGATGTAGTTCTATTTGTTTATTTTTTTCTTTAGTTTACCTTGCCTGAGGATACATATCAGATAAAAAAATACAATGCTATGAGCAATGTCTGAAATTTTACTGCCTATGTTTTCTTCTAGGATTATTATGGTTTAGGGTCTAACATTTAAGTTTTTGATCCATTTGTGTGGTATGAAAAGGTGGTCTAGCTTTATTTTTCTGTATGTTATTTGTCCAGTTTTCCCAGCACCATTTATTGAATGAATTATCATTAGTCCATTGTATGTGTTTGCCTCCTCTGTTGAATATTAACTGACTTTGAAGGTGTAGGTTTATTTCTGGGCTCTCTGTTCGGTTCCATTGATTTATGTGTCTGTTTTTGTGCCAATACCATGCTGTTTTGATTACTATGGCCTTATAGTATAGTTTCTTTTTATTTTTTAAAGTATATTTTATTGATTATACTATTACAGTTGTCCTAATTTTCTCCCCTTGCCCCCTCTGCCTGGCACCCTCATTCCCTCCCACAATCCCCCCCTTAGTTCATGTCCATGGATTGTGCATATAAGTTCTTTGGCTTTTCCGTTTCCTACACTGTTCTTAATATTCCCCTGTCTATTTTGTACTTACCAATTATGCTTCTTAATCCCTGTACCTTTTCCCCCATTCTCCCTCTTTCCTCTCCCCATGATAATCCTCCATGTGATCTCCATATCTATGATTCTGTTCCTGTTCTAGTTGTTTGCTTAGTTTGTTTTTGTTTTTTTTTTTTTTAGATTCAGTTGTTGATGTTTGTGAGTTTATTGGCATTTTAATGTTCATAGTTCTGAGCTTCTTTTTCCTAAATAAGTCCTTTTAACATTTCACATAATAAGGGCTTGGTGATGATGAACTCCTTTAGCTTTACCTTGTCTGGGAAGCACTTCATCTTCCCTTCAATTCTAAATGAAAGCTTTGCTGGATGGAGTAATCTGGGTTGTAGGTCCTTGCTTTTCATCACTCGGAATACTTCTTGTCAGTCCTTTCTTGCCTGCAAAGTTTCTTTTGAGAAATCAACTGACAGTCTTATGGGAACACCTTTGTAGGTAATTGTCTGCTTTTCTCTTGCTGCTTTTAATATTCTCTCTTTAACCTTTGGCATTTTAATTATGATGTGCCTTGGTGTGGTCCTCTTTGCGTCCAACTTATTTGGGATTGTCTGCACTTCCTAGACTTGTATGTCTATGTGCTTCACCCAATTAAGGAAGTTTTACTTTATTATTTTTTTCAAATGAGTTTTCAATTTCTTGCTCGTCCTCTTCTCTTTCTGACATCCCTATGATTCAGATATCGGCACTTTCGGAGATGTCCACTTCTTATCCCACCCCCCCCCCCCTTTTTGAATGCTTGTTTCTTCATTCTGTTCTGGTTATTTGTTTATTTCTTTCTTATGTTCCAAATTGTTGACTTGAACCCTGGCTTCCTTCCCTTCACTGTTGGTTCCATGTGGATTTTTCTTTATTTCACTTAGTGTAACCTTCATTTCTTCCCTTATGCTTTTGTTATACTCAATGAGTTCTCTGAGCATCTTTATTAACAGTGTTTTGAATTCTGTATCTGATAGGTTGGCTGTCTGTGTTTTATTTAGTTCTTTTTCTGGGGTTTGTTCTGTTCTTTCATTTGGGCAATATTCCTTTGTCTTCTCAATTTGGCAGTCTCCCTGTGTTTGTTTCTGTGTATTAGGTAGAGCTGCTTTGACTTCTTGTCTTGGTTAAAAATTGTATGGGTTGAAGCCTTAGATATCTGCCAGGGCAGGGCAACCCACTTCACCACTTTGTGGCTCTGTGTGGGGGAGATGGCTCAGAGAGGGGACAATGCCACTGCCTGATGACTGGTGGCTTGCTTGTACTTGCCCCATTTCCAGTCACTTCACCCACTTTCTGTATGTGATTGGTGCCCTTCTAGTTGCTATCCTGGTGGTGGTTTCCCTGAGTGGGTGGGTTTGCATACATTCTAGGACCATATGGGCCCTTTAAACAGACTCTTCTGAGAGACCAGCAGTTTCTTCCACTTCCCCAACCCCCACTGGTTTTTACAGCCAGAAATTATGAGGCTTTATTTTCCCAGCACTGGACCCCTGGGCTGTGTGGTCTGGCCTGGGGCTGGGATTGCCCTCTTCTCAGGTATCCTGTTTTTTTATCCACCACACATGAATGTGGGATTGCCCATTCCACTGGCTGCTGCTGCCACCTCGCCATTGCCACTCACGTCCTCACCACCCCAGCTCCCTGTCTCTGCCCCTCCTGCCACCTGGATGAATATGGCTTCTTTAAATCCTTGGTTGTCAGACTTCCATACTGTTTGATTTTCTGGCAGTTCTGGGTGTTTTTTTGTTTGGAGGTTAGTTGTAATCCTTCTTATGATTATGCAAGGAGGCAAAGAGTGTCTACCTATGCCTCCATCTGACCAGGGTATAGTTTCATATTAGGTAGCATGATTTCTCCAACTTTGTTCTTTTTTCTCAGGATTTCTATTGCTATGGGGGGCCTTTTGTGGTTCCATACAAATTTTTGAAATATTTGTTGTAGGTCTATGAAATATGTCATTGGAATCTTGACAGTAATTGCATTGAATCCATAGATTGCTTTGGGTAGCATGGACATTTTAATATGTTAATTCCTATCCATGAACACAGTATGTGCTTCCACTTATTTGTATCTTCTTCTACCTCTTTCTTCAGTGTCTTATAATTTTCTAGGCACAGGTCTTTTACATCCTTGGTTAGGTTTATTCCTAGGTATTTTATTCTTTTTGAAGAAATTGTGAATGGGATTGTTTTCTTAATTTCCCTTTCTGTTAGTTCATTATTGGCATATAAAAGTGCAACTAATTTCTGAATATTAAAAGTTTTATATCATGCTACTTTTCTGAACTCATTTATCATTTCTAGCAGTTTCTTGATGGAATCTTTAGGGTTCTCTATATGCAGTATCATGCCATCTGCAAATAAGACAGTTTTACTTCTTTGTTTCTAATTTGGATGCCATTTATTTCTTCTTGTCTAATTGCTATGGTAGGCAAGTGGATAAATAAACTGTGTACATCCAGACAATAGGATATATTTCAGCACTAAAAAGAAATGAGCTGTCAAGCCATGAAAAGACACAGAGGAAACTTAAATGCATAGAACTATGTGAAAGAAGCCAATCTTAAATCCGACAGGGTTACATGCTGTATGATTCCAACTATATGGCATTCTGGGAAAGCCCAAACATGGGGAGAGCAAGTCAATCAGCGGTTGCCAGGAGTTAGAGGGGAGGGGTGGATAGGACATTGAGGCCAGTGAAACTACCCTGAGTGATACTGTGTTGGTGGACACAGCTGTTATAATCCATGAAGTGCATTCCACAAAAGAGTGAACCTCAATATCAACTACGGACTCTGGGTGTCAATGCTGTGTCACTGTAGGTTCTTCAGTTGTAACAAGTGCACCCCTCTGGTGGGGGGGGTGTTGATAATGGGGGAGTCTGTGCTTGTGTAGGGTCAGGGGGTATATGGGAACTCTCTGTACCTTCCTCTCAATCTTATTGTGAACCCAAAACTAGTCCAAAAATAAAGCACGCACACATATATGTCAATATACATGAAGACTCTACTATAGAAAATGCCACAGAAAAGCCACATTGTGTCCAATGTGAAAATAAGGTCATTGCTGCCGTCACGTTCCCCAGGCTGTGGGCCTGAGGTGGGCCCGTTTTGTTTTGGACCCTGTGCTGGCTCAGAGTTCAACACAGATCAAGTGTTCTCACTCAGCTACCATTGCACAGAAATGCAGCCATTAAAAACGTATGACAGCCATGTGAAACACACTGATAGCCATCATTTTCCTATACCAACTTGCCAGGTTTTTATCTTTCATTGTAGCATAGTGAGACATAGAGAAAAATGAGTGATTCTTCATGGCAGGTGGGCTGAAAGGCCTGTGAAGACTGTCTGTCTAGTCTTATATGAAAAGTATGAAAGCGTACCTGACTGACGTTAGAGAGTGCATGGGGACAGTAGTATCCCAGGCTGTCCCAGCTGGAGGAACAGTCACAGGTCCTCTGGCCCAACCCTTTCATTTTACTGATGAGGAAACTGCAGACCAGGCTGACCAAAGGATGTGCCCAAGGTCGTTCATGATCGCCCAACTGATTAGTGACCTGCAGGACTAGTTAGTGACCTGCAGGACTAGTGCTTGAGCCTCTGGGCATGCTGACTTAGCCACTGGGTGCTCAGTGGGTGAAACAGACTAGAGAAAAGGAATTATTTCATTCTACCCACAAAAATATCCTTGTATTGGTATTCACTATAAGGTATCCTTTGCAAACTTGTCTTTTAGAAACTTGCTGATCTTAAAAACAAAAGCATTATGTTATAGAGGTCAAGGTGGAAATTCAAGATAGCATCGATAAATGAAGGTTGTTATCTACCCAAGTCAAATCAGTAAAAATAATCTCCTTCACTGTGGAAAGCTGGATCAGACCAATCTTGAGAGTAGAACCTGAGAACGCTCACTGTGAACGAGGGCTTACGGTCACCATAGCTCACTGGGATATCCTGAGCCTTAAAACCTCACGTTCCCTCTTGTGTGCAGTCTTTCTACCATGATGAATAACAGCCTCAGGATTTGATCCTGTCTTTCCATTCAGAACATTCTTTCCTCCTGGCTGCTCCTCCCAGCATGCTTGCCTTCTCAGTACCATTGCTCCTGATGTCCCAGATGTTACATCATGAGACTGAGGGGACGCACGAGAGGGAGTGGCACAGGACAGCTGGCCCTGGGACCCTGCCCCCTGCCTAAAGGTTGTGCATGGGCCATGGAGCTTCATTATTAAGGTCACAGAGGAAACCATGGGTATGATCACTAGGAGAGAAGGAGATGGGAGCACGGGATGCAGCTGGCACTTGGGGCTCAGCTACCAGACCACGGTGTTGTTCAGTCGTGGACCTGAGGCCGTTGATATTTGGACATTGCTGAGTCCTCTGGTATTTCTGTGGTCAGGGGCCTTCACTATGGGAAGTGCTTACTGTAATATAAAGCCATGCCCATAAAAACCTTGAGAAGCCTAGTGCTACAGAAAAAAGGCATTATGGGTATCCACAAGTATCTTCATTAAAATTTTCACATTGTTCTAAATTTTACATGGTTGCATTCAAGGGAAAGGAGAGGATTTGCTGCAATATTTCACTCACCTGGTTGCATCCAGCTGAAAATAGGAATCTTGGGATATATGTTTGTCACCAGCCCACCCAACCTCGTAAAGGCTCCCACGGAGAGAATGTCCTCCCTCTTCAGCAGAGAGCCAGCCTCTACTTCCACAAACCCACAAACTGGCAGGAACAGATGCTCCTGGTATTACTTTGAATTTCTTCTTCTACCCACCTCTTCCCTTCAAGGCAGCTACCATGGCCGGTGTGACAGTGAGCACCCAGACATCTATGAAGCTCTGGGCCCCATGCCAGTTCAGGGGATGCGGCACAGTAGTGTTTCCAGCAGTCAGTCCCTGGCAGCAGCTGAGATCTGTCGTGGGCACTCAAAGGCAGTGGCCAGGCCTCAGCAACTGCAGGTCAAAGGCCCAACCCCTGCCAGTATCCCCTGCATTTATCTTTCTTCTTCTCACTGTTGAGTTTCAGGGGACAGCAGGTGGGCTGTCCTCCCAAGGTGGCACTTGTGTCCTCTCAGCAGAGTGCTGGTGGCTGTCCCCAGATGTCCCAGCTACTATGGAAAGTGACACATCATGACTGTGACACATCATGACTGTGACAGGTGACTAAGAACAAGTGAAGATCTTCCTAGAGAAGCCACGTCAATAGGACACTGGAACCCTGACATGTCACCTCATGGCCACACTGTCACAGAAGGCAGGTCCCACATTCCCCCAATCACATTGCTTTTAGGAGGCAAGGCTAGAGAACTGGGTAAGCTTGGACCTCTTCTCCAACTTTAGAAATGTATCTGGGAGTCCAGATTTTAAATCTGGTACCTGATGAAGCCTCTGGGCTCTTTATTCTGTTCCATGGTTCTTTCTTTTTTCTTTTTTTGCCAGTACTACAACCACACTGTCTTGATGACTGAAGCTTATATGTAGTAAGTCTTGAGGATGGACATTGACTTCATCATCCTGGGTCTTTTGCCTCTCCATGAAAACTTTGGAATCAGTGTGTCAATATGCCCAAGATTACTTCCTGGGATTTCAACTGAAATTGTATTGAATCTATAGATCAAATGGGGAAAACTGACATCTTAACAATATTGAGCTTATACATGAATGTTATTTGTTTTTTTCTTTCATTTTATCAGAGTTTTGTAATTTTCCTCATATAGACCTTCTACATATTTTGTTAGATTTATACCTAAGTATATCATATTTTTGGGGCCAATGTAAATTGTATTTCTAATTTACAAATTATGTATTTCTAATTTAAAATGTATTTCTAATTTAAAATCCCATTTGTTTATTGCTGGTATATAGGAAAATAATTGACTTTTGTATATTAACCTTATACCCAGAAACCCTAATATAATCACTTACTAGTTTCAGAAGGTTTTTGTTTTTGCCAATTTTTAATTTTTTACATAGATAATTATTTCATCTGTGAACATAAGCAGTTTTATCTCTACCTTACCAATTAGTATCGATTTTATTTGTTGTCTCACCGTGTTTGCTAGGATTTCCAACATGCTATTGAAAGGGAGCGGTGACAGGGGACATCCTTGCCCTGACCCTGGTCACGTGGGAAAGCTCTCAGTTTCTCACCATTGAGCATGACGTCAGCTGTAGCTTTTTTGTAGATCTTCTTTATCAAGTTGAGGAAGTTTCCTCTATTTCTTGCTTACTGAGAGTTTTAATCATGAATGGGTTTGGATTTTGTCAAATGCTTTTTCTGCATCTATTGATATAATCTTATGATTAGTTTTTTAGTCTAATGATGTGATGGATTACATTAATTGATTTTCAAATTGATTTTCATGCCTGGGATACATACCAATCGATTGCAGTGTAGTTTTCTTTATACATTTTTGGGTTTGATTTGCTAATATTTTGTTGAAGATTTCTGTATCTATATTCATAAGAGATTTTTGATCTGTAGTTTTCTTTTCCTGTGATATCTTTGTCTGGTTTTTGGTATCAGGGTAACTGGACTCACAGAATGACTTAAGAAATTAAGAAGTATTCCATCCACTTCTATCTTCTGGAGGAGGTTATAGAGAACTGGTATAATTTCTTCCTTAAATGTTTGGTAGAAATTCATCAGTGAAGCCATCTGGGCCTGGTGCTTTCCATTTGAAATGTTACTATTGGTTCAAGTTATTTAGTAAGTTGTTGGGAACTGCCCTGCCTGGTATCAGAAGCTGTAACCTCCACCAAGGCTAAGGCTGGGGGAGTGGCCTTGGATTGCAAGCCAGCAAGGAGACAAAAGCTTATCTCCCTGGCAGGAGCGCTGCTTCTGCTGCTTCATTCATATCTGAACCCCAATGCTTGATTGGTTAGCCAATGATGGGTAAGATTCCCCAAGGGGGAACGACTTAAGACAGGCACGATCACGTGGGAGGCCCTCAAGGAAGGACTTTGGGGACTACAGCAAAAGGGGGTGATGGACCCTTGCTCCTCGGCTGTGATATAGCCTGAGTCCTCATTGTCTGGGAGAAAATCTCCTAATCTTTTGGTTGCCTTAGTTCCCTTCCTCCACCTAAGCCTGAAACAATGACAGGGTGGTACAGCCCTGTGCTGAAAAGGGCGGGTTCCCCGGGTGATCAGGCCTAAGAAAGAATATGTAAAATCCTGTGAAACCTGCTTTATTTAGAATGCTCTCAGTTGAATGAGAAGGGTCCAAGGAGGAAGTTAGTTTGTTCCTTAAAGTCTTACAGCTCTTTGACCCTGACTCAAAATAGGCCCTCAGACTTCCTTGTTATCTATTGTTTGATCCTTACTTCCTAGCAATGAGTAATGAGCTTTTACCTGAATTCTTATTCAAATGAAACCAATAAAAAGCCTCTCTAGAGGGGGAACGGGGTGCTCCCCAAGTGAGGAGTGGCCATGGTGCCCTCCAGGATAGAGGGTGGCCAAGGCGCTCCCCATGTGAGGAGTGGCCCTGCTGTTCCTATTCCCCCACAGGACCTGGTAGTCTCTGTGTATGTTTTTCTCGCGTGTTGACGAACATCCGCAGCTGAGATGGATACTGCAGGCTGGTATCATCCATAGTAAGTATTGGACTATTCAGATTCTTTCTCCTTGTGTGAGTTTTGGTGGATGATTTCTTTCAGGGAATTGGTCCATTTAATCTAGGTTTATCAAATTTATGGATATATAATTTCATAGTAGTTCTTATTATTTTTTTTTAGTGTCTGTGGGATCTGTAGTGATGTCCCTTCTTTCATTTCTAATATTAGTAATTTATGTCCTCTCTTAGCATGGATACAGGCTTAATTTTCAAAGTACTACCTTTTGGTTTCATTAATTTTCTCTAGTGAATTTTGTTTTCAATTTCATTGATTCCTGCTATAATTATTAATTTTTCCTCCTCCTTACTCTGGGTTTAATTTGCTCTTATTTTTCTAGTTTCCTAATGTGAAATCTTACATGATGGACTTTAGATCTTCTTTTCTGAAGTGAGCTTTTAAAGCTATAAAGTTCCCACTATGCACTGCTTTCAGTGCATCTGACAAATTTTGGTAAATTGTGTTTTTGTTTTCATTTAGTTTAAAATATTTGAACGTTTCTCTTGAGTTTCTTCCTTGGTCCACATGTTATTTAGAGTGCATAATTTCCATTTCTAAGTATTTCTTAGCTATTTTTTGTTACTGATTTCTATGAAATTCCACTGTACTCTGAGAGCAGACATTGTGTGATTTCTCTTCTTTTACTTTTTCTGAAGAGTGTTTTAGGGCCCAGAGTGTGGTCTGCCATGGGTGAATGTTCCGTGTGAGCTGGAGAAGAATGTGTTTGACTGTTTCTGGGTGAAATAGTCTGTAGACTTCCATTATATTCAGATAATCAATGGTGGTGTTGAGTTCAACTATGCACTATGTGCCGATTTTCTGCCTGCGGATCTGTGCATTTCTGATAGTGGTACTGAGGTCTCCAACTGCAGTGGAGGGTTCATCAGTCTCTCCTCGCAGTCCTATCAGTTCTGGCCTGATGTGTTTTCCGCTCTGCTTTCCGAGCATCCGCATTAGAGAGTGCTTTACTGCTTGGAGAACCGACTCTTCACCATTGTGTATGCCTTGTCTTTCCCTGGTGACTTTCTTTGCTCTGATGTCCACTCTGTCTGAAATTATGTACTTGTTTCTTTTAATTCTTTTTAGCTTGATGTTTCTTTCTCAATGCATTTACTTTTCATCTATTTATGTCTTTCTATGTAAGGGGGAGTTCCTGTAGACAATGTATAATTGGGTGATGCAGACAATGGCCTGCAGTGTCTGCAGCATTATGGATGAGATGAGACAAATTCACATGGACCACCGAGTCCTGTGGAGGAAAAGGGATGGCATGGCCACTCTCTCAAGGGAAGAGCGCACCAACCCTTGCCTTGATAGGCTTTTATTGGCTTTCTAATAGTATACATCAAAGAAGGTTTTCATTCATTATGCTTAGGTTTGCTTTAGGTAATTACTTTTTACAGATAGCAATGGAAAGGATGTTTCTGATTACTTCTTACATATTAACAAGGAAAAAATGTTGCAAATGCAAGGGAACGATAAGAGTAATAGGTCTGGTTACACTTCAATCCTTGGAAGAATTAGCACAGACTTCAGGGAGTTACTTTAAAGATATGCAGTAAGCATTTGCTGCCTGAACTCAGGGTGGGGGAGTTTTAGCAAGAGCAAGTCCCAAAGCAGCCTAGGTACAATGCAGGCCTGGCTTCCCACAGGAGAACCGATCTGTGGGTTTGGCTCCTGCATGCCACAATGTGCCTGTTGAACTTTCCCAGAGGGCTGAGGTACAATCGCCGTTGCCAGGCAGATTGGTTCCCTACAGTTGGGTCTTATTATTTGATCTGCTCTGACAGTCTCTGTCTTTTTATGACACATGTCTAAACTTTTGTTTTAAAAAGCATCCAAATAGGTAGTATCTGTAGTAAGGCATGATTATGCTTATATTGACCTTTTCTAGTGAATACCTCTTAGTCTGAAGGAAATTCTGAACTTTCAGCACTATCAAAATTAGTCACTTTCATGTGACTATAAATATCAAAAATTACTAATTTTATAAAATATAAGTAACTTAATATTTTAAAACAAACGTGCAATTCATAAATTATCACAAAATATACATATTAAGAACTATAAGCTATTTAACATCCATTTGCTTGTCTCTGAGATTTTCTTTGCTTATGAAATGAAATTGTGTTTCACTTAATATCCTTGAAAAGATCTGTGATGTCATCTTTGCTCTTCAGAGATTAACATTTTTCTGAGAATTTCTCAACGATTAATCAACACTGGATTTAGGGTGAGGGGACAGCCAGCCCTATAGATTAGAGGGCAGGCTTTAGTAGGCTTGTAATGTTGTGAGTGGAAATTAAAGATTATGTCTGTGAGGACATCATAGGGTAGAGAAAAGAAGGGTGTTGAGGGTAAATGTGGACACACACTGTCCCCTCTGGGACGGAGCATGTTGCTTGTGGCATGTAATTCTATACGACTACAGGATTCCCAGAGCAATCCATTCCTTTGCCCAGCTAAATCCCTGCATTTCTATTTCTGGCCACAAGGTGGCACCTGATTTTCATAAATACACAATTCACTCCATCTCTTGCCTAGCAAACTGGAGACCTCAGTCAGCCTCTGGACACTTATTCAGAATTCTTTTTCAAATGGAAACGTTTCTAAAAGAATTTGCATTAACTTGTGTTCATCTAGGAGCCTTGAACTAAACCTTTTGTATCTGATAAGTCATCAAGTCCTGCTTCTGCTTTTTAAATTTTTAAATTGATCATTGGATTGAATATCCTTTGGAGTTTGGGAATTTCCCCATGTGTCTCTTTGCCTTACAGCCAAGAGTGGAGGCGTAAACTATTTTGACACATTCTCATGTTATTTTGCTGCCGGGGAGGTGCTGCAAAGAGCCTTCCTCACAGATCTGGCTATCAGGCTGTCTCTATACCAGGTATAAGCAGGAAGTGACCTTGCAGGAAAAATGTTGTTACCAGCAGTGTCTCCAATCCACGAGGGAAGGGTCAACTCTGACAGGCTCACTCCAGTGTCCCCTGCACCTCACACAGTGCCAGCCTTGGTCAACACGGAAGAAAGAAATAGGTAGGGAACACGTGGGTGGGGGGCCTTAGAAGGGTTTCTCAGAAGAGCGGAGTGAAGCTGACTCCAGAATACAGGTTCGAGTGGGTTGGAGGAAGCCCCATGGGGAGCATGCAGCCAACTGGGAGGACAGCACTCTCAGTGAGTGGGCAGGGGGGCAGGCAGAGGGCCGGGGAGGAGAGTCGCAGGTCTCGGCTGGTATAGCCAGGTCTCAGCCACCTGACCACACTGTAAAAGTGCCAAGTGCATGGTGCCATCGCCCGTGGGGGACACCAAAGGATACACATTCTGTCTCTGTAAATGCTTAGTCAGGACAATCTGGGACATGTGCTCTTGCATGGTCTGAAACCTGAGCTGGGTGCTCCAGAGAAGGAAGCCCCTGTCCCGCTGGGTACTGGGCTGGCCCAAGGGGCAGGGAGCCCCTGGGGCAGGCTTTTGGACATCACGCTGACACCTGAGTAGCTTCTTCCATCTACCAACCCCTTTTCAGACGGGCGGCGTACTTAATGCTCAGGCTGCCCCTGTGACGTTGGCATTGCTTCAGTCTCTGTTTCACAGGTCTTCACAGGTCAGGGGGTTGAGGCCCAGAGAGCTAAAATGACCAGTCCATGGCCGCCGTGACCCTCTGGTCTGATGCTGCTGTGGAAGGATGGGCGGAATGAGGGTCAGCAAAGGACCTAAAGGACAAAAGTACGATTTCTTCACTCACGTTTCTTGCATTATTATAGCCCGAAAATGGGGACAGGCACAGCTGCAGCCTTGGTGAACAAAGGAAGACAACTGTTTATCTTGTAGTATTTCCTTATCTGATGACTGTGCCATATAAATGGTCTGAGGGTTTTACTTTTGAGTGAGAGCCTGGGGGTAAGGGATGGATAACATGCCATCCAGTTAAAAGAGCAAAGAGCAGATGACCTCAAGGTTTTAGTCAAAATCATGCTCCTCTGCAGGTGGAGCCATTTGCCTTGTTTCCTTCCTCCTCGTACAACCTTTGCACCCGAGGAGCTTCCCGTCCAGTTGTGTGGGGACATCACACATGTGCTCAAGGCCACAGGTCCTGTGGCCTGTGTGCATTTCACTGAAGAAGCAGCCTTTTGCTGCTTCAGTGCTTTCTCTGGGTCCGGTGTGACCAGAACGCACAGAAGTGCGTGGGGGGAGTTAAAGCCCCCAAGGGCCATCCTAAGTGGCGGGGACAGGACTGCATGCTGGATGGCCCAGCCCCCCTTCCGTTAGGGTACTGCCCAGGACTGCTCCATATGGCTCTTCAGAGGGTGCCAGAGGGTTTGAGGCCTGTCCCTGTCTCTTCCTCAGGGCAGGAGGTGACACTGGGGGTGATGCTGGAGGAGGACCTCAGGGTGGGAGGCTCTTGTCCCTTTGGAGAGGCTCGTCCTCTGGGCGACCCCATCCTGGCCTCCGTGTGGTCAGCTCCAGAGCATGTCCTGCCCTGTGGATGGGGCGGCTGCAGTTCCAAGCAGGCTTGATGTGGGAGGCGGGTAAACTTAACGTTTTTGATTTGATGTGGGGGTAGGACTCAAGGACTCAGAGCTATGAGGTTGTTCAACAGTTCTGCTTGTGGCTGGTGCTTTTGTGTGTCCTCAGGGCTGAGCCTGGCTTGGCATGCCAGGTGGGGCAGGGTCCCGGCTGCTTCTCAGGCCTGCAGACCTGTGACTCTGCTTCACCAGATAGCTCAGGTAGCATCGGGTGAGCTTGGGGGAGAATCAGGGTTTGGAGGACTTTTTCTTATTAGTGGATGCTCTTTCCCTTGTCAGTGATAAGGCAATTAACCATTTAAATTTGATTTACAGTTAACTTTAAACATTTAGCTATATATGTGTGTATATACATACATATTTTCATTTAGCACTATTAATGGATCCTTTCCAGTTGAAGTGAGAACCTTGAAGTAAGAAGATAAACTCTAGGTGTATTTGGACAATATGAAAGGGCATTCATATCGCAATCTGACCATTTCTTTTTATTTCCTAACTGCATGCTTTTTAAAGTCTATCCTGTTGAGTTAAGGTGCTGCCTTCTTCTGCAACAGTGGGAATGCCTGGTGCAGCTGGGAGTTTAGCAGAAGAAGCTGTGCCACAAAAAGAAGAGGAAATTCTGTCAGGAGCTTGAAGCTCCCCTAAGTGGTTTTGAAATCCAGCAGAAAGTGGTTTTGAAATCCAGCAGATAAGGTCAAGTCATACCTCCCAGAATCACTGCTGTAAGGCACAGGTGATTTCAGGAACCAGGAGAGTGACGACTGCCTGGCTCAGCAGACAAAAGTCCCCACCATGTACCAAGAAGGATTCAATAGCCCGGGAAGCAGGCAAATGCATAGGTGTGCATGTGTGTTTGTGTGCACGTGTGTGCATGTGTGTGTGTGATGGGAGACAAAAGGAGACTGCGATTTGCAGAAGGGGCATGCTTTCGGGAGAACTCTCCTGGACATTTTTTATGCTCTGTGACTGGTAACAATGAGATTTGCACCTATTGTTTTTTCAGGAAGTTATTGCACAAAAGAGGAACACCTTTCTAGGAGGGGCAAATGCAGAGCTGTCTGCAATTTTTCTGGAAGATTACTGACCCTGAAACACAGCTTGGGACAGTGAGGCCTGAGGAAATGTGACCAGGATGTGCGCCCTGGCGCACAGAGCACCTGAGCTAACCATGGGGCTAGGAGGCAGCCAGAACACAGCGCTCTGATTTACCTGGGTTGTTGAGCAGGTGTCATCTCCGACATACCTCACTGAGCACCAGACTGAGACAAAGGCGACTTCCTCCTTTGCATGGTGTTGCTGTTTGCCCTTGACATCAGGGAGCTCTGAGGTGGGCGGGGTGGGAGGAGGCCTGTGGCCCTGGGCTCAGCTGGGCTCAGGCCCAGCGACCTTTAGCTGCCAGCACAGCCTAACAAAGGGTGTGTCCTTGTGTACCGGGGTGTCCCCAGCCCCAGCTCCCAGTGTCCTCTTCACTGACTCAGAGAACTTGGGGTTCTCCAGTGGCAGGTCCTGGGGAACTCCAGCTGCCCAGGAGCGCTCCGACTCCTCCTCATCCGGTCACGGTGCTGGGGAAGCTGTGAGGACAGCTCTCCCTACCTGCTCTAGGTCAGAGCTGTCAAAAAACAAACCCAAAAGAATGTCCTGAAAAATCATCAGAATTGCATATTCATTTCACTGTAGACGATGATGAAATTCAAAACTCCAGGTTACAGGAAAGTAGCAAGTATCAGACACACTAACCAAAATTACTGCAAAAAAAAATTCACAGTAAGATTCTTTGTAAAAGCAAGTTCTCTCTGAGTTTTAAAATATTTAATTTTAAGAGAATTCAACTTGCATTCAGCTTTTAGGAATATATACAGTGACTTAAGGGAGGGATGTGTCATACTGAGGAAATGAACGGACTGCTAAATTTTTAAAAATTTGTAGATTAAGATATGTAGATTAACATAAAGAATAATGAGTTTTTGGTGTTCACTGCTGAGTTTTGAGAAATGCAAAGTCACGTGAGCATCACTGTGATCAAGGTACAAGGTGGTTCCGTCCCTCCCCACGGCCTCTCGTGTTGCCCTTGAGTAGCCAGCTTCTCCCTGCTTCCCAGCCCTTGGCACACTGCTCTCCACCTCTGCGGTCGCCCCTTTTGAGATTGGCATATACATTGTAGACTATTGTCTTGTATGGATGTACCACAAACTGTTTATCCATTCATCAGTCAAAGGGCATTTACAATGCTTCTAGCTTCTGGGGATTATGGATAAAGATGCTCTAAACATCTGCACACAAGTTCTTGTGTGCACATAACTCTTGTTTCTCTGGGGGTATATATTTAGGAATGGGATTGCTGGGTTATGTGGTAAGTGTACATTTAACTTTATAAGAACCTGCCAAATAGTTTTCCAAAGTGACTGTATCATATATTGCATTCCCACCAGCAATGTATGAGAATTCCAGTTGCACTAAACAATATAACATACTTTCTGCTCTCAGTGGTCATATATGTTTTCATCTATGTTTTCTTGAGACAAGAAAAAGAGTATATTATTTTAGTACAGATTTTTGACTTTCTGTTGTGCTTCATCTTTATTTTGAAGTTCTAGGATTCCCTTTGTTATCTTTTCCCTTCAGCTTAAAGAACTTCCTTCAATATTTCCTTTTAAAGAGCAGATCCTCTGGTGAAAAATCATTAGTTTTTCTTATCTGAAGTTGTCTCTATTTTGCCTGGAGGGGTATATTCAAAGGATATAAAGCCTCGGTGGCAGTTCTCCTTCAGCGCGTCAGAGGTTTGTCCATTGTCTTCTGGCCTCTGTGGCTCCTGATGAGAGATCGGCTGCCATCCGACTACGTCTCATGTATGTCATGCGCCCGTTTTATCAGGATGTTTTAAATGGTTTTCCCTTCCTAATTTATTTTTGTCGATTTGAAGATTTGTTGAGTTTTTCTTGCTTGGAGATCACCAATATTTTTGAATTTTTAAATCTATATTTTTCACAAGATTTGGAAGGTTTTCGCCTTTACTTCTTCAAATACTGTTTCTGTACCAATGTCGTCTCAGTCTGGGGTGTTGATGACATGAATGTTAGAACTTTTGATGCCATCCCAGAGGTCCCTAAAGCTTGATTTATGTTTTCTAAAAGTTCTTTTTTCTCTCTGTTCTTCAGCTTAGAAAATTACTATTGATCTACCTTCAGGTTCACTCATATTTTTTTGTCATCATCATTCTGATATTGAGCCTATCCAATGAATTGTTTACTTCACATATTATAATTTTTAGCTCTATACTTTCCGTATTTAGTAAAATAGTTTTCTCTGATGAAACATTGTCTTTACATTCTTGTCAAAAGTATATTCCTGCATCTCATGGCGTTGGGTTATAACACTGCTTTAAAGTCTGCTTTTGTCTGATCATTCCAACATCAAGGTTATCACAGGGTTAGTTAGCATCTGTTAAATGTATTTTTTTTTCTGAGAATTGGCTACATTTTCCTGGCCATTCAGTGATTATAATCTGCATTCTGAACACTTTGAATGTTATATCGTGAGAGTCCTATTAAAATTCTCTGGACAATATGTATGCATTTGTTTTTTGTATTAGCAGGCGAGCAACCTGATTATGTTCAGATTGCAAGTTCTGTTTTACCTACTGTGGGTGGTGGGCCCAGTGTGAGTTTGGTGTCCAAAGCCTTGCCTATACTATGTGAATATTTCCTACACATGTGCCACTCAGAGTGTAGTGTGGGACTTGGCTAGTAGTTTATATCACAGTTCAGTTCTCACAGACTTCACTGTGCCTCTTTGGATCTGTTCCACACTCATGAAGTTTAATGGTGAGCTTGGGTTTTGTGCTGGCTCAGAAAAGGAGCAAGGGCCTCTGCCAGCACCTCTGTCTGGGAGAAAGCTGTCCCTCCAGCTCTTGCCTTGACACTTCAGTTCATCTGGATAGGTCCCTGGTGCCTTTTGAGCTGCTGGCCCAGTGCTGGAGCTCAGAGGGAGTGAGTTTGAGTAAGTCCCTGTGGGCCCTTTAAGAGGAACTGCCTGGGACTCCAGAAACCCTTCATCTCCCTCAGCCTTGATTCTTGCTGGTTTTTACAGCCAGAAGCTATGGGGACTTCTCTTCCTGGTCCTGGAACCCTGGGCTGGGGGGGCCTGAGGTGCAGCTGGGACTCCTCGCTCCTCAGGTGGGAACTCTGTAGCAGAGATATCCCTCCTGATTTTTATCTGCCTCATTTGGGTCTGGGACCAGCCTGCTCCAGGTCTCTGCCCCTCCTACCAGTCTGGATGTGGCTTCTTTTTTATATCCTTAGTTGTAGGACTTCCATTCAGCTAGATTTCAGGCATTTCTGAATGACGGTTGTTCTGTAGTTTTGTTGTAATACTGATGTAGCTGTGGGAGGTCCTTAGTTACCCACAGCACCATCCTGACTGGGAACAGAATTTTTGTTGTCACGAGTGGCAGAGACAGGCAGCGGTGAGCACACCCATTTTGGCCAGCACTGGAAGCCCTGGGCCTGCTGAGTTTTAATGTGCGATGAGGGTTTGTTGCTCGTCATCTCCCCTGGATTAGGACCCCCTTAGAAGGATAACTAATGCCCCTTGTGACATGCCCCCCTCAGCTCCACATTGCCCATGCACCCCGGTCAGCAGACACTGCTCTTCTTGGGAACTCTGCACCAACCAACCTGCCCTTGCCTCACAGCCCTGTCGACCATGGTCAGGCCCAGCTGGACGCTTCCCCGACCACGTATCCCCTCCAGCACTCTCATGCCCATGATGCTGGAGCCTTCTCTCCACAACCAAACTTCTGCCACTCCTTTTACTCCTAAACATCCCCACAGAGCCCTTTTAGCACACTCCCCTTGTCCTCAGCCTCTTATCACAATGTTCCACTTACCTTCTCATCCTAACTGAAACCCTTGTCTTATCCTGAGGGCACTTACTCCCCCAAAACCCTCCCCAGAGGAAGTCGCTCATCCCCCTCCTCCACCTCAGCACCCGCACTGTGTAAGAGGACAACCTGCCTCCTACTCCACAGAGACATGAGCCATCAGATGGGAAGGACTTCAACCCCCCAACTTCCCATCTGCCTCTTCTCTGAGCCTGCTTGCCTTTCCCTCTTGGCCCCGTGGAGAGAGGAGGTCCTGTCTCCCAAGGGGAGGCCCCTTTGTGTGCGCACTTGACGGCATCTCTTCCCATCATGTCCATTTCTGCCGGTGGATGAAGACAAGGAACAAAAGCAAGAACAATACAAATTCTTTTAAAAGGATACAAAGTCACCACTGTTAACAATATAATGGCCTACCTATCAAGCCAAGAAAGTCAGCTAATAAAACAGCAGAAAAAGTAATTAGTTAATTAAAGTAAGAAATAAAAAATTAAAGTAATAGAATAGTGAGCCCACAAAAAATCCTAACAGGAATAAAAGTTTTGTATGTAATAAAGACAGACTTGCCAACCAGGAGATAAGAGAAGAATCAGTGGAAGATGCTAGGATGCTTGGAAATTTCCATTAAAAAGGGAAAAATTTAAATTATACCACTGCCTAAACTTTATATCATATACCAAAATAAATTCAGATGAATTAGAGAATTCAATGTAAAAGATGAAAGCAAAAAACAACAAAAACCATGGGTGTTTTTTTCACCAAAGTTAAATCCACAAAGCAAAACATGGAGTTGACTGTGTAAAGCTTTCCTATGTGTATATATAAAAAACACAGTGTTGTCAGGAGTGTATGGGAGCTTGGCATTATCTATGCAGCTTTTCTGTACATCTAAAATGATTCTGAAATGAGTCACACACAGGCACACAGCATCTACCAGGATTGCGAACCTGCACGCCCTTTTCCACTTCTAAGAATTTGTCTTCTGGACACTCTTGCAGGTGTGCAGCTGTGTGACCCGCTTCTCCTGGCACCACCATTGCCAGGTTATTTGCAAGAGCAAAATATTGTATCCCATTTACATTACAATTACAGGGATCTATTTAAAAATTGTGGTATCTTTACATGATGGAATATCAACCAATTTTTAAAGAATAGGAAAGCTTCTGACATAGAAAGTTCTCAAAGACACCCATTTTTTAAGTAAAAAATAAAGTTAACGGTACACAAAAATTTTAAAAGCCCCTCAAAACAAAACCAAGTTTTATGATGTCAGTTGGCGGTGAAAGAGGTGAGATGTGTGGTTATATTGCTTCTCTGCGCACACGGAGCTCAGAAGGAGACGCTGACGACAGCGTTGGGGAAGGACGGGACGGGGCGTGCGTCGCTGCGCTCACAGCCATGTCCGTCCTGCCTGACCGTGTGAACGTGTCTTTATTTTAATAATTACATTGAAACATAAGCTCCAGTGTATCTAGGAATAACCCTCCACCTAGAAAAGTACTCCACAGTGCCACGAACAACATCCAAGACTGAGTGTGGCCGTCACGGCAGGACTTCCGACACAGGTCCTGGGACTGTCCCTCCGGCACTCTGTACCCCTGATCACATGCACGGCCCTTTACTCTGCCCTCCTGCAAGCTGTTTCCCCTTTGGCTGCTGGCTACTTATTCTGGACGCCCTCAGGTCCAGAACCTCCAGGATGCGAAGACCTATGTAATGCCTCTCCCAGCGCAGCTGATGAGCGCTCCCACAAATGAGCCACCTTCTGCTTCTCTCTCCACTCCAGATGCAAGCAGCCAGGAGTGGAACTTCCAGCTGTCCATATGTGATGTGCCCGTGTGAACTCAGAGTCCATCCCTGCACGTGCACCTGTGCTCCCAAGAACAACCATCTGGTGTTGGAGTGTATAGCAGAGTCACCGTATTTGCAACAAAGCAGTATTCATTTTTTATTGAACTTATTGGGGTGACATTGGTTCACAAAACCATGCAGGTGTCAAGTGTACAACTCAGCAAAACATCGCCTGCACACTGCACTGTGTGCCCATTGCCCAAAGTAAAGTCTCTTTCTGTGCCCATTTATCCCCCCTTTGCCCACCCCACCTCCCCCTGCCCCTCTTCCCTGTGGCCAACACCATAGTGTTGTCCACAGCAGTATTTCTTTGACTTAATTTCCTCCTCCAAACTTTGGGTATTCCAATCCCTCAAGCCTTCCTCTAGTTCTTTGGAATTCCTAGGGTCTCATACGTGCTCAAGAATGGCCATTGGATTTGATCCTTTTGTCCTTCTTGGTGACCCTGACCTCATCAGGCTGCTTTCATTGTCTTTGCCATCATGCCCTCCCACAGTCCCATGACAATGTTGGGTTCCCAGATCACGAGGAGCTAACTATGGTCTCTGCATGGTGGCCTTATGACACCTTCCTTCTGAGGTCCAACAGGTGAATACAAGTGTAGAAACTGCCTTCTTTACAACTTTGAGCTGGAAAAGGACTGCAAAGCTTTGTGCTCCAGGTGAGGGCTGAGGCGGAGCAACCCTCAGCTTCCAGAGTCAGCTGCTAGAGACCCATCAGGAGAATGCTCCCAGTGCAAGCCTTGCAGGTGTTTAAAATGAAAACCACCCCTCCCCCAGTACTGGCCATTTCCCCAGACAGTGCAGTGACCTTCTTTGTCTCATCATGTCTACCCTCTGGTGATTTCCTCCTTGTTTATAATATGCATTCCAGGTGAGTCAAGGGGAGGCTCTTGTTATAGAACCTCCCCTTGGAGGTTATAGAAGGCCTTGGTCCTGAGGGCGAGCAGCCAGACTCAGGTGTCAGCGCCCAGCTTCCCACAGGCGTCTTGACATCACTGGATTCACAGTGAGAACGTGGCTTAAGCCTCCCCTCTGGGTCTCCAGTACACACAGGTGCACACACAATGCAACAGTTGCACACACAATGCAACAGTTGCACACTTATGGAGCTTGCAAAAATGCAAGCAGCTTCAAACAGCATTTACATACATTAATTGGTCATATCACTAACTTCTAGAATATCTTTCTTGTTTTTTCCTCCTAACTGCTTATCTGTAGATTTAGGGCTGGACTGAGACCTGTGGGCACCCAGAGAAGGCCAAGAAGTGGACACCCCTTTAAACCAGTATCTTTAAATGTTTACCATTTATTTAGGGGGGTGGCTGATGGCACCACGGGGGAAGATCAGAGGAGGGAATGGTGGCCATAGCCCCAGCCTCTTCAACATCCATGACAAGTCAGCTCTCACCCCCAAACCTGCGTCCCCCAGCCCTGCCTCCTCAGAAGGAAGTTCAGTGGCCATGTGTTGTCGTCTGAGCATGCGCCTGTCGGGTTTTCTCCTCACAGTTCAGCAGTTTTACTTCCATTCACTTCTCACACTGTCCTGGAGAGCAGTATGGATGCACACAGACAATTCTCCATTTGGCTGTATTTCTGGTGAGATTTTAGTGCCCCTGGTCATCGGCAATGGAGACAACTGCACAGATTTCCTTTCTTTTCATTTGGTCTCGCTTCTTTGGAATCTCTTTCTTATACATCTGACTGTGTTTCTGTTTCTCTGCTTTGTGTTAGTGCCTTGATGATGTGGCATGCTCCCAGTGCAGCCTTTCCTAGCAGCCAGCCCCCACAGCCAACTGCACTCCCCTGCATGCACAGCCCTTCTCAGGCGGGGTCATCTCGGCTTTCGTCTGCCATCCGGCCTCCTGCACATCTGACCAACAAACAGCTCATGGGACTATGACTGCTGGTGGGCACTGGAGATGCTCTAATGAATGAGACACTGTGACTACCTTCAAGACCCTTATCGTTTATAATTTCTGTTATACTGTTGTCATTTATTTCTGTGAATATATATTTGATCTTTTCAGTTAAATTGTGTCTTGAAATCATTAACCTTGTCTTCTGTTTCTTTGACAAGCTTGCCAGTTGGGCTCCCCAGAAGCATGTGCTGACCTGATTAGTGTGTAGGAGGGTTAGTAGTTGGCACTTGGGGAGCAGGAACCACATCTGGACAGAAGAGACCTTGAGCTGTGGTGTGGTCCCAGTGGAAGCCGTGGGCAACCCTGTAGGGAGCTCTGAAGCTGTCATGACCCTTCAGAGCTATGCATCCCAAGTTGGAGATATGCATATATATATATATGCAATGGATCTTTTAGTATTATCCCTAATATCACTGTAATAATCTTTAAAATGTTTGTACTCTCTGCCTTTTCAAATCATACTTTCCCTTTGAGGCACAACTAGAATTCACTTTATTTTTTTAAGATTTTATTTCTTTATTTTTAGAGAGAGGGGAAGAAGGGAAGGAGAAAGAGATGGAGAGAAACATCAATGTGTGGTTGCCTCTAGCATGCCCTTTACTGGGGACTAGGCCTGCAACCCAGGCATGTGCCCTGACTGGGAATTGAACTGGCTATCCTTTGCTTCACAGGCCAGTGCTCAATCCACTGAGCTACACCAGCCAGGGCTAGAATTCACTTTAAACAAATACTACTCAGCATCTATGTTAAATACAGAAATAATCAGAAAAGAAGAACTAGATGCATGGAGTGAACATATAATTTATTGTCCTAATTTGGAATTTTTGAGGACAAAAGGAGAGAATCGTTAAAAATAAACAGGAACATCCAGCATAACTTGGGATTGTCCCAAGTAAACTGGAATTTGAGGCCATCTACTAATTATTAAAATGTCACAAGAACTGGGGAGACAGTGTGGATTCAGACTGAGCAAAGGGAGGAAACGCTAACTGCAGAATGTAAATTTTGAACTTGAATTTGAATAAATATGTTCATGGTAGTAAGATTGGGCCTTTCCAGGAGAGAATTCATACTTTGACCCACTGAAACTGGAATGCAAGGTGCAAGGTAGAGGACAGTGACAGGTAAGTTGGGAGAGCTGGGTCTGGTCCTGATATGGTGTAGGCCCCGTGGGCCACATGCGGCCCAGGATGGTGATGAATGTGGCCCAGCACAAAATTGTAAATTTATTTAAAACCCTTTATATTTGTTCCTGTAAACCCTCACTCTTTTCCCCTGTAATTCCCCTGAAATTCCCTCCCCTCTCCCCTCTGGTCACTGTCAGCCTGTCCTCTATTTCAGTGTCTTTGGTTATATTTTGTTTGCTTTTTCTTTTGTTGATTAGGTTCCTGTTAAAGGTGAGATCATATGGTATTTGTCTTTCACTGCCTGGCTTATTTCACTTAGCATAATGTTTTCCAGCTCCATCCAAGCTGTTGCAAAGGGTAGGAGCTCCTTCTTTCTTTCTGCTGCATAGAATTCCATTGTGTAAATGTACCATAGTTTTTTGATCCATTCATTTACTGATGGGCATCTAGGTTGCTTCCAGCACTTGGCTATTATAAATTGCACTGCTATTGTTACAGGGTGCAGCCAAGAGGGGGGACCCCAAATGGGCATTTGAATGGGGTCCAGAACTTAAGGTGTCCAGGAGATTTTAAGATGTCTCCCCCCCACCCCCACGGTGTGGGTTGGGGGAAGGGACAAATGGAGCAGGGCCATTGAGAGCTGTTTTGCATAGCAACAGCCTTGCAGCTAAGCTCTGGCGTGGTCATTTAATATATCTATAGCCTTTGGCTGGTCACTTAGATAGCTGTGGCCATGCCCTGAGCCAGGGGAATGGAAGTAACTTCCCCACCAAGACGTAACTGGTTGGGGGCAGGTCCCCCAAGTTACAGCGCCTACGTGGGAGCTTGGAGATGATTGACTCCAGGACATGGGGCCACGCATGCCCAGACTCAAGATGGCAGCCCAGTAAAGCTGGAAGGATACGAGTTCTGGCATATGAAGCCGAGTGTGGGAGGAGTCGGAAATGAGGCTGCAGAGGAAGATTGGCTGTGGGGATTTAAAACCCAGACTTGGTGGCCACTGAAGGAGAACCATGCTGCTTTAGGAAGGAGAACCATGCGTCTTTAGCAGAGTGGAGACTCCCGCATCCCAGACAGGGAGAACCACGCGGCTTTGGCTGAGTGGGGACTCTCCTCTTCCCGCAGCCCTGAGGAGGAGAACCACGCGGCCTTGACAGAGTGGGGACTCCCGTGGCCCTGGGAGAGAGGACCACATGCCTGTGCCAGAGTGGGGACCCCCACAGCTTTAGAAGGGGGAACCACCACCTGGTTTCAGCAGAGATCCTGGCGACTCAGCCGAGGGTGCTGGGAACCCAGGGAGGTCTCCCAGTCGAGATGGAGTACTAACTAAGAACCAGAGGACTGCCTGAGCCATGGACTTCTATTTCCTTCCCTGAGATACAGTACTCTGGACTGGGCAAAGGGGGAAGGAAGGAAGGACTGTGTGTTTGTGGGTGTTTTTAGGGACTTAAGGATTTTTGATAAAGACATTAGGTCACTACTTTAAGTTAGCATAGCATTAAATAAACATTTCCTTTCCTTTTCACAAATCTCTGGCATTGAGAGACGTCTTTCCTCTAGCGGCGGACATAATGGACCCGGGGCCTTCTTTCAATAATAGTATATCGTCCCAGGCCCCCCCTTGTTTGTTCTGTAACACTATGAACATCAGGGTGCAAGGGTTCTTTTGTATTGGTGTTTTAGTGTTCTTAGGATATAGTCCCAGCAGTGGAATTGCTGGGTCAAAAGGCAGATCCATTTTTAGTTTTTTGAGGAAGTTCCATACTGTTTTCCATGGTGGTTGTACCAGTCTACAGTCCCACCAACAGTGCACTAGGGTCCCCTTTTCTCCACAACCTCTCCAACACTTGTTGTTTGTTGCTTTGTTTATGGTGGCCATTCTGTCGGGTGTGAAGTGGTATCTCATTGTGGTTTTAATTTGCATCTCTTTGATAGGTAGCAATACTGAACATCGTTTCATGTGTCTTTGGATTTTCTGTATGTCCTCCTTGGAGAAGAGTCTGTTCAAGTCCTTTGCCCATTTTTTAATTGGGTTCCTTGTCTTCTTAGAGTGGAGTCATGTAAGTTCTTTATATATTTTGGAGATTAAACCCTTGTCTGAGGTATTGACAAATATGTTTTCTGATACAGTTGGTTCTCTTTTTATTTTGATACTGTTTTCTTTAGCCTTGCAGAAGCTTTTTATTTTGATGAGGTCCCATTTGTTTATTCTTTCCTTTATGTCCCTTGCTCTAGGGGACATGTCAGTAAAAAAGTTTCTGCGTGAAATATCTGAGATTTTCCTACCTTTATTCTCCTCTAGGACTTTAATAATGTAACGATTTATATTTAAGTCTTTTATCCACCTTGAACTTATTTTTGTATAAGGTATAAGTTGGTGCTCTAATTTCCCTTTTTTGCATGTAGCTGTCCAGTTCTCCCAACACCATTTGTTGAAGAGGTTATTTTTACTCCATTTTATGTTGCTGCCTCCTTTGTCAAATATTAATTGGCCATAGAGACTTGGCTTTATTTCTGGGCTCTCTGTTCTGTTCTATTGGTCCATGTGCCTGTTTTTTATGCCAATACCAGGCTGTTTTGATTACAGTGGCTTTGTAGTATAGTTTAGTGTTAGGTATTGTGATCCTTCCTACTTTACTCTTCTTTCTCAAAATTGCAGCAGCTATTTGGGGTCATTTATGGTTCCATATAAATTTTTGAAGTGTTTGTTCTATGTCTGTGAAATAAGCCATTGGTACTTTAATAGGTATTGCATTGAATGTGTAAATTGCTTTGGGTAGTATGGACATTTTGATGATATTAATTCTTCCAATCCATGAACATGGTATATGTTTCCATTTGTTTGTGTCTTCCTTGATTTCTTTCCTCAGTGTTATGTAGTTTTCTGAATACAGGTCTTTTACCTCTTTGGTTAGGTTTATTCCTAGGTATTTTATTTTTCTTTTTGCTATTTCAAATGGGATTTTTTCTTGATTTCTGCTTCTGCTATTTCATTGTTGGTGTACAGAAATGCCTTTAATTTCTGGATATTGACTTTGTACCTGCAGTTTTGCCAAATTCATTTATTAGGTCAAGCAGTTTTTTGGCTGAGTCTATAGGATTTTCTATGTCCACTATCATGTCATCTGCAAACAGTGACAGTTTTGTTTCTTCCTTTCCGATTTGGATGCCTTTTATTTCTTTTTCTTGTCTGATTGCTGTGGCTAAAACTTCCAGTACTATATTGAATAGAAATGGTGAAAGTGGAAAGCCTTGTCTTGTTCCTGATCTTAGTGGAAAAGATTTTAATTTTTGCCCATTGAGTATGATGTTGGCTGTAGGTCTCTCATATATGGCCTTTATTATGTTGAGGAATGCTCCCTTTATTCCCACTTTGCAGAGTGTTTTTATCATAAATGGGTGCTGTACTTTATCAAATGCTTTTTCAGCATCTATTGATATGATCATGTGGTTTTTGTCTTTGCTTTTGTTTATGTGATGTATTACATTTACTGACTTGTGAGTGTTGTACCATCCTTGCATCCCTGGAATGAATCCCACTTGGTCATGGTGTATGATCTTCTTAAGGTACTGTTGGATGTGGTTTGTCAGTATTTTGTTGAGGATTTTAGCATCAGTGTTCATCAGCGATATTGGCCTGAAGTTTTCTTTCTTTGTTGTGTGTCTACCTGGTTTTGGAATTAGGATGATGTTGGCCTCATAAAGAGTTTGGGAGTCTTCCATCTTTTTGGATTTTTTGGAATAGTCTGTGAAGGATAGGGGTTAGCTGTTCCTTAAATGCTTTGTAGAATTCTCCTGTGAAACCATCTCGTCCAGGGCCTTTGTGTGTTGGGAGTTTTTTGATTACTGCTTCAATTTCATTTGCTGTTATTAGTCTGTTCAGGATTGCGGCTTCTTTTTCATTGAATTTTGGAAGATTATATTTTTCTAGAGATTTGTCCATTTCACCTAGGCTTTCAAATTTCTTAGTATACCACTCTTTGTAGTAATTTCTTACAATCCTTTGTATTTCTGTGGTATCTGTTGTAATCTCTCCTCTTTCATTTCTGATTGTGTTTATTTGGGTCTTCTCTCTTTTTTTCTTGATGAGTCTGCTTAAAGGTTTGTCAATTTTGTTTATCTTTTCAAAGAACCAGCTCTTGGATTCATTGGTCCTTAGAACTGGGCTTTTAGTCTCTGTCATTTAGTTCTGCTCTGATCTCGGTAATTTCCTTCCTTCTACTTGCTCTGGGCTGTCTTTGTTGTTGTTCCTCAAGTTCTTGTAGATGTAGAGTTAGGTTGTTTGTTTGAAATCTTTCTATCTTTTTTAGGTATGCCTGTATTGCTATGAAGTTCCCTCTCAGGACTGCCTTTGCTGTGTCCCATACATTTTGGGTTGTTGTGAGTTTATTTTCATTTGTTTCCAGAAACCTTTTGATTTCTTTCCTTATTTCATTCTTGACCTATTCATTGTTTAATAGCATGCTATTTAATCTCCATGACTTTGAGTGTTTTGGGTTTTTTTTTCTTGGGGTTGGTTTCTAGCTTCAGTCCCTTGTGATCCTAGAAAATGCTTGGTATGATTTCAATTTTTTTGAAATTGTTGAGGCTTGTTTTGTGTCCTATCATGTGGTCTATCTTTGAAAATGTTCCGTGTACATTTGAAAAGAATGTGTATTTAAGCTTCTTTGGGATGGAGGGCTCTGTATATATCAGTTAAGTCTGTTTCATCTAGGGTATTGTTCAATGCCACAATATCTTTGTTGATATTTTGTTTGGAAGATCTGTCCATTTTTGACAGTGGGGTGTTAAAATCTGGCACTATAATTGTGTTGCTGTCAATATTTTTCTTGAAGTCCTCTAAGATTTTCTTTATGTATTTGGGTGCTCCTATGTTGGGTGCATATATATTTACAATATTTATGTCTTGGTGGAGTCTTCCCTTGAGTATTATGAAGTGACTTTCTGGGTCTCTTTATGGCCCTTTTTTGGAAGTCTATTTTGTCTGATATGAGTATTGCTACCCCAGCTTTTTTTTCCTGTCTATTTTCTTGGAAAATTTGTTTCCAGCCCTTCACTTTCAGTCTGTGCAGATTTTTTATCCTGAGGTGGGTTTCTTGTAGGCAGCATATGTGTGGGTCACGTTTTCTTATCCATTCAGCTATTCCGTGTCTTTTGATTGGAGCATTTAATCCATTTACGTTTAAAGTTATTATTGATAGGTACTTATTTGTGGCCATTTTTGTACCTGTGTTCCCCCCCTCTCTTTTCCTTTCTTTCCTTGAGGCAGTCCCTTTAGCAATCTCTTGCAGAGCTAGTTTGGTGGAGGTGTATTCTTTTAGACTTCTTTTATTTGGGAAGCTTCTTATTTGGCCTTCTATCTTAATTGAGAGCCTTGCTGGGTAAAGTAGCCTTGGTTGCAGACCTCTAGTTTTCATTACTTGGAATATTTCTTGCCATTCTCTTCTGGCTTGGAGTGTTCCCATTGAGAAATCAGCTGTTAGCCTTATTGGGGCTCCCTTGTATGTTACTTCCTGTTTCTCACTTTCTGCCTTTAATATTCTCTCTTTGTCTTGAAATTTTGCCATTTTAATTATGATGTATCTTGAGGTGGGCCTCTTTGGGTTCCTCTTGATTGGGACTCTCTGTGTTTCCTGGATTTGTGTGACTTTTTCTCTCATTAAATTAGGGAGGTTTTCCATCATTACTTTTTCAAATAAGTTTTCTATCTTTTTCTCTTCTTCTCCTTCTGGTATCCCTATTATACGGATATTATTATGTTTCGTATTGTCTTACATTTCTTTTCTCTTAATCCCTCTTCATTCTTTCTGAGTCTCTTTTCCTTTTCTTGCTCTTCCTGGGTGTTTTCTTCTACTTTGTCCTCCAATTTGTTAATCCGGTCTTCTGCTTCATCTATCCTGGTTTTCATTCCTTCTACTGTGTTCTTCAGTTCAGAAATTGTATTCTTCATTTCCTCTTGGCCCTTGTTGATAGTTTCTATTTCCTTTTTCATGTTGATATAGTTTGCAGTGAGATCGTTGTAGCTTCCTTGTAGTTTCTGGTAGCTCGTTGTGAGTTCATTGAGCTTCCTGATAATCATTGTTTTGAACTCAATATCTGACAGTTGAGTTGCCTCTATTTCATTTAGCATTCTTTCAGGCTTCCTCCTTTCCCTTCATTTGGGGATTGTTTCTTTGTCTTGTCATTGTTTGTGAGACTCTTCTTGTTTCTTAAATTGATCTGTTCTGGTTCCCTGTGATTATGGTGTGAACTTGTGTTGTAGAATACCTGTGGGATTCAATGGTGCAGTCTCCTTCATGTATCCTGGAGGAGCTTCCCCCTACTCTTTTTTGTCATCAGTTGGTGAAGTAAGGCAAAATGATTTAAGACAGCAAGACAGTATTCTATGATATTTACAGTAGCAGCTAGTAGAGAAGAGATGCGATATCCTTTGGGTACGTATAGTGTTAACTGTGATCTTCCACCCCACTAGCCACATTTTAGAAAGGATGGAAAGAAAATAAGACTCTTTTTGGCGATGAAAGGATTGTTAGTTGGATCTAGAAAGCTGTGAGGCTGTGGGAGGTTAGATTCTGAGGTAGGGTGGGAAGATTAGTAAATAGGAGTAGTGTGTAAAAGAATAGAGACAACCCCTACAATAATAGAGTTCAGGAAATTGCAAAGTGCGCTGAGATCAGGGAAGGGTGTTGTGTAATATTTACAATTGTATGAACTAGGTCTTATTTACAGTAAAATTAAAGCAACAATCATGTGACAGAATCTATGAGATCTAGGTAACAAGAATAAGGAATATAGTACCTTGAGAGGTAGACTAATGGAACACAGATGAAGGACAGTGAATTATCAACACACTGTGACTGAGATAACAGGGGGAACCTATGAAACAACAGTATAACCAGCCAAGCAAAGAAGATTATACAGAAAGAAAAAGAATACCAAAACACTATTAAAACAAAAAATGTCAGAAAAGTGAGAAAAAGTACTACAAGTAGTACTGCAAGTACTACAAATGTGCAGTAACTTGCAGGCTCAAAAAAAGAAAGGGGGGGAGAGCAGAAGATGGAATGCAGGAGAGATAAATTTGGAGTGGAAGGAATAATACTAGGGTGAAAGGAAGAGAAACATAAGGAATTGAGAGATATAAAAATAATAATTTAAAAAAGTCACTTAAACAAGATAAAATCAAACAATCAAACAACAACAGCCAAAAAAAATAAAAAAGAAAAGAAAAGAAAAGAAAACCTCCTATTGGTTTCTAACCGGCCAAACCCGTTTTTCTGGTCTTGCTGGCTTCAGTAGGCTGAGGGCCGTTCGGAATGCTTTTCGCTCTTCCAGTTAGAACTCAGTCAGTCTGGGTGTGGGTACATGCACTTTCAAGCACACTCTCTGGAGCTCAATGCCACTGTCTTCCGGGCTCCGGGGCCCCCAGACCTCGTGCATCTTTTCTGGATTCATGGTGCAAGCTCCGGGGATCGTGAAGGGGTGCATACTTCCACCAATTTCCCCGCTGTGGGCTCCAGGAACCCGCGAAGTGCCTCGTCCCTTCTGTGTGCACAGCACAAGAGTCAGGATTCCTGAAGGGGCGCGTGCTCCCCTGAGTTCACCACTGCAGGCTCCAGAAACCTGCAAACACCTGCACCCTTTCCTTGTTCAGTGCTGCGGCGTCTGGGTCTTCCACAGAACCACACTCCCACCAGGCTGGGGGCGTGGGCTCGCGGCCAGGCCACCCCTGGTTGTGCAGGCTGGGGGCACTCACCCCTCCCAGGGCTATGCATGGGTGCCTGCAGCCCTTGCATGACTGTCTCCCAGTCCAACTCCCCTCTCTGTGCCTTCAAGCAACAAGGACTCCCCAGGTGCTCCTCAATCCCTGTTGTCCGGGGAGGGAGTGGTGACTCCACTCTCCCGGGTGCCCTGAGGCAGACCTGGGAGCACTGGGCCTGGGGGCTGCAACCTCCCTGGTCCCTGAGCTGATCCCTGGGTCCCTATTATCCTGAAGCGGTCTCCTTACCGTCTGGTTTTTCAATGTCCGCTATAATTTTTGATGTCCTGTTTTCATAAATGTTGCGATATCCTAGGCCCCTTGCTCTGTTCCTCCGCAGATCTGAGAGTTTCTCTCCCCTGCATAGAGGAAGGGGGTTACACTCCCTCCAACAAAGCCGCCATCTTCCGACTCCGAGACAAGACATCTTTCATGTATTTGTTCCAGATGCTGCGGTCTCCTTCATATCTGTGTGAGAAGAAATTGTGGCCTCCTGGAAAACCTTCCATCAAGAACCAGAAGCTGCTTTGGAGACCCTGTGTCTTAGCTCAGGCTGCCACAACAAAGTACCATAGACTGCATGGCTTACACAGCAAATGCTAATTTCTCACGGTTTTGGAGGCCAGGAAGTCCAAGATGGAGGTGCTGGCAGACTTGGTTCCTGGTGATTGCCATCTCCTCTCTGTCCTGACGTGGTGGGGGAGTGGGGAGGTGGGGAGAGAGCACCCACTGGTGGTCTCTCTTCCTCTTCTTCTAAGGGCACTAATCCCATCATGACTTCATCTAACCTGAATCACTCCCAAAGACACCACCTCCAAATGCCATCACATGGGAAGTTAGGGTGCCAGCATATGGATTTATGGGGGACACTCACAAACATTCAGTCCATAGCAACTTGGAACCCCTTTTTGTCTCATTTTTCACTTGCTGGAAGCCACGAGGCAGCAGGGGCAATGGTGCTGGGTGTACAGTTTCCTCTGTGTACTCTCTCTGAAAAAAGAGCCCTAAACAGAATAATCGTGATTAATCCCCATCTTAAGTGTGTCTCTTAATTGCACCAGAACACACTTTAAAATGGGCACGTCTTATCCCTGGAATGTACGTTTCGGATTACAATCAATTTTAGACATGTCATTTCTTTAGCTAAAGTGAAGGGAAAACAAATTTTATTTGATCTTCCATAAGATCTTTCCTCAGTGTCTTTTACTTCTCCTGCCATCAGAGTCTTCCCCGACTGAAAAGCCATGTTGAGTGCAAAACACATTCCTTGCCTCTTTGCAGAGAGATTAGCAATCCTGACGGTCAGAGAAGCAAGGGACTGGCACTGCCAGGGCGGCCGTGTGACCTCAGGCAGTCTGCTGTCCTTTCTGTCCCACATCCTGGCCCTTACAGGTCAGTTTCCTTATTGAAAATCATGGCTACAACACCTGCCTGAAATTGGGAACAAATGCCCAATTTGAAAAATGATAGATAGGAGTTATATCTCGAAGAATCTAACTAAAACTCTTAAAAATAAGATTATCTTATTTTGTATATAAAACATACATTTAAATTAAAACTGTGGTTTTTTTCATAGAAGGAACAAAGAATGACACACATATTTATTCTCTTTGGAGTATGAGGTTTTTCTGGCAAAAGTCTATGCTGGCGTAGTACAGTATCCTCCACTTTTTGTTTGAGTTCCATTGTACAGTTACAAAAAGGATCATTTCTGGAAAAATATGCAACAGCTTCATTGGTTTTTGTTTTAAGTTCTCATATTTCAGGGATACTCAGAACATCCTTTTTGGGGATAATTTTTATGCCCATATTCTTGCAGTTTTCTCCCGTTGACTGGTTTATTTCAGCAGCCAGCATGTGGCCGGGCAGTCCTTCCACATCGACTCACCTGACTGTGTCAGTTCTTTCAGGAAGGTTCTCCATCTGGTTTGCAGCCCAGTTGTGTTGATATTTACAAAGATCTGGAAAAGATTGACTAGCCAGGTGTCGACCCAGAGAGTGAAACTGAACACAGCTTGAGTGGGTAGGGCATGGATTTTTCAGTGGGAAATTATTTAGTGAACCTTCTCACGTTCACTAAATAACTGTGTGAGAAACTTTGCTTCCATGCACATCCTCATAGCTTGGACACCTGGATATCCTACATCGGGCTAGCGAGGCCCCCTTTAGATCTTAGGGTTGGAGCACACTATGGCCTCACTCCTTAAACGGACCTGGTTGAGACAAAGTGAGAGTTGTGTGGGTAGCAGGTCTGGGTTTTTTTAACCAACCAAAGTATTGAATATTTTACATTTTTCTAAGATTTCACTTTAGTATCCTGCACCTACTTGCATGTGAACTCCTTGAGAAGTTTGTCCATCTTGGAGAATCCAGAGGCAAGAACATGCAAGTTCTTAACACTGTCAAGACCTTCCACAGGCGTTCACCAAGTGTTTGCCTGGGTGGAGCTCTCTCTCTCATCCTTTGTCTCTCTTTCTTTCTGTCTCTCTGTCTCTCTCTCTCTCAAACCAATAAGTAATAAAGGAAGAAATATTTTTTTTTAAATTTAAGGTACATGGAGTCTGATAGTCAAAGCTAGAAGCTGCAGGCATAGATTTAAAAACCCTGACTAACTGAAAACCTTTGTGACTGGAATGAGAAGCAGCCCCTCCCCCCAGCTTCACAAAAAGGGAGTGCCGCCCAGCATCGAGGTGGGGGTGCTTTGTGTGGAGTGGGGGCATTTGGGATATATCTTGCACAAATAATGTGCACATGTTAAGAATTTCCCAGTACAAATATGCATGACTGCTTGCTTTTCTCAGGCTGTCGTCTGTTCTGGGCAAACAGTGAAGACTTCGCAAGTGCAAGGTTGGTGGGTGTTTTCGTGCCCGCCCAAAGGATCAGGCCCGTCTTACAACTTGTTTCGGCCGATGCTCTGCAGAAGTGTCAAGCCATCTCTAAGCTGGGGTGCCATCAGATAAAACTTTGCAACTTCTCATAACCCTCCTTGTTTGAAGCGTTGGCTACATCACATGTGATGGGCTAAGAATGCTTGTCTCCCACCTGGTCAGTGGGTGGTACTGGCACCAGGTACATTTCCTCAGTGCTTGTCATTCAACTAGAAGATCACTGAAATAGTTTTGGGTTTTTTTTGGATATTTTCTCATACTTTGGATATAGTCTCTTGGAGCACTTTTGGAGGAAAATTCTATAGGCTCTATTTGCTCTCCTTCGTAAATGCTGTGCTTAGTGCCAGGCTGTGCTGGGTCCCACCGTGCAGCTCAGTGTCCCGCACTGAGAGCCACACTCCCCTGGCAGGCGCAGGCTGTGTGCGGGCTCTGGGCTCCAATGGCCCTTCTGAAGTCTCTGCCCATAGTCTGCGTCAGGGTGGCACGGACATGGGTCACTGTCTTCTTTTTCTTTAATTTCCCAAGGTGAAAACATGTGTTTTCTTATCACAGTTATGCAAAGACAAATGAAATATATTAAATACTCTTGTTGTCTCTCACTGTGGCACCCTGTACCTCCCACAGCCCCACACTGGCTGTATAAGAGGAACACAGCAGACATGCTGCCTTGTCCCACAATTTTACAGAAGAGTTTGCAACAAATTAATACTCTCTTTTTTTCCATTTTAAAATAGTTTATCATAGAAAAGCATCCAGTGCAAATATTCCTGTGGAAGAGCTTGAATCTGTAACTCCCTAATTCATACTGTATTTCTTAAGGTATTTTGAAGCACCCAATGGCCTATGGGAAACTAAAAAGTCACAAAGATATGTTCCACCAAAATATGTAATCTAAGACAACCATTTGATGTGGACAAGAGAAAAGGTAATGTAAATATTAAGCCCAATCTGTAAACTGCTCATGTCAGACACGAGACGCCCTGATGTGGGGAGCCAGAGCATTTTGACAAGAGCGTGGGGACAACATGAGAGCTGCAGGAACTTCCTTCTCTTGGGGATGATGAGCAGCCATCTGACCTTTCCAGGAATCTTGGGAAATGGATAGGATTTCAGAGATTATTTTAATTGTGTAGGGGGGAGGATTAGTAAATCTGGGGGAGAAGAGCAAGAGTCCAAGCATGGAGTGAGGTGTGGAAGAAGATGCAGGGCTCCTTACATCCACCACCCAAGCCCTTCCTGGACCGCATGAGACACTGACATCACTCACTCGCCCTGTGGTCACTGAGCACCAGACTCTGCCCAGGCATGTGGGTCCTTCACCTAAACCACACTCAGGTGAAGGTGGTGTCACTAGTCGCATGATGCGAATGGAGAGGTGGTAGGGGAGGCACAGAGAGAGAGGTGTGTGACCAGGCCTCCCCCAGAGCTGTGGTACCATTGAGAGCACAGCACTCACAGGTGTGAAGCAGCTGCTAAGTAAAATACACTGTGGTAGACACGCCAGCTTTCCAGCACTGTCAGAGGCTGAGTCGCTGGAGAACCCACCCAGGTGTCTGGCCGTCGGAGAGGTTGTCCCTTAGAGCAGCAGAGACTGTGCTTAGCTCCAAAGCAGTAGTTCCCTCAGGGCCTATTACAATGTGTGTGTGGGACAGTTTATTTTCTACACCAGAATTATCTGTACTTTACTACACCTGTGTTTTACGATTTGTCTATCTCTTCCCTTGTAATTGGTTTGTCAATGTACCTTTTAATTTGCTGATAATTATCTAGTATGGATTTGAGAACAACTAATTCATCTTATTGTATTTGGATGTAAAACACCCCCAGAATTAACCCTAAGAAAGACTATAGGTTTCTTGTTTTAAGAAAATTTCCCAACCATTAAATGGGCTGATCGGAGCCCCTCCTCTCCCCTTTGTTTCAAAACTTCTTATCTGGTCCTCAGTGTATTCTGGAGAATTGAGAGATGAAAGGAACTAAGAGTTAGACAGAGAGGCATTATTGTGTATTGTATCTACTGAACCAAGTATAATTGGGCATTAGAATATCACCAATGTGACTTTTGAAGTTGTGAGCAGAAAGCAGATGAGCCATGCTCAGGACTGAGAGCGGCGCGTGACTGAGTGGGAGGGGTCCTGCAGAAGGCAGGGGTCTGCTTTCCCTGGAAGCACTTCAGGATGATCTGTTCTTGTTTTGGGGAGGATGGCATTGAAATCAAGAGATGATAAATACTTTGTTCACCTCTTCAAGCTCACACAGATCCAGTTCTAAAATCTGGTCATTTAACTCCTAAATCCTGTTCTTTTTAATTTGTACCTGAGGATATGTTTATTGATTTGAGAGAGAGAGAGAGAGACATCACTGTGATGGAAACATTGATCGGTTGCCTTCTGTATGTGCCCTGACTGGAACCAAACCTACAACCTAGGCACGTGCCCTGACGGGACTGAAAACAATTGTTTCATGCATTTTGTCCAGTTTTCTAGTTCTAATTATTTTCTAATAATTTTTGTTGCTTCATACATGTTCAGTTTTCTAATTCTGTTTATCTACTTCTAATTATATAGAATATAATTATTTTATACTAAGAGGGCAATTCCTGCAGCAGTTCATCCTCACTTTGGGTAAACATAAACTTCGGTATTAATGTCTCCTCATGTGGGTAAGTAGTGACCTGCCTTCAGATCACCAAGGAAGCATGACTGTCAGTTTCTATTTCCCACGAAGCACCTTTTCTTTTCTCCTTGTCAGAGAAGATGATCTTCCTACATAAACTGCAAGTGGATTTAAAACTGAATTGGGTGAGGAAAGATAAGATACCTGCTCTCAATGGTTGCAAGTCTTTAGGTCCCCAAAATATATGTCATGTGTTCCATAGAGCACGCACACTTGAGGTTGCCCAGCTTACATTGCTAGTGGTGCCTGAAGGCTCATGGACAGTGAGAGCAGCGTCAGAAGTTTGGAGATGGACAGCTGTGGCTTGTTCTAAATTCTGAAATGGTGAGCAAGGTATGGTGATCAAATTGTAGACCAGTGAGCTCAACACTGATCTTAGGGGAAGTTCTTGAATGAATTATTAGAGGAAGCATTTCTAAGAACCTAGAAAAGAAGTTAGTCATGCTAGGATCTGCTTGGGTTCCGAAGACACAAGTCATATCCAGCTGAACAGGCACCATGTCCGGGGCATGGTTGAAATGCAGAAGACATTAATTAAATGAGTAGATAAGTTATTTACTGACCAAATGAGTAAACAAGTTCTTTTGTTTTGACAGACCACAAAAGCAGTAGGCTGAGAAAGTTCAGCAGAGAATGCAGCTCACTTTCGGCCCAACACTGAGTCAAGTTTGCACAGTTCAGTTTCACTCACGTTTAACGAGTGTCTACTATGGGCCCAGCATTCTGCCAGGTGCTGGAAATGCAAACAGGACCAGGACGTGGTTCCCACAGTTTAGATTTAGACCTAGGCTTCTAAATAGTCAGTATCAACATGATGTGGCAATGGCGTGGCAGAAGAACACAGAGGCTGCGCTGGGGACTCAGGCGGTAATCCAAGAGGCACCCAGCCCCATTTCGAGGGTTTATAGGAAAGCCTTCTCATCTCCAAAGAGGATGGCATTGTCCACAGCATCGTGCTGCAGATCTTCCCTCCCATGTGGCTTTTAGTTTTGGAGCTTTACGTTCTGAGTTCCTTATCAGCCTAGGTAGGCTTTTTCTTCTCTTTACCTTCACCTGCTTTATCTAGTGGAGATTCTTGCCAAATTTTAGTATGTGTCAATCAAATTTCATTTTCATTTTTGTAATTTCCTGACTCTCCTTAGATATTTTAATGGGACATTGAGAGAGCCAGGATTAGCGACTGGCCTGTTGCTGAGTGACTGTCACTATCACATTAGGGTTACACCGCTTCCAGGGACTGGGTTTTCTGGGTGGGTCTTTGTTTTATGCATTTGGATGCTGTGCCAACACAATGGAGATAAGATAATCTTTTATAAAAAACCCCAAAACAGCGATTTTCAATATTTTCACCACTAATGACTCCTTTTTTTCTCCCTTATACAAACCAGGTTTTAAGAGATATCTTATGAATAAGTTATTTTTAATAATTATAGGAATTCATTTGAGACACATGCCATTTCCAAGTAGAGTGTCTGATTAGCATAACATATCTGGCTGGAATTCACATATTTACCTATAAACCAAAAGTCAGAATGAGCACTCATGGACAACCTGCTGTATGCCGGGCCCTGCCCTGAATGCCTTCTGTGCTTCAAATCAGGTGAGCCTCACAACCATCGTACAAGGTGGATGCTGTTGTCCACTCTGTTCATGGATGGGGATGCTGAGGTTCGGAGAGGCTGAATAAACTGAACATGATTTTTGGAGCTAGCAAGTTGAATGATAGGCAGTCTGGCTCCAGACTCTAAACTCTTAAGCTTTATAGGGCATGGCTGGTGCTCAAATTAGACCAAGTGGTTACTTGAGTGTAAATGAATGATTTCTGTTGGACTTTCTGAAACAATGAGAAGAGCACACAGAATCCATCACTTACCTTTGGGGACACCTAAGTATAGCCTCTGCTCTAGAACTGGCCACACTGTTTAGTATGCTGAGCCTTGCACTGAACAAGTGCTGCACACTCTGTATTGTTCTTAGGGAACCCAACAAGAGCTAAGACACAGTCATGTACAACCATGCTGAGTTAACTGGTAACACACAGAAATGGGGGCAGCCTTGCCCGGCGTGCTTGTAACCTCAGCAGAATTTCATTTGCAAAAGCTGGGCTTATTGAAAAGAGGAACACCTTACCCAATAGCCTATTATCCTGCAAATATGTATTTAGGGACATTTGAAGCTATTCTATTTACCTAATCATTACTAATGGCTACTTTGGATCTATGACAGCTGGATGTGTAAACACGGCTCTTAGATCCTTCTTGAGGTATGACACTGACCCAGTGGAGCATAACAGCTTCTTCAGGGAACAGGATTTCCTGGAAGCACAGTGTGTTGAGTATCAAACAGAACTCATAGTACTTTCAGGGATTTCTTATTAAGTCATTTGGTTCTGTTTGCATCAGAGCTAAATGTCAGAATTTACCAGGAAACTGGGTACCACTAAGAACTGAATATCAATAAATATGAAAACTAAACATGGATTTAAAAATAATAGGGTCAGCAGGATACTTCTTGGGCAATAAATAGATAATAGACAAGGAGAAGTCATTAAAAAAAGAGTTTGTGCAGCCAAACCAAATACACTAGGTAGTAAAGTTATAATAATTCTGATCAGTAGATAGTAAAAACAGAAATGATCGATCTTATCCCAGGAATGCAGACATCATTCCAGTATATCATAGCCTACGGAGAAATGATTAACTTCCCACAAAGTCTCCTTCCCTTGCCCGCTGGGCCGGATACGGCACACCTCACAGGGCCTGCTCAGCGCCCGTGTTCATCTGCTAGACCTGCTCTGACAGAGTGCTGCCAGCGGGGGCCTTACAGCAATGGCAACATGCTGTCTCACCGTGCTGGGGACCAGAAGTCTGACATCAAGGTGTCCACAGGGCGTGCTCCCTCTGACCTCCGTCGGGGAGAACTCTTTCTTGCCTCTTCCTGGCTGCTGCTGGGGGCCGGCACTCCTTGGCTTGCAGCTGCATCACTTCACTCTCTGCTCTGGCATCGCATGGCCTTCTCTCCTCATGCATGTGCGTGTGTGTCTCTTTGCCTTTCTTAGGAGGACACTGGTCCTGTTGGACCTAACAGAGTGTGACCTTCTCTTAACTAATTACATCTGCAAGGACCCTATTTCCCAATAGGCCCTCAGGGTTAGGACTTCAACCTGTCTCTTGTGGGGACACAATTCAACCCACAATAACTCCCATCTGTTCAATGAGACCTGTCATTTTCTCTTTGCTCTACATTTGGATGACTTGTAGGTTTCTGGCTACCCGCTGGCGCCTGTCCCATCTTCTGTTCCTTACCACCTCCCCCTGCCCAATATATTTAGCTGTTAGAGTATGCCGTGGGTCCTGTCTCCTTAGTTTAATTGGAAACTGTTTGGTAAAGAATTCTTACTCAAACTTATTTCCACAAAGCACTTAAGACTGTAACTTGACTTCTTAAGAGTAATCTATACTTTAAAAAAAATTCTATCACATACATTACCTAACACAGTTCTTTTGATATCCCTGTGCGGTGGATTAGATCACTGGCAACATCATAATTTTATATCCAAGGGAATTAAGATTCAGAGAGGTGAAGTGACAGACTGAAATAATGAGACACATGGCTTGGGCTAGTCCCGGCCTCCTTTTACTGGCGTATTTCTCCTTGGTCTCTTCTCAGCCCCTGTAACACAGTTATTAATGGGCCAAGAATCCCTCTGGGGTGGGGGTGGGGGTAGGGGTGCGGGTGGGGGGCCATTCTTGCTCAGAAGCAAAGTGAGCGGGAGAAGAGAGAGAGGAAAAGGGTAGGAAAAAGCCTGCCTTTGCTGTCAGCTCAGGCATGTGGAAAGGAAGTCACAAAGCCACGCAGCCCTGCTTCTGCCCCCTCCACAGGGTCAACCTCTTTTCTCCAGCATAACAATGTAGAACCTTAACTTTCCTAAACTTTGGATGCCACCTCTGCTCTCTCAGTGCCAGAAAGTAGCTGCTCCGCCTGCTTTTTGTTTTAATAGAAAGTTATCTGGTGGAAACTCCTTCAACATCTTCCACCTGCCTTACCAAGGGCTAGAGCAGGAGGGAGCAGAAAGGGGGTACGCTGGAATGGGGACAGAGTTCAGTGGCTTCCTCCTGGGGCCAGCTGGCCAGGACCTGTGGCCTTGGTGCACAAGTGCCACACCCCCAGTCTCCAGCCTCAGGGAGCCATGAGGGAAAGAACTAGTCCCCGTGACCAGGAGAGCAGGCCAGGAGGGTCTGTTTGGGAAGAGGCTTTTGTGCTGGGAAGGCCTGCTGTGGACACGGGTTTGCACCGACTATCTTTTTCCTGGACTCACAATGGAGAGCTTGGAAGTCACAATCAGCTTAGAGAAGACAAAAGAGGTTCTCCCTGGTGGAAGAGGGAGGGACAGAGGGAGAGGGAAAGGCAGAGTAGAGAGGGGAGGAGGGAGGTGGGAGGAGGGAGATAGGGGAAAGAAAACAGAAAGAGATAAGAAAATACTGAGGAGAAAACAGCTTTACTGGAGAAGTGGTGAACCCACAGTCAAACTGTGGGATGATGCTTGCTCCTCCAAATTGATGCATTGTAACTGGGCTTTTTGACTCTGAATTCCCTCTTTGATACTTTTGCCTCAAGCCTTTCTCTCTATTGCCATAGGCTGGGCATTGTCTAGCAGGAATGAGTAAAGAGAGAGAGAGAGAGAGAGAGAGGAAAATGTATCAACAATGGAACAACTTAAGCTGAGAGCCAGTCCAAGTTTAGAAGTACAATCGGCACAGATAAGGAGTGCAAAGAAAATTAGCGGGCAGGCTCTTTGGGACGTCGTGACTGGCTGAGTGGGTGGCTGGGATCCTCAGGAGAGTGATAAAGCCCTAAATGAAAAGACAAGTAGAAGAGCAAGATTTGCACGCACACCCACCCTCCCCTCACGCATGTGCGTGCACTGTGACACACACACATGAACGCACCTGCACACCTGATGCCGTCCTTGCTCTGGGTCGAGCTAGGGTCTGAGGACTGGAGCTCTGAGCAGGATCGGGCTGGGGCAGTGCCATGGCTCTGGCCGGGGAGGACCCTTGGACCCCCATTCGGAAGTGAACAGGGAGTCTTGAAAAAATACGCCACAAGTCCTGAGGATTCCAGGAACTTTGGAATCTAAAAATAATGAAGGATCCAGGTCCTTGGCTGTGCTACTATGATAAAACATCAGCAATAATAAAAGGTTACTAGTCTGGAAAAGCCAGGATACGGCCAGAACCCAGGAGCCCTAATGCAGCCCCACCTCTCCTCTAAGCAAAGCTGTCTCCTGTGGATCCGGATCCCTTTTGCAAAGGGAATGTGTCCCCTGTGCTTTAGGTCAATGCTTCTCAGACTCTAATGAGCATGCAGGTCACCTGGGGTATTGTTGATGGAAAGAGGCTGAGGGAGTATTTTGGGGGCAGGCCTGGAGAGTCTGCATTTGTAACAAGCTCCCAGGTTGCCAGGAGTCTGCAGGACACCTTTGCCTGAATTAGAGAAAGGTGCCCACCTCTGGGCAGCCCTGCAGGTGCCTTTGCAAAAATAGTCCTTTCCCTGTGGGTTTTGGCTAGTGCTGGACTTGAGCACTTACTTGCCCACCTTCAGCCCGAGCTCTGGGCAGGGCCCGAGGTGCTCGCAGCACAGGGCAGTCCTGACCGTGTGGGCAGTTGTCCCTGCACTGCTCTGAGTGGTCACAGGTGGGCTGCTACTCTCAGTTCCTCATGGCACAGCTCCACCAGGCCCATCAGGGCATCCTTTCTAACTCTCCTTCTGGCCTAGCAGTGCCCATCTCCTCTGAAACAGCCAGAACGACGTAGGGGAATGAGCTGATCCCTCCTGCAGCTCGGCCCCTGGTTCCCCTCACACACCCTTACTCACCTGGGCCCTACGGAGGCCAGAGAGGCCTTGGGTGTGGAGTTTTATAGCTCGTGTCATTTGTTAATCCAGGATCTAAACAATTAAGCTTCTGTTTCTCTTCTCAGTACGTGATTATGATCTGGTTTGCTCAAATCTTTTGTTTCTCATCAAATATTACATCTGCTTTATAGGGGATCAGACATGAAGGGAAGGGGCCAAGGGCCCAACATCTCTCTCAGCTGCGTGTTTGCCTTGGATGGCAGGATTCAGTGCAGTGCCGGGCTCTGGAAAGTTCTCCTGGCCACACCTCTGCCCCGCTGCCTTGTTCTGTCCCATCTATCACTCGAGAGAAATCCAAAATATTTGTTCGTCTACCCAGTGCTGCCAAATTTTTCCCTTTATAGGGGCTGAAGGTCGAGGTTGGGAGAACAGTGGAAGCAGCCAGAAATGCCCAGCAGGACTGAGCTCAGCTACTCTGGGCTGTCGTCAAAGGGGTTGGTGCGGGCTCTTTACAAGTTTCATGGAAAGAAATTTTTGGCCAAGGATGGAAAACTCTGGTTTCTCCAAATAGCAGATTAAAAGGAGCAACAGAGTAGAATATAGCCCTGGCTGGTGTAGCTCAGTGGATTGAGCATGGGCCTGCGAACCAAAGGGTCGCCAGTTCTATTCCCATTCAGGGCACAAGCCTGGGTGGTGGGCCGGGCCCCCAGATGGGGGTTCCTGAAGGGCAGCCACACATTGATGTTTCCTTTTCTTTCTCCCTTCCTTCTCTCTCTAAAAAATAAGTAAATAATATCTTTTTTTTAAAAGGTAGAATACAAAGATCGTTGGGCCAGTTCTGTTAACTAAGGCTGCTGGTCTTGATGTCTCTCGGTTATAGCTACACAATGAAGCAACAGAATTAATAACGGGGAAGATTTCCTGTAGTTTTCAAGTTGTAAGAGTCTATGCAATTCGGTGGTTTTAGCAATGTACATGTTTTCTATTAAGCTAAATTTATGAAGTCAAACAAAGTCCTGTGTATTAAGACAGTGGAGTTAATTTATAATCTAAACACAGTTACATTGTATTTAGCTCAGAAATAGTGAGTATGGGCTTTATCAAGTTTTAAGTCCATTGCTTTTTAGGACCTAAATTTAGACGTTGGATTTCTATCAATAAGACAAGACCAACACCCCAATGGAAAAAACAGAAAATGTACATAAACAGACTGATGGCAGGAAAACAAGCACACATGGCTCCTAAATGCTCGGAAAGACATGTAATGTCACTTGTAACACGACAAATGCACAGTGAAACAGCTCTAATGACCAGTTATCACTGCACTGTCAGTAAAGACCAGAAAGCTTGGTAACACAACCCAAATTATCCCCTGGTAAGGGAATGTTTACGTGAACTGTGGTACATCAGTACTATGAAATAATACATAGCTGTAAATGAACAGAACAAAACAAAACAAAGAAGGAAGTTTCCTATGTGCCGATGTGGAAATTTTTCCAATAGCCTGTATTTCATGGTTAAAGCACAGGATAAGAAAGCAGCTTCAGCGTGGTGTGTGCAGCGCACCTCACCATTTGTTTGGCCTGTGTAAACAGTGGGCCTGGGTTTCTTCTTCGGTTAAATGCATCTGTTTTCTCTGTGGGCTGCTAGGTGGGTGGGACGTGTCAGCCGTCATGTTTTTCTTCAAGGTCTGTGGATGCATTGTGGGCACAATGAGGAGAGTGTGTTCATAGTATTGACTCTGTATTTTCCTTTCCAAAGGGGCTCCCTCCTTCCTCTCTCCTTCATGCCTGCAGCAGCAGTACAAATGGCAGCCCCTTTAAACATGAATCTGCTGCCCCCCAGCCTTGCCCACCTGCCCTTAGAACCCACAGTGGAGAGGCAGCTCACTGGGTTTAGCCTGCAATTCTACCCTGAGCAGAAAGGATGCCCAGAGTGGAGGGAGTGAGTGTGGGATAGTAAGAGCTGACTGGCCCTGGGATTCCAGAAAGAGCTCCAGAACTTGATTTGCTAAGCAAAGGGGGGCAGAGATCTAGTAAGACATGTATCACTGAAAGAAATACTGGGAATGTATTACAAGGAACTTGTGAGCCAAAATCCAGAACTCTGGGGGCCAGCTGGTCAAGAAAAGAGGCATTTCCCTCTCATAAGGAGCCCTGACAAGTGCCCAGTGGCCCACCGGGGGCCCTTTCACTCGCCCCATGCTGGGAGCTGCTCTGAGCTGCGCCTGGAAAGGATTGCCATTGCTGCTGATGGTTTGGTCTGGCACTTCCTTGCTTTGCTTTTCCTAATCACACAATCTCATTAAAATAAAAAAATCCCAGCACGGTCCTTGTTCTTTCAGAAATATATTTTGAGACCCTTCACTGGGGCCTTGGGTGGGGAGAGGATTATAAATGAAAGAAATTTTATGATATCAGTCCATCTGGAGGTGTCAAAGGCAGGGTGGCCAGAGTGACACGAAGTTTGGGGGCTGCTTTTCTCATCTGCTTCTCTGACACATGGCCATGCCCTCCCACGGAAGGCCTGCCTCAGTGCCTCTCCCTCCTGCTCTCCAGGCCGGTTCCCAGCACCTGCTCCCCACTTCCCCTTTGGGACTCTGCTTGGTGAGCCCCCCACTCCACCCCGCAACTGCTCCTGCTCCCTGCAAGTTTCTACTGCCTCCCCGCTCCTGCTTTTCCTAAACCCTTCCCACCGTTTGCACACAGCTCCCTCACTAAACTTCAGATGGCCTTTCCCAAGAGTGCCACATGCTTCCTCCCAGACCCCTGGCTGATACAGAACCATTTATAAGACAAAGAATCATCAACCACTGCTGGAGTTTGTAGGGTTTGGGATGTGAATGGTTTCCTATTATGTTACCTAGACTGTGTCAAGTTGGAGAAAACATTTTGTTTTTGTGCGGTAACAATGGGCTAGAGTTTAGACAGATTCAAGGCCATTCTTTCACACATTCGTTCTGCAAATTGCCTGTTTGGCCCCTGCCACCCACTAAGCTGTGCTGAGACCTCAGTGGGTACAGGAAGCAGTCACACACAGGGTCTCTGCCCACAGTGCTTTCAAACTGTTGGTGGAATCAAGGCTTTCAGAAAAGAGAGAAAACGCAAGGCAGTGCTTGAGATGTGGTCATGAAGCTGATGTGTTAAACGTTCTAGCACAGAGAGGCTAGAAGAGTCATCCAGCTTGGTTTCCCAGGCACAGATGAGGTCTCAGAAGTGAACTAGCCTCCAGTTCACTGAGGGCTAATCCCTGGATCCAAGTCTGGGTCTTCTGGTGAATGGGCTTCTCTACCCCGCGCCACCTCCCCTTTGACAAATATTCCATTTACACTGGTGTTGTCACATCCCATGAGGTTTATCTAAGGATTATGGCTGATTAAAACTTTTAACAAACATACAAGAGCTCATATACATGAATGAATCATAATAGCTTTGTTATTTTTAAAAAATAGCAGTCACAGTTACTTTGTAATCACAGATGGGATGCAGGATGTATTTGAGTGGGCCAGGAACCAGGAAGAGAGGGCTGATCTTCCACTGCCCAGGAGAACCCTTCACCACAGCTCCTCCCATGGCGCAGCCCTTTTTCTAGTTCCAATGTGCCATCCCGGGCGGAGTGCAGTGGCCTCTCAGAAGGGGAGCCACCCTGTGGGGCTGCATCACCAAGGGATCATCCTGTCCCCCAGGGGAGCTTTAGAAATAAGTGCATCTCCTGGGATCACTTGAGGGATCAAGAAAGCAGAAACAAGAAGGACAAATGCCTTCCTGAAGGTCACGGTCCCAGCTGTATTTCCATGCTCTTTGTGGGGGTATTTCTAATTAGAGTCCCATTTATTTTCTTCTGACACAGCCTTTCTCAGAACTTCAGAGAGCTCCAGTCATTTCTTCACATGGTTCCCAAACGCTCTTGGCCTTTCAGAGGTAGCAACCCCCAAAACACCATCCAGGGTGACAGTGGCATTCAGAGGTCCCAAAGGGCTCCCAGTGTAACTGCCTCTGCAAAGTTGATGACACTCTACTCTCAGAGAACATTCTCTGATGGTGCTTCTGTCCCTCCAGAAACTCAACAAGACACCACAGGGCTTGGCTCAAGGGATCTCATTGTGAGACAGAGCTTCAAAAGACATTTGCTGGGCTCTGGCTCACGTGGCTCTGTTGGTTGGAGCATCGTCCCATACACCAAAAGGTCAAGGGTTCAATCCTTAGTCAGGGCACATACTGAGGTTGAAGCGTCGGTCTTGGTCAGGGCAAGTACTTAGTCAGGGCACATACTGAGGGCAAGCGTCGGTCTTGGTCTTGCACAAGAGATACATCGATGGGTTGCCTCTTGCACATTGATGGTTTTTTTTCTCTCTCTCCCTCCTTTCCCCTCTCTCTAAAAATCAATAAGCATGTCCTCAGGTGAGGATTGAAAAAAAAAAAAGACATCTGCTGGGTTCTTCCAAAACAGTGGCTATCTCTTCTCTTCCTCTCATTCACAAAATCGTGAGATTTTAAAGCAATATCATCATGTAGGGGTTGAAACTTAATTTTTCAGAAAATTTAGGCTCAAATAGGTTAAATCGGTGCTGCCCAAATTTTAGTATGCACACAACCCACCTGTGGATCTTTAAGATGCAGGTTCTGATTCACTGCGTCCTGATCAGGGCCTGTGGTTCGTCATTGCTAACATGTTCCCATCTCAGTGGTGTGTTAGTAGAGGCCAGGGACCGTGTTTCCTCCCAGCTTTTTCTGAGTCAGCATTCTGCTTCATATTTTTCAGGAGATATAAATTGCCTGCATGATAAAACTTTATGTTGACCAAAACGATGGATGATTAGATTTTAACAATTTCAGTGTCTTTTTTTCTAAGTGAAAATTTGAAATTACTGTGATGGGCCTAACAAGTACAAGCTATCTATTCAGGGATGCTATAATTTGAAAGTTGCCTTAGTTTTCTTGTTTAATGTTCCTCCTTGAATTGACTTTCAAGTGTTTATAATTAGAGATTTATTCTTTTGGCACAGGTCAAATAGCTTTGTGTTAAGTTAAACACCTGGTAAAGCTAATATATAAGGCCATTGTCAGTCATTCATATGTTAAGGTAAATGAGTTTATCCTATCTTTTCCTGAGGAAGAGCTTTGCTAAAGGTTTATAAAGGAGGAAGTGGGCATGAGGAATCCCAACCCGTCTTCCAGATAAGTTGGCTCAAAAGCATGAACCTGAGGGAACTTGGGAGAAAAGTCACAAAGGAGGAGATGAAGAAAGGCACGTTTCCCCCACCTCCCAACTTTGCCAGCCTGGGCTTGGATCTCGTCTGAGACACCTGTCTTGCTAATTCGCAGGCCCCACTTGCTGCCTCAGTTCACCCAGAGAAGAAGGACAAGATCCAGAGCAGAAACCACGAGTCCGGCTCATCAGCAGAACCAGTCTGGGAGAGTAGATAGGAAGCGTCTAAGGATTTGGAGGAGGAGGTTGATTGGTTCAAAAGTGCACAAGGCTGGACTGGGTAAGCTAGGCAAGTTTGTTCAGGAAGCGGCTGAGAGAATAAATAGGGGATCAAGATGACCTTGATTCCATGGGTACCCCCTTCTCGCCTGGACATGCATTTTCAGCAAAAGGAGCCTGGTTGGCACCCAGCCCAGCACAGAGGCTCTGGCAGGGTGTGGAGGGCTCTGCCTCCACCCCAGCCCATCTTCTCTGGCCTGGGCAGTCTCCCACAGCCTCCTACAATCTCTCCTTGTAGCTGGCTCAGACAAACCCACCTGACCTCCATCCTTCCCTTGGTCGACACCAGCCAGCCAGCTCCTCTTCTCTTGTATTTAGACTATGACTTTGGAGTCAGAGAAATTGGTTTCTAATCCTGGTCGCACTATTTGATTATCTACTGAGCAACTTTGGAAAATTGTAAGAACTGGCACTTTGTCTATCTAATGCAGTTGTGATGGTGAAATCAAAGGATTCTTCCAAAGTGTTAAGCACAGTGCTGAGGACATAACACACACCTTACAGATGTTAGTTAAAAGCATGCTTTGTTCTCCTGCAGCCTAATCCATTTCCATGCTTCTAGGTGCAGGAGGCGGAGCTCTGGCTCCAGCCTTCTCCAAGAGGTAGAATTCTCTATCTGCTCACTAGATGCACGGGACATTCCAATGCCACTTCCAATCCGACTTTTAAATCTTTGCCATTTCTTTACATCAGGAGAAACTCTGGTGCGGCTTTTGAGTCTAGAGCCTTTTGTCTTGTTGCTCACACTGACAATTTACTAAATTCTACCTGAAGTCTGCTTTTCTTTTTCTACCCCATTCCCTGTTCGTAGTTGCACTGTCTCAAGTGAAACCATTGGGTCATGACAGCCTCCCTGCTCATGTCCTTTCCTTGAGTCCTTCTCCTTTTACCTGCTTATAATCCAGCCCCCAAGTGTCTCCCTGAGCCCCTCCCTGGCCACTGGGATGCCTCCTCCCCTCTGCTTCTCCTTCACTGGAAATGAAGCACTAGGAGGTAAGTCCCCAAAGCAATGACAAGAGCACTTTTAATGCACTTTTGGGGTTCAAACTCATGGTTTTCACCAGTAAAATACCATTCAGAATAACCTCTCAGTCTGGACTTGTTTTTGTTCTACTTAAAGTCCTCCCTTCCCACGTGGCTTTGAAGAGAGGTTTATACGTGTACTGGCGCTCCTGCTTTCAGTGCCCCAGGTTGGACACGCAAATAAAACACTCCATCCCAGTGTGCTCACCTGGGGCAAGGTTTTATTAGGCAAACACAGCAGGAAGTCACCTGTTCATCAGAACACGTACAAAGGTGGTCCGCTTTTGTCATTCCTCCTCCTTTGCCAAAGGAAAGGGTCCCCTCACGTCAGTGAGTCGTTCCTTGTGTGGGCTCACGGGAGGTAGGGTTTGTAGCGAGGGGACAAGTGCCATTTGCTTAAGGAGAAAATTTCTGAGCAGGGGCTTCTGGTTTTAACTTTGTTGGCTGGAGCAGGCAGCATTTTTTCTGACTATAAAACTGGGTAAATTTACAGACATGTGCCTCAGAAATGAAAAGAGGTGGTTTGGAATCCACTGTAGGAATTAAAGCAGGCCTTTGGAAAAGGAACGGGAAGATATTCGGTACGAAGTTTCAGTATCCTCTTCACAAGGACCCAGGTTGGATTGTCTTCTTTAGTCATTTGCTAGAATAAGATTCAAGAGCTAAGAGTTGTGGGCTTGGCCCCAACCCTGCCATAGTAGGGATGCCTGGCCCCACCCCCTGAGCCCGCCCCCAGGTTTTCTTCCCTGTTAAATGAAAATAATAATGGTGATCTCATTAGTTATATCTGTTCTAGTTTCTTCACAGATATTGGGAATTTTTTAAAAAGGTAATTTACATGAAAACAATTTAAAATATACAATTATCTTATAAATTCCAATCATTAACATCAGACTACCTCGGTGCTATTTGAAGTTCAAGGAATTAGTGCCTTAAAAAGGTAGACACTCGCTATTTAGATTAGTTCCTTCAAAGGCCAGAAAAGCAGAGCTCAGGGCTTTGGCTTCTGTTGGTGTCAATGAGAAGGCTGGCAGACACTTGCATTGGAGTAGAAGCCCTGCTCACTTAGGTGAACAGGTGTTAGCTGAGGAGCTTAAGGATAAGTAGTACTGGACAGGATCAAGCACCTCAAACACTGGTCCAGGACACAGCTCATCTCTGAATTCATCTGATGAGTCCTCCACTCTCAGTAAGAGGCAATATCACACAAAGAAACCATCCCTGGAAAGTCTCACATTGGCAACATTACGCTGGCTGCTGCATTTAAAGTCTAACAGGCCCTGGCTGGTGTGGGTCAGTGGACTAAGCACCAGCCTGTGAACTCAAGGGTCACTGGTTCGATTCCCAGTCGGGGCACATGCCTAGGTTGCAGGCCAGATCCTGCTAGGGCATGTGAAAGGCAACTACACATTGATGTTTCTCCCTTTCTCTTTCTCCCTCCCTTCCCTTCTCTCTAAAAACAAATAAATAATCTTTAAAGTCTAACAGGGTTGTCCAACCTTTTGATGTCTCTGTGCCACACTGGAAGAAGAGTTGCCTTGGGCCACACATTAAATACACCGAGACACACAATCACAAAAAAAATCTCATAATGTTTTATGTAAATTTATGATTTTGCGTTGGGTTGCATTCATAGTCATCCTGAGCTACATGTAGCCTGCGGGCTGCCAGTTGGACACCCCTGGTAGAAAAAGGACTATAACAATCTAACACTAACAGAGAGTGGTTTTGAACCAGCTTTGTAACTAGTTACTGTGGAGATGGCTTACGTCCCTCCATCTGGCCTTCCCAAGAAGAAACTCACAAAGAGTGACGGAGGACCCCTGCCCTCCTAGAGCCCGAGGCCTCTGATTCCTCTTGTTTTTCTAGATCTGAGGGCTGCTGTGTTGGCATTTTCTCTGAAAGAAAAGCAAGAGTTATGGGAATATTTTATATTTCAACAAACAGACTATAAACCTCCCAGATGCTTGTTTCTCTAACCCTCCCTTTCCCTTCTATTCCAAAGCATCCCAAACTGAAATACCCATGGTGCTCCTCCAGTTTAGACCCTAAGCATCTGTCTGAGGAACATGGAAGAATTTGAGCTAAAATCTTCAGGCACAGCCAACATCATGGCCAGGATTCACTTGGTTTCCCCTTCTAGGTATTGTGTTTTGATTGGAATAGTGGAGGAAACTAGATTTGAACCCCTGAGAACCCCTCTTCCTGCCCAGGGCTCCAGGAAGTTTTGGCGCAACGCTTGCCGTCCGGGCAAATGTCTTCTTTGGGGAGAAGAAGGCTGCAGAGAGACTCTGTCCTTGACCCACAGCAGCAGGTGCTGGCTTGTCAAGCGCAGGCCAGTGGCAGTCGCTGGGCTGGTTGGGGCAGCTGGCCTCCTGGCTCTGCTGAGGAGCCGAGGCCAAGGCTCGAGGTTGTGCTGATGCCTCTGCTGCTGCCCCGGGGGAGCTGGAGAAGAGTCCGGCAGTGCGAGAGCCTGGGTGCGTGGGAGCTGAGAGCTCTTGACAAACATTGTTGTTAAAAGGGGACACAAGTGTGTCAAAAGCGGAGCACAGCCCTGCCAAGGTCCTCTGCCAGGACTGACGTTGCATTGTCTCCACTTGGCTGCTTTCACCCAGGTGGGGGTGGGGGTGCTGGCCATCTCCGGGACCCCGGGAGATGTGGGCCTTGTGAATGTGGTGTTGCTGGGGGCCCAGCGCGCCTCACTCAGCTCTACGTCTGCTTTGCCTTTGTTTAGGGGCAAAACTGGAGGTAAGTGCTTTCTTTCCTAAACACTCAGGATCCCACATGGACTCTTCAGACAGGGCAGGTCTTTGTGTTTCCAGAGTCTCCTGGCTCTGCCTGGGCTGCCTGGCTGGCTGGAGGCTTGGATTAACAAGCACAAAGTGTGGGGCCTTGTCCTTGTGGGCCAAGCTAGGGTTGTTCTGCGCCCCTCGCTCCAATCTGGTAAAACCTGAGAGATAAATTAATGCAAATCAAATGCCTAACATAGTACACAACTTATGTAGGTATTTAATCTGTTTGTTTAACAAATGAATGCAAGTCCATCAGAGAATCATAGAATGACTACAATAAAAAAAGATTTTCTAGATCACCAGTTGCCTTCCCAGACAATACTATTTATAAGAGAAAAACACGATTCTGTCCCATTGGATCATTCACTGTTACTATTTAACTTTTCTCAACCGGAAGGCAAGGACTGCATCTTATTTGTCTTCCTGTCCTTGCCAGCTGCCACTGCCCCGCCTGGCAGTTAATGGGACTCAAGTGGAGTCCTCATCTCTAAGAATGGCCCTTCCCAAATGTCTCTCTGTGCAAACACCACAGCGGATACAAGGCTGTCAGAATGACAGGGGAGGGAGCAGACAAGGCTGAGATCTAGGAAAGAGTCCCCCAGAGCTGTGCCTTCTCTCCGCAGATAAGCCCACCGCAGGCAGTGTGGAGCTTGAAGAAAGCCTGGCCTGTGGGGCATGTTGAGAATATCCCTTAGGTAGGGTCTTGGGGTCACCGGGGTGATGTGACAGCAATGCCCATCCCAACATGTGAGCGACCGGAGGGTGGAACTGAAGGTCAGCTTTTCTGATTTTGCTGAAGCCCAAAACTCAGGAAGAGCATTGATGTGCCCTACTCTGATGAACGGTGGGAAGAGTCCACCTGATTTAACAGAAATACCTACTTCATAGAAGAACATGAACCAAGCAAACAATGCTTCTAGGTAAAGATCCTTTGGATGGCTCTCATGATGAGATATGAATGCCTGGGTTTCCAAGTCACAGGGCAGCAGTCTTCAGGAGGCATGCAGGGGAATTGCTTCTTTAGTAAAGAGACGGAATCTAGGATTTGGATTTCAGCAGTGCAGCCTGGAGTTGGGAGGATGAGGTTGGTGGGTCTAATATAGTAGAGAAAAAGGCAAGTTCTAGAAAGGCTGGAGATTGGGGACCCACATCTGATCAAAGGGCATCACTGACTCAGATCCACCCAGGCTGGGAGTGAGAGCCTCTCTCCTTAGCAGGCATGCCGCTCGGACAGAGCAGCATGTCCAGTGTCACCTCCTTTATGGCAACGCTTTTAAGAATTCCAGTTGCTATGTTTTGTTTACCTTGGTGTCTTGGAAGTATTTGTGGGTTTGCGAGTGGGAATTAAGTCTTTCCACACTGGTGTGATGGAAAGATGTGAGCATCACTCTCCAAGCAGGCTCTGCCTGCTCTGGATTCGACAGGACCCAGCAGAGTGGAGGAGAGGGGAGGTGTACCACCCAGGAGGCCAAGGCCCAGGGCAGCTTCCCCACGCCACTCTTCTAGCTTTGGCTTCCAGTTTTGTTATACTTTAACTGCTCTCCTTCCCCCTCTCCACTTATTCTGGTCCTCCCCGACCCTCAGAGTTCAGCTCCAATCCCAATGCCGCCATGAAAACTACAGGGCCCACCAGAGAACAGCTTCAAATTGTCTTTATTACTCCTCTGTGATATTGCACAAAGTACTTAAGTGCTGCCCTGGCCAGTGACTCCATTGGTTGGAGAATCATCCCATACACCAAAAGGTTGTGGGTTAGATCCCCAGTAAGGGTGTGTTCAGGAGGCAACCAATACATGTTTCTTTCTCACATTGATGTTCCTCTCTCTCCCTCTCTCTCCCTCTCTCTCCCTCTCTCTCTCTCTCTCTCTCTCTCTCTCTCACTCTCTCTCATGAATAGATATATCCTTGGGTGAGAGTGGCTGAGATGGTTTCAAAGGTGGCAACTGGAGAAGAGGTTGGGACAAGGGGAGTCTGGGTCTGTTCCTTCCAGACACTGCCGATGTGAGAGACAGGTTGGGGGCATGCGAGGGCACTGCTGTATTGTGCCTTTGGGCCTGGCTCATTTCACTCAGCATAGTGTTCTCAAGGTTCATCCACAACACAGCATGTGACAGAATTTTCTTCCTTTTAAGGCAGAATAATATTCTATTGTACATATGTATCATGTTTTGATTACCCATTCATCTATCACTTGGCTTGCTTCCACATTTTAGCTATTGTGAATAATGCTGCTATAATGTGGGTATACAGCTATCTTTTTGAGACCCTGCTTTCAATTCTTTTTGATATATAGGTATAGAATGGCGGGATTATATGGTAATTGTACTTTTAATTTTTTGAGGAACTACTGTGCTGTTTTCCACAGAGGCTGTGTATTTTACATTCCCACTAACAATGCACATGTCAGTTTCTCTGCTTCTTCGCCAACACCTATTGTTTTCTGTCTCTTTTTGGGTAGTGGCCATTCTAATGGGTGTGAGTTGGAATCTCATTGTGGTTTGGAGTTGCGTTTTCCTAATGACTAATGATATTGAGCATCTTTTCATGCACTTGCTGGCCACTTGTACAGGGTAAGGCAAAAGCAGGTTTACAGTTGTTCATACAGATCTTAGAATTTCTAATAGGTATGTAGTGGTATTTCATTATTGTTGTAATTTGCAGTTCCCTGATGACAAATGATGGTTAGCATCATTTTATATGCTCATTTGCCATTTACATGTCTTTGGTGAGGTGCCTCTTCAAACATTTTGTCCATTTTTAAATTGAGTATCTTTTCCTAATTGTTAAGTTTTAAGAATTCTTTGTACATTTTGATATATGATATATATTATCTGATATATGATTGCGAATATTTTCCCCAGGACTCCAGCACGGCTTTTCATTCTCTTAACAGTATCTTTCCCAGGGTGCCTGGTTTTTATCTGAATAAAATCTAACATCAGTTTTTTCTTCCATGGATCATTCTTTTGGTATTATATCCCCCAAATCATCTCAAACCCAGGGTCACATAGGTTTTTCTCCTATGTTTTCTTCTGGACATTTTATAGTATTACATTTTATACTTAGGTCTGTGATCAGTTTTAATTTTTGTGAAAAGTATAAGGTCTGTGCCTAGATTCTCTTTTTTATTTTTTTACCTATGAAAATCCATTCCAGCACCATGTGTTTAAAGGACTAGCCTTTCTCCATTGAATTCCCTTTGCTGTTTCTTTGTGAGGGTTCAGTTGACTGTATCTGTGTGGGACTATTTCTAGGTCTCTATACTGCTCACTGATGCAGGCCTCCGTCCTTTTGCCAGTGCCTCGCCGTCTCCTGAGGTCGGGTAGTGCCAGTCCTTCAATGTCGTTCTTGGTCAGGATGGTGCTGGCTCTGCCGGGCCCTTTGCCTTCATCTGGTGTCACTGACTTCTTTCACTTACCAAGGCCTTGCTCAGAGCCTTATGTAATCAGAGGTTCTAAATTAATCATTTGCTGTTTACCCCTGGGTCCCACCTAAGCCATTTTAAGACTGCTGGAAAAGATTTTTTAAAGTTGCCTTAATAGTTCCATTTGAAAGTTTTTAACAGTATGAATTTTATATGTAATGCAAATGGATTATTACTATTATTATTAAGCATGAGAATTCTTTGGAAAAAATCTCCCTCGTTTGGCCAGGCATGAAGGCGTGAGCAGAGGCCACAGACATGGTGGCGACGTGCCCTGCTCGGAAGAGTGGGACACCTCTCTGTTCGAGAGAGGGAGGATCGGAAGAGAGAGGGAAGCAAACTGGGAAAAAAGGAGGAATTAGCTGCTGAAATGAGACTGAGGTCCACGTTTGACAAAACAACCAGTAGACATCTCGCAATTTCACATAAGAGGTTTCTGGCATTTTATTTGAACATCTCCCCGAGTCTGTGGCCTGACGCTCGCTCTGTCTCTTACCACCTTGACTCAACTCGTTTTCAGTCAGGAACTCGAGAGTGCTGTGTGTGAACTAGGTGTTCTGTTTCAGGGGTTGGAGGAAGAACTTGAGTTTCACTTCTACAGTGAAGAGCAGAGCCAGCGCCCTGGGGAACTGAGTGAAATGAACTCCTGAGGATTTACGAGCACCTGGCTGGAGGTTTGGATTTGCACAGGGCACAGATGGGGGTCTGCGCTCAGCTCGCCTGGTTCAAGGGGCCCAGGGACCCAGCTGAGCCCTTACACGTATGACAGAAAGGACTCCTTTATAATTCTCAAAGTACTCTAACAGCACTATTTTCTTTGATTCTATTAGCAATTGTGAAAAAATTCCTTTCTTTGGATTGTGCTCATTTAACTCTACTTGCCTTGGGCTGGACATTGTGAGACATGACTGCTTGTTTGACATCCTATATGCAAACTTGATTTATACATTTAAATTTATTCCAACATATGGTAATAGGAAGGGCCTGACAGTGCTGAAAGGTGCCTTAGAGAAAACTTCACAGGTGATGAAACTAAGGTGCAGGGACATGAACAGCTTTCCTAAGGTCACTCAACCTTTGAATAGTGGAGTCACTGGATCCATTCGAAGAGAGTCTTACTTTCCTTGCGAGGGGGATGTCTACCATGGGCCACCACCTCTCTGACAGTACTCAAAGACCGACCTTGGCTTTGGAAGAAATCTTGGCTAGCTCAGGAACGTTTATGTCTTTCGAGTCTTTCTTTCTTTTATAAAAGAATCCTGGAGAAAAAAAGAGAAAGATCTTCATGGTCACCAAATACTGGACATCAGCCTTCTCAGAGGCCGGCCCTTTAGCCCACATTTTGGAGGACTTTAGTGGGCCAGACACTGGCAAAGAGTGAGGTGGCCGAGTCAGCCTTTTCCCACTTGTGGTCTCCCAGGACTGGGGATGGTCAACTAAAAACCAATCAATATAGGTTTCATTTTTGTTTTCTGTATAAATAGTTGGCTTATCTGAAATAACCTTTTTCCAAGAGCTAATAGCCATAAATTTCTGCAACTGGGCATGTTTAGAAATGCCTCTTAGCTATTTTTGTTGATTTATTTGGTCTGTATTTGTGCAATCCAGCTTTGGGCATGGAAGCAAGCAGCCCTGGTCACCAGTCCTCCTCCTCTAATGAATTAAACTGAGGAGACACGGTCTGGCTCCTGTGGGAAAGACCCCATGTGGGCTCCCTTGGTGTTACAGCTCAGCCCGGGGGAAATTACCAAGTCTTGGAGAATCATCTTCAGTTCTTTTTGTGGAACTTTAGTGTGCATTTTCCCCTGTTATCTATCTATCTACCTATCTATCTGCAACTCCAATGTCCAATAATATGATGGTTTTATGTTGTAGAGTATTAACTCACTGGCATATCAAAAATACAAAAATTAAAATGCCAGTACTGTTTGGTATGTAGCTTCATGGAAAAGTTTATGTGAAATATGTTAAGTGAGCATTGCATGTATTTTATTATAGTGTGAAAATTTTATGTACACACTTGAATAAAGATTAGACATTTTCTCAAAAAGAGGAGTAGGCTGATAATTCTTGATGACCTACTATATGCCAGCTTTGCTTCACTTAATCCTTGGAAGAAACGCAGCAAATGAGGGATTATTACTTCCATTTAAAGGTGAAGAATCTGAGTCTCAGCAAGGTTAAATAACTCACCTAAGGTCATACAGTTAAGATAAAGGCATGACCAGGACTACAGGTGAGCCCCAAAGCTAAAATCCATGCTATTTTTATTCTGCCAGGTTGCATTCCAGAGACACCTAAGCAATTCTTGATTTAGGTAAAGGGTTTAGAGTTATGGCATTTTTTTGGTTAAAAATTAAAATAAAAATATGAAGACATTTTGTCCCCTCTGTATTTACTGGATTATTAATTTCTGAGTTGGAGGGAAGAAAACATGAATGGTACAATAGAGAAAACTCATCATCCCTCTGTTCTCCTGCTTCTAGAACAATGTTGTTACCTCTCTCTGGGCATCCATTTGCCAGGCAACAATATACGTGTCTGAGGTCTAAAGTTGAAAGGCTTCCACGAAAAGAATGCAATAGTTTAAGCCTTGAGTGTAAGACAGAGCAATAAAGCAATCAGTATGGGCAGGACTAAATGTAGATGAAATTCAGAAATAGAAATTTATTTTTTATTTCCAAGTCCACAGCATTCTTTCTCATGCTTTTCCCTGTCTTTTGCAGTGATTCCTTGTCAGCACCATGACTTGTCTCGGTTGAAGTTAATAAACTTACTCTTATTTGGTGATTAATTATTTATCAAGTTTAATTCATTCCTTCTCCCAGGAATATTCCTATTTTAGCTGGAGACAGACTCTTCAGGTTCAAGAGTGAATCCACAGGCATGGCATTTTAGATGTCCATCAGCGGATATCAGTCTGCCAATAGATCCCCATTGCTCCTGAAATCGCGCAATTATTTGTTTCTCTGATGAATCAGAGGTGAGCCTGTAGGGCTGCCTCTATCTAGTTCACTGCCCCAAGGATTCATTTTTCCACTCAGTAGAGGGGTAGCTGAAACTTTGGGGAACTGGGGAGACCTGCCCTTATCTCACAGTTAGTAGGTGATAGACAGGTTAGGACCCAGTGCTTCTCTCTAGAATCACAGACCCCCAGAGCTGGCGAGGCTCTTAGAGCTGTACTGGGCACATCCATCTTCCTTGTGACCTCCTCACCAAAGAGCGGTTGCCTTGTCGTGACAGAGGCCCCATATCAGCCCAGTGATTTTTCACACATTGCTGATCTGAGCTTCGTGTCACTTTGGTGACTCCACTTAGGACAGCACAGAGAAATCTAACCCTCGTCTCTGACCACCTGGACCCTGACTTCCCTTTTCCAGGTTGAACATTCTTAGTTTCTTCAACTCTTCTCCATGTGACTACTTCAAACCCACAGATCATCCTACACCTGCTTTTCTGAATTTGCTATAATTCACCTCAAAGTAGGGTGCTCAGAACCAAACCTGGTCCTCCAGCTGAGGTGTGGATTCACTCACTCACTCAGTGTCAAACTCCTCTCAGCTCAGTGAGGAGTAGGGCGGGATGCTAGCCCCACTGCTCAGACACAGGACCCTTTGGGTTGCTGGTCAAGACCAAATTAGTGTGATTTTTAGTGGGACTTATGGTCTCCTGCTTCTCTTAAGTCCTACCCCATGGCCTCCTGTTGTAGCGTGTGCTTCGTTCTCCACCAAGCTGCTTCTCCGTGCGGGAAGCTGGCCCTATTTGTGTGAAAACCCATCCTGCTCCTCTGGGGTATGTGCCTGCCACAGGCTTTTATAAAACATATTTGGGTCGTAATGAGAAAACCTTCCCTCAGATCCCGGTCCAGCTTTTGTTCCTTTGTGATGCCAAAGTTGACATGCCCTCCATCTGTCTCTGTAATAAAACTGAATCTCTAGGACGTGAAGCCATCTCTCCACTCAGGGGTCAATCTTGAGCCAGTGGGGTGGAGGCGAGGTGAACTCACACATGCACAGAGATGCTTCACAGGCGTGGAAAACTACCCGTCCAGCTCCTTTCCCATCCAGTCCCTCCTCCCTCGCTCGGCTCTTCACACGCAGTGGAATGAATTGGCTCACAGGAGAAAGTGCAGTGGCCCAGCAACAGGGTGCACAGTTTCAGTCAAGGCTGGAAAGGCTTTTCTGGAGTCACAACTCTGGAAACAAGAGGCAGCAGAACTTCGACATCTGTGCCAGTGGAGTCTTTCCTCACTCACACCACCAGTCCTCACCCCAGCCCCTTCCTCTAGTTGAAGAGCTCCTTCCAGTGGAATTTCTTGGCACAGCTTACATTTATCATGGGTCTTTCCCACCCATTAATAAGATAAGGGAAATTAAAAACCCAGAGAGGTCATTTGTATGGGTCACACCGAGAACCCTGTTACCTTTGTCCCAAGCTTCCCTTATCAAGTCACCTGCCAATTCATACATCTCATGGGCGAGCAAGGAGAGAAAGTCTGTAGCCTCTTGTAGGTGCCTCGCTTCTCTAACCCAACTCAGAAGTCGCTCAGGCTGATGATATCTCCATGACTTCTGTTTCTGTCACAGGAAGGAGCTGTGGACCTTCTGAGTGGCACTCTGCTTCCACTAAGTCAGCAGCCCTCGTGGGCTGTGCCCAGGTGACCCCTTGTACCCACTCCATGCCGCACTCTGTAAGGCGCATATGAGCTTTTGTTGAGTCAGATCTTCCTTGAAGGGAAAAAAAATCATCAAGGATCTAAGTATAAACAAGCTCTCAGTGTGGAGCAAATGAGAAATTCCAAACTTTTCCATGACAGAATGGCATCCCCTACCCACCCCTGAGTTCATGTCATGGATATTCCCTGCTTTTTGGTCCACAGAAGAACTCGCCAGAGCTAACTCACATCCATCATTCTTGTTTTCAGATGTTGTTTAGGTCAAGTTTAAGCTTTCTGGCTTTGAGCTTCAGTTCTGACACCAACTCTGCACTCATTGCATGCAAATTTTAGTCAAAAGCTGTGTTGTCATAAGTATATTCCCCCCCTCACCGGGAGCAACCCTCCACCTGACCCATCTCTGCATACACACTTAAAAAACCCCAAAAGCGTTTCATATTGCTGGTTTGGCAGAAGGAAGTGTAAATGTTATGTCAGTGCTAAGACACTACTTAATCCTGATAGATGAGTTGTCAGGGAAGCATGACGCTCATTGACAGGCATTAAATGACACCGTGGCTCCCAGCGGGGCACCAACAGGCCCTGAAGTTCCAGGATGTGTGAGAATGACAATGGCAACCAGACCTGTGGTGGTGACCATTTCTCAATGTCCACAAAATCAAATCATTGTCGTGTGCCTCTAAAACTAACACAATGTTATATGCAAATTATATCCCAATAATAACAACTCCCCCCGCCCCCCCCAAAAAAAAATCCCCAAACCCTCAAAGACAAGAAAACACCAGAGTCAAGGATGGAATCGTCTCTGTGTTCCACTGCAGGGTACGCTGTCAGTCTGGCTGGGCCTGGGTTGGAGACAGTAGCAAGTGCTTCTGGGTCACCAGGTTAGCCACACACCCAGGCAGTCTGGGCCCTCAGCTTTGAGTGAGGGATTACCTGAAAGAAGCCAGGCTTTCCCGATCACAGAGGGCCTTTGATGGTGTCAGAAATTCCTAGAGGAGGAGGCTTGAGAAGAAAGTAAGAAAAGCTGAACATCTGTTCTCTGTAAAAAGAGTGAGTATGTTCCCTCCACCCCCCAAAAAGTCCACCCCCAGCTCTTTGCTCTCCGGGTCCTCTGGGTAGTTCTCTTGTCCTGGCGTCTGTGAGGCTGAGCAGGTTAACCAGGTGCAAAGAGGCTAACCGAGTGGTTTGTAAACTTGGACATTAGTATTTAAGAAATACTGATGCCTGAGCCCTCCCTGCAGAGGCTATAGTGCCATAGGTGTTAAATAGGGCTGGGCCTCTGTGTGTTTCTGTGAGGACTCCCAGGATATGCCAACGAGTGGGCAGAGCTGACACCATGGGACTGAGGGCCACGCTACAGTGCGGGGGACTGCGGGGACCACCAGTACATAAGACTGAATGCTGCTGGACTTCTATCTTCCACAGAGCAAAATCAGCACTGGTTTCCCACGCACTGCAATGGTTGCTAGGCATTAAAAAAACCTATAAGTATTCTACACTCATTTCAAGGAGAAAATGGGACTTTCTTCTGTCTGTCCCTCCATCACCTTCTCAGTGAGGGGCCTGGCCCGTCACTGGATTGACTGGAGACAGGCAAAAACGGTCCAGGTAGAAGAGGCCACACAGGGGCTCTGGCCTAAAACGTATCCTAAACCCCATATCAGGCCCAGAGCAGACTCAGGAAATAAGTCAAGGTCACATGTGAAGCCTTTGCATAGTGGAGAGGAGGACATTGCATGGAAAGCAAGAGTTCTCTCCTTTCCCTTGCCGACTTTGGATGGGCAGTCTGGGAAAGTCTGTGTGAAGGCCACGCCTGTGACTAAACTAGGAGCTCTTTGTGTCCCAGAACTGTCGCTCCAGCCCCTTTTCTTGGGCAGTAAATAACCCTGGGCTTGGAACAACAAGCCCTGGTGACACATTCACGGTGGCTGTGGGAGGAGCAGAGTCTGGACATCTGAGTGCAAAACTCAGAGCTTGGGGCCTCGTCGGACTCTCCAGACTGAGACTTCCTCACAGCAGAGACTGGCAGCGACCGTGGCCATGGGAGAGTGACCCAGGTCCTAGGAGCAACCAAGGAAAGGAGTAGGTCCTAGAGTGCCTTCTGTGGTGCTCCACTGAGCCCCCAATACAGGGGAGATGCACTCCCCCCACCAGCTGCTGGGAGTACTGATGCTAATGACTGACAGCTGTGTCCGTTGGTGGCCAGGCCTTACCCAGAAAGAAACTGTTATCCACCTCAAGGGGTTTGCTGCTTGGGGTACTGCTCTATTCAGGAACCAGATGTGGCTGTGGCCAGCTAGCTCAGTTGATTAGAGCATCATCCCGATACACCAAGGTTGCAGGATCGATCCCTGGTCAGAGCACACATAAGAATCAATCAACAAATTCATCACTACATGGAACAACAAACCAATGCTTCTCTCTCTCCCTCTCCTTTCTCTTCTTTCTCTTGAAATCAATTTGAAACAAATTTTTAAAAACAACAAAGATTGAGATGGGGTTGTCTTTAGGAGTTTTATTTACTTGCAGCAAATCAAGGAAATAGAGGACTCACATCCCAAATTCTGTCTCCCTGAAGGAAGCTATTACTTACACAGGCTGTTTGGTCAGTAACATGTCGACTTCTTCTTTGCAGTTGGCCACACTTATCCTGCTGGATTAGGTCAAGCTTATCCTCTGCCAAATCCTGCTACATTTTCATATTTAGCAAGAATAGTGTTCAGTAAGATGGGCCCAAACCTTGAGACCTTTGTCCTGTCTGACGGAACTACGCTGCCCCAGGTCATTCCCACTTTCTGGAAATGGCTGAGGCTGGCATCACAGGGGCCGACCCTTCTCCTCAGTCTGGGACACACTGGCTTTGGAGCTTCTTAGAGCACTGGGTGCCTGAGTTGCCCTTACGTGGCTGGGTCAGCTCCTTCTGCTTCTCTGCCCTGCCATCCTCACTTCCTCTTGGGCAGATCTCCTGAGCTGAGCACACTCTCAATAAGCCATCTGCATGTGCCTTGGCTGTTGTGGCTCGTGAGCTGAGCACTAGCATACGAACCCAGGGTCTCCAGTTTATTCTGATCATGCCACAAGCCTGGGCTGAGGGCCAGGTCCCTGGTGGGGGGCACGTGAGAGGCAACCGGTTGATGTTCCTTTCACACACCAATGTTTCTATCCCTCTCTTTCTACCTCCCTTCCCCTCTCTCTAAAAAATAATAAATTGCCCTGGGTGGTGTGGCTTAGTGGATTGAGTGCCGGCCTGTGAACCAAAGGGTCGCTGGTTCGATTCCCATTCAGGGCATGTGCCTGGGTTGTAGGTCAGGTCTTCTATAGAGGGCGCACAAAAGGCAACCACACATTGATGTTTCTCTCCCTCTCTCCCCCTCCTCTAATACAAATAAATAAATAAAATCTTTTAAAAAATAATAAACCATCTGCATGCTACCCTCCATCACAGGGCACTCAAGCCAAGTGACTCTCCTCACAGCCTCTGTTCCCTCTGAGGTCAGCTCTAAGACCAATGGTATTAACCTCACCCTAGAAAAATGACTTGCTTTGTATTTGGGGTGGGGAGAGGTTTTTTTTCAGGTGTAAATCTCTGGCATTTCTTTCCCTTCTGACACTGATGGCCTTCCTAAGGAGACCTGGGGAGGGCCCCTGGGACCACCCATGACTAAAGCTTCAGTGATTCTAGAAATCTGCACCTGAAGTGGCCCAGGAGACAGACTGCAAAGGGATCCCAAAGACCACGAAGGTAGCAGGCTGAAAGGCTGCTGGGAGCAACCATGTGGGATCAACAGATGCTGAGGGAAAGTTGGAAGAGGGTCAAGGAAGAGCAGGCAGAGAACTTGCTTCAGAGAGGAGAGATTTCTGTTTAATTTCCTGGATTAGTTACTTTTAATGGTTTAAAAAAATCCACATTGTTAATTTACTGCTGAGCCTTTGTAATTTGAGAGCTCCGGGCCTTGCAGGGAGGGACGATGGCTGCAGACTTGTGCAGCGTTAGGTCTCATGATGTGAGCATGCCGCGGGAGGCCCCACCTGTGTGTACAATGTGCTTAAAGGATTAGAGCCAACTTGGAAATCATGGTGTGTTTTACCTGGAGTAAGTACCTTATTCTTTAAGCTTCTATTTCCTTGAAGGAGGGGGGCCAGAAATCCATCAGTTCTCTCAGGGAATAGGTGCAGGAGACACCCTGCTGGTGGGATTTCGGGATGGTGTAAGTGCAGGCGGAGGACAGATGTGTTGTTTATATATTTGATGTGAAATATAATTTCAGTACTTGTGAGTTTGATTCAGAGGTGCTGCTGAACGAAGGTGGCGTTTTCAGGGAGATGCAGGTGCTGGGGGGCTGGAGGCAGTTGCAGTGTGAGGGCCCCGGGTGGAGATGAAAGGGACATTCTCAAAGAAGTATTATTATGGTCTACGTGTTCCTGTCAGGGTCTTCAGGAAAGGTAAGTAAACACCCGATGTTCTCTATTTAAACAAAAGATATTCTTGGCCTGGAGCAGGTGATTATTAAACTGAAGACAGAAATTTCTGTCCCCTCCACAGGATTTACGGGGAGCAGAGGTCAGTGCCTTTATAAAAGAATGGCCATTGTCTGCTTCAGCTGGGCCACTGCTGTTGGTGATTTGTCCTCCACAGATCTGTAGGGCAGGAGGAGGGTGGGAGAACATGGTAACGAGAAATATATAAGCTCAATAACTTATGATCCTTAAGAAACAAAACCACACACAGATATGTCTAATACAGACACAGTCCTTTATTTTAAAAACACTCATGTTGCAAAAAGTACATAGAAAAATAAAGTTTGGTCGGGGTAGTTTATTAAACTTCAAGTCATGGGCCTAGATATGCTACAGATTGAAGCAGAGCTTGTTACACATGTAGAGAACCCCAACTAACTTATTAAACAGGATGGAAAACAGGCTGGGGGTGGCATGGTCTGGGGCGCCCTCCAGCTTCCCCTTGGACACCGCACACCAACTCTTCAAATGTTGTTCTGCCAGTTCAGACAGCTGAGTGACTAGTTCCAACGAGGGAAAGGCAAGATGGATGCACAAACCAAGTCATTTTAAACAAAGACTTTTATTTTTTTTTTGCAACACAATACATAGCACAGTTAAATGTTTAATGCTTGCAGAACTGCAGGTTGTAAGAATTAAATTTAGAAGGTGGGGAGAGAAAGGGCACTGAGCAGAGAATGAGCACTGAACACTGTCTCACCAGACATGTGAACAGAAGAAAGAGATTTGGGCTATGCTGCCTTCTACATCCCGAGAAGTGTGAGCAGCACAGGGTATTTTACAATATTTCAACGTGGAGCCCAAACGATAGAAAGTGGGGTGAAACAGGCCAGCTTTCTATCTACTTTGGCAGTTTTGCCACCAACAGTAAATTGGCCCTTTTAATAGGAGGAAATCGAAAGGTTTCTCACTAAAGAGAATTAAGTGATGGGATCAAGAGATTTCCAGGCCTCAGCACCTCATTAGTAGCTGGTTTTCCTCATTCCTATGTCTCCCTCTCCCAGGTCACCTGAGACAACAGGGCGAAAACCGAACAGTGGACACACATCTCCTTTGCACTCTTCTCCTCTCTGAAGTCACAAGGTATAGGCATTAAACACAGTTCCCAAAGCATTTGGACAGATTTTGTTTGTTTTGTAATGGAAGTTACAACGATGTTGTGTTTTGAAAACTGTTTCTTTTTTCTTAGCTTCTTCCTGCAAAGTGCTCTAGGCCCATCGGCTTGATCAAGGACTGGGCTCTCTAATGCCCAGGTCACCTTTTCTTCCCCACCTGCCCCTGAGCCCTCAATTTCCACTGAACAGCTCAACGGTACCAGGTACTGACCCTGCATTTGCACTGTTTTCCCTTGTGTGTGAAAGCCACTCCTCCTACCTCCTCTGCCTGCAGGGATCCCAAAGAATTGTCAGACTTTGAACTGTAACAGCAGCCACCAGAAAGTCCTATAAAAGCAGCAGTGACCTTCTGGAGCTGTCAAATCTTTAAATAGGACTTGGGATTTAATGCTGTGTATTTTTAAAAGAAAAAAAAATAAGAATTGTTAGATACCAAAAAATGCATGTCTTTTGGCCAATTCAGAATCTGGCCTCCCCCCCTTTTTTTAACCCAGGAAAGATAAAGTTTGGGGGGCAAAAATAGACCAGATCTCAGGCTAAATAAGGAAGACATATGTTAGGTGCAGCCAGACTAAAAGTCTGGACTGAAAAGAAGCCATTCATTCTGTGGGTGATTGCTGTGGAAAAGGAACAAAAAATATAAGGAAGGCGTGTAAAGAATTAATTGTGTGATCTGTCATGATGCAGTCCGCATTGCATGACCTGAGAACTCCAGGAGCCTTCTCATTCTAAATTCTCAAGCCCAGGGCAAAAGATCCAGAAGAGGTTTTTTGTTGTTGTTGTTTGTTTGTTTGTTTTTAAATACCTTTTGCTAATAAAATTGCAGTGTCCCCAGCAGCAGTGTGGAGACTTTTCCTTTGGCTTCCATCTTGGACATACGGAGACTCATCTGGCCTAAGCCCACTTCTTACAGTAGTGTTCTGTTTATACAGCTTGTCTTAAACCCACAGTGAGTGCTTCTTGGTCTACTTGGGCCACACTGCAAATACTTAAATTGGTGTACTCTTGAAAAAGGAATAAGAAGCAGCTTATATTTTCATGTCCTCCTACCCATCTCTATAGCCTAAGACAGAGTTCGCTGAGTGTGACCAGTTGTCAGTGAGATCCTCTACTTCCCTCTCTCACAGGGACAAAGACAAACCTTGGTCATATTCCAAAGCCAACGAGGCTTTTGAACTTAAATCTAATTCAGTAGGTGACATCCTTATCTTGGCTGTCTTTTCTCAGGTTTGGTCTTTCGGAGTCATAGCTTGGTTACATCAGAGAACAAAATTACAGGAACGAAATCCTCAGAAGTGCTGTGGACCGCTTGTACAAAATCAAAGTCAAGTGCTGGAAACCACTTGACTTTACCCCTCTCCACTTCAAACAGGTCTCTAAAAGCAAAAATGACCTACGTCATCTGTTGGGGGAACTGTTTGGATACTAAATTATTCACTGGTCCGGATCTTCCCCTGGCCCACCAGTGAAGACTCTGGAATTTCCATGCAAACCTCCAGCAGTTTTGGTCTGCATGCCTCTTGCTCCCCAGCCCTCCCTGGCCCTGGCCCCTCTGGGCTTGTGGAAAGACCGCCTGGGGAAGGCAGTTTTGGATCACACTGTGGGTGGCTGTCGTCTGAGCTGGCAGCTACCAGAAAGCCGGGTGCCAGCTTCCCCAGCAGTACAGGTAGGGGTAGTGAGGATAGCTGTGGTACACGGAGAGGAAGGGGGCCCGGGAGAACCCCTCCTCTTTCAGGGCTGGCAAGGAGGCATGCTTCTCCAGGCCGCCCAGGTCTGAGGTGAGCTGCTTTCGCTTGGTCTTATAGCGTCTGTTCTGGAACCATATTTTCACCTGGGTCTCGGTGAGCTTGAGGTTCCTGGCCAGATGAGCCCTTTCAGGGGCTGACAGGTACTTCTGGTGGCTGAACTTCCTCTCTAATTCGACGACCTGGGTGTGGGAAAAGGCGGCGCGGGAGCGCTTCTGTGGCTGCTTGGGAGCTTGGGGCAAGCTTGGGGAGGTGGCTGAAATGTTTTCACAGTCCAACAGGTAAGTCTCCAAGTGCCTATCTGGAAACAAGAGGGGGAAGAAGGGCAGGGAAGGAAAAAGTTACATGTTAGCAGGGAAGAGGACAGAATTCAGTCTGCCCTTATCTCTTCAGTGAGTGAACAAACAGTGCACTGTCATCTTGGATACATCTCACTTTTTTCGCATGACAAAGAGCTCTCCGAAGTGGGGAGTGAACACATAATTGTACTATGTGTTAGTTTTCTAATAGCCATCAAGAACCCCAAGTAACAGGCGGTTAGTGCAGGAACTTCCTGCTATGTCATTCAGTAGAATGAAGCAGGGGTTCTGGGTATGTGTACTGAGGAGGGGTGGGAGAAAGGAGGCAGGGAAGACACCAAGAAATAAAGTGCCTCGTGAAGAACCCAAGGGCGTTTGGTGTTAACATCCGGGCGGTGAGAGCGGGCTTGTGTGACAGGAGAGGCCGTGAGGGCTACCCAAGCACCTTCTCTGGCTTTGATCCGCCCCCCACACCAACTTTTTTTTTCCCTAAATGAGCCGTTAGGATGCCTCATAAGGAGAGATGGGAAAGGAAGTAAGTCTACTTTAAATGTCCCAACGGTGTTCTATGTCCTGAAGACCAGCGGAACTCCCAGCTTTGTTATTTTACTGCTCCTGTGATTGGGAATCGAGGGGGGGTGTTTGCCGGGCAAATCCTAACGTATTCATATAAGTGATTATTAATTAGTTGCTATACATCAGTTATTGTAGCTGCGGAGAGGTAACATGGGGCTGGCACCGATCGAAAGTCGCAGGGTGGCTGGGTGCCACGGTCGGGGTTCCACCGACTCTGGGGTTACAGTGGCACTGCGTGCGCTCTGGCTTCTGAGCCCGAGAAGCTGGGAGCCAATGGAGCGCGGAGCACCCGGCGGGAGAGTCTGCATCCTGCGCCACCTGGACGCTGGGGCTCAGGGTTAATATCTGTGGCGCGCCCGCGCGGGAGGCAGTGCGGTCCCTCCGCCTGTCGCCGCGGGGCCCCTCAAACCTGCAGCCGGAGCTCCGGGAGGTGCGACTTGGGCCCGCCCTCACGCCCGCGCAGCCTGCAGGAGGTTCGACCTCTGCCGGACCTCACCCCGGCCAGCCCGGCCTCCCAGGCCTCGCGGGTTTACCTGGCTCCGTCTCCGCCGGCGACTCGGCCTCCCAGGGCGCAGCGCCCGGTTGAGGGATCGGATCATCCTTCTGCGCTCCAGCGTCCTCTCTTATCCCCTGCGGCTCCGACTCTGGGTGTCGCCCTGCGGCCCGTAGGTGCGGGGGCCGAAACTGCGGACTGCCTGTGTGGCTGTCCCGCCGCTCGCTGCTGTCCCGCAGGATGTCCTGGATGAGGAAGGAGGTGAGCGGCCTGGCCTGGGTGACCGCCCCCGCCTGCCCGGGCCGCGGCTCCGGAGCCCTGAGCATCCTGCTGGTTCGGCTGCACCCAGGACTCGGACCAGCTGCTGCGCCTGCTGCCGCCGCCCCACTTTCACTTTCCGCCGCCCGCGCGCGCTTATAGCCCTGGGGGCGCGCGCCGCGCCGACTTCCCATTGGCTGCAGAGACCTGGATCGCGCCTCCGATTGGCCGCCCAGTGCTCCAGGTGAGGGGGCGGAAAAGGGGAGGCCTTCGCACAGTCTTGGGTCCCTCTGCCCTAGGAGGTTCCTTCCCAAATTCCTTCTCTTCCCGGCTGTCCTCCTCCGCTATTACGTCCTTGTCCCAGGCTGGTAGTGAAAACCAAAGCGGGTCTCCTCTGACTCAACCCACAACAGTATGTTCAGACGCTTCTGGGGAATAATGATGCAGGAGAGAAATACTCCAACTAGTTCCTACACAATAGATTGTTAACGCATCTATCTTTACTCACAAAAGATGGGTGGGGCAACTACCACCATTTCAGTTTACAGGTGGGAATTCTGGGTGCCCGGTGACAAGGAGAAATTGGTAGCAAAGCTGCATCTGCTGAGGTTCTCAAAGAGGAGTGACAGCGAAGTGCAGTTCCTGACCCCAGGCTGGATTCAGTACTGGACGTTATTGGAGCCACTGATGAAAAGTGCGATAGCAATGACGGATTAAAGTATTGAATTAATGTTAAATTTACTGAAGTTGATAACACCATTGTAAACGAATATTCTTAGAAAATAAACACTAAAGTATGCAGGGACTAGGTCCCACGATGTATTTAACTTACCCGTAACTGGTTCAGAAACAACGATACCAATGGATCCATCTCATATGATAAAGTGAATGGGTTAAAATATTAACAATTGGTGAATCTGGTATGCAGGTGATCTTTTGAACTATTTTTATTTATGCAACTTTTCTGTAGTCCTGGTCTGAGGAAACTTCCATTGGACTTTAAACTTTTAAAAAGGGTAGTTATGTTGTATGGGCAGGCTAGATAGGAAGTAGGTTATTGTGGATGAAGCAGCTTGTGCAATGGGATGGTCTTTCGTAAAGATGATTTTCTTTTCTCGTTTTTCATTTCAAAAAATTTTAAACATTTTCTTTTGAAATAGTTATAGATTCACAGAAATGTGCAAAATTAGTACCCTCAGCCTACTCCAATAATGACATTATATAACTGCACTACAATATAATACCAGGAAATTGACATCAGTACGTTAAATGGCTAGTGATGTTGAATATCTTTTCATGTGCTGCTTTTCCATCCATGCGGACTTAATGGTGGAATATCTGTTCGCTTTTCCATCCATGCGGACTTAATGGTGGAATATCTGTTCAACTCTTTGCACATGTTATAATTAATTTTTTTTATTTTTGCTGTTGAGTTTTAATAGTTCTTTGTATATTCTATGTGCAAACCTTTGTTGAATATATGGAATGCAAATATTTTCTCCTAGTTTGTATCTTGTCTTTTTTTAAAAAAATCTTTTTAACAGGATATTTCACAATACAAAAGTTTTACATTTTGGTAGAGTCCAATTTATAAACTTTTTATTTTACAGATTTTGCTCTTGGTGTCTTGACTGAGAACCTCTTGCTTATCTGTAGGTGCTGAAGATGGTCTCCTGTGTCATCATCTAAAGGTTTTATATTTTACCTTCAAATCCATGACTTATTTCAAATTAATGTTTGTTTATGGTGTGAGGTTTATGTTGAGGTGGCCTCTTTTTACTTTTAAAATTTAGAGCTAGGTGGCATTTCAAATCAGTGGGGGAAATGTGAATTATTTAATAATTAGTACTGCCATTTGGAAAAAATAAAGTTCTATTCTTGTAACAAAATAAATCCCAGATGGCCCCATAATTTAAACCATAAACAGGCACACAGAAAAAAAAAGTTTAATCACACTCATCACTAGGGAAATGCAAATCAAAGCCACACTGAGATGCCCTTTGCCCACCTATCAGATTGACAGAGGCTCAAAAGATGGATGATACCCAGTGTTGGTGGATGGTGGAGGAGTGGTCATTCCCACACCAATCTGGAGGGAAAGTAAATCAGCTTCTTGTATTTGAATGATGGCAAAATCCGTCCAAATTAAAACTGGGCATATTCTTTGACACAAGTATTCCATGCTTAGGGATTTACCCTAGAAACATACAAACACTCATTGTATTGACTTGTGGAAATATTCTCAGTTTGGTCAGAGGCTGATTTGAGTTACAAAAAGAAAAGTTATAGAATGAACCTATTGTGCAATAAAACCACAGTTACAAGTTATCAGTATAATATATTACATTTGAGCATTTTAACATATAGAATATATCTGGAAGGATTTCAGAACCTCAGTTACTGCTGATCAGTGAGATGGAAATAGCAAATTGGAAGTAGGACAGGAAGAAGGGAGAACAAGGGGCATTTCCTTGTACTAGTTTATAATTAAAAAAAATAAAAATTTAGATCTGGATCTGAGCTTGGGCTCCCCTCTCCCACCGCCACCTCCTCAGATCTCAAATGTGCCTTCAGAATGCGGATGCACCCACAGCACTTGCCTTCACTCGCCTTTCCTTTTGTGCTGTGTATTTGGGTGTTTCTGTGGATGGGTCCTCTTCTTCCTTAGACTGAGAGCTCTCTGAGCAGGACTGCATCATCCTCACATTTATATTATCCCTAATACCTGGCATAGTTTTTGGCACCTGGAAGGTACTCAGTAAATGTTTGTTGGCTGGTCATCTGGCTTCAGGTACCACGAGGCATCTCACTGGCTGGCAGCTTTATTTATTCATAAGGGAGCACAGGATCAAGGCAGACCCCAGAGTAAGGTCTGTGCACTTCCCTATGCCGTGTCTTCCCTGTGCTGTGTCTTCCCTGTGCCATGCAGCTTAAACTGGGAGAAATAACCAAGGACAGTCAAGAAGACACAAAAGGGGCTGTAGGGGGACCGCTTTAGATGGAATAGAATTCCAGAGAAGAATATTGCTCCTCCTCCCATGGCTATCCCCTCCCTAATCCCTGTAATATGTGATTGTGCTCTGCCAAAAAACAAGTTGCAGATGAAATTAAAGTTGCTAATCAACTGACCTTGAGTTGAGAAGGTCATTCTGGATTATCCAGATGGCGCTGATATAATCAGCACATCCTTGCCTGTTGAAGAGGTGGCAGAGAGTTGAGTCTGGGGAGCTGAGACACTGAGGGGAGGTTAGGGTGCCGGGAGGTGGGGTAGACACGCCGGCCTTTGCTGGCATCGGAAGTGGCAGGAGGAGCAGAGTGGGAGCCCAGGGATGCCGTGGCCTCTAGAAGCCAGAAGAGGCAAGAAATGGATTCTCCTCCAGAGCCTCTGGAAGGAATACAGCTTTGTTGGCACCTTGACAAAATGGGCCAAAATGTAAGGCCCATTTTGGACTTCTGCCCCTAGAAACTCATACAGGGCATTTACAAAAGATGCAGAAATAAAAGAAGGACTACCAGCTCTGCCCTGATGTGAACTTTGGTCTCTTTAAACATTTTTGAAATGTACATTTTGACCCATAATCTCATCCCTTCATTAAGCTTCTTCTTTGTATACTTTTTTTTTCCAGTAGGATAAATGTAATTTTATATCCTGTTTTCCTTCCAACTTCATATTATATCATCAGCATGTATATGAGTATATTACTCCTCCACATTTTAAAAAAGATTTTATTTATTTATTTTTAGAGAGCGGTGAAGGGAGAGAGAAGGAGAGGGAGAGAAACAATGATGTGCGAGAGATACAGCAACCAGTTGCTTCTTGCACACTCCCAACTGAGCCAGTATAGGCAAGTGCCCTCACGGGAAATTGAACTGGTTACCTTTTGATCCACAGGCCATCACTCAATCCACTGAGCCGGAGCAGCCAGGGTCCCATTACATATTTTAAAAACCACCTAAATCCAAAGACACTTAGAACTATAAGGGACTTTGGGATCATCTAATAAAATTTCTTGTTTTTCTGGCAAAGAATCTAAGATTTACAGACACTACAGAACCATAACTAGAAATGAAGTCCCATAAACCTGTAGTTCAAACATGACCCTGGTGCCCCCTACCCACCCAACCTGCCTCCAGTGCCACCCTCCAGGGTGGGAAGTGGAGGTGCATTTATAGAATGTCCTGTACAAGCATGTTTCAAAATATACCTGGGGTTTATTTTAAGCAATTGCGGTAACACGTGCAGACACAGAAATGACTGTCATAAAGGAAGATGTGTTTATACTCATGGGTCCCTAGAAACAAGTGTCACAACACACTAAGGGGTCACATGGGGCAACCCCAAGTTGGGGAGGAGAAAGGGGAAGGAGTGAACATGGGCACAAGTCTCGCTATGGCTTTTGTGGGGAGGAATGGGCCAGGATAAGCAGGCTGTGATTGGAGAGTTTGGATGTCAGCAGGCTCTGGGCCCTGGGGCCCTCTCCAGTTATCTGGTACCTGGCGCTGGGTGATCTGGGGCAGCGGGAATATTGGCCAGGAGGGAGAGAGCTAGAGAGAGGAGATGGGTGGGAGTGTGGACTCAGGATTCTTTGGTTTGCATAGCAAAGGCTTGCTTTTAGCCATGTTGTTTGCTATTTCTAGGAATTAGTTGACTCTGGCAGACACCAAGACATCCCAGTATCATAAAATACAGAAACTAAACACAACTCATACAAAATGCTCATGAGGCTACATCATTTTCACAGCACACATACTTCTTTTAAAATATGTTTCAAGGCCTCCTGGGGGTTGCCACATCAGGTTTGGGCTTTACATAAAGGTGTTGGGATGTGCATCTCCCAGGAAGGCACTTGGCGTTGGCTCTGCTAATTCAGAAAGACCAAAAGAAAAGAAGAGAAAAAAGAGGAGTCGACCACCACCGCCACCACCACCACAATAAAAAGGGCTATAAGCCTTCTGCCAGCCAACAAGGTTTACAAGACTGCCAAGAAGGTAGCAGCCCCAGTTAATGATGCCCAGATGCAGGCAGGAGAGGCTGAGGGATAACCCCCGGGGTCTAACTCAGTTGGTGGCCCAGCTGCCAGGGTGCACGCCCAGGTGTATGGAGTTAGCTCTCTAGAGGCTTCCTGCTCATGGCCCAGATGAAGGAGCTGGTTGGGGTGTGGCCTTCTTTCTTTTATTTCTCTTCCCCTTGAGACCCTCCAGGCCCAGACCTCCACTTCCTATTCCCAGTCCTAATGGATGTGGATGGGCTTCTGTGAGAGCAGACACACTGATATGCTCGGGGGGAGACTCCTACCATCCTCACTCTAAAACAAGCCACCTTGGCACAGTGCCAGTCCTCCTGACTTGGCTTCCTGGGTGGGAGTGTGGGGTGGGAGAAAACCGCCCTCAGCTCTTGGAAGTTCAGTGATGTTGGAGTTCATACTTGGCCCTTCGTTACCTTTCCAGGTTGGCCTGGGTCATTCAAATGCATTAAAAAGGGTTCATTTGTTCCCCATCCTCATGTCCCCTCTTGCAGTAAAACTGTAGACTGTTTAGCCCATATGGAGAAAGGAATTTTTGGAGATAGCTTCATGGAGTTCAGGGTGTCTTACAATCCCAGAACAGCCAAGAGGAAAGGTTTGCCTTTTTGAAGGAGGACAAGTGGCTAATAGTGTAGGCTCTGGCAGTGGGACTTCGGACAAGTTACTTAACCTTTCTGAGCCTGCCTCAGTTTCCTCATGCAAAATGGATGCAGTAGCACAGAAGAAGGGGTAATTATGTGACACGATGGCGGTGCTAGCTGACACTTTGGGAGATCATTGTGCAATATATGAGTGTGTTAAACCAACACGTTTTATACCCTGAACTGACCCACCAAGAAGGGGGAGAGGAAACTGACAAACAAGTGCGCCCTTGTGACTGGCTCAGTGTAGGTGCTAATCTTCACCGCGACCCACCGGGAATCACTCTTACAGATGAGAAGACAAATGCCCGGAGCCTGAAGGGGCCACGCCCAGGTTCTCACCCTGACCTAAGCTGTCCTGGTTCCTGAGCCAGCACCCTGCTCACCAGGTACACAACTGGGGTGCAGAAGACACCTGGCCCCGGGCCGTCCCGTCACCTCTTACAGGTGCTTTACTCAGCCTGCCCTGCCTCCTTGCTTCTCTCTCCCCTCCTGCAGGAGCATGATCGGCCGAGCCCATGAAAAGAGGGACAATCAAATCATCTCCACAGAGTCAGCCTGGGTCACAGGCCCCTTCCCCGGAGTGGCTCAAAGTACTGGCTCCCCACTGACATTGCTCGGTGCCCTACATTTTCCCAGGTGGCATTTAGGTTAAGATTATTGCCACGTGTTAGTGTGACAATGCTCTGTGTGTTTGGTGACACACTAAGTTACCTCCAGGTACACAATGGCATGGACTAGGCAGACTTTTGTTTTCCAGCTGGTGGTTGGCAGAGTGCAGAGCCACAGGGTATGACAGCTGTGACATGAGACAGGAGGGTGAGGCCCCTGCCCAGAGCCCAGGAAAACTAGTCTGGGGGTGGTGGGGTGGGGATAGCAGCCTGGGTGGCTAGGCCCATGCTCCTCAGGCTCAGAGGTGCAGACAGGTTACCCAGGGACCTTGTTAAAATGCAGGCTCTGCTTTGGTAGGTCTGGCTGGGCCCCGAGAGTCTGACTCCCAACAAATTCCAGGTGCTGCTGCTGCTGGCCCCAGGACCCCCTCCCCTTCTAAGTGGCGAGGAGCTGGGAGCTCTGAACAGAGAGGTCCTGAAGGAGGGACAGAGGCTACTGTGGACCCAGATGATCGACTCCATTTTTTCTTTGAGGGACTCCAGACTTGTATGTGCCTCTACCTGCTGGCCCTTCTTTTTTTCAAAGATTTTATTTATTTATTTTTAGAGAAAGGGGAAGGGAGGGAGAGAAATGTCAGTGTGAGAGAGAAACATCGTCGTATGTAGCCTGGTTGGGGACTGAACCTGCAACCTAGGCATGTGCCCTGACCCTGACTGGAAATCAAACCAGTGACCTTTTGCTTTGTGGGTTGACACCCAACCCACTGAGCCATACTAGTCAGGGCACATGCCTGTGCCCTTTATTTCACTTTGAAATCATTCATGTTTCAAGCCCCATACCTGCTGAAAGGCCCCTCTTCCTCCATCCTGACTCCCTTTCAGAAGGTCTGTTCCAGCCAGCCTATGGACCAAAAGGTTGCCACTTCAGTTCCCCGTCAGAGCACATGCCTGGGTTGTGGCCCAGGTCCTCGATGTTTCTCTCCCTCCCTTTCTCCTCCCTTTCCCCTCTCTCTAAAAAATAAATAAATAAAACCTTTCTTAAAAAAAGAAAAAAGAAATAGGTCTGTTCTTCTAAACTTTGTAGCTGTTCATGCCAGTTTTCCCTGCAGGCCCTTCTGTGCAGCCAAGGGGGTGAGGGTTTGGGAAACTGGGCCAGCAGATACCAGCTCAACCTTATTATGCCCCTCTTCTGTGCTCGTCAGCCAAGAAGAGCCATCAGGGAAGGTTTGTTGGGCGACAGGAACAATGTAAGAGTATTTTGTGACAGTGACCCTGGTCACCTCCACGTGGCCCCCTGCATGGTTGTGCATCTCTGGAGAGCTGAGGCTGTGGGGCTGCACCCACGGGGATTTCCCTGCGTACTAACTGGGTGGCCATGGTCGCTCTGCGCCTGGTCTGCTCGACAGCTTAACAGAGGCCACCAGGGAGACACACTGGGGGTTGTTTGTCTAGAGAAGGAGGCTCTGACCTTCCCACATCTCTCTGCTGCCAGGAGCAATTTGAGACCTACTCTTTCCCATTCCCTCCAGATCTCAGCGTTCCCCACAGAACTGAGCAGGCTGCTGTGAGTGGTGCCCCCAAATGATGGTACCTAGGGCAGCCGATCTATTGAGAAGGGTGTAGAGCCAGTTTCCGGGGAAGGGTGAGTGCCCATCCCTGTGGGTGAGGTGCTAGGGGCTTGGCCTCTGCATGGCTCTGCAGAGACCTGTGACCCCTGTGACAGACAGGGCCTGGGGACCCAGAGAGACTGTCTCACAAGGAAAACTGTCCCCTCTCCAGGTTTTTGTTTCTGTCACATGCCAATGGACATGTTCAGGTGTTTAAAAACACCTGTTCACAGAACAGCCTCTTGTCGGAACCAGCAGGGAGCTGAGTGGCAGGTAGAAACACTCAAGAGTCCGACAAGCATGATGTGGCTTCTTCCCTGGAGACCTGGGACAGGGCAGTTGTTTCTTCCACGACTGATGGGCATAGACCTTTCCTGAAAATTATTTGGGACGACACAGCCACAGACCACGGGGAAGGGAATGAGTCCCTGGGCCAGGGGTCCTGTTTGGCCTGAGGCAAGTCCCGCCTCTGTGGGGGGTCAGGCAGACAAGGCTTGCTGGTGTTTTCAGAGCCCTGGACAGGCAGGGGCCAGCCACCCAGACACAGGGGTGGGGGGCACTGGGGGGTGAGTACAGACCCTGCCGGACCACCCCTAAAGTTCCTGAGGTCTGAAATGCTTTGAGCATCAGCAAGGCCTTTCATCCTGTTCATGTATTTATCCAGATTCCCATCCCCCCATGGGGCTGGGGGAAGGAGGGGGAGGGGAGGGGAGAAGGGAGCGTAATCTGGAAGGCAGGGGGACAAGCCTGAGGGAGAGAGGAAAGTGGCGGGAACCAGGATGAGCTATGGTTTTGCCATGTAACAATTCACAGAGTCGCATGTTACGAGGACTTAACCAATGTTTTAGAAGTGGGGAAACTGAGGTTCAGAGAATCAAAATGACCCATCCAAGGCAACACCTTTGTGACTAAGTTAGAACTTTAACCTATGTCTCTGAATTTGTAGGGTGGTTTTATTTCTATCTCCTAAAACAGGTGATTTTTTAAAAATAAAGTGTTTTAAAGAGTCTAAAAATTCAGAGGTAATTGCTATAATTTACTTTAAAAAAAAGAATGTTTTTTTTTTTTAAATGCTGCAGGCACTGCCAAGGCCCTCATTGTGAGCATGTTGTTTCCGTGACAGCACCATGGACATGTTCAGGCCTTTAAAAACACCTGTTAAGGTAGCCTCTTGTCAGGACCAGGAAGGAGCTGAGTGGTGGGTAGGAAAACTGATGAGTCTGATCAAGCCTGACACAGCTTCTTCCCTGGAGACTGGGACAGGCTGACCCCAGCAGGAGGAGGCTGGGGAGGGTGGGGGCTGAGGGCCGCAGGGGGAGTCGGGGCTGACCAGGGGGTCTAACAGACAGGGCTGGGGGTGAGCCCTGGCCTCTCATACTGAGCTCCATTCCAGGCCCCTGACACTAGGTCCACCGAGCACAAGGGGCCCTGCACATTTCTGATGACCATCTCCATCACACAGGGACAGAGCCATTTGGTGCCATCTGAGTTGTGGGCAGGAGAGAAAGTGTGGAAGGGGTGGCTGAGGATGGGGCCTCCAAGAACAGAAAGGAAGCCTGGTGAGATAACTGGTCTTTTTTTTTTCTTTTTTAAAGTATATTTTATTGATTATGCTATTACAGCTGTCACATTTTTTCTTCCCTTTATCCCCCTCTGCACCCCTTCTCTCCAGCATTCCTCACCCTTAGTTAATGTCCATGGATTGTACATACAAGTTCTTTGGCTTCCCCATTTCCCATATGACTCTTAACCTCCCTCTATTTTGTACCTACCATTTATGCTTCTTATTCCCTCTACCTTTTCCCCCATTCTCTCCCCTCTGGCTCCCTGCTGATAATGCTCCATGTGATCTCCATTTTTGTGATTATGTTCCTATCCTAGTTGTTTGCTTAGTTTGTTTTTGTTTTTGTTTTTTTAGGTTTGGTTGTTGATAGTTGTGAGTTTGTTGTCATTTTACTGTCCACGGTTTTGATCTTCTTTTTCTTTTTTTTTAAATTTCATTTATTTATTTTTAGAGAGGGGAAAGGAGGGGGAGAGAGAGAGAGGGAGAGAAACATCAATGTATGGTTGCCCCTCACATGGCCCCCACCAGGGACCTGGCCCATAGCCCAGGCATGTGCCCTGACTGGGAATTGAACTGGTGACCCTGTGGTTCACAGGCCAGCACTCAGTCCAATAAGCTACACCAGCCAGGACCTGATCTTCTTTTTCTTAGATAAGTCCGTTTAACATTTCATTTAATAAGGGCTTGGTGATTATGAGTCTTTTAACTTGTCCTTATCTGGAAAGCACTTTATCTGACCTTCCATTCTAAATGAAAGCTTTGCTGGATAGAGTAATCTTGGCTGTAGATCCTTGCCTTTCATGACTTAGAATACTTTTTCCAACTCCTTCTTGCCTGCAAGGTTTCTTTTGAGAAATCAGCTGATAGTCTTACAGGAACTCCATTGTAGGTAACTGTCTCCTTTTCTCTTGCTGCTTTTAAGATTTCTCCTTATCTTTAATCTTGGGTAATATAATTATGATGTGCCTTGGTGTGTTCCTCCTTGGCTCCAACTTCTTTGGGACTCTCTGAGCCTCCTGGATTTGCATGTCTATTTCCTTTGCCAGATTGGCAAAGTTTTTCTTCATTATTTGTTCAAATAAGTTTCCAATTCCTTGTTCTTCTTTTTCTCCTTCTGGCACCCTTATGATTCAGATGTTGGCATGTTTAAAGTTGTCCCAGAGGTTCCTAAGCCTCTCCTCATTTTTTTGAATTGTTTCTTCATTCCGTTCCATTTGAATGTTTATTTCTTCCTTTGTCCCAAATTGTTGATTTGAGTCCCAGTTTTCTTCCCTTCACTGTTGCTTCCTTGTATAGCTTTCTTTATGTCTCCTTCACTTCTTACTTTATTTTGTGACCACAGTCAATCATTTCTGTGAGCATCCTGATTACCAGTGTTTTGAACTCTGCATCTGATAGGTTGTCTATCTCCTCATCGCTTAGTTCTTCTTCTGGAGTTTTGATCTGTTCTTTCATTTGGGCCATATTTCTTTGTCTTCATATTTGTTATGTTGTGAGGGGTGGAGCCTTAGGTATTTGCCAGGGTGGGGCAACCCACATTGCTGCGTTGTCACACTGTATATTGGGGAGGGATCAGAGAGGGAACAATGCTGCTTGCTCGGCTCTTGCCCCATTTTCAATCACTTTTCCTGCTTCCCACAGGCAGAATGTGCCCCTTCAGGTGCTGCTCTGGTGCTGATTCCTGGGTGGGTGGGTTTGTGTATGTTCTAGGACCTTATGGGCCCCTCCAGTGGACTCTTCTGTGAGCCTGGGAGTTTCTCCTGTCACTGCAACCCCCACAGGTTTTTATAGCTAGAGGTTTTGATGCTTCAGTTTCTCCTACTGGAACCCTAGGTTGGGCAGTCTGTCTCACTCCCCAGTTATCCCTTCTGGCTTATCTGCACACAGATGGACCCCTGGTCTGCCAGCTGCTGCCTTGCTGCATGTTCTCTCTGCCCAGGCTGCCCGTATCCTCCCCTCCTACTGGTCTGGATGAATACTTCTTCTTTAACTTCTTGGTTGTCAGACTTCTGTACAGTTTGATTTTCTGGCAGTTCTGGTTGTCTTTGTTTTTAAATTGGTCATTATCCTATTTTTGGTTGTGCAAGGAGCCAAAGTGTATCTACCTATACCTCCATCTTGGCTGGAAGTCTCAAGATACCTGGTCTTGAAGGACAGGCTTAGCCACCTCATCCAGTGTGAGGGCTCAGTGCCCAACCCTTTCAGTGTGACCTAGCATTTCATGGGGACTCTGTGAAACAGGTCTTTCTAAACCAGTGAATCTCAGCAACACAGAGTATCTTGACATCAAAACCATGGTCACTGACACTTACTGAACACCTAAAATATGTTGTTTAAAGTATTTTCCTTATAGTAACTCAGTCCTCACAAGAACCTTATGGCTAGATACAACTGTACCCCACTTTACAGAAAAAAAAGCTGAGGCACAGACAGGTTCCTAACATTGCTGCAGCCACTCAGCTAATATGTGACAAAGCCAAGATGCATACCAAGCGGGCTGGCCCAGATTTGGCTTGTCCAACAAATTGGTAATGCCACTTTTTGCTTGTGTCACTTCTGCCTGGGTCCCTACAGAGGAAACAATACCACATACTCAAGGCATGAGCAGAAATTGTCCCTGGAATCAGCATGTGACACACATTGGGAGGAGAAGGATGACAGAACAGGGGGTGACAGAACATGCTGCCTGCCTGCCTGCCCACATGGAGCTCCAAGTCCCACTGGGAAACAAGACACATGCAAAAAACAGCCTCCCTCTCATGTGTCTCTGAGCTTGCCCATCAGAAGGCAGCAATGTAGATCACATAGCATAAGCATGTATTTATATGTGGGATATAAAATGCGGAGAAATGCTCTGCACTCTCCTGGGGAGCGTTACCTTGGAAAGAATCAGGAGGGACGGTGGGGAGGGGCTTTTGTTGAATCTGCACAGCTCTATGTCTTTAAGGGTATATCTTCAGCAGACAACAAATAGTCACAACAAATAAACATTCTTAACCTTGTTAATCTCTGGGGATGTCCAAGTACAAGACCTGGTCCTGGTCCGTGAGGAGTTTATACCCTCATTGAAGAGACAGGCATCTTCAGGAAAAGACAATGAACTTGAAGAGGGTCATAAGCCCTAGGTGTCAAATCACAGTGGACAATGAGCACTGTGGGAATTTCTAGCCACAAAATTAGAACAGTGGACTGGAATATACTATTATTGTTATGTTAATATAATACATAATTACATATTAGTATGTTAGTAGCAGAATCTTTTGCAGATGAGATTTTACATGGACAGCACATACATGACAGGCAAACACAGATCTGCAGCTGCAGAGCAGAGGCAAGGACGACGACTTCCATCTCCCTGGGTAGGGGTGCGAGGAGCTAGGGACCTGCCCCTGCGCACACACTCAGCATTCATTTGTTTACCCCAGTGTTGTTCCATGTTTCAGAAGCTGGTTTGCAAATCACTAGATAAGGAGCCTCTTCAATTCACTTTCAAACACTGATTGATTCAGGATAGAAGACTTCACGGAGGAGGCAGGCCTTCAGAGGGGCCCAGACACATGGCGGGGGGCATTAGAGCAGGTGGAGAGGAAGAGGAAAGGGAGCAGCCTCGACAGCCACATTGAGAGTTTATACACAGCAGGCCACCTGGAGGCTCTAGCGGGTTTGGAGCAGAGAGAAGTAATATGGTCACATTTGTGTTTAGAAAACAGTGCCGGCGGAAATGATGACAGATTGCACACAGGGAGTCAGGACGCTAGTTCTGAGGTTACCCAGGGCTGCCAGAGTAAGGCAAGAGCAGGTGGGCCTGTGCAGCAGATGGTGCAAAGGAAATGCTGGTAGGGGGCTACAGCATGGGCTTTGGGCTCCAAGAGGCCAAGTTTAAATCCCAGTTCTGCCACTTTCAAGGTGCCTGGCCTAAGTTACCTCCTCTGATAAGAGGCAGGGATAACAGCTGGTCACTGGGAAGACATGTCCTGTGGATTGAATGGGGTTGTATATGTGAAGTATCAGTGTCAAGATCAAGGAGAGCCACAGCCAACATTGTCCCTGATGCTCCAGTGGGTCATGTCACTTTCCCCACCAGGACAGAATGAGGAGGCTACAGGCCAGGTCTCTGGCCAGTGCACCCTCACCACACTTTCTAAACACTTTCACTGTCGACCTTGAAGCTGCGAGATGCTGGAGGAGCAAGAGGCAATGTGTGTGAAGTCAACTTCTGCTGGGACAGCATCATTAGATGAATTCTGGATTTACTACATCTGGATACGCAGTTGTCCCGCAGGCTGGGACTCCATGCCTTCACTGTGGGGGCCGAGCTGTGGGGAGGTGCTGAGGGGGAAGAGAAGCAGGCATCCCAGGAGCAGAGCCATCTGTGAATGGTGTAGAGCCCAAGGGAGTCCTGGGGTGTGTGCTCCCTGCCTACCACTTGTACACAGAAGGGTGGGCAGGCCAAAACAAGGCTAGGGCAGTTGGCAGAGGACAGCTGCTGGCTTAGAGGCCTGTGTGAATGGCATCAGAGTATTGCCAGCTACCCCAGGGAGAGTGGGTATGTGTGCATGCTGAGACCCATAGTTACGGCCTGCTGTTTGTGCACATCAGCCTCTGATGATTTTCATCTTCCCAGGTGGAGTCAGGTAACTTCTTCTCTTACACCCCACTGTGTCACCAGTTGCTACTGCATGTAGCCTGGGAGCAAGCCTACAGGTGCACCCCAGCCTGGCCCTGCTCTGTGGGTTGGGAGGAAAGTGCTCTATCAAGCAGGAGGTACAAAAGCCCAAGAGTGGGATTGCCTCATTTCTTCACCTCTAGATTAAGAGATGCTGCTGTTAAAGGGCCAGGTTTGATGGGATTGCACCAGAGAACAGCAGAAGTCCCACAGTCCACAAGGACACAAATCAGAGACAAATTCTACCTCTCCAAGACAGGTCACACAACATGAAGGTAGCACTAGTGGTGGGCCTTCTGCTGCAGGCTGTCTCAGATGCCCCTGTTTTCCATTTGTTGTCTCAGAGATGATAACATGACCCCCAGAGACAGAAGGAGACCTATTCCTGGGAGGATCAGTCTGGGTCACTTTAAGTTTATGGCATGTTGGACACATGGAGGTGCCTTCCTCACAGCACAGCTGAGGCTGAGAGAGTGCAAACACTGTCCCAGAAGTCCTGCTCTTCTCAGAGCCTCCTGATGCACACACACGAGGCTTCCCAGCACAGGAATCCCACAGGGGCAGAATAGCCCTCATGGAGGAGGTATTTAACAGCTGAGGTTGACTTTTCCAAAAAATATCCCTCCTTGCCATCTTACCTGGTGCTCACTGCACCTACCAGGAGGAGGAGCTGACCTCCAGCTGGAGCTGGCAGGAGAATGCCCTTTTCTCTCTGGCTCTGAAGTGGGAAGCACCTGATTCTGGGTGGCTGTGGATGTGGCTTCAGCCAGCCTGAGACAGTGCAGACAGTGATGCTGACCGTGCAGAGAAGAGCACAACTGAGAGGCGGTAGAGGGATGCAGGATGACCCCCAGTTTCACCCAGTCTCACTGCAGCTTTGCTGCCATGCAGCTACATGGGCCTTGAAGATTTTTGCTGATGCTGGGGTGAGTTGGCTTCCTGTCACTCACACCCCAGAGAGTCACAGTTAACCAGTGCTTTAACTAACCCTATTTTACCCAAGGTGAACATGAAGCCAGGAGAGAGGAAGCAACTCACCTTCCATCTCGGAGCTGATCAGTGGCAGGACTGACCCAGAGCCTGGCAGATTCCGGGGCGTCAGTTTTCAAAGTAGTCCTCAACTCAGGACCCATTCAGAACCTCTGCTCTCCATCAAGAGCAGTTCCATGTGAAGGAACCAATCAGATTAGATCCCTTTTTCTTCAGAGTGTTTGAGCAAGAGCCGGGACAGCAGGTGTAAGGGAGGGCTGGGTGGCAGCTAATTCATTAGCCATGTTACTTTACCAGCCCTCCAGAGTTGATCTTCTACACCAGTTATAGTTTAGATGCACAAGTTCAAACCAGGATGGAGGATTTGTAAACAGGGTCAGTGGGCTTATATTTAGACTCTAACTTACAATCTGTGTAACCTTGGGTAGGGCCCTCACTTTCCCTCATTTCTTTGGCTGTGTGAAAATAAACCTCACATACAGCAATAAATGAGACAGCATTTATGCAGGACGTGATGTGCTGGAAAGCAAGCCTTGCATCTTGTGGCCACCAGCATCACCAGCGTCACCATTAGTATTTGTCACACAGAAACCATGACCAACCTCCATGGTGTCTAAGGAGGTCTTAATCGACTGATTCACTGTCTCCCTCTGTCCACGCCCAGCTGTTGGTATCCAAACTGGAAGGCAAAGGACCTGACCTGAAAAAGAACTCTGAAACATTGCTCAAAGCCTAAAGCAAGAGCTCTGGGTGGAGTCCCAAGGAATATGGGGAATTCTCTTTTTACCTATTGTGGGAACTGGGGCAATGGTGTCCCCTGGTTGGTAGTTGAAGTTCTAGAAGAAATGGCTGTGGGCTACACCCTCTGTGCCTTGGTCTCCAACTCGAGTGTTCTGGGGTTGCAGGCAATGCTTTCATGTGCTGTGTCTGAAGGACTGACTCTGAATGCAGGTGTCCCTGGGTGGACAGCAGGCCCCACAGGAGTCTCTGTGACTGTGGACATCTCAAACATCTGAAGGTGCTTGCTGGGCCACACCTTTCCCCTGGGACGACTGTCCTTGAGGTTGGGATGGAAATGTCTGGGCCAGAAAGACAGCACAGTCAATCAGAGGGCACACGCTGGATGCTCAGTCATGAGCAAACATGACTATGTGCATAGGTGGTTAAATAACAATAAGGAATAACAGCCTACAGTACATATGAAATGAAAAATAGGATATAATGGAACGTCAATGAAATTTGGAGGCTCAATTCTACCTCTGATTTTTTTTTCAGATTTTATTTATTTATTTTAGAGAGAGGGGAAGAGAAGGAGAAAGAGAGGGAGGAAACATTGATATGAGAAACATCCATGAGTTGCCTCCTGCACATGTCCTGACCAGGGATCAAATCCACATCCCAGGCATGTGCCCTGACCAGGGATTGAACCAATCCCACAATACACTTTGTGGGTTGATGCCCAACACTGAGCCACACATCAGGGCTCTACCTCTGCTTGTAGTGGTGGTGATTTTGGATATGTTTCTCAATCACTCTTAGCCTCAGGTTCCTATTTGGAGCTTGTTGGACTCCTTAGACCCTGGAATTTAGAAAGTGATTATGGTGATTCAATGATACACTGCAAGTCAGGCACCAAGCACTGAACGTGAGTTTCATAAACACATGCTGTGTTTTTCTACCCTCTGACTAGCCATCTCTTCAAACTTGTCCTGCACTGTTCCTCCAATGGTCCCACTCAACTAGGCCATTATATTAACACTCACAGAGCACTTCTTACCTGCCTGCATTGCTGTGCTCTGGACAAGGCAGTGGAAGAAGGGAGGGGTAAAAAAAGAAATTGACGAGGGGCAGTGAGAAGATGGAAGACCCTGAACTTCCAAGAACTCTTGGTGGAAATGGAAATGAACACAACCACTTGGATAAATAGTGGGATCTACTAGAGTAGGCCGTATGCATACTTCATGACCCAAATTTCCACTTCTGGAATCTGCCCAACAAAAATGTGCTCATGTAGTCACTGAAAGACATGTGCCAGATTGTTCAGGACAGTAGTCACTGCAATAGTTTCCGAGAGGAAGCAGCCCAAATGTCCACCCAGAGCTGAGAATGCAAATCCCCTGGGGTGGGTTCATGCCACGAAAAGCTGAACAGCAAGAGGAATTGAACAAACTGCTACCACACAACACAAGTGTGTCTCACAAACGTAACGTTGAGTGAAGGAAACCAGGCAAAAGACTACGTATACTCCATAGGATTCCATTTAGGTGAAGTTCAAAAACAGGCTAATCTATGGTGTTAGAAGTCAAGCTAGTAGTTTTCCTTAGAGCAGGTGACAAGAGGGTACAAGAGACCTGGTGGGGTTGGGGGGCACAGCGTTAACATTCTGTTTCATGATTTGGGTACTGATGACATGAGAAATTCACTTTGTGGAATTTAATTTGGGTCTACATAAACTATATATCACGGGTGGCAAACTCAAGGCCCAAGGGCTGAATCCGGTCCTCTACCTTGTTTTATCCAGCCCAACACCTTGTTTTTACCTGGTGGCAGAAACCCGGAGAGCACAGAGCTCTCATTTAACTGTTAAGGAGTAGTTACATTTATACAGCCCTAAAATTACATTTGGCCCTTTGAAGGCAACCGTGAGGCTGATGTGGCCCTTGGTGAAAATGAGTTTGACACCCCTGCTATATATGATACAGTGTATTTTGCCATGTATAGTGTACACCCATGTTTTTGGCCCAAAATTTCAGGAAAAAAATCTTTTATTTTAATTTCTTAACTATATTTTTCAGCACCATCTATCTTATTAAGTGGATAGCAATCAGCACCATCTATCTTACTCTGTGGGCAACAGTACATTGCTGTTCATTTCATTTCATTGAATCATTGGCCTAGACTGCTTTCCTTACCAGTTTATCATAAGTTCAACCAAACTGATTATCATACACCAGGATGTTATTTTGCATCCAGATATCATTATTGCTTTCTAGAGTTACACTTTTAACACATAAACATAAGTAAAAGAATTAAAAACATTTATATAGATACAGAATTAGTGCTACCTATGTATAATGTGCATCCTTGTTTTTCCTTAAAAAATTTGGGCAAAAAAAAAGCACATTATACATGGCAAAATACGGTACATTATATGCTGTAACTTTAATACAAATTTGTAAAAATAAAGAAAATTGGATGAAATGCATTTCTTCAGTCAAGAGAACTGTGGTCTCGCTGGGGAGTAATTACAGAAACAACCAGCTGCAATCCAGGAGTGACATGTGTGCTGAACAGGGGACAAACCAGGAGCTGCGAGAGCCCAGAACCTGCTGACGGGAGACCCTGGCTCATCGCTCAGGGGAGGCTTCCCCCAGGAGGGTGGCCTGGAGCTGGGGCTCAGGGACAAGAAGGGGAGCCACGCCTAGCTCAGCCAGGAGAGCTGAATGGCTGGCAGGAGGGAGGCACATGGGAAGATCCAGCAGGAAATAGCTGCAAATGTGGATAAGAGTCAAATTCTGGAGGCTCTCAGGTGTCAGGTTAAAGAATGGACTGTGTTTTGAAAGTGTCTTCATCAAGGAAAAAGAATACTTTCCTTTTTTTTTTTTTTAATCCTATGGCAGCACGAGAAATGGCCTGGAGAGAAGGGAGTAGAGGCAGGGGACCACTAGAAGGCAACTGTGCATGATCTAGAGAGATGGTGCCTGGACCTGGTAGCAGTGGGAGTGTAAACTAGGGCAGGTGGGGGATAGAAGAGAGTGAACAGTGGAGTGCCAGCTTGGGTCGCAAGCAGGATGGAGCAGTGTGCACAGGAGAGGGGATGTGGAAAGTGGAGTAGGTTTGGCAGGAGATAGGTAGAGAGAGATGGGCTCAGTTTTAGGTTGACTTGTCTATCTGGGTAATATGCAAGTAGATCCAGGAAGGAGCAGGCAGTTCAGATCAGATCAAGAAGTCAGGATAGAGGATGGAGCTGTAGGTATGGGATTTCAGAGATGCTTGCGTAGAAATGATAGTTTAGTCTCAGACCAGGTGACATTGGCTGGGGAGAAGGCAGACGAGTGGAACACTGGGACTGTGGACACATCTAGACTGCTGCCTTCAGTGTAACCTCATAGAGTCCTTGGTCCCCATGCACTTTGGACCACATCCCTATGTGCCCCCAGCCTTCCCCTCCACCCATCAAAATCCATTCACCCTTCTGGGGCTTTGTCTCAAGTCCTTTCTGTTTGATGGTGCTTTTCCAGATCACTTTGGCCTGATTTATTTCTCCTTTTTTAAATCATCTATTGTATTTGCATCAGCTGGTCTTCTAATTGCCTTCCCGTGTCTTTTGTTAGTTGAGATATATGTTCAGCTGCCACAACAAAGCCCAAACTAACAGTGGCTTAAACAAGACAAACATTTATTTTTCTCTCATATACTATTTGGAGTGGAAGCAGAGCAGAGCTGATTAGGTGATTTTATAGTGCTGGGGACCTAGGTTTCTTCCATCCTGTTGCTTTGTTCTAAGATAGCTGCTATTGCTCCCACCATTTCAGCTGTATTCCAGCCAGTAAGCAGTGGAAAGTGAAGGAAAGTGAAGAGAAGGTTGCTGCAATTTAAGGCTAGGTCCTGAAAGTTACACACATAGCACTTCTGGTTACATCCCTTTAGCTAGAACTGACTTGGCTACCCTTAAGCTGCAAGGGAGTCTGGGAAATATAATCTTTCACTGGAAGGCTGTATGCTTGACTAAAACTCTGGGGTTCTATTACTAAAGGGGGGAGAAAGGGGGAGATGGATATTGGATGATAGCTAGACGTCTCTGCCACATGTCTCTGCTTTATAAGCATCTTCTGGGTAGAAACCATACGTGTAGATGCTCAGTGAACTGAAGGAGTGATTTTTATGTTTGCTGCACCTTTTATAGTTTGTCCTATAGCATATTTGGCTGTGTAGGAGCTTGTCATACTCCTGGTTTTATAAACTTCTTGAGGACAAGGACTTTGTCTTATGCATGCTTGTGTCTTTCTGATCCCATGAATATTTTTAAAAATAATACTGGTCTTATATTCCTCCTGTGCAATGATCAATGCACTGCTCCTCAATACTTGCTAATTAAAGTTAAGCTGACCCACAGGAGAATGGCTGGAAGAACGCCATGCCCATAACTGCTGGCTGACAGAAATTCTTGGGGTCCCGTTATCAGGCTCAGCCCTGCCAGAATCCAGATCCCTATCCACATATAAGAGGACTTTTTGTTCAGAGGATTCTGACCACCAAGGAGCCAGGTGGGAGCCAGTGGGTCTTTAATGCAGACTTTGTGGTTTCCTTCCATGCGAGGAAGCCAGACAGTGACCCCTTACTCATTCGACCAATCAACACATGGGAGCAGGGGTGCTGGACCCCTGCTCCACGACAGGAACAGGGTGTGTTGGGAATGCAGTGGGGTCTGAGAGACATGAGGCTGAATGTTAGGAAAGGACAACAGGGACGGAGAGTAAATGCATTGTGATAAGGATGTCCAAGCTGGTCCAGGAGCAGATTCTGGAGGGACCTAAGCCATAGAGAACATTCAGGGGAGGCACTAGGGGGCCCAGAGATGGGAGCTATCAAAGGAAACACTCATCCTTGGTCCACTCAAGTCCTAACTTTGGATTCCAATTGCCTAGATCCTAGGGTTGCAGGCAATTAAACTGGGCCGGAGATAGAAGGAAGAAGGAAGTGGGGTGCATGGATGGGAAGAAACTGGACTTGACTGAGACTGGCTTACAAGGAAGGCCCCGTCGGGACTTCCTTAGAAAGCGCTCTGAGGCTTGCTGCCAGGCTGCTGCTGCACATATCTGCTTTTCTTAGAGTGGAATCTGGACTGTGTCACAAAGACCACAGCTTGCTCTTGGGCTGAGGGGTGGGGGGACTGGCTGGAGTCTAAACAGAGTCAGGGAGGAAGCAGAGAGACTTCCCACGAAGCTCTCCCTGTGGTGGGGGAGGTGAACTGCTGAGGACAAACAGCTCAGGGCTGAATCTTCCCCACTCTCAAGAGTGGGCCTGCTGAAAGTGTGCATCAGTCGGGGTCTCCAGGGGTTCAAAGTGCAGAGGAAAACAGACTCAAATGGGAAAACATAGACTCAAATGGGCAAGAGGGATGCAAAAGCCAGAGTTGTTAAATACTCTGTTTGCTCCCCCATACCTGAAGGTACTGTTGTATCTCTCCCAGCCTCCAGCCAGCCTCTCTGGCATCTTGGTTCCTATGCATCCCCTGCGGGTGCTTTCCAGAAAGTTTCCACCCCTCCCTCTCAGGCATCTTCCCCTCTGGTAATAAAGAACACGGTGTCTCTCAAGGCTCACCGGATTTATGTGAGGTCTTGAACTTCCTGTTGAGTGTTCAGTGGAAGTGACCCATGGCCAGAGAGGCAAAGGGCCTGGGGTCTTGTCCCAGTTCTGGCCTTTGGACCCTGCTGAGGATGGGGACCATAATAGACTCTGTCTCAGATGGAGGTGGTGAGTATGCAGTGAAATCAGGTGGAAGCTAAAAGGCTGTGCCCAGGTAAGTCTGCTTGCTGTAGAAACAGAAACCTGTCAGGTTGGAGCCTCGCCCTACAGGTCAGTTCAGGGAGGCCAGCACACACTCCAGCCCAAGAACACAGCTGTCCCTGTGGGAAAGGTAAAGCTAGCAGCATTCTGTGTTATAGTCCCTACTGGAAACTACCGGCACTTTCAGTTAATGCACACACCGAGGCACACACATTCAATGGGGTACAGTGTAGCAATGAAAAGGGGCGAACTGAAGCTCCACACAAACACAATCTCACAAAGCTGAATAAAGAAGCAAGTCGTGGATATGTAACATTCACAACCAGGCAAAATTAAACTGTATCATTAGGGGATGTGCCTATCAGGGTAAATCCATAGAGAGAAGCCTATAAATTATTATTTCAGAAGTCAAAATAGCTGGTATCTTTTGAGGGGAAGGAAGGAAAAGGAGTTTGCTTTCTAGAAAGGGCATGGGGAGAGGGGTGCTGGGGAGTGGGCACCCTGCTTCTTGCCTTGAGAGGGGTTAGAGCGGTGTTCACTTCACCATCATTCTTTAAACTGTGCCTATGGTTAATGTAGTCTTGTGGTTGTATAATCTATGCTACTGCATTTTAAAAGATAAAGGCATCTGATAAAGCCACCCAAAATTAGAATAATAGGTGAGAGCTCCACCCCCTCAATTTTGTAAATCAGGAACTGTAGCCCAGAGAGGTTACAAGGCTTGCTCAAGGTCACACAGTGAGTCACCAGTGGAACCTGGATGACGTGAGGTCCAGCAGCTCCTGGCTCCGTGTTCCTTCACCACCTGCCATCTCTCTGAAGAAGCCTCTTTAGGGGAAGGTGATGGGGGTGGGGCGGGGCACAGCTTTGCTGCCTGGGAGTTCCATTGTTTTGTCAAAAAGAAAAAAGACAAGTTAGTGGGCTAATATACTAAAGAGCAGGTATAAACTCAGGATTGTAAACATTTTTCAAATGGAATTTTAAAAGATTTAAGCATGTCCCCCCTCCCCAAAGTTACATCATTACAATGATAAAATTACAAAAAAAATAAGTACCAGAAATCTCTGGCAATTCTGAAATCTAGAGTTCCATGACTGCTCTGCCTGATTTGCAGATGGAATGGGGTGAGACTGGCCTGAAGGGGCTGGGAGGGGGGAAAGGAAGGACAGGGAGCCAGGAAGTCTGCAATTTTATTGACTTATCCACCTGGCCTAGGTGAGACCCCTAGCCCTGGGACAGTCCCAAAAGGAACCTCTGCTATCTCTCTGAGAGCTTTTTTGTTTTGTTTAGAGGTCAATTACTTCCCATTTGGGGAACTCGTGAACATTAAGAGGTGACTGGAGTGACGGGCCTGAACGATGCAGATAAGAGGCTGATGGCTTACAGAGCCTGGTGAAAGCTGTGGTGGAGGAGACGCACACAAAAGGGGGCAGCTTTCAGTGCAGAGGGGAGATTACAGGACGGAAGATGGGCAGCCGGGCTTGGGGAGCGAGCGGGAGAGGGCGGGAATGCGTTTCAAAGTGATCCTGACAGGCAGATGGGGGGAGACGAGAGAGGAGAGTTCTCCTTTTGTTTTCTTTCCTTTTGTCCCGTGAATCTCAAACTTCCAAGCTCCCCTCAACAAAAATCCACATGGAGTGCACTTGTACAAGATTTTTTTATAGGTTCATTTATTTTGTTTTGTTCAGACTGTCAAATATAGATGCTACAATAATCCGGAGGGACAAACAGACAATGTCGCAGGTCAACAGAACATTTAAAGTGATCTCAGGTGGACATAAAAACAACACCCGCTCTAGCCTATAATGCCCCACCTTCAGCCAACTAAATACAACTTACAAATTCCCAAGAGCTAGCCTTGAATTGCATTCAGACCGCCTTAAAAGACCGCCTTAAAAGACAACTCTGGCTTCAGCATGTGCCCATTCACTTTGCTGCATCCCTGAGCCCCAGACCTTCCCAGGAACTCGGCCAGGCAATGGCGCCATTTGGCCCTTCATCACCAGGCTCAGTCCAGCCCCTCTGAGCGCCTTCTCCGAGCACCCCGCAAACACCAGATTTTCTTTCTTCCTAGAGAGCTCATTGTCTGCCTATTTGACAGGCAGCATATACCACCTTGTATTTTTAGATACCTTTCTCTTGTCAGTCTCTGGTATCCAATTAGATAATAAATTCCTTAAGGCGACAGCCAAATCTTATTTTCTCTTGTGTCCCTAGCGGAAATGTTCAGTGATGACTGAGTTACTGATGATGAGACTAAGCCTCTTTCTCCTTCGCTCGCAGCCTCGCTCAAAGCGGCGCATGTCAGGGGACTGCTCACTGGGTCCGAAGCCGGTGGGAGGGTGAAGGGAGTGCATGTATTAACGCTCTACTCTGTGCCAAGTCCTTTGCTAGATCCACACTGTGATGGCCTGCATTTCCACGGTCAGGCCCTTACCCAAAGGACAGCAACAAAGGGCTTGAAACTTAATGTACAGTATTTTAGATTCTTGGGAGAATGTCATGCAAGTCAATAAGTGAAAGGAGAGAAAGCAAAAGGAGAAAAAAAATGTAAGGAAATGGTAGTAAAGGAAAAATATAAACAATTACTCGCATTCCTAGGTTAAACATATAAACTTTAAGAGATGGAAGCTGTGTAAAAAAGGCACCGTCGACAAGGGACCAAGCAGTCTCCCTCACCCCCCATGTCGGGAAGAACAACCAGGGCACATTCGAAAATTCGGAGGTGCTAGGCCACTGCATTTCAATTAAACATTAGAATTTATTAAATATACAACTTAACTTTTGACAAGGTAGTGGTCCAGGGGGTGAAGAACCAGAGTTTTCATTGACAAAATATGTTATTTTAGAAATCCTGATTATTCTACTAGCGCCTGCTGAAGACAAACGTTCCTGTCAATAAAATGAGTTTCTTTTCAGTCTTCAGTCTGCATGACTCCAGACGTATTTGGGTCTGAGAGTCCTAATTTCCCCCACTGTTCAGGCTCCATACCCCTCCCGTTAGGACTCAAGGCCAAGTGGAGGCCTCCTTTCCAGATTGGAACTTAGAAACCTGCTGTGCTCCGAGAGAGAACCGCAGAAGAAGAGGGAGGGAGGACATCAGGGACCTCCACTCCGCGGCCAAACCCGGCAGGTCTCCCTAGGGAGTCTGTGTGTACTGAGGGCTCAGGACTTCCGGGCCTCGTTTTTTACTTAAATTCAAAGTTGTTCCGAGGTAACCGACAGGTGGGTAAATTCTAATAGACTACACACATGCGAACACAAACATGTTATGTTTCGTATAGAAACATGTTATGTTTCCCTAAGATTCTGACCTGTGATCAAATGCACCGACATGGAGGGAAGAACCGGAGGGTACTTCGTGGAGAGCAAGTGTGACCCCAGAAAAGAGCGCTCCACTGGCTAATCTGGAGTCTCCAGGGGTCGCAGACGGGAGGGGGGGTCAAACCCCTGGGTCCTCCTTTTCCTGGCTGGCTCTTCATCCCCCTCCCCTCACCCGACCCTTTTTTCTCATCCTTCCCCCACCTGTTGCCCTTAATTGGAGGATCGAGGCTTTCTAGCGCACCCGTCCTTCATAGTCTCCTCTAAATGCCCAGGGCTGTAGCACCCAAATTAAAGAACGTCCCAGTCCCGTAGGTTTGACACCCGAAGTCACCTGCCTTAGCATTGCCCTGCCACCCTCGCCTTTGCTCCTCCCTCCAGCGCAGCTTGGAGGGCGGCTGGCGAAGGCCCCGTGTTCTGTCTCTGAGAGGAAGAAGGTTCCTAGGCCTTCAGCCGGAAGGCTCGTAGGGGGCGATTCACAGTCCCAGGAGTCGCTCAAGGGAGAAGTGCCATTGGGTCGCCTCTTCCCCCCAATGCGGCATCCCATCTTCTCTGCCTCTCCCGGTTGGCGGAAAGCTGGGTCGGAGCACCTGGCTTTGGTGGGTGTGTCTGAGCCAGGGTGCCTCACCAGGCCGGGACACCCTGCAGTGTGGCGGGCAAATGGCCCTGCGGACTGACGCTCGGGCCATCCCCTCCGAGGCCCGTGCTGCTCAGGGGCGCAGGTGGTGCGGGGCCGGCTGGTGCCCCCGCGTAGCCTCCACTATAGCTAGCGACGTAGGGAGGTCCCGCATAGCCGCCGTAACAAGAATAGGGCGTCGCAGCCGCGCCGTAGGGACCCGGGAAGGCCGGCGCGCCAGGACCCACGCAGGGCTTGCCGTCCCGCACCAGCACTGGCACAGCCACCCGGCGCGGTGCCAGGGGGTGGCCCGCCAGTTCTAGGGACTTGTCCTGGCGCTGTCTCTTGCACTTGTAGCGCCGGTTCTGGAACCAGATCTTGACTTGCGTAGACGTGAGCTGCAGCGCGCTGGCCAAGTGCTCGCGCTCTGGCGCGGACAGGTACCGCTGCTGCTTGAAGCGCCGTTCCAGCGCCAGCACCTGCGCCTGCGAGAAGAGCACGCGCGGCCTCCGAGGCTGCCGCGCCTTGGGCTGCTCCGCGCGCATCGCGTCGCCGTTGCTGCTGGCGCAGGGCTCCGGCACCCGGGCCTCGCAGCGGAGGGGAGAGGCTGCGCGGAGACGCGGCTCTAAACGCACAGGAGAGAACAGAACACCATCAGCATCCAACCCACGGCCCACACGAGCAATTCTTTCATGGCTTTCAAGGGACGCCCTCTCCCTGGGTAGCCTTTACTTTGAGCCCCCTTTCTCCTTTCTGCTGACAGCACACTCCTGTCCTGGGCCGGCCTGGAGGTTCCTTTCAGTCAGCTCAGTTGCTTTGTACCTGCTGGAACCTACGGAAACTGTGACATTCTGTGGTCCCCGGTGCACAGTGTACAGCCATTTCAAAAAATGCAGACTCTTGATCAACTGTCTAAGACATTTTCATTTTCCTCTTAGAATGTGTGTGTGTGTGTGTGTGTGTGTGTGTGTGTGTGTGTGTGTGGTGGGGTGGGAGCGGTTTGCTGTGATTTCTATTCTAAAGTGTTGTTGAGTTTGAGGAAGCTTTTGCTGCAAGGATCAAGAATAAGTAGAGGGCCTACCCAGATGAGGGCTGACTTTGGACTGCCCTTGGTGGAAGGAGAGAGGAGGGGGATGGGAAGGACGACAGAGAGAGGGTGAGAAAGAGACTCCGTGACTCACTTGCCTTGCTGGAGGTTCCTGTCCACCTGATTATCTACCCTCCGTGGTCATGCACAAGTTGTGAGATAACTGCCCCAAGCTGGGGGTCTCTAGTGTCTGCTGCCTTCACCCTACCTTGGCCTGAACCCTTGTCTTTTTGGTCATCAAGTGCTCCACTGGCACCAGGGACGGACCCCATATTTTTTGGACGCAAGATTCTGTAATCCAAATTAACAAAATAAAATTAAGCAACATTTTTTGATTTCCAACTCTTGGCTGAAAAACTGAGGTTCTCTTGGAGGTATAGGTAGAGTTGAGATCCACATCTGGGCTTTTTTTTTTTTTTGTAATTGGCCTCTTTCTCCTTTGGGGTCTCTGTGGCCAGCGGGCACGTTGTTTGGCTCCGCCGAGTTTCTCTTCCCCAAAGGCGGGACCCTCGCTGCACACACCCAGTCGGCTCCAACTGAGTGGGTTGAAACAAGGCTAAAGATCGCCGATGCAAGATGCTGTGCTTGGAGCCCACCAAGATGCAACCTTCTGCCCTTTTCCTCGCCTCCCTGCTGTCTCGACTTAAGCTCTGTTTTTACCAAAGTGTGAGTGGAGAGGAAACGCAGAGTTTTCATGGAAGCTCAGCTCATGCCAGGAGCAGGAGCGAACAAGGCAGGGAGGGATGCAAGCTCGTGGCACAGAGGAGCAGAAGGTGCCTGGTTAGAGTTGGTGTGGGCTGGAACCCGACTCCAAATCGCCAACCGCTCCAGCACAATCTCCTGGGGGATGGGCTGCTTGGCATTTAAAGTTTGAAGGAGTAAAAACTGCCTTCCTTCAGAGAAGCTTGTGCTCAGCAAACTGAGGATATCTCTCCTCGCAAAGAGGAAAACTAGTGAGGAGGATTTGCTTTCGTAGAAAATCAAAAAGTAACAACTGACTTTCAGCGACTCTGAGAAACAAGCAGGACCCCATTGGAAAGTCACTGACCTCAAAGGCTGAAGGGCTTCAGGGGCCCCCACGAGTGTCAGCACCCGGTGTCCTTCTGGTCACAATTCGGAACCTCTGTGTCCCTGAAAGCAAGGTGGTCTGCTGGGGGCCAATGGGGCATGCCGACGTAACCCAGGAAGGTCCTTTCTCTGAACCATCACTGCCGTGGGCTTAGTTCCGGGGGCTAGGCTCGGACCCTTCTTCACTGGCAGCAGAACAGGAAGGCGCTGAGGGTGCCTTCTGCTGTGAGGGGATAGCCGTGGTCCGAGGAGTGTGACCCTTTCTCTCCAGAGCCAAAGTGAAGCCCAGTTGCCTGAGCAGCGTGAGGGAATTCAGAGTTTAGGATCTGCTGCAGAAAACCCACAGGCTTCTTTGCCAACAGAGTGAAGTTTAATGTTCTCCAGGCTCTGGAGTCGGTGAATAATAAGCCTGCAAATCAACGAATTACTTCAAAATAGTCTCTTTATTTGGTCAGTTTGTGCCTTGAACGGAGGGGCCATGCTACTATCTGGCAGAGGAGGCCCGACCTGCCAGGTGCCTCTCGAGTGGCTGTGGACTTGCATGGAGGCTGTGCACCCAGGCACAGATGTTGGCCGAGAGGAAGAGTGGCTGTCTCATCCCCTTGGAAGGTCAAGCCTCTCCAGCACAAGCCTCCTGGTGCTGGGGCCAATGTGACACAACTCCCTACCACCCAATCCCTGTCTGCTGCTAGACGCAGGGACCGGGCCTTGCTGCCCCAGCACGGGTTGGGCCTTCAGAGACCAGGCGCCAAAACTGCTCGGGGACTCCACAGCGTTGGCTTCTCCAAGCAGCTCAAACTGTGCTACCTATACTGTGCTCCCAGACTCGGAGAGCTCACCACCGCAGAGCATCCTCGCCCAGGTACTCAGACCTCACCTGGTTTGGTCAACACCTCTCACTTTTGAGACAAGTAACCAGGCAAAGGATTGACTTGGTTGGCCAGGCCGCTTAGCACGCCCCAGAGAGGCCAGCCTGAGACTGACCCCAGGGCTGTCGGGGTTGCCTTTCCCCAAGTGTCCAGCTGTTCTGATGTGGCTACACCTTTGGCAGATGGGTTAGTGCAGAGAGCCGCAGGGTGGCAGGGAACATGGGCAGTGAGGAGCACAGCTAAGGTGGTGTAGCTGGTCTTTATATAAGAAAGAGAAGCTGTAGTTCCTGGAATTGTGGCTGTGAGCAGGATGATGTGTTTGTGGGAATATGAGGAAATGTTGTGGAAATAGTACAATAGTATACCCCTAAGATTCAGGACCTTATTTTCCTTATGGGAGGTGAAGCACACTGGGGGGTTGGTGGGGGTGGCAGAGGGGTCTCAGACCCTGCATTTTGGACCCCTCAGATGAAGGGAAATTCGGGCTAGGCCCTCAGAACTGAGGAGACCAGGAGATGCTGTCCTCCCACGCGCCACTTGGTAATGACCCATCCCTACTCTCATGATCTCCTGTCTGTGTCAAGATCTGAGCGTGTACTTACCCACCCGTTCCGCGTCCATCTCTGTGACCAGCTCATTGGCATCCCCAGGGGGCTCTGACCCATCTTGCTTTCTGTCGACTCCATCACAGCTACCGGTGTTGGGTACCTCTGACTCTCGAGGTTCTGGGACCAGTCGCAGATACTGAGAGCCTTCGGGGCTCCTCCGTGCCCCCTGGAGTTGCAAGGCCTCGAGGCCAATCTGCTCGCGCTCCAGTCTCAGGATGTCATTGACCGAGAATGGGGTGGAGGTGGCGGGGTTCTGCAGCATCCCGAAGGCGGAAGGAGCGGGGCTGGAGCGTCCCCAGTCTCCGCAGAACGCAGCGTCCTGACCCTTCTGTCTGGTCGCTGCTGGCACCTCAGAGCCAAAGTCTGGGGCAGATGCCTAGCGTCCCCGGACTGCGCCTTCCTCTGAGACACCCTTAGGGGAAGGGTGACCAGGGCTGAGTGAGGAGACTGCCGAATCTCATTGGTTCCTGCAGAAACCACGTGCTAATCCAGCAGCACCTTCCTCCCCAAGCGCTTTCCTCCCACGCTCTTCTAATTCCACTGCAGCCCCAACCACTTTCTGGGAAGGTTTGGTTAGTATCGACTGTTCTCAGAAGCGAGGGGAAAACGGAGGAGATAGTGCTGCGCAAAGCTTGTATCTCAGTGAATACGGTACCAGCGTGAGCTTCCGAGGTCAACCCCAGGTCCGCGGGGACTTTCCTATAGGATGTGCGGGGATGGGGGACGGAGCCCTTGCTTTGCAACCCGAGCCAGTTCTTCCGGCCTAGCGGTAGCTTAATTCTCCATTCCTGTTGCAGAAGAACTCAGGTGGAGATCGCGGGGTACCCGCGGGATGGAGGTACCAGGCAGGAGTCTTTGTGGGCGCTAGGCGGGGGCAGGCGGCGGTAAGCCCCTTCTAGGGAGCAGAGGTTGGATTGCGGAGGAGCGAGTCTTGACCTGCTTTGACCTGCACGGAGGTTGGAAATGTTTCACTTAGAGCTTGGACCCGACACTTCACAGGTGGAACGTGTCAACCCGGGAGAAAAGAAAAAGCAAAGGAGCTGTACTGGGGGATCCCCCAGGCTCTCAGCAGGCTCCTTCAGTGGGCGGAGAGGAAGAAAGGTAAAAGCCCCATCTGCGCGCAGGTGCTAGACAAGGGCTCACCTAGCCCCTCCCACCCCCGCCGGCCACCCCCCCCCCACCTTTATTCCCCCTGAAGTTGATTGCCTTGTGCGTGCGCGAGTGTAAATATGAACGCAACACTTTTCAAGGGTCGAGGAGTTTTGATGGACATTAACTCCTTATAAAAAAGCTTCTGAGGAAGGGAGCAGTGTGGTAGAATGGTTATCAGAGCCAGGTGGCGTCAACAAGTCTAGCCTTGCTCTGGGTTGCATGAGTTGTGGTTTTTGCGCAAAGTGTTCATCTCTCTAACCTTTAACTGAATCGAAACTGGAGATAACAATGTGCCCATCAGGGGACGGTTGTGAGAATTAATTGACATAAAGGGTATGAAACTGTGAACCAGTGTCCACTGTTGTAATTTCTCGTGCCACATGGTTCAGTTAAGACAACGTGAATGCGTCAGTAGTCTCAGCACAGTCTAAGGAGTTTAAAAATATTTTATTTTTTAAAAGAATTTATTTATTTATTTTTAGAGAGAGGGGAAGAGAGGAGGAAAGAGAGGGAGAGAACCATCTATGTACAAGAGATACAGCAATCCATTGCTTCTCACACACCCCCTACTGGGGACCTGGCCTGCAACCCAAGCATGTGCCCTGACTGGGAATTGAACCAGGAACCTTTTGGTTCACAGGCCAGCGCTCAATCCACTGAGTCACACCAGCCAGGGCAGGAGTTTTAAAATATTTTAAAATCAAAATGAGGTCTCACTAGAGTTCTTTTGGGGATTTTAGATCAAATGTTTCCTAAATAAATCTTTTAAGCCAAATGCACTGTTACGAGGACTGCCTGGGCATTATTATTCACTGATATCTAGGTAAACTGGGCTTATCTGCCTGGAATAGTGGGTGCAAAAATTCTTGAAAAAATTCTCAGAAAAACTCATGTAAAAGTTTGGCAAATTGGATGGTTTATTCAAGTAATGATTGCTTATACATCATATCATTTGATTTTTATATCATAGCTATACCCCTGGGTTTCCAGCAACCCCTCCTCCCAGCGAGGAATCAGGGTCAGAGAGGTTAAGCGAACTTCTGGAGGTGCTCCAGCTCACCAATGTCAGGGTGCCACGGACTCCGGCTTTGCCAAGACAGTATCCGCCTCCTTTTTTTGGAAAGAGACATCACTTTGTCTTCAGAGATGTTGAGATCTTACAATGACCCATATATTTACTTACATTTAATTTTTTTCCTGATTGTAAAAGTCATGTACACTTTGAAAAAATGAACATAAGGAAAAATTGAAAAGAAATGATCCATCCAGGGATGACATTCTAGTGCATTTCCTTCTCCATATTTTGCACATATGGGTATATGTGAAGCTGTAAATTTTAAGTTTATATCATAAGCTCACCCGGCACCTTATTAGAGCTCTTAAAGATATATTTTTAAATGAAAGAGCTTATATTATGGATAGACCATAATAGACTGTGTTTATGCTTTTAGATTATACCCATTTTTTTTTCTGACACTGTAAGGATCAGGGAACGCCTTTGTGACTTCATCTTTGTTAACAGTTTGGATTATTTCCTTGGGATAAATATGTAAAATAAACATCAATTAATCAAATGTTTTAATACTCATAAAACATCCCCAGACTTCCTAGAAAGATAGTACACTCCAATCATACCTCCTCCTGGCCAAGGTGTGGGTGAAGGACAGGTAGGGGCTATTTAAAACCACCACCCCACAGGGACTGAAAGCGAAGTTAGGGTATTTCGATGCAGAGGACGCCAGTAGGCGCTCACCCTTTCCACACCAGTAGCTCGGCTGGGCCCTCACTTTCCAAGCTAGGGCCGCGGGCGGACCCAGATAGAAACAGTAAACTGTGAACACACCAGTGCCTCTTTCTATGGTGGTATTCTTGCAGCAGACTGTTGCGCTCTATGAAGTCATAGAAGGAAGGACATCTCGGAAGAGACGGCATCAGGAGCCCTAAGTTCAAATCCAGCTCTCGTGTCCCCGGCCTTGCCTTTCTTTTCTGCTTTGCTGCAAGGGTCAGATGAGATTTTGGATGTGAAAACTTTCTAACTCTTCCCAAGCGGTGCAAACGGGAATCTTCATTAGGAAATGGGCGGCCTCGGCTCAGACGCCGGTACGCAGGGACACACCTGGAGAGAGGCATTGAATTTCCCTAGGCCAACATTGCAGGAAGGGAGGCTGTGCAGACAGGCAACGCTGCGCTGGGGTTTCTGCTCCCAGCGCTTTCTCCCCTGGGCAGGACTGGCCCTCCTGGAGTCACCTACCGTGGCTGGCAGGTCCTGGCAAACCGGCCAGGCCCTGGTGTCACCCCATTCTCACCCCCACCTCCCTTTTCCTTCCTTTCCAGCTCAAGGGCACCCTGAGAGTCGCCCCCAGGAGAATGGAACCAATGACGCTGATCCCGCTCCTTCCAAGGCACTGCAGCCACTTTAGGGACTGCCCTGTCTCATTAGAGATTGCCCTGCCTGCCAGCGAGGTATATGCTAATGACTTGCTAACTTGCCAAGCCTGAGTGTCTGGGAGAAGCAAGGAAGCAGCTAGGCCAGCCATCCAAGCAGAAAAACAGTCATGATTTCTAGTTTACCAATGAGGAAACCAAGACAAAGAAAAGGTAAGGAACCTGTTTTGGGTCACATATGTCTCCTTGTGCTCAGTACACTGTCCTTTCCATTAGAACACACTAATATGCCTGAGATGAGTGTCATTGCTTGCTGATCATCATTCATTATGTTTCTCGTAGGCAGGACGCTGAGCTGAGCGGCTCAGACTGTGTGTTGTCAGGTGGTGTGTGTGTGTGTGTGTGTGTGTGTGTGTGTGTGTGTGTGAGAGAGAGAGAGAGAGAGAGAGAGAGAGAGAGAGAGAGATGTTCATTTCTTGCTCACCAGTGGAGACATCATCATCTCTGTTCTTGAAACGAGATGGAGCGGCCCTGCTGGGGTGAGTGGATCTGACTCACTCTACTCAGGTCACACGATGAAACGCTTACACCAGTACTAGGTCCACAAATGGTGTTTTCAGGGCCTATGTGGGCCAGTTCTGACCACACTCTAAGTACCAGGAAATGAGGGGTCTCAGCCCTTTTATCTTTTCCCATCCTTGCACAGGAGACAAGTTTTAAATTACTTCCATCCAGTGTGATACTTTACACAATCGTATGGAATTTGTGTACAATATTTTTGAAATTTCCCATCCATAGTTGACAAAACTTCTCCCTCCTGCTCATTGCTTTCAGACTTTCCTAAAACTTAAGGATTCCCCCTTTAAAATTCAATACACATCCACAGCTTGGGCCCTGGGGGCTTGCAGGAACCAACCGTCTCTGATGTGTGTAACCTGAGCACAGTGTCCCATTAGACTAGACTAGGACTCTGAGTCTGTTGTCACAGCTGTGTCCCAAGGGTCTAGGCTAGTAACCAGCACCTAGTAGGTCTCCAGTAGGGATTTGTTGGATAAAGGAATATGCCTAGTTTGGCTGGGGACAGTCCCTAGATACCCTGGGGACTGGTCCAGAGGTGCCTGGCCCACCTGGGACTAGCAGACTGTGTCACTCCACCATGGCACTTTCTGCTTTCCCACGGTCTCTTGCTGGCACCCACATAAAAACATCATTATGACTTGTTTATGATTTGAATATGTAAAACTAACATAATTCTAGAGTACAATTTTTGCAAAAAGATAAACTCAGAGAAGCAGCTACTGTACCTTCATCCTTTTTGCTCCTGTTCTTTCCATTAACCTTCTTTCCTGCTCCCTACAGACTCCCAATCTTATTCTTTTATCTTTTCTGTGCCTTTTGTACAAATGAGCCAATGCATGTCTATTTTACTATTTTCCCTTCTTCCTTATATGACAAGGTAGGATAAAATGGGAATTCTTTCTTACTGCTCTAAAGCTGTGACACTTACTAAGAGTTGTATGTTGATAATTAGGCTTCTGATTGCCACTGGACCAGGATGTCACAGCTGCCAGAATGTCTATGTGCTCTCCACTCCTCTGCCCTTGGCTTAGAATAAGCTATTTCATGTCTGTGCAAACCTGGAGCACCGGGAATCTCTCACTCTCTGTGACTTGGCACAGATTTTCATCACCTTATTTCCACAGAGTGCATGACTAGAATTTTAAAGAAAATCCTTTCAAAACAACTCATCGAATGTTCTATTTTCTCTTCAAAAGTTTCCTTTAAATGATAGTTTCTCTATTTTTTTTTCTTGTAGCTTAATTATCTACATTTTACAGATAAAGAACACAGAATTGTTTATGGTCCAAAGCCATACATCTGTCACACTGCAGAGGAAAACCCAGGTTTTCTCGAGACGGATGCTGGTTCTCTTTCTCCCACACTCCTGTGTCACAAACGGGAAGCCTCTCCCTTCATCTCTGCCATCCCCGCTCCCACTGCAATTCCCTCAAGAGGTGAAAGGAAGATTTCGAAAATAACTGGGGACACTTTGGCATAAAGAACTGGACTATTTTCTGTATAGTTTCCTGTTTTAGTTTTAATGCACATTCACACCTTACCTCACTGAGTCTCCAAATAACTGTGTGCTAAACAGTCATCATTTCTAGTTTACCAATGAGGAAACCAAGACTAAGAAAAGGTAAGGAACCTGTTTTGTGTCTCATGTCTCTTTATGCTCAGTATACTGTCCTTTCCGTTAGAACACACTATTGTGTCTGAAGTAAGGTCCATAGCTTACTGATCATCTTTCATTATGTTTCTTTATGTTTCTTTCTACTTCTTTACTTAGTTCTTAGCATCCTTGTTTCTAGGAAAAATTCACTACATTTTTTAAAAAGTTACTGAAACTATTACTTCAGTCTTTTCTGAGTTATTCCATTCAACTCAGTAGCTATTTTCTGAGTGCCCATTACCTAAGAGAAAGCTGGTCATATAATCTACCATCTAAACCTGGGTATTTTTTTAAAAAATATTTTATTTATTTATATTTAGAAGAGGGGAAGGGAAGGAAAAAGGGAGGGAGAGAAAGATCAGTGTGTGGTTGCCTCTCACATACCCTCCACTGGGGACTCGGCCCACAACCCAGGCATGTGCTCTGACTGGGAATCAGAACCAGTGACCCTCTGGTTCACAAGCCTGTGCTCAATGCACTGAGCCACACCAGGCAGGGCTAAGCCTGGGTATTTTTAAAAGAGGAGAAACACTAACTGGATAGGAGGTCAGGCACAGATCACATGTTCCAGACCAACCAGAACATTTGCTCACCCTACACATAAGGCACTCAGGATGCACAGGTTTGTAGCACCTTTCCAGGGCGCCCAGGAGTACCTGGTCCACTAGGGGAGAAGCCAGGGGAACCTTCACTGTGGTATGTCACCAGCACATATTTAATGCCTGGTAGACTGGCATTATTGTGTCTGATTTCACCCCCTTGGTGAAGGACGACATTTTACTTACAATGATATTATCATCATTAAAATCTGTGATGTGGATCTGATGACCACCTTTAAGAGACTGGTTGACCACTAGCACATTTTTTTTTCTGCTACAAGACAGGCACACCTGCAGGCCCACAGGTAAGGACCTCTCATCAGCACAGGCCCTAACTTCAGAATAGGGTCTGCTTCAAGCTTACACCTTCCACAATTTTCTTGTTCTGCTTAACAACATATCCTAAAAACCACACCCTATTGGTTCAAACAGACCTTCATTATCCTTTTGTACAGCTACCTAATACTTCCCTGGGTGAATATACAATAGCTTTTTCAACTACTCTCCTATGCATGAGCATTTAGATTTCCCCAGTATCTTGCCATGACAAATAATGATAAGATAATGAATGACATGTGTTTTTGCATTGTTAGAAGTGTATGTTCAGAGCATGTTTCTGGAAGTGGGATTGTGGTTCCAAGGTAATTGCATTACCACCTGTTAAGGCATTGTCCCCTCCAGAGTGGTTTGCAGGTTTTGCTTTCCACTAGCAACATGGGAGAGTACCTGCCTCCCAGTATAGCCTGGTCAGTGGAGTGTGTGGCACCTTTTAATTTTCACCAATCTCATAGGTGAGAAATGGTATCTCATTGTTTTAAATTGATTTTTTCTAATTATGAGTGGGATAAAACATTTTTATAGATTCAAGGGGTACGTACATATGTGTATGTATATACCTATATATGTACAAGTATAAGTACAAATACATATATTCATACATTTAAACTGTATCTTTTCAGCATGGATAGACCTGGAGATTAATATGCTAAATGAATTAAATCAGTCAGAGAAAGACAAATTCTATATATTCTTGCTTTTATGTGGCTGGAATTTAATGAACAAAATAAACTGATGAACAGAATAGGAACAGAGCATGGACACATGAAACAGACTGACAGCTGTCAGAGGGGAGGGGGGACTGGATGAAAGACAGTGAAGGGATTAGTCAATAAGCATATATGCTTAACTCATAACAGAGGACAGTGTGGTTATGGCCACCGGGAAGAGGGGTGGGGCCCTGAGGAAGGGAATGGGGACATCTGCAATCATGTCAACAATAAAAATAAAAAACCAGCCCTGGCTGGTATAGCTCAGTGGATTGAGAGCGGGATGCGATCCAGAGGGTCACTGGTACGATTCCCAGTCGGGGCACATGCCTGGGTTGTGGGCCAGGTCCCCAGTGAGGGGCATGTGAAAGACAACCACACATTGATGTTTCTCTCTCTGTCTTCCTCCCTCCCTTCCCCTTTCTCTAGAAATAAATAAATGAAATCTTTAAAAAATAAATAAATAAAACAAGAACCAAACCAAAACAAAAAAGGATTAATAGTTTTGCAACAATAAAACAAACAAACAAAAAACCCCAAATAGTATCTTTCTCTCATTTTCTATCATTTTTAATTGTTTTCTATATGTCAGCGATACTGGCTGTCTGTTGTAAATATTTTATTCCAATTTGTTAGTTGTCTGACTTCTTTTATACTGCTTTTTTCTTGTCATGCAATTTTAAATGTTGTCACGTGCGTTAATCTTTCTTTTATTGCCTCTGGACTTGAGTCGTAGTGAGAAAACCTTTCTCCACACCAAGGTTACAGAATTCACCCACATTTCTTCTAGGACTTGCATGGTTTCGTTTCCAGTTATTTATTAGGAGTGTATTTGAGTATATGGTGTGAGTTAAGAATCTAAAAATCCCCACCCCCCCCCAGCCCAAACCGCTATCCCGGGGCCATTTTAACCGTTTGTCTGCAGTCGGGTTCAGAGGCGCTCTCTGTGAGTCCTTGAAAATGTCAGGGTTCACGGGAAGAGCGAGGATGAAGAGACTGGAGCAGGCTCAGGGATATCTTTCATTGTTTGAAAATCAGCCGGCGTTTCCGCATCTCTAGCCATCTCCCCACAATACCCTTTCCCGCGCCTTCTGTCTGCAGAGACACGTCAGTTCTCTCTCCCGCCGGCCCGGGGCGCGGGGTCCCCACAGGGTGCCTCCCGCTCATGCACCCGCAGCGCGTCCGGAGTGAAGAAGACGGTCCTCGGGCCCGGGAGACGGTGGGGCTGTCCTGTCTGAGCCGCGGGCGGGGTGGCCGGGGCGCTGCTGGACGGCGCTTATCTGCGTGGCGCCCCCGCTCCACTCAATTAACATTCCAGAGCCCACCTCCCGCCAGCTGATAGTGCCCGGCGGCCAGGCTGCGCGAGCACGCCCCAAGTTCTAGACAAATAAACTCTCAGCCCCAGCAGCGGGTGTGTGTGTGTGTGTGTGTGTGTGTGTGTGTGTGTGTGTGTGTGTGTCAGGGCGGGGGCGGGGGGGGCGGGGGAGGGGGCTCCCTCCGGAGGCTTCCACGCTGCCTCATGGGATGGCGGGTTTCGGTCGTGGTTCTGGGACTCCCATCCCGGTGATGTGAAGCCGGTGCCCGAGGAGCAGCGAAAACTCCCCAGCCCTGCGCGCACCGCTGCAGCTCGGTGCCCGGCTCCGCAACCGCGCAGCTCCTCTTTAGTGAATGGGCAGCCCTCGGGGATATACCCAAAGCCATCCCTGCATCCCCAGGGCCCGGCAGAGGAGTTTCACGCACCCTACCTGACCTTGAGAGTCAGACAGACCCTCTCTGGGCTGTTTCTAGTATCTGGTGTCCTCTCAGCTTGGGCATCCATGATCTCACTGATGTCCTTTTGAGATAAGTTGGACAGACGTCGTTATCTCAATTTCAGGGATCGGATGTTGAGGCACAGGGGTCCAGTAACTTGTTTATAGCCATTTGCCTAGTGACGGGGCATGACAGGTCTGGGGCTTTGGAGGCCGAGTCCAGGATTCTGAGCTGCACCTTCCTTAAGAGGTCACCAAGCTGCAAGTTGCTATAAAAGATGTACTATCATACTGTTATTTCCTGCAAAGATAAAAGATGTCAGCACCCCACTGAACATGGACATAATATGGTACCACCTCTTAACTGGGTGCATGTGTACAGGGTGTCCACTGTGGGGGGAAAATTAACATCAAAATCCTCTTTATTTCTTTAACATAGTTGTAAGTTGACAACTGATTGTCCAGAACTCACCATCCAGGTCCTTCTGTTGCTTGCTACAGCCAGGCTTCTGAAATTGCTTTTAATTAAAAAATTTTATATAATACATATAAATGAATTGTGTTTTATGACTTTAATTTTTAGAAGACAAATTAAATACTCTCTTTAGGAAAATGAGAAACAATCTAAGGTGTGGTGGGTGAGGACTGGAGGAGAAGGAAATAATTGTAAAGTAAGTTTGTTAGTTAAATACCATCCATCCCAGATTCCGAGGCCACCTGGATGAAAGTGTGAATGGGGTATCTCACCCTCCTTCAGAATCCTCTGCCTTTATGCAAAATTATGAGTCCTGAGGAATTCATAGTCTATCTCCTCTGAGGCTATACCCCTGTCCACAGCCCTTTGTGGGGCCCACCATTCCTGGGGGTGGCGGGGGGGGGGGCTTGCATATAAGCAATTTAGTGTGTAATATAATTACAGGTTTCCATGATTATTAACCCTGGTCAGACACTAAAGAAAGAGGAAACTCTTTTGAGATTTCTCCCCCAGGGAACTTGTGGATTCTTCCCTAAAAGCCCATGGGAAAGGGCCTGTGGGCTGATGTGCTGGTGGAGAGCCAGGGCCTGGGGAGCCTCAGAAGTCAGTCCATTACCCTCTCCCCAGTGGGCACACTCCATATGCGTGTGGCTGCCGAGGGACAGCCGCCCTGGATAAAGATAGAGCACGCAGGAACAGCCGGCATGTTGATATTTGGTGCCACGTAGATAAATTATACTGATAACCAAGTGCATTTTCCCTTTTCACCTCTTCCCAGACAGACTGACGCTGGGCAGATGCATTAGAGAATAGGGCAGCTCATTTAAACGCCAACCGAGGGAAGGTCTCCTGTTTTGAGCAAGTCTACTTTACACAAGCGAATATACCCAGAAGGCTCCCACTGTGCCAATGAGCCCTTCATCCAGCTTCTTTAGCAGGGCCCCTCTGGCCTCTGCTGTCGCTGTCACTTGGGTTTCCCTCTAGGGAGGGCCTAGATGCAGGAGGCTTGAAGCAGAGCTGAGCACATCTGTAGCCCTAGGGCCCTGGGCTTGTTTGGGGGTAGTTTGGAGTGTGGGTGGGAAACAAATTCATCCCAAGAGAAACTGATAATACATCCTCCTTTCTCAAATCCTGGAAACCTGGAAAGATTGGAGAATAGCAGATTGTAAGAAAAGGATATAGAGTGTTTGACTCTGATCAGGCTGGACAACTGTTACATATCCAAATCTTTAAAGTTTTGCTTTGAGTTTCCTTTTGATCTCTCTGGGGGTCTGGAAACCGAGACAGGAAGGGAGGTGTCAAAACTGTGCTTGTTATAAAAGACAGAGAGTGTCAACCCAAGTTAGTGCAGAGGGTGGACGAAGTTGACAGTCCTAACGGTGTTGATATTTTCTAATTCCCAGGATGGTGGCTGCATCAGCAACTAATGTCTGACCATTACCAAACTCTAGGCATTATTTTTATCAAACACCTCCCTGATTTTTACAGACAAACCCAGAGAAACTGAACAATGTGCCTGGAAGCACATGGTTGGGGGCAAGGGAACAGGGCTTCTGCTCAGCCTGGGAGAGCCAGGATCCCCACTGGATCCACTAGGCCTGATTAGGTGTCTGTGAGGTACCAGCCTTTGATATTTACCCCCTTACCCAGTGTCCCTGCCAAGTAGCCTTTCATAGGTACAAGTGATTTAATAATAAACCATCAGAATTCTCAGCTCTACTTTTCCACTTTGAATGAAAGGGTAGACTGAATATTAGTAACAGCCAATACTCACTCAGTGATGACCAGGCCCTGTGCCTTCCATGGGCTTTCCTTATGTACCTATACAGGTTGTTACCCACAACACTATCTTCCTCCTTCAGATGCCTTCATGGTTCCTTCAGGTCTTTCTTTGCTCTGGTCTCCTCAGGTCACCTTGTTTCCTGCACTCAGGTGAAGGTGGAGAAAATAAACACTCCATGTGACACCTAGGTAAACTATATAACATGTTAGAAGATGATATTTGCTATGAAGAAAACAAATAGATGTTAAGAAAACAGGCAAGTGCAGGGGATCAGAAGTGTGCTTGTGTGCACGCAGGCACATGCACAGGTGGCCAACTATGATTTTAAGCATGGTTAGAATAGGCCTCTTTGAGGAGAGGGCACTTGAGCAATGACCCAAGGGGAGGAGGGGAGAAAGGGAGGGAGTCATTTGGATCCTGAGGGAGAGTGAATAGCTAGTGCAAAGGCCCTGGGACAAGATCCTACTTGGCATATTTGAGAATCAGTGTGTTAAGTAAGAATAGATGGAGTAGAGTGAGTAAGAGGGGAGAAGAAGAGGAACAGTGGGAGATGACATCAGAGAGGTAAGGGGGACTTGGCAGGTGAGGGGTGGACTCTGGCTTTTACTGTGGAGGGACGTTGAGAGCACTGGAAGCTTTTGAGTGGAAGAGCAGTGACTGTGACTTGAGTTTGGAAGAATCTCGTGGTCTCTGTGTTCAGGACAGATTGTAGCAGGGCAGAGATGGGAAGGAGGGGAGTTGTCAGGAGGCTGTTACAATAACCTAGACAACAAATGATGACAGTGGGTCCAGGGTAGAAGCAAAGGAGGTGGTGACAAGGGGTCAGGTTCTGAACATAATCTGAAGATTAAGCAGATGGGATGACCAGACATTGGATGTGGAGTATAAGATACAGTGAATGTGGAGTCAAGAATGATTCTAAGTTTTTTGGTATTTTTTTTTTTTGCTTGGACAAATGGAAATTTGGAGTTGCTGTCAACTAAAAAGGGAAGTCTACAGCCAAAGGAAGTTTTATGAAGGTTTATGGAGAAAACCAGGAGTTCAATTACAGAATACCTGACATCCATGAAACCTCCAGTCCACAGAGTCCAGAATTTAGGACACAGGCGTAGGTGGAGCAAATGCATTTGAGAGCTCTATTTAAATATGCTATTTAAAGCCACACTCCTGGGTGAGATCACTAGAGCATGGGTGTGAATGGAGAAGGAAAGAAGCCCAAAATCCAATTCTCTGGTGGCCCAAAGGTTAAGAGGTCAGGAATTCAGAACAGGAAACATTCATAATCAAATGGTCTGAATGTTGCCCAAAAAGTCAGTGTCATTTAAAAAACTGTGCTGGGTTGTTCTACACTAGAAGAAACCAAAGAGACATTGACAATAAATACATTTCACAAACTTGGATTGAATACTGGGTAAGAAAAAGATACAAAGACATTTATTTGTGGAACATTTGGGGAAACATAGATTTGAATAGGTATTAGATGATACCATATAAATAACACTAATATTCTTAGATGCGCTCAGAGCCGAGTGGTTTTGTTGGGCGTGTTTGGGATAAAAAGTCATGAAGGATAGAACTTTCAACAAAATCCTTATGGAGAGAGAACAAATGTGGCAAAATGGTAACAGCTGTGAATGGTTAGTTGAATAATTTGATGAAAGATATGTGGGGTATCCACTGTACTGTTCTTTCAATTTTTCTGTAAATTTGATAATCTTTAAAATAAAAAAATCAGAAGAAAAAAGGCTAGAGGAAGAGAAAGAATCATAAAGGAGACTTCAGGGAAGAAAAGCAGAAACCCAATGTGGGCGATGGCCTGGAAACCCAGAGAAGGAAGTGACAAAGCAGAAGGGACCAAAAACAGTGAAAAGTGCTGCTGGCAGGTCACGTCCGGGACCTAAACACAGAATTAGTGGTGACTTTGGCAGGGCAATTGGGCAGAGTGTGGGGTGACAGCCACCTCTGCTGGCTGAGACCTGGGAGATGAGTCTGCTGACTCAGACGTGTGTCTTCATGAGGGGCCAGCTGTGTTGAGGGAGCCCAGAGGGAGAGGGGCTCTGGGAGGGAGGGGGGATTTCTGGTTTTCAGTTCAGTGGCACTGATCTGCGGCGGTTTCCCTAGGAGAGAGCAGGGGGTGCCAAACAACCCCCAAAGGCAGTGAAAATGGGTTGGCTTTGATTTCCCAGAAGCAGGTTTATTCAGTTGGAGGATGAGCAGGAAAAACAAAACAACTGGAATCAGAAGTACATTTATTTTTTCCTTCATTTTAACCTCTGGGCAGCACCATCAAATGTGGGATTAATATGAGGACAATTGGGATTAAAAAAGAAGTTCCTGTCTTCTCAAAACCAGAAGCAGCAGTTTGTTGTTTGTTTTACTGTGCTGCTTGAATTACTCCAGGAGTGGCTTCTACTCAGTTTTCTGGGTTTGCAGACCTGGCCTCTGAGTTGATTATATGGAAACTAGCTTTGATGACAGATCCATCCTCACCCCAGGAAAGCACAGCAATTTTGGAAAAATGTCTCTTTCTCTTCCCTTCCTTTCTTCCAAATTAACTAGATTTCTAAGTAGCATACACTCATTGGAAAAAAAGGAAAATAAAGAAACCACACACATACACACAAATCCCCTAATCCCATTACTAAGCAAATACATTTTGATATACATTTACTCTTATTTTTGCATAAATGTATAATTAATTTTTTAAAGATGTAGAGATTGGATATGCATTTTCTAACCTCCTCTTTTCTTTTTAAACAAGAGATTTTATTTATTTTATTTTTTAGACAGAGGCGAAGGCAGGGAGAGAGGGAGAGAAACAACAATGTGTAGTGGCTTTGCGTGGGCCCCCTACTGGGGATCTTGTATTCAACCCGGGCATGGGAGGCATGTGTCCTGACTGGGCATTGAACCAGCAACTCTTTGGTTCACCGCAGGCTGGTGCTCAATCCACTGAGCCACATCAGCCAGGGTTAACCTCCTCCTTTCTTAATGTTATATTATGAAAAAATGTCTCATATCACCCCACATTCCTCTATAAGGATTTGAGTGACTGTACAATATTTTATCCTATGGATATATAAGATTTTTATAGCTAGTTTTCTTTTGTGAAATACTTAGGCTTCTCCAAATTTTCCCTTTTTGTAACAGTATTGTAAACATTACTGTAGCAGATCCTTTGCAGGACTCTCAGATGGTTTCTGGTATAACGTTTGTTGGGGCGAGGTGAGGCGGGAGAGGAAAAAGGCATTAGTTTTTCCAGAAAGGATTCAGAACCTGCCAGAAAGATAAAAATCACTGAGAGATTCCCCTGTAGAAGCCTCGCTGTGTGGCCTGCACACCACCGCGTCCCCAGCGGAGGGAGCTTGTCCCAAGCCTCGAGCCTCGCTCTTTCTCTAGGGGCTCCTCAGGGAGCTCCCCCTTTCCCTGGATTCCTGGGCGACCTCCGTTTCTAGAGGAGATGATCCTGTGGGATGAAGCGCAGGCACGAAGGCAGTGATGATGGACGGTGGGTTTCGCTGCGTGACATTCGCTCTTGGTCCTCAAAGACTGCCTAACCCTAGAAATGGCTGCTGGAGACAGGAGGGGCGCTCACTGCGTGTACAGCCTGGCCCCTGCAGCCCGGGGCAGGTGGTGGGGTGATGGCGGTGGTGGGGCGACGCTTCCCCTTTCACTTCCACCTCAGGCAGAATGGGGGTGGAGGAGCAGGCGAGAGGGAGAGGTGATGTCCTCCGCGCTGTTTTCCAATCGTCCTAGGGGCACATGAGGCCAAGAAGGGGCTGTGCTCATTGGTCTGCGTCCTTTGGTTTTGAGAACAGAGTTGGGCTTGGCTATTCTGGAGAATTTTGGAAAATGAGTTGGCCTGGGCCTTCCCCACCCCGGCTGTGTGGGGCCAAGAAAAACCAATGGTTATAGTGGAGACAACCAGAATCCTGACAGTATTTGCCTTGAGTGGCATAGAACACCTGACAGGTAGACGTTTGTTTGTTTATTTATTTTTTATTCTTATTTTTAAATTATTTTTTATTGTTTGATTACAGTTGTTTGCATTTACTCCCGATCACTCCCCCTCCCCACCCAGCTAAACCCACCTCCCTTCCTTGTTTCAACCCTCCCCCTTGGTTTTATTAATGAGTCCTTTATAGTTGTTTCTGAAAACCTTTCCCCACATTATCCCTTCCCCACATTATCCCTTCCCACCTCCCCTCTGGTTACTGTCAGATTGTTCTTAATTTCAATGTCTCTGGTTATACTTTGCTTTTTTCTTTTGTTGATTAGGTTCCAGTTAAAGGGGAGATCATATGGTATTTGTCCCTCACCAACTGGCTTATTTCACATAGAATAATGCTCTCCAGCTCCATCCAAGCTGTTGCAAAGGGTAGGAGCTCCTTTCTCTCTGCTGCATAGAATTCCATTGTGTAAATGTACCATAGTTTTTTGATCCATTCATTTACTGATGGGCACTTAGGTTGCTTCCAGCACTTGGCTATTATAAATTGTGCTGCTATGAACATTGGGCTGCATAGGTTCTTTTGGATTGGTGTTTCAGGGTTCTTAGAATATAATCCCAGCAGCAGAATTGCTGGGTCAAAAGGCAGTTGCATTTTTAGTTTTCTGAGGAAATCCCATACTGTTTTCCACAGTGGCTGCAACAGTCTGCATTCCCACCAACAGTGTACTAGGGTTCCCTTTTCTCTGCATCCTCTCCAACACTTGTTGTTGATTTGTTTATGTTTTTATTTATTTTTATTGATTGTTTAGAGAGAGAGGAAGGGGGAGAGAAAGATGGAGAGAAATGTCAATTTGTTCTATTTATTTCTGCAGTCATTGGTTGATTGATTCTTTTTATTTAAATCCTTACCTGAGGATACATTTATTAATTTTAGAGAGAGAGGGAAAGGGGGAGAGAGAGGGGAAAGAGAGAGAAACAGAAACATCGATGTGAGAGAAAAATAAATCTGTTGCTTCTAGTATGTGACCTCATGTGGGATATCCTGTAACCTTTTTGGTCTAAGGCACAGCTCTCTAACCAACCGAGCCACCTGGCCAGGGCGTGGGCAGTTAGAGTTTTAAGGCACTGACTCAAAACCTCACTGTTATTCCTAGATGTGAAAAACAAAATGTTAACACGTATAAAAAAAGAAAATGACATAGAAGAATATTTGTTTGGGGGGCAGGGAGGAGTTTCTTACAATAGGCACAATTTACAAAGAGAAAAACTGGCAAACTGGACCACATTTTGCTCATCAAAACCCAGATAGATGTTCATATAGTGAAACAGCAAGCCAGAGTGGGAGGTGTTCTCAGCACATCATGGCAAAGGGCTAGAATCTGGAACATGGAACCTGGAACATATCCTTCTGAGTTAATCACTAGAAGAGAAAAAAAATGGGCAAAGGACTTTCTTTTCACAAAGAAGAGATCTAAATGGTCCATAAGCAGAAGAAAAGATGATCCATTCGCAACAGGCTAGCTTGGCTGAAGTTGAAAAGCCTAACTAGGCATGTGCATTGCTGGTGGGAGCAGAAATTGGAAATCTACATGGTATACTGTATCTAATAAGCTGGAGGCCTGGTTATTCTAGAACCAAAATCCCTCTTTCACGAACAAAGCCCATGCAGTTGTATACACAAGTGTACCAGAGGACAGTGTGCGAAGGATTCATAGAGTTCCCACGTGCAAGAGGCCCCATGCACAAGAGCCCCCAGGTGAAAATGAGGCAGAGGTCCACCAATAGTAAAACAAATTGTGCTACTGCCCCAGTGTGGAATGGCACAAAAGACTATGTACAGAATACTGTAGGTAAGGAATAATAAGTAAAAAAATAAATGTGAAATGCTGTACAACAGTGAAAATAAATAAACTGCAGATACACACAACAGCAAAAATTTTTAAAGACATATGTTAGCCAAAGAAGCCAGATGGAACAGAACAGAGTAAGTAAATTCCTTTGTATAAAGTTTTCAAAACAAGCCAACTTGAACTATAGCATATTGTGTAGGGATGCATCCTTAGGTAATACAAGTACACTAAAAAGGCAGAGAGATGGCCACCATGGAAGTCAGGGCAGTGGTTACCACTAGGGGAGGGGTGGGCCAGAGGGGACTCGTTGGAGCTTTGGAGAGAGTCCTGATCTGCGTGGCTGTTATCCTAGTGTTTGTTTTACAAGTCATTAGGTTTTGCACATTCATTTTATACACATTTTTATATATTTGCCATACTTTATAACCCACAACCCAATTTAAAAATGATAGAAATGATCCAAGGCAGGATTGGGGAGACCCTCACTAGTTTCTTGTGCAAGGAAAGGGTGGCAGGATAGAGTTTTGCTGTTTCTTGCTGTGCATGCACAATAAAGTGAACTACCCTAGCATCGTACTGTGGACATCACACTCTTTCTTAGTAGAGATTCTCTAAGTGCCACTTTAATTCTTTTAAAAAATATTTTATTTATTAATTTTCATTAGAGAGAGGAGAAGGTAGGGAGAAAGAGAGAGAGAGAGAGAGATCAATGTGTGGTTGCCTCTTGTAAGTCTCCAACTGCGGACCTGGCTGCAACCCAGGCATGTGCCCTGACTGGGAATCCAACCAGCGACCCTTTGGTTCACAGGCTGGCGCTCAGTTTGTTACAGGGTGCATCCAAGCGGGGGAACCCCAAATGGACATTTGAAATGGGGTCCAGAACTCAAGGTGTCCAGGAGATTTTAAGATGTCTTCATCCCTTCCTTCACAGGTGTGAGTTGGGGGAAGGGGCACACAGAGCAAGAACATGCAGGGCAGCTTTGCAGCTAATCCATGGCATGGTCATTTAACATACCTAGAGCCTTTGGCTGGTCACTTAGATATGCTAAATAGCTATGGCCATGCTCTAGGCCAGGGGGATGGAAAGGGATCCCCCCCAAGATGTGACTAGGGGGCAGGTCTCCCTAGTTGCAGTACCTGCATGGGAGCTCGGAAAAGATTGGCTCCATGACATGGGGTCACACCTGCCCAGACCCACAATGATGACCAGAAACGTTGGAAAAGACAGCAGATTGAGGGCAAGTGTGGCCGAGTGTGGGAGGAGTCAGAAATGGGGCTGCAGAGGAAGATTGGCATGAGGATTTAAACCCAGACACAACAGCCATTGAGGAGAAGCACAAGGTTTTGGCTGAGTGGGGACTCCTGTGGCCCTGGGAGAGAGGACCACATGCCTTTGCCAGAGTGGGGACCCCCACAACTTTAGAAGGGGAAACCACCACCCAGTTTTAGCAGAGATCCTGGCGACACAGCTGAGGGTGCCGGGAACCCAGGGAGGTCTCTCAGTCGAGATGGATTACTAAGAAGAATTGGGGACTGCCTGAGCTAGGAACTTCTACTTCCTTTCCTGAGATACGGTACCCCAGACTGGGTAAAAGGGGGAAGGAAAGACTGTGTCTGTTTGTGGGTATTTTAAGGGACTTTAGGATTTTTGATGAAAACATTAGGTCACTACTTTAAGTTTGTATAGCATTAAATAAACATTTCCTTTCCTTTTCATGAATCTCTGGCATTGAGAGACATCTTTCCTATAGACGGTGGACATAACGGACCTGGGGGTTCCTTTTAGTAATAGTATATAGTCCCAGGCCCCCTCTTGTTGTGCTCTGTAAGAAGTTCACTGAGCCACACCAACCAGGGGTCTAAGTCCCACTTTAATTCCGTGGAAGAGGACTAATTTCTATGTAACTGGACTGTAATGAAGGTATGAAGGCTTAGCCTGAAACAGGCTTTTTGAAATCACTTTTTGAAATCAGCCCACTGATGATGTAAGTTAATCATCCCCTTTGCACTGGCTGAGTAAGTCCCAATCCCAAATCAGGTGCGGTTGTAGTTAGGGAAGCCAGCTGCCTGCCTGGGGTGCAGCCCCTGAGCCAGTGGAGCGCTGAAGTAGAGACCCCCACGTCAGTTCCCCCTCCCCTTGGGAAACCCATTGGGAGGGAGCTCCCAGGGAGGGAGCACTTGAGTCAAAGACGTCTTTCTGGGGAAGAATCCTGGGGGAAAATCAGGCACAAGGAGTCAGAAGCATAGGCTCAGAAGGTGGACTGGCAGGCTAGGCGGCAGTTGCTGGATGGTTTCACTTTTAATATGAAAAGAGATAAAATATTTGTATAAACTTTACCTATATTTTGCGTTTCCACGTTATTTTCTTTTATTATTAGTGTAATAGAATAGCCACACCTTTAAGTATATGTTTAGGAATATGCATTGAAACACACACAAATACTCTGTAGAAAAAGAACCTGTTCACTTTCTAGGTCTCAGAGAAACTTGTCTTAGCCCCTGCTAACGGCGGTGGCCGCGCTCAGCCGGCAGGGGCGGCGCCGGTGGGGTCCGGCAGCGCGTCTGAGCGGCGCTGAGGCAGGAGAGCCGGGGTTGTCCGTGCGTCAGAGCCCCAGAGGCTGAGTTCTGAGCACCGCAAGACACCACTTTTCAACCCCCCAATGAAACCTCCCCGGGTTTCCATTCAGTAACTTCTTCCGACGCGGGGAAGGAGGAGCCGTGACTCCACAGGAGCCAGAACAGCGCCCCCCGCCACGGCCCCGCGCTGCCCGCACCGCGGCCCAGCTCGCACCGGACCGGGGTCTCCGGAAACGCCGGGAAAGCGCGGGGGGGGCGCTGCAGAAGTCCTGGTGGCGGAGTCCGCGCCACACAGCGAGCAATGAGGACGCTGTCAGGAACGAGAAGAAAGAAATTCGGGAAGAACTTTGCGGTCCTGGCCACCTCACTGGAGCGGTTCTCGGGTCGGCGAGACGTTGGGGTCCGCTCTCCCTGCGTCCCGCTTCCCTTCGGACACCCTGTCCGCCAGGGTGGGGTGTGGACCCCCGCCCCCCGCGGCGCGCTGCCGTGTGTGTGTGTGTGTGTGTGTGTGTGTGTGTGTGTGTGTGTGGTTGTGTTTTCCTTTGGCCCCTGACAGTCGCTGTCACTCCAGCGCCTCCCGCTGCGGCCCATACACCAGCCGCAACCCGACACCTCGCGCTGTTGACGGCTCTGGGCAGCCGGCGCCGGGGCGGGGGCTGGGGGGCCCAGACCCGCCGCCGCCCCCCGCCCCGCCCTTGCGGGGCCGGGCCCTCTCCCACCTTTCCAGGCTGGAGAAGGAGAGAAGCTGGCTTTTCTCGCACGCCCTCCCGGGGTGTGTAACTGTCCTGTTTGCCCAACTCCCTGTCTCCTGTCTCCGACCTTGGTCCTTTTCCTGCCGGCTCCGGATTTCCCTTCGTACTATTATTTACTTAATAGTTTATGTTATCAGACCCACTTTTAGAAACGTAAATATTTATTTTGACCCGACTCTATATACCAGTATCCGTTAAGTACTAGTTTGAAGGGCTGTGTTAGCAGCCCTTGCACATTGCATTATGACCTTACATTTAAACAAATGCTCGTCTACGTAGGACTTCTCAGGGCCTTTCACGCCGTCAGAGTATTGTGTCACTGGCTCTCGGAAGAGACCGCTTTATTCTGCTTCCCTGACGACCTGCCCTCCTTTTGCAGATGCCAGCCGCAGTCCGCGCCTTTCCTTGCTCCCCAGCCGGTGCGCCGGCCCTTTCCGCTCTGCCCCGTGGCACTGGGACGCCGGGGCCTGGAGTTGCTGGATCAGATGGGCGACATCGGGGTCTTCGCCCAGGCGCCGAGACCGAGCCTCAGCCACCCCACCAGCCTGGTGGGAGACGTGCTGGAGACCATCTACCCGCCATCTGATGGCGCACAGGAGCCTGTATCTAGTGTTTTGCAGACAAATTTAGGGAGGAATCTTTGCCTGCCTTTTGTTCTAAGGTGGGCTCCTACCCCGCCCCAGGGCCACCATTCAAAAGCATCGCCACACTCCACTGTGTCCCCTCGAGCTGCCCCGTTGAGCCGTCTTTGCACGTCCAGCCGCAACCGCCCAGTGTGTCTGTTTAATTCCAGGCACCAGACGACCCTTTTCTAACCCGCACATCCAGCTGTCTGGACCGCTGGATGGCTCCACCCGCCTCTCGGTTTTCGATGTTCACTTGTTGAGCGGGCAGTTCTGACTGGAGAACTCGTCTACTCCGAAGGGTTCAGTGTCTGTCTCGGAGTTCTCACACTCTAAGGCGCCTCTGGATTCCCCGGGACCTTCCGAAATGCAGGTTCTGATTCAATAGCATGGGACCGGGTCTCCGCCTTTCCCACAAACTCTCAGCAGCAGCTGGTCTTGCAACACTTCCGCTAGGAGGCTGCCAAAGAATTCAGACCTGTCTCCTGGCTCCAGGGGCAGAAAGTTTGGGGCCGTTGCTCTTCCCCACATCCCTCCCTTTGCAACACCTTATTTTTGCCCGAGACAGGTCCTTTGCTAATGAGGTGATTGGAAAAACAATGAGGTATGTGATGAAGAGTAGAGTCTTGGAGAACAGACCATAAGTTTGGCTTACATTTGCTGTGGGAACTTGGCTAAGTCACATAACTTTGAATTTCTGTTTCCTCACCTATAAATGGGCATAGTAACTGGTATCACTGTGTTTATTTGAGGATCATGCTGGAACGCACATATGCTTTTTTAAGATGCAAAGCCATGGCCACATATAAAACATCAATATTTTATTCTCTATGTATTTGTAGTAATTTCCAAAAGCAGATTGTGATGTGGCCAAACACAAATAAAAGGGATGCTAAATATATATGTGTGCACTCAGAACTCTTATTCCAGAGCAAAAACTACATTCTTTAAAATGATGTAGGGATCATGGTTCATTTTATGAGTTATCAAGATTCCAAGGCAAAGGCATAGAAAGTAAAATGACAGCTTGTGAGGGCATTGCCAGCCGTGTCTCACACCAGCCTTCCACTGGGTGGGATTACTTGGGCAGCCTCTGGGTCTGGCATGGGCAGGCATTCTCCATCATGCTTGATCATTTGGTGCTTCATCAGAACTTGTACCAGCTCATTCTGGGAAGTGATGTTCATTCTTTTATTGTGTGGACTTTCTCCTGTAGTAACACACAGCTTGGAACAGAGACAAGTTTTTATTTATTTATCTTTAATTACTTTATTGTTGTTCAATTACAGTTGTCTGCATTTTCTCCCCACTACTTCCCCCCACCTCAGCCAAACCCACCTCCCTCCCTTGCTTTCCACCATCCCCTTGGTTTTGTCCATGTGTCCTTTATAGTAGTTCCCAAAAACCCTTCTCCCCACTGTTCCCTCCCCCCTCCCCCTCCCCTCTGGCTATTCTAAGATTGTTCTTAATTTCAATGTCTCTGGTTATATTTTGTTTGCTTTTTCTTTTGTTGATTAGGTTCCAGTTAAAGGGGAGATCATGTGGTACTTGTCCCTCACTGTCTGGCTTATTTCACTTAGCATAATGCTCCAGTTCCATCCATGCTGTTGCAAAGGGTAGGAGCTCCTTCTTTCTCTCTGCTGCATAGAATTCCATTGCGTCAATGTACCATAGTTTTTGATCCACTCATTTGCTGATGGGCACTTACGTTGCTTCCAGCACTTGGCTATTGTAATTGTGCTGCTATGAACATTGGGGTGCATAGGTTCTTTTGGATTGGTGTTTCAGGGCTCTTAGAATATAATCCCAGCAGTGGCATTGCTGGGTCAAAAGGCAGTTGCATTTTTAGTTTTCTGAGGAAATTCCATACTGTTTTCCACAGTGGCTGCAACAGTCTGCATTCCCACCAACAGTGCACTAGGGTTCCCCCCACATCCTCTCCAACACTTGTTTGTTGATTTGTTTTTGATGGTTATTCTAACAGGTGTGAGGTGGTATCTCATTATGGTTTTAATTTGCATCTCTCTGATGGCTAGTTATGTTGAACATCGTTTCATAAGTCTCTGCATCCTTTGTATGTCCTCCTTAGAGAAGTGTCTGTTCAATTCTTTTGCCTATTTTTTAATTGGGTTTTTTGTCTTCCTGGAGTGGAGTTGTGTGAGTTCTTTATATATTTTGGAGATCAAACCCTTGTCCAAGGTATCATTGGCAAATATGTTTTCCCATGTAGTTGGTTCTCTTTTCATTTTAATGCTGTTTTCTTTAGGCATGCAGAAACCTTTTAATTTGACGATCTCATTTGTTTATTCTTTCCTTCATGTCCCTTGCTTTAGGGGACATGTCAGTGAAGATGTTGCTGTGTGTAATGTCTGAGATTTTTCTGCTGATGCTTTTCTCTAGGACTTTTATGATGTCATGACTTATATTTAAGTCTTTTATCCACCTTGAATTTATTTATTTATTTATTTATTTATTTATTTTTAAGCAAATAGTCTTTCTACTCAGATTATCTTCTTTTTTTTAAGATTTTATTTATTTATTCAGAGAGAGAAGGGAGGGAGAAAGAGAGAGAGAGAGAAAGAAACATCAATGTGCGGTTGCTGGGGGTCATGGCCTGCAACCCAGGCATGTACCCTGACTGGGAATCGAACCTGCGACACTTTGGTTCGCAGCCAGCGCTCAATCCACTGAGCTACGCCAGCCGGGGCGTGAATTTATTTTTGTGTATGGTGTAAGTTGGTGATCAAGTTTCATTTTTTTGCATGTAGCTATCCAGATGTCCTAACACTATTTGTTGAAGAGGCTATTTTTACTCCATTTTATGCTTCTGCCCCTTTGTCAAATATTAATTGACTGTAGAGACTTGGGTTTATTTCTGGGCTCTCTTTTCTGTTCCCATTGGTCTATATGCCTGTTTTTATGCCAGTACCAGGCTGTTTGGATTACAGTGGCCGTGTAATACAGTTTGATATCAGGTATCACGATCCCTCCTGCTTTGTTCTTCCTTCTCAAAATTGCTGCAGCTATTTGGGGTTGTTTATGGTTCCATATAAATTTCTGAAATGTTTGTTCTATATCTGTGAAATATGTCATTGGTGCTTTAATAGGGATTGCATCGAATCTATAAATCATTTTGGGTAGTATGACCATTTTGATGATGTTAATTCTTCCAATCCATGAGCATGGTACATGCTTCCATTTGTTTGTGTCTTCCATGACTTCTTTCTTTAGTGTTGTATAGTTTTCTGAGTACAGGTCTTTTACCTCCTTGGTTAGATTTATTCCTGGATACTTTATTTTTCTTGTTGCTATATCAAATAGGATTTTCAGACACAGGTTTTATTGGAGCCTCTCCTTAGCTCAGCTGAAGACCCTAATGTTCCAGCAAGGTGGGCTAAAAAAAACTTGGCATTGGAAAAGGAGGCCAGAGTTATAGTTTTGACTCAGCCATTAACCACTGTAGTTGTTAATGGCTACTTATTACATCTGTGTCTTTTTTGGAAATGGGGCTTGTTTGTAGAGTAATTGTTGCTTTTCTTCTTTTAAGCAAGGATTACCAACTGTTGGATCTTCAGAGATGGTATATTTGACTCACACTGTTTGTTTGATTGTTTTATATGAATATGTTTTTTAAAGAGAAATTTTAATGTCTGAGAAAGTTGAACAAAAAGTATAAAGAATTCCTATACTAACCACCTCTTAACAGTATCTTCCATTATTAACATCTTGCATTGGGGTGGTACATTTGTTATGATTTATGAACTGATATTGATATATTATTGTTAACTAAAGTCCATAGTTCACATTAGAATTCATTCTTTGTATTTGTTGTACTTTCTGTAGGTTCGGACAAGTGTATAATAAAAAGGATCCCCTATAACAGTATTATAATGATTAGTTTCACTGCCCTGAACATCCCCTGTGCTCCACCTCATCATCCCTCCTTTTCCTTAAATCCCTGGCCATCACTCATCTTTTTACTGTCTTCATTTGCAGTTTTGCCTTTCCCAGAATGTCATGTAGTTGGAAACACAGAGTAGGTAGCCTTTTCATACTAACTACTTTCCCAATGATGTGAATTAAGGTTCTTCTATGTCTTGATTGCTCCTTTTTTAAAATTACTAAATATTCCATCTTCTGAATGTACTATAGTTTGTTTACCTATTCATCTATTGAAGTTCATCCTGGTTACTTCTAGTTTTTGGCAATTATGAGTAAAGTGGCTATAAATATCACTGTGCAGGTTTTGGGGTATGCATGGTTTTCTTTAAAAAAATACCTTAGTTTTATTTATTTTTAGAGAGGGGGGAAGGGATGCTGAAAGAGGGGGAAAAATATGGATGTGAGAGAAACATTGATCGATTGCCTCTTGTGTGCCCCAAACTGGGGACCTGGCCCATAACCCGGGTGTGTGCACTGACTGGGAATGAAACTGGCAACCTTTCAGTTTGTGGAGGACACCCAGCCCCTGGAGCCACACCAGTCAGGGCTGTGCACCCATAGTTTTTAACTCATGTGAGTAAATGTGTTAGGAGCACGTTTGCTGGATCATCTGGTGGGAGTATGTTTAGCTTTATGAGAAACCACCAGGACTTCTGGCAAGATGGAGGAATAGGTGGACGCACCGTACCTCCTTGCACAACCAAGATCAGAACAACAATAATTTACAGATAGAATAACACCCAGAACTGACGGAGGATTTATCTGAATGGAAGTCAGACAGCCAAGAAGTTGAAGTAGACCCGTATATCCAGACTGGTAGGCGGGCCCGAGAGGACAAGCCGGGCAGACGCAGGTCGGCGGCGCTTGGAGGTCAGGGAAAACGGTGTGACAGCCATCCGGCGCGCAAGAATGCAGCGGTGGACCCTGAGTATGCAAGCTGTGGCTGGCGGACCCAGTGAGGCAGCGATTGTGGACCAGGGCAGAGCTCCCAGCCCAGGATCCCAGAGAAGGGACTGAGATCCCAGGAGAACGGAACTACCGCCATTGTTCCCTCCCATCCCAGCTCCTGCTCCTGCCCCCACATATAACGTCACAATCTAGCGACTGGGGTGCCCAGCCCCGGTGAACACATAAGGCTCCGTCCCCCACCATAACAAGAGCAACCAGACCAGAAAAAAAAGGAAAAAAAAGGAGAGACAGGGAGAGACATGTTTCCAACAGAACAGATCAGTCCCCCAGGACTCATCCTTTTGAGCGACCAAGAAATAGCCAATCTATCAGATGCACAGTTCAAAACACTGGTGATCAGAAAGCTCATGGAATTGGTTGATTTTGGGTGCAAATTAGATGAAAAGATGCAGGTTACCATAAAAGAGATGCAGAAAGATACACGGAGGAGAGCCAATAGTGAAGGGAAGGAAACTGGGTCTCAAAACAATACAGTGGACCAGAAGGAAGATGGAATCAACCAAGCAGGAAAGCATGATGAAATAAGAATTAAAAAAAATGAGGAGAAGCTTAAGAGCATCCAGGACATCTTTAAACGTTTCAACATCCAAATTATAGGGGTACCAGAAGGGGAAGGGAAAAAGGAACAGATTGAGCATGTATTTGAACAAATAATAAAGGAGAACTTCCCCAATCTGGCAAAGGAAATAGTCTTCCAAGAAATCCAAGAAGCTCAGAGAGCCCCAAAGAAGCTGGACCCAAGTAGAAACACACCAAGGCACATCATCATTACATTAGCCAAGGTAAAAACGAAGGAGAGAATCCTAGAAGCAGCAAGAGATAAGGGGACAGTAACCTACAAAGGAGTTCCCATCAGACTATCAGCTGATTTCTCCAAAGAGACCTTACAGGCAAGAAAGGTCTGGAAAGAAATATTCCAAGTCATGAAAGGCAAGGACCTACATCCCAGATTGCTCTATCCAGCAAAGCTCTCATTTAGAATGGAAGGGCAGATAAAGTGCTTCTCAGATAAGGTCAAGTTAAAGGAGTTCATCATCGCCTTATTTTATGAAATGCTAAAGGGACTTATCTAAGAAAAGAAGATAAAGAAAAGACATGTATAGTAAAAGGACAGCAAACTCACAATTATTAACAACCACACCTAAAGCAAAACCAAAAGAAACTAAGTAAACAACTAGAACAGGAACAGAACCACAGAAATGGAGGTCACATGGAGGGTTAGCAATAGGGGGGTGGGAGGAGGAGAGAGGGGGAAAAGGTATAGAGAATAAGTAGCATAGAATGTAGGTTGAAAATAGATAGGGGAAAGGCAAGAATAGTACGGGAAATGTAGAAGCTAAAGAACTCATAAGTATGATACATGGACATGAACTAAAGAGGGGGGGAATGTGGATGGGAGAGGGGGTACAGGGTGGAGGGGAGAGAAGGGGGAAATGGGACAACTGTAATAGCATAATCAATAAAATATATTTAAAAAAAAAGAAACCACCAAACTGTCTTCTGAAATGGCTGTACCATTTTGCATTCTCATCAGCAATGAGTGAGAGTTCCTGTTTGCTCCACATCCGCACCAGCATTTGATGTTGTCAGTATTTGGATTTTAGCTCTTCTGATGGTGCCTCATTCTGGCTAATTAGCCATTCCATAAGTAGATCATTGTTGGTTCTACTTGCAATTTGCAAATGGAAACTTGTCATGTACTTATTCCCCATCTCTATGTTTTCTTTGGTGAGGGGTATATATTCAGACCTACTGCCCATTGTTAAATCGATTGTTTGTTCTCCTATTGTCGAGATTTGAGTTCATTGTATATTTTGGATACAAGCCCTTTATCAGATGTATATTTTGCAAATATTTTTTCCTAGTCTATGGCTTGTTTCTTCATTTTCTTAACAATGTCTTTCACAGAGAGGTTTTAATTGTAATGAAGTCTAACTTAGTTTTTCTTTTGCGGTTTGTGTTTTTTAGTGTTATACCTAAAAAGTCGTCACCTGGACTACACTATATTTTAAAATTTTGAATTTAAGCCAATATTAAAAAAATTAAAATATTGAAAAACAAATCTGACAGTGGACAAATACAAATGGAGGGACATTTGATAAAATAAAACAGGCTTTGTTCTGGTTACTGTGGTTGTGCAATAAATAACCTCAACAATTATTGGTATAAAACACTTACTATGCTTGTGGCTTCTGTGAGCTAGGAATTCAGAAATGGCACAGAAGGGATGGCTTGCTTCTACTCCAGCATGTCTGGGCCTCCGTTGCGAGGCCCCAAGTCTGAGGGCTGGGGAGACCTGCAGGCTCACCCACTTGGCTGCCTGGTGGTTGATGCTGGCTGGCTTTTGGCTTGGATCTTGGCTGGGAGTGTTGGCAGAAACACTCATGTTTTATCTTTCCTTGTGGCTGGCATGGCTTACTCACAGCATGGTGGCTGAATTCCAATGGCAAGTAGAGAGCTAGAAAGAGGAAAAGCTGTAGAGACAGAGATAGAAAACCAGGCAAAATCTACATCCTTTTCATGACCTGGCCTCAGCAGTCACATAGCATCCCTTCTGCCATGCTCTGCAGGTTCAAGCGGTCACAATTCCACTGAAGTTCAATGGGAGGGGAATGAGACCCCACCTCTTAATGGAGAGTAATAAGAAGGTAATAGAAGAGCAAGTGAGACTAAAAATATTGTTTTGACCATTTTTGGACAACGCAGTCTACTGCAGGCCTATAAGCTTTAAAATTGTCAAGCTTGTGAAAGCCAAGGGGAGATGGGATAACTGTTCTAGATTAAAGGAGGCTGAACAGGCATGAAAACTGAATGCAAAGCATGGTCCAGGATTTTCCTTTGTGATAAAGGGCATTATTGGGAAAGTTGGTGAAAACTGAGTATCAGTGCTAATTTCCTGGTTTTGATAATTGCACTGTCATTATATGTAAGAATGTATGTATTTAGGAAATATATATGCAAGTTTTCAGAGAAAGGGGTATCATGTCTTTAACTTCTCAGTTTAGAAAAAACATTTGTCTATGTATCTACCTATATATGTATGTATCTATCACACACTCAGAAAAAATAAAGCAAATGTGATAAAATCTTAATGTTTGGGGAAACTTGCTGAAGGGTACATGGGACTTTTTATACTCTTATTGTCAGTTTTCTGTGCATTTAAATCCTGTCACATTAAACATTTCCTTAAATTAGGAAGGGTGAAGAGAATCCTAAATCTCAATTTTTGACTGTTCTTGACAATTGCAAGAACTAGCCACATTTTCACATGATAAAACAGTCAATGAATGACAATCTTTTAAACAATTGTTCTTACTTGTTTATTAACATGGATTTTTCTTAATCTGAAAATTTGAGGGATATATTCATGTGGCTCAAAAAATATAAAAACATATCAAAAGGCATTACAGTGAAATTTTTGCCCACCTCTCCTCCACCCCATTGCACCACCAGAATTCATGCACATGAGATCACTTTGCTGCTTTCGGAAAGTCTTCCTAAGTTCCTTCCCACCAAGCATAAACCGTGACTATGAGGCCTCGCCCAGACCCCTTTACACGAAAGGAAGCGTTTTATACGCACAGCCACACTGTTCAGCAGGGCATGCTTTCTAACTTTGCCCCAGCTGCCTCCTGCCTTTGGTTTACACCCTGCTTGCTTCATCCTTCTGTCAGAGCCTGCGCAAGTGTCAGCTCCTGCAAGCTCTGCCTTTAAGGGCGGCTATAAAAATTACTTGGGATAATGCATGTGAAAGTAAATTTTTCTAACAATGTGAGCAATACAGATCACATCCACATGTGCTTGTTCTCTGTATGGATCCACTGAGATAATATATTTGAAAGGCAAACACAGCAGATACCAGCGGCAGAGCATCGGCCACTTCTGAGTCACTGTTACTTGCAGCAATGAGGACCATTTTCTGAAACATGATGACAGTAAGATCACTCTTGCTTGGAAACTCTCCATGGGTCCCTGTTGTCATTTAGAAGAAGTTACCTGTTGATCCAGTTCATCTTTTCCCATCTTTTCCTCTCCTGTCCTCTTAGTCTCTGCTGCATGCCAGCCAGGTCTTACAGGTAGAAGGACCAGCTGAGGCCTTGGGAGGACTCCTTCCACACCCTCCTACCTCAGAGCCAGTAGGTGGGTCTCTCTTCTTTGTTAGTGTTCAAGTTCAGAAAGAGAGAGGGAAAAAACTTAATAGCCCAGTTCCCAAAACAAAACAAAAGAAAAAAATGAACAAAATACGTTTATTTAGGAGTTTGTGAGATTGAATGGGCCCAATGTTTATCTGTCCAAGAAATATTTCCTGAATGTCATGTGTGGGTGGGCAGTTTGTAGTGATGGGAATGAACACAAGCCTTGGGTCCCAACCTGAGCCCTGGGTTCACTGGAGGTGACCCAAACTGACTCTTTGAGACACAGTTTCCCCTTCCATTGGACGACGAGTGGGGCTGAGCCCTGGACCCTCTAACTCAAAAGGTCTAAGACATCCCACACCTCAGGGAAGAGATGCAGGGAAATGATGCTGGGCCTGAGCTACGGCACACTGCCGGGCCTAGTTCCTCGTACACAGGTGAGGGTTTTATTGTGTGTTTATAGGGATTTCATTTGATAGTTCTGGATAAAATAAGTTTAGAATCCTCAGAGGTAAGCAAAATAAAAAAAATAAATTGACAAAACTCCCAAATGCATTGGAACCTGAAGAGGTAAGTAGAACATTGGAGGCAGCCTTCACTCAGGAGTCATTGCTAAAGCCTGTTAAACTTGACTTTTTATGGTACTGGACACATGTGATGAAGCTTCAGGCCCACCCAGGGAACATCTAATAGAAGACATAAATCTGGGACCCCTGGACACGACATGCTGTGTGCAAGTGTGAGTTAGAAAAGCCCCATATTCTGGAGGATGTGGCAAATTAATCTGCTGATAAAGGCAGAGAGTAAACACAGGTTACCTGAGAAGTCACGTGCAAAACTGGCACTCACATAGGTTTGCTGCATTTATTCACATTATCATATGGTCTGAACATCAAGCTAATAATTTAGTTTAAAAAATGCTTACAGATTGCAGAGCCTCAGTGTCCTGATGGAAGCACGTGCAGATGTCCAGTGGAGGGGCCCACCTTCAAGACTCACAGTTCGCACAGGTACTATTTCAAGGACCAAAACCATGGGCAGAGGTCTCTCTCTCTCTCTCTCTCTCACACACACACACACACACACACATACACACACAGAGGCAGATAAGTGATGCTGAAATAAATTTCACCTTAGATGCAAGATGGGTCAATAATCAATTGCATTCAACTAGACCTAACTAACTTGCATTTCTATGGACAAAATGTTTTGTAACATTATCAAATTTCTTTAACTTACAGAGTTATAAAATAACTCAGAGTCAATGAAAACAGAGACAACCTGGAAAAATGCCCATGACAGGCCACTTTTTTTTTTGGCACATTAAAATTTTTTTGAAATTGTTCATGGCAGTATTCTTCCATCACAATAATCTCAAAGAAAGATTACTCTTGATAATGAGAGAAGGTTGCCCTCATTATATTTGCCTTAATTATGTAAATAAGCTCTGTCAGACTGTTAATTCATTATGTACTAATCTGCTTTCAAATCCATAGCCACTGAAGATTGAATTAAGTCCAGAGTTGTATTCTCTGTCACTATCATTCCTAGTGCCACACATGTTATTTATAACTCATAAATACTAATGTATGAATTCATGTGTTAAAGACTAGATCAAAATAAAAGCAGAAAATATTTACAACTGAAGTATTACAAAATACAACAAGAATGTGTGGAACATAGAAGAAAATATATAGCCCTAAATGTTTGTAATAGAAAAGGAGAAAGGCTAAAAATAAATGAGCTAAGCAATTATCTTAAGTTTGAAAAAGAAAGGAGGAGAATTCTAAAGACAGTAGAAAAGAAAGATAGAAAAATAGAACTTGATGAGATAGAAAACAACCATATGAAAGACAATGCCGGCAGAGTTAAAATGCTGTATGTAAAGATTAATGACATTAAAAAACCTCTGGCAAGACTGATTAAGAAAAAAGGGAAGGCACAAACAAACAGAATTAGGAATGAAAAATGGGACCATAACCACGTATGCTGCAGAGATTAGTAAAATAATACAAGGATACTATAATTTTGGAAACAGATAAAATAGTCACATTCTTGAAAAAATACAATATATCCAGACTGATTCCAGAGTAAAGGGAAAACTTATAACAGCAAAGGCATAGTCAATAAAAGAAAAAATAGACAAATTGGACCTCATTAAAATTGTTCTAGAAAAAATTTTGTTTGTACAATATATAGAAAACTTTTAAATCTATAAGACAAAAACAACATCTCTGCCTCAACAAAGGGCAAAGGACTTGTAAAGACATTTCAAAGAAGATATGCCAATAGCCTATAAGCATATGAAAAGATGCTCAACATCACTAATCGTTAAGAAGTTGAAAATCAACCACGAGGAGATACCACCCCACATGCATCACAATGGATACAATCAACAAAGAGAATAAAAAGTGTTGGTGCTTTTGGCTTTCAGCTTTTGGAGGACGCTAAGGTGCAATTTTCTTTGGTCACCTGCCTCCAGGTTCACATGACATCAGCTGCCCAAGTTTGACCCCAACCAAATGAAGCTCATATACCTGAGGTGCACCAGTGGGCAAGACAGTGCCACATCTGCCCCCAAGATTGGCCCCCTGGGTCTGTCTCCACAAAAGGTTGGTGGTCACATTGCCAGAGCACCTGGTGATTGGAAGTGTCTGGGGATTACAGTGAAACTGACCAGGCAGAGCAGACAGGCCCAGATTGAGGTCAGATCTTCTGCCTCTGCCCTGATAGTCAAAGCCCTCAGATTTCCACCAAGAAATTTGATGAAGAAGAAAAACAAAACAAAAAAACAAAAAGAAAACAAAACACAACAGACAAACAAAAAACCAAAAGAACCCCAGGAAGCACAGTGGAAATGTCACTTTTGACTACATAATCAACACTGTCCAACAGATGCCACACTGATCTTTAGGGAGAGAACTCCCTGGACCTATCGAAGGGACCCTGGGGACGGCCCAGTCTGTAGGCTGCAGTGTCATTGGCTGCCACCCTCATGACATCACAGACAACAATAGCCAGTGCAGTGGAATGCCCAGCTAATTAAGAGCTACAAAGGAAAATATTTCTATTAAAGATCATTTGACAACCAAAAATAAAAAACAAACAAACAAAAAAGAAATGCTGATGAGGATGTGGATAAATTGGAATCCTTGTCCACTGTTGATAAGAATGTAAGGCCTTTATGGAAAACAGCACTACTGTGGTTCTTTAAAAAAATTAAAAATAGCCCTGGCTGGGTGGCTCAGTTGGTTGGATCATTGTCTTGTACAACAAAAGGTTGCAGGTTCAATTCCCAGTCAGGGCACATACCTACGTTGCAGGTTTGATCCCTGGTTGGGGCCTGTATGGGTGGCAACTGGTTGGTGTTTCTCACATTGATGGTTCTCTCTCTCTCTTCCTCCTTCCTTTCTCTATAAAAATGAATAAACATGAAGATTTAAAAAGTTTTAAAAAAATTACCATATGATCTAGCAATTCTATTTCTGACTATATAAGAATTGAAAGTGAGGTCTCAAAGAGATGTTTGCACACCATGTTCATAGCAGCATTATTCACAGTAGTCAAAAAGTGATATAAATATTCATTGATGAATAAATGGATAAGCAGAATGTGGTATATACATACAATTCAATATTATTCAGCCTTGAAAGGGAAGGAAATTCTGACATACTACAACATGGACAAACTTGGAAGACATGGCAATACATGAAATAAGCCAGTCACACCCATACACATAAAAACCCACAAAAACAGATACTGCAAGAGCAGTACTGCAAAAACAAATACTTACATGAGGTCCCTATAGAGATCAAATTCATAGAGACAGGAAGTAGAGTGGTGTTTGCCAGGGGCTGGGCGGAGTGGGGAGTGGGGAGTGAGGGTTTGATGGAGACAGTTTCAGTTTTTCAGGATGAAAGAGCTCTGGAGGCGGACGGTGGTGATGGTTGCACCATTTGAATGTACTTAATGCTATTGAACTGTACACTTAAAAATGGTTAGGATCATAAATTTTATGTTGTTTATTTTATCATAATTCAAGAACTAAAAAAGAATAAGCAGAAAACTCAAGTGATTTTATAATTATTAGAAAAATCAAGTCAGTGATAATAATAGTGAATGCATGGCCCTCCCAATGGTATGGGCACGATTCTAAATGCTTGAGACATGTTCGATCATTTCCGGTAGGTGGTATTAGGACTCATCCCTACTTATTGATGAGTATACTAAGTCACAGATCAGGTGACTTCCTGAGGTGGCATGGCTAGTGGAGGCAAAACTGGAATTTAAATGCAGGTGGATTAGCTTTGAGGCCAACCCTCAGTGAGTAGGTAAGACAACCGTCCTTCCTAGAAAACAGCGGTCCCAGTGACTACGGCAGACTTCTTCCAGCTACTCAGGGAAGAAGTCACTCCAGTTCTGCAGAAACTATTCCAAAACATTTATAAGAGTCAAGAGTGAGTCCTGAGTTTACCCGAGGAGTGCGAGCTCCTGTTAACCTTAGAATGTCAGTGAATGGAATTTATTATTTAATGGGTCTTTTCAGTAAATTCAGAAATATATTTGATTCTAAGTCAACATTCACAATGAAAGCCTTTGCAAACTCGGAATGGAAGAAAACTTTCATAACCTGGTAAAGTGTATTCACAAGACGCTCACAGTGTAAAGCTAAAGACCCAGCGAGGGAAGCCAGCCCCACAACACTGGGAATGAGGCAGGTGTTCCGCCGCATCCGAACCATCCAGCATCAGGCAGGACGTCCTAACCTGGGCAGGAACGTTGGTGAAAGCAGACAATGGAAACTAATACAAAAAATATTGAAGGTAAACTGCAGTTGAAAAATGAAATAAAAAAAATAAGAATAAAAAAGAAGAAAAGACAAAACACGAGTAATGGGAAAAAAGAAACAAAATAGTTGTTAGTTGCAGGTGATATAATTGTGTACATAAAAAAGTCTGAATGATTCTACAGATCATTTCTTAGAATTGATAAGAGTTTAGAAGGTCGCTAGGTGTAAATTTGGTGTAAAAAAACCAATTACATTAATGTCTACTAGCAACAAAGATAAATGAAGTCAAAATAAACCACGTACAGTATAATAGGATCAAGAAATAACATACCCCTAATGGCCCTGGATGGTGTGGCTCAGTGGACTGAGTGCCGGCCTGCAGATGGAAAGGTCACTGGTTCAATGTTGGTTCAATGCCAAGTCAGGGCACATGCCTCCACTGCGGGCCAGGTCCCTAGTTGGGGGTGTGTGAGGCAACTGATTGATGTATCTCTCATACATTGATGTTTCTCTCCTTCTCTTTCTCTGTCCCTTCCCCTCTCTCTAAAAATGAATGAATGAATGAATGAATGAATAAATAAAATCTTTTAAAAAAAGAAAAATATTTCAAATAAATCTTCCAAAATATGTCCAAGATCCACTGTATGAAGCCCCAGGATTGATCCCAATGGACCAGAAATTGTATTATTATTATTATTTTTCTAAATCTAAAAAAAATTCCTTGTGTTAGGATATGGTTTTTGATTTTGGAGAGAGGTGCCCTGACTGGGGATCAAACCACAACCTCAATGTGTGCCCTGCTGGGGAATGACCCCGCAAACTTCTGGTGAACTGGGTGATGCTCTAACCAACTGAACCACCTGGCTAGGGTTCATTGTTATTTTTTAAAGAGAAATGAGTTTACTAGTTAAGAAAATTAATCGAAACACATAGCGAACCTTCTGGTGACAGGGTAACAGGCCCAGTGTCACAGTGACTGTTTGCTCTGGGAAAGCTTCTTCCTGTTGTGCCCCCTCTCCTTTCCCTCTCTCCTCCCTCTCCCCAGCAACCCCACAATGCATCAGGCTTCACGTGCATGTTTTTTCCTTTGTCGCTTTCCAGGCTTCAACAGAACCCCCACCCCTGTCTGGGTGCAAGGCCCCTTCAAACACAAGGGTTACTAAGAATGTCCCTAAACCGCCACAACCTAGGTATGTACCCGGACCAGGAATCAAACCCACAACCTTTTGGTGTTTGGGATGATGTTCCAACCAACTGAGCCACCTGGCCAGGGCTCATATTATTCTTTTTTCCTTAGTTTTAAAAATATTTTTAATATAATTTATTGATTATGCTATTACAGTTGTCCTATTTTCCCCCTTCACTCCCCTCCACCCTGTACACCCCCTCCCACCCACATTCCCCCCCTTTAGTTCATGTCCTTGGGTCATACGTATAAGTTCTTTGTCTTCTCTATTTCCTATACTATTCTTAACCTCCCTCTGTCTATTTTCTCCCTACCATCTATGCTACTTATTCTCTGTACCTTCCCCCCTCTCTCCTCTTTCCACTCCTCTTCCCACTCTCCTGTTGATAACCCTCCACGTGATCTCCATTTCTGTGGTTCTGTTCCTGTTCTAGTTGTTTGCTTAGTTTGCTTTTGTTTTATTTTTAGATTCAGTTGTTGATAGTTGTGTTTGTTGTCATTTTACTGGTCATAGTTTTGATTATCTTCTTTTTCTTAGATAAATCCCTTTAACATTTCATATAATAAGGGCTTGGTGATGATGAACTCCTTTAACTTGACCTTATCTGAGAAGCACTTTATCTGCCCTTCCATTCTAAATGATAGCTTTGCTGGATAGAGTAATCTTGGATGTAGGTCCTTGCCTTTCATGACTTGGAATACTTCTTTCCAGCCCCTCCTTGCCTGTAAGGTTTCTTTTGAGAAATCAGCTGACAATCTTATGGGCACTCCTTTATAGGTAACCGTCTCCTTTTTTCTTGCTGCTTTTAAGATTCTCTCTCCTTATCTTTAATTTTGGGTAATGTAATTATGACATGCCTTGGTGTATTCATCCTTGGGTCCAACTTCTTTGGGACTCTCTGAGCTTCCTGGACTTCCTGGAAGTCTATTTCCTTTGCCAGATTGGGGAAGTTCTCCTTTATTATTTGTTCAAATAATGTTTCCACTTGTTGCTCTTCCTCTTTCCCTTCTGGTACCCCTACAATTCGGATGTTGGAATGTTTAAAGATGTCCTGGGGGTTCCTAAGCCTCTCCTCATTTTTTTGAATTCTTATTTCTTCACTCTTTTCTGATTGGATATTTCTTTCTTCCTTCTGGTCCACTCTGTTGATTTGAGTCCCAGTTTCCTTCCTGTCACTGTACATTTTCCCTGTACATTTTCCTTTATTTCACTTAGCATAGCCTTCATTTTTTCATCTAATTTGTGACCAAAGTCAACCAATTCTGTGAGCATCCTGATTACCAGTGTTTTGAACTGTGCATCTGATAGGTTGGCTATATCTTTGTTGCTTAGTTTTATTTTTTCTGGGGCTTTGATCTCTGCTTTTGTTTGGGCTATTTTTTTTTTTGTCTTGATGCACCTGTTATGTATGAGGGGCAGAGCCTTAGGTGTTCACCAGGGCAGGGCAATCCAGTCACTTGGCTGTGACACTGTATGTGGGAGAGGAGTCCAAGAGGGAACAATGGCGCTTGCTCCGCTCTCCACCGGATTTCAGTCCCTTCTGCCGCTTTCCCCAAGCAAACTGGGCCTTTCTGGGGCTGATTCTCGAGTGGGTTGGCTTGTGTATGTTCTAGGACCCTGTGGGTCTCTCCAACACACTCTCTTGTGAGGCTGGGAGTTTCTCTCCCACAGGTATTTTCAACTGGTGTTTTGAGGCTTGATTTCCTGAGCTGGGACCCTGTGTCATGCGGTTTGTCCCGCTCCCTAGTTTTGCCTATTTTATCTGCATTTGAATGTGGGACCGCCTGCTCCCCCAGCTGCCTTGCATGCTGCACCCGGTTCCACAATCTGCAGCTTCCCTGAGTCCACCAGCTGCAGCTTTGCCATGAGCTCTCTCCACCCAGCTGCCCCTCTCCCCCCTCCTACCTGTCTGGATGAATGTGTCTTCTTTAACTCCTTGGTTGTCGGACTTCCATACAGTTCAATTTTCTGTCAGTCCTGGTTGTTTTTTGTTTTTAAATAGTTGTTGTCCTTCTTTTGGTTATTCAAGGAGGCACAGTGTGCCTACCTATGCTTCCATCTTGGCCAGAAGTCGTATTACTCTTTTGTTGCAGTTGTAGACATATATTTCTAGTTGACCAGAGTATTACTCTTTCAGATTTATGTGCAAGAGTAATGGTTAAAATTAACTTTACAACAAAGTGATGATAAAAGGGATTGAGGTATAATCTAAATTTCCTCTTACTTCCTGTGTGTTACCCTTGTATATTTTATTTTATTCTTTTGTAATTAAATGCAATGGTAGGGCAGGAATTCGAGTTTTAGTGAGCAAACTGAAGCCGTGCTGTAGCTGTGAGGCTAACTATGTGTAGCTGAGTCACGAGCTATGAAGAACTTGAGGCCACAGGAGGTGACCAGTAGGACTGTGCTTCTCTCCAGGGAATCCCCAGATCCTGATCTTTAGGAAGAAATCAAGCCAGCTCCTGCTGCCTCTGAGGCTTTCTGCTACCCACCACTCTTTGATATTTTTGCAAAATTCAGTATCACCTTAAATTTCCATATAACTTTTAATCTGATTAGATGTAAGGCCAATATCTTCAGAACTTATTCATGATTTTTTCCTCTTGAAATCACACACCCATGTTTTATTTTTGTTCAAAATTATGCACTCCTATTTTATTTTTGTTCTACAATGCCTGCCTGCAGTGCTGGGCATTCAGAAGGTACTGCAGGTTTTGAAGTCTTGGTGCCATGGCTGACCCTCACCACCACCAAAGAGTGCAAATCCAGCCCTTTCTTTCTTTGTCTTGTGCCTGCTTGCCCTTGAGTTAGTGGCATCACATTCAACAAAGCTTTTTTTTGGGTGTGTGTATGAAGAATTCTTAACCTTCCAAATGGCCCTTTAAACAAAGGGTCTCTCCACTGACATTTATATCTAGACTTTTGCCTCAAGTCGGCACCTTGCTGAGGCCTAGAACCTGGGTCTGATTTGGCGATAACTCGGCTTCCATGTGTGGTAGGAGAGGCAGGCGCAGATGAACTCAATGACCCCTTTTCACCCAATCAGAACAGAAGGAATTAGAGGAAGCCCCAGAGTCTGGACCCCAGCAAACAGGGTGAAATCTTTGTCTTGTAATTTTTATTAGAAGTAATCTCAGCATCACAGTGAGACCAAGGGACTGTGAATTTGGTTTCCTGATTTTAATGTAAGAAGTGTAACAGAGATGTAAATATTTATAATTTTTAAATCTTTGGTAAGACAGAAAAAAACAAAACTGTATTAAAAAAAAGATTTATTTATTTATTTTTAGATAGAAGGAAAAGGAGGGAGAAAGAGAGGGAGAGAAACATCACTGTGTAGTTGCCTCTTGAGTGCCCTCTATTGGGGATCTGTCCTGCAACCTAGGCATGTGCCCTGACTGGGAATTGAACCCATGACCCTTTGATTCTCAGGGCAGCACCCAATCCATTGAGCCACACCAGCCAGAGCAACACAAACCTATTTTGATGGTGAAATAATGTGAGTAATACTGTTCTGTACTCATGGAGTGGTTTAATAACCATGAGAAAATTCCTGTCTCAAACATGCTCATAATTGGGAAAATAACTCATTTAAACCAATATTATAACAAAATCAACAATCAGCTGAAGTAAAAATTTGTCCTCTGTGTACTTAGTATAATTTTTATTGTTTGTATTATTGAAATATATTTTAAAGCTATTTAACACTTGATTTAAAAAACAAATCTACAAAAAATGAGAAAAATGAATCTATCCTTTGACGTAGCTCGCGTTTGTGTTCTGCAGAAAGAATGCGTGATCACGCAGAAATGTGTGCTGCAGAATGGTAAGTGGAGTCGTATTTGTAACTGAAAACTGCAGAAGCCTCGCTAGTCACTAACAGACATTTTGGTGATGGTATGATAGAATGGCATGTGGACATTTAAAAAAGTGTGTGGATTTGGAAGGAAGATGTGTATGAAATATTTTAAGCGAAAAATCTGAGTCGTAAACTAAAAAAATCATAATTCCATATTTAGAAAAAAATGTGTGTGGATATGTGTAAATGCACAATGAGTTTGTGTTTAAACTTGGAAACAAGTTAGGAAGGGTGCAAATGCAAAGTCAAGTCACTAACTGTGTGTGGAGGGTGAATAGGTGAGTGTACTTTCTAATTCAAACAACAAGTGATGGGATTATGGGTAACTTTTGGTACCTTTTCTTAATTATTAAAAAAAAGGCAGGGGCGCGGCCTGGGCGCGGGGGGCGGGGCGGGGGGGATGCTGGGGTGGAAGTCCTGAAAACAACTCTGTAGGGCAGGATGAAAAACTAAGGCCAAAGAAAGATGTTTGGGGAAACTTTGAGACAGCACTGCCCTCTGCTGGTAAAATTGTGTCATGCACTGGCTTGGTTGGTTTGGCTGCCAAGAGCGAGGTGCCTGGAGTACCTGGACAGGATGCATAGCCAGAGGCCCTGAAAGGGCAGGGAAGCTGAGGGGAGGGGTATAGCCGAGGGACCTTCAAACCTGGGTTAACGTCAAAAGGCTGCACCCAAAGAGAACCGAGTTGAGCAGGTTTGCCTTTGGGACCAGGAAAGTCCCCAGGTGTTGCTAACAGTCAGCAACGGATTCTTGTTCGCAGCCTTGTAAACGGGTCGTGGAAGTTAGTTGTGCAGGGTTTCATAGGAGGGGTTTTTTGTTTGTTTGTTTGTTTGTTTGTTTGTTTGTTGTTTTAAAGCAGAATCAGGTCTAGAAGTCATTTCCCTTGATTCCTAGTTTAGAAAATTCTTTTTGATTCTTCCCCTTGTCCTCCTTTGACATTTGGCTGGGGGGCCAGGGGGCACCCTGTTGCAGTTTTTTGCCCTGAAACCTCATTTTGCCAGGATTGATTTTTCCCATCCCTGTGGCCTTTCCTTTTCTGGGTGCACCTGGGAGTTTTCTGGACTTTGGCCCCTCTGGTTCACCTCTTCAGTTGAGCCATGAGAGGGTCCTGGAGATCCTACACCAATAAGTTGGGAATCCAGCCCTTTTACTTTCGTTTCCTTGGGAAGTTCCTACACACAGGCCTGGGAATTGGAGGCCGTGGCCAGAATCAGGCTCTGCCGCTCATTCACTGTGAGATCTTGGACTGGAGAGAGCAAATCTTTAAGCCTCAGTTTCCTGGCCTTTAAAGTGGTACCTCCCCTTACAGGGTAGTGGGCAGGCTGAGCAGGAAAGCCTGTGTGCAGCATCTAGCCTCAGTTCCTGGCATCTGGTAACCATCTGCTTTTCTTTCTCCAACATGAATGGCAACGTGGAGGGTGGCTGGAAGGCACAATGGCACTGGAACCCTGGCGAGTGAAGGCCGCAGCAGTGCCCAGCAGTGCTGTGGGGGCGTGTTCACTGCAGAGACACTCACTCCCTGCCCTAGGGGAGGGTGTACAGAAACAAAGGCACTAAGTAAAAGTATTGCCTATTTTCTAATTTCAAAGTTTAAAATTTTTTTTTCATAAAAAATAAAGTCTTTCCTCTTTTCCCAGTATCTTCACATTGAAAATGTGACTCCCCCAAATGAGCATTTTATGAGAAAACTACTTTATGCACAGTGTATTTCTAAACTGACAAAGAGACTTTAGATCCTTGATGTGCATGAAAATATCAAAAGTATTCAAATACTTGAGAAAGAAGAACAAAGCTGGAGACGTCCACACCCCTGATTTCAAACTGTGTTTCAAAGCCCTAGTAAGCAAACCAGTGTGGTACTGGCATAAAAACAGACAATGGAGTAAGTAGTTCTGTGTCTCTTACCTCCAAGTCCACGACAAAGGAATAGTCCCCCCTCTAATAGGACAAACTCCAGAATCTCCAGGGTTTGTGCATGAGAGGGGCAGGTCCTGGTGGGGGAGGGGGTCACTGACAAAGTGATCTCAGTCTTGCTCCTCATATTACAGTCATCTTAGGGGAGAATCTCCCATTTCAGGAATTTGCTGCTTTGCATTTCCCTCTCCTTTCTCTTCACTAGGATAAGCTGGGGCTCTAAAGGAACAGTAGATTTCAATCTATGGAGAGCAAAGAGAATTAAGCAGAGGCTATAAGGGGCATAATAAATACACTTGCAAAGTAGATCTCACCCAAAGTAGCTTGCTGTCTGGGGCTTCCAGGCCATATCACAGTCACTTGGGACCTTTGGGGGAAAAGAGGACCCTTCTAAGGAATTCTCCCTTTTAACCTTTAATATCTTTTTCTTTCCTTTTTGAGACAGGCCCATTCACTAGGTCTGGGCCAGGAAGCAGCCCTGTTCCTAGTACAGGTCTAACAAAATTCCAGTGGTTTAATGTGGGACAGTGACCAGAGCACTTAGGTAGCCAAAAATGGGACATGTGCAGTGGGATGGGAGGCTGGGGAGCAGGGGGATGCTCTCCCTCACATCTACTTTTGATAAGATGACCTCTGGACTGCAAGTACCGACTGACTGTGATGTCTTTTAGGACACATTTGTACACTTTAACTACACTTCAGTAGTGCAAAGGAATGAGTGGGGCCTTGGATAGCACCATGCACGTGGGTGGGCATGCCTGCATGCGTATGTGCTCCCGTGTAGTTGTGGGATGGTGACCGGTGACTTACCCAGTGACCCTCTGATCCCACAGAGCTCTGTGTCATGCATGCTCAGTGGCATAGGTACTGACAGTGCCCAAACATGGGTTGACTGAGAATCGAATGTTTCTTCCACACTGGGGTCAGTGACATGGGCTTGAAGACTGGGAAGCAAGGGCTGCCAGGCCCAAGGACAAGGAGAAGGTGGTTTTGGGAGGTTCAACCCGCCCTCCTTGAGCAATCAAGTCTGAAGATGCTTATAATCTCCATATGCTTTTGGAAGTATACACTGCTGACATTTTTTATTTGTTTGTTTGTTTACCACACCACCTCCCATCCCTCTGTCAGCCCTAACCTGAATCTAACCCTAGCCCCACTTTAACTCAAATCTAATCCTAACCAGCCTTAACCCTTCCTCACTCCCCCCTGCTGGCATTTTCTGCAGAGTAAGCCCCATTAACTGCAGGTTCAGTGCCAGGTAGGAGCCCTCTAAATGGGCTCAGCTCTGCAGCAGTCCCCTACCCCCAGACCTAGGTAGACACACAGACAGAGGCAAGCATGCACACAGAGTTAAGTGTTGCCATATGCTCCAGCCACAGAACTCTGCCTTATTTCCCACAGCTTCCTCTCCACCATGATATATGAACTTGGCCTTTTAAAAAAACATATTTTATTGGTTATGCTATTAGAGCTCTCACAATTTTTCTCCCTTTACCTCCTCTATCCAGTATACCCCATTACTTCCAGCACTACTCCCCCCACCCTTAGTTCCTGTCTATGGGTCGTGCATATAAGTTCTTTGGCTACTCAATTACCTATAATGTTCTTAACCTCCCCCTATTCTGTACCTACCAATTTGTACTTCTTAATCTCTGCACTTTCTCCCCGTTTTCTCCATTCCCCCTCCCAACTGATGACCCTCCAAATGAGCTCCATATCTATGATTCTATTTCAGTTTTGCTTGTTTGCTTAGTTTTTTAGATTTAATGATTGATAGTTGCGAATTTATTGCCATTTTGATGTTCATAGTTTTGATTTTCTTTTCTTAAGTAAGTCCCTTTAACATTTCATATAGTAATGACTTGGTGATGATGAACTCCTTTAGCTTTACCTTGTCTGGGAAGCACTTTATCTGCCCTTCCATTCTAAAGGATAGCTTCACTGGATAGAGTAATCTTGGTTGTAGGTTCTTGCTTTTTATCACTTTGAATGCTTCTTGCTAGTCTCTTCTTGCCTGCAAAGTTTTTTTTGAGAAATCAACTGACAGTCTTATGGGAGCTCTCCTATAGGTAACTCTCTTCTTTTCTCTTGCTGCTTTTAAAATTCTCTATGTTTAACCTTTGGCATTTTAATCATTCTGTGTCTTGGTGTGGTCTTCTTTGGGTCTATCTTATTTAGGACTCTCTGTGCTTCCTAGACTTGTATGTCTATTTTCTTCACCAAATTAGGAAAGTTTTCTTTCATTATTTTTTCAAATAAGTTTTCAATTTCTTGCTCTTCCTCTTCTTCTTCTGGCATCCCTTATGATTCAGATGTTGGTATATTTGAAGTTATCCCAGAGGCTCCTTAACCTATCCTTGTTTATTTTTAAAAATGGGATTTTAAAAAATTTTATTTATTTATCTTTAGAGAGAGGGGAAAGGAGGGAGAAAGAGAGGGAGAGAAACATCGATGTGTGAGATACATCGATCAGCTACCTCTCACATGCCCCCAACTGGGAACTTGGCCTGCAACCCAGGCATGTGTCCGACTGGGAATTGAACCAGTGACCTCTTGGTTTGCAGGCTGATGCTCAGTCCATGGAGCCACACCAACCAGGGCTATCCTTGTTTGTTTTGGGGTTCTTTTTTCTTCTTGCTATACTAATTGAATGCTTTTTTCTTCTTTATATTCCAAATCATTGATTTAATTCTCAGCTTCATCCCCTACCACTGTTGGTTTCATGTAAATTTTTCTTTATTTTACTTGTGTAAACTTCATTTCTGCCTGGGTCTTTTTTATGCTGTTGAAGTACCCAAATGAGTTCTTGGAGCATCCTGCTAACCAGTGTTTTGAAATCTGCATCTTATAGATTGCCTTTCTCCATTTCATTTAGTTATTTTTCTGGGGTTTTGATCTGTTCTTTCATTTGGGCCATGTTTCTTTGTCTCTTCAATTTGGCCACCTCCCTGTTTCTGTGTATCAGGTAGAGCTGCTTTGACTCCCTGTCTTAGTAGTGTGGCCTATTGTAGAACAGTGGACCTGTAAGTTGGATGTGGTGGAGCCTTAGGAAATCAGGGAAGGGCAGCCCCTGTCCCTGCTCTGTGGCTCTGGGTACGGGAGGGCTCAGAAAGGGGAAAATGTTGATGCCTCTGGAGTTTTGTCCAGGAGGAAACTTTCCCGGCACTTGCCCCGATGCCAGTCACTTCAGTTTCTCCCTGTATGCCAGTGGTGCCCTTCCAGCTGTTGTCCTGGTGCTGAAGCCCAGAGGGAGTGAGTCTGCATAAGTCCTAAGAGGTCCCTGAGAATCCTGAAGTTTCTTCTCCTGCCCCAACCCCCACTGGTTTTTACAGCCAGAAATTATGGCAACTTATCTTCCTGTTGCTCCGACTTGCTGAATGGATGGATGCCTGGCCCTGGGCACAGCTACCCAGGCTGGCCACAGGTCATCTTAGAGCTGGGCTGCTGTCATCGTGGTCAGGCTGAGGTTAGCACTTAGCTTTCACTGTCAAAGATAAATATTAGCCAGAAGAACAGCTTTACCTTATAAATCCTCTAGATGGTGCTACTTGTCAAGTGTGAGCGTCTTGTGTTTCCCTCTTTTTGTTTTTCCTCTTTTTTCCTTCTTTCAAATCTGCTGGCCTTTCCTGGTGGCCTCCGGGCCAGGAGCTAGTGCCCACTGTCTCAGTGGAAAGTTAGGACTCTCAGACTTGGTGAGTGATGTCAGAAGTGATTTCAAATGGAAAGATCTCTCACCTCTGGGTGTTCCAAAGTGGTTTATGGTAGGAATGTGAGGTATGACCTATTTATGTGTGTGACCTGTGGCTCTCATTCATCGTCACTTGACTGGGTGATCAGTAATTCTGTGTGCAAGCAGGCGGTTGACATCTGCAGTGATGTGACTGGGTTGGGTGGGAGGGGTGATGGTGTCGGAGTCCAGGTGGATAGAGTCTGTATCCTCCCTCCTCCCTTTCTCTGCCTGGCCCAACTTTTCTTTAGACAAGAAAACTGCCTTGAGATCCTGCTCCATCACAGCCTCCTAGTGTCTCCATGTCTGTTCTCTGGGCTTACTGAGATGCCACCAGAGCTTTCTTGTAATTATGTGTCCATTTGCACACGGTGAGCTGAAACCATTCTGATCCGGGAACCAGAATTCCAATATTGGAGGTGAGAGGGTGATTGAGAGGCGTAGAGAGACTTTGGGGGCGGGGAAGGACACTTCAAAGGTGGGTGTTCTGGTGGGAAATGGTGGGCTTTAGGAAGGTGGGTGAAGACTGGGGTGCTGGACTGGGCAGAAGGCACCGTGGTGGGAAGGGCCAGGGTATGCTGAGTGCTACTGGCCCCTGTTTGAATGAGACACTCCAGCCTGAAAAGAACACCCTGGGAGCAGCGTCTCAGTGGAGGGACGCTCACCGTGCTTTGCTCGGTTTCCTGAGACACATCCACAGGAATGGTCCCCACGTTGCATGCATCTTATTTCTTCCCAGGAATTGCTATGTTGAGGAGGTGACTGTGGAGGGAACTCAGTCTTCGGAGGAGAAAAGCTGGGTTGCCCCTTGGTGAACATGGGTGGGCCGCACTGTGAGGCGTTGTTGGCAACATCTTGCAGCTTCGTTCTGTCATTGGGGGCTGCAGGTGGTCATCTGCAGGTGAAGTAGGTCTTCAGGGGAACTGGGGGCCTGAGCAGGCTCAGGCTTGCTGGTCCCCTGGGTTTTATAGGTGTGAAATGTGAAGGGAGGAGAGAGATGATTAGAAAAGGAACCATCATTATCCAGGTAACTAGTTACTTTGGGTCTGAAGTTTCAGTTTTTCTCTTTGTTGTTAATTTCCACATGATAGTGGGCAGTGAGTCTTACCTTGACAAAGCAAGGGCAGGAGAGCTGAGCAGGGACTGAAGGCTGACAGGCGAGCAGTCTCTCTCTCCCCCTGTGGTGTGTGTCGTGACGGCAGGGCACAGGCAGGCTAAACCTTAGCTGCTGTCCTGCACCCCTGGACAGAGAGGTGGTACTGCTCACATAGGCAACGGAACACACAGTGTGTGAGACCCTCTGATTTCTCAGGGAGGCCTGGGGTTCTAGTTTGTCTTACCTGCGTATGAGATCAAGTTCTTCTGAGATGTTGGCTGATGAAGGCTTAAAATATCACTTCTCCTAGGGATTTTTGCACTTTAAGAAGTCTTGAATGAAACCTAAACTCCTTGGCTTTTTATTCAGTGTCATCTCTGCTCTGTTCCCTGTCTTACATTCCTAGAACTGTTTCCCCTTTGTGTGCCTTTTGAGATAGCCAGGTGATTGGGCACTAAGCTCCTCTGGGCCGGTGTGTGATTTACTGTTTGGTGTTTGTGGTACACACCCACAGAATCCTGCCCCTCTATGTTTGTACCTTGTGTAGTCCCCTCCGTCGCTGAATCTGGACTGACCCTATGACTTGCCTGGACATATAAAGTCTGGTAGAAGTGATCTTGTGGCAGTTCGGGGCCTTGGCCTTAGATGCATTGTAGCTTTTGCTTTTACTCCCTCCTGTCTTGATTGCCAGGCAGGACAACCTGGCTCAGCTTCCCTGAGGATGTGAGTTCTTGAGGAGACGAGGCCCTGCAGTGTGACAGACCATGAGGAGAGGGACATCTAGCAACTGGCCTGCTGCAGTCACCCCAGCCCAGGGGACAGATGATGTGTCAGGCCCTCCTGGGCTGTCCAGTCCTGAGGGACCATGGGCTGATGGAGGAGCAGAGAGAAACCATGCTCCTGACCCAGAATGGAATCTACACCGGACAGCTCCATGGTTGCTGTCGCCCCAGCCACGAAGCTCTGGGCCGTGTGTCACCGCAGTAGTTGCTGGTACAGTACTGTTGGTCATCTTGTGTCGGCATGACAGAAACTGGGGTCCATTTGCTGACTCCCCACTTCCCAGGCACGCTTCACATGTTCACACCTCCTAATGCCCCCAACCTGCAAATCCAACTTGGAAAAATAGATTTTTCCCTTTTATCTACCAAAATAAAATCGATCCCACCTTCTCTGATGCCCCGACTAGAACTAATGCTTCTTACTCTGAACTCCTTTGGTACCTTGGGCTGTTGGGTACAGCCTGTCCTTATGCATATGTCTTCATAGTATGATTGCATTTTAAACTCAAGGGCAGGTTCTACCTTTTAAAGATCTTTATTCAGCTATAATTCACACACTAATGAATTCACTCATTTGAAACATACAGTTCCATGGGTCTTAGCATATTTACAGAGTTGTGAAACTATCACCACAGCAGAAGTTTAGAATGCTTTCATCATTCCAAAGAGGAACCCCCTCCCATTAGCAGTCACTCCCCACTCAAACCAGCCCCCAGCCTAAGACAACCACTCATCTGTTCAGGTCTATACAGATTTAGGATCTTTTGTTAAGATTTATTTTTATTTACTTTTCAATTTTTAGATCAAGCAGCAGAAGTCCGATCTCCCTGTGTTGATAAATTGAGTGAAACCTCTAAAACCTTTTTAAGATCCCATGAATGGCAACACAGTAGTCCGATTTCACATTTCAGGTTTGGTGACAGGAGCCGAGGCAGGGCTGGTTGAGGCAGGCCTCCAAGACCCCTCCTACGCTGCCCCAGGTCTGCGGGTCCAGCATGGACCAGCAGGTCTGCAGGGAGAGCAGAGCACGCTGGAGAAAGAGAACAGTGGGGTCCTCGGTCCAGTTTTGCCTCTGCTTGTACTAGTTCTGAGTGTGAAGGCTAGTGACCAGCTTCTCTGGGCATCAGTTTCCTCAGTGATAAGACTCCATGGGGTTAGTGTGGGGACTGGACAAGATGACACACAGGAGACACCTTCCAGTGTCCCAGTGAAGTTATCTCCTTTTACCTCATCCTTGTCCTGTGAGCCCCTTTCACTGCACGGTGACACAATGGTGCCATGGTCCTCCAGGCACTGCAGCCCAGCTACCACCTCCACTCTGCTCCTGGTGGGCATCTTCCCAGTGAGGGATGGGTGAGCTAAGGCACCAGGGGAAGAGGGGCCTGGAGAGCTAGGGCACTGTGATGGTACCAGGGGGACAAAATGATACCCTAGGACGAGATGGTCCCCGATTTCTCATCAGTCCTTTCCAGAGACGAGGCTGGACTATGCCTCCTCCTTTTCCAGTTCCTCTAGGGTGACTTTTTGGAGACACACATCTTGGCTGCCATTTAGTTGCAGGTTGGGTTGGTTGAGATGCTTGTCTTTTTACATGGATTGGCTGACATGGATTTGCTCATGTAGAAAGCTGACCATGCCTCTTAGTGGTCAGGTCTTCCCCACAAGAGATGGTAGAGAAGGACAAGTGTGGGTAGACACAGAGCAGCCCCCACGGAGTCTGCTGGGGGGCCTGAAATGCCCGTTCTTGTGGTTTGGCACCTTTCACAAAATTTACAGCAGGGGCTGCCTGTTTCATCCTGAGCTCCCGTGGAGAGGAGGGAGCAGGCAGAACAGGTTGCCTGCAGGCAATGTTGATTACCTTCTCTGGACTTCCTTCCACCTGCTGGGGGTCCCCATCTGTGCCCCCAGGAGTGCAGAGGAAACAGCACAAGCAGGGCAGCTTCTTCAGGGTCGGGGCATTCTTGGGACAGAGGTGCTCCCTGTCATGGTGGAGGCAGCGTGGGAGGGACCCAGGCAGAGTCTGAGAGCTGAGGCAACTCTTTTGCTTGGTCTCATGGGACAAAACCAGCATGTTCATTGGGCCTAGGATATTTTGTTCTCATTTTTGGGAAAGAAGAGCAAGAAGGGCCATTTGGTCCTCAGTTTTCACCTAGTCCTGTACACAATGCCCCAGCTCTTCAGTTTGTCCTCCATGATCCCACAAACCTTCCAGATATTTTGGTGAGTTTCTGGATGCACCACTGTATATTCTGGGTCTCTCCATCTTCACTCTGCTCTGTGGGCCGGCTGTTGCTCCACATAGCAGCCCATGCTCCTAGGGATGGAGTGGGGTGTGGTGCCCAGTGGAGGACTGGAGCGTTGTACATCATAGTTTCTTGTACTCACTGGAAGGGAGTTCCCATCAGCAGCCTGGTGACATCTGCAAGTTGGAGGGCACCTCCCTGTAATTCTAGCTCTGTCTTTGGTTAGAAGGGCTCAACATGAGCCAGAGCCCAAGGGTGAAAGAGAGGAAGCTGTTGTAGGCACTGGTCCTGCGTCAGAGTGCAGGACTAGGGGCTGCGGATGGGAGGATATGAGCAAGAACACGCAGGAGGCCACTGCCCTATCCCTTTGATGTTTCTCCCCCTCCTTTCCCACTCACATACCCCCACATTCATAAAAATAGGAATCGAAGTCATACACGTGTGCATGTCTCCCCTCCGTGGGATGCCTCTGGGTCACCACTTCCTGTTTCTGAGTCATCAGGAAAGTAATTTCCCCCTGGTACTCAGTATCCACGGGGACACTCTGATCTCTCAGCATCTACCCAGTTTCCTCTCTTCCCTCTCTCTCTCTCCTTTAAAGAACACCCACCTCCCCAAAACACCCCAACTAAACAAACACAGTCCAGCTGCTGATCTATGCGGCTGCAAGCTCACAAATCTGCCGTGCATCGCCGCCCTTGCCCGTTAGGGAGGATGGCTGAGTGCCTGGATTTAATTGGATAGGTAATTACAAGTGAAGATGACTCTTGAGTGCCTCTCCTTCTGCAACAAGATCTGTCCTAGATCTTGCCTACTAGGGGAGGGGGGAGTTATTTGGCTGTCCCCCAAAGTAATGAATCAAACTGCAGAATCAGATCCTCTGGGAGGCAGAGATGACATTGGGAGGATTTGTTAGTCAACTAAAGCACATCTTCAAGGAACCAGCTCTGTAGACAGCCCCCCACTGCACTTTCCCTCCTTTCTCCTCCAGCCTCCCACCACCCCCTTCCTTTCCAGTCCTCCCTTCTTCCCTGTCTCCCATCCCCCTTAAATCATGTCCTGCACTGGCTGTTTGCTCATTTTTCTCTGATTTTCACAGAAGGGACGGGACTAGGGGGACCAGGAATATGAGCCAAGTCCTTGGGACTCAGTAGTTCATTTCCCACCCCCTTATTGAGCACCTACCACGTGATAAGTGCTAGTTAGGTCTCGGGGCTCTAAGACTTGGAAGGTACCCTGTGGTTGGCCTTTAAGAATCTCACAGTCAATATAGATGTTTGTTTTGTTAGCTGTTCACCTGTGCGTGGACACTGGGGTTGTTAAATGATGTTTTAAATAAAACATGGGTAGGATTAGGCGCTGAGAGGGTCAGGCTGAATTCAAAACTAGAGAAGTGACAGGAGGCAGGATTGTGAGTGCATCTTCGGGGGTCCTGCATGGGTTGGAAAAGGGGAGTCCACTCTGCTCAGGCTGGTGGTGAAAAGCTGCGGGGAAGGTGGGGAAAGGCAGGTGAGTTTGTGAGGGCCCAGGACTCAGATCCGGATCCGGACAGTGTTTCTAATAGTCTCGGAGTTTTTTGGCAGAAATGTGAAGGGAGGTGGGACTGGAGACGGGGCGGGGTAGAGGCAGGGTGAGGAGGGCAAAGAGCAGTGGGACCCCTGCAAGCTCTGCTGGGGGAGCTGGCACATGCAGGCCGGAGACCGGCTGCCCTGCTTGATCTCCCTCCACCACCCTCCCTGGGACTCCGTCTTCATCGTCTCTTGTTTCCTTTCTCTCTGAGCTGTTAAATGAGGACTGGGACTGGAATTGAGAGACTTTAAAATCTGTCATGGGCCCTGGCTGGTGTGACTCAGTGGACTGAGTGCCTGCCTGTGAACTGAAGGGTTGTTGGTCCGATTTCCAGTCAAGGCCCATGTCTGGATTGCAGGCCAGGTTCCTGGTTGGGGGTGTGTGAGAAGCAACCAATTGATGTGTGTCTTGCACACTGATATTTCTCTCCCTCTCCTTCTCCCTTCCTTCCCCTCTCTCTAAAAATAAACAGAATATTTAAAAATATCTGCCGTGGAAAACTTGAAAAAGAGAGGGATCTAGAGAACTCCCCCCATTGAGCCATCTTTCAGAATGCCACCTGATTCCCTGAGGAGTGCAGCCTCTGCCTTGTGGCCACAGCCTGGGTTTGGGGACAAGAGAAATGTCCAGGGCCTGATACTGCATGGTCCCAGGCGGGCTGTGGGACAGTTTGCAGCCTGGTGTCTTCAGGAGCTGTTGCATAGCACGGTGTGAGCCTGAATGACACGACACAGACAAATACCATGTGATCTCACCTATAAATGGGACCTAATCAACAAACCAAACAAGCGAGCAAAATATAACCAGAGGCATTGGAATAAAGAACAAACTGACAGTAACCAGCAAGGAGGGAGCAGGAGATAATGGGGGCAAAAGGGAGAAGGATCATCAAGGAACATGTATAAAGGAGCCATGGACAAAGCCAAAGGGGGGTAGGAGGTGGGGATGGCTGGGGTGTAGGGCAATGGTGGGGGGAAAATGGAGACAACTGTACTTCAACAATAAGAAAAGAAAGAATGATGCAGGCAAAGCTCGTGGCATAGACGGTGGCCGCCCTAAGTGTACAGGCTGTTAGCAGCCCTGCTGTCCTCTCTGCCAGTCATACTCTGGCCTCATGCCCTGGAGTCACCCTGTCTATTTAATCTTAATCCCTTCCTAATGGCCCTGGTGGTGAGAAGATCTCAGGTGTCATGGGCTGGCCTGGGGAGTGCCCCTCCCATTCTGTGTGTGCCTTCTAGGTGTGGCAGGCCCGGTACAATTTCACGTATTATTTGGGCTCATTCGCTGCAGTTATTCTGAAAGCGCGGCTTTGTGAGGCTTCTGGGAGCCTGACTGGGAATTATGTAACTGCTTCAGTCTGGTGCACGTTGGCCCACGCCTCCAGCAGCGAGTAGCCTGAAGCCGGCAGAAAGCTTCCTGGGAAAGCTGGTGAAATGGAGTTGCTTCAGTTCCCAGAGGCCAGAGGGAGGCCCTCCTCTCTCCAGAGACTTCAAAGAGTCTGAAACCCACTCTACAGTGTCACTCATGCCACTGTCATCTTCACTCAGCCTGTTCTGGCCACACTGGACATTGTCTTTTTTGCCTCAGGACCTTGGCACGTGAGGCTTTTGCAGAATGGAAGGATGTTCCCTCCAATCTCCATCTGGCTAATTCTTACTCATAGTTTGGGTCTCAGATTAAGTGTCACTTCCCTATAGAGACACTAACTTGCTGAATTCGTAACCTGAATTAGGCCTTCCCTGTTCTTGGAGCTCCCCAGTAGGCAAAGAAGGAAGCATGATGAGTTCCAAAGATGTCCTCACAAAAGAGAGAACAGGCTAGTTCTTCATGGGGGAGGGGGTTCTTTGGCACTGAGTTCCTTCATGGGGCCCTGCTTGGGAATCATAGACTAATATATATGGAAGATTGCCCTCAACATACATCATGTGATGAAGAGTGGACTAGGTGGACAGAAAATTCCAGCAGGTCCCAGTCTCAGAGACCTCTAAGCGAGGAGTTGGCCAGGGAAAGCTTCACAGAGGAAGCAGTAGGACCTCTCCTGTGCAGGCGGGGGTGGGGGGGATTAGGAACAGCGTGGGAAAAACACAGCCCGGGCAGGGCTGGATGAGGCTGGGCATGAGAGCGTGTGAGAATGCCTAACACATTGCCCAGTGTGTAGTGGGCACCTGATATATCTGAATTTGATTTTTCCAGTCCCTGAAGGTCTGTGTTAGTCTCAGTAACAACTGCCTCTGCTGTGGTCTCTAGTGCGGCCTTTAGGCTGATCCACAGAGGGCATAATCCCTGCCCACCTCCTCTGTCCACATCTTCTTTTATTTATTTTTTAATGTTTCTTTTAGCATTTAATTTGGTCCCACTCTCTAAACACCTATCGTTGGACGGCTTCACCATTATTTTCTTCTACTATAGAAATGCAACAGAGGAATAGGCATTCCAATTATTGACATATTGTCTGTTCTTCCAGAAACACAATATCCAAAGTTTTCTGGCCCACATACTCAAAACACTTTCTTCAACCATTTAACCTGTATTCAGGAGCATCTCTGGTGAACTATGTTGGGACCGACTTCTTTCAATTCTGTGGCAGTGAATGATCCGCATGTCCTGGAAGGCAGGCAGGGATGTGAGCACTGAGCCTCCCATCCACACCGATGTTTCCTTTCGGGGGAGTGACAACCTGCACAGGGGTATTGGCAGGCACTGCATTTGCTGTGTCTTTAACTAGCCACTCATCTAAACCAGGAATGCAGTCGATCCCCCGGCAAGGATATTAGAGAAAAAGGAATTCCTTGGATTGTGTCTCAGTTTGTTGTGCTGGTGAAGCACATGTTATTAATGCCATGGCTGTCCAGGTTCGTGAGGGATGGACAGAAGAGGGCCTCTGGCCACGGAGCATGGTCCTCTTCCCGTCACATAGCTGGTAAATTTTCTCTATATGACTGGGTCTCTGGTCATTTCCTTTTCATAGTTCATTGCCACGTAACAGGAGGTTTCCTTAATACCTGTGACCCTCCTTCTGTCCGCAGCACTAAGCAGGATGGTGCCATGCATGGCCCTTCGACAGCATCATGAGGTAGTTGATGAGGGCCAGGCCAGCCAAACTAGCTGCTGGACACTCTGAGGCAGAGAACAACCTTCAAAGGTGGGTGTACACTGAGCAAGCCTAGGGCCTGAAGTCATCACGAAGCCAACTGGGAAGCCACTGGCTGGACATATAGACACAGGAACCCCCAAATGCTCAGACACCACTTTGGGGATCTGTTATCAGTAGGCCAATGGGTTCAGTGCTGGCTGATAATCAAGATGGGGCTGTCACAGGGGTTTAGCATCAGGTTGTAGTCACAGATACACTTCCATGAGATCTCCGTGTGCTCCAGGAGTGCTGAGGCCAGCTCACCACGCAGCTGACGGACAGCGGGCTTCTCTGGTTCTGTGCTGCTCACCCACGCATGGCTCCAGTGCTCCCTGTGCCACCCAGCTCTGGCTGTTGGCATGGTGGATGTTTGGTGGGTAACCTGGGGCTCCTGGGACCCAGCCACATGCTCCTGGGTAACTCCCAGGCAGTATATGTATCACCATTGGTATCTAGTAGTAGCTCATGTTGCTGCAACGCCACCTCCAGTTGGTGGCAGGGCTGCTGGCCGCTTTAGCAAGGGCATCCAGGATGGTGGAGAATGCACAGCCCGTGGGGTGAGGTGGGGGGCTGATTTTGAGGTTCTAGCTACAGATGCCTTGGAACACTGCATCACAAAGACCTCCTTAGCAACACCACGGCCCCCACCCCCACCCCACACCTGAGGCTCCCTAGTGCTCTGAATTACTGCTCCCCATTGGGTCTCCCTGTGGTTTCTCCGTTTCCTCTTTATCCACCCAAATATCTACGCCTCTGCCCCACAGGGCAGTGATGAGGGTGGGAGAAGCACTGATGGTGCTTGGTGGGTGGGCAGAGAGGAGAGTGAGAGGCTGCTTCCCTGGTTTTCCATGGGTGCAGTTCAGTTCAGGGACATTAACTTCCTCCAGCCACTGTCTGGCCTTAGCGAATCGGGTTATCATCCATTATGCTGAAAAGGGCAACAGAAAGCTGGCTTCCAGTGAGCGGAGGGGAAGTGGGGAAGTGGCAATAGAGAGACGAGGAGCTGGACAAGTTCATTTAAAAGCCTGTTCCAAAAACATCTGACTTCGTTTCTTTACATTGTCAAGAAGGCTTTTAAAGCCCAGCTGCCTCTTATTAATCCTGTTTGGGCTGCTCCCCTTCCTGCCAGCCTTGCTCTTGGACGTGCCAGCATAAACGGCTCGGTGGCAGTGGAGGGCACGCTGAGTGACGTCAGTGCCAGGGTCTGGCCGTCAGATCTCAGCCCAAGCAGCTGAGAATACAGTGCCTTGGTCCCTTTCCAGTGAGAAGGTGAAAAGCTCCGCTGGCTGCCCTAGAGGGCCGTAAGTCAGGGGAGGACCCACAGGATGGCAGGGAGAGGCAGGGCCCCTGCTCCGCATGGCTCTGGGGGTCCTGCAGACCCCAGGGCTGTGAGCATCTTTCAGCACGAGGTGGGGGAGGGGAGCATGGGTCTCACAGAGCCTGAAGTTTGAATGCAGCCATTTGCTAGTTGTGTGACCTTGGGCCTGTTAACTAGTCTCTGTGAACAATGTTTCAAGGGTCCGATGGGAGTGGGATACAATATGTTTCTTTACGTAAAGAGCCCAGCACAGGCAGGGTGCATAACAGATGATCAGAATGTTTCTTCTCTGCCTCCTCCATCCTTTCTTCCCTTCCCCTCCTTCACTTTCCACTTTTCCTCTGTCCCTCTCTCCTTTCCTCTGTCCTTCAGAGAAAGCTGACACCCAACAGTGGGAGTGGGGTAGGTGTGAAATCAGTAAGGAGCATGCCTTTTCTTGTTGTGTAAACCCTGGAAGGCTTAGGAGTCGTAGGAACCAGGCACTTCTGAGCCGTGAGGTACTAGGAGGGGACAAAACCCGGAAAGGCTGGTGGAAAGTTTGCATGAAGACCACTGGGGTACTCATATTCATTCTCTCCTCAGGCCACCAGGCAACTGCCTCTCGACTTGCTGCTTCTCCACCTCCCACCCCCATGATTGTGATGCAGTCTGACACTCAGGCATGTGCGGAAAGTGGGCTCTAAGTGAAGTTGTGCACTCCGAGTGGTGAGTTCACTTAGCCCCTTCTCCTGCTGCACTTGGACAGGGCAGCCAGGTGAGGAGAATGGACATGACATTCTGGGAACATTGTCCTGCCCCAGGCAAAAGGCCAGACGGACTAGCAGGTCCCCTCAAGCTCTGTTGAAGTTCACCAGACAATTAGCCCTGCCCATGCTTAAAGAACCTCTAGCAAATGTTTAGTTCCTCACCATTAGGCCTGCAAAGAAGAGATGAAGACTCATCAAAGATTTGAGGCAAGATTAGAATGGGTAGAATGGAGGTCCTGACAAGTAAATGAATGGGAAAACAAAGACACAATGTAGGGGGTGTGATAAAAATTTAAAATGCAATTATTAATGCCATCCAAGAGATAGAGGAAATATAACTGTAAATAATAAGAACAGAGTGTTATATAAAGAAACATTCAGAGAATAAAAAGGAACTTTCAAAAGTTAAAACGTGAGAGCAGAGATCTTTAAAATCTATAGATAATGTCGAGGAAACCTCCCAGAGTGTGGAACTAAAGGACAAAGTTAGGGAAAATAAAAAAGGTAGGAAAAGTAGAGAATCAGTCCAGAGGGTCCAACATCTGGCTGTTAGGAACTCCAGAAAGAAAGAAGAAACAAAACAGGGGATTAATTATCAAAGAAATTGGAACAAAGTTTCTAAAGTCCTGGATTTCTAGTCCAACAGGAACCAGTAAGTGCCTAGCATAATGGATAAAAAAATAATTCTCACACAAGGAGTATTATTGGGAAATATCAGGACCCTAACGATGGAGAGACCCTTCCGAAACCTGCCAGAGAGAAATGCAGCAGGTTATACACAGGGGACCAGGAATCAGAACGGCATGGGGCTTCTCAAAATTTGGAGACAGTGTAGCAGCGCCTTCAACATTCCAAAGGAAAATAGTTTCAACCTAGAATGCTGGTCCTAACAAAATGACCAGTCAAGGGTGAAGACAGTGGCCCTGACAAGTAAATGAATGGGAATTTTTTTTTTCTCAAAACCAAAAATGCTTTCTTTGCATCCTTTTTCAGAAAACTACTATAGGATGTTCTCCACCAAAATGAGGATATAAACCAAGAAACAGGAAGGCTTAGAATCTAGGAATCAGGGGCAATAACACCGAGGGTAAAACTTAGAGGGACGATGGTGAAGGGAAGCCCAGGACACAGTGGGGCCGTGGCCTGGAGAGCAGCCCTTCTATGTAAAAGTGAGGATGGAAGGATTGCATGAGAAAAACACCCCATGCGGTAGAGTTCCTAATGTGTTTCACTTGACCAAGAGTTTTACTGTTCTTTTGGAAAGTGTGGGGCTGAATTATAGACAAATACATTGAAGGATAGATTAAAAAATTATGTAAAACAAAATGTGTACAAGGAAAAGCATAATCATAGTACACTAAATATATGAAAATATATAGACATTCAGATGCATGTTGAATGATAATTTCACCACTAATCACGATGTAGCCGTATGCGGAGGGTGGGGACAGGGAAAGGGCTGTGGTGTGCCCGGGAGGGATGGGATGGGTTGGGAAAGAGAGCTGAACATTTGTCTCCCACAGTAGAAAAACAAAAGATAATGTCAAAATTTAAAATGTTAAAATAGAGTTTACATGTGCTATTTAGAAAAATGGAGATTATGGAAAAATATTTAAAATACTGTTAAGCCTTATAGCATTGTTTGATTTCAGAAGCTCTGCCTATACATTACTTTGATTAAAAAATAGGAAGTGAGGAGTGTTTACTACACAACTAGGCCATGAAGGCCATCCACCGGGAGGGGAGGTCTTGAGCTATAGTGACATAGTTTTTTTTAAAGATGGGAGAAGCTCAGGAGTATTTATAAGCTAAATGCTGAGGGGAAGGATAGAAACAAAAAAAAAAACAGAAAAAAAGAGAGAATTAATATTGCAGGCATAGGATCTGAAGCAGAGGTAGATGACGGATTAACTTTGGATGGAGGGTCCAGAGAAGGAAGGCTGGATATAGACCCAGATGCACTTGGGAACCTGACAGAGCGCCCACTCAAGGGTGCCTATTTTCTCAGTAAAATAAGAGGCATGGCGTGTTGTCACAGGGAAGGCGTTGTTAGGGAGATGGTTTGACGAGAGTGTTAACGTTAGGGATAGTGTTAGTATCTTTTTTAAACAGTTGGAATCATTATTGCAGAGGTGAGGGCAGAGAGCTGACCTGGAGCAGTAAGAACCGAGACTGAAAACTATACATTTGGAATGGCAAATCTTCCCAGCTGTGAATTTTCTCTAGTCATCTCTGCAAACCTGGGGGACATGGCCTGGGGGTCGGGATATTGGGGTTTGCTAGATGAGCATGTAACAGGACAGGATAGAGAAGCTGGAGGTTAGGGCAAGAGGGGGTTGATGTTCTGCCACAGAGGGTCGGACTAGACAAGGAGGGAGTGGAGTGGAGATGTGTGCACAGACTCAGAGAAGACCTCCAAGGGCCTGGGCGCTCTGTGGAGCTGGAGTGTAGGGTCAGGAACAAGAGAGCCAGGGAGCGTCAGAGGCAGGTGTCTTCCCTGGAGCCCAGCCCTAGAGCCTAGGAGGCTGAGATTTTGGCAATCCTGGTGTGGAAAACGGACCTGGGGACAAGAGGCCAGGGTGCTGGGAGGGTTGTACCTCAGGATCAGGGTGGTGCTTAATGGTGGGGAGAAGCTAGTGAGCCAATGTCCAAGGTCTGATGGGTGTCCTGAGACTGATGAGGTGGTCAGGACGTGAGTGCCACGTGGGGAGGCAGAGTGGTAGAGCCAGACAGCACGAAAGTCAAAGGGAGGATCAAACTGACAGTGAAACACTGGGAGAGATCTAAAATATGGGGCATAGAAATGTATGCACTCCACAGTCTAGGGGGTAGGAGAGTCATGTCCTGACAGGAGTCAGCATCAGACGAGGCCCATTGGGGGAGGGAGCACCTTTCAAAGATGCAGGCAGGGTTTCCAAAGGGTCCCTTGTGGAAGCATTGAGGGTGGGGAGGTTCACAGGAAGCAGGTGAGTCAGCTGGGAGCAGAGAAGGGGCACAGTGCGTGGTCTAGGATGGCTGAGAGGCATGGAACTTCCTGGTTTTAAGGGTTCGATTTAAAAACTCGGAGGCAGAAATGTTTTCTCTTACTGGAGGAGAAATGGAGCTCCAGATGAGGTTGGGACAAGGGCAAAGTGTAATGCATCTCCTAAAGCTCACCCCGAGGAGGCCCCAGCTCAGAAAACAAGCAAACTGGTTCTACAGAGGCCAGGATGAGGGAGCTTCCATGCTGTGGGGTTGGCTGGAATCCGACCAGCCCTCTCAGTTTAATACTTTTTAAATGGCTAACACAGAGTGAGCAGCTTCTGATTGGCATGACTAAGCTCAATTTACTTGAGGACAGGGTATTTCTAAGAATATCATCTTCCTTCAGGACTAAGATCAGGCTGAGGTGGGATTCTACCAAAATGAAGTTTGTCATCTGTGGCTGCCCCACGTGGAGCTTCTCCAGCCTACTTTTGGATTCCCAACGTTTAGCATCTCCCAGAGTTTCCTGCACAGCGCCCACCTCTCCCTGCCCCATTTCTTGCTTCCTGAGTCCTGCTGGAGCTAATCACACAACTGGGTGCGTTAACATCCTACAAATTCACAGGCGCTTGCTTCCTATATTATCAAGAAAAATTGAGGCCAAAAGGCATGGCTTTCTTATAAACTTTTCTAACTCAATCTACAGCTATCCTTCCCTTGCTATTTTCTGCAAGGGAAAAGGTCTATTTTCTTAGAGCTTACTTGTGCTTCATGTTCAGGTGCAAGGGCTTTGCCAGTGGCTCTGACCACATCTCCTCTCACAGCTGGCACTGCTGCCTTAGTCATCCCTCTCCCTCCTCCACATCTTGGCTACTATCCCCAGCCTTTCTCTCTTCTAACAGTTCCTTCCTCCCAGTCTATAAACATAGTTTGTTCTTTCTCATTCTAAAAACACCAGCTCCCTCAAACTCTCCCTTGATCTCTGAGCCCCCTTGGCCACTTCCCATCTCCTGCAGATGGCCACTGACACTGCTTTTTTGATGACACTCATGCCTTCCTAATGGCAGTATCCAATGTGCCAGCCATCAGGTTTTTGTCCTGTGATTTCTCTATCCAGAATCTGAGACTATGGGTGATCCTCACTCTCTTAATGTAGGATGCTGTGGTCTTGCAGAACTCTACAGTCTGCTGATGTTTTTCTATCTCTCCAGTCATTTATAAACTGTCTCCTCAGGAGCTCCTCTTCTTCTGTTCACTTTTTCAGTGTTCCTCTTTCCTTGGGCCCTGTCCTCTGCCCACTGCCGTGGCTCCTGGAAGAACTCATCTGTATCCAGGGCTTTGGCTGCCACCTAGATGTTGGTGCCTCCAGTCTCTTTGGGGAGTGCCAGACATGCACGCGCCTTTGTGTCTCTGCTTGAGCTCCTGTAGACACCTCAGCTCCACCTCTTCAGCTCTTGATGCATCTCCTTAAACAAGCTCTCTTCCTGGGGACGTGAAGGCCAGGTGCGCCCCTCTCTCAGACGCATCTAAACAATCACCAAGACCTGACAAGTTTTCTTTCTACTTAGGTTTTGAATTTGTCCCCTCATCTCTATTTCTGTTATGAACACCCTAATTCAGATCTTTTTCAATTTTCAACTTGCTGTTATAATGGCTTCCTGCCTTTATTCTTGTTCCCATTAAAGCCAATCTTCACACATCTGCCATAGTGATCTCTTTAAAACCCTTTATAAAAATTCGCATGGCTCCACACTGTCTACAGTATAAAGTTCAAATTTCTTAACACAAGGTGAGGCCTAGCGCAACCAGCCTTCTGGACCTTTCTGCCTCGCCCTGTTTTCCCGCCTGCCTGCCTCACGGTTGTGCTCCAACAGTGCCGGCCACCTCGGCATCCCCACCCATGCCGGACTCCTGCCTGCATTTTGCTTTGGCTTTGATTGTCTCCTTGGTGAAGACGGTCCCTTTCCCTTGCCTGCTGCTCTGTTGACTAATTCATACTTATCCTTTAAGATCTGGTTCGGGTGAAACCTTCTCCAGGAAGCCTCCCTTGAGCCCTGAGACTGCTTCTGCCTGGAGTCCTCTGGAGTTGGTACACATGCGAGCACTTGGTTTGATAAAAAGCACAAGGACTTTAGGGGAAGACTCACCTGGACGTCAGTAGGAGGGCCTTGGACAAGATACTTTCCATTTTGACCCTCAGTTTTGGGCAAAATAATATTATTTAACTCATGAGAATATTGGAAGGACTATCTTAAATAATGAGTATGCAGTGCCAGATATACAGTAGGCACTCAGTAATGGTAGCTATTGTTGTAATTTGCATGGGTACCATTGTCTCTACCACAATATTTTATATAACCCAGGTGTGGGAGAGATCTTTTTTCATCCTTTATAACTCTTTTTATTAATGCATGAAGGATTACCTGGGAGTCTAGTCTTACTGCTCATGGACATAGGGCTCTTCTAGGCAGCTGTTGCTAACTCGTGGTGACAGCTTTGCTGAGTGAGTATTGAAGGGTAAGAAATGGATGCCCCTCCATCCCGGGCTCTGCAGTGTGATGGCAGGGTGGTTCCCATGTCTCCCTAGAGTTTTTCTAGTCTTCTCCAAACCAGACACTGCCTTGCAGTGGAAGAATAAGTCTTTACTGAGGGATTGTGTAGCCATCGAAAGACCAGGACAAAGCAATTGAGTAGAGAGTACATGTGTATCTAATTGGTGAGTTCTCCCATCCATGCCCAGGAAGGGCGTTGCAGATGGAAGCCTTTGAAAAGAGGGTGTCCAATGTGGCTGCTTCCTGTCTCCCAGCCCACTTTCTCCTCCTCTGCCTTCTGAATGTCCCCTGCCATTCCCATTCACAGTTGCAACTCTCCCCCGCTGGAAGTGTGGGCCTCACTCCTGTGCCTTACAGACGTGAATGCCTCTCGCCTTGGCTGCATGCTGCTGGAGTCCTCCCAGTTTTTTATTGCTACCTCTGGTTGGAGTGAAGATGGGCTCTACTTCTCAAAATAAGGGAGGAAGTAGTGCTCAAATTTCAGTGTAGTCTCCCCACCAGTTTAAAGTAAAACCAAGTCCATCTTGCCAAGATAAGCAACACCATGAAGGCTTCTTTGAGGAAAGTCTGTTTCTTCGCCACCCTGTTGCAAAAGCAGTGAAACCTACCATTGGTTTGTTAAGCAGTATGGTAGCTACAAAAGCCTTCAAGTCCTGGCCAGTTGGCAACAGATTTTATTAGATTTTTCTTAGTTCCAAAATGCCTTCTCCTTGGAATGGGGGAGGACAGGATCCATTTAATGTTGACACATACAGTGATCTTTTTTTTTTTTTTAAGATTTTATTTATTTATTTTTAGAGAGGGAAGGGAGGGAGATAGAGAGAGAGAGAAACATCAATGTGCGGTTGCTGGGGGTTATGGCCTGCAACCCAGGCATGTACCCTGACTAGGAATCGAACCTGCGACACTTTGGTTCGCAGCCCGCGCTCAATCCACTGAGCTACGCCAGCCAAGGCTGACACATACAGTGATCTTTTGATAAGTCTTCCTGTGAGCTTCTTGAGAGCAGGGTCCCTGTTTTATTTATCCTGCTACTCTCAGTCTCTCTCACAGTGCTGGCCTCATGGGGGGCTTTCCATACATGCCCATGGACTGTGCAAGGAGTCCTGAAGTTTAATGAGAATTTCCTAACCTTTCATTTCTTTCGTCAGTGGTCTAAGTCAAGTTTGGAGCACAGGTTCACCTGGGTTTTCGTATCACACAGGTCTCTCCTTCCCGGGAGGTTCAGTACTACCATGCAAGGAGCTTTGGAATTCTACACCAGCCTGTAGAACATTTCAAAGGGGCGGGGGACCGGCAAGTATTTACTGAAGCCTTACCTTGTGCTTGCCAACGTGTTAGATGCAGGGATTCCAGGAGGTAAGTGAGAGACAGAGCTCCTAGAATTTACATTTTGCTCTCCATTCTTAATCTTTAGGCATTTTGGCAGAGTCAGTTTCAATAAAAGGAGGAAAACATGGTGGAATTTTAGAGGAATTCTTCCTTGTTCTAGTCTGATATTTAAAATAGACTTTATTACTATTATTTTTTATTTAGTCTTTATTGTATTTTTTCCATTACCATTTAGCCTCCTTAGACCCCTTTGCCCCCAGCAATCACCATACTGTTGTCCATGTCCATGAGCCCTTTTTCCTTTTTGCTCAATCCCTCCACGCCCGAACTCCCCCCTACCAGCTGTCATTTGCTCTCCATCTATGAGTCTTCCTCTGTTTTGCTTGTTAGTTCAGTTTGTTCATTAGAATCCACATATGAACAAACCATATGATGAGTGAAATCATATGGTATTTGTTTTTCTCTGGCTGGCTTATTTCACTTAGCATAATGTGCTCCAGGTCCATCAGTGCTGTCACAAAGGGTAAAATTTTCTTTTTTTATGGCTGAGTAATATTCCATTGTGTAAATACATCACAGCTGTTTTATCCACTCATCTACTGATGAACATTTAGGCTGTTTCTGTATCTTGGGTATTGTAAATAATGCTGCAATGAACAGAAAGGTGCATATATTATTGTGAATTAGTGTTTTGGGTGCTTTTGGATATATTCCCAGAAGTGGGATTGCTGGATCAAAAGGCAGATTCATTTTTAATTTTTTGAGGTGTCTCCATACTGCTTTCCTATTTTTGATCACTTCGATCTCTTTTATGTACAACCTACTGGACAGATAATATCTACTAGTGTTGAACACTCTTGTATGAAAAAAAGAGTTGAGAGCAGTCTTCCGTTTGGGAAGAGGGAACACAATGAAGCTCCTTGGCTGCCGTGTTGGGGGAAAGGTTAACTCTAACGGGGTAGGGAGAGGATGCAAGGTCTGGAGGCCGAGGCAGTGGTGACTGACCCAGAGGGGTGGGGCCATGCAGTACAGAGTCTAACAGTCATTGGGACCTTAGGTCTGCCATTCATGAGTGGGTGGCTCTCTGGCAACATCCCTAAAATATTCATAGTATAACTTTAAAAATCTATAACATGGAAATGATAATATTCAGCTTTTAGAGTTTATCATTCATTTCTTTTTCACGTCTACAACTTGCCTAGATCTGTATGACTTGTGGGTAAAAGTATTATTCTCTGTTAAAATGAAAATACCCTTGGATTAGGGTGTAGAAAACTGTTATTGACCATAGGCACATTGGTAGGAAATGTTTTAAAATAACAGGTGTTACCTTGTAAAATAGAGCCAAACTCCAGGAGATGCAAAAGAGGAGATAAGGTTTTTTACAAGTGTACAAGGGGGGTCCCCCCAAGCCTTGGAATTTATAACAGAATGGTGTATTTATTCTTACATGTTTAAACTTCAGTCACCTCCAAAGTACTCTCCACGTGATGCAGCACACCCACTGGGATGTCCTTTCCAGTGCTCAAAAGAGTTTCTGAACTCATCTGAGTCTAAACAGTTAACAACTGATTGTTCTGAGTGTGATGAGACTTAGACCAACCTATTATTAAATACTGCCTTAGAATCTTGTTATAAAAGCACTGGGTATGCATTATGGAACTTCTGGGAAGTGAAATTATAAAGATGTAGAAAAAGTGAAATATATTAACATATTCACCAACATTTTCTTGTGTGGATCCTAGATTTTGTATTTTTTGTGGCAATAATCCTTCCCTCCAAGATCACATAGAAAACTAACGTTTGTCTGTTTGTTTTGTTTCAATTTAAGTTTACTTTGATTAAGATTGGAAGCACTGATTAAAGTATCCACACCCACTGCCACCACCTGACGGCTACTTGTTTAACTGCACATTAAATACTCTGTCTTCTCAAACAGAACAAAACAAAACAAAAAATCTCAAAAACAAACAAACAAAAAGATGTAGAAAAAGTATTGCTCATATCCTACCTGCTGATAACAACTACTAACACTTTGAAGTACCTGCTTTCAGTTTTTTTCCTCACATTTCAGGCCACATTGAGAAGCAGATGAAATCTGTTCGGTGCTCCCGACTTCTCTTTTGGTTTCTGTCTGTCCTTCCTTTGTGGTCATCCTTCCTTCCTCATTTGCTTCACACTTTCATCTACTTGTCCATTTTCAAACATGCTCTAAAGAATTGCATTCCACCCTGGCTGGAGGGGCTCAGTGGATTGAGCACTGGCCTGTAAACCAAATCGTTGCCAGTTTGATTCCCAGTCAGGGCACAGGCCTGGGTTGTGGGCCAGGTACCCAGTAGGGGGAGCTCAAGAGGCAACCACACATCAATGTTTCTCTCCCTCTCTTTCTCTTCCCCTTCGCCTCTCTAAAAATAAATAAATAAAATATTTTTTAAAAAAGGAAAGAAGAATTGCTTTCCTTTTAAGAATGTCTTGTGAGCCCTGGCTGGCATAGCTCAGTGGATTGAGTGCGGGCTGTGAACCAAAGCATCGCAGGTTTGATTCCCAGTCAGGGCACATGCCTGGGTTGCAGGCCACAGCCCCCAGCAACAGCACATTGATGTTTCTCTCTCTCTCTCTCTTTCTCCCTCCCTTCCCTCTCTAAAAATAAATAAATAAAATCTTAAAAAAAAAAAAGAATGTGTTGTAAGATTAAGTCAGTGTCATTTCTACCCCAAACATCTGTATTCTGATCCTTATTCTTGACTACAGACATAAAGGCTTCATTCTCACTTGAGGGCATTCCTCATGCCCCCCAGAACATTTTCTTGTGCGGATCCTAGATTTTGTATTTTTTGTGGCAATAATCCTTCCCTCTAAGATCATATAGAAAACTAATGCTTGTCTACCAGAACAGGTGGGTAGAGAGGTCCGGGGGGACGCAGGACCCTCCTGTGAGCCCCTGGCATGAGGATGATCACGGCCTGGATGCTGCGCTCCACACTGATGAGCCCCAGTCTTGGCAGGTAGGCCGTCCTTTCTAATAATCAAGGCTCTTACTTACAAATAATGGAAACCATTGTAGCTAGTTTTAGCAGAAGGGGATTTATTAAAAAGAATGCTACGTACCTTATAAAATCTCTGGGAGGGCCAGCTAGCCACACTGGATTTACATACCCAAAAACAATGCATCCAGGAACAATGCACCTGGGAGCCTGTGTTGTGACCCTTCAAGGCCAGGCAGGTCCACGATATTTGCGCAGACAGGGTAATATTCACAGAGCCGTGGGGTGTCTGGCATGCCTTTATTCATGGTGGACGAGCCATACACACTGCAAGCTGTGTGCCTACCTCCATGTCTCATGTCACAGCCCTTGCTCCCCAGTGTGGCACCCATCGTGGCACCCGTCCCGTTGCGTGTCTCTCATCATCATCACCCCCAGCAGGGAGTCCCTACCTGTTTAAGTACTAGAAGGGAACAAAGCCTGAGAGATGCTAGAAATTACAGAACATAACATAATTCTGCATATGTGAGCCCACTTTATGCTATGGGAACAGTTTATCAGACCCAGTCTCAATGCTATGGGAACACTACTTATCAGGCCCCTGTAAGGCTATGGGAACACTGCTCCCCCTTAGCTACCCAGACACCTGGGTGAGGAAAAGCCAGGCTTCCTTTACTTACCCTACAGAGCCACACTGTGGAGCTGTTCTAGCAAAAATACCAGTGCCACCTCCACCTTTGACCTGACACGGATCGGACTGTGTCTAGAAGCTCCCCTATAGCTGTTCCAGAACCATATGTCTCCACCCCATGCTTGTCACGTGTAGGAGTTTTGAGGATCAAGTACCAGGCTCAGAAATCAGAAGTTAACCCTGATGTCTGAGCCTTTGCTTGTGCCTTTCCCCTCACTGATGCATCTCCTGGTATTTTCCTGTGATCCTGGTGTTTGCCCCTAAGCTATCTGCCGGCACTCAGCCCCTGCACTGGCAGCCCCCTTCTGTGTCCAAGCTTTGTGTAGATCTGATTGGTCACTGCCTGTAACTTGCTGCAAGGCAGTCTGGGAAACGTAGTGCTTTGTATTTTACTTTGGGAAGGTGTATTAGGGTTCTCCAGAGAAGCATGGAGATTATCTATCTATCTATCTATCTATCTATCTATCCATCCATCTATCATCTATCTAGCTAGCTACACACAGTTGATCTTTGAACAATGTGGGGGTTAGGGGTGCCTACCTCTTGTGCAGTTGAAAATACACATTTAACTACAAGCATCCCTCTATGTACACAATGTAGGGTAAGTGGAGGCAGCCTGGCTTCCTCACCCAGGTGTCTGGGTAGCTAAGGGGAGCAGTGTCCCCACAGCCTTGCAGGGGCCTGATAAGTAAGTAGTGTTCCCATAGCATTGAGACTGGGTCTGATAAACTGTTCCCATAACATGAAGTGGGCTCACACATGCAGAATTATGTTATGTTCTGTAATTTCTGGCATCTCTCAGGTTTTATTCCCCTCTAGTACTTAAACAGGTAGGGACTCCCTGCTGGGGGTGATGATGATGAGAGACACACAACGGGACGGGTGCCACGATGGGTGCCACACTGGGGAGCAAGGGCTGTGACATGTGACATGCAGGGAACACACAGCTTGCAGTGTGCATGGCTTGCCCACCTATGAATAAAGGCATGTCAGACACTCCAATGGCTCTGTGAATATTACCCTGTCTGCACAAATATCGTGGACCTGCCTGGCCTTGAAGGGTGGCAGTATGCACAGATTCTCAACCTTGGAGTCCACTCTTTAAAAGCATGACTTTGAACTTTGTGGGTGAATTGAAAAAACTCCATCTATAAATGGACCTGTGCAATTCAAATCTGAGTTGTTTAAGGGTCAGCTGTTTACACATATGGGGGCGGGAGCGAGAGAGAGATTGGTTTAGTGTATTATGAGTAATTGGCTCATGCAATTATGAAGACCGAGAAGTTCCGAGAACTTCTGTGTGTGAGCTGGGGCCTTGGGAAAGCCAGTGTTGTAGTTCAGTCCAAGCTCAAAAGCCTCAGAGTCAGAGGAACAGCTGGTGTGAGTTCCGGTCCAAGCTGGAAGGCCCGAGAACAGGAGGGCTGTTGGTACAAGAAACCATCTGAGGGGAGAAGGCTGATGTCTCAGCTGAAACAGAGAGGCAAAAAGAGGCAGTTCTCCCTTCTTGTTTTTTTGGGCCCTCATCAGATAGGATGAGGCCCACTCACATTGCAGGGGGGCAGTCGGCTTTAGTCAATCTAATCTCTTCTGTAAACACCCTCACAGACACACAACAGGACATGGCATTTAACCATGTATCTGGGCATCCTGGGACTCAGTTGCATCAACACAGAACATTAACAATCACAAGTGAGATTCATAATGCTGGAAGTAACAAAATGTAGGGAGGGGATTCCTTGGTTAATAGAGGTCGCATGTATGAGTTTTGAGGATCAAACACCAGGCTTAGAAACCAGAAGTTAACCCTGATGTCTGAGCCTTTGCTTGTGCCTTTCCCCTCACTGATGCATGGGGTAGAATGGCTTCTCTTGCCTTCATGCGACAGCACCTTACCCCCTAAAATGCAGTCCCACATGGCTGGTTTAGGCTGGGTAATGCTGTTGCAGGCCATATTTTTCAGTTGGATTTAGTGTCTAGTACATATTTATGGCAATTTTTCATAAACACTTATTCTTTTATTTATTTTTAAAATTGGGGTAACGTGTGTGTAACATTATATAGGTTCTGGGTATGCAACATTATAATTCAACATCTTGTACACACTACATCGTGCTCACCACTGAAAGCCTAGTTTTCTTCTTTTATTTGAAGTGGTTGTTATTGGACACTCTCAAAACGCAGATCTGTTGGGTAATTTCGTAGCTCTCTAGTTAACATGCCTAGTTCTTCCACGATAGGAAGCATTATTTTCTAGGGCCCTCACACATGTTCTCTGTGCCCCTCTTCATACTGCAAGTAGTGATTTTTTAAAAAAAGTAAACTGTGATTTTTTTTGGCTCATTTTCAAAATACAAGCTTCAACGCAGAGTTTATCTGAGATGGAATTCAAATCCTGCCTTCACGATTTTACAAGGAGCAATCCCTGTGTTTCCCCGCCTGGTGGGGCAGTTGGACCTCAGCTCAGCAAGAGGAACTGCTTCCTTCACTGCATGGGGGTCTTACTTTTCTGTGTGATCCCTTATCATGTCTGGTTAGTTTAGACAGCATGGGGGTCTTGCTTCTCTATCCTGATCTCAGATTATGTCTGGTTAGTTTAGAAAATGTGGGGATCTTGCTTTTCTATTGTGATCTCCGATTATGCCTGGTTAGACCTGTATAAAGTTTTAAAAAAGTGACAGAGTTAAGAATGACTTTTCTTTAAAATAAAAAAAAAATTGTTTATCTAATTTTTAAAATTTCAGTTTTATTCAGGTATAATTGGTGAATAAAATTGTAAGACATTTAAAGTTGTGAATTTGATATACATATACATTGTGAAAGGATTCTTTTCATCTGGTTAATGAACACATCCATCACCTTACAGATCTTTCTTTTTTTGCATTAGAGCCATGTTTTAAAATTAGATGACCTTATTTATGTTACAGCTGAAAGTTTGTACTCTTTGCCAACCTCTCTTGGTTTCCCCCACCCCCAGTCCTTGATGACCACTTTTCTCTCTCTCTTTTTCAGATCCCAACAATAAGCGATACCATACAATATCTGGCTTCCTCTGTCTGACTTAGTTCACTTAGCATGATGCCCTCTAGGGCCATCCATGCTGTTGGAAATGACAGGGTTTCCTTCTCTCTCATGGCTGAATAATACTGCATTATCACATGTTCTCTATCCATTCGCCTGCTGTGGACACTTCGTCGTGTCCATGTCTGGACTGTTGTGAGCAATGCGATGAACACCGGTGTGCTGCTAGCTTTTTGATACCCTGTTTTCAGTCCCTTTGACTATATATTCAGAAGTGGGATTGCTGGGTCATAAGGCAGTTCCATTTTTAATTTTTTGAGGAAGTCATACTGCTTTCCACAGTGGCTGCACCAGTCTGTATTCCCACCGATAGCGCAAAAGGATCCTTGCCAGCACTTGTTGTTTGTCAATTTATTGCTGAAACAGCCATTCTGACAGGTGTGAGGTGGCATCTCACTGTGGTTTTGATTTTATTTTTTCTGATTAATTGTGTTGAGCATCTTTTCATTTACCTGTTGGCCATTTGCATGTTTTCTTTGAAAAAATGTCTGTTCAGTTCCTCTGCCCACTTTTAAATGGGATTGTTTGTATTTTTGCTATTGATTTGTATGAAGAATCACTTTTCAATATGCATTGAGGCCAAAACTGACACCTCATCTAACTGTAATCATGGATACAAACTGACCCAGGCCTGGGTCACTGTTCACTTACAGTAGACAAGTTAGTTCCTGTTTATCTTAAGGCACAAACTGTCCTTGTTTATGTCTCTGGGCTCCTTCAAGGTCCTTCCTCTATTTCCTCTCTACTCCCTTCTCTTTCTTCCCATCTATCAAACCCCCCAAAACAAAACCCCCCCAAATATGGAAAGTGTGCCCCATCTCCCACCTGCAAAAGTAACCTCCACATATCAGTTTGCATCTTCTTTCTAAAGTGATCGTTACACTGAGGATCTGACAAGCACTAGGCTTTGAAAGTTTATATAAAGGATGAAAGTAATGAGCCTGAAATATGGAGTATTCCCCTCCCCACCCCCAAATATCACTTTGTGACCCAGACTGATATGAAGTGTTTAATGAGCTGTCACAGAGTTTGGCCGGATTGGACACACTGCTTCCTGCAGCTTTGGCTGGGTGTTGGAGCATCGGTCCTTTGAGAGGGTTACAACAGGGTGTGGGCACCGACAATGGAGAGGTAGCTGCAGTTGTCAGACATTTGTAGGCCAATGGGCTGTGTGAGGTTTAGTAACAGCAAAGCTGAGTTCCAGAGTTCACCATCCCCAGTGGGGTCAGGCCAGTTGAAGGTCAGGTATACTTGGGTCCATTTCCCCAGAGTTTTCTCTGTGGACAAATCTTCACTGGCGTTCTGTTTCTCTAGGAATATTTTGCTCTCTAAAGAAGGCTCCAAAGGTTGATTGGTGTGTGCTGGAAGACTGAGGTGAATCCATTTGAACTGGCAGTTTGTTGGAGCACCCATGTTTCCTGTGTGGATGTGGTTCAGCAGAAATAGCACCAGATGAAGAGTTGAGGACCTGGCTTGCTCACTAGGTGTGTGACTTTGGGTAATTGGCTCATCCCTAAAATGATGAACTTAGACTAGTAAATGACATTTAGCCTGGGCTCTAAGATGCTTACAGATCTTACACAATGTCTCCTCCACTCCTGCTTGGGACTTTTAACTGGCTAGTCTCTGCTTAAGAATCATCACAAACTGTCATTTTCCATGTTCCAGGAACACCTGTCTCTCCCTCCCCTCACCCCAGCCCATGAACACTGATGAGTTTATCTGCCAGGTAAAAAGGGGCTTCTTAAATCATTAGTCTGAATGTACTCTGTGTAAATGAGCATAAACTTGGAAGGACCACCGATTCATAAATCTTCCTGGGGACAGCTTGTCTGCATAGATAACTCAAGTGGTTAATGCAAATGTGTTGAAATGATGTGTGTGCAATTTGTCTCGTCAGTCAAAGCTAGTTCCTTCTGCCGGAATCACAGGCAAGTTTTTGCTAGTTAAAGGAGGCTAGTCTGCCATGTTAGTTTCTTAGCAAATCTGTTCTTCATGGAGAATCTGGGTAAATAGTATACAAAATACTGAAAAAAGAAAGGTTAAGGTACATAAATGCTCTCAGACCCTCTCTGAACTTTGAAAGCTTACTTTGATACTACTGGAATTTATTTCTAATTTTTAAAGAAGTGTAGTGTTGCTCTGGCTGGGGAGCTCAGTTGGTTGGAGCCTGGTCCCAGTGCACCAGGGTTGCAGGTTTGATCCCCAGTCAGGGCATATGAAATAATCAAACAATGACTGCATGAATAAGTAAAAAATGGCCCTGGCTGGTGTAGCTCAGTGGATTGAGCGTGGGCTGCGAACCAAAGTGTCGCAGGTTTGATTCCCAGTCAGGGTACATGACTGGGTTGCAGGCCATGACCCCCAGCAACCACACATTGATGTTTCTCTCTCTCTCTTTCTCCCTCCCTTCCCTCTCTAAAAATAAATAAATAAAATCTTTAAAAAATAAGTAAAAAATGGATCAATATTTCCTTCTCTCTCACTCTCTCTTCCTCTCTCTCTAATATCAAGAAAAGAAAGAATAGTGTTTTCAACAATGCAAACAGAAGAAAAGGAAGGAAGGAAGGAAAGAGGGAGGAAGGAAGAGAGGAAGGGAACTGGGGTTTTGGATTTTGCTTCCCAGGAGTGAGGTACCTCAGACATAGTTAACAGAATTCAAACACAAGAACATAGTCATAAAAGTAATTGAGAAAATGGCCAACTTACTTTTTCTTCTTAAAAAAACTTAAAAAAGTCAAAAGTACTCAACATAGCACTAACTCTATTTGCAGATAATGTTTTATTGATATCAGTATTTAAACATTATGTTATGAAGCAGCTTTTTAAAAGATTTGTAACAGCAGCCAACTTCACACTTACCATGTTCCAGGGCCTGAGCTAAGAATTTTATAGGCATTATTGCACTTAATTCTCCTAATCTGCCAGTATGGCAGGTACTATTATTTTTATAGCTCTGAAAACTGAAGCTCAATTATATGTCTACAGAGCTGAAGAGCTAGAACTTGAATCTAGGTCGGTGTGATTCTGAGGATTGTGTTGCTAGCTTGAAATCACTATTGTTGATTGAATATGAATTGGCACTTCCCCACCAAAGCTTTTCTCTGACAGATTTTTCGTAATCTGCTGCACACACTGTGCTCTGCAGGTCCACCTGCATACCTTCTCCTGGAGGCAGAGCTGCCCTCACCTTTTAGGAAGGAATGGTAGGACCCAGGGTTTGAGGAGAAACTGAAGAGAACCCAAGGGAGAGAGAGTAGACTGAGAAGTAAGAAGAGAATTGCCTTCTGCTTATAAAGTGAATGAGTCCTGGAGATATGCTTAATGCACAGCGTGGAGACTACAGTTAATGGTACTCTATTACATATTTGAAAGTTGCTAAGAAATTAGATCTTAAAAGCTCTCATACACGTACACAATGCGGAACTACATGTGGTGATGGATGTTAACTAAACTTATGGTGGTAATCATTTTGCAGTGTATACATATATCAAATCATTTGTTGTACAGCTAAAAGCAATACAATGTTATATGTCTATTATTGCCAAGGAGTATTGAAGCCCACTATTCTTGGGTTAGGAAGACAAGTGTGTGTGTTGGGTAGTGGAGTATTGCCAGCGGCTGCCTCTCACTAACTGCCTGGCCCATTGAGTTCTTTGGAGTGACTCTGGCCACCACCTTTTTGAACAGCCTGCTCCTAGAGTTAACTACCCAACATTGCAGTTTCTGCCTTGCAGTACCTCTTTCTCTCTCTCTTCCTTTTCTCTTGTGCATCTTGCAGAGGGAAAGGTGTGGATAGAAAGTCTCTAATGCCAAGAAGCATGTACTTCATGCACTTGAAGTATAGATTTCTTGGTGCCTTTTAAAAAGAAAAGTCAAATATTTCTGAACTCCTTTTCAGCTTAAGAATTGATGGAAATATTTTGGACATTATACATAACTAGTTAAATTCCTTTAGCATTCCTTAGCAATCAGGAAGTTTTATAGACATCTCAGGAAGTATTTTTGGGAAGGTATTTCCTCATATGGAGGTGGTATGGAGTAGAAATTTGCACTAAATTTAAAGATTTTAAAGATTTTTTTAAAAGATTTTTTAAAAATTTTATTTATTTTTAGAGAGGGAGGGGAGGGAGATAGAGAGAGAGAGAGAAACATCAATGTGCGGTTGCTGGGGGTCATGGCCTGCAACCCAGGCATGTGCCCTGACTGGGAATCAAACCTGAGACACTGAAATTTGCACTAAATTTAAATAAGAATGTTTTAAAATTGAGATTCACACTAGTATCATGACAGGTGGTTTGCATATAAACAAGTATTATACTTTTAAAGCATTCCACTATTTTTTTAAAGCAAGTGGTTTAACAGCATCTGATTTTGTTTAAAAATTTTAAATTATAAATAAAAAATTCAGTAAAACAAACTTGGAAGTACAAAAAGTATAAAGAGCCAGAAATTAAAGACCTTGAGTCCTACCTCAGAGAGGCAATCACTATTAAGATTTCCTTACAATCTTTTTTCTCTTCATGTTTTAGGAAGTTGCTATGATACAGGGTAAGCTTGGTTATGATATGATAACAAGCACCTCCGAATCTCGATCTTGTAAAACCATAGAGATTTGTTTCTCACTCGTGCTACAGGTCTGTTGTAGGTCCGATGGAGATCCTGCCCCCATGTTGCTGTGCCTTCGCTCAGAGCAATGACAGCCTGGAATTCTGGTGATGACAGTGGGGTGGAAAGGGTTCTCAGAGTGGCCGCACAGAGACTGAGTGCTCAGATAGGAAATAGCACATATTACTTCTCACCAGTAACTGATCACATGGCCTTACTAACCACCAGGCACCATTATAGTGTGCAAATTTTATTACAGTATAATTACTATTAAATGATACTTTTTAAAGACTAGTTTGAATTGAATAAAACTCATAAAATTACACTTCTTTTTTATTGTTGTTTAATTACAGTTGTCCCCATTATCCCCCCATTACTCTTCTCTGCCCTACTCACCCCCACCTCCTTTCTTTTCAAATTAATCTATAGTTTAGGCTTTCAACGAATCCCCATTGGATTGCTAAGGGTTCATTTGTGTTGGTCATATTAATTATATGTACTGGGTGTTGGAAAGAAATGTTCTTTTCTCCCTTCTGTGTGCGGAGAGAACCACCAGTTTAATACTCTTGTCCTCTAGTGACTTAATTTGGTTGGTGAGTTTGGAAAGAGAAACTGGGTAACAGAGGGAGCTGTCCACAGGAAGAAGATCTTTTCTCCCTGCCCTCCCTATCGGGGCAATTTGCCCTGGCCCAGCTGCAGTGACCTGTTGTCCTGGCTTGCTCGGCTGAGGGGTTTCCTAGGTTGGGAACCCTTCAGTGCTAAAACCAGGAGAGTGGTTTTCTGTGACCAGCTAGTCAGACCTGGACAATTCTGGGATCAGAACTAGGAAGCCCATTTGTTCCATGTATAAGTCACATGCTCTACTATCACATTTATCAGTAATACCAGCCATAAAGCTGATAACTTAGTGTCCCCTCAAAGACAGGTTTTGTCTCATTTCTCAGCTGGACAGAAGCTAGGAGAGTCAGAGAGATGTTATTCGTGGACCTGTTCAACCTGGGTCCTGGGATAGCACTGTCCCCACTGGCCCCTTTCCCTGTAGCCTGGCCATGGACTGACTTGGCAGCCTCCCCAAATAATGACCCCAGATCTGAAGTTGCACATCTCCAAGATAAACATTCCCCGGGGACTAATAAACTTGATCTCACTGAGGAGTAGGATCAGAGTTTATTTATCTGCTTGGCTTCTGTAGTGTAATTTCTCCAAGGCCTGGTGATGTTTAGAGAACCCTGACCATCGTGATTAAGGGAGGGTCAGATCAAAGAAGGGCAGAAGAGCAAGGGGTAGAACATAAGTGAAGGAGGGTAAGAAGGAGGACTGGCGCTGGGTAGCTCTCGGACCCTGGGGAATGCCAGGCGGGAGCAGGGCAGAGAGCGCTGTTTGATTCCCTGGTGTGGGGGCAGCACAGACGCGGTGGCTGGCCTCACTTTAGACATGGAGAACTGAGGGAAGCAGCCAATACGCCAAGAGTCTGACTCCAGCCTTTTAGACAGAAACGTTGTCACATATGCTGCCTTCTTTTACTTTTCATAAATCGCCAAATATTTCAGTTAGAGCCACGATGAAAAGAAACAAAAATCTCCCCCGAACATTCAAGTAGCTTCCAAATGTTTCATTTGCATAAACTCTTCTGCTGTGCATATTTGTAAATCTGTCATTTGTACAAAGATAGGCTCTTAAATACTTTTGAGATCTGTCATGGCTGATATTCAGCTGCTTTTAATGTGTCTATGCAGGGTTGATGAGCACAATGTTTAACGGACACAGCACAGGCCCTGGCCAATCAGAATGAACACTACTTTGCTGGGCTCATTTCCACACAGGCCACCCTCAGCCCTATCCCTGGGGTCTCATTCATGTCCTTCCTGGATCTGCAGTATCCTCCCAGGTCCTTCAAGGTGAAGTTCATGTCCATGTTGCCCAAGAAGCTTTGCCCTGCCACTCCAATTCTCATTGGTTCCTCTCTCTTTTTCATTTCCATAGTAGTGGGACAAAAGCCCCTTTCTCAGACCTTTCCTGGAACTTGTTAGACCCCCAAGCACACTGACCCTAATTGTTTTATAATTCTTTATCCTCCGGACTAGAAAATTACCAGAAGTGCCCTGAAGGCACAGAGACTCTGGGGAACTCATGAAACTGGACATAGCAGACCCCAGCAACCACCGACCCTGCACCCAAAGATAACATCAAGACAAGTTGCAGCCTATACAAGACCAGCTGAAACATCCTGCTCTACAACCAGCCCCTTACCCGAGGAAAACTCAAGCCCTTACCCTTCAGGGCCAGGGCTGGTGCTGGTGCATATCTCTGCACCTGGCACTTTCCCTCCCTTGGGAAAGCAAAAATAAAACCTTTATTCTCTGCACTTCCTTCTCTTTGTGAATTCTTTCACAACCTGCTTCACCGACCACCCTAACAATTAGTTAACACCTACTGTTTGGATGATATGAGCTTCCATTGCTCTGTATGTTTTCTCTTACTTTGTGCATGTTGATTGATTCTCCTCAATTACACCAAAGGTCAAGAACCAATGCTGAGCCTTCTCCTAAACCCCAGAGCACTTGCATAAAGCTGAACAAATACTGGTGTACTAGTGTTCACGCAAGAGTGCTCACTCTGAAAACCAGCCCTGCACATATGCAAATATGTGAATTTTACATTGCAAGCTTGGAGACCGAAAGTAACCACATGGGATGGTTTGAAATTAAAACTTAGTAACTGAAAGCATGCAATCAGGGCAGGCAATCATGTCTTAGGCTGGAATCTTCCTGGACAAAGGTCAGTCTTTACCTTAACTGAGCCTGCCTATTGTCTTCTGTTGAATTTCTTTCGGACCCCTCAAAGCACAGGCACTGCACCAGGGGGAGACCACAGCTCCTCTCATTGTTATTGTCATCATGTTAATTGTTGACTGTTTGCTGTCCTGCCCCCACCTATGTAAGAGAAGTATGTGTCCATCATTTTACTCTTCATCCAGTCTCAGAGGTTCCCCACTCACTCCCCCATCCTCTGCTGTTCTGCTTTTCTCCTACCTCCCTAATCTATCACCAATGGATTTCATGTAACCCATTTATACCTTCTCTTTTGAATGTAATGTATAAAATAAGGTGCAAGACTGCCATTTTCTGGAACATTTTCTCAACCTGTTGAGGCTTTGCTTCCCAGCAGTGGTCATCAGTTTGGGTCAAATAAACTCATAAAAATTTTTATGGGTTTGAAAGTTTCTTATGCTAACAATATCTTTTTTTTAAAGATTTTATTTATTTTTACAGGGAAGGGAAGGAGATAGAGAGAGAAACATCAATGTGCGGTTGCTGGGGGCTGTGGCCTGCAACCCAGGCATGTACCCTGGCTGGAATCGAGCCTGCGACACTTTGGTTCGCAGCCCAAGCTCAATCCACTGAGCTATGCCAGCCAGGGAGACAATATCTTTTATAATTCCTGCTTTTTGTATAGTATTTATCAAAGAATGGTATTCTGGGGAGCTTGTTAAAATGCAGATTTATGGGCCTCCTTGCAGAGGCCCTGGGCGTGGGGCTCAGGTGGCTCCCCTGGCTTTCTCCATCTCTAAAGACACCTTACACTTGTGAGGCGTCTGTGTTCGTTCACCTCTTGCTGTCCTTAGCTCTCCCCTCATCTTTCATTTTAAGATTTGCTGTCTTAAAGTGTGCCTTTATTATCATTGTTTGACATTTCGAGGCCATCAATTTGGACTTAACCGGGTCCACCATCCTTTCATTGTCAGGCTGGTTGAGAATCAACACAAGCCTTTCCAAAGGGATGCTCACAGCCGGTCCTGGGTCTCACTTCGTTTTCTACAGAAGAGACTTTCCTCACTTGAGGCTTTCTGGATTAAAAGAAAAAAAGAAGAAAGGAATTTGGGACCCCTCCTGCCTTCTTTGTGCAAGAGAAGGAAGATGCAAATGAGGCATTAATTATTTTGTTGGGAATACAAAAGGCAGGTCTTAGTATTTCTCCCCCAGGCCAGTGTCACAGTCTGAGTTTAGGCTGGTGGTTTCTGTAGCCTCTGGGTTCTTTAAAAAGCAGTTTTTAGGATCTTCTGGCAGTTTGTGGGGTGGAGTAGCATTAGCTATGTGCATGAGTGTGCCTTCAGGTATGGAAAATGCCTCACTCTGTCTTCCGGATGGGTCTAGACCAGGGTCCTCTGCAGATTATGAAGCCAGAGGCAACCATTGCTTCAACTGACTAGCAGTTAGCATGCTATTATAGGTTGTTGGCTTTATGGCAGTGCTCTGGGGTTTAGGAGAAGGCCAGCAGTTGATTCTTGACTTTTTGGTGTAACTGAAGAGAAATGATCAACGTGAACGAAATGGGAGAAAAGAACACAGGGTAGTGGAAGCTTATAAGGCCTGTCTGGAAAAAGTCCAGCCATTGTTAATATAATTAGAATGGTTTGTGTAACATTGGTGTAACCTCACAGCCAAGGAAAGTGGACTGGAATGCGCATGCATGAACAGCGAGGACTTCACTATAATAGACAGTGAAGGTGGTAGACACCACTGAGTGAGCATGTGCACTGTGTGGCCATCACATTCAAAATGAGTGAGTAGAACAACAAATTTGTGTCAAATTTTGCATTAAGCTTGAATGCTTCTCTGCAGAAACTGTTCAGGTGACTCAGAAGGCTGCAGCTATAGGCAACTGGTGATTGGCAGCTTCATCATGACAATGTGCCTGCTCATGCATCACATCTCATGTAGAGCTTTTTGGTGAAACATCAAATCACCCTGGTGACTCAGCCCTCCTATAGCCTAGATTTGGCGCCCTGTGTCTCCTGTCTTTTCCTAAAACTAAAATCACCTTTGAAAAGGAAGAGATTTCAGACTGTCTGTGAGATTCAGGAAAATTTAATGGGGAAGCTGATGGCAATTAGGAGAACTGTGCGAGGTTCTGAGGTGCCTACTTTGAAGGGGACTTAGTTGTCATTGTCCTATGTACAATGTTTCTTATATCTTGTATCTTCTTCAATGAACGTCTCTATTTTTCATACTACATGGCTGGGTACCTTCTGAACAGCAAGGACTTCACTATACAGACCTTGTACATCATCCAAACCATAGGTGCTCTAGGAACTCAAAAGAGAGAGGAGCCAATGAGGACTGGAGTGGCAGGGCAAAGCTTCTTGGACAAGATGGACATGAACTTCATCTTGAAGGACTTCGGAGGACACTACAGACCCAGGATGGACATGAGCAAGGCTCAGGGATGGATGGGGCTGATAATGGCCTGTGTGCGAGTTAGCCAAGCAGCAGTGAGGGCTCCATCTGGGACCTGTGGAGGTGGAGGGGCCAGGCTGAGATGACCCCTGAAAGGCAGGCAGAGGAACTAAAAACAAAACAAAACAGGAAATAAGTGCTAGTCAAATGTTTCTAAATAGGGTAAATGCCATGTTTAAAGAAAAGAGCTTTTGTGGTTTTCTGGAAACGACTTTATGACCCAGGATTTTATTATAGTTCAACAATTTAACAACTACCTTGCTGACCTTTGAGCTGCTTCTTCCTCTTAGATTTGTTTTTTCTGATTTATAAGGTGATGATGATGATTTTTTTGAAGCTTCCTATGTCCAGGCATCAGCCAATCAGAACGGATGGATCTTTGTGTTGGAGCAGGTTCCTGAGTGTCCGTTGGTCCAGGGGCTAACCTTTTACTTGCCAGGTCATGGGAAGTGTGGGTGACTCTGGGGGAGGTCAGACAAGTGGCTTTTTACTAGGCTTTTTCCTGACCCCAGCCATTTGGGAAATATTTAAAATTTTAACAGTTAGTGCAGCTACATTAGAGAAGACTGACTGGATATCAACTCCTCATTCATACTTAAATCTTGGTGATAAGTTTTCTTCATGTGACAGCTGAAAGTAGACAACAGCAAGGTTAACTGCTATGGTCTATATCAGACCACAAGAAAAAAAAGAAATAGTGCTGTATTAGATTTAGCCCTTGGTGGGTAGTGCCTGTTTTATCTTGGTAAAAGATTTCCTGAATGTTAAGCCTTTTTCAGAAGAACGGTGAATGGGGGATGGGAGAGGAGAGCAGAGATGGCAAGAAGAACCCAGCACTCCCGTCTCCCAGCAGGATAACTGACATTCTCCCCCACCATGAGCTGCAAAGCTGGAGCCCCTGTCTGCTGGCAGCCACTCCCTTGGGAGGTCTTTGTGCTGTGAGGCCCTCTTTCACGGGTGTCAGCACTTTCTGTGGAATGGATGAACAAATGAACAATGAATGAGTTAAGAGAGAAGAGGGGGGCTGAAGGGAGAGCTGAGAGCCTCTGGTTCTAGCTCCAGCTTCACCATGAACCAGGGGCCGCCGATCTGTCTTTCTGGGCCTCAGTTCCTTGCTTCCAAAATGGAGACAGCTGCCCTGGCCAGGTGGCTCAGTTGGTTGGAGCTTCATCTGTATACCAAAAGTGTGCCGGTTCCATTCCCTGTCAGGACACATACAGGAGGCAACCAAGCAACATTTCTCTCTCCCATCAATGCTACTCTCTGTCTCTCTCTCTAAAGTCAATAAACAAATCCTTGAGTGAGGATTTAAAAAAATGGAGACAACTATTCCTGCGCTCCCCTGGGTTGTGGGCTCCGATGAGATGGTACCTGTGCCCACCCTTGTAAGCATGAATGCATCATGCAGAAAGCAGCATTCCTGTGCCTCTCCACTCTAACTGACTTGGAGATTTTCTCGGTTTTGTCCAGAGAACCACAGTCTAGATAATGAGCTTGTAGTCAGCTGAGTTGCCTGTTTGTTCCTGAGCGGAGTCTTTCTTCCCGTGTTGGAGTAGGTGCAGTGGGCGTCTGTGTGCTGTGTGCTGGCTCTGTGACTGTCCTATGGGGGCCAGGGGACCTGTTACAGAGCACAGCAAGGGGGGGGGAGCTGGGACGATATACTATTACTGAAAGAAACCTCCAGGTCCATTATGTCTGCCGCCTATAGAAAAGATGTCTCTCAATGCCAGAGATTTGTGAAAAGGAAAGGAAATGTTTATTTAATGCTATACATACTTAAAGTAGTGACCTAATGTCTTCATCAAAAATCCTAAAGTCCCTTAAAACACCCACAAACACACACAGTCCTTCCTTCCCCCTTTGCCCAGTCTGGGGTACCATATCTCAGGAAAGGAAATAGAAGTCCATAGCTCAGGCAGCTTCTGGTTCTTCCCAGTAATCCGTCTTGACTGGGAGACCTCCCTGGGTTCCTGGCACCCCTAGCTGTGTCGCCGGGATCTCTGCTAAGGCCGCGTGGTCCTCTCTCCCAGGGCCACGGGAGTCCCCACTAAGCCAAAACCTCGTGCTTCTCTCCACAAAGCTGTGGGGAGAGGGGGGTTGCCACTCATTTTCTGCTAAAGTCGCATGGTGATTCATTCTCTCTCACAAGGCTGCAGGAGTCCCCACTCTGCCAAAGATGTGTGGTTCTCCCCCAATGGCTGCTGCATCTAGGCTCAAATCCCCATGCCAATCCTCCTCTGTAGCCCCACCTCCGACTCCTCCCACACTCGGCCTCACATGCCAGAACTCATATCCTTATAGCTCTACTGGACTGCCATCCCGAGTCTGGGCAGGCATGGCCCCACGTCATGGAGCCAATCATCTCCAAGCTCCCACGCAGGCGCTGTAACTGGGCGGCGGGGGGAGACCTGCCCCGCAGTTACATCTTGGTGGGGAAGTTACTTCCATTCCCCTGGTTCAGAGCGTGGCCACAGCTATTTAACATATCTATGTAGCCAGTCATCATTAAAGTCCTAGAGGAGAACATAGGTAGGAAAATCTCAGATATTTCACACAGAAACTTTTTTACTGACGTGTCCCCTAGAGCAAGGGACATAAAGGAAAGAATAAACAAATGGGAGCTCATCAAAATTAAAAGCTTCTGCACAGCTAAAGAAAACAGTATCAAAATTAATAGAGAACCAACTGTATGGGAAAACATATTTGCCAATGACACCTCAGACAAGGGTTTAATCTCCAAAATATATAGAGAACTTACACAACTGCACTCTAAGAAGACAAGGAATCCAATTAAAAAGTGGGCAAAGGACTTGAACAGACACTTCTCCAAGGAGGACATACAGAAAATCCAAAGACACATGAAACGATGTTCAGTATTGCTAGCTATCAGAGAGATGCAAATTAAAACCACAATGAGATACCACTTCACACCAGACAGAATGGCCATCATAAACAAAGCAACAAACAACAAGTGTTGGAGAGGTTGTGGAGAAAAGGGGACTCTAGTGCACTGCTGGTGGGACTGCAGACTGGTACAACCACTATGGAAAGCAGTATGGAACTTCCTCAGAAAACTAAAAATGGATCTGCCTTTTGACCCTGCAATTCCACTGCTGGGACTCTATCCTAAGAATACTAAAACACCAATCCAAAAGAACCTATGCATCCCAATGTTCATAGCAGCACAATTTACAATAGCTAGATGCTGGAAGCAACCAAGATGCCCATCAGTAAATGAATGGATCAAAAAAAAAACTATGGTACATTTACACAATGGAATTCTATGCAGCAGAAAGAAAGAAGGAGCTCCTACCCTTTGCAACAGCGTGGATGGAGCTGGAAAACATTATGCTAAGCGAAACAAGCCAGGCAGTGAAAGACAAATACCATATGATCTCACCTTTAACAGGAACCTAAATAACAAAACGAAGAAACAAGCAAAATATAACCAAAGACACTGAAATAGAGGACAGGCTGATGGTGACCGGAGGGGAGAGAAGAGGGAATTTAAGGGGACAGTGGGAAGGGCTCACAGTAACAAACTTACAGGACACATGGTCATAAACTAAGGGGAGGGTGGTAATGGGAGGGAAGTGGGGAGGGTGGGAGGGGGGACTGGATTGGGAGTAAAAAGGAGAAAACTGTATTTGAACAATGATTAAAAAAAAATGTATCTATGTAGCCAGTCAAAGGTTATAGATATGTTAAATAGCCATGCAAAGGGACAGCTGCAAGGCTGTTGATATGCCAAACAGCTGTCAATGGCCCTGCTCCATGTGTCCCTTCCCCTAACCCACACCTGAGGGTGTTGAGGACATCCTAAAATCTCCTGGACAGCTTGAGTTCTGGACCCCATTTTAAATGCCCATTTGGGGTCCCCCCTCTTGGCTGCACCCTGTAACAGACCTGGGTGGGGAATAGGAGCTCCAAGGCCTGAGGGAGCTCCTGGGGCCATTGTCACCATTCAAATCCTGTGATCTGATACTCTCTGGGGTCTTGAAAGCATGGATACCTGAGAGAATAGACTATTGATCATGAGAGTCCTTGAGAATCTGACCACTGACAATGAACTTACATTTCTCCCAGTAAAATGGCCCCCTATAACCTGGAGAAGCCAGCAGGTGGGTTGGATATCCCAGCAAGGTTGAGTCATCAAACAGCCAGACCATGATCCTGCCCAAGGGCGGGATGGCACCCAGGACCTGGACTTCTCTGCCTTCAGTTTTCTTTACTCCCATAATCATTTCCAGGCAGCCTTCTCCCTGACAGGAGAAATATGGCCTCTGCATATGGGACTTATGCACTTTCTTAGATTTTGGGGTCCCTGTGCTCTCAGCAGTGGAAAGTCTGGTTGGTGACGCCCAAGCAAGGACCTATGTGAATGCCAAGAGGGACTAGGATTTGGGACGAGAACATCCCTGTTCAAGTTCTAGTTGCAATACTCAGTGGCTGTGAGCATCAGGCAAGCCTGGCTGGCCACTCAACACTTTTTGAACTGTAGATTTCATGTCTTAAATGAGAATGATAATCTTGTCCACCCCACACCTGCTCCTAGGGTTTGTTGTAAAGATCCAAGTGAGACCCTGGACATGTGAGGAAGCAGTTTTAAATCATGAAGAGCAATGTAATCTCAGGCCCCACTGCTACGTGACAGGAGCACTTGGGGAAAGGAGGAGCGCCAAGCCCTCAGCCTCTGCTGCTGTGAGACTTCAGGGATATTTTCAGGGTCCCTGGGGTACAAGTGGGTCAGCCCAGCTGTTCCTCAAACCTGTGGGAGTGATGCTCCAAGGATGGCAACCAGTTACCTGGGGCGAGAGAGAAGGGAGAGATTTAAGCAGCTTGGCCTTTAGACAATCCTGGGAATGATTCTCCGGGTCAGGGGGCAGAGACAGCATCCTGTTCCTTTTTGTCCTTCCCAGGCTGGCCTCATCGGTGTGCAAATGTTTCTTGAGGCGCCTGCATGACAGGCTGAGATTGAGAACACAGAGAGTGGACACAGCCTCGGCAGTGAGTGGTTTGTGTTCCTGTCTGGAGCTAATAGCTGGAAGGCCCATGTGGTGTACCTGCCCTCAGTCCCCTTTCTGGAAAAGGTAGAGTTGCACTACTCCCAGAAAAAGCTGGAGCAGAACTGTTCCCTGGGTTGGTTCAGACTTGTGCTTCAGCTGGCACTTTTTTTTTATGTGCTAGGTTGGTTCAAAAATGACTCTACCAGGTTCCCTTTCCTTTGTGTGTTTAAAAGGATATGGATTCTATGTTTGGGCCTATTAACACTCATTCATCATGAACTATTGGCAAAGATTTTTATCGCAGAATGACTTCCTGCCTGGGGAGGAGGCCCACTCGAGGCAGGGCTTGTACCCCTCACTCTGCTCTTGTCTTGCTCTGTGGCCTGGGCTAATCTGCATGTCCTTTCTGTTACCCTTATCTTTGGCTTTAAAAGATAATGTCCTTTCAATTTTAAAGGCAAAAACTAAACAGAAACTAAAATCTGCTAATCTTCCAAAACAGAAAAAAAATGTGCCTTTTCAAAAGAGGAAATTGCTTTTTATTAGGTGTAAAGACCAACAAAAAACCTCCCAACATCTCCAAAGGCCTGGGAGTTGCCATGAACTGCTGACCCCATTCCATTAGGTTGGCACCCAGTCTTCCCAAGCCGCCATCCAAGCAAAACATTGAACTTGACTTGTGCCATGAACAGCCTTGCCTCACATCACATTGAGAGATGTTTCCATACCTCCCAAGGGTGCCGGTGTAGTCTTGGTACATGTCCTCTGTAAGGGACATTCATTGGTAGATTCATAAAATATGCAGGCATGGACCTGGAGGGATAATAGCATAATTATATCACTTAAGAAATAAGGAAATTGCAGCTCAGAAAGGGATCTGTTTGCCCAAATCTCAAGGGACTTGATTGTCATTGCCAGCTAAGTAGTCCACACACTCCTCTACATTCCCCAGTGCTCAGCTGGGGCTGGATGACTAGATCTGGCCAATGGGCTCTCAGCAGAAATGGACATAAGTCAATATGAAGCAAACATCTCTGTGTTAAGCCACTGAAACTTTGGAAGCATGCAGTTATTGAGGCATAACCTAACTTACACAGATCTGACACAAACCAACTTTGCAAAACTGTTCCCAAAAAGCTGACTCTTCAAAGGTGGTGTACTATCTCACCCAAAGGGTGGTATCTCTGATTGCCTGGGAGGCAGTATAGTACAGCAGTATTTATGTTTTTTATTTTTTTAAGATTTTATTTATTTATTTTTAGAGGGGGGAGGGAGAAAGAGAGGGAGAGAAACAGCAATGTGTGGTTGCCTCTTGCGTACCTCTGCACTGGGGACCTGGCCCACAACCCAGGCATGTGCCCCAACTGAGAATTGAACCAAGGACCCTTTGGTTCACAGGCCAGTGCTCAATCCACTGAGCCACACCAGCCAGGGCAGTACAGTAGTTTTAAGACAAACTTTACTTCCTATAGGCTTGTGAGTCTGGTTGCTAGAGACCTCAGATCCACTACTAATTAGCTGTGTGATTTTTAAGCAATTTACTTAACCTCTTGTGCCTCAGTTCTTCATCTATCATGAGTCGGGGCTATTAATAGTGACTCTATTATTGACCTATTGGTAGATTAGATAACACATGGAAAGCCCTTTTCATAGTGCCCACTGCCAAGCAAACACTCAATATATATGTCAGCTCTTGTTATTGACTTGACTAAGCATGTGCATTCTGTAAAAGACACTGTACTGGGCTTTTCAGAGGCTTTGGAATGAATTGATCTGAATCCCTGTCACTTGTCAGCACCCAGTATCCCAGCATCCAGATGTACATCACATGAGACAAATCCCAGCTTACAGACATGGACAATATGGGCCCTCTGGGTCAGGAGCCCCATGTTCCAACCTCTTTCTGCGACATTGTCACCCATGTCTCCAGGATGGCATTGGAGTATTCCTCACAGAGAAGCCAAGTCCAGTTTAGCATTCACAAATATTTGCTTTCAGATGAAGATTGGTATTGGAACTCAGGTTATGTAATGACCAATATAAGTAGGAGATTGCAAAATACCTAAGGGCTATGGATGAAATGAATGAGTACTTTCCTTTAGGGAAAAAAATCTGACAAGGGAAAAATAATAAAACTCTGGTTCCAAATAAATGGATCATGTACCCTGGTTTTACTAAAGGCCTAGAGATAGATTTACTCATTGGAAAACACCCACCTCTCTGCTGCTGGGAGGCTGGAGTTGGTCTGGGAGGGGCACTGGGACCCAGGGCTTGGAAGCATCAGGTCTGTGTACCTTCGAGTCACTCGGGAACAGCCTGTACTCGATCTTCCAGCACTGCCCTGGCCCCCCAAGTCCATCAGAATGCCTTTCAGGAATCCCTATTTCTAACTTTAGTTATTTCCTACAGACTGAAAGGGAAGGAAAAAACAAAACACCATCAGATAATCTCCAGGACCTAATTTCTAGAGTCAAGATCGTGACCAGCAGAGCATTTCCCTTTGTGTCAGTCATATTCTGTCACAAACTTAAAAGCAGCTCGAAAATGAGGACCACATTTTCTCTTTTATGTAGGGTGATTTTAGGAAAGGGCCGGTTGTGACTAATGGTCCTTGTGGGATAATTCCTCCCCACACTCCTCGGCGATATCCTCTGTTGTGGGAACCACGTTGTTGTCAAAAATGTTCACAACTTGGGCATTTCCATCAGGTGAAAAACAGCCCATGAGATGAGCTTTGCATGTGTCTTTCTGTCTCAGCTTTTTTCTGAGAGGTTATTTATTAAAACTACATAAAAAATCACTACCCTGCTTTGGAGGTTGTTAGAAGATAAATCTGAGATGGGAAAAGTGTCATAAAAATGTAAAAACTAGTGCTTTCCACTTTGCAGAACACTCTCATTTTCAGTGTCAGTTGATTTTCCTAGCGTCTCTGTGAGGGGTGTTAAGCAGACATTTTAATCCTGATTTTCCAGACAGAGGAACTGAAGCATGGAGAGCCTCAGGAACACAGGAAATCAACTGCAAAGGCAGGACCCAGACCTAATGCAATGTGCACAAGTGGTAATGGGGAACAAATAGCTCTTTGTCGAACCTCAGGGGACCTGTGGTTGATTTCCTAGCTGCCACTGATTAGCAATGTGATCTTTAACGGATCACTTGAAATTCTTGAACCGCTATTCTCATCATTTACACAATGATGAGGCTAGATGAATGCCCTTTAAAATTCCACACTTCTTCCCTGACCAGCGTGGCCCAGTGGGCTGGGTGTCATCCTGCAAAGTGAAAGGTCGCAGGTTCAATTCCCGGTCAGGGCATATGTCTCGCTTGTGAGTTCAGTCCTCTGTTGGGGTGCGTATGAGAGGCAACTAATTGATGTTTGTCTTTCACATCAGTGTTTCTCTTCCTTTCTTTCTCCCTCCCTTCCCTCTCTCTAAAAATAATAAAGAGATAAAATCTTTAAAGCTCCAAACTTCCATGGTTCTTTCCACCCTGCAAAGTGGTGGGAGCAGCATGGCGGCAGGGTGGGGATGGGATGGGGAGGTACATGTACATGTTGGGAGGGATTAGAGGCACTACTGGGGAATAACAAGATGCCTCTTGGGAAAATGGAAAGCCTTATTATCATGCATGTAGATGTATGTAGATGTTGGGAGTCTGCCTTTTCTATCCTTTCAAGGGGCTAGGCCTGTGAGAAGTGTCCAGCATGTTAGATGTGCACAGGACTGTGTTGACCAAAAGCAGAAAGGGGAATTAATGCCCTTGTAGCTGATGGATCTCTAAATGCTTTCACAGTGGAATGCCAGTGCTGGGAGGGTGAAGGGTGCTATCAGGAGTAGGGACCCTTTAAGAAGGGAGGAAGGGAAGTGTGCTGACCAGGCTGGGAGACCAACACTGAAGAGGCCCTGCGTTCACCAGGAGGAAACCCAAAGTGAAAACAATACTCCCTTCCACGGTTTTCCCACAGGGGTGGGACACCCCTGGGGTGAACATGGGTGGATTTGCATTTTTCCCCTTTAATAAGCACTAAATAACATTTCTCTTGTAGGCCCAGGTTTATCTTCCCCTGGATCTCCTGGAGCCTTTGGAAAATGTTGAGCTGGTACAACAAAGGGCACATCCCTCAGAAGATAAATGCCCACTTTTCAACGAAGAACTGCTCTCAAGTGAAATAGTTTAATGAGAATAGCATGAAAGGGCCCAAAGAAAAGGTTTTGTCTTTCACTTTGGGTGGTGATCAACACTGGAGTCAACACTGAGGAAGGAGATTGGCTCTGGAGTGGGGGGTGCGGTGAGAAGTAACAGAGCAGAGGTAAGGACCCTCATCAGAAGGGGTTTCCGTCAGCTGTCTGTGACCATGGCTGTGTGAACCTGGGGAGTCGTTTCTTTCTAAGCCTCAGCTTACTCAACTGTAAAGGAAGGAATCAGAGAAAGTATTTTAACTCCCCGTGATGCAATCTTTAACTCCAATGTGGCCCCCTGAAGTTGCTTCTGCTTTTGGTTGTCCCCGCCCTCCCTATGCCCCTCGATGCCTTCCCTCATAAGGGGCGCTTGACCCCTCAGAAGAGCTTCCCCAAATGGTCTGGGTCATTCTTCCTGCTTTATAATGGCAGCTTTGAAAACTTTCACTTCTGGCAGTTGAATAGGTTCTTCTTCTTTTTGTTTTTGTTTTTTCTTTTCATTCCCATCAGGGGACATGCCCACCGACTCTAGAGAGAGAGGAAAGGAGTGAGAGAAAGGGAGAGAAACAGTAATGTGAGAGAGAAACATCTATTGGTTGCCTCCTACACGCACCCTGAGTGGGACATAACCCCAGCCTAGGCATTTGCCCTGACTGGGAATCGAACCTGCGACCTTTTGGTCTGTCTATAGGACAATGCTTCAACCAATGGAGCCACACTGGCCAGGGTATTTGAGTAGGCTCTTGCCTGGAGAAGACAGTACCTGAAATCTTGGTTCATCAACCCCATTCATTGATTAACAAAATAAAATAAAATGGACTGCAGTCCATACCCTAGTCCAATGGAATCCCTAGGAGTAGTCTCTGAAATCTATATATTTAAATAAATTTTGCAGGTTGGGACCAATTACCAGGTTCTCCTCTGGTTCTTTGAGAATAAAGTTGTTATTAGCAGATCTCCCAAAATCGAAGTGAGGCAGAACTAGCCAAAAAGTGACCCCACCCCACTCACAAACCTGTCCAGACTGCTGCCCTCTTTGGGTGACTCCTCACAACTCCTCACCACACCTGTGCTCACTGCCCTCAGTCTCTGTGTTCCTGCCACTTGCCCCACCTCAAGTGCCATTTGGCATCCTCTTGGTTTTTCTAAGTTCACTCCATTTTAGCAGCCCAGCTCAAGTTCTTCTTCCTCCAAATACCATCTCTAGCAGGCCACCCAGCCCAAATGTCTTATCCTTGTCTCTTCCCCCCGAAATCCACTGTGCACTGACATGCATCTTGTGTTGTGCCTTGGTAAGCTTAAGCATGTGCATCTCTGACTTCTGGAGTGTGAGTGCAGAGAGGGTGGATACCCCAGGTGAATCTTTTTCTGGCCTCCTCCTTGGTGCCCATCTGAAGGAGGAGTGTTTGGTCCATGCTCTCAGGACCAGTGGACCCAGTTATAGGACCAGGGGACAGGGTGGTGGCTGGGTAGGGACAGGGAGGCAAGTGGAGATAGGTGAGGTGAGGCATGTGCCTTCAGTACCTGCAGGAGAGGACCAGGGATGCCTGCATTCTTTTCCCAGCAACTGCAACAGATGCCCTCCCCTCACATGCTCCTTATAGGCACATGGCACCTCTCTTCCCCATTCAAAGATGATGTTGATGGTGTAATTTGGCTTGCCATCATTTATGAGAAAGTTAGGGTCAACCCTGCTTATTGTAATTTAGCACATGGGTAAGTACACTGATTCTGAGTTTGCCTAATCTGAGCTGTCCAATGTAGTAGCCACTAGTGACAGGTGGCTATTGAAATTTAATTAAAATTGAATAAAAATTTAACATTCTGTGTTTTAGTCACACTAATCATACCTCAGGAGCTTGGAAACTATATGTGGTTGGTGGCTATCATATTGCATACGGCAGTAAAGAACGCTTTAGTCATTGCAGAAAGTCCTATTGGGCAACTGGTCCAGGCTGCCTGGTGTGTCGAAACCTGGCTTCTCCATCCACTTGCTATTTCATTTTGGATAAATTACTTAGTCTTTTGGTGTCTTAGCTTTTTCATTTATAAAGTGGAGGAAATTATAGTATCTACACACAAGAATGTTGAGGTTCAAATAATGTCCATGTAAAGTGAGTGGCAGAACAGAGGACTCAATGTTCTCTGCAGTGACAACAATAGTGTACATCTCTGGCCCTATTTATTGTATCAGAATCTTCTCTCCCCACCATGAAGGATGGCTCTGGTGCTGAACACTCAGTAGCCTTTCAACAGACAGTTATTATATGTTCAGAGTGTTAACTCTTAAGAGAAGAAAGAGCTCAGCTGAAAGAGAGTGAGAATGTTCCTTGGCACAGCCGGCTCTGTTGAGTTAAGATTGCATTTTCCTCTGCGTACGTGCAGTGACTCGGATCTGCTGTCGAACCAGAGGACAGTTTGATGCTTTCACCTTTTTGAAAAGGACAGAAGTTTCCCTGATTGTGGGCTTTCAGCCAAGGGTGAGTATGTATTGACGCTCTCTATTCTCTCTCTCTCTTTTTTCCCACACTGAGAGCATATTCCTTCTTAAGAGGAAGTTTGCTTTCCGTGTCCTTGGAAATGTCAGGCTCCCCAGAGGGCTGAAGGGTGGACCTGTCTCAGTCAAATGTCTCTTCCTCTGATGCAGTGGGTGACCCCCCTGCTTTCTTGAATGACATCAGCCGGGCTGTAATCAAAGTACTCATGCCTGACTCACCGTGCACTGCGGAGAATTGACTTCCAGCAGAGTGGGGTGGGCGTGAGATGGAGGAAATGGCCCCCAGCATGTGAATGACTTTTTGACTTTTGACTCAGACATTGTCATTGTGGTCAGGCCCCAGCATTCCCCTGCTTTCTCTGAGCATCTGCACATTTCCTTGAAGCTCCTTGACTTAATTCCTTGCCACTTGACAGTAAGCTCACCCTAGGCTTCATGGGTCCCTGTAGGACAGCTCCATAGGTTGCATCAGAAGGGAGCTGGGATGCCAGGATACTTTGCAGAAGGTACCAAGGTGCTGGTCTCTGAACTATAAATTCCCATCAACACACAGAAGCTGGAACACAGGAGTGGACACATTTTGGCATTTGGTGGTGATTTACTGGGGGAGACTTACTTAGCGTCTTCAGGAGCCAGCCTAGTATGAGGGGAGCTAACCCTGAATTGCTTTCAGGGCAGAGATGTCAGCTGTTTCCCAGCTTCTCAGCCATCTAGTTTCCCTTGTGATTATAACTCATTGTTCTCCGAACTTCCTTTTCCATAGGACAGTGTCTCAAGGGTGGACCTGTCTCAGGCTGGGCAGAGCTTCCAGAAGCAGTCTTAGAGAGTGCTCAAACACATGTGCTGAGATCTTCCCAGGGCTCCTGAAAGTCTGACTGATGAGTTGACTGAGAGCCAAACCCAGCCCAGCAGAAGCAAAAATTCATTTACCATGGGGGCTCTCTCCCCATTGAAACTACTGAGGGCTCACCACCTCGTCCATCATCAGGAACTCAGCACTCCAAAACATTTCCCCTCCTGCTTTCTAGTCTACGGCAAGGTGGACCTTTCCACTCCAGGGTATATTTCTTTCTAGAATTTGACTTTTGGAGGAAAATTTTTATTTTTATGTAAATTCAAAGTTGCAAAAATAGGACAGGGAACTTTTATATACCCTTCTTTACTGATTCACCAACTGTTGACAATATTCTCCATTTGCTTTTTTGCTTTATACACTCCCACCTCTCTCTCTCCATATAGATATACACACACATATATTTATATATATGTATATTTATATATTTATTTATATATATTCCCCCCTGAACTTTTCAGAGTAAATTGGAGACATTGTGTCTTTTTACTCCTAATTAATTCAGTGTGTATTTTCTAAGATTAAGGACATTCTCTTATATAGCTATTGGGCAGTTACAAGATTGAACACATGAAGCTTTTTATTTTTAAAGATTTTATTTATTTATTTTTAGAGAGGGAAGGGAGGGAGAGAGAGAAATATCAATGTGTGGTTGCTGGAGGTCATGGCCTGCAACCCATACATGTACCCTGACTGGGAATCAAACCTGCGACACTTTGGTTCGCAGCCCGAGCTCAATCCACTGAGCTATGCCAGTCAGGGCCCACATGAAGCTTTTAAAGAAAATAATCATGTCTGCATACCTTTCTTGAAGATTGTATGACTGCAGACAAAACAAGTTTCCCTCAAATCTCCACATACACATACCCAGCGTGAGGTTGGGAATTGTGAATAGTAAACTCCTTAGCTAATTATGAAATTGTAGAAAGATTTTGAGATAGTTGACAGCACAGTTTTGATTGGATTAATTTTTTTCTTTTTTTTTATTATTATTATTATTTTTAATCATTGTTCAAATACAGTTTTCTCCTTTTTACTCCCAATCCAGTCCCCCCTCCCACCCTCCCCACTTCCCTCCCATTACCACCCTCCCCTTAGTTTATGACCATGTGTCCTATAAGTTTGTTACTGTGAACCCTTCCCACTGTCCCCTTAAATTCCCTCTTCTCTCCCCTCCGGTCACCATCAGCCTGTCCTCTATTTCAGTGTCTTTGGTTATATTTTGCTTGTTTCTTCGTTTTGTTATTTAGGTTCCTGTTAAAGGTGAGATCATATGGTATTTGTCTTTCACTGCCTGGCTTGTTTCGCTTAGCATAATGTTTTCCAGCTCCATCCACGCTGTTGCAAAGGGTAGGAGCTCCTTCTTTCTTTCTGCTGCATAGAATTCCATTGTGTAAATGTACCATAGTTTTTTGATCCATTCATTTACTGATGGGCATCTTGGTTGCTTCCAGCATCTAGCTATTGTAAATTGTGCTGCTATGAACATTGGGATGCATAGGTTCTTTTGGATTGGTGTTTTAGTATTCTTAGGATAGAGTCCCAGCAGTGGAATTGCAGGGTCAAAAGGCAGATCCATTTTTAGTTTTCTGAGGAAGTTCCATACTGCTTTCCATAGTGGTTGTACCAGTCTGCAGTCCCACCAGCAGTGCACTAGAGTCCCCTTTTCTCCACAACCTCTCCAACACTTGTTGTTTGTTGCTTTGTTTATGATGGCCATTCTGTCTGGTGTGAAGTGGTATCTCATTGTGGTTTTAATTTGCATCTCTCTGATAGCTAGCAATACTGAACATCGTTTCATGTGTCTTTGGATTTTCTGTATGTCCTCCTTGGAGAAGTGTCTGTTCAAGTCCTTTGCCCACTTTTTTAATTGGATTCCTTGTCTTCTTAGAGTGCAGTTGTGTAAGTTCTCTATATATTTTGGAGATTAAACCCTTGTCTGAGGTGTCATTGGCAAATATGTTTTCCCATACAGTTGGTTCTCTATTAATTTTGATACTGTTTTCTTTAGCTGTGCAGAAGCTTTTTAATTTTGATGAGCTCCCATTTGTTTATTCTTTCCTTTATGTCCCTTGCTCTAGGGGACACGTCAGTAAAAAAGTTTCTGTGTGAAATATCTGAGATTTTCCTACCTATGTTCTCCTCTAGGACTTTAATGGTGTCATGTTTTATATTTAAGTCTTTTATCCACCTTGAATTTATTTTTGTATATGGTGTAAGTTGGTGCTCAAGTTTCATTTTTTTTGCACGTGGCTGTCCAGTTCTCCCAACACCATTTGTTGAAGAGGCTATTTTTATTCCATTTTATGTTGCTGCCTCCTTTGTGAAATATTAATTGACCATAGAGACTTGGGCTTATTTCTGGGCTCTCTGTTCTGTTCCATTGGTCTATGTGCCTGTTTTTATGCCAGTACCAGGCTGTTTTGATTACAGTGGCCTTGTAGTATAGTTTAGTGTTGGGTATTGTGATCCCTCCTACTTTACTATTCCTTCTCAAAATTGCAGCAGCTATTCGGGGTCATTTATAATTCCATATAAATTTTTGAAGTGTTTGTTCTATGTCTGTGTGATTGGATTAATTTTTGTTAATTTAATCAAATTAGGGTATAGAGCAAAGAGTATTATTATTATTTTTAGTGGAAAAACTTCAATTCCAAAAGCAAAGGAAATCCACACTAAAGTTAACTTGTAATCTCTAACTATTAAGGTGTTAGCAGAGGACCCACTGTGTCTGTTAACTTTTGAAACACTACCCCCAGCACAGTGATGGGCACATGCTACCAGATGCTGAGACATGCTGTCTGATGGAAAACAATGGACTATCTTTGGGGATGGAGACATGGAACATAAGTACATATCCTGGGGCAAGAGTTTTGAATCATTCATTTTCATCTTTATTCCCAGGAGAAAAAATAATATTGTAGAATTAAAGTCAGTGAAACTGTAATACCCCTTCGTTATTATTTTTTTCAACACATCTTCCTTGTTCAGTAAGAATGTGACAAAAAAACCAAGTGTCTGAGACAGGGTGTGACCTTTCACCATGACTCACATGCCAAGTGCCCTGCCCCTCCTGTAGGAGTGAAGATGCTCCAGAATAGGGGGTGGCCATGGTTCAGGTTCAAAGACACGATAACTGGATGAAGTACACTGAAGAGTTACAACATGGTGGCCTAAGTAGGAGAGCCTGGCATGGTACTTGGGATCTGCAGTGGTGAATCATGGGATTGGAGAGCTAAGGAAGAGAGTGAAGGAACCGATGTGGTATGAATGGGTATGAAGACAGTACTTGGCACTAGGCTTTCCTGGACTTGTATTGAGTCATATGGGTGGGCTTTGATTCATCTTTGGGTACAAGATGGAGTGGATACACAGCAGAACTCAATAATGTCCTCTGAAAGGAACAAAAGATAGCAACCTTGTACCTTATTATTTAGGACATTAAAAACCACCAAAGAACCTCTGAACTGAAGGCATTATTGTCATTATCTGCAAGGATTTTCAAAAAACTCCCCAGCCCTATCCCTTAGATATGTACTGGGTTTGCTGTAGACTGGGTGAAAGAGCTATTTTCATCCTGAATTTATAAACTCAGGGGCCTAAAAATCACATGCATAAAATATGAGGTGACAGCCACCATTGTGGGTGTCAACAGGTATCTCCTCAGTTTTTCCCTTTTGTTACTCATGGCCACTTACCCAAAGTGAGTTCTGTCTCCCCACTTCCTTGAGCTCTCCTCTCTGCCTCACCCTTGGCCCATCCTCAGTCACTCACTCCCCTACCTCATCTTCACCAATCACTGCAACATCTTCACAGTCTCTGTCTCTTGCCCCCTTGCCTACACCACTCCTTTTTCACTCTTTCTCATAGCCCAACACCAAGGACCTCGTTCTCTCATCAGGACCTCCAGTTCTCCAACCCTCCAATCCCTTGGTCCTACCACATTTTCCCTGCCCCTCATCCCCTTAATCCATGTCCCTCTTTACCTATCCCTAAGTCTATGTTCAATTATTATAATCCTTGCACATATCTTTGATTCCCTTTCACTCTTACTGTATCATATTCACTTGGTCAAAGCTCAGTGTTGATTGCATGCAACTCTTTTCCTGCTTAGCGCCTGTACCTAAGCTTGGAGGAAAACATATAATCACAAGGGCTAGTTTCACTTTAATATCATAGCCTTGAATCTAAAGTGGACTTTTTAATGCTGATAAACAATCTACTCTTAACCTCTGGTCATTTCACTCTCTCATTTTTTCTAGAATTGCTTCACAATCTGTCACAAACAATCTCAACCCACACATTCCCTCCCATGCAACTTAATTTTTAAGTGAATTTTATCAAAGAAAAACATGTACATGGTTTAAAAAGTCAACAAATAATGTTAGATATATAATGAACCCCCCCAGAAGTTCGTTGCCCAGTTTCTCTTCATTTCTAGTTCTCACACTTTCGAGGTAACACTCTCAGCTCTTTTACCCGTTTCTTGTTTCCTTCCCCAAATACCATGATTATATCAGTGTTTTTATTTTTTTTCACTGATATATTGTCTTTACACACACACACACACACACACACACACACACACACATTTTCTCTCCCATTATTCTCCCCTTTTTCCAATATGGTTTTCCCATAGCTTTTTGTTAAATCATCCTTCAGTGTTTCCATTATTATTACTATAACTAATGTTCACAGCTGAGCTACATAGCATGCCAGGAAACCATTTCTTCTTTCTTTTAAATAACTTAAAAAAAGATTTTATTTATTTATTTTTAGACTGAGGAGAAGGGAGGGAGAAAGAGAGGTAGAGAAGCATCAGTGTGTGGTTGCCTCTCATGTGCCCCCTACTGGGGACCTGGCCCACTGGGAATCAAAGCAGCAACCCTTTGGTTCTCAGGCTGGTGCTCAGTCCACTGAGCCACACCAGCCAGGGATAATTATTTCACTTTTTCACTTGCTGAGTTATATTTGTTCCAGTCACTAAATTTCCCACATTTTCCTTTGAAACAAATCAGAAAACCTCCTCTAAATATTCCAGGTGTTCTCGTACTCTTCTGATGACCTTTTTCTGGGAGCTTCCCTTACGGTTCTAGTCCACTTGCATTCTCTCTGGCCCCCTGTGGAAATGCCATCCTGCACTTCTCTTCTTTGGCATGCTGTGGGCCTCTTCTCCCCTGGCCTGAGCTTTGGAGTCTTGTTACTTGGATCCTGTCTGTGCCTTCCTCTTGTTTGCTTAACTCCTTACTGTGGAAGAGTGGGGTACACAGTAGCTTCTGGGAAAGATACGTGAGAACACAATTTGGGGGGTATATTGAATGTCTAAAATATCTTTATTTCACCCACATACTTGACTGATAGTTTGGATAGGGACATAATTCTAGATTAGCATCAATTTCCTCTCACATTTTGATGATATCTCTACATTTTTTCTAGCTACATGTTGCTAAAGTTTTTAATTAAAAAATATCCTCACCTGAGGATATTTTTTAATGTTTTTAGAGAGGAAAGGAGACAGTATGGGAGAGAGAGAAACTTCCATGTGAAAGAGAAGTGTCAATTGGTAGCCTCCCATACACACCAGACTGGGGATCAATCTGCAACCTAGGCATGTGCCCAGACTGGGAATTGAACCCACAATCATTTGGTTATGGGATGACACTCCAACCAATGGAGCCATGGCATTGCTAAAATTTTAATGACATTGATACATCTTTTGTAAAGGAACATGTTTTTATTCTCCATATACTTTTAGGTTCTGTTCTTGACCCTGGTATTCAGAAATGTCACATGATGCACCTTCAGTTTTTTTTTTTTATTCATTGTACTGCTTATTAAGTGGGCTTTTCAATCTGAAAACTCACATTCCACAGTTCTGGAAATTATTATTATTGTATAATTGTTGCTGACTTCCTTGTTTTCTTTTTCTAGAACTACTGTTAGTTGGCTGCTGTATACATTGGATTGATCCTCTCATTTCCTTACTTACCTCACCAATTTTCCCTCTTTCTCTGAACAAAAACAAATTGGGATTTGGTGCTCAGTGTTGGGCATGGAATGTAAGCTAAACATTTGTTCTCATGACTAGCTCCAGGGAACTATGTCTCCAGTTCTCCTTCACTAAGTCTTACAACTGAAGGGAATTGTCGTGAAATGCTGTGAAGGTCTGGTGGCATCTCTGAGGACTTGGAGCAGGGTGCTGCTAGGTGAATGAGAGATGTGCGTGATGGGAGCACTTACGTAAATGCAAAAAAATTATTTTGTCAAACAATTTTCTCAGATAGCATGCATGCAAGAGATTCAGGCATAATAAAGGATCATTTTTCAATACTACCCAGTATTCATTTCTTGCCCTTCTTCAGGTTTAAGTTGTGGTTTTAGAATTATTCATGGATTAGCATAATATTTGCAACTGTTGCTCATGGCAGCTGAAGCACATTTTGTAATTTTAAACAAAAATACCCTTACATTTGTGTATGTGAGGGTTCAGACATAATATTGTGAAATGTGATACCAATTACTCATTGGCAACTAGATGGACCTTGAGTTGGGAATAAGTTTATTTTTATAAAATATATCATAGTAAGATGTAATTACATTAAAACAATTAAAGCCAGATTTACTTAAATAATTTGTATAGAAACTTTGAAATTTTTTATTAAAATTTTTTTCTTTTAATTTTAATAGGTCAATTTTGAAAACTTTAAGAGACATAGTTTTTGAAACATCATGCATATTTAAAAGGTTTTGGTCATTTACTTTATGCTTTTATTGAAAATACATTAGAATTTTGTAAACTCTAATACAAATTTTATGTATTATTATTGTTGTCCATAGAATTGCAAATGTGTAAAAATCTCAATTATAACATTGGTTTTACTAAAATGAGGGCAATAATAATAAAGTTTGTGGAATAAACAAATAATAAATGGGTCATGTATGACTTTCTTACTAGTCATTTCTTGAGAGCTTGTTTGGAGGTTCTAGCAGGGGAGCACAGCTACTCGTATACCCTTGATGGAAGACTGGTCTTCTCCTCTCTTGGGTGAGTTGAGAAGGTCGTCCATGTCAACCAGGCACACAGCTTCAGGAGGGATGCACATGGATTGGTGAGGGGGGAAGGGGACAGCCGCCTAGTCAGCCAGATCAGCAGAATCAACTCTGGCGATTAATGGGGTGACAGATGTTGCAGCTGGGTAGCCCTCACATCCTCTTACTAATCATTTCTAAGCCAGCAACAGGATACCTGAGGACAGTAATGACCCCACTCAGTTATTGTTGTTATTTTTCTGACTTTCAGTCATTGAAACCCTAGGTGTGCCCATACTTTTCAATTTATTTTTATGAGGGCATATTCATCAAGATAAGAGGAGAGAGCCTATTTTATTGAACAGTGTCAGAATTTTAAGTTATTTATTTATGTTAAATTTATTGGGATAACACTGGTTAATAACATCACATAAATTTCAGGTGTACCACTTTGTAATGCATCTGTAAACTCTATTGTGAACACATGGTACCTGGGGAATTTGTCTATACTTCTGCCCCGGGCCCTTTCACTTGAGGACACTCACATTTTCCTGTGATTCTCCCCCCATCATTCACCCTTCCTCTCAGTTGGAATAGGGAGACCGAGACTGTGGAAGTGCAACATGCAACTTATGTTCTAACAATCTATCATTGAGGTAGAGAGTCACACCAACATTCTCCACCTGATAAATTGCTTATCGTGGAATGAAATGGCCTAGTATCTTTGAGATGGGGTCAAAGAACATTACCAGCTCCTTGGGAGATAGAGGTTACACAGAACTAAACTTCTTTTTCTTTAGGGCTAGCAGAATACTGTGCACATTAGGGGCTGTTTTCGGAAAAGGTGAAACATTTGCAAGGCCTGGAGGGTAGGCAGGATTTACACATGGGATGTTGGATGCCTCTAGATTGGGAATGCAATTATAAGCAAGGTGCACGTGTACATGAGCAAGGTGCACGTGTACATGTGCATTCACATGTGAAACAGAGAGATGGGGTAGGGGAGGGGAGGGAGACAGAGGTGTCAGCCTGGATGAATTGGACGGTGTGCTGGGGAAGAGAGGGGGAATATGGGGTAAAACAGGGCCTCAGTTGATGCAAGACTTTGGGGAAAAACATTATTCTCAAGTTACATTATGAACGTGTGGAGCAGAGAGGCAGTGCCATTGGAAAAAGGTTATTTATGGGTAATTGTGAATTATTGTAATTACTTCCAATGGAACAAAACAAAGTGGGATGATGAAAAGAGTGTCCATTTGTATGAAATTTGAGTTTTACTATCTGGAAAGCTCCAGAGAAAGCAGAAAGCAAAGTGCAACACCAACTTCACAACCATGATCTCTCTCTAAAGACATTTTTAAGAGCCAATTTTTTGAGTGTCTTTGCTTAACTATAAAGAAAGCAAAGAGAAGCAGGAAGGGTGAGGGCCAGGAAAGTTTGAGATGATTTTTCCCTTGTTATATAATGAAACTTAATAAAAAAAGGAGATAAGCACATCAGTCAATCAGTTGTTTTTTTTTTTGTTTGTTTTGTTTTTGGGCCAAGTTGAAATGTCCTCTGTTCTGTTTGCTCATTTTAAAGAGCTTAATGTTAACAAACTCTAATCCATTCAGTTTTTCCTTTGTGCTCTTAGAAAATGCAATACCTGTCAAAGCAAATCTTGTGATCAGTTTTTTATTAAAATGAATACAAAAGGGAACTGGGGTGAATTAATCCCCAGCACTGCTTTCTAGCCCTAAGGGCTATTGGGAATGTCTAGGAGGAAGAGCAGGGCCCAAGCTCCCCTGTTTTATAAAATGCAATACACAGGTACCCCATACTTTGGGAATTTCCTGATAAATGATAGTCATTGAATAATAGCAAGGAGTTCCAAGACAGACTCCATTAACTGGTTGTAAGACTTTGGAAAACTGTTTTTGGGGGATCCTATTTTCTTATCCAAAAACAAGAAGGAATTGCAGTAGATTACCTCAAAGGTATACTTCAGGAAAGAGAAATAAGAGCCAGAGGGAAGTAGCAAGGGGTCCTGACAGGAAAGTCCTGGGTTCTAGGTGTGATTGTTGCTACTGAAGTGTTCCTTCTAAGCCTCGTCAGATGACAAAGCAAGAAAAAATTTGCGTGTATACACACCTGTTATATACACATATCTATAAATATTTGTGCACCTAACCATTTGTATCTGTATTAAGCTAATAAACATTTGTTCATACTGATAGCTCCAACTCTGTTTCCAGGTGGAACAGTTTAACCTCCTTCCCTTGGTTATCTGTAACCTCCGACTCTGACAGGGATGGTCTGGCTCCAACCATCTGCCACCCATTTATTGAATTGTTCAATTTTTGTATACACTTAGAGTGGTTTCAGAATGGTTTATCTGTACCTCATGGGACACAATGTTATCAACTAGGGCACAGTGCTTATACATGGTTACTTTTGCTTTTGACCTTACAGATTTTACTTATTTCCAAAGTCTGTTCCGTCAGCATCTTTCCCTAACCCCTTCTGTGAGGTTGTTTTATACATTTGCAATATGGTTAGATTGTTTTTGTCATATACCAAGCACTCCATTCTGGTACCCCCACACCTCCTAAATGATTTTTTGGAAGTTTGCATGCATTAAGGTTCACTGTGCCATAAAAAGTTCTATGGGTTTGACAGATGCATAGTGTCACCAATTCAGCATGAAAATATCACACAGGATATTCTATCCACTCTAAAAAAACCCCCTGTGATTCACCTATTTAATTCCTTCTCCTTCCCTCTGGACCCTGGAAAACTTTTATGTTTTTACTATTTCTATAGTTTTGCCTTTTCCAGAATGTCTTATAATTGGAATCATACAGCCTTCTTTCACGTAGCAATATGCATTTGAGTTTTCTCCATGTCTTTTTGCAGCTTGATAGTTCATTTAAAAAATCACTGAAGTTTTCATTGTGTGGACTCATCAGCTTGCTCCTCCACTCATTGATTGAAGGACATTTTAGCTGCTCCCATTATTTTGTGATCATGAATGAAGCTTCCATGAACATTCATCTGCAGGTTCTACGGGGGTGCAAGTGACCAGGTCAGCTGGGTGAATAGCCAGGAGCTTGACTGCTGTAACTTATGGTAAGAAACTGCCAGACTCTTCCCATGTGTCTGTGTCATTTTGCATCCCCATCAATGATAAGTGAGATAAATATTACTTCTTGATTGAGGAGATTTGAAAATAAAATTTATTGACTTATCTTGGAACTGAGTAGTTCCCTATCATAAGGGGGTGGGGAGAGGCAACCCAATTTCAATGGATTGTTTTCAATGTTTCCGACACTATGATAATGCTAAAAATACAAAGATGGGGCAGGGTTCAAACACTAGTGTGTCTGTGGAGATCAGGACAATAATGAGTGACGAAAATAGCATATATAGGAGAAAAACAGGGAACTGATTGTGTCTGTGGTAAACCAACGAATAAGGCTGGCTGCTACCTGGCTGTAGCTGCTTGTTGCCATGTGGGAACTTGGGTCCAGTGCTACTACATATTCTAATTTTTCAAGAGAGTCTGGAAATCTGGATTTTAATATAAATGCTCCTACTTTTTAATAATACACCATGGACTCCATAATTTATAGTATAGAATATGATGCGTTTTGACTGGTATTTGCACCAGTAATTCCATCACCATAGTCAAGACATTCATCACCCCAGAGTTTCCTCATTTCCTTTGGGAGGTCCTGCCTCCTGCTCTTCCCTGCCCCACCTCCCCAGGCAACCATTGATCTCCTTTCTGCCACTATACAAGAGTTTGCATTTCCTGGAGTTTTGTAGAAATGGGATCATACACCATGTACTCTTTTTTTGTCCACCTTTTTGACTCAGCATAATTATTATGAGATTTTCCATGTTGTGAGATAAGTAGTGCATTCATTTATTATGCTGCACCATATTCCACTGCATGGCTATATCATACTTGGTCCTTTCTTAGGATTCCTATCTCTGCTCACATTGCCCGTCTCTTCTTACGTGATATGTTTTATCCATGGGAGCCCTTAGCATATTCCTCATAGTTGATTTAAATTCCTAGTCTGATAATTCCAACATTTCTTCCATGCCTGGTCCTGATGTCTCTTCGAATTGTGCTTTTTGTCTTTTGATATAACTTGTAAATATTCCTTTTTGATAGCTGGCCATGATCTATTGGGTAAAAGGGACAGCTGTAAATAGGCCTTTGGTAAGGTGGTTGTTATGGAACAGCAAGTGGGGTCCTGCTGCTCACCACCACCCTTGGGCAAAATTCCAGGAGCAAAGGTTTGGTGATGAAAGAAAGGAGCCTTTATTCAAACGGCTCACAATTTTGGAATAACAGCTTTCCACAAGCATTAGTCACGTAAGTCTATCAATTAAGGCTGAACTCTAACACCTGAGTTTTCCTAGCATTTCCCTCCCCCCGCAATCTTATTTATATGGGGTTAGTTTACAAACTAAAACAATATACAAAAACTACATGATTTTGGAAGAATGGTAGACTTCTGCCTCAGAGCTCATCCTCTCTAGAACACCCAAAGAAGAATAATCCTACCACCCTCTGCCAGGCCAGCCAGGCCATAGGCTGTTCCTGGAGTTGCTCCCCATCCAAAATACCATCTGCTGGGAAACGCAGGCAGGTACAGCACAATCATCAGACATCTTCGAAGAAAAGAGCCCAAGAGCCAGAGAGAGCCAGAGCCCACCTCTTCAGAGCCTTTCTTTTATTTCAAATCTTCTAGCCCATAATTCCATGCACTCTGGAGGCATTCAGCTTTTCAGCCAGTCCCATCCTGGACTGTTTACCATTGCACTGGCAAACCCCTCCTAAGGCCGCTTGGTCTCTCCCTACTCCTTCCTAGGGATCTGATCAGATCTCTCTGTATCACGGTGACCGTGGATTGGGGGAGGGGAAATATTTTGCTGTCCTGTGACCAGGCCACAGTCTGTTAGGAAGCCTTTGTGCCTCTGATTTTGAACTTTGCAAGTGTGTCTCAGCACTTCTTCACTTGCTCAGGTGAGAGTGGATTGCTCCATTTCCCTGCCTCCAGTCAGGAAGACTGGTCTGGCACATTTACAAATGGTTCTTTTTCCCTTCCCCTGCTGGAAGCCTGAGAAGATTGTTAAAATCTGAGAAGTGAGTAGAGGTTGGTATGGTCAGCCTGTTTAATTTTAGCTATTCTAGTGGGTGTGTGGTGGTTTCTTATTGTGGTTTTAATTTGCATATCCCTAATCTCCAATGATATTGAATATCTTTTCATGTGTTTATTTGTGCTCCATAGATCTTCTCTGGTGATGTGTCAGTTCAAATCTTTGCCCATTCTTTTATTGAAAAAATTTTAAATTATTGAGTTTGGAGAATTTTAGGAGTTTAAAGTTAGATGCTAGTCCTTTGTCAGATATATGTTTTGAAATATGTTCTCACTGTCTTGTGGTTGTTCTTTTCATCTTAATATAGTGTTTTGAACAGCAGATTGATCAGTGCCCAGGTTTTAATTTATAAAGGCAATTGAATAATGGCAGGAGAGGTCAGTGGCATTGAAGGAAAAGTTTATTGTTATTTGCAGTTCCCCTAGAAATGAGAAGCACAGCACACCAGGCAGGCCACAAGGGGGTGTACCCCGGTCAGTCAGGGGTCAGAAAAGGTTGAGGGCAAGACAGATTACAGTCTGCCCTGGGGTTTCTGTGGGAAAGGTGAGACAGGGTAAATAGTTTAGGACTGGCTAGTTTGAATAATCCCAACAGGCTTTGGGGCATATGGGCTGTCTTATCTGGCAACTGGGCCTATGTTGATTTAGGGCAGAGAAGATAATAGCTTGTGGTACATAAAGGAGGTGATTGGGGGGTTGGATATGAGATTGACTGGATTGTATGTCCAAGATGGGCTCACTAGCAAGTTGTTTAGTGTCTCTACGAATTAGCTACCCCTGGGAGGGGCAGTCTTTTCCCAGCCAGCCTGGCTCACAAAGATGTCTAAATGTCACACGATATAGAAAATAAAAATATAATTGACACATACATGTTTTAAAATTTAGATGAGATCCAATTTATCAATTTTTTATTTTATGTATAAGTTCTTATGATTGTAGACATGAAATCTTTGCCTAATCCAATGTCACAGAGGTATTCCTCTATAGTTCCTTCTAGAAGATTATAGCTTTAGATTTTACATTTTAAATCTGTGTGATCTATCTTAAGCTAACTTTTGTACATGGTTTGAGATATGTATTGAAGTTGTTGAATATGGATATATAATTGTTTTAGTACCCTATGTTGAAAAGACTCCCTCTTTTTGATTAAACTGGCTGTACCTTTGTTAACATTTAATTCTTCTGAACAAAATGTGGGTCTATTTCAAGACTCTATTCTGTCTCATTGATCTATTTGTCTGTCTTTGCATTAGTACTGCACTGTCTTATTTGGTGTAGCCTTATACTAAGTTTTGAAATTATTTAGTTTTAGTCCTCTAAATTTATTCTTAATTTCTAAAATTGTTTCTTTGAGAGGATAAAATTGGTAACCTTCTAGTTAAACCAATGAGAAAAAAAGTGGAGAAGATTGAAAAGTACCAATATCAGGTGTGAGAGAGTTGATTCTAGAGGTAATGAACTGACAACTTAGATGAAATGGACAAATTCCTTTTAAGACACAAACTACCACAGTTTATTCAAGAAGAAATAGTTAACTTGCCTAACTGTCTAGCAAAATATTTAACTTGTAATTAAAGTACTTTTCAAAACGATAACTCGAGATTATTGTTTTGTTGATTCTAGGACCTTTGGATTTTATATGAATTTGTGAGTTATTCATCAATTTCAAAAAGCTGCTGGAGTTTTGATTGGGATTTCATTGATTCAGTACATCAATATGGGGAAAAATCACAGCTTAAAAATATTGAGTCTTCTCACCTGTGCACATGGTATATCTCTCCATTTATTTAGGTGTTTTTATTATCTTTCATCAATATTTTGTAGTTTTTAGTATATAGATCTTGCATATCTCTTGTCAAATTTTCCTTAAGTATTTTAATAATTTTAATGCTATTGTAAATGATATTTAAAATTTTTCTATTTCTAATGATTCTTTAGTACATAGAAATAAAATGGATTTTTATAGATTGATTTTTAAATTCTGATTCTTTACTAAACTCACTTCTTAGTTCTAGTCACCTTTCATTTTTTTCTTTTAGATTTCATAGGATTTCTATATAGATGATCATGTTGTCTGCAAATAAAGACAGTTTTACATTTTTCCTTTTCAATCTGCATGTCTTTCATTACTTTTTCTTGCCTGATTGTACTGGCTTGAACCTTCTATATATTGGATAAAAGTGGTGAGAGTGGAAATCTTTGCCTTTTGATTTTTAGGTGTAAAGTTTGTAGTCTTTCAATTAAATGAGTAATTTTTTTTAAATATATTTTATTGATTATGCTATTACAGTTGTCCCATTTTTCCCCTTTTACTCCCCTCCATCCTTCACACCCCCTCCCACCCACATTCCCCCTTTTAGTTCATGTCCATGTGTCATACATATAAGTTCTTTGGCTTCTACATTTCCCATACTATTTTTATCCTTTCCCGGTCTATTTGCTACCTGCCATTTATGCTACTTATTCTCTGTGTCTTTTCCCCCTCTCTTCCCCTCTCACTCCCCTGTTGATAACTCTCCAGGTGATCTCCATTTCTGTGGTTCTGTTCCTGTTCTAGTTGTTTGCTTAGTTTGCTTTTGTTTTTGTTTTAGGTGTGGTTGTTAATAATTGTTAGTTTGTTGTCATTTTACTGTACATGTTTTTGATCTTCTTTTTCTTAGATAAATCCCTTTAACATTTCACACAATAAGGGCTTGGTGATGATGAACTCCTTTAACTTGACCTTATCTGAGAAGCACTTTATCTGTCCCTCCATCCTAAATGAAAGCTTTGCTGGATAGAGCAATCTTGGATGTAGGTCCTTGCCTTTGATGACTTGGAATATTTCTTTCGAGCCCCTTCTTGCCTGTAAGGTATCTTTTGAGAAATCAGCTGACAGTCTGATGGGCACTCCTTTGTAGGTGACTATCTCCTTATCTCTTGCTGCTTCTAGGATTCTCTCCTTCATTTTTACCTTGGCTAATGTAATTATGATGTGCCTTGGTGTGTTCCTTCTTGGGTCCAACTTCTTTGGGCCTCTCTGAGCTTCCTGAACTTCCTGAAAGTCTATTTCCTTTGCCAGATTGGGGAAGTTCTCCTTCATTATTTGTTCAAATAAGTTTTCCACTTGTTGCTCTTCCTCTTCTCCTTCTGGTACCCTTATAATTCAGATGTTGGAACATTTAAAGATGTCCTAGAGGTTCCTAAGCCTCTCCTCATTTTTTTGAATTCTTGTTTCTTCATTCTTATTGGGTGTTGCTTTCTTCCTTCTGGTCCACACCATTGATTTCAGTCCCAGTTTCCTTCCCATCATTATTGGTTCCTTGTATATTTTCCTTTATTTCACTTAGTGTAGCCTTCATTTTTTCATCTAAGTTGCAACCAAATTCAACCAATTCTGTCAGCATCCTAATCACCAGTGTTTTGAACTGTGCATTTGATAGGTTGGCTATATCTTTGTCACTTAGTTGTATTTTTTTCTGGAGCTTTAATCTCTGCTTTTGTTTGGGCCATTTTTTTTTCTTGATGCACCTGTGATGTGGTGAGGGGTGGAAACTTAGGTGCTCACCAGGGTGGGTCAACTCACGTTGCTGGGTTGTGATGCTATATGTGGGGAAGGGGCCTGAGAGGGAACAATGGCACTTGCTCCACTCTCTGCAACATTTCAGTCACTTCCCCCACTTCCCAGAAGCAAATCGGGCCCTTCTGGTGCTGATTCCCATGTGGGTTGGCCTGTGTATAATCTAGGACCCTGTGGATTTCTTCAGTGAAGCTGGGAGTTTCTCCTGGCAGCTCAGCACCCACAGGTGTTTTCTATCAGTGACTTGAGGTGTTATTTCCCTGTGCTGGGACCCTGGGCTGTGTGGTCTGTCCTGCTCCCCAGTTTCCCCTGGTTTATCTGCGTGCAAATGTGGGACCTCCTTGTCCACCAGCTGCCTTGTGCATTGTGCCCTGTTCCACAGTCCGCCACCTTGCTGGGTCTGTCAGTCGCTGCTTTGACATGAGTCCTCTCTGCCCTGGCTGCCCAACTCTGCCCCTCCTACCCATCTAGATGAATGCGTCTTCTTTAACTCCTTGGTTGTTGGACTTCCATACAGTTCGATTTCTGTCAGTTCTGGTTGTTTTTGATTTTAAATTGCTGTTGTCCTTCTTTTGGTTGTGGGAGGAAGCACAGTGTGTCTACCTATGCCTCCATCTTGGCCAGAAGTCTGCAAACCACTAATTTTGATGTTAACTATAGGTTTTTAAAGGTGCTCTATATCAGGCTCCTTCCAAACCTAGTATTTAAAAAGTTTTTCCCCCCAAGAATGGATGTTGGATTTTGACAAATGCTTTTTCTGTATCTATTCAGATCATCATATGAATTTTTTTTTTAGTTTGTAAGTATGGTAATTGAATAGATTGGCTTGTAAATTTAAGAAAAATTGCTTGGTCATGATCAGTTATTATTTTCATATAGTATTGGATATAATTAGTTAAACTTTGTATTAAAATTTTATATGTGTTTATGAGAAATGTTGGTCTGTAGATTTCTTGTAATGTTTTTGTCTTTAGTATTGGGGTTATATGGCCTCACAGAATGCATTGGGAAGTATTCACTTTTCTTCTACTTTCTGGAGAGTTTGTATAGAATTGGTATCATTTCTTTCTTGAATATTTGGTAGAAATAATCAGTACAGTCATTTGGGCTTGGAGGGTTTTTCTTTTGAGTGTTTTAATTATAAATTAAATTTCTTTGTTAGACATGGAACTATTCAGGTTTTCTTTTTTTTTATATGTCAGTTGAGGATATTTTTATTGATTTCAGAGAGAGAGAGAGACAGAGAGAGAGAAAGAGAGGGAGAGAGAGAAAGAAACATTGACTGGTTACCTCCCATATATGTCTGACGATGGGGAATCAAATCTGCAACCTAGGTATGTGCCCTGACTGGGAATTCAACCCGTGACCTTTTTGGTGGATGGAATGATGGCATGATGTTCCAACCAACTAAGCCACCTGGCCAGGGCAGCTACAGTTTCTGTGTTTCAAAAATTTATTTCATCCAGGTTGTCAAATTTAATGTGTATAGAATCAACTCTCTCACACCTGATACCGGCAACTTTGTATGTCTTCCACGCTTTTTTCTGATTAGTTTGGTTGGAGTTTTATCACTTTTATTGGTCTTTCAAAGAATCAGCTTTTGGTTTCACTGATTTGGTGTACTGTTCTATATCATTGTTTCCTTCTTTGATCTTTAGTATTTCTTTTGTTCTGTCTATGTTGGATTTAATTTGCTCTTATTTTTCTAGTTTCTTAAAGTGGAAGCTGAGGTTGTTGACTTGAGAGACATTTTTCTTTTCTAATATAGGCATTTAGTGATAGAAATTTCCCTTTAAAAGTGATGTCAAAGAAGATAATGGAGTAGGAAGCATCAGGAATCTGTGTCTCCACCTAGACAATGATAGTACTGGCAGAATCTATTGGAAGTCAATGTTTTGGAACACTGGAGTTTATCTGAATATCTGTAGCTTCCAGGGGACAGGTTGCCTGTTAAACTGCAGTTAATTTTGGTTAATTTTAGCCATCAGTGTAATGTGGCTACCCAGTCCTCACTCTCATCCCTGTGGTGGGCAGCTGTGGGGGTGGCTGCCTGTGTTTTTGGTGCCATTTGCTGTAGCCAGGGCAGGTAATAAAGACCTTGCCTCCCAGATGTTGGAATTCTGTGTTCTGGCTGTGGGTGGCTGCTCTGATTGCTGAGGCATGGGCATGGGAGCTGGCCATTACTGTTCCAACTCCCATGAGCTGTAGTTACTTCCAGGATATTTAAAGTGATTTTGGACATTTGAAAACAACTATGAATATAGGGAAATTTAGAAGCCATCACATATACCCAGAGAAGGCATTGCTGAGAAGGCATTTGCTGAGAAGGCTGATCTGGGCATAGAGTCACCCTGTTAGAATCACAAAGACAGCAAACTATGGGACAGGAGAATCTGATTTTCATAGTTACTACCTTTTAAGATTCAAATATTTACTCTACAACAAAAAACTCATAAGGTGTACAAAAAATCGGAAAGGAAAGTATAGTGTATTCAAAGGAACAAAATAAATTGACAGAAAATGTACCCAAGAAAGTGCAGATGTCAGATGTACTAGGCAAAACCTTTAAGTCAACTTTTAAATATGTTCAAAATGCTAAAGAAACATATGAAAAAGATAAAAAACAATAAAAACAATATGTGAACACAGTGAGGATACCAATAAGGAGATAAAAATTATAAAAAGGAACAAAAAAATCCTGAAGCTGAAAAACAGAATAATCAAAATATAAAGTACAACAGAGGGGTATAAGAGCAGATATGAGAAAGAAAAAGAAACAATTAATTTATAGATGGGACAATTGAAATGATCAAGTCTGAAGAAAATAAAGAAAAAAGAAGGAAGGAAAGTTAACAGAGTATTAGGATCCTGTGGAACATTACCAGGTGGGCCCACATATACATTATGGGAGTCCCAGAAGGAAAAGAGAAGGTGGCCAAAGGAATATTTGAAAAACTAATGGCTGAAAGGTCCCTAAATTTGATGCAAGATATAAATCTAGAAATCCAAGGTCATTAACTACAAGTAAAATAAACTCAGAGACCCACGCTGAAAGACATTTTAATCCAACTGTCAAAAAAAAAGTCAAAGACAAAGAGAGAAGTTTAATATCAGCAGAGAAGTGATTCAACAAATACAAAGGATCCTTAGTAAGATTATCAGCCAAACTCTGGTTATAAATCTTGGAGGCCAGAAAAAGAAAAAAAAAAACTCAACTGAGACCTCTATATGCAGCAAAACTGTCTTTCAAAAACAAGGGAGAATTCCCATGTTAAAGATATTTACTGATAAACAAAAGCTGAAGGAGTTTATTACCACTACACCTGCCTTTCAACAAATGCTAAAGGAAGTTCTTCAGATTGAAATGAAAGGAAACTAGACCATTATTTGAAGCCATATGAAGAAATAAAGATTTCTGATAAAAGTAAATACATAGGAAATTGTAAAAGCTCCTATTATTGTAATTTTGTTTTACAAGTCCGCTTTTTACTTTGTACATGATTTAAAAGACAAATGCATAAAAATTATTAATTGTTATTCGGTATTTAATTTATAAAGATGCCAACTCTGAAATCAGTAACAGAAAGATGAGAACAGAGCTGCACAGAAGCAGAGTTTTTGTATACTAATGAAGTTAAATTTGTATAAATTCAAATTAGATTGTTACAACTTTAGGGTGCCTAATGTAACCTCCATGGTAACCATAAAATATTTATAGAATATACAAATAAGAAAAGGAGAAGGGAACCAAAATGTTTTATTTCAAAAAATTAACCAAACACAAAAGAAGGCAGTAATGGAGGAAATGAGAAACAAAATAGCTATAAGGCATATAGAAAACATAGCAAAATGGCAGCAGTTTTACCTTCTCAGTAATTACTTTAAATGTAAATGTATTAAACTCTCTAATCAAAATACAGAGATTAACAGAAAGGATAAAATATATGACTCACCTATGTACTTTCTATAAGAGACTCACTTTATATCCAAATAGGTTGAAAGCATAAAAATGGAAAATATATTCCATATAAATAGTAAACAAAAAGAGCTGGAGTGGTTATATTAATATCAAACAAAGCAGGTTTTAAATAAAAAAGATTCAGGGAACAATGAAAGATATTATATATCAATGAAAGTTTTAATACAGCAATATAATAATAATTATAAACATTTACACACCTAATAATAGGATCTCAAATACATACGTGGAAAAAATTTAGAGAACTGAAGAGAGAAATAGACTGTTCTACAATAATAGTTAAAGACTTTAAAAATTTTTTTAAAAATCCTCACCCAATGATATGTTTATTGATTGTAGAGAGAGAGGGAGGAAGGGAGAAAGAGAGAGAGAGATCGAGAGATCAATAGGTTGCCTCTCGTATGTGCCTGACTGGGGGTTAAACCTGAAACCTTTTGGTTCATGGGACAACACTCCAACCAACAGAGCCACCTGGCCAGGGCTAGTTGGAAATTTTAATACTCCACTTTCAATAATGGTAACATAAGCAGACATAAGTAAAGAAATAGAGGACTTGAACTACATAATAAACAACTGGACCTAACAGATATACATAGAACACTACACCTAACACCAGTAGAATACACATTCTTCTCAAGTGAACAGGGAAGGTTCTCCAGGATAGACCATATTTAAGGCAAAAATACAAGTCTTAATAGATTTAAAAAGGTAAATATCATCCAAAGTATGTTCTCTAGTTACAATGAGATGAAATTAGGAATCAGTAACAGAATGAAAACTGGAAAATTTACAAATATGTGGAAATTAAACACTACAATCTTAAACAACCAATGCATCAAAGAATAAATCAAAAGGGAAAATAGGTATCAGTTACAGGTGAATGGAAAGAAACACAGCATACAAACATGTTTGGAATGCAATGAAGCTGTGCTCATGAAGAAACTTATATCTGTAAATGCTTATATTAAATAAAAGAAAGATTTCAAATCAATAACCTAACTTTATATCTTAAAGAACTAGAAAAAGAAAAGCAAACTAAACCCAAGTCTAGCAGCAGGAAGGAAATAATTTAAAAACTAGAGTAGTGATAAATAAATAGAGACTAGAAAGGCAATAGAGAAAAGCAATAAAACCAAAAGCTGGTTCTTTGAAAAGATCAACAGAATTAACAAACTTTTAGCTAGGCCGACAATGAATGAAATAGAAGGCACAGAAAACCAAAGTTAGAAATGAAGCTGGGAACATTACTATGACCTTATAAAGATAAGAAAAGATTGTAAGGTATTAATTGACTGTAGAGAGATGGGTTTATTTCTGGGCTCTCTGTTATGTTCCATTGGTTTATGTGCCTGTTTTTATGCCAGTACCAGGCTGTTTTGATTACAGTGGCCTTGTAGTATAGTTTAGTGTCAGGTATTGTGATCCCTCCTACTTTACTCTTCTTTCTCAAAATTGCAGCAGCTATTCTAGGTCATTTATGGTTCCATATAAATTTTTGAAATGTTTGTTCTATATCTGTGAAATATGTCATGGGTACTTTAATAGGGATTGCATTGAATCTATAAATTGCTTTGGGTAGTATGACCATTTTGATGATGTTAATTCTTCCAATCCATGAGCATGGTACATGCTTCCATTTGTTTGTGTCTTCCTTAATTTCTTTCTTCAGTGTTGTACAGTTTTTTGAATATAGGTCTTTTACTTCCTTTGTTAGGTTTATTCCTAGGGACTTAATTTTTCTTGTTGCTATATCAAATGGGATTTTTTCCCTGATTTTTGTTTCTGATGTTTCATTATTAGTATACAAAAATGCCTTTGATTTCTGTGTATTGACTTTGTATCCAGGTGTTTTGCCAAATTCATTTATTAGGTTGAGTAGTTTTTTGATGGAGTCTATAGGATTTTCTGTGTACCCTATCATGTCATCTGCAAACAGTGACAGTTTTGTTTCCTCCTTTCCAATTTGGATGCCTTTTATTTCTTTTTCTTGTCTGATTTGACAAAGGGGGAAGAAGCATACAATGGATTAAAAATATTCTCTTCAACAAATGGTGTTGGGAGAACAGCTATATGCAAAAAAATGAAACTCTAGCATCAACTTATGCCATACACAAAGATAAATTCAAGTCTTTTATCCACATAAAAGTCCTAGAGGGAAACATTGGCAGGAAAACCTCAGACATTTACACAGCAACATCTTCAATGATATGTCCCCTAAGGCAAAGGACATAAAGGGAAGAATAAACAAATGGGATCACATCAAATTAAAAAGCTTTTGCATGGCTAAAGAAAACAGCATTAAAATGAAAAGAGAGCCAGCTGTATGGGAAAATATACTTGCCAGTGATACCTCTGACAAGGGCTTGATTTCCAAATATATAAAGAACTCACAGGACTCCACTCCAGGAAGACAAAAAACCCAATTAAAAAATGGGCAAAAGACTTGAACAGACACTTCTCCAAGGAGAACACATGGAGGGCCCAGAGACACATGAAAAGATGCTCAACATCACTAGCTAGCAGAGAGATGCAAATTAAAACCACAATAAGATACCACCTCACACCCGTCAGAATGGCCAATGTAAACAAATCAACAAACAAGTGTTGGAGAGGATGTGGAGAAAAGGGAACCCTAGTGCACTGTTGGTGGGAATTCAGACTGGTGCAGCCACTGTGGAAAACAGTAAGGGATTTCCTCAGAAAACTAAAAATGCAACTGCCTTTTGACCCAGCAATTCCACTGCTGGGATTATACCCTAAGAGCCCTGAAACACCAATCCAAAAGAACCTATGCACCCCAATGTTCATAGCAGCACAATTTACAATAGCCAAGTGCTGGAAGCAACATAAGTTCCCATCAGCAAATGAGTGGATCAAAAACTATGGTACATTGACACAATGGAATTCTACGCAGCAGAGAGAAAGAAGGAGCTTATACCCTTTGCAATAGCATGGATGGAACTGGAGAGCATTATGCTAAGTGAAATAAGCCAGACAGTGAGGGACAAGTACCATATGATCTCACCTTTAACTGGAACATAATCAACAAAAGAAAAAAGCAAACAAAATATAACCAGAGTCATTGAAAATAAGAACAATGTAACAATAGCCAGAGGGGAGAGGGGAGGGTACAGAAGGGAGAAGGGGTTTCAGGAACTACTAAAAGGGACACATAGATAAAACCAAGGGGAAGGGTGGAAGCAAAGGAGGGAAGTGGGTTTGGAGGGGGTGGGGGGGAGGGGTGGGGAGAAAATACAGACAACTGTAATTGAGTAACAATAAGACAATTTTTTAAAAGAGAAAAGATTGTAGAGAATGTTATGAACAATTGTATGCCAACATAGAAAAAATGGACAAATTCCAGAAACACAAATGAGCTAAACTGACTCATGAAGAACTAGCAAATCCTATCAGATGTGGAGCACTTACAGAGACTGAGTCAGCAATCAGAACCTTCCAAAAATGAAAAGTCCTGGACCACATGGCTTCACTATGAATTCTGCCAAGCATTTAAAAAATTAACACCAATCTTTTAAAAACTCTTCTAAAAAATCCAAGAGCAGAGAACACTTCCTAACTCATTCTAGGAGGTTAGCATTTCTCTGATACCAAAGCCAGATAAAGACATCAGAAGAAAAGAAAATTACAGACCTATATCCCTTATGAATGCAGATGTAAAAGTCTTCAACAAAATGTTAGCAAATAAATCCAATAGCATATCAAAGGATTATTTACCCTGATCAAGTCAGGTTTATTCCAGGAATGTAAGGGTGGTTCAATTTAATTAATGAGACAATAGGAAGAAGAAAAAAAACCCACATTACCATCTCAATGGATGCAGAAAAGGCATTTGGCAAAATTCAATACCCTTCATGGTAAATCTCTCAGGAAACTAGGAACAGAGAAAAAAAATTCCAGCATGATAAAGGGTATTTATGAATAACTCCCAGCTAACATGATATTCAATGGTGAGAAGACTGAAACCTTTTCCCCTAATATCAGAAAAGAGACAAGGATGCCTGCTTTCTCTGTTGCTTTCAACATTGTACTGGAAGTTCTAGCCAGAGCTATTTTAATAAAAGGCATCCAAATTGGAAATGGAGCGATAAAACTATTTCTGTTCACAGACGTTATGATCCTATATATATAGCAAATCTGAAGGAATACACTAGAAAGTTACTAATAAATGAATTCAGCAAAGTTGCAGGTATAAGATGGTCACCCTCAAATCAGTTGTGTTTCTTTCTATACATCATCAATGGGAAACCTGGAAAACTAGGAAAACAATTCTATTTACAATAGCACCTAAATTAATTAAATAAGAAAAAAATCTAACCATGGAAGTGGAAGACTAGTATGCTGAAAACTCCAAACATTGCTGAAAGACATAAAGAAGGTGAATAAATGGACATATCTTGTGTTCTCTTGGATAGGAAGATGTAACTGTTAAGATGTCAGTACTACTCAAAGAGATGCATAGATTCAATACAATGCCTATCAATATTTTAACTGCCTTCATCAAAAATAATAACTTCTGTGCATCAAGGGTTACTATCAAGAAAGTGAAAAGATAGCTTATGGACTGGGAGAAACTATTTGCAAATCATATGTCTGGTAAGGGGTTTATATTCAGAATAGGTAAAGAATTCCTACAACTCACCAACAAAAAGACAGACAACCCAATTCAAAAGTGTACAATGGGCTTTCATAGACATTTCTCCAAAGAAGATATACATGTTGCCAATAAGTATGTGGAAAGATGTTCAACATCATTAGTCATTAGTGAAGTGTAAATCAAAACCACAGTGAGACACCACCTCACACCATTAGGTTGGCCACTATAAGAATAGAGAAGAACTGTTGGTGAGAATATGGAGAGCTGGAATCTCCAGTACTGTTGTCCCCATGTATGTTTGAGCTCCTTGTGACCTTTTGTGGACATGTGAGCATTTGAGAAAGGCACCACTTCACCCAGTCCTTGGACAACGTACAAGGGAAGACTTCAGTAATCAACCCTGCTTGAAGGCTAGAGTTCCTCTCAGGCCTTCTTTGTATCACTCCTGGGTCTATGCATGTGGTTTTCCCCAGATTCCCTCACATACATCACTGCTTTCAAATGTCATAATATTCTATGAGTCTTACTTTTGTTTCTTTTCAGGAGCCTAGAGGTTCTATGGTATTGTTCTTCCCACACTCTCTTACCCCCAGATGCCCACGGATCTGCAATCTCCTTGCCGCTCTTGTGCACTGAAGCCCCTGCCAGTACATTTTAAAAAACAATTTTCACTCAAGGACATGTACATGCTTACTGGCTTTAGAGAGGAAGGGGGAAAGAGAGAGAGAGTTGGGGGGAGAGGGAGAGGGGGGGAGAGGAAGAGAGAGAGAGAGACATTGACGTGAGAGAGAATCACTGGTCTGCTGCCTCCCATTCACACCCCAGTGGTGGGTCGAACCTGTAGCCTAGGCATGTGTCCTGCCTGGGAATTGAACCTGCAACCTATTTGTGTATGGAATGAGCACCAACCAAGTGAGCCCTGCCCTCCTCCCCACCTCCTGCCCCCTGGCCAGGGTGGCTAGTACTCTCAATGGTCTCCATCTGTGTTTCTATTAGCACTGTAAATCAGGTGAGACAGAATCCCAGACTAGCCAGAACACTGCAAGTTCATTCCACTGTTTCCTTCTTTCCTGAGGTAGGGGCCAGGAGTGGAATGGGTTCTACCTGATTGTGCTGTATGAGGGAAAGTGTTGGTAGGGGCCACCACAAATTTTCTACCATTTTGAGTGTGGCTTTTTCTTGGTTAGGCATTCGCCTGTTTTCAGCTTCTTAGCTGATTTCTGGAGTCCTTATGAAGCTCTTTGGGACTAGTGTTATTGTTTATTTGGGGTTTTGGGGGGTGGTGGTGGGATGAGGGGCCTGGAACTCTCCAGTCTACCATCTTGCTCACCTGTCTTTCTGTTTGTTCCTTTTTGTCACTAATGTGGATGTGCCAGAGTTCGTGTGCTGTAACCACTCACCTGTGTGGGACACTCTGGTTGCTTTCAGTTGTCAGATCTTGTGAAGGAAGCTGCTAAATATTCATGTATAGGTTTCTATGTGTACATAAGTTTCATTTTTCCTAGGGTACATACAACATATTTTAATACATTGTATTTTCATTCAGTTCAAAATATTTTCTAATTCCCCTTTTAATTTACTCTATGGTATGTGGGTTATTTAGAAATACATTATCTGCTTTCCAAACATTTGGACATTTCCCAGGGATCATTCTCTAGTGATTTTTAATTTAATTCCATTGTGGTTAGAGAACACACTTTGTATAAATTGAATTCTTTTGGATTTATTAAGACTTCTTCTGTGGCTTGGAAGATGGCCTACTTGGAAAATGTTTCCTGTGTACTTGGTAAGAATGTGTTTCTACTGTTATTCAGTGTATTTTTCTAAAATGTCAATTAGATCAAATTTGTTCATAATGTTGTTCAAGTTTTCATGTTCTTTTTGATTTTCTGTGTACTTGTTCCAACTTTTTAAAATTACTGTTCATATGATATATTTTCCATCATTTTAATTTAAACCTGTTTATGTCTTTATATTTAAGTTGCATTTCTTTTTTTAACTTTTAATCTTTATCGACACATATGATGATACATACAGAAAACTGTAGAATGCTTAAGTATATAGCTTGAAGAATTTTTACACACTTTAATACATCCATGTGATTAGCACCCAGATTATGAAACAGAAAATCATTTTGGAAGATCTGTTATACTCCTTTTCAGGCACTAGTTTCCACTATCCAGAAAAGTTTTGTTGTTTGGGTACTTTATATAAATATAACTATGTGGTGTGTACTATTTTGTGTCTTTTTTTTCATTCAACATTATGTTCGTGAGATTCATATTACTGCATGTGATATTAGATAATTCACTCTCATTGCTATAGTGTTCCATTGTTTGAATGTAGAACATACATTACTTTAAAAATTATAAAGCATGATTATGAAGTATGTCAGGTTAATCTATTGAGACAGATTTGTGCAGTCTTCTTGCATTTTTTCCTTTCTACTGCTCTACTCAGGAAGAGAAGCATACATGACTTCTGTTCCCTAGTAATTCTTTTATTTATTTATTTATTTATTGCTTTAAAATATATTTTATTGAGCCCTGGCTGGTGTGGCTCAGTGGATTGAGCACTGGCCTACAAACCAAAGGGTCACTGGTTCGATTCTCAGCCAGAGCACATGCCTGGGTTGTGGGCCAGGTCCCCAACCAGGATCATGCAAAAGGCAACCACACATTGATATTTCTCCCTTCCTTCCCCCCTCTCTAAAAATAAATAAATAAATAAATAAATAAATAAAATCTTAAAAAATATTTTATTAATTATGCTATTACAGTTGTCCCATTTTTTTCCCTCCTTTATTTCCTTCTGCCCTGTACCCCCCACCTTAGTTCATGTCCATGGGTCATACAAATTCTTTGGCTTCTCCACTTCCTATACTATTCTTAACGTCCCCCTGTCTATTTTGTAACTGCCAGTTATGCTTGTTATTCCCTGTACCTTTTTCCCCATTCTTCCTGCTCTCCTTCCCTGTTGATAACCCTCCACGTGATCTCCATTTCTCTTATTCTGCTCCGTTTTCTGCTCCGTATTCTGCTCCGTTTTCTGCTCCGTATTCTGTTTGAGTTGTTTGCTTACTTCGTTTTTGTTTTGTTTTTAGATTCAGTTGTTGATAGTTGTGTTTGGTGTCATTTTACTGGTCATAGTTTTGATTATCTTCTTTTTCTTAGATAAATCCCTTTAACATTTCATATAATAAGGGCTTGGTGATGATGAATCCTTTAGCTTTACCTTATCTGGGAAACACTTTATCTGCCCTTCCATTCTAAATGATAGCTTGGCTGGATAAAGTAATCTTGGATGTAGGTCCGTGCCTTTCAGGACTTTGAATACTTCTTTCCAGACCCTTCTTGCCTGCAGGGTTTCTTTGGAGAAATCAGCTGATAGCCTTATGGGAACTCCTTTGCAGGTAACTGTCTCCTTTCTCTTGCTGCTTTTAAGATTCTCTCCTTATCTTTAATCTTGGGTAATACAATTATGATGTGTCTTGGGGTGTGCTTTCTTGGATCCAACTTCTTTGGGACTCAGATTCCTGGACTTCCTGGAAGTCTATTTCCTTTGCCAGACTGGGGAAATTCTCCTTCATTATTTGTTCAAATAAGTTTTCCATATTTCTTGCTCTTTCTTTCTCTCCTCCTCCTCCTTGTACCCCTATGATTTGGATGTTGGAACATTTAAGGTTGTCCTGGAGGTTCCTAAGTCTCTCCTCATTGTTTTGAGAAATTCTTGTTTCTTTATTCTGTTCTGGTTGAGTGTTTATTTCTTCCTTCTGGCGCAAACTGTTGATTTAGTCCCAGTTTCCTTACCACCACTGTTGGTTTCCTATACATTTTCCTTTATTTCACATTTCATAGCCTTCACTTGTTCCTCTATTTTGTGACCATACTCAACCAATTCTTTAAGCATCCCGATTACCAGTGTTTTGAACTGTGCATTTGATAGGTTGGCTATATCTTTGTTGCTTAGTTGTGTATTTTCTGGAGCTTTGATCTGTTTTATCATTTGGGCCATATTTCTTTGTCTTGGCACATCTGTGATGTAGTAAGAGGTGGAGCCTTAGATATTCGCCAGGGCTGGACAACCCATGTCACTGTGTTGGTGGCACTGTATGTGGGGGAGGGATCTGATAGGGGAACCTAACCCCTTGTTTGGCTCTTGGCTGGCTTTCAGTCACTTCCTCCGCTACCCACAAGCAAATTGGGCCCTTCTGGTGTTGATTCCCAGGTGGGTATGTTTGTGTACATTCTAGGCCCTTGTGAGTCTCTCCAACAAACCCTCCTATGAGGCTGGAAGTTTCTCTTGCTGCCTCAACCCCACAGATTTTTTAAGTCAGAGGCTTTGGGGGTTTATTTCCCCACACTGGTACCCTGTGTTGTGTGGTCTGTCTCATTCCCCATTGTTCTTCCTGGTTTATCTGCACACAAATGTGGGACCACCCGCTCCACCAGCCACTGCCTTGCTAGTGTCCTCTCCACTCTGACTGTCTTTCTCTGCCCTTCCTACCAGTCTGGATGAATATTTCTTCTTTAATTCCTTGGTTGTTGAACTTCCATACAGTTTGATTTTCTGGAAGTTCTGGTTATTTTTTGTTTTTAAATTTGTTGTTGTCCTTCTTTCAGTTGTGTGAGGAGGCAAAGCTTATCCACATGCACCTCCATCCTGTCTGGATGTCAAGTTGCATTTCTTATAGACAGCATATAGTTGAGCCATTTTAAAAAATCCATTCAGTTAAAAAGTACCAATTGCCAGTTACAAAAATAGTCATTGGGATATAACAGGAATATAGTTAATGATATTGTAATAAGTATGTATGGTATCATATGGGCACTAGACTTATTGGGGTGACATAAGTTATGTAAATGTCTAGTCACTATTTATATACCTGAAACTAATGTCATATTGTATGTCACTGTAATTTAAAAAATTAAAACCAAAACAAACAAAAAATCCATTTAGATACTATATGTTTTAAACTGATAAGGACAGATACTACACTTGATCTTAGCCAAAAGGCCAAGAAGCGATAGAGATATTACATCTTTTAATTGGGTGTTCAGACCATTTACAGTCGATGTGATTGTGGATATATTTAAGCGTATCATTTTGCTATATGTTTTGTTTACCCCAGTTATTCTTTGTTCCCTCTTTCCTTGCTTCTTCTGCCTTTTTTGGGGGATTTCTTGACTACTTTTTAAATTTATTTTTATCTTCTTTGTTGATTTATAGCTATAACTTGTTGTTGTGTTATTTTAGTATGGCTCTAAGGTTTATAGTAAGCATCTTTAATTTATCACAGTCTACCTTCCAATGATACTGTACCACTTGTGTACTATATAAGAATCTTCCTTGTGATCATTTCATTTCTCTCCTGGCCTTTATTCTATTGGTGTCATACATTTTAATTATGCATACATTCTGAACCTACAATACATTATTGTACTTTTTACTTACACAGTTAATTACCTCCAAAGAGATTTAATAGGAAAACCTTTACATATTAACACACACAGTAATAATTTCTGATGTTCTTTATTTGTCTGCATAGATCCATATTTCCATAGAGTTTTACTTTCTTTTGTCTAAAGAGCTTCCTTTAACATTTCTTGTAGTGAGGGTTTTCTAATGATAAATTATTTCAGCTTTAGAATATCTAAAAAAAAATCTCTACTTTGCCTTTGTTTTTGAGAGAAAATTTTGCCAGGTATAGAATTCTAAGTGGACAATATTTTTCTTCTAGTTTCTAAAAAGGAGGTTGCTGTGTTGTGTTCTTATCTTTATTACTTCCAAGAGAAATCTGCTGTTATCTTTTTTATTTTAGAATAGTTTTAGATTTACCTAAAAATTACAGTGTGTTTTTTCCTATTATTAACATCTAATTTATTAGTATGGTACATTTGTCATAATTAATGAACCAATATTGACTGAAATCCATATTTAATTCACATTTTCTTTAGTTTTACATAATGTTGTTTTTCTGTTCTGGGATCACATTATGTTTATTTGTCACATTTCTTTTGTCTCTTGTCTCTTTTTGAGTGTAACAATTTCTCATGTTTTCCTTTTCTTTTTTTTTTTTTCTGATGGCTGTGTCAGCTCTAAAGAGTACCAGACAGGTATTTGGTAGAATGTCCCTCAATTGAGATTTGTATGTTTGTCTCATGCTCAGTCTAAGGTTATGTGTTCTTGGCAGGAAGGCCATGAGTCAGTATCACCCATGTCAACGATAGACACTCTAAATGTGACTTCTCATTCAATCACCTGTTTGGGATATAAAGTCGAATTTTCAAATTTCTCCACTATAAAGTTGCCCCCTCAATCCCTTTCCATATTGTAGGCTTTGAAAGGAAGTCTTTGTGCACGGTCTTTTAAGGAGTGAGGACTTATGTTTCACCCCCTTGAGAGCAATTTTTAAAAGTAAATCATTTAGAATTCTTCTGTGATTTATCTATTATCTTCCATTTGTTTATTTATTCAATTATTTATTGAAGTCTTATGGACTCACTTGTGGATATTTATTTTGTACTATGGGTTATAACCCAATGCTACTTAATTTATTTTGTTGCTCAAAATAACAGAAAATAGTTTTGTCAGCCATTAATTTTTAAAATCTTTTTTTCTCCCTCCTTCTTCAGGGATTTCCACAACATATATATTAGTACAACTAAATGTGTCCAGCTGATGCTGTTTCCCTTTTTTCCTCTCTGTGTTCCTTTTTGTGGAGTTTCTATCGCTATGTCTATAAAAATTCTCTACTCTTTTTTACCTGCAATGTCTGAGCTATCATTAATTTGATACTACATATTTTACAGTTTCTAACATTGTAGTTGTTAATCTGTAAACATTACAATTGTCTTTTCTGTAGCTTCCATATTGCTACTTAACTTTTTGAATGTATAATATACTGTTATATTTTATGTTTGTACTGTTTTTGTCTACAAATTCTAACCTATGTGTCAGTTATGGAGTGTTTTTTATTGATCAGCTTTTCTCCTCATAAGACATCATATTTTTGGTGTCTTTGCAAAGGTTATTTTTTATTGGATGGCAGACATTGTGAATTTTACCTTACTGAAGGCTGGATACCTTTGTATTTTTTACAAATATTCTTAACCTTTGTTCTAGTACATAGTTGATATTCTTGGAAATATTTTAATTAATTTAGTGTCTGGCTTTTAAGATTTGTTAAGTGGTACAAGAGTAATGTTCCATCTAGGGCTAATTATTTGACATTACCAAGGTAAGATCCTTTTGAGTTCTCTAACAAATGCATTGTGAATTATAAGGTTTTCCAGTCTGGCTGTCGGCAATAGGTGATATTTTTGGCTTTATGTGATTACTGGGTACTTTTGGATTATTCTAATCCAAAATCCTCCTAATTCTTTTGGATTATTCTTTCCCTGGCCTTAGGCAGCCTTTTCAAAAGCATGTGCTGATCAGTATACGGAATACTCAGTGGGGACCCTCTGCAGATACCCAGAGTGTTTTCCCCATGCACCTCTCTCCTTTTTGATATTCTGTCCTGTGAATTTTAACCACCTTGGTCAGCTTAGTGTTCTCAGGTCAGGGAGTGCAGTGGGCTCTGGAAAGTTTCCCTTCCCCACCTACTCTGACCTGGAAACCCTCTTAAGGCAACACGCTGGGGCAAAAGTGGGCTCACCTCACTGGTTTCCCACCTTTCAGGGATTGCTGTCCTCCATCATCTGATGCCCAGTTTCTCGAAAACTTTTACTCATGTTTTGTCTTTTGGTTTGGTTTGATTTGATTGTTTCAGGCAAGAGGTTCAATCTGGTCTTTGTTACTACGTCTTAGATAGAAGTTGAACATCATTTTACTCATTTGTTAAATACCTGCACATCATATGGAATTAGAAAAGACATACTGCAAACAGACAAAAGACAGCTGGGGTTGCATTTAGCAGGGAAGCCATCAGTTTGTGATCTCTGAGGGAGAAGGTCACATAGACAGGCAGACAGGACACTTTCTGTACAATATAATAAGAGCTAAGACAGACATTGCTATGGGAGCTCAGAAGTGAGGCTCTTCACCCATGCTGACTGTTGATTTAAGCCTTCTTAGAAGAAATGACACTTGAGTGAGCCTTGGAGACTGGGAGGATGTTACACAATAAAGAAGGCATGGTTGGGGGAAGGGGATGGTTCAGGTCAGAGGTCCACCATGAATAAAGACATATTAGTGTGAAATCAGATGACATAAGGTACAAGCTACAAGCAGTTTGATTTTACCAAAGCATACTGGACACAGTAGGAAATAGTAGAGTGAGACTAGAGAAAGAGGCAGCCCAGGTCATGAAAAGATGCATGTGTCATGCTGAAGCATTTAAGCTTCATCTTGTAAGCAACAGAGAACCACTAAAGTGTTTTAAGATGGGGAATTATATGTCACATTAGCATCTTAGAGCAGTCACTATGGTGTCAATGTGGAGGATAGAGTTGAGGTGCAATGACTGACTTTGGGGTAGTTAAGGTTGGACATTCAGGGAGAGATGTGAGAACTATTTAGGATGTGAAATGTCAGGACATCTTGACTTACTGTGTGTGAGGAAGTGAAGGAATGGGTGTGGATATAAAATAAGTTCCAGGCCTTTGGCTAGAATTACCACATGAAAAATGCTGAAATGAACTGTTAGAAGCTATTACGGGAGAGGAACAGTTCTGGGGAGAGTTTGGGACATGTTGAGCATGATGTAGCTATGAGAGGATACTATTTGCATAACCTGCCTTTGACCCTCGCTTGTAATTACTCCCTCCCCACCCCCCCAAAACCATTTATCCCTTTTGAAGTCAAGTCTGCCATAGTGGTAGGGGAAAAAAAGGGATTTACCACCCGGTTCAGGGGGCAATTTTGTCTCAAAATTAGGTTCCTTGTTGTAGAACTCTGATCTTTGGTACTTCTATTAACAGTCTCTGGGGAAGCCATCTACGACTGGCAGACTAGATTGTGAAGATTGGGTATGGCTGTCCTCTAGAGTCACCATTCATGTTATAGTACAGTGTATGATGCTCTCCGGAATTGGACAGATCACACTCTAAGCAGATGTACATGGTGACACATTGCTGTGTCATAGGAACACCTGGTCTTGGCTCTAGCTGGACCACTTATATATACAACAGGGGACCTTAGTCAATTCACTTAAATGTTATGACCTTCAGATTCCTTGTTTGTACTGTGGGTGTGATCTCTGATTATGAAGATAAAACATATCATACATTCTTAAAGTGTTAGTTATTATTCATAGTTTCATTCCACCTTTTAAATCTATTTGCTAATACTGGGGAGATTTGATGACAAGCTTTGGATCATATATATCTACCCCATGGCAAAGGTGGTTGCAGCCAAAGTAAAAGCAGGAGGAGAAAGAACAAATCAAAATTCAGAACTGGAGGACAGACAGAGTGCAACAGATCTTATTTCTTTTTGCTGCCTTCCTTCCCTTCCCAACCACCTGATTCCTGAATCTCCCTAACACTTCCTCAGGGGCTCAGGCTTGCTCTGAAAATGAGATGTAAAGGCTAAGAGTGGTTTTCAACTCTGGATGCATATTAAGATCATCACATGCAGAGCTTTGAGAACTACCAATGGATGAGAATCACCCCAAGTGACTGTTATGTAATTGGGCTGGGGTGTGGTCTGATCATTTGCATATTCTAATGATTCCATGCTTCTAAGGTGCATCTGGGAAGCCAAGATTAAAATTGGTGCTGGGACAGGTAAGAGCTCTGTTTGTTCCCTTTTTGCTTTTTTTTTGTTTGTTTGCTTTTAATTTTATTTTAATTGTTGTTGCAGTACAATTTTCTATCTTTTACTCCCATCCCAACCCACCCACCCAGCCCTCCCGTCCTCCCTCCCATTTCCACCCGCCCCTAGTTTTTATCCATGTGCTCTTTATATTCATTCCTGTAAACCCTTCCCCCTTTCCCCTGAAATTCCCCTGAAATTCCCTCTCCTCTCCCCTCTGAACTCTGTCAGTCTGTTCTTTATTTCAGTGTCTTTGGTTATTTTTTGCTTGTTTCTTGGTTTTGTTGTTTAGGTTCCTGTTAAAGGTGAGATAATATGGTATTTGTCTTTCACTGCCTAGCTTATTTCACTTAGCATAATGCTTTCCAGTTGCATCCATGTTCTCTTTTTGTTTTGAGATTAGTGTTTGTTATTTGGAAAGGATGAGCCTGGAAGTGAGGATAAGAAGGGAGTTGGAGAGCGAGGCTTTCTAGGCTCTGAACTTTTTGCTTTTGAAGTATCATTTTGAGAAAAATACTGGACTATATTTATAAAATCAACACATAAATAAAAAGACATTCTATGTTTTCAAGAATGAAATTGGTAGCTCATGTCTCCCTTTCTGTTTTAATGTTGGCCAAGATTATTGCTATACTGAAAACAGTTGTGTTCAGAAGGAGATAAGAAGCCAATATATGAATCAAATAAGGTTGCCAGATTCAGCAGATAAAAATGCAGGGCACATTTAAGTTTGAATTTAAGGTAAATGGGATACATTTTTAGCATAAATATGTCCCATGCATGGTTTGGAACATATATATACATGAAAAGATTATTTGGTGTTCATGTGAAATTCAAACATGACTGGGTGTTTTGCATTTTTCCCCCTGGACACCTCCAGGGTAAACCTATTCCTTGAAGGTGGAGAAGAACCTGAAGCAAGTCAGTGTGAGCTGATCTGGGAATCAAAATTTATACCTTGACTATAATCATAAATGTGTTGTCATTGGTTTAGGTCTTGGGATTAGTTTGTATTTGAAAGAACTGATCACTAAGTAGCACACAGAGTTGTTTTAATAATACAGTCTCTTACATTGATATAATACATATGCTTTTCCAAAGCACTTTTACAATGCATTCTCTCATGTTATCCTCCAAACCACCGAAAGTTTAGCTCATATCAGGCATAGTTTGACAGTGGAAAAAATCCAAGGTCTAGAGAAAAGAGACCCAAATGGTGGGTATTAAATCAAGACACAAGATATTTATTTTTCCAGTTGGTAGCCTGTAGTCATCTCTGGATGAGTTAACAGTCTAAAAATAGAGGTGCCAAGGTTCAGACTATGTGTGTATGCATACGTATTCACACAAAAGTGTGTGCTTGTGTGTGTGTACATGGACAAATAACTGTGACTGTGTTGACATTCCTAGCAAGGCAGGGTGAGGTTAATCTCCCTGATATGTGCCCAATCCTGTGAGTGTAGACCAGGCCACCTTCCCCACTCCCGATTTCATAGCTAAACGTAGAATTAAAGGCTGTTCCAGTGAAGGCAGTTCTTTTTGTCATGCTCACTTCGCTTCTTGTGTTACTTCCCCCACTGTTATTGCCTTACCTTGCCTCCCAGCTCTTGGATTTATCTCCCATATTTGGATCTGAAGACAGATTCCAGGTCCTAGGGATTCATTTCCATCATCCTCTAGATACAGCTAGACTTGCTCTTACCCTCTGGTACTTCTGTTTCTGCTGTCCTGACTGAGCTCCAGTGTGCTAGATGGGAACCCAGCCTGCTGTTGACTTGGTGAGCTGGCACACTAGCCAGGGCAGGGCTTTTGAAAGAAGCAGGTGGATAGGAATCTTGATCTGTGAAGGGGTGTCTTGGCAGCAGCCAGTGCGATAGAGATCCTCTGTAGGCTGGTCTGTTGGCCATTTCTGAGGCCTGTGTCCCTCCACCTGCCAGCCCAGGGTGCTGGGACACAGCCCACAGCCCACATCCCTAAAGGCAGGAGCCTTCATGGTTTGAAGTGTTTAGTTAACCTGGGGTCATAGATGTAAGACCCCATGTCTACTTCTTAAGCTGCCAGCAAATGTTTATTCAACCCTTTAATTTTATTAATTTGTTTCCTTTTCTTTTGCTCCTGTCCTCTTTTTTTTTTTTGCCCTCTCTTTACCCTCCTTTCTCTCTCTGCCTCTTTGCCCTGCCCTTCTTTTTGCTCCTCTCTCTTCAATCTTGAGTACTTGGATGAAAATAAGGAGCATACTATGGTATGGAAGGTACAGCTCCATCCAGTAATATTTTTTATTGTTCCCACTTCATATCCATCATGCCCAAAATTCAGTACCAAGCCAAACCTGGAGATGTCTCTGCTAGCTATGCATTCTTATCAACTGCTTTGAGCTAAAGGTAGAGCAAAGTGGCTGCTTGTACTGGACATTTTTACTGACCCTAATACTAAGAAAAAATAACAAGTGAGAGCTATGAGGTAGGTGATCATTTGTATGCTAGTCAAAGAAACTCCTGTGTTTACCCTCAAGTCTAAACATTTTAGGAGAAAATCAAATATAGAAGCCCAAATTCTCTTAGTACCAAGTAACTCTGGAGGTGGAAAAGGTGTTGGACACTCTGAGATGCTAAATGAGATAGAGTCAGGATACATTCAAAGTCCCTGGGTTTTCTGACAATCTGCTATTACTGTATACTTTCTTGTATTTTCTGAATCTTTAATTTCACTCTGTGAGGTTAAAGAGTTTCAGAATAATGTGGTAGGGCTAGATTAGGGGGAAAATCCCAGCTAAGAGTCTGGTTCTTCCTCCCTTTAGGATAGGCTTGATTTTGCACTATGGACAAATTTCAAACTCCTTGGCTTGGTCATTAAAGTTCATCCAGAGATTGACCTCTACCTGCTGTTCCACCTTAACTCCTGATGAATATTGTGTGCTCACCTAGATGGACTCCCTTGCTTCCCATTGAGTGCTCTTCATGCCTTGCCTCCTCTGTGTCTACCACTGTGTCTGAAGTGGGCTCCTCTCCCCATGCTCTCTAGATTCTACATGACTCAGTGCCTAGCTCAGAAGTCACCTTCTCTAGGAAACTTTTCTGACATCTTCTAATCTCCTAGGACATTTTTGTCTATATCATTCTTTGAAGGTTTACTATATACCAGGAATGATACTCAAAATAGTAAGCACTGATTGATCAAAGTGATGCCATCCCAGGGTTTCAAATGCCCTCCTTTTGTGTCAGATACTTACCCTTTTTGTGAGGTGATGTGGAAGTCTTTAGGATGTGGGGAATAGCCCAGAGTGGCCAGAATAACAGGAGCAGAGAGGTATTAGGGCTTTGGGATAGATAAAATTTAATAGAGTAGAGGTATTTCAAGATTATAATAATTGGCTGTATAACAAAGCCATAGTAATCAAATCAGCATGGTACTAGCATAGAAACAGGCATATAGGTCAATGGAACAGAATAAGGAGCCCAGAAATAAACCCATGCCTTTATAGTCAATTAATATTTGACAAAAAGCCAAGAACATACAATGGGGTAAAGGCAGTCTATTCAATAAATGGTGTTGGGAAAATTGGACAGATACAGGCAAAAAAAATTTTTTTAATAGTCAGCATAGACTTAACAGTGTATAACAGATGAATGTCATTCTTCACATGTTACCTGATTTTCTTAACCTGCTTTGTCTGTGTATGTTTTATATAGTTTTAGAACTAAAATTTTATTTCAGAAATCATCCAATCCAGAGAGGTTCTTAGCATAGAGTTGTACTATAGACTCAAAGGGAATTGACTGCTTTCTTCAGACTTTCTAAGGTATGCATAATGTAGAAAAGGTTGGGAACCACAGGTCTGCTCCAACACTCCTGTTTTCAGATCAAAACCTACAGCTGAGCGAGGCTCAGCATAAGTGCTCTGAGTGCATCGGTGTTCAGGGAGATGTTTGCTGTGTGCAGTCCAAGTGCTGGTGGAGGCTCTACTTCTTAGCTAAAGCAATAGGTGATGCTTGCACTGAAGTGGTGTGTAGACTACACAGCGTACTGGGGAGATGCATTCAGAAACCCAGCACAAAGAGTCTCAAATGGCTTGTCAGGCCATGGAAGGGGTTGAAAGCAGATATTAATCACTTATGTATTACTTATTATATTAAACTATTTAACCTTTATGATAACCTTATGAGGTAGGAGCTGCCATCTTCCCTCTTACAGATGGAGGACCTGAGGCTTAGAAAGTGTATGTAATTTGCCCAAATTCATACAACTAGGAACACTAGGATTGGAGCTGGAATAGTCTGGTTCTAGCGTTTTCTCTTCCAACTATGACACCAGCTACTGCCTCTTGGGCTGGGGTGTGGAACCAGGGAATGAAAAAGCAAGCAAGTGTCGGTTTAAGTGGCTGGTCTAATGGCGGATGATGTGGGGGTGCCTGGCAGGCACCTCCATCAGGTGCTGTGGCCCACGTCAGGTTTCATGTGACGTGGTGTCAGGATGCTGGCCAGGGGTTAAGGGCAGTGATGGGTGGACAGTGTCTTTTGAGAGTCTGAAAGCAAGTGGTATTTAGTTATTCATCCATGTAGGTCCTGTGCTTGGTAGCAGGCACAGAAGATGCATCTACTGTTTGGTGCTAAAAAGCAAAAGAAAACAAAACTTGCAGTTCTTTCCAAAGGAATAGAAAACTGAGATTCTGACAGTTTCTCTCTGGGGCTACATCCTCCCCTTTCTGAGCCTTTCCTGCCTCTGGATGCCTTTCTCTTTTCTTTCCTCCAAGGTCCAATGCCCTCACCTTTGCTTCTTCTCTGTCAAACATTTTGCTCTCAGAAAAGGAAGGGAAACCTTGAGATGCATGGAGCTGAGGGAACATAAACTATTATTCTTCCCAGATATTATTTTAAGCATGTTCTGTCCAGCTCTTCATTTTGAACTCCTGTGCTTCCCTAAAGGACTGTGTGGTTAGTACCACTATGACTAAGCCACAAACACCCCTGCCTCGTTCTCAACCCAAGCCATGGGTGCCCCCCTCCCCCCCGTGACTGGCCTCACCTCTTCTTTCTATGCCTGCACTCCCCTTGGATCTGATGACAGCATCCATCTCTTCCCTGGCACTGCCTGGCTGCTGTCCTTGTCCCCCTTCCCCTTCCTCCCGCTGTGTCTGGAGGAGCCTGGCTGGGATTGGGGACTGGGCTGGGCTGACTCATGCCAGGGATGCTTCCTAAAATGCTTGGGATTGGGAGCAGCTAGGGATGTGTTTGACCATTACTGAGGTCTGGCCAGCCTCTGGACTTTACATACTTTTTTTAAACATAATTTTTAATTTTTCAATTATAGTTGACATACAATGTTATATTAGTTTCAGGTATACAGCATAGTGATTAGACATTTATAAAACTTGTGAAGTGATTCCCTGATAGGTCTAATGCCCAATGGACTTCACATACTTTATCTTATCTTCCCAATAACCCTATGTGGCCAGTATTAGTGACCTGATCTTACAGATGAGGAAACTGAAGATTAGAGAGTTTAAGATAGTTGTTGAAGCTAACATAGTTAATGAATGGCAGAACTGAAACTCCACTATCTGACTGCAAAGCCTATATGTGATATTTCCCCTGCCCTGTTACCATGGAAGCAGAATCCCATTGTCTAGTCCAAGGTGGCAAGGGCCAGAAATGAAAAAGAAAAGTGAAATAGATAGAAGTTGAGTGGATGTTAAATGGAGCAGTCAGGGAAAACCAGCCACGGCAAGGATAGAACTAGAAAGTCTAAGACAATCACAGTGAATGAGGCAGAGGGCCTGATACTTTACACCTTTGGGTCCCATGGTTTGTGGGGAGGGTGGCCTGGTGTGGAGGCAGAGGGCAGTGTGGGAACTCACAGTCATGCTTAACTCTCACTCCTGGAGCTGTTCTTATAATGACCACTTCCCCTGGCTCAGTGGCAGCCCTCAGGATAGTGTGGTAGGACAGGACAAAATGGGAACACTGACTCTAAGTCCACAAGCAGAGCTGGCATCCTGGCATTTTAGACATTAGCAAGTTGGTAGAGAAGACAGTTTTTTTCATTGTGTGTGGGGGGGCCCTTCTTAGTATCCCCAAAATCTGACCACTGAATGGGCAGCTGCTTATTTTCCAAAAGCCTGAGGCTGGCCTCAGACAAAGTCGTGGGGGTGATATTGGCTCTGGGGATGGTCACATTTTGGTTTTCTGACTTCCTCTATAGTCCCTGTCTAGGGAGCACAATATGCCTCCCTTTCCTTCCCTGACATTATATACTTCCTGGCTGAGATGTGGGATGGAGTCCACAGATGGTCTGGAGGAGCCCCCGTGGTCTCCGGTTTGGCTCTGGAGGTTGGAACAGGATTCTGGCTCTGCTCTGAATTGCTGACTGCACTCAGCTCCACTTATAGGGCTCGGGGTTGCAATGTTCTCTGCTTTTGGGCTTTCGGCAGTGTATTGGGAACCTCATGGCTGAGACAGAGGAAACAGGTGGATACCACGTGGGTTGGAGGAAGCTCAAGGTCACCAGCTCCCCCTGGGGCCAGAGGTGATTGCTCCCTTTGGAACATGGTGTGTTAATCATCAGGTCTCTGAGATGTCAGAGAGAGGAAAGCTAGAGTCAGGGCTTGTTAAGGTTTGCAATGAGGAACAAATTTAGCACAGGCCAGAGTCACTTTCAGTTCTTCTTGTCCTCGGCAATAAGACAGATGTTGAAAAGAACTGAACATTGTAATTTATACTAGGTAAATTGCACTGTACTCTATGCTTCCAAGGTGCTTTCCTAGAGCCATAGAACTTGACAGCTGGAAGAGACCGCTTGCTTGGTGTCCCATGCTGAGTAGCTCTCTGTCAGAGTTTATTGAATCATAATTTTTTTATTGATTGATTTTAGAAAGAGAGGGGCAGGAAAGGAGGGGGGGGAGAGATAGAGGGGGGGAGAGAGAGAGAGAGAGAGAGAGAGAGAGAGAGAGAGAGAGAGAGACCAAATTATTGTCCCACTGATTTATGCATTCATTGGTTGATTCTTGTATGTGTCCCAATTGGGGACCGAACCCACAACCTTCATGTATTAGGACAATGCTCTAACCAACAGAGCTACCTTATCAGGGCTGAACCATAATTTTATGAAGAAGGGAAGTGACCTGTCCAAGTGTGGGCAGCATATTAGAGTTTGAGGAGAGGGGTCTCAGGCAGAGATTCCCTTCTCTACAGAGTGAACTGAGTGGAAGGGCAAATGCAAGTAAGAATTTCACACATCACATGTTATTTTCCTGTGGATTTGTTAATTTTACAGATAATTCATCTCACTTATTGTTTTTAACATTAATAGGCATTTAGATTTCTAATCCTTTTCCTGTAGCTGCTCTCCCAGTTTGGTTTGTCTGCCATTTAATACTCTGCAAATGCTACATGTGCTATGGGGTCTACAGAGTCGCTGGGGAGGCAGTATGGCTTAATGGGGAGAGAAACAGGTGAGGGGCAGAGCAGTCCTGGGGTTCCAATCTTGTCTCTGCTGCTAGATTTCTGGCTAGTTACTTAATTTCTCAGCATTTTTGTTCTCTTATCTGGGAAATGGTTGATAGTAAAACCTTTTCAATGGGTTGCTGTGAGGATTCAGTGGGATAATACACGTTTAGTATGGCACCTAGCCCACACATACTAAGCCCTCAATAAAGGTCACTGATATTTAAATCTAGAACTGAGTACTTAACATTAATTTTTGACCACTTATAGAAAATGCTGTTTTCAGTGTAGAAACTTCCCTGCCCTGGCCCCTCCTTTTTTTTTTTTTTTAAATAACCAAATAGCCACTGCTTTGTAAAGGTGAATGGCCTTATACTGGCTCATATAAATGGAAATACACATCTGTATTTTAAATAAGATCACCTGGTCTTTATAGTATCTCTAGGGTATAGAGAGAAATTTTACATCAGTTTTGTTAAGTTTTTTTTAATAAGGTCATTAATTTTCACGGCATTCTTGAGACAGAGATTAGGCATCTTGCATCTTAATTCATAATAGCATGAATTAATGAAAGTACAGAGAGGTTTTGGCACTTGTCCCACATCACAGAAAAAATATCCATGACAGCCAGGACTGTCGTTGATGTGTCCAGGTTGCAAACTCAGTGCCAGCTTGCTACTAACTTGGTCGAGAGCGTGTCTTTTCTCCTGCACTTGTGTGTTTCTTAGATCCCATGTGGTGACCCCCAGGGGTGGTGACCCCCAGGGTGTGAGAGGGCACATTCAGCCTCTACCAAATACGGCCCTGCTCACCACCCCGCCCCAGGCTGGCTCTGACTGCATGAGACAGAGGGGACTGTCTGGAGCAGTGCTGGTGAAGAGAACACGGAGTCTGTGAAACATCCAACTTTCTTCACTTGCACCTTCCACACCCCTTCACCTGCCATGATCGCCATGTTTTCTGACCCTTCTGAAGTCTTGCTCTCCTGCCTCTCATACTCTGTTTCTGGGGAACACACTCTCTATTTCTTTTTCTCTGTTGATAGTCTTAAGAATCATCTTTAAATTAAGCCATTATGTTCTACTCCATAACCAAAGGTGTTTCAGGCATGGGTGTGGAGGTAGTGGCAGAGACTTGGGGACCAGCAGTTCCATTCCCCATCCTAAAATCAGATTGTAAAAAAAAATCATGTTTAGGACCTTTCTGCCTCTGGGTGAGGGGTGTTGGTCAAACTCATGGTTGCTTCCCTCTGAGGGTTGACAAAGCTCCCCTGTGGCAGAAGATGCTTGGTTCTCGTGGGCAGCCTCAGGGTTGACCAGGAATGATCAGGCCACCACCTGCTCCCACACTAGGCCTTTCTGTTAGTGCTGGCCATCTCCAACCCTGGGGTCAACTCAGGGGCTCTTCCTCCTCAGTGTGTTCTGCAAAGCTCTATTGTCTTTTGTTGCCTGGCCTGCTAATTAGACTTAGGACCAGTCCTAGGTTTATTTTGCCTGCTGTAACTTGTGTTTGTATTCCCTTCTTCTAGTTTCCTGGTAGTTTAGACTTGTACCAGCTCTGATTTTGGCCTCAGGCACCTCTTACAGTGTTGACTGCTTAGTTTTGCCCCTCCTTACTCTAAGGTTAAAAGGAAGAGGGTAGTATAGGCTAATGATTCACTTGAGATTCCCAGTATGAGGTAGGAATTGAACTGGGTCTTGAAGTTTGAGTGACATCCCAACAAGTGGAGGGTGCTGGGAAGGTGTCCTCCAGCAGAAGAAGCATGAGTGAAGTGATGCAGTGGGTGTCAGAGCAAAAGCATGAGCTGGTTTGGGACAGAACTGGGTTCTAAGTGAGTGGGCTCTGGTACTTAGGGAGCATGCATGCAGATCTGATGTATGTTTTCATCACAGTAGTTTCCTTTCAGATTTTGAGTCATACAAGTTTGGGTGCACCAAAAAAAACGTCCACAGGAAATTCTTTTCTCTTTCCCCAAACTAAATACAAGATTGAGGCTGTGGCTTTCCATGTTTGCATGTACATGTGCGTATTTCACTCTGTAGCCCATTTTTTCATAAAAAAATAGTGAACTCTTTATATGATTTGTTTTCTACTGTAAAAGAAGTGGTTTCTGAAAAGTGTATGACTAGTGCTTTGAGCATGAGAAATTGTCAGGAAAATTCTTGGGAAGATCCCGTAACTTCTCCAGATCTTGGCTTTCTGATCTTTAAAATGGGGTGAAACAAACTCACTCCTAAGTGTTGTTGGGATGATTGAATAGCACGTGTGAAAGCAACTAGCCCTGTGCTCCAGTCAGTTCTCAAAACATGTGAATTCTGCGTCACTTCATGCTGCCTGAAATACTGATTTACTTAGACAATGTGGAGAAAACCAGAGAGAGGGAAAAGCTCCTGTTTTTGCTTCAACTGCCTGCCCAGCCATTGTTCTGCCCAGAGCAATGAGAATGCTTCCTGTGCAGGTGGGCTTGCTCCCCTAGGCCCGGGTCCAAGTGTCCTGTTAGCTGGAACTTGATCACTGGGTGAATATGTGTTATCCTGACCTTTTTAATACTCAGTTTGGGGGTGTAAAGTGATGTCAGCTCCTTTCTCTCCCAAGTGCATGTGTCCCTGTCCTCTCTCCCCATGTTGATAAATTCTAGCCATTGAGGGCATTGTGCCTTTAATGCAGGGCATAGTTATGGAGACTCCTGATTCACATTGAGTTCAGGGTGACCTGATGTTGAGAGTAGCCTGGGGTCTTAATTAGTATTCCTTCACTCTTGTTAACAGTGATTGTGTGCTTATGAGGACACATCTTGTATGAGCTCAAGAACCATGGTGTTTGGTCATAAGCCCCTTCATCAGAATACCTTAGCACCCCATCATGTCCATCTTGCTGCTAACTACAAGTCTTTCTATATTTACTGATCACCTGCTCTGTAGCTGGGTTCTAATTTTGCTCTAGGATTTCTGTCTTTGGACTTGAACCTCTGCTAACAAAGTGTAGTCATTGTTCTTGTCTTCAATTCCTAGCCTTTGATCTAGAAGTCTCATTGGGCCCATCCTTCCTCTTTGGTAACTGAAAGTGCTACTGATCATTGTCCAGGTAGCAATACTTGGGTCTCTGATATTGGATGACCAGGATTCTTCAGTTCTTTTTTTGTTTAGCTCAGTCTCTGGATCCAAGTGCTTTATAGGTCAAAGTCAACCTGACCTATGTATCCAGCTGTCCAGAAATGCCTTGATGGAAGTGCTTCTAGATTCCAAACTCTAAACCCCAGCAGAGGTTGTGAAGGCTGGTTAGAGAAGGGGCTGAGGTGATGGAGAGCCAATGGGAAGTGGAGTCTAGACCTGCCTGGGACTCCAAGTACATCTGGCACGGGTAGTTCATGGATCAGTCACCCTGAGCAACACTGAGCAATAGCCAAGTCTCTAGAAGTTTGACTTTCATATCATGGGAAATGTATTGACCAACCAAGGTTGAAAGCGACAGGTAAGAGTGACTTGTTTTAAATCAGAACTTCTTTGGAGACTGCAAGCAGTTTAATTTCCTAAATAAGTTTAACACACTCTCCCAAAGTTTGTCTAGCCTAAGCATTTTGCTCAATTAACTTTCCCCCTACCCCAGAGGACACTAAGAGAGGTGAACTTCAGGCCATGCTTTGTTCAAATAACTTTAAAATTTGAATTTGCTCAAGTTCTGTGTTTATGAATTACCCAGGCTTATAGCGTATAAAGTGCAATCACAGGTACTATTGTCACCCCCACCCCAGTCCTTGCCCTTAATCTGCCCCATACTCCAGCCAGCTCCCACTAAGTGTTAGTAATATTTTTTGATAAGTGCTTCATGGGTGATCTTTCTCTGAGCCATATTTTTAGAGGGAGAGATGAAAGGAGACTGAAAAATTAAAATCAAGATAAGCGGTCTCTCCCTTGGAATGTGATTAAGAGGATGTGGTCATTTAAAAGTACTTTTTCCTCTTCTCCCTGGTGTTTGAGAGCTGAAGTCATGGAAGATGCTATCATACCTGCCTTTATTAACACAGCTTGAGTCACCTGTTTCAAGAAGCCCAGGAAAGTGAAAAGAAAGAAAAGAAAGTGGAACGAAAGGAGAGATAAAGGGAAATGAGGTTTTGGCAGCAGGAGACACCGGCTCTCAGCCAGGCCCCTACAGCTACTCTGGTAAATAGCCCATGAGTTTATCTTCCAGGGAGATCATTTCCACTATCTGAGTAGACCGAATCTACCATTGTTCAAACAAGAGTCAAAAACCCAGTGAAGCTACGTAACGTGGTGCTCTTCCAGGAGAACAGGGAGGGAGTTCGTAAGTTGGGAAAGGAAACAGATGGTGGAGATGATGAGGACTGGCCTTTGGAGCCCAGCAGGACTTGCTGAGAAGGGTCAGAGGGTTCAAGAGGGGTTGGAGGATTATAGACACTAAGGCCACAGCCCCTGAGCCTGAGTCCCAGAGCATGGGCTGGCAAAGCAGGGCTTTTGCAGGAAAGGCAAGGTTATGAGCTGGGAACGTGGGCGCTGCTGCAGCTGGCAGCTGGCAGCAGCCAAAGAGCTGGCACTCATGCTAATTCTGCTTCTGTGAATGTTCCTGAAAGATGCATGGTGTGGGGAAGGGGTATGGATAGTCCTTTGGGGTGTGACAACCTTGTAGTCCAGATTATATGAAATATGCAGATTTCCAGTGTCCTTTACTGACTTCACACCCCGCCTGTCAGGCCATAGTGCTGATTTGGGGGTTGGGGACCCCCATGCCTTGTTTCTCTGACAGTTTATGATAGAGTGGCTTTGGGTCCCATAAAACTTCACTTCCAGGTCTGCTGTTTCCCCTCTAGAGTCTAATAAGCCAAGTAATTTTAGGTCATTAGAATATAGAATAGTTTATTATTCAGCAGAATAATGATACCTGTGGAATGGTTTAATCAAGAGCTGGACAGTTGGTTTTGCTCTGTTCCCAGAGTGCAGATGGAACCTCCCCTAAAGCAAGATGGCTTTGCAAAAGGTTGCCTTTGGTCATAGGGTTAAGAAGAAAGTGGGGTGGGGGCAACGATCAGGTGTGGATCGGTTCTCCCATTTGGGAAAACAGCTAAAATCATATGCCGTCCTGGTGGCTTCATCGTCCTGTGCAAAGGAACAGCAAATATACACCCTGGTAAGAAGTGCTTTTCACTCATGAAAGATTAAGACAAAATTATGAACTGTTACTATTTTGTAGGGATGGTGGGGGTTAATATTCCTGGACTGTGGTGAGTGCAGCGCCTGGTATTAGGAGAATCTGGAGAATGATGTTGCATGATGCATAAATTGCCTTGACCTTGGGTTGTGTGACTTGGTGAATTTCCTGAAGAACACACATATCTCTTAAATGTTAAAATCACTGGATTTATATATGAACAGCTGGGAATTAAAGGGAGTTGACTATGTTAATGGGGCCATTTATATAACTATATGTAATGGGAACATGGTATCAATATTTTGGATTCATTAAGGTCAACATAGAGTAGTTGTACAGTAATAAGTGACTAATTTGCGTAAGGCCTGCATTTTAATTTTGATTCTTTAATTTTTTATTTTTGTCTTATAAAAATAATACATTGTAAAAATACTGAAGACTCTAAACCCCCACCCCCACCCCCAAAAACAAAGCCTAATGGCAAGTAACTCTGTGAAACAAAAGCAATCACTATCAACATTTTATTATTAACTTTTTAGTTTCTTTTTTAAAAGTATTTTTTATTGATTATGCTATTACAGTTTTCCAATTTGTCCCCCTTTATCCCCCCTCCACTCTGCCCTCCCAACTGTCCAGCATCCCCCGCCCCCCTTAGTTCATGTCCATGGGTTGTACATATAAGTTCTTTGAGTCCTCTGTTTCCTATTCCATTTTTTGTCTTTCCCCATCTATTTTATGCTTACTAATTATGCTTCTTCTTCCCTGTACCTTTTCTCTCCTATTCCTCCCTTCCACCTCCCCACTGAAATCCCTCCATGTGATGTCCATTTCTCTGGTTCTTGCCTGTTCTGGCTGTTTGCTTAGTTTTTGTTTTCATTGTTTTTCTTTTCTTTTAGGTTCATTTGTTAATAGTTATGAGCTTGTGGTCATTTTATTGTCCATATTTTTATCTTCTTTTTCTTAGATAAGTCCCTTTAACATTTCACACAATAAGGGCTTGGTGATGATGAACTCCTTTAACTTGACTTTATCTGGGAAGCACTTTATCTGCCCTTCGATTCTAATTGAAAGATTTGCTGGATAGAGCAATCTTGGATGTAGGTCCTTGCCTTTTATGACTTGGAATATTTCTTTCCAGCCCCTTCTTGCCTGTAAGATTTCTTTGGAGAAATCAGCTGATAGCCTTATGGGAACTCCTTTGTAGGTAACTGTCTTCTTTTCTCTTGCTGCTCTTAGGATTTTCTCTTTGTCTTTAACTTGGGTAACTTAATGATGATGTGCCTTGGTGTGTTCCTCTTTGGGTCCAACTTCTTTGGGACTCTCTGGGCTTCCTGGACTTCCTGGAAGTCTATTTCCTTTGCCAGATTGGGGAAGTTTTCCTTCATTATTTCTTCAAATAAGTTTTCAGTTTCTTACTGCTGTTCTTCTCCTTCTGGCACCCCTATAATCCAGATATTGGAACATTCAGATTGTCCCAGAGAGTCCTCAGCCTCTCTTCGTTTTTTTGGATTCTTGTTTCTTTGTTCTGATCCAATTGGATGTTTATTTCTTCCTTTTGTTCCAAATTGTTGCTTTGAATCCTGGTTTCCTTCTTGTCACTGTTGGTTCCCTGAAAATTTTGTTTTATTTCATTTTGGGTATCTTTCATTTGTTCTTTCATTTTTTGATGAAGCTCAATCAGTTCTTTGATTACCAGGGCTTTAAATTCGCCATCATTTAGGTTGGCAATGTCCTCATTGCTTAGTTCTGAGGTTTTGCTGTGTTCTTTCATTTGGGCCGTATTTCTTTGTCTTGGTACACCTGATAAGTTGTAAGGGGTGGGGCTTAGGTATTCATGGGGGCAGGGTAACCCTCTTTACTGCCCTGCCTGTGGGGGAGGGGCCAGAGAGGGAGCAATGTAGCTCTCCTGCTCATCTTTAGCACACTTTCCAACAGACTCTCGAGTCAGACTAGAAGTATCTCCCACTGTGGCAACCCCAGCTGTAGCCCACAGTCAGCTCTGAGTCTCAGTTTTCCCCTTAAGTCAGTGTCCCCCCACCTCCAAAAGTTCTGCCAAGCTCGGCAGTCAGCCCCACCCCACTGCCTCCCCACAGTTTTTCTGAGTCCCCTGCTGTCAGAGGGGTCTGCCTTACTGGTCTGGTTGTTCTGGTTGATTTTTTTCTTTAATTCCTTGGTTGTGGAGTTCCATGAAGTTTGATTTTCTGGTGCTTCTGGTTGTTTATTGATTTTAGATTGGTTGTTATCCTCTTTTTGGTTGTGCGAGGAAGTGAAGGATTTCTACCTGTGCCTCCATCTTGGCTGGAACTGTGTAACCTTTTAGTTTCATATAAACATAGATATATGTGTATATATACATATATGTAAATATTTTTATAAAAATGAGATCCTACTGTATATATATTTTGCTATACTTTTTTCACTCATATTTTAAACCTTTTTCTTTGTATCCTTTTTATTTTTTGTTTTTTATCCTTTTTAATGACTAAATATTATTTTGCTGCAATTTCTTGAATCAATCTATTGTATATATAATTTCTGTTTATTATGTAACAGAAAAGTTTTGGTGATAAATATCTCTGCAGTAAAATATTATATATGAATATTTTCTTATACTACATTTCTGTATGTGGAATTCATAGTTTAAAGGCTTTGCAAAACTTTCAAGCATTATACAGGTATTGATAGAATATTTCCCCACAGGTACTCTGCTTTGTATTCCTAACAATAGTGTTTGACAGTTTTGTTTTTTTTTCAAATGCTGATCAGCACTGGAAACTATTATTTACAAAATCTTTACAGTTAGATGAGTGAAAATGTACATGTCTTAAACCTCTTTCATCTTCAATAATCTGTTGTGTCTGCCCTTTTGGAACTGGCTTTCTCATTCCCTCTGCCACTTCTCCTCCCAGAGTGTTTATTCTGGTAGATGCTAGGAGCAATGTGTGTCTCCCATGTGCTTTGCTGTTGTCCCAAACAAAACCTTCTGGAAAGAGAATGGCCACATTTTAATTAATTTAACTATGACATGCTCTTATTCACTTAAATCAAACAAGTATGTAGTGCCTATTATGTGCCAGGCACTGTGCCGTACAGTAATCATAAGTTTTGAAACCAGACACTGACCTGACTCTCAAAGAGCATGTAGCCCAGTGAGGGAAAGAGACCATGTCAACAGGCAATTTAAATTCTCTAGTAGAGAAGTAGGTACCAGGTGCTTTGAAAACAGTAGAGAGAATACCTAACTCAGTCTTAGGTAATCATAGAAGGCTTTTTGGAGGAAGTGATAATTTCACTGTGTCCCAAAGGATGAATAGCAGTTAGCCAGACATGGAAATATGTATTGTGTGCCTGTGTGTGATAGAATAGTACTAAGAAAGTATTATTGCAGGATTAATACAACAACATTAACAAAGGCCAAGGAAGCAAGGTAAATGTGTGAAATTGTACAACCTGCATGACTGGAGTTCACAGTGAGGGGAAGGGTAGGGGCTAAATAGGCTAGCAAGAGATGAGGCTGAAAAATAAGAGGTGGCCAGATTACCTAGCCATCTCATATTACCTACCAAGCAGCATGCATCTTTTCCTGATGTCTCAGAGTTGCCCTTGATGGTCTGCAAGCAGTGGAGTGACAGAATCAGATTTACTCTCTGGAAATTGTCTTCTGGTCCCAAAGTAGGGAATGGGTTTTGAGGCAAAGGCAGGGTATTCCCAGAATCTGAGAGTTTAGGGGCTCTTCAAAAGGGGGTTCAAACCAAGGTAGTAGTAATATGAATGTGAATGAATAGACAGATTAGAGAGATAATTAGTGGGAATCAATGGTTATTATTTGCTGACAGGGCTAAAGAGAGAGGGGGCAGAGATGGCACCTGTATTTTGGGTGGATGGAGATGCCATTCAATGAGTTTGGGAACACAGGAGAGGAACCTGTGTCTTTGAGAAGAATGAAAGAGTTTCAAGAATTCAGTTTTGGATATGTTATATTTGGATATCTACGGTGGCTATAGTACATCACAGTGGGAGTATCCAGTTGGATGTAAGTTGGATATGGGGGCAGCTCAGTAGAGTTTTCAAGGAAAGTACAGAGGTTTGGAGTTATGAGTGGGGGCCCCAAGCCCCCAGAATTTATCTATAAAAATTTGTGTATTTATTCTTTTATATATATATATATTTTTTTCAGGTTTTAAAACTCTTTATTTGCACATTAAAAAATTGCAAACGTGTTGAAAGAGTCTGCAAAAAAATTAAACTTATTTTAACAAAAAAATGGCACTTTGATTAAACTGCATTTTGCAGCCTGCAGGGCACCTTGGACCAGCTTTACTTTACTCTAGATTTCATTGTTGTCCCACCAGCTTCTTCCTTCACCAACATGAAAGTTCTTTTCCTTCCTTGCTATCTAGAGTGGCAGATGGGAGAGGCAGGTTCGGGCTTCATTGTCAGTAGTTCTGATGTGAAAAGGGGCAGCGCAGTCATTTAAACTGATCCAACCTCTTTGCAGCTTACAAAGTTAAACAGCTAAAAGAAGTAAAATAAGTCGGCAATGCTTGTGGAATGTACAGTGCGTATTGGCAGTGTGGGCCTCATTATGATTTGCCTGCTTGCTTCTCCTGTTCAGCCATTTCTTTGGAAGGCAGTGGATTTTTCTTTTGCTTTTCTGTCTTCTTCATTTTTGACTTATCGAATTTCTCAATCTTGGCCATATCAGCTTTATCAGACTTGGTTGCTGAGGAAGCCAAGGGAGGCACACAAATGAGAGAAGAACCCAACCTGCTCAGTGACCACTGCCGAATCTATTCTTACATATTTAAACTTTAGGCTCCTTCAAAGTACTCTCCATTTGATGCAATACACTATTGAGAAGTTTTTTCTACTGCTCAAAAATAGTTTTTGAACTTGTTGATTTTGATGCCTTTTTGTGCGTCTGCTGTTTTTTTTGTTTCACCTCTTCCACATCAGCAAAACATTTCCCTTTGGGGACTTTTTCATCTGGGAAAACAAACAAAAAAAGTCACTTGTGGTAAGATCAGGTGAATAGGGGTAGGGCCCTGGGGGTCATGCCATTTTTGGTCAAAAACTGCTGAACACTCAGTGTGGTGTAAATCACCCCTCATGAAGTGGGCCAAACGTGTTGAAAGAGTCTGCAAAAAAAATCACTGAAGCTGAATGCAACCTCTCACAACAATGCCAGATGGTACACTGATACAGATCGATTCCTAGAACACTCACCTAGTGGGGTAAGCCTGTACCACAAGAGGCACACTCTCCAGAAGATAATTGTGGTTTTTTTGGAGTCCCCACCTTGTATTAACTCATAAACAAGAATTGCAATCTTGGGGTAGATGGTACTTCCAACAAAGAATAGGTAGTGAGAGAAGGAAAGAGGGGCCAGGACAGAAAGCTGAGGAACTCTGGTATTTAAGGGATGGGAAGGGACATAGAGACTGAGATGGAGCATTTATAAAAAGAAAAAGCATTGTCATGGAAGGTCTTTTAAGGAGGACAGGTGTTCATTGGTGCTAAATGGTGCAGATCAATCACATAAGATAAGAATTTTGGATTTAACAAGAAGAGGTGCTTTCACCTAGTGCAGAGTCATTTCAGTGAAGTGGATGCCAGAGTCTAAAGAATTAAAGAGTGAATGGAAGGTGAAGAAATGCAGGAAATAAATGCAGATGTCTCTTTAAAGAAGATTGATTGTGAAGGGATGGGAAAGATAGCGTGTCAGCTGACACACCAGGGATGATGACTCAGAGAGGAAGCAGAGAGGGAGAGAGCTATGCTGATGTGGCAACACACCTGAGGACCTGAAACCCTTCACTATGGGGGAATGATTGGGATGCAGAACTCAAGAGGATTCATTATTCTGAGGCAGTACAAGAAATTCTGTACCTTCTGTGGCAAGAAAAATAAAAAAGAATAGGTGTGGATAGAGTATCGAGGGAGTTTCCATGGAATGGTTTCTGTTCTGACGGTGGTAGGCAAGATTTTCTTCTGGGCATTAGAGGGGGTAGGGTGAGAAGTTTGAATGCATTGGAGAAGGTTTTAATCATTGCTATGGATAGCAGAAAAGGGAGCTGAACAAGGATGGATAAGAAGATCCCCAGGCAGCACTGGGGGTCCTGATGAACTTAAAGCTGACAGATTTTAAGTCACACCAGATCTGTGTATGGCTTTATGATTTATTTCCTCTGACTGAGAAGGCAGACTCCAGGGTTGGGATTTTTCCAGTTGAGTATGACAGAAGATTGATGGGGCACGCTATTTGAGAGCAATGCAATTACATGGTTGAAGTGCTTAACCATGGGTTCAAGGCTAGGCAGGGAGAGGATGGTGATAGGAAGGGTTTGAAAGATCAGGAGGATATAGAAGGGTCAAAGGCTTGGAGGCTGGAGTAAGGTTAAAGAACTGGTGCAGTGCAAATAAATGATCCTGAGAGCTAGCTCTAAGGGAAAGGACATTGCAGTTGGAAGGAATTTTGGATATAAGATTACAGAATTGTGCCAGTTTCAGGAAAGAGTAATATTCAACATATTTAACTGGTCTGATATAAAATTCACATTTATAAATGCTGAGCTAGTTTAAAGAACCTGAAATGAGGCTTAAATACTATTGAGCACTATCTTGCTACAGTTAACTGTATCTAGATTCTGGGAAAAATAAATGATACTGGAAGCTGGAAAAAAATTGCTGGTGGAGTAAACCACACACAGCCCTGCTGGTATGTGCCTGCTGATTCCAGGTGCCCATGTGGGGTGGGGCTGAGGAAGGACTAAGGGTTTGAGCCCTGAGTAAAGCATTCCCATGAATGTGTTTTTCTTTATTTTCTTTACTTTTATTTTAATTTATTTTTAAATTTTATTTAAATTGTTGTTGCAGTACAATTTTCTATCTTTTCCTCCCATTCCCAACCCACTCACCCAGCCCTCCCCTCTTCCCTCCCATTTCCACCTTCCCCTAGTTTTTATCCATGTGTCCTTTATACTCATTCCTGTAAACCCTTCCCCTTTTCCCCTGAAATTCCCCTGAAAATCCCTCTCCTCTCCCCTCTGAACTCTGTCAGTCTGTTCTTTATTTCAGTGTCTTTGGTTATATTTTGCTTGTTTCTTTCTTTTGTTGTTTAGGTTCCTGTTGAGGGTGAGATCATATGGTATTTGTCTTTCACTGTCTGGCTTATTTCACTTAGCATAATGCTTTCCAGCTCCATCCATGCTGTTGCAAAGGGTAGGAGCTCCTTCTTTCTTTCTGCTGCATAGAATTCCATTGTGTAAATGTACCATAGTTTTTTGATCCATTCATTTACTGATGGGCATCTAGGTTGCTTCCAGCACTTAGCTATTGCTGCTATGAACATTGGGGTGCAAAGGTTCTTTTGGATTGGTGTTTTAGTATTCTTAGGATATAGTCCCAGCAGTGGAATTGCTGGGTCAAAAGGCAAATCCATTTTTAATTTTCTGAGGAAGTTCCATACTGTTTTCCATGGTGGTTGTACCAGTCTGCAGTCCCACCAACAATGCACTAGGGTCCCCTTTTCTCCATAACTTCTCCAACACTTGTTGTTTGTTGCTTTGTTTATGTTGGCCATTCTGACTGGTGTGAAGTGGTATCTCGTGGTTTTAATTTGCATCTCTCTGATAGCTAGCGATATTGAACATCGTTTCATGTGTCTTTGGATCCTCTGTATGTCCTCCTTGGAGAAGTGTCTGTTCAAGTCCTTGGCCCATTTTTTAATTTGGTTGCTTGTCTTCTTAGAGTGTAGTCGTGTAAGTTCTTTATATATTTTGGAGATTAAACCCTTGTCTGAGATATCATTGGCAAATATGTTTTCCCATACAGTTGGTTCTCTTTTTATTTTGATACTGTTTTCTTTAGCTGTGCAGAAGCTTTTTATTTTGATGAGGTCCTATTTGTTTATTCTTTCCTTTATGTTCCTTGCTCTAGGGGACATGTCAGTAAAAAAGTTTCTGCGTGAAATATCTGAGATTTTCCTACCTACATTCTCCTCTAGGACTTTAATGGTGTCATGTTTTATATTTAAGTCTTTTATCCACCTTGAATTTATTTTTGTATAAGGTGTAAATTGGTGCTCAAGTTTCATTTTGTTGCAGGTAGCTGTCCAGTTCTCCTAACACCATTTGTTGAAGAGGCTATTTTTACTCCATTTTATGATGCTGCCTCCTTTGTTAAATATTAATTGGCCATAGAGACTTGGGTTTATTTCTGGACTCTCTGTTCTGTTCCATTGGTCCATGAGCCTGTTTTTATGCCAGTACCAGGCTGTTTTGATTACAGTGACCTTGTAGTATAGTTTAGTGTCAGGTATTGTGATCCCTCCTACTTTACTCTTCTTTCTCAAAATTGCAGCAGCTATTCTAGGTCATTTATGGTTCCATATAAATTTTTGAAGTGTTTGTTCTATGTCTGTGAAATAAGTCATTGGTACTTTAATAGGTATTGCATTGAATGTGTAAATTGCTTTGGGTAGTATGGGCATGTTGATGATATTAATTCTTCCAACCCATGAACACAGTATATGTTTCCATTTGTTTGTGTCTTCCTTGATTTCTTTCCTCAGTGTTATGTGGTTTTCTGAATACAGGTCTTTTACCTCTTTGGTTAGGTTTATTCCTAGGTATTTCATTTTTCTTTTTGCTATTTCAACTGGGATTTTTTTCTTGATTTCTGCTTCTGCTGTTCATTCGTGGTGTACAGAAATGACTTTGATTTCTGGATATTGACTTTGTATTCCGCTGTTTTGCCAAATTCATTTATTAGGTCAAGCAGTTATTTTGGTGGAGTCTATAGGATTTTCTATGTCCACTATCATGTCATCTGCAAACAGTGACAGTTTTGTTTCCTCCTTTCCAATTTGGATGCATTTTATGTTTTTTTCTTGTCTGATTGCTGTGGCTAAAACTTCCAGTACTATATTGAATAGAAGTGGTGAAAGTGGAAAGCCTTGTCTTTTCCTGATTTTAGTGGAAAAGATTTTAGTTTTTGCCCATTGAGTATGATGTTGGCTATAGGTCTCTCATATATGGCCTTTATTATGTTGAGGAATGCTCCCTCTATTCCCACTTTGCAGAGTGTTTTTATCATAAATGGGTGCTGTACCTTATCAAATGCTTTCTCTGCATCTATTGATATGATCATGCGGTTTTTGTCTTTGCTTTTGTTTATGTGATGTATTACATTTACTGATTTGCGAATATTGTACCATCCTTGTATCCCTGGAATGAACCCCACTTGGTTACGGTGTATGACGTTTTTAATGTATTGTTGGATGCGGTTTGCCAGTATTTTGTTGAGGATTTTAGCATCAATGTTCATCAGCGATATTGGCCTGAAGTTTTCTTTCTTCATTGTGTCTTTATCCGGTTTTGGAATTAGGATGATTTTGGCCTCATAAAAAGAGTTTGGGAGTCTTCCATCATTTTGGATTTTTTTGGAATAGTCTGTGAAGGATAGGGGTTAGCTCTTCCTTAAATGCTTTGTAGAATTCTCTTGTGATACCATCTGGTCCAGGGCTTTTGTGTGTTGGGATTTTTTTGATTACTGCTTCAATTTCATTTGCTGTTATTAGTCTGTTCAGGCTTTCTGCTTCTTCTTCATTGAGTTTTGGAAAATTATATTTTTCTAGAAATTTGTCCATCTCACCTAGATTTTCAAATTTCTTGGCATAATTACTCTATAGTAATTTCTTACAATCCTTTGTATTTCTGTGGTATCTGTTGTAATCTCTCTTCTTTCATTTCTGATTGTGTTTATTTGGGTCTTCTCTCTTTTTTTCTTGATGAGTCTGCTTAAAGGCTTGTTGATTTTGTTTATCTTTTCAAAGAACCAGCTCTTGGATTCATCGATCCTTAGAATTGTGCTTTTAGTCTCTATGTCATTTAATTCTGCTCTGATCTTGGTTATTTCCTTCCTTCTGCTTGCTCTGGGCTGTCTTTGTTGTTGTTCCTCGAGTTCTTGTAGACATAGGGTTAGGTTGTTTGTTTGAAAAATTTCTATTTTTTTTAGGTATGCCTGTATTGCTATGAACTTCCCTCTCAGGACTGTCTTCATTGTGTCCCATGAGTTTTGAGTTATTGTGAGTTCATTTTCATTTGTTTCCAGAAATCTTTTGATTTCTTCCCTAATTTCATTCTTGACCCATTCATTGTTTAATAGCAAGCTATTCAATCCCCATGATTTTGAGTGTTTTGTGTTTTTTTTTTCCCTTGGGGTTGGTTTCTAGCTTCAGTCCCTGTGATCTGAGACAATGCTTGGTATAATTTCAATTTTCTTGAAATTGTTGAGGCTTGTTTTGTGTCCTATCATGTGGTCTATCTTTGAAAATGTTCCGTGTACATTTGAAAAGACTATGTATTTAACTTCTTTGGGATGGAGGGTTCTGTATATATCAGTTAAATCCATTTCATCTAGGGTATTGTTCAATGCCACAATATCTTTGTTGATATTTTGTTTGGAAGACCTGTCCATTTTTGATAGTGGTGTGTTAAAATCCCCCACTATAATTGTGTTGCTGTCAATATCTTGTGTATAAAGAGACATAGATTAAGATGAGGCTGAAGGATCTTAATGAAATAAATGTAGTCTCTTTCCTTGGCTAGGTCAGACAAAAGCAAGTGCAACACATTTTGGGCTTCAGAGTGACATCTCTTGTAGTGTTCGTTACCTGTCCTGTGCATACCTGAACTTGGGAAATTGCAGTTTGGAGCTAGAAATGATTGATACTGAGAAAAATGTCCCCAGTTGAATTTAAAATATGGAGAAATCCATCCATCCAATTATGAGCCACTAATTAATCTGCTAATAAAGCCACTCATTAAAAAAAATATACTACCTGAAAAAACTATACCAGAGGATTCCCCTCCCCTGATTTGCTGAGACTGAATTTGTGACTGTCCTTTAAGACCCAACAAAATGTCATTCATCCATAAATCTTTCTCCATTCCCCTTCTTTTGTTCTCATCCCCTCTACTTGTGATGATGATAACAGCCAACACTTATTGAGCATTATAGCTTATTGGACATGTTGTAAGCACTTTGCTTATTTTATCTCCTTCTAATAGCATTCTGGAAGGTTATTATCATCCTCATTTTACAGAGGAAGAAACTGAACTGATGTATTTTGAGATTAAGTATATCTGACATCATCAGTAAACAGTGGCAGAGCCAGAATTCAAATCCCAGAAGTCTGACCCTAGAGCTGGACCTTCGTCATCACTGAGCTATCTGCATCCTTTGTCACAGTGATTCAATTGTCCCCTCTTTCAACTCTTTCTGAATCATTCCTTTAAAGTATTCAGGGTATGCTGCATACTGGGTGCTGTTTTGGTGCAAAGAATGCATTGGTGAACAAGCAAAGGCACTTCCAGTCTGGTGAAGGGTGCAGGACAAGGTCCTCTAGAGAGTGAGAGCAACCTCCATGTAGGCCTGTAAGGAGGGGGAGTGAATCCTTTCCAGAACCAACAGCTGGAGGGTAGAGTTCATTAACTGGGAGGGAAGGCAAATCCTGAGGTGGGGAGCTGAGCAGAGTTTAGGCCATACAGCTTTTTCTGAGAGCAGAAAGAATCTGGGTTGCAGTTTTACTCTGAAGGTAATGGGAGCCACTAAATGATTTTAAGTAAATTGGGAAAACAGTGATTTTAAATAATATTCATTTACATATTTATGCTTTAGATTAGGGTCAATGAATGACTTCTAAGAAACAAATTGGCCATTAACTTCATGTTCAGAAAGTCTCATTCAAGAAGTTTTTAAAGAATAACAATCAAAGACATTGGGGGAAAAACAATAAAATGTAACACTTTATTAGCATTTTTATCTCAGAAGGAATTCACCAAAGGTTTCATATTATGCTATGGCATCTTTAATTATAAAAATAAGCAAATAAAATAACTTGCATCTGTCATTACCATGATATGTTCATAACCTTTATATGCACATGGAGCTTAAAAATGTAATTTAACAATAAATAATGACATATACCAGATATGCTCACTGTTTATTCCAGTACTCAGCCAAAAACCTAAATATCATTTAAATTATAAATACATAATGCAAATATAATGGCACAAAAATGTCTAAAGTGCAACCAAATCACGAGAGAAGAATCATGCAAACTGGTCTAGGTCAGCCCGAATCACTCTGTGCAGGGAACACAAGATGAAGCTTGGGAGGTTTGGGGGCATTTGAGGGGTGGGATGGGGAAAGAGAAGCAAAAAACTAGCAACATTGTGAGAACTGCTTCTTTTTGGATGTGTAGACATATGTATTAGAGATACATATATAAATATCACTGTGGGGAGAAAAGGAGGATTACCACGGTGTGAAGAGGTCACAGCAAAAAAGAGAATCTTCGGGACTGAAGTAAGAGAGAATTTTGCTAGGAATACTCATGTACTACTTGTCTCATTGGGGTCCTGGTTTCGTGGGTTTGCGAAATAGACACAGCACACACACTTGAAGAGCTTTTCTGGTTGGGAGGAGTCAGCCTTGCCTGGGGCTGGGGGGTGGGGGAGGAAAGGAGGGAGGGGGAGAGTCAACTTAGAGTACGGTCTACCTGATTTCCAAGAGGCTAAGGCAGTGTCCATATGTTTGGGGACCTGGGGATAGGGCAGTTCTGAGTATAAAAATGCTCTTAACAATCTGATGTCAGCACGCTTAGAGGCTGTGTGGGGACAAAGGCAGCAATGCTTGTGCTGCTGCTGCTGGGTCTGCTGCAGTCGCTCTTGGTCCTTGAGCAGCACGGTACTGGTTTTAAAGGCTTTATGGTAAAGTTGTATTGCTTTTCATTTTTCTGGATATGTGCCCTCCTTCCTCCCACCAGGATCCCTATTACTCGATTTGATCAAATCTTGAGTTTAGCCTAGTGAGAGTCAAGCACCAATAGTTTCTACCTAAGCGAGTTTGGAGTGGCCCTACAGTCCTACCCCTGCTCCCTCCTCCTCTGTCAATATTGACCTTGGTGGGCAGTGATGCTCATAATGGACTGTTGGGTTCAAGGACAGTGACCCTGAGAAACTACTGTTGTTCATAGATAGGTTAATCACTTGGCTTTGGTGGTCGCCATCTTGTAAACATCACGGCAGAAATGATCCAACCACCAGCTCATTTTTCCCCCTTCCTTCCTTCCTTCCTTCCTTCCTTCCTTCCTTCCTTCCTTCCTTCCTTCCTTCCTTCCTTCCTTCCTTCCTCCTTCCTCCCTCCTTCCTTCCTCTCTCTCTCTCCTTCTTTCCTCCCTTCCTCCCTCCCTCCCTCCCTCCCTCCCTTCCTTCCTTCCTTCCTTCCTTCCTTCCTTCCTTCCTTCCTTCCTTCTTTCCTTCCTTCCTTCCTCTTTCTTTCTCTTTTCCTTTTGTAATCCTATAGAGATGGCCCAGCTGCCAGGACTACTTTGGCAGGCAGCGTGCTACAGGACAAAAATGTAAGAGAAGTCTATTAAGGCTGGACAGCCCAGGGTTATTTTCACCCCCTCAGCCCCAAGTCCCCCAAACTAAAGACCCAAAGGCTCCTTGACTCATTCCTGTTCGATTTCATGGAAAGTCTCCCACCCAGTCATCAGTTTGCCAGAGTACCAGGCACTGATGAAAGGTGGCGAGTCAAGAACTGCCACGTCCCAAGGTATAGTAGGCCTTATTGCACTCTTAGTGGTCCAAGCCAAAGGGATGCTCTTTTTGGTTCCTGTCATTCCCAGTTGGATGTGACAGAGCTGTTTCAGGATAGGCCTAAGTCAAGAGTAGCCTCTGGGTTGAGGTGGGCTGGGAGATTAACATCTTACCTGGGGTCCTTCAGATAAACCTGTGGGTTTTTCCTATCTCATACAGGCCCATCTTAAGTTTTGATGTTGACTAAAACTACTTCTACCCCCTTAGTTATAAAAAAGGCCACAAGGAGCATTTATTATGTGGATATCTGGAAGTGAGATAGTTATTCCATTCCCAGGAAAAGAAAAATAAAGCTAAGTTACAAAACTAAATCTATATGCAATAAAGTTATTATATACTGCTTTGTTTAAGCAGAGTCCTCTGGAAATTTATGTACAGTACATTAGTTTTCAGCTATTTATATTCCACAGTTAGACCTTAAGATTCTCTGGTTTTAAGACAATTGTTAAAGATACTTTTAAAGCTCTGAGCAGTTACAGTACATAAAGATGTTAGCTTTTTGTTTTTCATTAGATGCAAGAAGAGGCAGGCTCAAAGCCTGTGGGGAGGGCCAGGCTTGAGCAATTTGGTAAATGTGTCGGAAAGGAAATTAGACATTGGAGGATCAAGACCATTAAGACACTAGCTCATGAGAGATCAAGAATTCAAACATGACATTCATATTCGTCCATGGCCAGCACAGATTCATAACACGAATTCCATTTAACATCTTTATGAGCATTTAAGACATGCATTTAAATTAAGTTGCTTCTTATCAGCTAACTCTACTGGGGCAACCATTCTAAAGGGCTCCACATCTTCAAATTACAATGACCGGGGAATTACATGAATATTGTGTGTTTGAGGGTAGTTTTGAGGGGAGCTGGGAAAAAACATGGTAGAGGAAAGGAATCAAAGAGGGTCTTTCCTCCTGAGGAGAGGCAGAGAGATCACACAGAATTCTGTTTGTGGGAATGCTGCCGTGGCGGAATGTTGGGTTATTGGTGACAGAAGCCTAGTTTCATGCAATTTTCTTTAAGGGGGCTAGAAAATAGGAACTACTTTAAAAAAAATCAAAGCAGGCACAGTACACTCAAAGTTGGTGTGTGAACACCCTTCAATGATGCTAGTTTGGTGAGGTTGTGCACACCTCTCCCGGGTTATGCACTCTCATGAGAGGTGCGTTTGGTGTGGGAGGGAGAGGCCACCTCACCTCGGAGGTTCCTGAGGAGGACTTTCAGCTTCTGGGGCTCACTGGTGCGCCTCCTGTTGAAGTCAGCTCGCGGTTGTGTTTGGGCACAGTGATCCGTCTGCAGGATTTGAAAGAGGCTGGCCATGTTGGGCCCGATCTTCTCCATCAGGCTGTCTCTGATAGTGCTGACAGTATCCCCGTCGCACTCTAGGAGGCTGCGCACGAGTCTGTTGTAGTATCTGCAGCGGGGAAGAGAAAAAGGGACACATCATCAGTGAGAACAGGTGGGACCAGGCTTGCGTGGGGCCCCAGCCGACGCCATCCTGAATGGCTAGACCTGGTGGACCCAAATAGATAGTAGGTGGCTTCCGATTTTTGTGCCATCTTCTTAGTGTGAGTGCTTCCTGGATTCACCACACAGTGCAAGACAGGTATATCTCCGTGTTTAGGGTTCAGGGACTTGACTTTGGATAGTAGGCTTTCAGCAATGTTTAAAAGCTTTAGAAACAATTATAAAGCTAGATGGGAGTGGAGGGATCATTTGGTGACTATTTTATCATCTTATTTTGTAGGCAGGACAGCTGAAGTGACTTTCGAAGATCACACACTGGGTGAGTGGTAGAAGCAGGACTTAAGTCAACTATCATGAACTGAGCCCGACACTCAACACATATTAATAGTCATGGAACACCCCTTCACCTTTCTCACTCAACCCTGTGGCCTCCCTCCCCTCCGACAGCTGTCAGTCTCTTTATCTATGAGTCTGTTTCGATTTTGTTAGTTTATTTTGTTCTATATGAGTAAGATCATATGGTATTTGTCTTTCTTTGACTGGCTTATTTTACTTAGAATCATGGTCTCTAGGTCCACCCATGCTGTTGCAAAAGTGAAGGAATTAAGGAAAAAAAAACTCAACTAAGCAAACAAAATAGCATCATAGATACAGATAACAGCATGGTGATACCAGAGAAGAAGGGGGTTGGGGGAAGATAGAAGAGGGTAAAGGGAAGATAAGTGGTAATGGAAGGAGACTGGACTTGGGGTGATGAAACACACAATACAGTATACAAGTGATGTATTCTAAAATTGTACACCACAAACCTATGTAGTTTTATTAACCAATGTCACTCCAATAAATCTAATAAAAATAAAATAAAAGTAAAAAAGTTATTACACATAAATTTGTGGTTATTTTGATGCCTCTTTGCAATTTTCCCATTTCTTGGCATGTGTTCAGGTATATGGGCATATGAGTACATAGTCAGACTGAACTTCTATCTTTAAAGGAATCTCCTGTCTTTAGTGTCAAAATTCTTGAAAGGTATATTGTAGTGAGAGGGCCAAATCCCAGGCAATGAGGACATGTAAATGGAAAGATCAGTGGTTGTTAATGGTTCGTGCTTCAATAATTCCAGGAAGCCTTCTCTCACCAGTTTAGCTTTAACTGGCCTCTTCCCTTTTTTTTGACATTTTTTAGATATTTGGTTAGGATCACACAGGTCAGCGTTTGATGTATTTGTTTTCCTGATCAGACTCTAACCTTATTGAAAGCAGGGCTTGGGTCCTTGTTCTTTGTATTCCTCTTGTGCCAGCATCATAGGGCAATACTGCCCATTCACTGTTGATGTGTTGATTTAATTTTGTGGCCACAGAGGCAATGAAGCTTTAAAAATATAACTCTCTCCCATAAGGCGTGATTGCCACAAGAAAAATTATCTGTAGGTCTGGTAAGTTTTACCCCAAATCCTGTGCTGGGTATAAATTACCTTCATCTTTGGTGCAAGTTCTTCAGGCATCCCAACCACTGCAGCTACATGTCGTGGCTCAGAAAGAGTTATACTGTCTAATATTTACAACATATAAATGATTCATCCTGTGCTTTAGAAAGACAGTCCAGGTATGTTCAAATTTGAGTTGGGATGTGTTTGCTCTATTTTGAGGTGGTTGTCAAAACCCATTAGCTCCATGTCCACTAATAAGAGACTGTCCTGATGACAGGTATTTGCAGAGTGTCTGTGGAGAGACCCTTTCCTCAGAGGAAACTGAGGGTCACTGGGGCCATAAGATCTTCTGTGAAGAGAAAGCTATTTATTTTTATGTCACCTCATGGAACATAGAATCAAGCATCTTTCCAGAATAACTTAACCCCCCAGAGAGGCCCTTTCAAGGATGAGCAGTAAATAGTGTGGAATATGGGTAATGAAGCAAAGCGGTCACTTTTCTGTGAGTGAGCAGAATGAATTTGGGGATCAAAAGAGAAGTGTCCTGTCTGGGTCTCAGACAGAGTCCTGGCCCCATCCTTCCCATGCAGAGGGGTTATATGCAGCTGTTTTTCAAATCGGGATTCTCTGGCACAGAAACACATTTTCCAGCCCTTTGGAACTATATAGAGCACATGAGTCAAAGCAGATCTCACTTGGATGGGGAAGTGGGTAGAAAAATGGTTTTGGAAAAACTGAGGATGAGCTACTTTGTACCAATAACTTCAGAAGTCTGCATACCCATATAGATCCCCAGGCATCTCTTTGTTTGTGGGCTCTGCTAGGTCATGGGTCCCCTGGACCTCTGTGTCCAGTTCACAGGGTGATTAGATCCTAGAGAATGAGGTTTCTGAACCTTGCTTTCCTGCCCCCCAGTATGGACTTTATGACTCAGAGTTAAACCTTCCACTTCGAAAAAGAACTATTCACACCAGATGACCTCCCAAATAGGCTGGAGCAGATGGTCTTTCCTTAGATCAACATGGCAAGCTTTTGTCTGGTTGAAGAAGTCTGACTTCAGGAAGAAAATGCAACTTCTGTAGCTGGACTGGCCTGTTGGAGGCCAGCTGAGTTGCTCTGGCCCAACTTTGTCAAACCTACTCTCCCTCTCTGAGGGTTTTGCCTTCCCTGTTGCTTTCTCTGCCAGCCTAGGTGGAACATCTGCACTTGGTGTTTTTTGACAATGGCCTTTGCTGGCCTGATTGCCCTTAGTGACTCCCCCCAAATCTACCCTTATCTCCTCTCATGGAGCTTTATTAACACAATGAGGGCAGGTTAAGGAAGCTCCCTGGAGTAGAAGATGCTCATGGCTCCATTAGCAGTTCCTCCAAGTGTGGGGAATAATCTGTCAGCCTTTCCATTTGCCAGAGTGGGCTGTAGGTTTACCCTGGGCATCTCTATTAAGAGCTAGCATCAAGCATTGACCTCTGGGATTGTGTGAGTAAATGAGATAGACCTTTCCTATCTATAAACACTAAGTGAGAGTAGTGAAGATATTGTGTCTGCAGTAAAAGTTGCCTTAGCAATTGTCACATATTTAGTGAGCACTGTCTTGTACCAAGTAAGCTGTGTTTTCTCTTTGAGGAGAGAATGTACACAAATCTAATTGTTGCTCACCCCGGGCACATTTATTCAATTCTGCTTGGTTTTCTATTTTTGGATTGTGGATGTAGCCTGGCTGCCATTTTTGAAGTAGAAATCAAATAGCTTGGCTCAAGGCCATGTGAGTTCTAGGCCCAACTCTGTCACTTTCCAGCTGTGTGACCTTCAGCAGGTCACTCCCCTCTCTGAGCCTCTGTTCTTTAATCAGTGAAATGAGGCAGTTAGTCTAGATAACCTCTATGGCCGTCTTTAGCTGTGACATCCTATGTTTCTAGTGATTTGACATATATGCTCCTTCTCAATTTAACAAAAAAGACAAATAAGCAATAAACCAAACAATTAAAAAACAAACCAACAAACAAACAAACAGTGAAGCTCTGTCTTCGGCCCATCCTTTGCAGGAAGAGTTAGAACTATTTAAGATTTCTTTCCTCATCTTTATGGGGTGGTGGGGTGGGGTCTGCTGCAAAGACCTGGCAGGCTAAGTGTTTGGGCCACCCTGCCTAGAGGGACTTTTAAAAGCATATTTCTTCCTTCCTACTTTAAAAATTCCATCGCTAACTTTTTTTCTTGTGAAAGAATAAGATCAGATATTCTCCATAGCTACTGTTTCAGCCATGCTTACCCAAATACACACATACTGCCTAGGAACGTTCTGTGTGAGGTTTATAAATAGTCCTTTGTTTCCCTTGATCAATATTATTCTTCTGTTTCCTGTTCCCTATCCGTGCCCTAGAGAGCTGGAAGCTTTGTCTGTTTTCCCACTCTGGATGTGGATTGGTCTAACTCTTCCCAAGTCTCCCACTGTTCAACCTGCCTGATCAATTTTGCCTGCTTTCCTCCTGGTTGGAAGTGTCGTTTGCAAATTCAGCCAGGGGACACTCCAGCTATGCTTTCTCTTCTCAGTACATTTTGCTCATGGAAAACTTCCCTGTTCTGGCTTCTGGTCCAGTCACAGGCTTTTGGATTCTCCCAGGCCCAAGTCTCAGGCTAGATAAGTCACAGGAAAGTGGAATGAACCTGTAACTACTTCCTTTTGCAGTTCAGTGCCAGTTGGCGTGCATTGGCGTATATCTGTGGTGGGACAGAGGCTGGGAAAGCAGGATGTTTCAGGAGGGCGAGGAGCTTAAATAGAGCAAATCAAGCCCAGAATGGAACCGGAAATCTCTCCAGTTCTCAGCAGGAATATTAGCCCATGGAAGTGAAATAATTGGAGAAAGGTAAAAGTTGCATGGAAGGTTCTGGTTTCCCAGGGGGTGGCCACTTTTTCCCACTTTCCTAATATTTGTGATTCCCCTAAGATTACAGTAAGAGATAACAAGACTCCTTGTGACCATTTTCTAAAGGTGATGAGAAGACACTTATTGAAAGTAATAATGGCCTGACTAAAATGAGTACTAGCCTCTTCTTAGACAGGCAGGATCACCAGTCCAGAGTCTGAGTCATCCTTTCTAAAAGACCTCTCCCTTCATGATGGAAGATGCCGTCTCAGTTAAAACAGAGAGGTTAGTACCACCTCAAAATGGCTTTCATGCCATATTATAGATCATGAACTGTCACCAGATCCTTAATGATCTAAGCTTGTAATAATGGCTCTGCTAACATACCCCTATCCCCCAGCTACTACACAAATAACATCCTTTCTTTGTAGCCCCACATCAGACTAAGAATTCTGTATTTCTCTTCTTTATGGTGAAAGGTGTCTCCAGCAATTAACCAGGTTCTTTTTTCTCCCCAGATGTAATAAGAATCTTCTTAGGAGAATTTTAAGACCAAGGTCGATATAGAGAGACAGACCACTTGAGATAAATGCTAGTTTTTGTTTTGAGGAAATCAGTTAGGACCCATGACAGAGTGGCTTCCAAGGACTGAACAAACAATGTTTGTAAACGGACACCAGATTCTAAAGAGTACTGACAAAGTGAATCAGACATTTTACAAAGTTTTAGTGTCGGGGGCTTAAACTTTCCCCAAGGAAGAGCTGCTTTTCTCATCTTGTAGGTGCCTTTCCGGACGTGCCTAAACCACTAGGAAGCCCCTGAAGGACCAGGCTGTGGCCACTTTCTGAACAAGGGTGGCAGAATATGGCTAGGAAATTAATCAGGGTCAGTCTGCATTAGCTCTCAGGTGGTCGGAGTAACACAAACAAGACTGGTCTTTGTGAATACGTGTGGATTTGGTTGGAAAGTCAAAGAATCATAGTGCTTCGGGACTGGGAGTCAAATTTCAATTCAGGGTCAGGAGCATCACCGTAAGCTGAACTTGACTGCGGGCTGGCACTGCCCTTGCTATACCTTCACACTAGCCCCATCACCACTTCTGTTAACTTGGTCACAGATGGGGAAGCCCAGGTATTGCTGGGAGCCTTTCGAGGTGATGCAATGAGGTTGTCAGCCATCACCTGTGCTAGGTGTTTACTCTGAGCTGGTGAGGACAGTGGGTTAGGGCCACAGAAAAACATGATGCTGGGGTAATACCAGCACAGTGGCTTTGGGTGGCATTAGAATACTAGGATGAGCATGTGATCAGGGCAGTCAGCAGAATGTCATTATAGGAAATCTCGGTCTAGAGGAATGGGATGTAACCCTGGCCTGGAAGGGAACATGGTTGTTGTCCAGTTCAGCCACTTCACCCAGGAAGCAGCAGTCCCAAGAAGGGGTGGCTTGCTCTGGGCCACCTAATGAAATGCCTGACTGAGCTTGGGGCAGACTCAAAATGTGTGCAGCTTTAAAAGACTGCATTATGACATTTGACCAGGGTTTTTATAATGGCCAATTGTACTGTGCACAGTCATTCAGCCAAATTTGATGTCTCAAAAGCTTGTTTCCATAAACTTCATAATTCCCTTCAGGCTCATGACAAGAAACTGACCATGAAAATGTATGCAGGGATGCTGCAGATGAAGCTTTCTATTAGCTGCACGGGAAGACTTTTCCTATAACAGAGAAAAAAATAAACCCAGCCTGCTTGAGCTGTCACAACCAATCACAAACACATTTTTCCTGCAAAAGCTGGGAAGGCTGCAAGCTAAAATAAGAGCATGACTGTGGCAATTGAACCCCCCTCCTGTGTCTGGCTCTGCCAGCCAGCCACTCCCTCCTCCACCTTCACTGCAAAAAGTGGACTCATTTCATACCTGTTGGAGAAGTGATTGGGCAGCTGGACGACTTCCGTGATGGCCTCGGGGTTCTGCTTGGCGATGCTGCACACGTTCAGCTTGGTATAGCACTCCTCCTGCACCTCAGCAATCATCCTCTGGAAAATGGAGCACCTCCGGATGGCAAGGAAGACCTTGGCGGTGACCCCATTGGCGATGCACTTCAAGCTCTCTTTGACAAATGCTTTTCCCTGCCAAGGAAAGGGGTAGGAGGAAAAGCTTTAGCTCAAGCTGACGAGAGAGGACAGGGCATACAATGTGTGGAACTTAAGGGGGCTCTTGGCACTGTACTATGGCCATCTGCATGTCCTTGCAATGAGAAAACTGTATGCATGGCCAGGATGAAAAATGTCCCTACTCCCTGAGACTACCTTGAGAGTGGAGCTCCATTGCAATGAAATGAGACAAGAGAGAAAAAAAGAAAGAAACCATAAACAACCACCCTGCAGCTTAAAAATAGCCATGATATGTCTTTGTATTCTTGGGATTGAGACTTTGATAACTCAAACCATAAGCTGGTATGCTAGGTCATATAACTTCTTTGTTAGAAGAACATTTTTATTTCCTCTTGAAGAGGCAAAGGTTTTCTGCTCATCATCCCTCCCTTGTCAGACAGCCTCTGTCAGCACGTTACAACTGGGTCTTAGGGTGGTTGGGTGGGGGTCTTATACACAACATGTATCCAGGCCTAAAGTGTGTGTGTGTGTGTGTGTGTGTGTGTGTGTGTGTGTATACACACTGGAGATGAGGATTTGGAGTGGAGAGGCTAAGAGGGAGGGCTGGTTCCCTAAAAGACTGGTTCCTAAGAACAATAGTCTAACACACTGTTAAAGACCAGGAGCCAGTGGGAGTAAAAGTTCAAGGTCTTATTACCTGAGTGTCGAATTTAGCAGCGCTGTACAAGAAGGATTTACAGATGTCATACATCCCATCTGTGTCACAGGTGGAGTTTTCCAGGCATGCGAAAGCCCCACAGCCAACCTGCAGCGCACTGTTGAGGCAGCGGACCACTTCAGCTGAAAGAGACAAGGCCATCCGATCTGGGTCAGACAGTGAGGTGGTCCCAAGGGGTCAAGCTGGTCTGCTGGAAAAACTCAAGGACTCGGGGTCAGGAGAACTTATTGTAGATGTCGGTGATGGGGCCAGGAAATAGACCCATTCAGAGCAGGGAGGTGGGTGGGATGAGAAAGGGTGGGGCAGGCAGATGCCTCTGGCTTGGAAGAGCCAGGGCACATGTGGGAGAGGGACTATGCTTTCCCTCTGAGACACACACTCTTGTCTCACCACGGCCACCCGGTTTGGGTGGCTGGAGAGGAAGGCTGGACTGGGCACGCACAGAGCTGGGAGCAGCTCTGCAGAGCCAGGGGGCACCACTTAGAGCCTGAACGCGCGGGAGGCAGGAGCGGTGGCTGGTGGTTCAGGGTGAGGAGGTGGAAAGGCCAGGGAGTCCATTTGGCTCCTGAAAAGGCACTCCAGAGTAATAAGGATGGAATTTTAGTCTAAATAGCAGAGAAGAATTTGCCAGGAGTCCCTTCCGAATTAGGGCTTTTAACTTACCTTCATATTGGCAGAAAGGAATCTGATCCGTTCTTGTTTCACCCCAACCCCCCACCACAGGACAGTGCTTAGAGGTATATATAATGTCTCTCATGGTAAAAGCCGTTTTTTTTTTTTTTTAAAGAAAAGAGAAACACAGGTGTGGAATAAAAAGGCCAAGGCACCCCTTGTGCAAGACTGGAAGAAAACCGCAAAGAACTTGCATGAGGCTTTCTACATTCTGGATAAGATCCCATAAAAGTAATTTCTCTCCTACAGAAGGGGGGTGTTCTGGCAGGCAGCTCTGCAAGAAATGATCTGCGGCCTTCGTACCGTAGGATTCTCCTCCGAGATCAAAAGCATGGTTCAGTTAGGTTCCCCCTCCCCCTCCCACCACCCGCAGCCTCTGGGATGTTACAAGTCATTTCCCTAATTATATATTTCTACGGGTTCAAATTATAACTTCGCTTTAAGCAGTTTTAATATGCATTGGGGTTCCTATTGTTTTAGGCAAGCTCAAATTGTGAATCACTGCATCTCTATAGCAACTAAGTACAAAAGGAAGTGAAGCAAAGCCCTTCTCTCGGCAGGGACCTGCTCTTGCGAGGGGAGCGAGGGGAGCGTCGTCTGCAGCGTTTGGACACCTGCGATCCCATATTTGCTGACAGTTGGGGGAGCGAAGGCAGCAATAGATGAGCAGCAAGGCGGAGGAGCAAAGTCACAAGGCGGAAGTGTCAATGCCGGCGTCCTAAGGACTCTTTTCCTTGCAAGGCCAACCTTACACACAATTGACTGCTTCAGGAGTTGGGGCAGAGTGAGACCTTCCCCTTGAAGAAACAGCTGCTACATTTCACAAATAGCCCTTTTCAAGAGGCTCGCTGGCCATGGGCTGAATGAACGACTGAATGGAGCCCAAGGGAGAACCGGGAGGAAGAGAAGGAGCAATGTTGGGGGTGGGATGTGTAGGATTTTCTCTGAATATGCTCTGGGCTTGTCAGACTTGAGGCTCTGGTTCCATAAATCAGCCTGCAGGGGGAGCTTTCGGTGTGTTCTCTGAAGGGGTGGGGAAGTCAAGTTATAGGGTCTCATGGGTGAAGAAAGAGGGGCATGAGCCAAATCATGTCTCACCTTAAGATCAGCTTCAGCTTCTGGAAAGTATAGAGAGCGCTTTGAAGCATGCCAACATTCAAGCCTTTCCCCGCCCCCTCCCCCCCAAGAGGGTACGTGCCAGATTTCAGGCAATCAGGCTAGGCTTATGCAATGAAATACCCTCAGCACAGCGCCCAGCTTCTTCGTTAGTTAGTTGCGTGCAATTTATTAAACAAAGGAGCTCCACTTCCTAAGGCTATTGGATTACACCGGCAGTTTATTGCCATCAGGCATGAAGCACATTTATTATCAAGATCAGCAGTCACAGACACAGTTGCAAAAGCGAGAGGCAAATGAGGACAGCTCTTTGGGGGAGAAACCGGTCCTGGGTTTGCCGCTTACCTGAGTTCTGAGCTGCCACTCGGGATTTCCTGGAGCTCACAGAATCATTCTGCTCCGCCTCACGGGTTGCAGAAGCACTGATCACCAGCACCAGAAGCACTGCTGAGTTTTGGAGCATTCTCTGAGAAGTTTCCGCTAAGTTGTTGGGTTTTTTTTTTTCTCCCCCCCTTTCCTCTTTTCCTCTCCCGGCTTGAGGGAAGATGTGGATCTGGATATGCTGAAAGCCTAGGTGAGGATTTGATGAGGATTTTTGGTTGCTGCTGATGCTGCTCCTGCTGACGCTTCCGCTGCTGCTGTGGCTGCAGTCGCTGCTTCTTGCACCTCTGGCTTTTGCAAACTGGGGACCCAGGAGCTGCACCCAGGGGTTTTATAAGCCGTTCTTATCGGTCCTTAGGATCAACGACCAATCAGGTCCCTCAACTGGTCTGGCTAGCCAATCGGAGGGCACGCTCATTGGGCTGGAGCTATTTGACTTCTTAGAAATATTTTCCAGCAAATTAAAAGTACCTGCTGCCAATGTTTCATATGTGTATGTGACTGTGTGTGCATAGATGTGTGAAAAAGCTATTTTCACAGAATTAAAGGATAAGTTTGTATTGCTTGAACTAAAGGAAAATCATAGGACAATCTCAGCAAGGTGCTTTGGAAATCTATCCATCTTTTTAAAAAAATGAGCTGGGGGGTGGGAATGGGCAGCGAGGGCAGGATGGGGAGTGTGCTCTCTGCGTTTTCATTCAACCCCGTTATAGTGGTTTTACTCTAATTTTAATAGCACATTCTCTGTGTTGTAATCTACATACATGTTACCTCCCCATCTTCTCAGCATATATATGTTCGCAGGTCTGTGATGCATTTTGGCTGTGTGTGAGAGTCCTGAGTTCTCACCCACATCCAGGAGCCCTCAAGGGACATACATGAGTGAAAGGGCCCAGATGAACAGGGACAGCTCTAAGCTGTGACCCCAGCTTCCCTCTTGCTTAGCTCTATGACCCTGGTTCCTTTTACCTTGCTCTGCCTTTGTTTCCAAAACTGTGAAAAGTCAAGGTTGGGGTCTAGCATTCCTTGGGCCTCTAACACTATGATTCTCTAGTAACACAATGAAACACAACTCCATCTCTTTAGTCACCAGCAGGATTGCAAACTCCAGGACTGTTAGTCATCATAGGTACCCACATGCACACCTACATATACTGCACTCAGCAGGGAGACCTGGCCTGGAAGGCGAATAAATGGTGCGTTCAAACCCAGCAACTTCATAGTCACATTGAAACAATAAGCTGGTCAATGCAAGCCTAAAACCACTGGGGAAACCAGTTCATTTCTTGGGGGTAGGGGTGGGGATGGGGGCAGTAGGACTGGGAGGAATGGGTACGAAAAGCCCAGAATGTGTAGGAGAGAAAACTGATAAGTTCTAAACTTAATGGGGAAATTACAGCGGCATCATGAGGCATGCCTAGCATAGAAGCTCCTATATTCTTACATGTGGGCTGTAGGCAACAGTGAAGCTTGTCCCTAACTTGTGAAGGAGGTGAATAATTCAGGGCAGGATTTACCAGGGTGGAGAGGTGGACCTTAAGTGCTGGGCGAAGTGAGGGTATTAAGCAAAACAAAAACAAAACAGAACAAAACAAAACAAAACAAAAAACCTTAAAAATTTTCAGGAGGTAAATGAGAAAGGACCATTGGAGATTCACACAGACACAGGCAGGATGATCTTCCAAAGAAACAGAGCCAGCCAGCAGTTTCAGGTTAAGTGCTAAAACCTCCCACAAAGGTTGAAGAAAGAGTGCCAACTCTATTAACTACAAACCAAGAATCAGCTCTATATGTGTGTGGGGAGTGGTCTTGCTGAGTGTGTAGCCACCCTTGCAAATAAAGGGACTGTTTGGAAAGCATAAAGAGATAGAAAAAATAGGTAAAGAAAATATCTAAGAAAAAGAAAGAAATTTCCAGTTTCCATGATACAGTCAGTACATTTCAATTTTTATTAATTAACCTGATCACTATTTTTCAAGTATGGTCTAGGCCGAGTGAGTAGACCATATGAGGTCAGTTGGGAGAGTAAAAGAGAAAAGATACAAAGGAAGAAAAAGTAATGGTTCTTGTCATTGAGGTGCTTGCAGTCAAGTTTGGAAGATGGTCAACCTCAGTCCTACCTCCTGGATGTTCAGGATGTTAAAACCTTGCGTGGTAAGGGAAGGGCATGGTCCACATTGGTCAGAGATGTGGGGAAGGCTTCGTGCAAGGATGTGGGGAAGGGTCTGCAAGGAATGATCAGCAAGGGAACGATGTGAACTGGTGTTGTTTATTGCTTTTTAAGAATTTCGGGAAAAGCCACAATACTTTCGTTTTAAAGAATACAAGAGCTGAATGTTCTCTTCTAGAAAAAGAAGAAGAGGACGGATGCATGCATTTCCCCCCAAGGATCGTGGTTTCTGTTCCTCAGCATTCTCTGCCTCCTTCACAGTTCTTCACCATTAAATGCCGTGCTGTTGGTTTCTCTCATTGGACTTGCTCCATGTTGGCCTACTGGCTTAGTGGAGTGATGGAGACTTCCTCCCGCCATCCACATTCTCTTTCTCTCATGTTCACAGAGAGCACATGGTCCCACAAGTGTCAGGATGTGCGTTGTACTTTCTCTGATGTTAATTTATCATTCTTCCTTATTTCTTTACCTTTCAGTCGTACGCCTGGACGTTCATTACTGGGTGTGCAAAGTGCCTCCCAGTGACAAACAGATAAGCTGTCATCTGAGGAAATCCAATAGTGGTCAGCTATATTGGTTTGCATATAACTAACGTCAGTGTGTTTGAGAATATCAAAGGACATAGCTGGAGTCTAAGCAGAGACACCCAATGTCAGGTTTCTTCCCAGGAGTTCATGGATATTTGAATGTCCACAGTCATTGAGTTTTGTCTTGAATTTTAATATAGCAATGATAGAAGAGTCTTGGGAACTCTGAAGGGGATGTCCAGTTCCTTTGTAACTTCTCCTAGGGGTGGGGTGGGTGTGAGGGAATACCAAGGAGTTTGAATATCAGATTTCAGAGTTCAGATTTTATCCTGCAAGCAACAGGGACCAGTAGGGGTTCTTGAGTAGAAATTGTTAAATGATGTGTTGAGATTATTGTTTAGAGAAATCTTTTGAAATCTTTTTAGGATAGTTTGGAAGAAGAAAAAAATGAAAGTTATAGGAATAGTCAGTAATATCAGTATGTGTTGATATTGGGTAACTATGGTAGCAGTAAGAAAGGAAATGAGGAAAAATAAGAGAGTTATTTTAAATGAAATGGAAATTCTTAATTAACCTAAGGACTCAATTGGAAAAACCTTTTTCCCAGCTTCATGACAACAGAGATGATGTACATTCCTTCTTCATGTATTGGTTCCGACTTTTAGTTGACAGGACTCTCTAGCACCTCCATTAGGCAGACACTGTTTGGCCTTCTGTTAAGTAGCAGACTGGACTGATCAAACAAAAAACTTGAAGGGGCTTTAGATAGATGAAGAACCCTTCCAACCCTGGTTCTGTGAGTTGGAGGTGCCCCCAGGTGTATGGTGGGAGGGGAGCAGAGCTTGTCACTGCCCTGGAGTAAGGAAAGTGCAAAGAAGTGAGTGGGAGAAGCTGCCAACACCTGAAGCTGGGGTGGGGTGGGGAGGGTGATGCCCTGGCTGTGCCCATGCAAGGCTGGTACGAGTTCAATGAGAAGATTAAGCCAAAAATCTCCAAGGCTTTGTTGCATTTGGCTAGCTTAAGGCTAAGCAGCAAACAGCTCTATGCCTTTTTTGCTTAGAGGAAACCAGGAGCGTGGTGTCTAAATATTTCTTTTGCTATTAACAGAGCACAAGACCCATCTAGGTTGGTCTGATATAGAGACCCAGGTTGGAGTGACATTGTCACTCTTTTTCAGGAATTCTGGCCTGACTGTACTATTGGATTATTGAGTCATGCCTTCCTAACCTCAAAAAAAAAAGGAGGAAGGGAGAGGAGGAAGATGAGGGGAAAATTTCATTTCCATTTTATATGAAGAAGGTACCAGGTTTTTTGTGTGTAGTCTCAACTATTTGTGTGAATCCTTGCCCCTTTACTTGCCTTAAATTGCTTTAAACTCTGCTAAAGAGAGAGAACAGAGCAGGAGGGCAAACTCCCTCTCCCCCCTTCTCCAGGGTTTGTGGAGGGTTACTGAGTGCCTGGCAAGAGGGCAGGTGTTGTGGGAAATGCAGGGAAATGTTTGACCTTTCCCTGTGCTCCATGAATTCCCAAGCTGTTTCTTAATGCATGAACATTACATTTGAAGAAGAATGTCTGTTTTCTGGAAATATAATACAGCAAGTGGGTTGGAATCGAGTTTACAGGTTTGGATTCAATTAACATTTACAGGGTGTCTATCTACTCTAGTCCAGGCATTACTGCAGATGTTTCTCATCCTGCGAGAAGAAATGCTACTCTATCTTTCCACAGGAAGAGCTGGAATCCAGGGAGAAGAATGGCTTGCTCTTGGGCAAGCGAGGAGGGGGGAGCTAGGTCTCCTGAGATTTGCTATTTCAGAAGTAGCTGGGGTCCTTCAGGTGTGTGAGCACAGCAGTGGAGGAGGGAGTAGCTGTGCCCACGGCACTGCCTCTCGGGGTGGGGGAGGGGCAGGAGGAATAAGAAATAGGTGGGCTGATCTAACATGTTTAAACCAGAGCAGGCAAGTTGAAATTAGCCTCTACTCCTGAGAACACCGGCTTTTCTCTCTTTTTTTTTTTCAGGTATAAGTTATGATGTCACTTTATCTCAGGGAGGACAAATTCATAGTCCTAGGGCAGCCCACAAGTCTTCAGTTTCACACAAGGCTCCTGAAACAAGTATGAAGAGGATGTGATCTGTGTGTCATTGACTCTGCCATTAGCGATAACCCTTTGGCAGACCTGAAAGGACGTTATGCTGCGGGGGACACACGAGGGCGCTCGAATCAACCAACAACAAGAGGTTTCTTTTACATTAAAAAAGAAAAGTTGTGAATCCTGGCTCTGTTAGATTGACCATTGTTTCAGGATGCTTTTTAGGGAGATAACTTGTGTTTGTCGTCTAGGTCACTCACCGGTAACTTAGCTGGTGAGCTCACAGACCAGCCTGTCAGCACGTTTGGAAGTTTTGCAGCATATGCTGTTCTATATCCCACGCTGTTACTGCTTAAGGGGAAACAAGCTGCAGACAGTTTCTTAAGTATTCTGCCCCAGTGCTGAGAGGAAAGTAGCATCTGTACCTAACTTCAGGACAGATAAGATCGTACATCAGATAACACGCAGGGAGATCCTTGGTTTAACAAAGGGATTCTATATCCCAGTGATAGTGAGCACTACTCCTCTTTAGTGAAGAAAATGAAATGTCTGTGACCCATTTTTCCACTTAGCATTCTTTCTCCCGGTGGTCTGCTGACAGAGGTTGAGACCAAATCAGAACTGTTGTCTATTTCTTACACTTTTGGGTGCCTATTCTATTGCTTGGAAGTCTTCCAAGGGAGCGTGGGAGTTGGGGGGTAGGCGGCATACTGGAGCATGACTGCTCTCTGGCTTCTTGGTTCTGCCTTAAACACCTTTGTGAAGAAGTCCTCTGCACTCTGTTAGATGCAAGAATTGGAGTGGGGCAGGCCTGTCACCCTGTAGACACATGAGAAAGCCTTTCACCCAGCGCTTAATGCAACCCTCTCCAGTTAGAGGTCAGGGCTCAGCACTCTCAGCCAACCGACCCATCATCCATGGGTGCATGCGGGGCAAGGCATGGCAGCATGCCCCTGAACCTGAGGCAGCAAATACACAGGGCTGAACTGTGACTTGTAGTGAATAAGACTGGTGGATGATGCCAATGAGTTTGTGAAATAGAAATAAAAACAAAATCCACCCCAACAATCGTGCTGAGGCATCAATCTGACATATTTAACCTAAAGCCAACTTGTCATGTGCAAAATGCTGTCCAAGTATGAAGAAGTATCTTGCAGCCATTCCTGAGTGCTACACGAATCTATTACTAGTTTATTGGCTGAGAATGAGGGATGTGGAGAGGGAGCAGCTTTTATACAGAGTTGACTGGCAAGTCAGCAAAGGGGCCATACTAGGAGATTATAGATTTCTTTACTTGATGTTTGGAAATATTGCCAAGAAATTTATTATGGCAATCCAAATGCATTTTATAATCAAGTTGCATTTAATATGCTTTAGGCTAAAGTGCAATTAAGATAAACCAGTTCCCAGTTCTGGATGAGTATCATGGGAGTATCAACATATTCCAATGACTCTATCAGAGTAATAAAATGCAGAATGCAAAGTCAGAATGTAAACTGTAAGGGTTTTATAATGGTAGCTGAAATGGTCACCAAATGCCATTTTGTTTGCTTTCATGGAACATGGTTTTTGTCAGCTGTTTGGGAAATGAGCTCTCTCAGCCCTTTTAAAAATTAATTGTAAGAAAGTTTAGTGGAATAAATGGAAATCCAAGTGCAAAGGAAACACTCTCTGGCTGTCAGGCATGCATTTTCTTGCACATGTCATTTTGCATTCTCTAGTGACAATAATAGGAAGGTGGAGGAAGAGGGAGAGAAAAAGCCAGAGCTTCAGAGGAAGTGAGGAAATCCTTAAGGACAAAAGTGTCATCAGGGGAGTAGTTGTTCTATGACAGGGACATTTAGCTCAAAAGATGTAGAGCTGGGGAACATTATTGTTTTCAGAGACAAATTTTAATAATATCTCATTGGTTCTTTTCATATTTGTATTTATAATTTTTTTGCATTGTTGTAATTCATTGTAACTGTTTCTCTTGTTAGATTAACAAAGGAAGGGCAGTTTCCTGTGTATGTGTGTGTGTGTGTGACATGTTGTGTGCCTGTTGGGGGGGCACTTATTCTTCATTTGATGTTTAGATCACACACAGCAGACTTGGGAAATGCAGAAAACAATGAGAAATGAGCCACACTGTTCAACTCAAACATTATAAGTGAGAAAAGAGTATTTCTCATTATGATGTTAAGAAGACCTTGAAAAACAGATTGATTTGAAGGAATGGTCAATGTTTTGGTATTTTTTAGTAATAACTTCTCTCTTTCTATTTTCTCTAAGAAGTAGAGAAATGGACTGATTGTTTAGACTTATTCTGAGTCTTGATGTCTTTCCAGACCCTAGAGAAAGGCACAGAGATACAGAATCACTTTGCTTATGACTCAGTTGTCTTCACGCACAAGCTCCTCCTCTCAGCCTGGCTACCTCCAAGCTGGAGTGAGGGACCTGAACAGGATGTGAGGAGCTGCCTTCTATCCCCCAGTCTCTGTCCACACAGCTCTGAGGATTTGTACCTCTCCTAGCCTGTTTTCTTCCAAACAAATGAAATCTTTTTAGAAGATCTTTAGTCCTTCTCATACCCCTCCCCCCACACTCCTTGAAATGTTGCCTTTTGCCATGAATTGGAAAGAACCACTGAAGCCCACAGATTCTTTTAGAAGCCATGAATGCAAAGTCATCCACTGTAAAATAGGGGCCTAGAATGGCTTTTCACAGGGTGGCAGCAGATTTGCTGAGAAGGAGCTGCTTTTGCTGCAGGGTTCTGTGGCTATTACCAAATAGGATTTGGCGCATGGTTAAGGATCTAAACCCACGGACTCCTTGGGCACTGTGGGCTTGTGTAAGGTCTGGGGGACCCCAACAACCTTACTGTTAAGTGACTGAATCTGACTGCTGCATTCATGGTTCTTAGTTGAAATGTCTTCAGCCCCAGGTTGTGTGTGCGTTTGTGTGCACATCACACAGTGTGTGCATGTGGTTTAAAGGTAGGGCCCTTATCAAGGTCACCAGCAGCCTTAGAAACTGCTAGGCTCTCATTCTAACAGAGGCCCCAAATCACAGTGTAACAAACATGTCACAGTGTACCCACAGTCCACAAAAAATATATTTTTATGTAATGATATATGATGTGTTGAACAGCAGTTGACTATTGGCATAATGTTAGATTTTGTAGGTATTTACTTAAATATCTGTTTCAAATTTCTTATTGCATTTTTTTCTTTTGGAACCAGCAAATTTTCTCCCCAGTTCTCAATCATCTTTAGGAGGTTGCAGAAGTCAGAGTTGCTGGGCACCCTCCAATGCTGACAAGCCTGGGAAGACCAACATGGCAGGCTCTGTAAACCAAGGTGGAAAGTAACCACATAGGATGGTCTGAACACAAAATTCCTAAGTGAAAGTAGGTTGTGGTGGCTAGTAGCATTCTAGACCTATAGCTGCCTCAGCAAAGGTCGGTCTTGACCTCATATGAGCTTGTCTATTGTCTTTTTGCATCAAAGAGAACATACCTTTGAAATGTCAGAGAAATGTCCTTTTCCAGACCTCTTGATACTGCCGGGCACTGGAGCCGAGGCCACAGATCTCCTCGTTGTTGTTCATCGCCCACATTCATGCTGTAAATGTTAGTTGTTCACTATCCTAAACTGGCCAGTGTAAAAGACCTGTGTGTTCCTCTACATTGTCTAGTTACCCAATCCCAGAGATTTCCCCACTTTGCTTCCTCCCATGTCCTTAATCTTCCACTAATGGATTTCATTGTCAATACTCTTTATTTCTCTTCCTTTTATTCTAATGTATAAAATCAGCTGCAAAACTTCCATTTCCTCAATCTGCTGAGATTTTGCTCCCCAGAAATTGTCAGTTTGACTCAAATAAACGTTGATATATTCTCTACGTGTTTGGATGCTCCTTACATTGACAGTCCTATAGTGCTGAACGAACAATTTGCTTCTGAGCTTTTGGTTTAAGAAGGAGCTATCAGACAGGACCCTGAGATCCATTCATTTAAACCAGCAGTTCCAAGAGGCAACTGTCCTATAAAATGCACCAAGAAAAAAGGACCCCGTGCTCCAATGCATTTTCGCAGGGCTGGTTTTCCATGAGGATCATCAGCATATTAAAGTCACTCAGAAATCCTACAATAGGAAAGCTTTTAAATTGTATAATTTAATGTTTCTCAAGTATATTATTCAGACAGTGTTTTAAAAAATGAGTACTACTTTTTAATGTCCTATAGGACTAGTGTTCCTTGGAACAAACTTTGGAAAATGCTGCTTCTAAACCCATTAACTGTCACTGGCCTTCTCTATATTTCACTGGGTGCTGCTGTGAACCAGCTTTATTACCCCCACAACCTCATGCTCCCTTCTTTACAGCTGGACTCGTAGCTATACCCACCATTATGTGAGTATCTACATGACTTTCTGGGTTGGATATATCTCATTTAATTTTCATAACAGGATGTAACACAGCTATTATTATTCATGCTGTACCTACAAAGAGAGTGACATTCAAGGAAGCCCCATCATTAAGAAGTTGTGTCTTGATTCAATATTGAGTCTGTCTGACTCTTGAGAACACGATTCTAACAAGGGGTGCTCTGTAGAAGAAAACTAAAACACTTTATTCAGATATAAGTATATTTAGGAAAACAGTATAAAGTGTGTGTCTCTCTTCAGGTTCCTGAAGACTCTGCTTTCAGCTGATCAAAACTTTTCCAAACTGATCATTGGAGCAGAGTTGGGGGTTGAGGGAGGAGGAGCCCAGGCTCTCCTGAATGACATTTCTCTTCCAGCTTGGTTGTCCCTATTGTTACCAGTGATTTGGGGTTGTTAGGCCAGGCTTCACCCAGATATTTAGGAGGGCTGGGATTTGGGAATTTCTCTGCTTCTTGTAATCACTGCTGGCTCCTTCAGTTTGCTCTGGCTACCTGAAATACTACAACTAAACAGCACCGCCTAGGCTGCCCTTGTCTGTGTCCCTTTCGTTGTCTCATTGAAATTGCTCCTGCTGAGCCTTGTTTCTCACTAGGGCATGGCTCAGCCTCTGACTGAAGGTTAATTTCTTGCCTTGAAAAAAGGGAGGAGGAGCACAATGGCTGCTTTGATGAGTCTGGGAGGGTGCAATGGCTTTCTTGGCTTTCTCTCTACTTAAAGAAAAGATCTTTAGAGTTACAACTATTACTGCTGCTCACTGGAGGACTCTTCAAAACTTCTGGGGAAATTCTAAGCTTATGCCTTTCCCCATCAGTATGTAATGTAGTGGATGTACACTTGGTAAACATTACAAGACCTAACTCTGTAAAGCACCACTTAAATTGAAGGGCATCTATGTGCTCCTGAATAGTTGTTTCTCCATTAGTGAGGTGTTTGGTCTGGATTATAAGGCTATGCATAGTTATGGCCTTCCCATGTATCTTTTTTGGGAGAGTTAGGGAGGGAACAGAAATTTGCACATATATACTCTTTAGGACTTTCAAGTGTATGAAATGGCAAATTTAAAAGCCAAGTTATTAAAATTGAAACAATTATTTGTGTTGTTTTATTTTTTCCCTTTACACTGTGTCTAAGTCAAGAACATCATTTGGGATAGGGAGAAATGACATTAAATATTAAATAGACATTTGATGTGTTAGGAGGAAAAAGATCCAACCACACTCTCATGTATAACACTATGTTCCATCCTATGTTGACATCACTAGTTTGCTTGAGTGGCAGTTACAGGCTAGCATAAACAAGTAGTGACCAACATGCCAAGTGTTGCAATTCAAAAATTCAAGACATGATCAGAATGAACTTGGAAGGGTGGTCAGAGAAGTTTTCCTACATGAGGAGGCGTTTAAGCTGAAATCTGAACAATAGCCAAGAAGTCAGTCTGGCAATTGTGGGGCCAGTGGGGGCTGAGGGTGAGGTTGCACAACTCTAGGGATCACCAGTCATGGCCTATGTGCTCTGTGTTTGAGGCCCTCTAGTTACTCAACCCTGCTGTGAAGTGTATGAAGTGGGAGCGGTTTCTAGTAAGAAGGAGCCACATGCAAGACCATCCAGCAATGCAGTATGATAGGTCCAGGGAACTGAAAAGTGTCCAATGTGGTGAAACTTAGGGAAAAGAAGAGTGATATTAGATGAGACCACAGAGGTTGGATGGAGCTAGATCAAGCATGACTTTGTGGTCTATGTTAAGATTTTTCAACTCTTTCCTAAGGCAATGAGAGACCTTAAAGGGGTTTAAGAAAGCAAGTGTTGTAAGATTTACATTTTAAAAGTACATATTTCATACTACAATATAAAGAATAGACTGGTTGAGAACTAAGATAGACAGTGTACACTAATTGCAGATGAGTGATAATATGATGTTTGGACTACAGTAACGGTACAGTTGGCAAAAAAGGAATGGATCCAGGAGACATGCAAGATGTTGGGTCAATAGGGCCAGGTGATGAATGTTTGGGGGTAGGTGCATAATGAGGAGGGGGGGGAAGATTCAGAGATAATTTCTGGGTTTCTGTCTTAAACTGGGTGGACAGGGGTGACATTTACTGAGGAATACTAGTGGGAGAGAGGTTTTTTTGTGTGTGAATGCAAAATGATGACCTCTGTTTTGAATTGAATCAAGATACTAAGATGTCTAATGGGAGATTTTGAGTAGGTGGTTGGTTATATGGATCTAGCCATCAGAAGGGAAATCTGAGCTGGAGTTACAAATTTGGCCCTTGTCAGGTGTAGAAACCATGGAAGTGTTTGAGATTATTTAAAGATAAAGAGTGGAAATCACACATTAAATGGTTGGGTAGAGGAAGAGGTGGTTACAAAGGAGATTTAAAAGGTGAATCCAGAGAGATGAGAGGGTGCAGTCAACATAAGGCAGGGAAGAGAGGGTTTCAGGAAGAAGAGGGTTACCTGTTTCAGGAAATAGGTAAGTGCAGTTGAGAGATCAAGGGTATAATGTAGGCTATCTTCCGCTGGATGTAACAGAATCTGATTCAAACTTGCTTTAAACAACAGGATATGTACTTACTCTTCTAACTAGAATTTAAGAAACATCTAAGGCTTCAGGTTCACCTTATTCTAATGGCTCTGCTTTCATTATTCTGTATTCCCTTAGGTGTAACCCTCCTCTGTGGGTTGGTTTTATCCCTTAGCTATTTCCCTTAGGGAGACACAGTAGTTGTAGTCCTTCTGGTGTCATATTTGTACCTGCTGGTGTCCAGAGGGAGAGTTTGTCTCTTCTGCTGGCTCACTGATGAGAGTGAGAAAACACATTACAGGAGCCCTTGGAACACTCCTGGCTTCCTGGACTTGGAGGCACATGCTTATTCCTGAACCAAACTCTGACCAGGAAAATGCCTTGCATTTAATGACATCAGTGTGATTTCCTAAAACGATTACTGCTAAGGGGGTGAAGATAAATAGCCCAATAAGGCTCATTTCAGAAAATAGGGATGGAGGTAACATCTCTTGAGGCACAAAACTGTAGTTCTTTTGGGAATGATGAAGAAAAGAATAGATGTAGGTTGAGCAACCACAATGTCCACTATATTAACATAAGCAAGGGCTGAGAATTGTACATTGGAATTTTAAATATTTACACACACTCAAAAATAGTTCATTTTTATTGTATTTTTTTCTTTTATAAGTTATCTGTCCTATACTCTTTTCCACCTCCACACCCCCCAAACACAATTCACAGCAATCACCACAATGTTGTCTATGTTCATGAGTTATTTTTCTTTTTTGCTTGATCCTGATTCTTCCACCCATCCCCACCCTCCCTAGAGCTGTCAGCCTTCTCTCTAAGAGTCTGTCTCTATTTTACTTGTTAGTTCTGTTTGTTCATTAGATCCCACATATGAGTGAGATCATATAGTATTTGTCTTTCTCTGACTGTCTATTTCACTTGGCATAATGTTCTCCAGGTCCATTCATGCCATTGCCAAAGGTAAAATTTTCTTCTCTTTTACAGCTGAGTAGTATTCCATTGTGTAAATGTACCACAGCTGTTTTATCCATCCATCGTCTGATGGGTACTTGGGCTTCTTCCAAATCTTGGCTATTGTAAATAACACTGCAATGAACATAGAGTGCACATACTTATTGAGATATAATTGACCTACATTACATGGCATATAGCTAACCATGACCATAATCAGGATGAAGAACTCACCCATACCATGGAGGTTTTCTCATGACCCTTTGTAATTATCCCCCTTGCTTCTCTGCATCCTAGCCCTCCCTCCTTGTCCAGTCCTCAGGCAATCACTTTTTGTGTCTTCTGAGGAATTTATCCCTTTCATCTCAGTTGTCTCATTCATTGGTATGAAGTTGTCCACAGCTGTTCTGTCTTTCCTTTCACCTTTTGTAGTATCTGCAATGACGTCACCTCATTGCTGTTATTGACTACTCATGTGTTCTCTCTTCTGTTCTACACTAGAACAGTGTAGAAAATTCTTCACTGGATTTCTTTGTTCTTTTTTTTATAGGTCTTCTATTGGTTATTAAAAAATGGAAAGGAAGAAATAGATCAGGTTTAGATACCCAATTAAAGAAAGTACCTCTTCATTCATAACAGTTTTAATGATTCTTTTTAAAGCATTAAATTACTTTATATAAGATAATCATTTTCAATTGTGAAAAATTTGAAGAGTGCCAGATTAGAAAATAAAAATTAAAAGTCCTTCTTTGTTTCTCACATTGGCATCCCAGAGATTGTTTTCTATAGTTTGGTGAATGTTCTACACAATGATCTCATTGTTTTAAAATTTAAGTGGGATTACATTGCACATATTACTCCATAATTTGCTTTTTTTCCTCCAGAAACATTTTGTAAACACATTAATGTAATTATATAGAGATGGACATTATTTTAAAGCTGTTTCATATAATTAATGTCCATAATTTGTAATGAATTCCCTAATGAGAGGATATTTAGCTTGTTTCAATTTTTTCAATATTACAAACTAATCTATATCATTTTCAATGCCTTTTTGGGCACATCTAACCCTTTCTTTTATTATTATTATTATTATTTATTTTTTAGAATATATTTTATTGATTATGCTATTACACTTGTCCCTTTATTTCTCCCCTTTATCCCCCTCATCCCTGCACCACATCTTCCACTAGTATTACCACCCACCCCCTTAGTTTGGGTCCATGGGTCATACATATAAGTTCTTTGGCTTCTCCATTTCCCATACTATTCTTAACATCCCCCTTGTCTATTTTGTACCTACCATTTATGCTTCTTATTTTCTTTTTACCTTTTCCCCCATTCTCCCCTGTCACCCTTCCTACTGATAACCCTCCATGTGATCTCCACCTCTCTTATTCTTTTCCTGTTTGAGTTGTTTGCTTAGTTTGATTTCATTTTACAGTTTCAGTTGTTGATAATTGTGTTTGTTGTCATTTTACTGTTCATAGTTTTGATCTTCTTTTTCTTAGATAAATTCCTTTAATATTTCACATAATAAGAGCTTGGTGATGATGAACTCCTTTAATTTGACCTTATCTGGGAAGCAGTTCATCTGCCTTTCCATTCTAAATGATAGCTTTGCTGGATAAAGCAATCTTGGATGTGGGTCTTTACCTTTCATGTCTTTGAATACTTCTTTCAGCCCCTTCTTACTTCCAAGGTTTCTTTTGAGAAATTAGCTGATAGTCTTATGGGAACTCCTTGGTAAGTAACTGTCTCCTTTTCTCTTGCTAATTTTAAGAGTCCTTATCTTTAATCTTGGGTAATGTAATTATGATGTGCCTTAGTGTGTGCTTCTTTGGGTCCAACTTCTTTGGGCCTCTCTGAGCTTCCTGGACTTCCTGGAAGTCTATTTTCTTTGCCAGGTTGGGGAAGTTTTTCTTCATTATTTGTTCAAATAAGTTTTCAATTTCTTGCTCTTGTTCTCCTCCTGGCACCCTATGATTCAGAAGTTGGAGTGCTTAAAGTTGCCCCATATGTACCTAAGCCTCTCCTCATTGTTTTGGAATTCTTGTCTCTTCATTCTGTTCCGGTTCTATGTTTATTTCTTCTTTTTGTTCCAAAACATTGATTTGAGTACCAGTTCCTTCCCTTCACTGTTGGTTCCCTGTACATTTTCCTTTATTTCACTTTGCATAGCCTTCCCTTCTTCCTTTATTTTGCAACCACACTCAACTATTTCTGTGAGCATCTTGATTACCAGTGTTTTGAACTCTGCACCTGATAGGTTGGCTATCTCTTCATCCCTTAGTTCTATTTTTGGGGTTTTGATCTGTTCTTTCATTAGGGCCATATGTTTTTGCCTTGGTGTGCCAGTCTGGATGAATGTTTCTTCTTTAACTCCTCAGTTGTCAGACTCCCATACAGTTCGATTTTCTGGCAGTTCTGGTTATTTTTTTGTTTTTATGTTTGTTGTTGTCCTTTTGGTTGTGCGAGGAGGCAAAGTGTATCTACCTACCTCTCCATCTTGGCTGGAAGTCAAACTCTTTTTGCAGAATGTTTCTCAAGGTGAAATTTCTGGGCCAGAGGTAAGCACATAAAATTTTATGGAGGCTGACATAGCATCCTTTTTTACATGACCTCTTTGAACAGTCTGTGAGAGTATTTCATCCATGTACTGACCAATGCTGAAAACACCAGCAATTAGAAAATATTTGGCAAAATCAAATTGTCATTTCAATTTATTTTCTAGAGCACCATTATGTCTTTCAGAATGAATCTTTCCCTCTATTTAAAATTTTTTTTTCTCTTTACCCCAGGACGTATTTTCATTATTTTTAGTGAGAGAGGAAGAGGGGCGTGGAGAGAGAGAGAGAGAGCGCACGAGAGAGAGAGAGAGAGGAGGGAGAGAGAGAGAGAGAGACATAGATGTGAGAGAGAAATATCTATTGGTTTCCTCCTGCATGTGCCCTGAGCAGGGATCAAACCTGAAATGTAGGTATGTGCCCTAACCAGGAATCAAACCTGAAACCTTTCAGTGAATGAGACAACATACCAATCAACCAAGCCACACTGGCCAGGGCTTCTGTTTTTTTTTTTTTTTTAAATATATTTTATTGATTATGCTATTACAGTTGTCCCATTTTGCCCCCTTCACTCCCCTCCACCCTGCACACCATCTCCCACCCATATTTCCCCCCTTTAGTTCATGTCCATGTGTCATACATTTAAGTTCTTTGGCTTCTATATTTCCCATACTATTCTTGCCCTCCCCCTGTCTATTTTCTACCTACCATCTGTGCTACTTATTCTCTGTACCTTTTTCCCCTCTCTCCTCCTCCCACTCCCCTGTTGATAACCCTCCAGGTGATCTCTATTTCTGTGGTTCTGTCCTGTTCTAGTTGTTTGCTTAGTTTCTTTTGGTTTTGTCTTAGGTGTGGTTGTTAATAATTGTGAGTTTGCTGTCACTTTACTGTTCATAGTTTTAATCTTCTTTTTCTTAGATAAATCTGTTTAACATTTCATATAATTAGGGCTTGGTGATGATGAACTCCTTTAACTTGACCTTATCTGAGAAGCACTTTATCTGCCCTTCCATCCTAAATGAAAGCTTTGCTGGATAGAGTAATCTTGGATATAGATCCTTGCCTTTCATGACTTGGAATATTTCTGTCCAGCCCCTTCTTACCTGCAAGGTCTCTTTTGAGCAATCAGCTGATAGCTGATAGTCTGATGGGAACTCCTTTGTAGGTAACTGTTTCCTTTTCTCTTGCTGTTTCTAATCTTGGGTGATATAATTATGATGTGCCTCAATGTGTTCCTTCTTGGGTCCACCTTCTTTGGGACTCTCTGAACTTCCTGGACTTCCTGGAACTCTATTTCCTTTGCCAGATTGGGGAACTTCTCTTTTATTATTTGTTCAAATAAATTTTCCTCTTGTTGGTCTTCCTCTTCCCCTTCTGGTACCCCTATAGTTTGGATGTTGGAACATTTAAAGATGTCCTGGAGGTTCCTAAGCCTCTCCTCATTTTTTTGAATTCTTGTTTCCTCATTCTTTACTGTTTGATTGTTTCTTTTCTTCCTTCTTGTCCACTCCATTGATTTGAGTCCCAGTTTCCTTCCCATCATTATTAGTTTCCTATACATTTTCCTTTATTTCACTTAGTGTAGCCTTCATTTTTTCATCTAATTTGTGACCAAATTCAACCAATTCTGTGAGCATCCTGATCACCAGTGGTTTGAACTGTGCATCTGATAGATTGGCTATCTCTTGGTTGCTTAGTTGTATTTGCTGTGGAGCTCTGATCTGTTCTTTCATTTGGGCCTTTTTTTTTTTTGTCTTGATGGGCCTGTTATGTTGTGAGAGGCAGAGCCTTAGGTGTTCACCTGGGTGGGGAAGCCCAGTTGCTGGGTTGTGAGCAGTATGTGCAGGAGGGGTCCGAGAGGGAACAATGGCGCTTGCTCTGCTCTCTGTCGGATTTCAGTCCCTTCTGCCGCTTCCCCTAAGCAAACTGGGCCCTTCTAGTGCTGGTTCCCATGTGGGTGGGTTTGTGTACATTCTAGGACCCTGTGGGTCTCTCCAACGAACTCTCATGGGAGGCTGGGAGTCTCTCCTAGAACCTCAACCCCCCACAGCTGTTTCAATTGGTGTTTTGAGGCTTTATTTTCCCTCACTGGAGCCCTGAGTTGCGTGGTCTGTCTCACTCCCCAGTTTTACCTGGTTTATCTGCACACAAATGTGGGACCACCTGGTCCACCAGCCACCTTGCTCGCTGCACCCCATTCCACAATCCGCCTCCTTGCTGGGTCCACCTGCTGCCACCCGGTGTCCGGGGTTCGCCAGCTACCGCTTTTTTTTGCCGCGAACCCACTCTGCCCAGCTGCCTGACTCTGCCCCCTCTACCGGTTTAGATGAATGTGTCATTTTAACTCCTTGGTTGTCAGACTTCCATACAGTTCAATTTTCTGTCAGTACTGGTTGTTTTTTTGTTTCTAAATTATTGCTGACCTTTTTTGGTTGTGAGTGGAGGCACATTGTGTCTACCTACACCTCCATCTTGGCTGGAAGTCTCCAGGGCGTCTTTATTATATTTTTATCTTTTGCTTTATTTGGATTTTCTACTTTGAGTGCAAATTAGCAATTTATTTTTCCTAGAAAAATTAGTCATCTATATTTTCATTATGTTGGTATAAATTTCTCCCTTGTATTACCTTCTGATTTGTAAATTTTCCCCTGTGCCTAAGATTAAGACCATCTGTTAGCTTTTATTTATTTTTAAAAGGTTATTTATTTATTTTAGAGAGAGGACAAGGTAAGGAGAAAGAGAGGGAGAAAAACATCAAGATGTGGTTGCCTCTCATGTGCCCCCTACTGAGGACCTGGCCTGCAACCCAGGAATGTTCCCTGATTGGGAATAGAACTGGTGACCCTTTGCTTTGCAGGCCTACACTCAATCCAGTGAGCCACACCAACCAGGGATTGCTGGCTTTTAATATTGCTTATTTTTATCTTCTTTCTGTTATTGGTTAATCAGACTTGGTAAAAATTTGCTCATTATTGTTTTCAAAGCACTATTTTTTGTTTTATTGATTCTTCTAGTTTTTTATTCTAGATTACTAATTTGTTATCTTTACCAATTTATTCTTTCTGCTTTGAAGATGCTTATTTTGCTGTTAGTTTTATAGTCTTTTTGATTAGATATTTAATTTATTTGAAAAATCTCTGGTTATATAATGCATTAAATATATTTCCCTGAAAGCTATTTTGGCCACGTTGCAAAAATTTAGTTATCTGGTACACAGATGTATCATTTTTTCCCATTAATTTGTAATTTTATTTTGAAGTCCCTTTAAAAAATGAATAATTATTTAGATCAATTCTAGTTTTCTAATGGTGGCACTAATATTTTTAAACATATTTTGACATGTTTTTTCTAGTGATGGCTAACATTAATATTCTTCTTCAATAATATTAATTAGCCTGGCTGGTGTAGCTCAGTGGATTGAGCACAGACTGTGAACCAAAAGGTCATCAGTTCGATTCCCAGTCAGGGGACATGACTTGGATTGCAGGCCAGGTCCCCAATAGGCAACCACACCTTGATGTTTCCCTCCCTCTCTTTCTCCTTCCCTTCCCCTTTCTGTAAAAATAAATAAATAAAAGCTTTAAAAAAGAATATTAATTAGCATGCTACATCTTTTGCTTTTTCCAATTTTATCATATCCCAAATTGTCACCTGGAATTTTAGATCCAGATTTATATTAATATTTTAAAGCTACAGGTCAATACTTATTAGCTTTAACTATAGGTTTTTATTAGATTTTCCAGTAACTGCTATTTATATATTCCATATCTTCCTCTTTTTAGGCACGTAATAATTTGCTTGTTTGTTTTGAACATAGTAAGTCATTAAGTTATTCTTTCAGAGAGATTCTCTGGTACATTACCTAAATTCTTATGTGCCCAGAACATCTTTATTTTTCCACATTTAGTATAGCTTGCTCAGATATAGAACTCTTATTCAAAGTCATTTTCCTATAGATCATGGCAATTGCTTTTTTACTACTTTTTAACATCTTGTGTTGCAGGTGGTAATTTTGATGCCTGTTTAATTTTTATTGCATTGATGGTCAGCTATTTTTAAAAAACAATTTTTGGAAGATTTTGGTTTTCCTATTTATTTTAGAGATCTGGAATTTTTTTTTAAATTTCAAGTTTTACATCTTTGTTTTGATTTATAAAAACATTAACATGACTGAAAATGTAAAAGGCACAGTGAGTTATTTGGTGAAAAACTTCTCTTTCTCTCCCATTCAATTTCCAGCTCTCCCTTTCTCCCTACAAACAACTGATGTAATCAATGTCTTGTGTATCCTTCTAGAGCTATCTCCCCTTTCTCCCTACCCCATGTGGCAGCATAGTATATATATTGTTCAATGCTTTTTTTCCTATTTAACACCCTGGAGAACAACAGATAGAATATTTGATAAATGTTTTTTGGATATAAAATTCTGGATAATTTTTTTCCCATTAAGCATTTCAAAGATGTCATCTCATTAAATTTGGCCTCCTTGCTTTTTAATGATAAGTTAGTAGTCATTCTTAACTGTGTTCCTTAACTAGGAATGATTTCAAGACACTGTCTTTGTTGCATAAGAATGGTTCTTTTTATATTCATCCTGCTTAGAGTTTGCTGAGCTTCTTGGATTTGCAAGTCAGTGTTTTCATCAAATTGGGAAATTTCAGCCTTTATTTCTTCAAATAATTTTTCTGCCCCATTTGGCTCTATTCTCTTCCTGAAATTCTTATTACACATGGTACACCATTTTCTGTTTTCCCATAGGTCCCTAAAGATGTGTTCCTTTTTCTCCAACCTTTTCCTCCCTCTATCCCATAGATTAAATAATTATTGATACTCTGTCTTTAGACTAACTAGGTTAAATATTCAAGATGACAAATTCACATGACTAGTTGTTGATGCTGGCTGCCAGATGGAGCTTGATTAAAGTTGTCAAATACACTTACATGTGGCCTCTCTGTGTAGCTTGAACTTGCATAGCATGCCAACTGTGTGAGTATTCTAAGACAGAAGCTGCGAACAGGGGTGTCCAACATTTTGGCATCCCTGGGCCACACTTGAAGAAGAGTTGCCTTGGGCTACACATTAAATCCAGAAACACTATGAAAACTGATGAGAAAAAGAAAGGTTTTAAGTAGATTACAGTTTTACATTGGGCCACATTCATGGCCATCGTGGGCTGCAGGTTGCTTGCAGGCCACAGGTTGGACACCCCTACTAGGGCTTCTTATAGTCTTGCCTAAGGAGTCCCATAATGTCACTTCTGCTGCATTCTATTTGTCAAAATGTTCTATGTTCAGACCATGAGAGAGTGGTACAGTCACTATGAAGGAAGATATTGGTGCAGCCATCTTTACAAAATAGTCCGTCACAACTTCTTTAGTCTTTGTCTGCTAATTATACCATCTGGGCCATCTTGGTTTTGGTTTCTACACATTACCTTTTTCCTTGGTGATATGTTACATTTTCTTCTTTCCTTGTGTGCTTAATAGTTTGTAATTGAATATTAGACATTTGGAATAACACATTGTAGTGACTCTGTATTCTATTATCTTTCTCTGAAGATTATTGAGGAATGTTTTATTATTATTATTGTGGCAGTGAAATTCCCGGCTGATTGTTTTGAATTTGTGTAATCTTGATTTTGTGCTTTAATTGGGTGGATATTTCCCAAGCCTCAAGAAATTTTGGTAGTCCCCTATAACAAGATGTATTTCAATGTCCAAAGTCTCTCTTCCAAAAAGATATTGCCAGGGTTTGGTTAAAGGCATTGTTGGTTCCAGGAAAGTCTGGAATATGTCTTACACTAGGGCATCATCCTTATTCTTAAGGAAAGCTGGTCTGGTAATGCAGCCTGATGGTGGGGTGTTGATGAGATTTCTTCACTCCAGCAGAGTCAGAACTCCTTGGCACTGCTCTTACCTCAGCAGAACCCAGCCTCTGGACTCTCAGTTCTACTCTAAACCTGAAGGACTTGCTATCTGGTGAGACCGGAATGGAATTGTCTTGTTCAGTTACAGCCTAGCCCTCATGGAAGTACCCAACACAGATTTTTGGAGCAGCCCCCCAACTCAGTGCATCTTTAATTCTCTCTTGTTACTTTCCCTGTAGAATCCATCAATTCAACCACTCTGAAGTCAGATTTCTGTTGTCTCAACTCAGCGGGATGCCAGATTCTTCTTACCTCCTGAATTTCCCTTTTCCCAGAAATTGCAGACTTGTCCTACTCGTTATCCAAGGCCTTAAAAGAATTGGTTTGTATATTCTGTCCCATGTTACAGTTGCAATGGTAAAGAGACTAATGTAGTACCAGTTACACCATCACGGCCTGAAGTAGAGTTTCTCTTAGTCTTGTTATTTACGACTCCTCAACTTGGTATTATATTTAGGAGAACTGGCTCCATTCGGAGGTTACTATAAAAAATTCTCCCATATTTTTTCTCGTACTATTTATGGTTTTAATTTTTAAAGATTTTAATCTCTGATCTAAGATTTATTTTTATGATGTATGCTATGAAATATAGAGCCAATTTCATTTTCCCTCAAGATGGTTGTCCTCAAACCATTTATTTATACACTCCTTAATTTTTAACCACTAACTTGAAATGACTCATAATTTATTGTATTTTAACACTCAAAGATATTTTTTGTCTTTCTAGTTTATTACACTAGACTATCTGTTCATATATGAACATTACTGTTTAATTTTAACTTTATAATGGATTTTAATATATGGTAAAGGTATTTCCTCCTCACTAACCTTCTTTTTCACAGTTGTAATAGTTCTTTTTGATTATTTTCCATATCAACTTGTATTGTTGGAAATTTCCATTGTTATTCATTGAGTTTACAAATTTAGCAAGAAGGGTTATCTTTGTGATGTCATTCTCTTCAAGAATGCATATGGCCGTTTTATTTAGTTAAGCATTCTTTTGCATTGTTCAGTGGCACATTTCTCATTGTATTCACATACAGGTACATCTTTGCTGTATTATTTTTCATATGGATCATTTTTTTCTACATTTTTTTCTAATTGGTAGTTATTTGTGTATAGGAAGACCTTTGGCTAAATAATACTCCGTTGTATGTATCTACCACATTTTCTTTCTTCATTCATCTGCCAGTGAATCTTTAGATGGTTTTTACATTTTGGGTATTGTGAATAGTGTTGCAGTGAGCATGGGACTGCTAATGTCTCTTTGAGATGCTGATTTCAATTCTTTTGGATAAATACCCAGAAGTAGGATTGCTGGATCAATTTTTAATGTTTTGAGGAACTTCACACTGTTTTCAAAGGCAACTGCACCATTTTGCATTCACACTAAGAGTGTACAAGTGTCCTGATTTCTCCATATCCTGCCAAAACTTGCATAAACTTTCAGTTAAACAAGTTGAATAAGTTCTAGCAATCTGATGAACAGAATTATACCTAAAGCTGACAATAGTGTATTATACAATTTAAATTTTATTGAGGGTAGATCTTATATTACATTTATTCCTCACCTGCCACCCCTGGATGTAGTGATCTTAATTTCTCTATCTATCTATCTATCTATCTATCTATCTATCTATCTATCTATCTATCTAATTTATTTATTTACCTATCTATCTACCTATGCATTTAATTTTAGAGATAGAGCAAGAAATATTGATGTGTTGTTCCACTCATTCATGCATTCATTGGTTGATTCTTGTATGCCCCCAACTGGGGATCAAACCCGCCTGCAACCTCCACAACCTTGGCACATGAGACAATGCTCTAACCAACTGAGCTACACAGCCAGGGCAAACATTGCATTTATTCTTACCACAATAGAATAAAATTTAAAAAAGAGAAAGCCTTTAGATAAAATACAGGTATGGTTCTCATTTTCAACCAATTTTTAACAACTTCCTGTGATGATATAGATGGTACCCTTTTAATCTAGCAATATCACACTTGCAAAATTAAAAAGAAATCCACAGACAATAACAAATGCTATTCATCATACTGTAATCACTCCACCTTGCAAAATGAATAAATAATACAAAATCCTTTTTAGCTCATGTGGCACTTGGAGTTTGTGGGTGATTTTTATTTTGTATTTCTCATATGATGAGATTGCTGTCATTTGGTTTTCTTGCCAGGACTTCCAACTTTTCTTTCTGGACAGCAGTGATGTGGTCACCAGATACATGCAGTACAGCTGGTGTATTCCTTTTATCTGTAATCTCACATGGATCCCTGGGAAACAGCCTATGTACCTTCACACTCTTTCCCACTCTTTCAGTGGGATTTGGACCCATTGGCTTTCTAGGTACTCTGAGTTTACCTGTAGCTACCTGGTCAGCTCAGGAGCAGACATTGTAACTGAGGTACCTACACACTCACCTCCCAGGTCTGGGCCCCAGGGCTTCCTCACCTTCATATTTATCCAAGAAATGTAAGAACCTGGTTGTCAGCATTATGGAAATATTGAGGAAAGAGGGCTAGAGTGTCATACCCCATTCCTTTGTGGGAATTTGCTTTCTAGAACCCTCTGTACCCCCACAGAACATGGTGCATAAAAAAGATAATGGTAGACCATTGTATAAGAACTGAAGGTGTAGAAATATTGTTTGAGGGGGCAAGTTTCTTCTCTTTGATGTTAATGATGTCAGTGACATAATTTTCTCTAACTATTGCTACTGTTACTGTTACATTTTTATGACTTCAGACCTGAGGGTTTAGTGGATGCTAGAAGGTTTAGGGCCTGGAATAACTCATGTCCCTGAAGGAATAGGGTCATCCTGATGCAGTTGGGTACAGTGCTTTGCTCCATGTGCCTGTGGGCCATGTTTATCTGTAGCCATTGCCAGGCAGCCCACCCCACACCTTGGCCTTTCACCACTTGGGATTTTGTTCCCTTTCTCCTGTGCTTTACAGAGGACTTGTGCATTATGCAACTTTGAGAAATGGTGGGGTAAAGCATTATCTCCAGACTAGTAAAAATGCTGGTGTGATCCATGGCAGGATCAAAGGTGAATGTAAGTTCTTCCAACATTCAACAATGAATCTGTAGATGGTATCATTGCCTAGTTTTCTGCACCATAACATAATAGTGGAGCTTCACATGGGGCCAGCTGAATGTTCATGAAGAGGCTTACTTAGAATCCAAACCATGAAGCATTTGTCCTAGTCTGTTTGGGCTGCTCTAACAAAATTCCACAGATAGGATGGCTTATTAAAAACATAAACTTATTTCTTACAGCTTTGGAGTTTGGAAGTTCAAGACCAAGGTGTCAGCATGGTTATGCTCTTGTAAGGTCCCTCTTTCTTGTTCAGAGCCAGCCCCTTCTCATTGTGTCCTCACCTGATGGAAGGGGCCATAGGTCTCTCTGGTACCTCTTTAATGAAGCACTAATTCCATTCATGAGAAATTATGCATCTCCTAAAAGCCCCACCTACTAATACCATCACTTTCAACATTAGGATTTCAATATTTGAATTTTGAGGGGACACAAGCATTCAGACCACAGCAGTTCTTAAGAAGAGAAATAAAAGAATAGCAAAATGCAGGGAACATTCTTCTGTTAATCCACATTTCCCTTTTGTATAGGTCTAATTTGACAAAGATTTAATTAATATAAAAACTTATCATGACTGTACGTGGATCTTTGTTGGTGAAGCCATTTTTTATCCCTCCATACCCACTTTCACCCTCACCTGGTGCTCAGGTGAGCTTGGTGGGCCTCAATTTCATTCTCCTTTTTACTCTTCACAGTATTGCGTTGGCAACATTAATCTGGTTATATCATCATTTTACATGTTTTTAAAGTGTTTTTTATTTATTATGCTATTATAATTTTCTCCCCATTCCCCCTCCACCCTGTCCCCAAACCCTCCAGCATCCCACACCTCCTGAGTTCATGCCTATGGGTTGTACATATAAGTTCTTTGAGTCCTCTGTTTCCTATTCCATTTTTTATCTTCCCCCATCTATTTTATGCCTAATAATTATGCTTCTTCTTCTCTGTACCTTTTCCCCCCTATTCCTCCCTCCCCCTCCCCATTGAACTCCCTCTGTGTGATGTCCATTTCTCTGATTCTGTTCCTGTTCTCGCTGTTTGCTTAGTTTTTGTTTTCATTGTTTTTCTTTTCTTTTAGGTTCATTTGTTAATAGTTATGAGTTTGTGGTCATTTTATTGTTCATATTTCTATCTTCTTTTTCTTAGATAAGTCCCTTTAACATTTCATATAATAATGGCTTGGTGATGATGAACTCCTTTAACTTGACCTTATCTGGGAAGCACTTTATCTGCTCTTCCATTCTAAATGAAAGCTTTGCTGGAGAGAGTAATCTTGGATGTGGGTCCTTGCCTTTCATGATTTGGAATACTTTTTCCCAGCCCCTTCTTGCCTGTAAGATTTCTTTGGAGAAACCAACTGATAGCCTTATGGGAACTCCTTTTTAGGTAACTGTCTTCTTATCTCTTACTGCTCTTAGGATTTTCTCTTTGTCTTTAACTTGGGTAACTTAATGATGATGTGCCTTGGTGTGTTCCTCTTTGGGTCTAACTTCTTTGGGGCTCTCTGGGCTTCCTGGACTTCCTGGAAGTCTATTTCCTTTGCCAGATTGGGGAAGTTTTCCTTCATTATTTGTTCAAATAAGTTTTCAGTTTCTTACTGCTGTTCTCCTTCTGGCACCCCTATAATTCAGATATTGGAACATTCAGATTGTCCCAGAGAGTCCTCAGCCTCTCTTCATTTTTTTGGATTCTTGTTTCTTTGTTCTGATCCAGTTGGATGTTTATTTCTTCCTTTTGTTCCAAATTGTTGTTTTGAATCCTGGTTTCCTTCTTGTCACTGTTGGTTCCCTGAAAATTTTGCTTTATTTCATTTTGGGTATCTTTCATTTGTTCTTTCATTTTTTGACCAAGCTCAATCAGTTCTATGAGCATTTTGATTACCAGGGCTTTAAATTCTCCATCAGATAGGTTGGTAATCTCCTCATTGCTTAGTTTTGAGGTTATGCTCTGTTCTTTCATTTGGGCCATATTTCTTTGTCTTGGCACACCTGATAAGTTGTAAGGGGGAGGGACCTTAGGTATTCACCCAGGCAGGGTGATCCTCTATGCTGCGCTGCCTGTGGGGGAGGAAAAAATGCGGCTTGCCTGCTCATCTCTAGTGCACTTTCCAACAGACTCTTGAATCAGACTGGAAGTATCTCCCACTGTGGCAACCCCAGCTGAAGCCCACAGTCAGCTCTGAGTTTCAGTTTTCCCCTTAAGTCAGTCCCTCCTGTGCAGCTCTGCCAAGCTTGGCAGTCAGCCCCACCCCACTGCCTCCCCACAGTTTTTCTGAGTCCCCTGTTGTTGGAGGGGTCTGCCTTACTGGTCTGGTTATTCTGGTTGATTTTTTAAAAATTCCTTGGTTGTTGGAGTTCCATGAAGTTTGATTTTCTGGTGCTTCTGGTTGTTTATTGATTTTAGATTGGTTGTTATCCTCCTTTAGGTTGTGCGAGGAAGTGAAGGATTTCTACTTATGCCTCCATCTTAGCCAGAACTCCCCATCATTTTATATTTTAGGAAATTCAGTTCTATTTATTTTTTCATGACTTACCAAAGATCTCTTATCTTGCAGCCTACAATAGTCATTGCCTACCTTAAAAATACTAAATCCCCATCCTCTAAGTAAGGCAGTGAAGGACACAGTCCCCTGTGAGGATTCTTTATGAGACCAGCCTCAGGAGATCAAAGCCCAACTTCACAAAAGTTGTGGGTGAGTTTTCTAACATGCTTTTGTAACTAAATTTAAGTAGAGCCACAGCAACAGTGAACGCTTTTGACAGTGACAATCATGGGTTTACACAGACTAATATGAAGTTAAAAGAGATTTATTTATTAGTGGAAAATGTGAGAAACTGTTAGGTAGCTATGTGAGTTGATGACAGGCATATGTGCCAGAAATAAAGATTTGTATTTGTATACCTAATATCTCAGAGTGAATGTTGTCTTGAGAATTTTGGCAGGAAAACATACTATGAAAGGAAAACAGTTATTCTATAGACCTCAACTAAAATAAGAATAAAATCATGACTTATTGGCTACCTCATGGCTATTTCTTTTTTCTTCAAGTACCAACAGTTGGTTTAACTTTATTTAGTGTCTGATTCTCTTTCTTTTCTAACAGTGGTAATTGCCAAGCTATTTACCTATGTATTTATTGATCTATTCCTCTGTCACCAGTGAAGGGGTTCTTACTAATGCCCCCACCCCAGGATAGAAATCAAGAAAGGAGGAGAAACAGATTCAGAAGATAAGAGATTTACTAAAAAACAGAGTGAGAGGAAAAGGGAGAGAAGAGGGAGCTTGATGCATCAAGGGAGCTCATGCTGACGGTCTGGCTCCCTGGGCTGCTGCCACGGTCTGGCTTGTAGAGTGCTGGGCTTCTCCATGCAGAGTGGATCTCTTTGTTTCTCAGGTTCCCATGTGGGCTGACACTGACTCCTGCTGATCAGTTCAAGGTTTGAGGATACCTGGAGGGAATTCTACTCTTATTTAGGAGACCCTCAAGAAGGACATTCTCAATCATCTTGGATGGTCTCAAGTCTTATATCCATCATCTAGCATCACACCTTGGGCTGCCGTGGCATTTTTTATGGGTCTATTTATTTCTCATATTGCACTCTAATTGTCAGATTATATGTTTTTTTTTTGTTTTTTTTTTTTTTGGTTTTTTTTTGTAAATACCAGACTGAATTCTTTGAGGAAAGGGTCCTTGTCTTATTTGAAATCACAAACACTTTATTCATTTCATACGTTCTTATATGCCATACACAGTGCTAGCTGCCGGGGATACTACATTGAATGGGAACCATGAAAGTCAGTAGGTATCCACCCTTAAGCCACTGAATGGAAGAACATATTCACCAATGATACATCTGACAAGAGGTTACTATCCAAAATTTATAAAGAACTTATATAACTCAACACCAAAAAAAACCCAAACACTGCAACTAAAAAATGGGCAAAGGACCTGAATAGACGCTTCTCCAAAGAGGACACAGAGATGGTCAATGGACATATGAAAAGATGTTCAATCATCAGAGAGACGCAATTTAAAACCACAATTGTATATCACCTCCCACTTGTCAGAATGGCTACCATCAGTAAATTAACAAACAAGTGCTGACGAGGATGTGGAGATAAGGGAACACTTTTGCACTTTTGGTGGGAAAGCAGATTGGTGAGCCACTGTGGAACACAGTATGGAGATAGCTCAAAAAATTAAAAATGGAACTGCCTTATGACCTTACAATTCTACTTCTGGGAGTACATCTGAAGAAACCCACAACACTAATTCAAAAGAATATATGCACCCCTATATTCACAGCAGCATTATTTACAATATCCAAGATTTGGAAGCAGTCCAAGTGTTCATCAATAGATGAGTGGGTAAAAAAGCTGTGGTCCATTTACATACAGCATTGTGTGCAATGGAATACTACTCAACTGTAAAAAATAAGGAAATCTTATCTTTTGGGACAGCATGGATGGACCTGGAGATTATTATGCTAAGTGAAATAAGTCAGTTAGAGAAAGACAAGAACCATATGATTCCAATTATACATGGAATATTTTTAAGTATACTTTATGGATTACGCTATTACAGTTGTCCCCTTTAATATTTGTTTCCCTTTTTTCCCCCCCTCCAACCTGCACTCATCCCTCCAGTATCCCCCCCACCCCTAGTTCATGTCCATGGGTTGTACAAATAAGTTCTTTGGCTTCTCTGTTTCCTATATTATTCTTAACTGCCCCCCTGTCTATTTTATGCCTACCAATTATGCTTCTTATTCCCCCCATTCTCCCCCTCCCCCTTCCAACTGATAACCTGATGCGGATCCTGACTCCTGGGGTCCTCAGTGTTATGGATGAGTTGAGATAAATTCACACAGACTACCAAGTCCTGTGGAGGAAAAGGGATGGTGCAGCTTCTCTCTCAAGAGGAGAAAAAGCCTTGGAGCACCTCGGCCACTCTCTTAAGGGGAGAGCGCCTTGACTCTTGCCTTGATGAACTTTTATTGGGTTCAATTTACACAGGAATACAGGGTGTAGACATAAAGCTCATCAATCATTGTGAGGCAGAAATGATTAAATGATAGATAACATCCAAAGAACTCTGAGGGCTTATTCTGAGTCAGGGTCAGATAGTTAAAGGTCCATAAAACTTTGGGGGACAAACTCACTTCCTACTGGGACCCTTATCATTTAAATTGAGGGTATTAGCAAGGTATGTCTCATAGGATTTTATGCATTCTTTCTTAGGCCTGATCACCCTAGGGAACCCACCCTTTCCAGCACAGGGCCACACCCACCTCCAGCATTGTTTCTGGTTTAAGGCATTGTTTCAGGTTTAAGTCAGGCAGGGAAAGTAAGGCAGGCAAGAGATTAGGAGACTTCCTGCAGACAGAATGAGGACTCAGGCTATGTCAAAGCCAGGGGGTGAGGATTCATCGCCCCCTTTTTCTATAACCCCCCCTCCCCAAAGTTCTTCCCTCAGGGCCCCTTCTCGACTGTGCCTGTCTTAGGTCATCCCTCTTTTAAGGAACCTTACTCATCATTGGCTAATCAGTCATCTGCCCAGGGTCAAGCAGGGTGAAGAGAAAGGGGGCAGAGGTTGTTCCTCTACAAGGAAGATAAGCTTTGTCTCCTAAGTGGCTTATGGTCCTAGGGTTCTTTACTCAGCCTTAGCCATGAGGGATTACACCTTCTGAAACCAGGCAGGGCAGTTCCCAACAATAACCCTCCATGTGATCTCCATTTCTCTTATTCTGTTCCTGTTTAAGTTGTTTGCTTCGTTTTTGTTTTTTTAGGTTAAGTTGTTGATTGTTATGAGTTTGTTTTCATTTTACTGTTCATATTTTTCATCTTCTTGTATTTCTTAGATAAGTCCCTTTAACTTTTCATATAATAAGAGCTTGGTAATGATGAATTCCTTTAACATGACTTATCTGGGAAGCACTTTGTCTGCCCTTCCATTCTAAATGATAGCTTTGCTGGAGAGTAATCTTGGATGTGGGTCCTTGCCTTTCATGACTTCAAATACTTCTTTCCAGCCCCTTCTTGCCTGCAAGGTTTCTTTGGAGAAATCAGCTGATAGCCTTATGGGCACTCCTTTGTAGATAATGTCTTCTTTGCTCTTGCTGCTTTTAAGATTTGCTCTTTATATTTAATCTTGATTTACTTAACAATTATGGTGTGCCTTGGTTATTTTCTCCTTGGATCCAATTTCTTTGGGACTGTCTGGGCTTCTTGGACTTCCTGGAAGTTTATTTCCTTTGTCAGGCTGGGGAAGTTGTCCTTCATTATTTGTTCAAATAAGTTTTCAATTTCTTGCTCTTGTTCTTCTCCTTCTGGCACCCCTATGATTTGGATGCTGGAGTGCTTGAAGTTGTTCCATAGTTTCCTAAGCCTCTCCTCATTTTTTGGAATTCTTGTTTCTTCATTCTGTTCAGGTTCAATGTTTATTTCTTCTTTTTGTTCCAAATTATAGACTTGAGTCCTGATTTCCTTCCCTTCATTGTTGGTTCCCTGTATATCATGCTTTATTTCATTTTGTGTAGTCTTCATTTCTTCCTTCATTTTGCCACCAAGCTCAATCCATTCTGTCAGCATCCTGATTATCAGTGTTTGAATTCTGCATCAGCAATGTTGTCAATCTTCTCATCACTTGGCTTTTTTTTTTTCTGGAGTTTTGATCTGTTCCTTCTTTTGGGCCATATTTCTTTGTCTTAGTGCACCTGTTATGTTGTAAGGTGGGGGAGCCTTGGGTATTCACCAGGATGGGGCAAACCACATCACTGCATTGTGGTGCTGTCTGTGGGGAAAGGATTGGGAACAATGCCACTCATTCTCTGTGCTAATCCCACTTTCCAATGAACTCTCCTGTGAGACTGGGAGTTTCTCCCACTTTTGCAACCCTCACAGTATTTTACAGCTAGAGGTTTTGAGTCTTTAGTTTCTCATTCAGCCAGCTCCCCCTTGCCCATGCGGTCCACTGCCTTGCTACACATACTCTCTGCTCAGCTGCCTGGTCTCCACCCCTTTTACCAGAATGGATGAATGTTTCTTTAACTCTTTGGTTGTCAGAGTTCCATGCAGTTTGATTTTCTGCCCTTCTGGTTGTTTATTGTTTTAAAATTTGTTGTTATCATTCTTTTGGTTGTGTGAGGAAGCAAAACATTTCTATATATGCATCCATCTTGATCAGAACCCTCATTTGTATGTGGAATCTATATAACAAAATAAACTAACAAATTTGAGACAGACTGATGGCTACAGAGAACAGAATGACAGTTGTCAGAGGGGAGGGGAGTGGGAGTTGGGTGAGATGGGTGAAGGGATTAAGCAAAGAACAAAAAAGAAAGACTCAGTGGAATCAGACAGTAGTATGATGACTGGCAGAGGGAAAGGGGGTGTGGGGAGGTAGAAGTGGATAAATGGGGGACACATGGTGATGGAAGGAGACTTGACTTGGGATGGTAAATAAGGAGTACAACATACAGATGATATATTGTAGAATTGTATACCTGAAACCTATATAATTTTATTAACCAATGTCACCCCAATAGATTCAATTAAAAAAAAAGAGTTGAAGGAAAGGAAATGGACATTTCTAATTTACATGATAAGTTATTAAGGGATCCATGTGAGACAATTGTCCATTACAAAGAACATCTGTCATACTTTTGGAGGTTGGATGGGGAAGGTTTCCCAGAAAAAGTGATATCTCAAGTGAGTGGTAAAGATAATCATAAAGTTTCCAAGGAAAGGAGGGTTTCTGAAAAGGGAAATTCAGAGTGTCATATAAAGAACATGGCATTTTCAGGGCATTCCAAGTAGTTTAGCCTGGCTTGAGTATGGGGAGAAAGATGGGGTAGGGGAGGTGGTGACTGATGGAATTGGAATAGTAAGAATGAAGGGCCTGGCTTACAAACCTAACCTAGGTGGAGAGTACATTATTAATGTTTAAGATACCTTCTTCCTTATACCCCCTCTGGGATATTTATCAGGTTACTATTTTTTATTTTATTCTATGCCATCTAACATCTTTGCATTCTCTTTTCCTCTTAGAGTAAGGGCCTTATTTGGGTACTCAAATCAAAACCACTGTCAGAGACTCTAGTTTTCTCATTAATAGTCTACATTCTTTTAATAGATTTTAAATATTATTATAATTCTTGATTTCCTGGAACAAAATATATTTTATTACAAAAGTATCCTTTAGGTCCTGGATGGGTGGCTCAGTTGGTTGGAACATCACCCTGTAGGTTTGATTCCCAGTCAGGGCACATACCTAGGTTGTGGTTGGATCCCTGGTCATGGAATGTATGGCAGGCAACCTGCTGATGTTTCTTTTTTCACATTGATGTTTCTCTCTCTCTTTCTTTCTCCCTCTCTTCCACCCTCTCTCTCGCAAATCAATAAATATATCCTTGGGTAAAAATTAACAAAAAAATGTATTTTTTCTGATAATTGGTAGATCCATTTACTACTACTTTATTTCAGATTTTTCTTGTCTATTTTATCAAAGAGATGATATTTCAGCTGTGTTTTTAAGTGCTCAGATGTCAGAGAGAATAAGTAGAACTTGGTGAAATAAATCACCAAGTAACTTTCTGTTATTTCTTATGACCTGGCACATATTAAACAGTGCAGGAATGATCTTTCACTGAAATTTTGAAAGCTTTATTATTTAGTAGGAAAAGTTTCCAGTGGAATCTTTAGGATTTTCTGTATATAAAAATCATGTCATGCCCTGACTGGCATAGCTCAGTGGATTTAGCGCGGGCTGTGAACCAAAGTGTCGCAGGTTCGATTCCTAGTCAGGGCACATGCCTGTGTTGCAGGCCACGGCCCCCAGCTACGGCACATTGATGTTTCTCTCTCTCTCTCTTTCTCCCTCCCTTCCCTCTCTAAAAATAAATAAATAAAATCTTAAAAAAAATCATGTCATGTGCAGATAGAGAAAATTCCACTTCTTTTCCAATTATGATGCCTTTTATTTCTTTTTCTTGCCAAATGGCTGTGGCTAGGACTTCCAGTATTATGCTGAATAGTAGTGGTGAGGGTGGGAGCCTTGTCTTGTCCCTGATCTTAGAGGAAAGTTTTCACTCTTTCGCCATTGAGTACGATGTTAGTGGTGGGCTTGTCATACACAGTTTTTATTATTTTGAGGTATATTTCTTCTTTACCTTACTTGTTGAGAATTTTTATCATGAATGAATGTTAAATTTTTTCAAATGCTTTTTCTGTACCCATTGAGGTGATCATATGATTTTTTTCATTCTGTTAATGTGATATATCACATTTATTGATTTGTGTATGTGTGGTGTGTCTGACAGTTGACATTTTTCATGGTAGTGCAAATTCATGACATTTAGTTTTTGATTGCAGAGGCATCCATTCTAAAGACAGCTGTCCTAAATAGACATGTTGCCAGCCACAAGACCAGATAAAGAGCCAGGTAGCCCTACCCCTGACATTTTCTTTGTGTTATAGATCTCTGATTGACTTAGATAACAGCTGAATGTTTGCTTGTTTTTCCCTTCCTGTGCTTTAACTCCTGTTCCTATGGTTTAAATTTGCTAGTAAAGAGTGAAACTGTGAAATAATAGACAACCCACCATTGACTTCAATAAAAGCAGAACTACAGACCCATTTTCTTTCTCCCTCTCTCTTCCCCCACCTTTCACTTTTCCTCCCTCCCTGCTTCCCACACACTTCCCTCCCTCCTTCATTCCCTTCTTTCCTTTCTGTCTCCCTCTCCCTCTCTCTCTCCCTTTCTTTTTCTCTCCCCTCATGACCTCACTGTGTGACCCAAAGCTTGTTGTGTACATTCCAGGACCTCTAAGCAATAAATCTTACTCCCCCCCCGCCCCACCAAAGTTTCATTATGGCTATTGCTGAAATGTGTCTTTGCAATCATAATAAGAATGATAGGGCTAGACCAGCCACAACACTGGTTCCAAAAGGGAAAACATCTGTGAGTGCTTGCCATGGGCCCAGGTGAGTGCCCTCAGAAGTTTCTAGCTGAAAGCATCACTATAGATAGGCTAATACCAGTATAAAACAGTATATTGAACCGTCATTTCATCCCAGGAATAAATCCCACTTAATCATAATAAATAATCTTTTAAATGTGCTACTGAATTTGGTTTGGTAGTGTTTTATTGAGAGTTTTGGCCTGTAGTTTTCTTTTTGTGTATTATCCTTATCTGGCTTTTGTGTCAAGATAATGCTAGCTTCATATAATGAGTTTGGAAATGTTCCCTCCTCTTGGATTTTTTGCAAATGTTGGAGAAGGATTAGTGTTATTTCTTCCTTAAATGTTTGGTAAAATCACCAGGGAAGTCATCTGGTTCTGGGCTTTTCCTCTTTAAGAGATTTTAAATTACTGACTCAATCTCCTTGCTAGTAATTGGTCTGTTCAGATTTTCTCTTTCTTCCTGATTCAGTCTTGGTGACTGGTGAGTTGCATGTCTCTAAGAATTTATCCATTTCTTCTGGGCTGTCCAGTTTGTTGACGTATAATCAGTTATAGTAGTCTCTTATGGTCCTTTCTTTATCCTTGGTATCAGTTGTAATGTCCCCTATTTCATTCATAATTTTGTTTATTTGAGTTGTCCCAGAAAAGCTTTGAATGGTATGAATTTTACTCTGAGGATAACTTTAGCTCCCAAATTTTGTTTAGTTGTATAGTGCTTGGACCTTATGATTTATTCAAATAATTTGATCAGCAGTTGTAGTTCCAATTTTATACAATTGCCTGAAAGTGTTTTCTAGTTTTTAAATTAGTTTCCCTCCATGAATTAAAGTCATTGCTGTAATTTTCTTTCTTTTTTAGAAATAAAGTTGTGATAACATACTTTGGTTTAGATTTGGATAAGCAAATTTTGTAAAGAGTCAGGATGGCATTGCAGGTGTGCAGTCTCTGTTGCAACTATTGAACTCTGCCATTGTAGGAGGAAAATAGCCATAGACAGTATGAAAACAAAAAAAAAGGAGCCCTGACCAGTGCGGCTCAGTTGCATGGGTATCACCCCACAAAGCAAAAAGTCTCTGGTTTGATTCTCAGTCAGGGCACATGCCTGGGCTGCAGGATCTGTCCCTGGTCAGGATGCATACAAGAGTCAACCGATCTATGTTTCTCTCTCACACCAATGTTTCTCTCCCTCTTTCTCCCTCTGTTCCTGTCTCTCTAAAAGTAAGTGAATAAAGGGAAAAAATGAGCTGTGTTCGAAATGGTTATATTTCAATAAAATTGTATTTGCAGAAGCAGATGGTGAGCTGAATATTGCCTCTGGGTTATAGTTTGCTAACCCCTGGTCTAGACTACTTTAGATCTTTGCAATTTAGTGGCTTAAAAAATCTTAACATATGATTAAATTTAATAAATGTCCCCTGATAACTGAACAAAAAGGTATATTCTACACATGTATGATAAATTTTTGATATTTTAAATCTTATTACATATAATTTAAGCCATTTTAACCTTTTTTATGGCTCAAATTTCTTAGACTTTGACAGATCAATTCATTTCTATCAATTATAACAATTTTATTTAGCACAAATAAAATTTTGCCAGTTGCCCTCAAAAAATTTTCCAGGAGAGCATCAAAATGTCTTTCTAAAAAAGACTCTGAACTATAACTCATCCATCCATTTGCAGTTATTTTTGTTTGGACTTCACAGTGGTTTTTGTTTTTGTTTTTGCTTGAATTAGTTGCCAACATTTAGATATCTGGAGAGTTTATATCCCATACTCCATTGACTCTAAGATGTCTAAGGTGCCAGGATTGATTTTAAGATGTACCTTTATTTTATATTGTACTAAGGAAGAAAAAAATTACTGCCAATTATAATTGTAAGGCATAATTGATTGTAAGGCATATACTGATTTTTAAAAAATGTTAAAATGTGAAAACATTGTGCATCTTAGTATCAATGAATTATCACAAAATGTCTTCCGTACTCTGGATTTGTGACTTTCTTTATAGATGGGAGGATCTAATAGTATTGGGATGACATTGGCATGTCATGGGAATGAGGCCGGAGCTGGGTGCTAGCTGCTCCTTTTGAGGACTCTGAGCTTTATCTGTTCTACAGTCCCCACCTGGCTCATTGATTTATGGAAGTGACCTGCAGGTGTGACTTCTGCTCTGTGATGAGAGACCCCGTCCAGAGGCATATTCTCCCCCATGGAAATGGATGGCTCCTTGTGGCACTGGAGAGAGTATTTGACATCTCATTCTGCAGCATTTGAATTGCAATGACTTCACCAGCACCTGGAGCTCCCTTGGTGGAGGAATAGGTCCTTTAATAAAGTACATCTGCATGATGAAGGGGGCTCACCTTGAGGTACCCCCAGAACAAAATATGTCTGACTTTTATTCTTAGATATGTCCTAGTTTTCAAACCAAGAATTTGAGGAAAGCATGGTTCTTACTATTGTCGGATAAGAACTTTGTCTCTATCCTTACTTCCTGTGTCAACATAAGAAACTCCCAACCTGTAAGAATTTTTATGAGTTTATTTCAGCCAAACTGACCATAATAGCTGGGAAGCAAAACCTCAACAGATTGAGAAAATACTCTGAAAAATGGCAGTTTTGCACCTTATTTTATACATTACAACCCAAAGAGAAGGTGTAAGGGGGTTACATGAAATCCATTGGTGACAGAGTAGAGAGGCAGGAAAAGCAAAGTGGGGAAACCTCTGGGATTGGATAAAAAGTCAAGTGATAAACACACTGCTTTTACATAGGTAAGTACAGGATAGTTAACAGTCAACAATTAACATGATAACAATAACAAGGAGGGGATTTGTGGTGTCTCCCTGGTGACTGTGCTTTGAGGGGTCTAGAAAAAGAAAATCTGACATCCCAAATGTGTGTTACCGTAGATGCAAAAAGACAACATACAGGCTGAGTTAAGGTGTGTGTCTGGGAAGATTCCAGCCTAGGACATGACTGCCTCCCTAACATGATTTTAATTAGGAAGTTTTAATTTCAGACCATCCTATATGTTTAGGTCTCTGTGTTTGTAGGGCCCCCCACAACAGGCCTCCCCTGAGCTTGTCAGGTTTCATATGTGGCCCCTTTTCTTCCATACCTGGTCTTAAAAGATCAGAGACATTGAGGCCCTTTCTCAGTGTAAGGCTGGAATATTTCTTTAAGCAATTAAAGAAATGGATATTTATGTGTCTAGTAGGCTTCATTTTTAATGTAAAGATAAGAAGCCAAAATATTTTACTGTTCCGCTTAATACTCAACACTAGCAATGCATTTACACATTCATTGTGAACACTTCCCTTTAGCACTGTAACATAATCCTCTTTGGAAAGCTTTTGGCTATGAATTCTAATTTGTCTGCCACATGTGATTGTAGCTATCTCTAGTTTACATATTGCCACTTACCTGGCATATCTCTTCTTGCTCTTTTATTTCAGAACATTCTGGATCACTGTATTTTAGGTTTGTACCCAGAACTGACAGAGGCTGGGAAACATGGCACTTCCCAGCACACACTGCCTGTAGAGTTTCTCCTTTCTCTCTCCAGCATACAGTGTGTTAGGCTCGCTCTTGGATGGCAGTGAAGTGCTGCCTGTCTTCCTTCTGCCTGTGCTTCTGTAAGATGTCTTTTCCTATTTGCTACAAGGCATGAAACCCAGTTTTGCCATGAGGAGAACTCTCAATTGGGTGATTCCAATCCACCTCACTTCAGCAGAAATTACTAACAGAGTCTGATATTACATTGTCTCTAAGCTCTATGTTGTGGTGTAGTAAGTTTTCATATATCTCTGTACCCTCAGTGATGTTTTAGTGTGAGTTTGGTAGAGATGGGCACCATTCTAACCAGAAGTTCCTTCCTCAACTAGAGAGGGAGTTACCAGTTGCAGGTTAATGTCTCTGACTTCAATCTTTTTTGTTGTTGTTGTTCAGCTTGAATAATTTTGGGGAAAACAACTTTATTTATTTTTTGTTTAACATTTCTCTTTTAGAAACATCAAATATCTTATGACCATTACTTAGAAACAATGCATAGTTTGTTTGGGTCTAGTGTGTTTGGTATGTGTGTGTGTTTTTCTAAAGAGATATTGAGTACAATCTCCAGGTAATGTGTGAGGCAGAATACTTAGAAGAATGCTTCAGAGCCCTGCCAACTTTAAACAACTTGTCAACTCCATTGTTTATTAAGGTGAAACAATGGAAAAGAGGAAGTGGTAGAAGGCTGCTTGGTTAATATTAAATGGAAGTCATCCCTCTCCCAACATAAGATATGTCAAACCATAGTGAATTATACACTAAATGCAGTTCTGAGAGCTGGTCACAAATCTTTGAACCAAACCAAACACAGCCTTAATACCATAAGTTTCATGTGCAATGTCTTGCCAGGTTGTTTTCTATAGAAAAGTGAAAAATCTGCAAGAGGTGCCTCCTTGGGGTCAACCCTGGGGCCACTCTCCAAACAGAAGAGGTGTAGCTGGAGCAGGCTTTGAAAAGAGTGGATTTGGGAAGACAGGGAAGGTTTTTCTGCTAAGACAGAAGACTTGGCACAACTTAAGACTGATTGAGTGCTTGCTTTTTGAAGTTTCTTCAAGCAAGACTGAGCATCCATTCCAAACAGACTATGAACTCCCCCAGAAGCCAGGACAACTGGGCAGAGGAGTCCAGATTTGAGGGATAAGAAAGATTCTTGGTTTCCTTTCTATGATGGTGAATTATATGTGTTAACTTCATAAGGCCAGTGTACCTCAATATTTGGTCAACCACCAGTCTAAATGTCTCCATGAAGGCATTTTTAAAGATGAAATTCACCTTTAAATAAGTAGATCTTGAATAAGGCAGATTACTTACTCTCCATAATGTGGGTGGGTCACATTATACTCTTCATAATGAAGGTGGGCCTTCAACTACTCCGTTGAAGACCTTAATTATACAAAAACTGTGGTCACCTGAAGAAGAGGGAATTCTGCCTCCAGACTGCCTTTGGGCTCCAGCCACCACATCTCAACTTCTTTGTGGGGCTCTAGCCAGCTGGCCAGCCTTGCAAATTCTATACTGGCTAGCCCCCAATGGGTGTGAACCAATTCCTTAAAAAAATCTCTACCATTTATCTTATCTATCTATCTATCTATCTATCTATCTATCTATCTATCTATCTAACTATCTATCTATCTATCTTTCTATCTTTCTATCTATCATCTACCCATCTGTCTATCTATCTTATTGGTTCTGTTTCTCTGGAGAATTCTGACCACTACACTTACCAAAGTATAACGAAGACATATTGTGCCATGGGCAACCTAGGAAAGTGATAGCTCATCCTTTCTTTGGTAATAATTGAGCCACTCTTCCCAAGGTATGCAATCAGTTCACACCTGAATGTGAAAAGACCCTAGAATGGCTCTCTGTTGTCCATGGTCAAGTCCAGACTTCTCTGGCTGTGAGTTAGGACTTATTAAAATATGGTCTATGTTTTCTGGTCTACTTATTACCCTCTAAAACAAAACCGCTGCTGTAGGCTGACAGTTTCTTTTACCCTACCTACATTTGTCAGAAAAATGTCCTCTTCTGCAACTTGACAGTCTGTTGCTCTTGAATGGATTGTCCTTCTGTCTCTCCTTCTTCAAATCTTTCCACTCCTTCAAACCCCAGCTCCAGTACCACCTCCTCCATGCAATCTCTTGTTACTTTTCCTTTCTCTCAATTCCATTTGCATCTCTAGTATGCCTCATATTGCAATGACTTGTTCTCAAGTATTGATTCAAGAAAGCATACTACCTCAACTGCAGCCTGCTGGAGAGAAGATACTAATCTTTCCACTCATTCTGCCTATCCCATGGTGCCCACTAGAGTGCTCAGCACATAAGGCACCACACAGTACTCCACAATTGGTGGTTGAGAGAATGTCATCTGGGGTTATGCAATTCGACCTTGTGTTTCCTATACTCACAGCTGTGTGTTAAACTGTACAGTCTGCCACATGCTATCTATTAGAAGGTAATGATCCAGTCTTGATGTGGCTTCAATATAAACAATGCCAATGACTTCCTAGCAGTTATTGTCCATTCCAGCCATTAGTAAATTGCCATTTACTATCTTGGAATAATTCCTGGATAATTCTCTTTTGAGGTGTTGTTTGCTTATTCCATGCTTTAATATTTCATCAATTTATATCTCAAAGTTAAAGACTTTTAGTTTGCTCTGTGGTACCTGGCACACAGTAGGCCCTCCATGAGCCAAGCTATGATATAAAGAGTGTGGGGGAAATGTTCTATTCCTTGGTGCAGTGTTCTACCATTTCACCCCTCCATGAAGTTCACATGGCTTCCTGTGCCTAAAACACTCTTCTTCTTCTTACCTGGAAACATCTTATCCTTTAAAGCTCAGCCCTGGCTGGTGTAGCTCAGTGGACTGAGTGCCGGCTGAACCAAAGGGTCACTGGTTTGATTCCCAATCAGGGCACATGCCTGGATTGAGGGCCAGATCCCCAGTAGGGGGCACGCGAGAAGCAACCACACATTGATATTTCTCTCCACTCTTTCCCTCCTTTTCCCTCTCTCTAAAAATAAATAATTAAAGTATTTTTTAAAAATAAAGCTTGGCTTAAATTTCACTCTTCTGTGCTGCTTTTTCACTCAGGCTGTGTTAGTTACTCCTTTCTAGAATTCTCCCATAACCCATAATTCTATTGTAGCACTTGAATGGTGACTATCTGCTTCTTTGTATTGCCTCTCTGTCCCAGTCCTCAGTAAGACTTTCGGTTCTCAGGGGAAGAACCTATGTCTTATTCACCTATGAATCCACATTCCTGGGTACACAATGGATAATAAGTTATGAATGATCAAGTAGGTGAAGAATAAATGTTAGTCAAAATAGCTGAATATGCTTATTTTTTGAGCCTTGACTTATAAGCAGATATGGTACAGTTTCAGAAGAGTGTCCTAATTCTTTTCTTAATAATTCAGAATCACATTTTCCTTTAGTGGGAGACAATGATCTTAATTTTGTTGTTAGGAAGAAAACAGTGTATCATTACCCTTAGGAGAGGTAACACAAAATGATTCATTCACCATGAACAGTTCTATAATTAATAACAGAACTTTTCCTGAGAGTAGATTTTGGTGAATGATGGTGAGGGAATCAGGGTGGTGCTTCTTGGTCCTAAGTGTTTGATGAGTTGGGTAAGATGTCATAGAAAAGGATGCTAGAGATCTCAAGATCATCTTATATTTAGCACTCCAAGAACTCTTCTGTTGGCACCCTAGGATCACTGTGGAGAGATCTTAATACCCCTTGTAGATATGTGTAGACTTGTCTTAGTTATACCAAACTCTGTTACCTTCTATTTTCATAATCTCATATAAAAGGTTTAATCCCTCTAAACCTCAATCACCTTGTATATCAATGGGGATTATACTATATAACTCAGAAATAAATTGTAGGGATTAAATGAAGTCATGTATATTAGAAATTATATAGTTTTTTGCAAATGGAACAAATTAGTATGTTATTTTGTATTTTACTAGTACTATGCCTGGCATACAATGGACATACTATTTTGAATGTCACACCTTGTACATAGGCAGTATGCAACTTGTGGCCAAGATTGGGATTCTTGCAAGTGTGTTTCTTTACTGAACCAGGAGGAGTTTGCAAACAGAATATCTGAGCTACCTTTTCTCTTCCTTAGTGAGGATTACATTCCCCACTTCTAAAGACTAGATTTCACCTTTTCCCTTCACCCATTAGTGCACACATCTTTTTTTGCACCCTCTAATCTCACCTGCTGGGCATAGGAAACTCAATAATTCTTTTCGTAGCACCTCTGACTGATGACAATGCAGATCAGAGTGGACCATGGCTCAAGAGGGCTTCTTGGATCATAGTCACCCAGCATACATTTTCATGGCCCTTTGAGGACTGCTCTGTGTGACCTCTTCCTGCATGGGAGATTCCTCCTCCCAGGACTGTGCCTGTTCTTGCAACTTCTCTCCCATTGGCAGATTATTCCATTATTCCTGAGCCCATATCATACTCATTTTTAAATGTTCTTCTGATTTTTGAGAAATTGTCCCTCCTTTCTTGAGCTGCATGAAAGGAATGGAGTTCAACTCAGGGATAGCAATGGAATGGAGACAAGGTTGAAGTTCATCCTTCTGCATGAGGTCTGGGACAGCTTCCCACACTGGAATCAGCTACCCTGTCTTGGGCATGTGCCACTTTGCCCCACCTCCCTGCTGGCTGGTGGTCTTTTGGGGCCAGTATCTCCTGAATATGCCTTGGGCAATAGTAACTAGTATGCCTACAGACTATAGCGAGATAGTCACATTGAAAAGATTCCTTTAGGAAGGAAGCAGTCCTACAAAGCAGGACATGCATTGTGGCAGATGTCAGAGTGTGTTGGAGTTTTGGTGCTTTGTCTGTGAACAGCATGTGGATGTGGTTGGTGCCCTAGTGTGATAGTTAATTTTATGTACCCACTTGACTGAGCACGAGATGATATTCAGATATCATCCTGATATATCAGTCCTATGTTATTCTGGGTATTCCTGGGAGGGCATTTTGGGGTGAGATTAACATTTAAATTGGTTGTCTGTATAGTGGTGGGCCTCATCTCATGGGTTGAAGACTTGAATAGAACAAAAAAGGTTGATCTTCCCCTGAGGGAGAGGGAATTCTTTCTGCCTGGTTGTTTTCCAACCAGGACATCAGCTTTTTCCTGTCTTTGGACTCAAACTGAAGCCTCGGCTCTCCTGGGTCTTGAGCCTGCTGGCCTCTGGACTGGCTCTGCTGTCAGACTCCTGGTTCTCAGGCCTTCCAACTCCTGGGTCTCCAGCTCCTCAACCCACCCTGCAAATCTTGGGACTTACCAGTCTCCCCAGTTGTGTGAGCTGATTTCTTACAACAAATCTCCCCCTCTATGTATACATTTTATTGGTTCTTTTTCTCTGGAGAACCTGTTGGTTTCTTACACAGCTCTGTGTCCTCCCTGAGATCAGCAACAGGCCAGCATGACTGACAAAGACATCAGGTTCACAAAAAGGTCATTCACCAGCTTCTGTGGCCCTGTCTGGTGTTTCCAGTTTGGCAAGATTAGAATTTCTGGTACTCAATCATGACCTGACCTAGTACCAGGTCAGGCTCTGTTCATGTCTTCCTGGAGGGGATTTTCTGAGCCCAAGGAATGTGGGGCTCCTCTAACACAAGGGATAGAGACAATCTCTGCCGAATGGACCGGGAGGTGGCACGGAAGGATAAACTTAGTAGAATGCTGGGGTTTGAAGGGAGCCAGTGCAGGTGGCCTCACAGGAACCCACCCAGATTTTCTGAAGTCAATTTTCACCCCAGTTACACCGCTTGGTGTGTGTTCCTTAACAACAATGAAATATCTTTTTCTAAAAAAATTATAAGATTCCATATTTATAAATGTGGGAGGTTCAGAACCTTTTTCAGCTGTGAACAGGAGTAGGGTGAGTGGGGAAATGCCTGGGTGCTGCTTCACTGAGTCAGGAGGGCGCATGTCTAGAACAAGACTTCGGTAGGGCCAGGGTCAGTGAAATGGACTCTAATTCTGTTCCTACTGTTACATTGGGAGATGGCCTCTATGTCTTGCTCATGTCCTCTTATGTCTACTTGCCTCTCAAAAAATGGTCCTCTTAGCAGCTCTCAAGTATAGAAGACAGTATTGTTAACGATAGTCACTGGGATGCACCTTGCATTTCCAGGACTTATTCATCTTATAATTAACCTTAATGTGGTAATCATTTCACATTATATATGCATGTCAAGTTATTGTGTTGTATACCTTAAACTTATACAATATTACATGCCAATAAAGCTAGCAGAAAAAGAAATTAAAAATGCAACAAAAGAAAAGAAGAATGAATAAAAAAAGAAAAAGTGGTCCTTAAATCAGCATCCCCCCCATCACCTTGGAGTTAGACATTTGGAATGTACTACTGTAGGTACCTATTGTAGGTCTGAATGTTTGACCTTCAGACCTACATTCTGCCCTAGACCTACTGAATCAGATCTGCGTTTTAGCAAGGCTTCCAGATGATCTATTTACACATTAAAGTTCGACAAGCACTGGTGTGGGGCAGGGAGCATAACATTTTGGACTTAATCAGAAACTACTGTTTTTTGGGTCTGGATGCTCCTGTGTGACTTTGGACCTGTCACTAAACTCCCTGAGCACCAATTTCCCTGTATGAGCACTAGGGATAGACATAGCTGCCTAGCAAGCTGATGGAGTTTCCCTAGGATCACATTAACTTCAAATGTTACACACATGTACAAAGTGGCATCTGTGGGCCTGGGCCTATGTCAGAGCTGCAGGGTAAAGAGATAAATTAGACACAGTCCTGGTGTCCGAGAGCTCAGCCATTAGAAATGGGAAAATATGTATGAAAGCACTTTGTGAATGCAAAGGGCCACCTAAATATTAGCTATTATTAGTATTAATGGAGATAATAATACTTGCCCTACTTACACTGCATGGCTGTTATTAAGCTCAAGTGAGATAAAGCATGTCAAAGCCATTTGAACTGCTGAAAAGTACTGACGTAAGAACATATTATTAGTATTATTATTGCCATCATGGACTGAATGATAATTAAGTCCAGTAGGGGAAAACCTAGATTTAATTACATTTACTCAGGTCACAGAGGATCCTGAGGCTTAAATACCAAAACTTGGCACTCTTAGTTGAGCGTGCAATGGGATTCTCACTTGCTTTTGGTTCCGTAGGGGAGCGGCATCAAAAGTTAGGAGTCTGTTAATACTTCTGCTATTTCAGGCTATCTGATCCTAGAAGCAGGGATTTTTTGCAGTTTATTGGCAACTCACTGAAATGCATCCACCTGTGAGGTGGAATGTTTTATCTGATGGGCAGCCTGACAATAGTACGACTCTGCCAATTAGGATGTGGTCAGGTGGAAAAAATACAGGAGGCTTATGTTCTTCCAGGTCCTCTATCTGGGCACGTACTGAGTGGCAGCCCCTGCTCTGTGTATGGCTGTCTGTGGAGACTGCGGCATCATGCTGAAACACTGGGTGCCCATGGTGGGTGAAGGAACTTGGAAATCACCCTGTCTTTGAAGCCAGCCTTCCTCGGGTGACCACTGGCCTAGAGAGCTGACATGTCATCTGTAATTGCTCTGGACCACACTTCAAGTTGATGGGAAAGAAACTTGAAAACTCAGTTCTCTTAATTCTCAGTCCAATGTTCCCTCATTCTCCATCATATACTAGAGGATGCCCTGTTTGTTTGTGTTTTTTTCTTTGAGTAATGAATGTACCTGCAGTTTTGATCTAGACATGCCTCACGTATCTTTTTGGCTTTTGCTTTTTGCTCTGGATAGTGTAGAGACAGTCCCTGCTCTTCCTCCCCACTGGCTGTAGCTCTCCTCTCTGTGGCATGGTGAGGGCACAATTCAATGAGGCAGAGAAAGGGCAAAATGAACATTTCTCTCCCCTGTAATCCTCATACATATTGTTTGCTCTTTTGTTATATATGCAGGGTGGTTGGCCTTGATTTTGAGCTATTCATGTATGTGCCTATCTCTCCCACACGATTATAAGGCTCTGTGGCTCTGGAGGTGGCCACTCCACTGTTGAAATCCAGACTTGTCACTTGGATGTCCTGTGATGTTGAGCAAGTGACATCATTACTCTGAACCTCTGTAAATTCATATATAGTCATATCTACTTTCAAGATGATGAAAATTAAATGATACCTGTGAAGTCATTGATATGGTATAGTTACTGCTGACTCCATCCCTGCTGCTCACAGATGGGGTTTAGGGAAGGCAATATTTGATTAACTGTAGCCACTGTCTCACCTCCCCAGGGTACATGCCAGCAAATGGACTCTCAAAACAAAAGCAGCCTGAGCTCTCAGCATTACAGATCTCTCAATCACTAGTGGGCCAGCAACTCTATTTATTGGTCTTTTTCCAAGAAGCATGGGTCGGCTTCCTCATGGATCCTGAACTACCATCTCCTTTGATGTTTGACATTACTCTTCAACTCTGATGTCTCTTGTCCTCTCACTGCCGTCCACGTAAGAAACGTCCATACCTGGAAGAATCTTTATGAGTGTATTTGAACCAAACTGATGACAATTGCCAGGAAGAAAAATCTCAAGGGATTGAGAAAATGCTCTGGAAAATGGCAGTTTTGCACCTTATTTTATACAGTACAATCAAAAGAGAAGACGTAAGTGAGGTACATGAAATCCATTGATAGACTAGAGAGGTAGGAGAAAGCAAAGGGTGGAAACCTCTGGGAATGGATAAAATGTAAAATGATAAACATATTGCTTTTATACAGGTGGGTGCCGGATAGCCAACCATCTACGATGAACATGATAATAACGATGGGGGGAGCTGTTGTCTCCCCCTGGTGCGGTGCCTGTACTTTGAGAGGCCCAGAAAAAGGAAATCTGACATTCTGAAGGTATGGCATCTTATGTGCAAACAGAAAATAGACACGCTTGATTAAGGTGAAGATTGACTTTTGTCTGGGAAGATTCCAGCCTAGGACATGACTCCCCACCATGTCCTGCTCTAGTTAGAAAGTTTTAATTTCAGACCATCCTATGTGGTTACTTGAGGTCTCTAAGTTAATAAGGCTACCACACAGGTCTCCCCTGAGCTTGTCAGGTTTAGTACGTGACCCCTTTTTCATCCACATTGTCAAACTCATTTACATTTTGTTTTGAAGGATGGTGATGATTCTTTCAGGGAAACATCTTGCTTGCTAACCTACGTGTGGAGCGATGTGTGCTGAGTTGAGAAATGTTTGATGCTACCTGGCTTGGGATTCTTACTGGGTCCTTGGGCACATTGTAATCAACTTTTTCCCATCCTGTAGCTCACCTCTGGAAGTGACTTCTTCCTCCTTTGACCCTGCCAGCCTAGACTATATGCATGTCAAAGGCAGGCATACCTTGCATTGCTCCAGCCCGACCATGCCCCAACAAGCAACCTGAATCTAGTAGAAACTCAATGCTGAGTTGCTTGATTCCTGCTTCTTGAATTTAAAGCTCTTCCTTCAAGTAAAAGGAGATGTTTCCCCTTAGCAGCAGGTGTTAGAATTTTTCTGAGACAGTGTTTCCTTCCCTAAGAATATGCTTTCTTAGCCCACTTGGGGTAAGAAATTGAGCCTGTGAGGCCTGGATGTTGGTGCTGAGTTTTGTGAGGGAGAAAGATACTTTGTGTAACAGAGGGAAAAGATACTTTGCAGCGGAATATGAAATTGAGGGAAATGATGGCGATGAAGGGACAGAGGGGGAGAACTGGGTAGATATGATGAGCCTAGGGGAAGAAAATTGTATCCTTGATGTGGTGGCTTCTACCTAGGTCCCAACAGTTGTAGAAGCCTGGTGTGACTGGCTCTAGTTGGACGCACACCAGATACCAGTGGAAGGCCAATTCTGCCTGGGGCGGATGGGAAGGCACTTCTCAAGACCACACAGCTGTGAGACTTCACAGAGACGTGCGGAGGGGCACAAGAAGGAAACAGCTTCAGGCTTCTCTGCAGGCCTTGGGAAGGGAGGTCTGCTGCAGTGTGTGTGGGACCGGTGAGCCCGGCAATTTCAGTCCAGCACTCCAAGGGAAGAAGCTCTCAGTTGTGCTCTGGGTTGCAGAGAGTCTGGCGCAGAGTCCTGCATTTAAAAATGACATCTTGCCAGGACTTTTTGTTTCCTTAGAAAGGGACATGGCAACCTTTCAATGGGAAACTGTTGATAGCAGAAGGCCACTTTGAGTCACCTCATATCTAGGAGTCTGTGCCAGCTCCCATTATGCCAGCCATTAAGCTGATGATAGGCACTTGAACCACGGCCATTCTCCTGCCTGACTTCTACCTCAGTATCCATAGGTGGCAGCTACATGGGCTGCAGGCATTTGGGGCATCTCAACTTTGCTTGTGTCATAGATGACTGTTACTTGCTCTGAACTCCACACCTCTTCTGTGGAGAGCTGAGGAGCTAGGCTGGCAGCATGGTCACTAGGGCATTGAGTCTCTGCTCAGTTTCGTTACCTGCAGGATCAGAAAGAGGAGACAACTGACCAAACACACATGCATATTTTAAAAATGAACCAATGAAGGTTTCTGAATTCCCTAAGTTACCTTTTCAAGGGGCACCTCAGCACATCAGTCTCTTTCTTGGGCTCTTGCAGCTTTGCCGCTGGCAGCAGTAGCCACTGCTGCAACATCGTAAGAGGTGGCTCAATATATATATATTTTCAGTATGCTTTACCCCCAGCTGTTTACATATTTAATTTCTTCTAATGTCTTTTTTTCCTCATGGATTCAACTAGAGGAGGAGTTTCATGAAGCATAATGCAGTATAAAATAAAATTAACACCATGCTTTAAATTTAAAAATGACCTTAATTTTTTTATTTAAAAAAATATATTTTATTGATTATACTATTACAGTTGTCCCATTTCCCCCCTTCATTCCCCTCTACCCTGCACACCCTCTCCCACCCATAATCCCCCCCTTTAGTTCATGTCCATGTGTCATAAGTTCTTTAAGCTTCTACGTTTCCCATACCATTCTTGCTCTCCCCCTATTTTCTACCTACCATCTATGCTACTTGTTCTCTGTACCTTTTCCCCCCTCTCTCCCCGTCCTACTCCCCTGTTGCTAACCCTCCATTTGATCTCCATTTCTGTGGGTCTGTTACTCTTCTAGTTGTTTGCTTAGTTTGTTTTTGTTTTTGTTTTAGGTGTGGTTGTTAATAATTGTTAGTTTGTTGTCATTTTACTGTACATGTTTTTGATCTTCTTTTTCTTAGATAAATCCCTTTAACATTTCACACAATAAGGGCTTGGTGATGATGAACTTCTTTAACATGACCTTATTTGAGGAGCACTTTATCTGCCCTTCCATTCTAACATTCGAAATGAAAGCTTTGCTGGATAGAGCAACTTTAGATGTAGGTCCTTGCCTTTCATGACTTGGAATACTTCTTTCCAGTCCCTTCTTGCCTGCAAGGTCTCTTTTGAGAAATCAACTGACAGTCTGATGGGAACTCCTTTGTAAGTTATGGTCTCCTTATCTCTTGCTGCTTCTAGGATTCTCTACTTCATTTTAATCTTTAGTGATGTAATTATGATGTGCCTTGGTGTGTTCCTCCTTGGGTCCAACTTCTTTGGGACCCTCTGAGCTTCCTGGACTTCTGGAAGTCTATTTCCTTTCCAGATTGGGAAGTTCTCCTTTATTATTTGTTCAAATAAATTTTCCTCTTGTTGGTCTTCCTTTTCCCCTTCTGGTATGCCTATAATTCAGATGTTGGAGCGTTTAAAGATGTCATGGAGGTTCCTAAGCTTCTCATTTTTTTTAATTCTTATTTCTTCATTCTTTTCTGTTTGGTTGTTTCTTTCTTCCTTCTGGTCCACTCCATTGATTTGAGTCCCAGCTTTCTTCCAATCACTATTGGTTTTCTGTGCATTTTCCTTCAATTCACTTAGCATAGCCTTCATTTTTTAATCTAATTTGCAACCAAATTCAACCAATTCTGTGAGCATACTGATCACTAGTGGTTTGAACTGTGCATCTGATAGGTTGGCTATCTCTTGGTTGCTTAGGTGTATTTGCTGTGGAGCTTTGATCTGTTCTTCCGTTTGGGTCATTTTTTTTTTTTTGTCTTGTCATGCCTGTTACGTATTGAGGGGTGGAGCCTTAGGTGTTCACCGGGATGGGGCAACCCAGTTGCTGGGTTGTGATGCTGCATGTGGGGGCAGGGTCCAAGAGCGAACTATGGCACTCGCTTCACTCTCTGTCAGATTTCAGTCCCTTCAGCTACTTCTCCTCAAGCAAATTGGGCCTTTCTGGTGTGTGGGCTTGTGTACGTTCTAGTACCCTGTGGGTCTTTCCAACGAACTCTCCTGTGAGACTGAGAGTCTCCCCGAGCCTCAACCCCCACAGGTGTTTTCAATAAGTGTTTTGAGGCTTTATTTCCCTGCACTGGAACCCTGGGTTGTGCGGTGTCTCACTCCCCAGTTTCACCTGGTTTATCTGCACACGTGAATATTGAATGGTCCACTCAACCAGCTGCCTTGCACACTGTGCCCTGCTTCACAATTGCCACCTTGCAGGGTTGCCACCCTGCGCCCGTGGCCCACCCGCTGCCATCTTGCGCACCTGAGGTTTGTCAGCTGCTGCCTTGCGTGCCTGGTGCCACCGATTTTTTTTTGCCATGACCCGTCTTCGCCCAGCCGCCTGACTCTGCCCCTCCTACCTGTCTGGATGAATGTTTCTATTGTAACTCCTTGGTTGTCAGACTTCCATACAGTTCAATTTTTCTGTCAGTTCTGGTTCTTATTTTGTTTCTAAATTGTTGTTGTCCTTATTTTGGTTGTGTGAGGAGGCACAGTGTGTCTACCTACACCTCCATCTTGGTTGGCAACCTTAAATAATTCTTGGGTTAACAGAGAAATCAAAACTGCAAAACTTAGCAAAGAACCAACAATGAGAATACTACATGCCAAACTCATGCTGATGTGGTTCTCAGGGGAAACACCACTCACTGTAGGGTGCATGCTTGGGAAGGAGCGGTGAAAATGGAGAGGAACAAAACTGAGAGTTGCAAGAGGTTAGCTGAAATGTACACTTGAGGGACACCGGGGAAAAACATAAAAGTTGATATCATTAAGTGGAATACCTAAAGGTAATACAATGGATTAATAAATCTAATAGATATTTCTTTAAATGTAATAAAATAGAATAAACTCTGGCTAATGTAAATGACAAAGGTAATGAAAACACAAATATTTAATATGAGAAATAAAGGCATATGTTCTTTTATAAGAAGGAAGATATACCCTAGAGAAAGAGATGATTTAAAGAGTGAAATAAGTACTATGGACAACTTTATGTTGGCAATTCTGAAAACACTACATAAATGAATAATTTCTTTACACCTACAAATCACCACGCAGACTCAAAAAGAATCACAAAACCAGAACAGAACAGTAGCCATAAAATAATTGGGAGAAAGTTCTTTATTGGGATGATGATTACTCAGTAAGTTATAGAATATAATCACTGAGGTGTATACCTGAAACTAATATAATATTGTACGACAAAAAAAAACAAATAAACACCCAAAACCAAAAACCTTATTTCTAAAAAAAGTTCCTGGTACATAGAGTTCTACTGTGTCCTTCTTTTAAATTTTTTATGAAACCCAGCCATCATAAAAGAAAAATGGAAATATCTGATTACATTAAAATTAAAAATTTATTATGGCACAAGATATAAAGTTCTGAATAAGATGATAAATGAAAAGGATATATATGCAATATATAAAAAAGGGTTACTACTCTATATATATCTAGAGCTCTTAGAGCTTGATAAGAAAAATCACCTAATAACATAGAATTTACAAACAAACAATAGAAAAAGAGATACAACTTGTCAATAACATGTAGAAAGATACCACGCTAACTAGGAGTTTAGGGAAAACAAAAGGATATTGAAATACTATATTTCACCCATCAGACTGGAAAACTGAAAGATTATTTAAACTATTAAAAGGTCCACTGCTGACAGAACAGTGGGGATGCCAGTCACGTCACACACAGTTGTTGGGATTAGAGTCGATTACAATTTCTCTAGAAAGAAATTGACAATATTTTCTTAAAAATATTGTCATTTTCTTAAAAATGTCTTTTTGCCTTTTAAATGAGAAATACCTGCTAAACAACCAGCCATCAACAAAAACCTCTGCTTGCTTCTGAAGGTGGCTAGATCAGGAAAGGTAGCCTATATAAAAGTATTTGTTCCATTATAAAATACTATAAATGAGAGGTTATTAATAACAATTTTATAGTATTCTTGTTAATAGGAAAAAATGCAGCTATAATAAGCATTCCCCCTGATGTTGGATTTCTAGGCACATTCTGTGGATGGTGAGCAGCTTCCTCTCCTTTGGGGAGCCACTGCTCTGGACAAAGCTACATGAGCATCAGGATTAGGAAGGGTGTGATCAACAGCTGGGTCTTGAACTACAACTGACCTCCATCAGCCACCAGATTGCTCCATCTGCCTCTGACAGGCCTGTGACTTAGCTTTGGGGGAAGTGGGGGTGGGGGGAAGCAGTGCCTGCTGGCCATGGAATGATCTCTCTCTCTCTCTCTCTCTCTCTCTCTCTCTCTCTCTCTCTTTCATCTGTCTATCATCTATCTTTTTTTCTTTTTAAACCTTGGCAGAGGTTCTTAACTCAAATTCCTCTTCCTGCTAGGTTAACTCATTGTCATAACATAGAATACTCCAGAATAGCTTCTTGCCACACAACCGAAGACATCTATCTCTCTATTATACCTGAGTCTAGCTGCCTGTCTATCAGTCCTCTCACCATCTGTCTTTTCATTTATCAGCTTAAACTTTAGTTCAGCCCAGCCATTCAATCTTACCTGCTAATGTTTATCTTTTTTTTTTTTTTAGTCTTTTGCCTGTCTTAGGATCCAACCTGGAATAGGAACTGTGGCTTCCATCCAAGGAAGCTTGCTTCATTCAACTTGTTCTCAGCCAAATAGTGGTCTAAATTTGGAACCCACAAGGTTCTGAGAATATCTTTCAACCATTGAGTGATTATCTGAACTCCATCCAAACCTTCATGCTTGAAGACTCTGCTATTGTTAATTATGACTCTTGTTCACTGCTGGTCAGTCACCTGGCTGTTTTCCTTTTGCCTGGGAAATGACCTTGTACAAATTCCCTGGATTGTTTAAAACCAGCTGCATGGCAGAGGCTGGTTGATAATGAGTGAACCAAAGAAGGTTGATAGCTTTCAGCTCAGCCTTCTCTGGACCAGGGCCCAAAGCTCCTGGCTTTGCATAAACTCAAACACCATTTACCTGAAGGGCAGATTTCCTTACCAATTGTTTATGGTGCAGTCTGAGCCACAAAAGCCTCATGAGAACTCTGCTAGAAAGCCCAGGGATGCGTGTGGTCCAGGCCCACGTGGGGAAGGGATAGCTGATTCTGGGCTAAGCCCCTCCCTTATCACTGGTGTAGGTTGGTTTGGTGGTTTGATTTTGGGACATCCCAAACCAGTTTAGTTCCCTTTACTCTGAATTCTAGTTGGGGCCTCGAGAAAGACCTTTTATTTCATTCTTGGTTAAAAAAATAATAAAGGCATATGTTCTTTTATAAGAGAAACAACAAAACAGGTTTTGCAAGGGTCGGATTTTCAGTTCTGGAGTTTCCCACACTATCTTTGAAAGACCTTGGCAAAGGTGGCCCCTGGCTATTTAGAGCGAAAAGGGTAAAAATAACATCTTATACCAGCGCAGAGCTTTATACTTTGTCTTTTCAGCACTCATCGATTGCATACATAATCTCTGCTAGGCCAGGCTTCTGGGAAACAAAGGGGTAAAGCAAGGTCCTTACTCTCCAGGAGCTTCACTATGTCGTGGAGAGAGACCAGCACTGCTGGAGAGAGGTGAACCCCCACTGTTCCTGCTGCCATATGCTGTGACTCTGCAGGGAAGAGGACGGAGCAGACAAGGCTGCTGCACTGAGAGTAAGGCCATCAGAGAATCAGGACACGAATGTCCAACACTCAAACCTGAAAGGTCTTGAGGTTTTACATAAACCTGCACACTCATTTTAAAGATGAAAGAACTTTGTCCCAGAGGCGCAGCGACGTGCCTAAGGTCCGAAGCTCGATGAGCCATGCAGTGGGTGTAGGTAGGGTGCCAATCTTTAAGTTCTCAAGGCGGTGGTGCTTTTCTCCCCTCCCGCATCCACAAAAATATACTGCATGCTCAGGAAAGGGCCTCAGCGCTTTGATGGGGCACTGGGCCGTGCAGTGAAGACCACACCTCCTCTTCCGTTCTTCATGCAGGGTGAATTCCAGGCCAACCTGGTCTCCAGCCCTTGCTCCCTGCCTTCCACACTCCCTTTCACTGATGACCAGGGCTGGGATGCTCAGGGTGTCTCCAGGAGTCAGATATCCTCATGCACTCTAAGGTGTTAATGACTTCATTTTGTAATCTCGCCCAGAACATAGCATTTAGTAGATGGTCTTAGAAGGGGAGCTAATGGTAGGCTCTCAGGAATGGAGTATAGATATGTTTGGGGCAGGAGAGTGACTTCCATCCTCTTAGTCACACCATAACAAAGACCAATCAGATCTAGTTTTTTTTTTTTAAATTCTCACCTGAGGCCATTTTTTCATTGTTTTGAGAGAGAGGCAGATGGGGAGAGGAAGAGGGAGATAAAACATTGATTGGTTGCCTCCTGTCAATGCCCTGATCAGGGATTGAACCGGAAACCTAGGTATGTGTCCTGACTGGGAATCAAACTCACAACATTTTGGTGCACAGGATAATGCTTCAGCCAACCAAGCCACCCGCCCAGTGTGACTCTAATTTTAGGGGCAGTGAAATTGTATGTGTGGGGATCCCCTGCTCTGTTGTCAGAACGGCTCCTTACCCCACGGAAATGCACTGGGACCTCACCCATAATCATTGCTTTCAGGTGAAAGTAAGTGGAGGAGGTGCTGGCATCTTACAGAAGACCCAGAGCAGTGACCTCTATGTCCAGGTCACACAGCTGGGACAGGACCTTGGTGCTCATGCTGCCTGATGAGGTGATGGCTTCCTCAGAATCAGGGCACACACCCACAGGTGCTGGGAGCACTGCGACCCTCCACACCAGGTTTGGAGGCAGAGCTCTCAGTGCGACTGCACAAATGCACCTCTCTGTGCTCTTGCTACTGCCTCACCCTTCTCCCCTGCCCTGGTGTCAGAAAGAAAAACACACTAAAGATCCCATCTCTACCCCAGTTTGACAAGCACTTTCTGCTGTGGGCCTATCCTGTTATTTAATTCCTGGTTGCTTTATGGTTGTATTTGCAGAATATTAGCTCCTGGGACAGGTGCGTGTGTGTGTGCATGTGTGTGCTAATTTCTATCAGTCAACACACTAAACCAACAAAGCCGCACCGTTCGATCCAGGCATCTGATTCTGAGGGCCTTAATCTCAGAGTAGTCTAGACTAAAATTTTTCAAATTGTTGAAAGTCATAGAATCTTTACACATTGAGTGGTTAGAAACTGGGGATGCTGTTAACCACCCTACAGTGAATGGGGTGGTCCTCACGGCCGAGAATCCCTGGACCGTGGTGAATCAGCTGAATGTCTCCTTCACCTGGGGATGACCCCACCTGTCCTGTTTGCCTTCTGCAGTGGACTCTGCCGAATGTGGGGATCAGTCTTGTGTAGGGTCCAATATAAAGCTAGAAGAGGAAAATACATCCAGTCCCAGACATAAAAGTGCTTGTATACTTTACGAAAGGTTATGACATTGACAAAATCATGTTAAAATAAAAGGAAATAAACACCTAAAATAAAGTATTTCTTCTGTTTTTTAAAAAAGATTCTATTTATTTATTTTTAGAGGAAGAATTTATTTATTTATGTATGTATGTATGTATGTATTTATTTATTTATAGGGGAGGGAGCAAGAGGAGCAAAATATTGATGTGAGAGAGAAACATTTATTGGTTGCCTCCCACACTCGCCCTGCCCAGGCATCTGCCACGACTGGGGATCGAAATGGTGACCTTTTGCATTGCAGTATGTTGTCCAACCAACTGAGGCACACTGGGCAGAGCTAAAATAAAATATTTCTTCATCCAATTACATAATTAAGTTACCCCCATACATACTTAAAATGTGAAGCATTCACAACCATTCAAATCCTAAACTTATTAATAAATATTCACCTGATTCTAGGAAATGCTGTGCAATCCTAGAGAACTAACAAAACATTTCCTAGAACACTCCTCACAAGTCTGTTCAATGAAAGAAATGAACTGAAGCTTCTATTAATTGGATCCCTGGCTAATTTGAATGACTGTAACCTTGTCTGACAGAAAAGATAGAAATGGCAAGGAAAATAAATTCATGAAGGGATTTAATCGTGGGAGTGATTTCATGGGCATTTTCCAAGATCAGTACAAATTCTCACACCCCTTACAGGTACTGGAACTATCTGGTCTGGTATAAATGAGGGCCCTGTGGGGCTTCAGTTTTCCTGCACAGATTTAGCTTGACCTTACCAAACCAGGAAAGTAAACAGAAAAAATTGTATTAGCAGAAGGATTTGGAGAGAAATGTTGCAAAAATGATTTCTGGGGGTTTCACATGAATTGCTTGGGAAAACTGAGACTTGGGCACTCTAGTGAATAGGGTTTTGTTGCAAAATACCCTGTACATGTGAAAGACTGAGTTGGAGGCTTGATACGAATGCAATGGATGTATGAGAGGGGATCCCCCCAAAACCAGAATTATCTTCTTGATGGTGGACCCCTTGTGGTACAGGCTTCCCCTGCTAGGTGAGTATTCTAGGAACGCAACTGTAACAGCGTAGCAGCTGGCATTATTGTGAGAGGCTGGGCTTGGCTTCAGAGAATTGTTTTTGAAGACTCTTTCAATGCATTTGTCCATTTAATGATGGGCAATTTAGAAGCGTGGCTGCCCACACTGCCCCGAGTATTTTGACCACAAACAGCATTACCCTAGTGCCCCACCCTCCTTATTCACCAGGTTTCTCCCCAAGCGACATTTTTATTGTTTGTTTCCTGGGTTGAAGGAAGTCCTCAAAGGGAAACATTTTGCCAATGCAGAAGAGGTGAAACCAAAAACAGCAGAAGCACTAAAAGGCATCAAAATCAACAGTTCAAAAACTGTTTGGTGCAGTGGAGAAAATGTCTTCATAGGTGTGTTGTGTCAAATAGAGAGTACTTTGAACATGACTGAAATTTAAACGTGTAAGAATAAATACACAATTTTTATAAGTAAATTCGTGTTTGGGGTCCCCCTTGTGCGTACCTTTTATGAAAGAGAACCCATCCTTAGCAGAGCGCCTGGGAGGCGTGAGGCTGGGGGCGTGTGTTGACATCGCCTCTGAGTGTGCTCCCCCAGCCCAGCCAGCTTGTGGCAAAGGGGTCCTGCCTGTGCAGGAGGGGGCCAGGGAGGTCTTGACAAGCCCTGAGCGTGGTGTGGCAAACCACTTTTCTAAAGTAAATTTTTGTTGTTGTTATTATTAGACAAATTTGACATTCACAGAAATTTTGAAAAACCCCCTATAATGTTTTGAAAACTGTACTGAATGCTACACATTTCCCACCCAGATTTCTCCAAGGGTTGTCATCTTGCCACACTATCTCCATATCACGTTCTTGCTGGGAACACACCACCTTTGTGCTGAACCGTTCAAACCATTCACACCATTCATGAATGCTCTGCCAACATCAGGATACTTTGCTTCCAAATGCATCAGCATATAGCTCCCAGGAAAACGAGAATTCCATACACAACCACACCAGTTAACAAATGTCAGGCAATTAACGAATTGAATGTTATCACCCAGCACACAGTATATACCCAAATATTTTCAATTGTCCCAACTAATTGTTCTAACTTGTTGAGAATCTGGGGAGAACATCAAAGGAGGTGATTTTTTTCTCTCTCCTTTCTCTTCCATTGGTAAGCTTTAAGATCAGGATGCACACTGTTTAAAATACACTTTTGATTCTTGATAGCCAAGAGTAGTAGTTCTCAAACTTTTGATCTCTTACTGTATAAAAATTTTTGAGTAACCCTAAATAGTTTTGTTTATTCAGGATATAGTTATTGATATTTACTAAGGCAGAAATTAAAATAAAGAAATTTTAAAAATATTTATTAGTTTATGTTATCTTAACACATTTTAATAAAAAGGACTATATTTAAAAAAAAGAATGTGTAGAGTGGCTTTTTGTTTTCTTTTTGCAAATCTTTTTCCTTTGTTGCTCAGAAGACAGTGACAACCGGATGCCCGCTCTTGCATTCAATCTGCTGCAGTACACTGTTTTCCTAAAGTGGATTTGGTAGGAGCTTCACACAGATATGAGGTTGAAAAAGGGAGTGTTTTACTAGATGTCTTAAATGACTGTTATTATTCCTTGATACTTCATCAAAGCTTAACAAGTGGTAGTTCCTTACAGTTAATGCAATATGGAATGTGAAGACTTATTAATAAACTTTTTGTGTTCTGTGAAATTAAAATCTATTGGTCTATGTTGAAATTAATAACCTTTATGCATGAAAATATATCTCTTCTGCATTGGTTATTTGGAAGATATGGGTTCACCAAATTATGCAAATTTTCCAATTGTTGATTTCTTTCGTTAAAAAGAAAATCACATTTATTAACCACTAACCTCATCAGAAATGTCTCTAAGTTGTATCTGCCATTACTCATGGATTACTCATGGCATGAGTAATGGCAGATACAAGTTTTCTAATATTCTTACTTTTCTTGAAAGTTCAATTTTTACCATTGGCACCAAATACTGATGACAGTTTCTCTCTAAATGACAAGCTCACTTTGTTTACTTTCAAGAAAATGTTTGCCAACTACTCAAATCTAAACAAACTTAGCATAGTTACTAGTCGTTTTTATTTTTCAAATAAAGTTGTTGCTTCATGAGCCATGTAGATAGCTCAGCTCAAGCTCAGATGGCCACACAGGTACTTTTCTTCAAGACAACTGTTGTAGTTCAGTTTGTGCTGGAAGCGCTTTTTGTATCTGCCCCATTTTGTCTCCCTGAATATGCTAACGACATGCACCCTGAGGTCAAAATTTAATAACATTTCTACTTTGTTTCTCCTGCTTCACCAAGGATATTCTGAAGAGAAACTGGCATTTTTGTTCCTTTATAAGTATATGGGGGTTGAAGAATATGACTATGAGTAACATTTGGTTCCACGTTTTTAATCTTCACCCAAAAACATGTTTATTGATTTTAGAGAGAAGGAGAGAGAAACATCTATTGGTTGCCTTCTGTTCTGATCAGGGATTGAACTCTCAACCTAGGTATGTGTCCTGATCAGGAATCGAACCCACATACTTTTGCAGAACAGGATGGTGCTCCAACCAAGTGAACCACCAGGCCAGGGCTGGTGCTACTGTCTTGATTTATTTTAAGTCATCAGGGATTTTATCCATCATTGTCATTGCACTTTCACTGCAAATGTTAACAGTTGGTCCAAGATAAAACATGAGACATTTAAAAATTATTCAGCACTGTGGATATTTCAGTGTCACTTTTGTTTGCTAGTAAACACTCATATACAATAAAACATCTTTGATCATTAGTTGTTGCTAATACCAGGCAAATTCAAGCAAAACTGTAAGTCTAGCAATATCTATAGGCTCATCTATAGCAAAGCAAAAGTGAACTTCGGCAGATGAGTACTAACTCAATTTTTATATTTACACCTGGATAACTAGTCAGGTTACTATAGTTTTGGAAGGTGGCCGTGTCAGAGGAACAGATGACCTCTTCATGCATGTGCTTTCCTTCTGGTTCTTGTAACCCGAGCCTTCCCTCCTTATTACAGTGCATTAAGATGCCTCTGAACTACCACCACTAGCCTAATTTCACCTCTGACTATTGGGACAACTTTCCTTTTATCGGTAGACAATCATTCACCGAACATTGGTGGGGCCTCTGCTCAGCACCCTGTAAACTGCTGGGTGCTTTGGAAGATAATGTGTACGTCCTTGTCCTCAAACAGCTTAGAATTCAAACAAGAGTAACACACTTAAAATCTTGCCATTAATGTAATAGAGGATATGTGTGGTATCAGATGAATGAATGGTATAGACATTAAGCACAAGGCTGGTTCAGAGGAGGGAGAGATGTCTTCCAGCTGGTGTGATCCAGCTGTCGTGATTCATCAGCATGAGGATGCCCAGGGGTATGGTAGCTGTTTTCTGAGGCCTTTACTGCTTACTTAGCCATTCCGGGAGTGAGGAACCTGACTCTGTGAAAAAGCCCCAGTCTGGTTTCTGCTTTTCTAGAAAGAAACATGCTGGCAAGTGGACTCCTTATTGTTATTCAATGAACAGCAGCTTGAAACAACTGTCCCAGACTGTGTCCTTTTTTAATTTTTTTAATTAGCTTTTCCTGGATGTGAATTAGATCCTTTGGGAAGCTGCAAAAATTCCTTAAGGTCACAAAAGTACCATTCTGTTGTGTAGTTCTTGTACATTACAAAAGTCTCCTTATTAATTGTGTACTTGAGAAAAATCCAGATTCTCATTATTTATATGTAATTTACAGCAATGTGAAGTAAGATCTGGATTTGAATATCAATTTTGTCCTTTGCCAAGCTGTGTGACCTTGGAGAAGTCAATCTCTCTGGCCTTTCTTCCGTTTTTCCCCCCACAGATATTTGCTTTTAATTCTGAGCATGTAATTGTTATATGACATCACACATGCTCAGTTTATCCAAAAGTTTCCATTCAGCTTCTCTCATTTACCCATTTTTCTTTTTTGATGTTTCTTTCTGTTTCCAGTTTCCCTTTGGATATTGTTTATATTATACTATCTCCAATATAATTAATTACCTCAAGAAGGGAGGAGATAATCAAACCTCCCTTGAGAGCACCGAAAATAAGGGCTGAGCTTTTAAACATTCTGGGAAAACACTGCACCTAAGCCTAATGTCTAGCATGGCTGCTCCGGTGTGGAGACAAGGTTTTGTGGTGCCGAACAAGTGTTTGTTCGAGGGCAGGACTCTTCACTGATTCCTTCTCCAACACTTTTTTTTCAGTTAGGTAGATCTTAGTTTCTGACCTGTTTCGTTTTCCTTCTCCCTCAATAACTTCTTTCTTAAGACTTTTTTAAAGAGCAGGTTTAGGTGTGCTGGAAGATTGAGAGGAGAGGACAGAGAAATGTCCCATATACGCAGTGTCCTCACACAGGCACAGCCTCCCCCATTACCAACATCCCTCACCAGAGTGGTGTGTTTATTATAATACAAGCCTACCCTGGCACACCGTAATCACATAAGGTTCATAGTTTATACTAGGATTCACTCTTGCTGTTGTATATTCTGTGGGTTTGGACAAATGTGTAATGACAGGTACTCACATTATAGAGTAGTTTCACGGCCTCAAAATTCTCTGTTCTTTGCTTATTCATTCTTTTCCCCATCCCCAGTCCTTGGCAAATAGTGATATTTTTACCGTCTCCATAGTTTTGCTTTTTCAGCATGTCATATAGTTGAAATCATACAGTATATAAACTTTTCAGATTCTTTCACATATTAATATCCACTTAAGTTTTCTCCATGTCTTTTCATGGCTGAAGAGCTCATTTCTTTTTAGCATGAATAATAGTCCATTGTCTGGATGGACCACAGTTCATCCATTCACCTACGGAAGGACATCCTGGTTGCTTCCAAGTTTTGGCGATTATGGATAAGACTGCTATAAACATCTGTGTTCAGGGTTTGTGTGGAGGAAACTTTTCAACTTCTTTGAATAAATACTAAAGAATGTGATTTCTAGATAAATGTATAGATAAATGTATATTTAGTTTTGTAAGAAACTGTGAAACTGTTTTCAAAAGTGCCTATACCATTTTGCAATCCTACCATCAATGGATGAAAATTCTTATTGCTCTGTTCTTGCCAGCATTTGATATTGTCAGTGTTTCAGACTTTGGCAATTCCAACAGGTGTAGTTAAAAAACTCATTGCTGTTGGACTTCCAGCAAGATGGAGGCATAGGTGGACCCACTATACCTCCACGTACAACCAAAATTGGAACAACAACAATTTAGAGGTAGAATAACACCCAGAACTGATAGAAAATTTATCTGAATGGAAGTTGGACAGCCAAGAAGTTGAAATAGACCTGTTTATCCAGACTGGTAGGAGGGGTGGATACAAGCAGCCGGGCTCTGGTCATGGCGCAGAGAACAGGGAGAACTGGGTGCATAAGGCAACCAGGAGCGCATAAGGCATCTGGGGCGTGCAAGATCGCAGCGGGTTGACCCTGAGTACACAAGTGGCAGCTGGCAGAACCAGTGAGGCGGTGATTGTGGAACAGGGCAGAGCACACAACCCAGGATCCCAGGGAAGGGACTGAGGTCCCATGGAGAACGGAGCTACCGCCATTGTTCCCTCTCGACCCTGCCCTCACATACCATACAATGTCACAATCTAGTGACTGGGGTGCCCAGCCTTGGTGAACACCTAAGGCTCCACCCCTAACCATAACAGGAGTGACCAGATCAAAAAAAAAAAAAAAAGACAGAGAGAGAGAGAGAGAGAGAGAGAGAGAGAGAGATGGCTCAAACAGAAGCACAAATCAGTGCCCCAGAACTCATCCGTTTGAGCGACCAAGAGATAGCTAACCTATCAGATGCACGGTTCAAAACACTGGTGATTGGGAAACTCACAGAATTGGTTGATTTTGGTCGCAAATTAGATGAAAAAATGCAGGTTACCATAAAAGAAATGAAGGAAAAATGCACAGGGAACCAACAGTGATAGGAAGGAACCTGGGACTCACATCAATGGAGTGGACCAGAAGGAAGAAAGAAACAACCAAACAGGAAAGAATGGAAAAATAAGAATTCAAAAAAACGAGAAGCTTAGGAACCTCTAGGACATCTTTAAACGTTCCAACATCCAAATTGTAGGGGTACCAGAAGGGGAAGAGGTAGAGCAACAGATTGAAAATGTATTTGAACAAATAATAAAGGAGAACTTCCCCATTCTGGCAAAGGAAATAGACTTCCAGGAAGTCCAGGATGTTCAGAGAGTCCCAAAGAAGTTGGACCCAAGAAGAAACACACCAAGGCACATCATAATTACATTAGCCAAGGTAAAAATGAAGGAGAGAATCCTAGAAGCAGCAAGAGATAAGGGGATAGTAACCTACAAAGGAGTTCCCATGAGACTGTCAGCTGATTTCTCAAAAGAGACCTTGCAGGCAAGAAGGGGCTGGAAAGAAGTATTCCAAATCATGAAAGACAAGGATCTATAGCCCAGATTACTCTATCCAGCAAAGCTTTCATTTAGAATGGAAGGGCAGATAAAGTGCTTCTCAGATAAGGTCAAGTTAAAGGAGTTCATCATCACCAAGTCCTTTTTTTATGAAATGTTAAAGGGACTCATCTAAGAAAAAAAGATTAAAAAATGTTTAGTAAAAGGACAGCAAACTCACAGTTATTAACAACCACACCTAAAGCAAAACCAAAAGAAACTAAGCAAACAACTAGAACAGGAACAGAACCACAGAAATGGAGATCACATGGAGGGTTAGCAACAGGGGAGTGGGAGGAGGAGAGAGGGGGAAAAGGTACAGAGAATAAGTAGCATGGATTGTAGGTAGGAAATAGATAGGGGGAGGGTAAGAATAGTATGAGAAATGTAGAAGCTGAAAAACTTATAAGTATGACACATGGACATGAACTGAAGGGGGGAATGTGGGTGGGACAGGGTGTACAGGGTAGAGGGGAGTGAGGGGGGAAATGGGACAACTGTAATAGCATAATCAGTAAAATATATTTTTAAAAAGTTCATTGTTGTTTTAATATGCATTTTTCCAATGACATGATATGAAGGAGAACTCCTCTTATTTATTTCTTTTTCTTTAAAGTTTTAAATTTGAATTTATTGGGGTGACATTGCTTAATAAAATTATATAGGTTTCAGGTGTACAATTTTATAGTACATCATCTGTATATTGTATTGGGTGTTCACCATCCAAAGTCAAGTCTATTTTTTCTCACCGTTATCTCTGCTTTACCCTCTTTTACCTTTCCTGATCCCCCCTTTCACTCTGGTAATCACCATACTGTTGTTTGTGCCTGTGAGTTTTTTCTTAATTAATCCCTTCACCTTTTTTACCCAGCCCTCATCCCCTCTCCCCTCTAATAGCTGTCAGTCTGTTTTCTGTGTCTATGAATCTGTTTTTATTTTCTTTGTTTATTTTGTTCATTAGAATCCACATGTAAGTGAAATTATATGGTTATTACCTTACTCTGACTGGTTTATTTCACTTCTCTGGGTCCATTTATGCTGTTATGCTGTTGCATGCATGGATGGTAAGGTAAGATTTCCTTCTTTTTAATAGCTGAATAGTATTCCACTGTGTAAATGTATCACAGCTTTTTTATCTACTCATCTACTGATGGGCACTTGGGTTGCTTCCCAATTTTAGCTATTGTAAATAATGCTGCAATGAACATAGGGATGCATATATGTGTTTCTTCTGATATGTTCCTAGAAATAGAATTGCTGTTCCTTTTAATAATTGCTGCAGGAAAGGTCTGCTAGCAATTAATTTCCTCAATTTTCTTTGTGTAAAAAAGTCCTCATTTCTTCTTTATTTTGAAGGATAATTCTCTGTATATAGAATGTTAACTTGGTATGATTTTATTTTTCTTTTGTTTTCAAACTTTATTTTAATCATCGTTCAAATGCAGTTTTCTGTCCTTTACTCCCATCCCAGCTCACCCACCCCTCCCTCTCCACCTCCCTCCCATTTCCACCCCCCCCCCCAGTTTTTGTCCATGTGTCTTTTATATTTGTTCCTGTAAACCCTCCCTCTTTTCCCCTGTAATTCCCCTGAAATTCCCTCCCCTCTCCCCTCTGGTCACTGTCAGCCTGTCCTCTATTTCAGTGTCTTTGGTTATATTTTGCTTGTTTGTTTGTTTTGTTGTTTAGGATCCTGTTAAACAGGAGATCATATGGTATTTCTTTTTCACTGCCTGGCTTATTTAGCTTAGCATAATGCTTCCCAGTTTCATCCATGCTGCTGCAAAGGGTAGGAGCTCCTTTCTTTCTGCTGCATAGAATTCCATTGAGTAAATGTACCATAGTTTTTTGATCCATTCATTTACTGATGGGCACCTAGGTTGCTTCCAACACTTGGCTATTGTAAATTGTGCTGCTATGAACATTGGGGTGCATAGGTTCTTTTGGATTGATGTTTCAGGGTTCTTGGGATACAGTCCGAGCAGTGGAATTGCTGGGTCAAAAGGCAGATTCATTTTTAGTTTTCTGAGGAAATTCCATACTGTTTTCCATAGTGGTTGTAACAGTTTGCAATCCCACCAACAGTGCACTAGTGTTCCCTTTTCTCCACAACCTCTCCAACACTTGTTGTTTGTTGCGTTAATTTATGATGGCCATTCTGACCAGTGTGAAGTGCTATCTCATTGTGGTTTTAGTTTGCATCTCTTTGATAGCTAGCGATATTGAGAATCTTTTCATGTGTCTCTGAATCCTCTGTGTGTCCTCCTTGGAGAAGTGTCCAAGTCCTTTGCCCATTTTTTAATTGGGTTGCTTGTCTTCTTAGAGTGGAGTCATGTAAATTCTTTATGTATTTTGGAGATTAAACCCTTGTCTGATGTATCATTGGCAAATATGTTTTCCCATATGGTTGGTTCTCTTTTTATTTTGATACTGTTTTCTTAAGCTGTGCAGAAGCTTTTTATTTAGATGAGATCCCATTTGTTTATTCTTTTCATTATGTACCTTGCTCTAGGGGACATATCAGTGAAGATGTTGCTGTGTAAATGTCTGAGGTTTTTCTGCCTATGTTCTCCTCTAGGACTTCAATGGTGTCACAGTTTATATTTAAATCTTCTATCCACCTTGAATTTGTTTTTGTGTAGGGTGTAAGTTGGTGCTCAAGTTTCATTTTGTTGCACGTAGCTGTCCAGTTCTCCTAACACCATTTGTTGAAGAGGCTATTTTTATTCCATTTTATGTTGCTGCCCCCTTGTCAAATATTAATTGATCATAGAGACTTGGGTTTATTTCTGGGCTCTTTGTTCTGTTCCATTGGTCCATGTGCCTGTTTTTATGCCAGTACCAGGCTGTTTTGATTACAATGGACTTATAGTACAGTTTAGTATCAGGTATTGTGACCCCCTCTACTTTACTCTTCTTTCTCAAAATTGCAGCAGCTATTCTAGGTCATTTATGGTTCCATATAAATTTTTGAAGTATTTTTTCTATGTCTGTGAAATAAAGTACATTGGTACTTTAATAGGTATTGCATTGAATGTGTAAATTGCTTTGGGTAGTATGAACATTTTGATGATGTTAATTCTTCCAATCCATGAACACGGTGTATATTTCCATTTGTTTGTGTCTTCCTTGATTTCTTTCTTCAGTGTTGTGTAGTTTTCTGAATACAGGCCTTTTACCTCTTTGGTTAGGTTTATTCCTAGGTATTTCATTTTTCTTTTTGCTATTTCAACTGGGATTTTTTTTTCTTGATTTCTGCTTCTGCTGTTTCATTGTTAGTGTACAAAAATGCCTTTAATTTCTGGAAATTGACTTTGTATCTGGCTGTTTTACCAAATTCATTTATTAGGTCAAGCAGTTTTTTGGTGGAGTCTATAGGATTTTCTATGTACACTATCACATCATCTGCAAACAGTGACAGTTTTGTTTCCCTCTTTCTGATTTGGATGCCTTTTATTTTCTTTTTTTGTTTCATCACTGTGGCTAAAACTTCCAACACTTTATTGAATAGAAGTGGTGAGAGTGGGTAGCCTTGTCTTGTTCCTGATCTTAGTGGAAAAGATCTTAGTTTTTGCACATTGAGTATGATGTTGGCTATAGGTCTCTCATATATGGCCTTTATTATGTTGAGGAATGCTCCCTCTATTCCCACTTTGCTAAGTGTTTTTATCATAAATGGGTGCTGTATCTTATCAAATTCTTTTTCTGCATCTATTGATATGATCATGTGGTCTTTGTCTTTGCTTTTGTTTATGTGATATATTACATTTACTGATTTGCGAATATTGTACCAACCTTGCATCCCTGGGATGAATCCCACTTGGTCGTGGTGTATGATGTTTTTAATGTATTGTTGGATGTGGTTTGCCAGTGTTTTGTTGAGGATTTTAGCATCTATGTTCATCAGTGATATTGGCCTGAAGTTTTCTTTCTTTGTTGTGTCTTTGTCTTGTTTTGGGATTAGGATGATGCTGGCTTCATAAAAAGAGTTTGGGAGTCTTCTATCATTTTGCATTTTTTGGAATAGTCTGTGAAGGATACGGGTTAGTTCTTCCTTAAATGTTTAATAGAATTCTCCTGTGAAACCACCTGGTCCTGGGCTTTTGTGTGTGTGCTTTTTTTTTATTTTATTACTGCTTCAATTTCTTTTGCTGTTATTGGTCTGTTCAGGCTTTCTGCTTCTTCATTGAGTTTTGGAAGATTATAATTTCTAGAAATTTGTTCACTTCACCTAAGTTTTCCAATTTCTTGGCATACAGTTCTTCATAGTAATTTCTTACAATCCTTTGTATTTCTGTGGTGTCAGTTGTAATCTCTCCTCTTTCATTTCTGATTGTGTTTATTTGGGTCCTCTCCCTTTTTTTCTTGATGAACCTGCTTAAAGGCTTGTCGATTTTATCTTTTCAAAGAACCAGCTCCTGGATTCATTGATCCTTAGAATTGTGCTTTTAGTCTCTGTCATTTAATTCTGCTCTGATCTTGGTTATTTCCTTCTTTCTACTTGCTCTGGGCTGTCTTTGTTGTTGTTCCTCGAGTTCTTGTAGACGTAGGGTTAGGTTGTTTGTTTGAAATCCTTCTATCATTTTTAGATATGCCTGTATTGCTATGAACTTCCCTTTCAGGACTGCTTTTGCTGTGTCCCATAAGTTTTGGGTTGTTGTGAGTTCATTTTCATTTGTTTCCAGACACTTTTTGGTTTCTTCCCTAATTTCATTCTTGACCCATTCATTGTTTAAAACCATGCTATTCAATCTCCATGATTTTGAGTGTTTTGGGGTTTTTTTCCTTGGGGTTGGTTTCTAGTTTCAGTCCCTTGTGATCTGAGAAAATGTTTGGTATGATTTCAATTTTCTTGAATTTGTTGAGGCTTGTTTTGTGTCCTATCCTGTGGTCTATCTTTGAAAATGTTCCATGTATATTTGAAAAGAATGTGTATTTAGCTTCTTTGAGATGGAAGTCTCCAGATATATGAGTTAAGTCCATTTCATCTAGGGCATTACTCAGTGCCACAATATCTTTGTTGATATTTTGTTTGGAAGATCTGTCCATTTTTGACAGTGGGGTGTTAAAATCTCCCACTATAATTGTGTTGCTATCAATATCTTTCTTAAAGTCCTCTAACATTTTTTTTATGTATTTGGGTGCTCCTATGTTGGGTGCATATATATTTACAATGTTTATATCTTCTTGGTGGATTCTTCCCTTGGGTATTATGAAGTGACCTTCTAGGTCTCTCTTTATGGCCCTTTTTTGGAAGTCTCTTGTCTGATATGAGTATTGTTACCCTGGCTTTTTTTTCCTGTCCATTTTCTTGGAAAATTTGTTTCTAGCCCTTCACTTTTAGTCTGTGTAGATCTTTTATCCTGAAGTGGGTCTCTTGTAGGCAGCATATGTGTGGGTCATGCTTTCTTATCCATTCAGCTATTTTGTGTCTTTTGATTGGAGCATTTAATCCATTTATGTTTAAGGTTATTATTGATAGGTACTTATTCATTGCCATTTTCATACCTGTGTTCCTCTCTGCCTCCCTCTTTCTCTTCTTTTCCTTAAAGCAGTCCCTTGAGCATCTAAGCAGAGCTGGTTTGGTGGAGGTGTATTCTTTTAGACTTCTTTTGTCTGGGAAGCTTCTTATTTGGCCTTCTATCTTGATTGAGAGCCTTGCTGGGTAAAGTAGCCTTGGTTGCAGTCCTCTGGTTCTCATTATTTGGAATATTTCTTGCCATTCTCTTCTGGCTTGGAGTGTTTCCATTGAGAAGTCAGCTGCTAACCTTATTGGGGCTCCCTTGTATGCTACTTCCTGTTGTTTCTCCCTTGCTGCTTTTAATATTCTCTCTTTGTCTTGGTATTTTGTCATTTTAACTATGATGTGTCTTGAAGTGGGCCTATTTGGGTTCCTCTTGATTGGGACTCTCTGTGTTTCCTGGATTTGTGTGACTTTTTCTCTCATGAAATTAGGGAAGTTTTCCATCATTACTTTTTCAAATAGGTTTTCTGTCCCTTGCTCTTCTGCTTCTCCTTCTAGTATCCCTATTATATAGATATTATTACGTTTTATATTGTCTTACATTTCTCTTAATCACTCTTCATTCTTTCTGAGCTTCTTTTCCTTTTCTTGCTCTTTCTGGGTGTTTTTTTCTGCTTTGTTCTCTAGCTCACTGATCCGATCTTTTGCTTCATTGATCCAGCTTTTGATTTTTTCTACTGTGTTCTTCAGTTCAGAAATTGTATTCTTCATTTCCTCTTGGCCCTTGTTGATAGTTTCTACTTCCTTTTGCATGTTGATATAGCTTGCAGTGATTTCATTGTAGCTTTCCTGTAGTTTCTGGTAGCTCATTGTGAGCTCACTGAGCTTCCTGATAATCATTTCTTCGAACTCAATATCTGATAGTTGAGTTGTCTCTATTTCATTTAGCATTTTTTTCTGACGCTTCCTCCTTTACCTTCATTTGGGGATTGTTTCTTTGTCTTCTCATTGTTTGTGAGACTCTTCTTGTTAGCCTCTGCCACTTAAATTGATCTGTTCTGATTCCCTGTGTTTATGGTGTGAACTTCTGTGGTAGAATACCTGTGAGATTCAGTGGTGCAGTCTCTTTTGGGTATCCTGGTGGTCACCATTTCCACCTACTCTTTTTTGTGATCAATTGGAGGGGCAAGGAAAAATGGTTTAAGCCAGGAAGAGAGTATTCTATGATATTTACAGTAGCATCTGGTAGAAAAGAGATAGGAGATCTTTTGGCTATGTATAGTGTTAACTGTAATATTCCACTCAAGTAGCCACTTTCAGAAAAGATGGAAAGAAAATAAGACTCTTGTTGGGGAGGGAAGGATTGTGAGTTTGATCTAGAAAGCAGTGAAGTTATGAGAGGCCAGATTCTGAGGTACAGTGAGAGTAAAGGGTAGTAAATAGGTGTAGTGCATGAGAGAACAGAGTTAACCACTACAGGAATAGATTTCAGTAAACTGAAGTGGGTTAAGGTGGGTGGGTGGGGTGTTGTGTAGCATTTACAATTGTATGGAATAGCTATTATTTACAGTAATATTAGGGCAACAATCATTTAACAGAATCTATGAGATCTAGATAACAATAATAGGGAGTATGGAACCTTGAGTAGTGTGCTAATGGAACACAAATGAAGTGAAGGACAGTAAATTAGCAAGACTCTATGAATAACAGGGGAAACCTGTCAAATGATACAACCAGCCAAGCAAAGAAGACTATACAGAAAGAGGAGGAATACAAAAATACTATTAAAATAAAAGATGTAAGAATAATGAAAAAAATAATAGTACAAATATGCAATAACTTGCAGGCTCTCTGTAATAGTAAAGTAAAATCTGTCCCACTGTCTCAGCTGTTGGGATGCCCCCTGTTTGGGTCCATCTCTGGTCTTTTCACAGTTTCAGTTTTTTTGTGTGTCACTTGTGGGTATTTAAAAAGAAAAAAGAAAAAGGAAAAAAAAGAAAAAAGGAGAAGGAGGAAGAAAGAAGAGATAAAATTGGAAAGAATGGAAGATGGAATAAAATTAGAAAGAAGGAAAGAGAAGCAAAAAGAATTGAGAGATATAAAAATAAGAAAAATTAAAAAATAAAAAATCGCTTTTAAAAAACCACCAAATCAAAGAAACAAACAAAAATTAAAAACCTCTTGTCGGTTTCAAACTGACCAAACTGAGACTTCTGGTCTTGCTGGCTGCAGCAGGCTGCGAGTGATTGGTTTTGCTTTTCTCCCTTCCTGTTCAGCACTCAGTCAGCCTCTCAGGTACTCTCCCCAGAGCCAGCCCAGCGCCTCTCCACAGGTCCCTGGATGTGGGATCCAGACCCTCCCAAGCGTGCTCTCCCCAGGTTAATGGGTGTGAATTCCAGGTCTCCTGCTGAGCGTGCTCGCCCTCCCCTTGTTTATGGGTGTGGTCTCCGGGTCTTCCACAGAGCACTCTTTCCTCAGGTTGGGGGCACAAGTGCTTGGCCAGGCTGCCCTTGGTCACCCAGGCTCCAGCACACACTCTTCCCAGAGCTATGCGTGGATGCTCACAGCCCCTGTGTGTTGCCTCTCAGTCCTCACTCCCCTCTCTGCACCTTCAAGCAACCCAGGCCTCCCTCGGTGCTGTTCAATCCTTGTTTGGCTGGGGAGGGAGCCGTTGACCCAGCTCTCTCCCAGTAGCTCTGTGTCAGATCCTGCAAAGCTGGGCCCAGGGCTGCAGCCTCCCTGGTCCCTTGCACTGATTCCTGGGCCCTTATTGTCCTGAAGCACTCTCCTTACTGTCTGGTTTTTCAATGTCTGCTGCAATTTTTGATCTCCTATTTTCATATATGCTGGGGTACTGTTGGCTGTTTGCTCTATTCCTCCATAGATCGGCTAGGTTTTTCTCCCATGTGTAGGGAGAAGTGGAATCTGCTCCCTCCTATCACACAGCCATCTTCCCTCCCTAGGATTTTCTTTAAACATTTAAATATAATTACTGTAACTAAACAATGTAGCTAATGTAACTAATAACATAGTAAGATTCTAGTCACAATTTTGATGTGTGTAGATTTTTCCCCATACCACCAAGAAGTTTTCTGATACCAGCCGAGTGTCCTACATTTCAAATCAATTCTATCTACCTGGGGATAGCATTTGGTCCCATAGGTTGAGGTCCCAATCCCACAATTCTGCCCCCTTCGGATGCCAGTCACCAGTATAGGTTGTCAACTGTGCTTCTGACTACAACCTTTCCTTAGGCTTGATTGATTTGTGAGAGCAGCATGCAGAACTCAGAAAACCCATTTACTCATTAGATTGCCAGCTTATTACAAAGGACATTGAAGAATACAAGTCAACAGACAAATGAGGAAATAACAGAGTGAAGTTCTGAACAAAGGAGCTTCTGTCCTCCTGAAGTTTGGGGCTCAGCGTGGTGTCTTGTGCAAGGGCTCTGGTTCCCCGACCTGAGGGATCTCCAAAGCCCTCTTTTTGGGTTTTCACAGAGGCTCACTTCAGAGGCATGATTTATGGGCCATCAGTGATCGATTCACCCACCAGCCCCTCTAATCTGCCTGGAAATCAGAGGGTGGGACTGAGACTTCTAGCCCTCTATTCCTGGTTGGTTCCCCTGGCAACCACCTCCCTCAACCTTTAGGAATTTCCAAGTCATCTCGTTAACATAAACTCAGATGTGGTGGAAAGGGACTTGTTATGCATATAAAGATACTCATTTCACATTTATGGCTCTGAAACTATTCAGGAACTGAGGACAACAGAAAATATTGTAACAGAAAATGCTCCCATTGCTTTTATCACTCAGGGAATTCCAAGGGTTTTGAGATCCATGAACCAGGAACTATGGAAAATAACCAAATATATATATTTATAATAAATCACAATATCACACATAGTTAATGTTAAGAAAGAAGGATATAATTTGTCATGTACTGAATTGTGTTTTCCCCAAATTCATATGTTGTAGCCTTACGCCTCAATGAGACTGTATTTGGAGATAAGGCCTTCAAGGGCGTGATGTCATAAGGGTGGGGCCCTGATAATAGGACTGATGTCCTTGTAGAAGAGGCAATGTCACCAGAGATTTCTCTCTCTCGAGCATAAGCAGGTGAGGAAGGAAGGCCAGGTGAGAAAACAGTGGGAAGGCAGCCATCTACAAACCAGGAGACAGGCTGCACTGAAAACCAAGACAGCTTTGGACTTCTAGCCTCAGAACTGTGAGGAATCAAATGTCTGTCATTTAAGTCATCCATTCTCTGGTATTTTTTCATAGCAGCCCTAGCAGATATCCAACTATGCTGCTATGTAGTCTTATAATCAATATTTCAGTGGCTGCAATATTGGTCATTTCATAAGAGTTCCACAGAAGATTATTGGATAGAATGCTAGTCATGGAGATGAGGGACACTAATAAACAAACAAACAGTGTTCTGTGGCCAAGTAAGTTGGAAATCACTGGACTAAGGAAAATGAAGAAGTCTTCCTTCGTCCACAACAGCCTGGAACCTGACTATACTGAGACTCGCCAACCTGCAGGAGGCTGCACTGCTGTAGGCTGTTCTAAGAACTGGTGTTCTACGGCTCATGGTTCATGCACCTTTGTGTTTTGAACATATTTACCAAATTATTTTTCCTATTTGGCATTTAAGCTACTTTTATTAATACACTGTGATGAAGGAATAAATAAATTATTATGCTTTCTTTGCCATGTAAATTTGGGTTGGGGTTGTAATAATAAGTAAGCTGTATGGAACCCATCTAAAGGTTTTTACACTTAACTGGGCTTCCCAGGATTATCATTTACTGGATAACTGTTCTTTCTCCATGAACTTAACAAACGGCCTGCATAAGGTGAGAAATAGATTCTGTAAGACTTCCATGAAACACTTTTAATGATGAAAGTTTAGACATGTTCTCTGGGACTTGTAAGGCAGAGTAATATGGGTTTAACACTAGATGGAGAAAAGTAATCTAGAGTTGCTCAACAGTCTCAGTTCAAGAGATTTGTGTGTATTTTGCTGAGAATTTATGTGTTTTGAGGTGGACAACAAGGGGTAAGGAAGGGCTGTAGTGAGATCTATGGAATGACCCTGTGTTACAGACCTCTGTTTTTTCCCCTTAGTTCTCTGGTAGGTGACGGCCCCTTTTCCCCTTTGTATATGTGTCTGTGAGACTGAGAGCAAACACGAACCATAATAAACCTTGTCAGTCAGTAGTGCACAAGGCTCTTTGCTTCCTCGGTTTGCCTCTGGGCTCTGGAATTTTGCTTGGGGAGGTAAGTCAGACATTCTCTCTCTCTCTCTCTCTCCATCTCCATTTATACATCTATACCATATCTATATCACATCTATAATCTACCTCTCTATTTTCTTATTGGCTATATCTATAGATCTTTATCTGCATCTGCATATCTACATCAATGCCTACAACTAGTGCTTTCATTTGGGACACTTTAAAGGAAGCAGCATGATTAATTCAGATGACTTAAACCATCCTACAAAATAAGAGCTATAAATACTCTGGTAGACAGGTAACTCAAATACAACAACATACAGTCATGTGCTGCATAACAATGTTTTAGTCAATGATGGTCTACATATACGATGGTGGTCCCATAAGATTATAATATAGATGAAAAATTACTATTGCCTAGAGATGTAGTAGTGTAATGCCTTATAGTTGCCTATAGTAATTAGCACAGGAACAAGCTGTTCAGGTTTGTAGCCCAGAAGCAATAGACTATTGCTCCTAGGTGTGTAGTAGGCTACACCATCCAGGTTTGTGTAAGTGTATTTGTGATGTTCACACAACGACAAAATTGCCTAAGGGAGCATTTCTCAGAATGTATCCCATAATTGGGTGACACATGGTGGTATATACTAACAATAGACTGGAATTTTGCTCCTTTTCAAGTAGGAAACTTTTAACCATAAGTGGCTAAAAAAACAATTTCTGTTTCAGTTCTGTCCAATTCTCTTCTTTCATAATCAACATTTTGATAACTCTCTTTAATGTGAGCAAAAGGATTAATAACTAATATGCACAATTAATCAAGCTTCACTTTCACTACCAGGTCTTTTTTTAACTGACTCCTTTGAGTCCCTTGCTCACTCCTTCATTACTGTGGGATGAATCCTTCACATTTCCCTTGACCCACTCTCCATGGAGGGCCCTATGCTTTGTTTGTGTATATATTAGTATTCATTCCACATCTTTGATAGGAAGAATTGCTTCCAGCAGGGCGGACTGTTTCCCAGACATGGTTTTTAGTGCCCGCCCACCAACACTCTGTCATAGAGGACAACGCCTCAGCCCAGGCCTAAGGGGCAGCGGTCATGTTTTGTCCTTTGTATGCTCACCCCTCTAACTACATCTATTTGGGAACATGGCTTGAAGCAGATGAGTGGGACACAAAACCTGGTATTTTATTAGAGTAGAGAAATAATGTGTCCTGAAAGTAAGAAGCATGGGCTATTTATTAGCTGTGTTTCTGTGATGAGCAGTCACCAAGTGGAAAAGCGAGGACGTTCACCTGCCTGCAGGCTCAGTGCAGTAGAATTTCGACAGGAGTCCCTGTTAGGTACATTGCTTCCTTTACAGTGCTGCTGTTTCATGATAATGTCCTTAACAATATCTGAATGCTTTGGTTTTTTAACATGTGGCTTTATGATGACCCTATCATAAAAGGGTTGTTGAGATTGATTACATCAAATATACAGTTCACATAGCATTAAGAGTTATAGATACAACCACAAATGATGTGATGGGCCATATCACACCACATTCTCACACCAATCTCCTGTGTGAGAATGAAGAAACCCTTCCTTAAGTGTGGCAAAGAGAATGTCTCTTGATTCTGTATGGTCCTCTTTAATTCTTTCTTTGCTTCCAGAACATTCCCTTTTCTATCGAGAGTCTCAGGCAGGTTTGTCTGGGAATGTTTGTTGCTTTGAATTATGACTTTTTTCAACTCACCTCTTGATATGCAATTGTTCTAAATTCAGAATTGAAGTACACAAGTAATTTAAATTGCTGCTTTGAAATCAGACCATCTGGGTTTGAATTTTGGACTCTGTTGTATACAAACTCCATGACCTTGGACATTTTTTCTTTCTTTCTTTCTTCTTTGTACCACTTTATTAAGATATAATTGACACACAAAAGTAAACATACTTAATGTGTATAACTTGATGAGGTTGGAGATAAGTATACATTAATGAAAGCACCACAATCCGTGCCATAAACATATCCATCACTTTCAAAAGTTCCTGTCTACTTGTTATTATTATTAATTTTTTGTGATCAGAACACTTCAGTATTGGAGGAGGTTATCAAGAGGATGTGACTATGGTTGACCCTTCAGCTTGACCAGGGCAGTGGGAGGCTCCTCATCCCATGTCCTTGGAATGTGCATTCTGCCCACCATCCCCACACTGGGAGCTATTCCAAGGTTGTAGACTTGAGAGCATGAAGTTTGCTGAGACCACCTAAGCAGAACACGTGAATGAGCTTAATTAAGCCTGTCTGTAAACTTAAGATTCTGGCAGGCAAGGGCAACGATCTACAGGCTGGTGGCTGCCCAAGACAAGTCTTGTAAGATGTCCCCTTGCTTCCTAAGCCTGCTACATAGCAATCTGGAGTGGTCCATCTCTTTTTTGGGTCTCTCAGTTACCCTCTAGGTGGAGAGGCTAGTTTCAGATCTCACCCAGGAAGCTCTTGAGGTTTCAAGTCAACATTAAAATAAGATGTAGTAGAATGGTGGTTGCCAGGGGCTGGGGGAAGGAGAAAATGGGGAGGTATTAATCAAAGGGGATACATTTTTAGTTAATAAGATGAATAAGCCCTAGAGATCTACTATATGGCATAGTGCCTATAGCTAACAATACTGTATTTTCTACTTTAAAATATCCTAAGTAGATATGTTTCTCTGTATATATACCTCAGTCTCTTCATTTCTGAAATGGATATTACAATAGTCTAGTACTGAGGATTTGTTAAGACAGCCCTGTGTTTGCATTCTGTATGATCTCAATAAATGTTAGCTGCAAAGTAATAATTCTGTTTTTTATATATATGTTTATGGCTTTCATTTGGTGTGTCTTTTTAAAAAAAATTATTTATTTATTTTTAGAGAGGGAAGGGAGGGAGATAGAGATAGAGATAGAGATAGAGAGATAGATAGATAGAGAGAGAGAGAGAGAGAGAGAGAGAGAGGGAGAGAGAGAGAGAGAAACATCAATGTGCAGTTGCTGGGGGTCATGGCCTGCAATCCAGGCATGTACCCTGACTGGGAATTGAACCTGCGACACTTTGGTTCACAGCCCGTGCTCAATCCACTGAGCTACGCCAGCCAGGGCTTAATTCTGTTTTTTTTTTTAAGATTTTTAAAATTTATTTTTAGAGAGAGGGGAAGGGAGGGAGAAAGGGAGAGGAACATCAATGTGTGGTTGCCTCTCATGCTGCTTCAAACTGGGAACCTGACCCACAACCCAGCCATGTGCCCTGATTGGGAATCGAACTGGTGACCCTTTGGTTTGCAATCCATCACTCAAACCACTGAGTCATACCAGACAGGGCCAACTCTTCATTTTTTAAATTAAAAAATAATCAATGAATCTGTCCATTGAATTAACCAACTTTTCACTACTTACTCTAGGATTGCATGTGTGTGTGTGTGTGTGTGTGTTGCAGATAGCTGTATCCAGGCAAAGTTATAGAGATGATAAAGCCAGTATTTATTCTTTCCCAGATCCTTAGTTTGACTTTCTCTCTTTTTCTGCATCTCTCCTCCACAAGTTCTGATATCTGGGTGTCATTCAAGTTATACACATTTAGTTTGGCAGGTATTTTCAAGTTCATCCAACCCCCTCCAGATATGTCACATTCTGATCAAGGGGAAAAGCTGAGCTGTTGATCACTTATACCGAGGACTTAACAGATTTCACTCCTCCCACCCCCAGAAACTTTTCCACAAGTAAAAAAAGGAAATGATGATGCATAATATGAATAGGAAAGTGCATCAAGAAAGGAAGAACAAGTACCTGGTGAGCACCACGGATGTGGTCAAGCGCTCAATGTGGTCTCCTTATGCATTTATTCACTTGCAGGGCCATTGTGATTTGACTGTTGGACAGGTTGTGTACTAGACTCACAGAGTCTTTTACAAGGATGCCCAGGTAGTAGGTGGTGGAGCTAGGGTTTTAGACATCAAGTTTGTCTCCTCAGATTTGGCTGTACCTGACATCATACCAGCTGGACAACAGACCTACTCTGAGTACCTACTTGTATTGGTGATGGAAGCTTCAGGGGCTGTGACCAAAAGGTCCTTCTTAGATACACAGAGCTATTTTCTGATGAGAGTTATGGGAGAGGAGGTAGGAAATGGTTAACAGATGGTTTGCAGTTCCTTCAAGAACCCTGCTGATTTCTGTACAGTAAAACAATAAAGTTCCAGTTTGGGAGCAAATCTGCTCCTGTGACAGTAACACAGATCCAGGGTAGCAGAAGACAGAAGAGCACACAGCCTCACCAGCCCTCAGCAGGGCACTGGAGGGTTATTCAGCATGCCAGTTGCTGGGAGTATAGCTGTTAACTGGAACAGGAGAGAGAGAAAGAGCCCTCCCTGGTTTGGCAGCTCGGGTTTCAATGGGTGGATTGTCTGATGAAGACTTTTTCTGTTTTCTCTTGGCTTCAGTTCAGTGCTTATGGCCAGACTGTCCTGCTCCCAGCTGGACTTTGCTTGCCTTGAAATGCCTATTGCCTTTTTTTTTTTGTCAGTTTGTGGCTCCAGATTTTGTAAGGGCTTGGGTGAGTGAGAAGCAATGGTAATATAGCCAACCTTCATCACTCGACTCTGTGAATTCTCTGGAACCCCATTTGTCTTTCCACCTCATTTCCTTCTGCTATCAGCATTGTCCTAGACTCCTTCCCTCCTACCCATAGAGCAGACATTGAGTGCAAGTTAATTTTCAGTGAAGTGCAGTTCGACAAGTGTTTATTAGTACTGAGTGGGGTGGAAGTGGTATCTAAAGATCTGATTTCAAAACCTGCTTTTACTGCTTAGATGAGTGGCTTGATTGCTCAAAGCCTTAGCATTCTCTTTTGTAAAACAGGGATCATGAGAATAATATTCACCTGGCATGCTGGTCTTAGCATTTAAGAGACTCTTACACAACCAAGAGGTAAAAACTGAAAGAAATCAATACACTCTCAGCATGTATGAAACTCAAGAGCCACAACCTCTATGAACCCTTAATTTTTTTTTCCTCAGGCAGATTCTCCTCCTCAATTAGGTTCCTGGGCATGAGATCTCTGGGCGGCCACCTTGCACACATCGAGGGTAGGCAAGAGCTATGCAAAAGCTTTGGAGGCAGACAGATGAAGCAGTGAGATAGTGAGGAAAGTTACTTTTTCTCCCCAAGACTCAGTGTTCTCTCTTTAAAACTCATACACGTCTCACAGGTCATTGTGAGGAATGGAGGTGACAATGCCGTCCACAGAGCCTGGCACATAGAGGAGCCATAAGAAATGACTTTCTTTCTCTTCCACTCCTTTATTTGTATTCTTCCTGCTCTGTCCAGAAATAAGGATGTACAAAATATTTCTGTAAAATGGTATTTGTTTATCAAGTTTCCTCCCTTTAAGTCTTTTAAATTAAAAGTTAATATAAGCTTTATATCATTTATAAGGTCAGTTAGTACTATAAATCATCCAACAAACAGTAGCCTTCTCTATCTCTGACTTCCAGTCTCCAGATTAATTCTAGTAACTCTTTCTTAGGATGGTTACCTCTTGCATTTATTAGCATTTTCTGACTTACTTTTCCTTCCTTCCTTCCTTCCTTCACTAGTTGAATGTATGGAGATGACAATCATTCACAAAACCATAAAGGTTTCAAGTGTACAACTCCACAAGACATTGTCTGCACACTGCATCATGCACCCATCACCCCAAAGTCTCCATCCCTATTTATCCCCTTTTCCCACCTCTACCTACCTCTACCCCCCTTTCCTCTGACTATCACCACACTGTTGCCTGTCTATGTGTTACATGTTCTTTGGCTAATCCATTCACCTTTGTTCATTCAGTCTTCCCAACCCCCTCCCCTCTGACAGCTGTCAGTCTGTTCTATGTGTCTATGCCTCTGTTTTGATTTTGTTCAGTTTATCATGTTCCTTTGATTGCACGTATAAATGAGATCATACAGTATTTGTCTTTCTCTGACTGGCTTATTTCACTTAGCATAATAATCTCCAGGTCCATCCATGCTGTCATAAAAAGTAAGATTTCCTTCCTTTCTATGGTGGTGTAGTATTCCATATTGTAAATGTACTACTGCTTTTTTATCCACTCATTCACTGATGGGCACTTGGGTTGCTTCCATATCTTGGCTATTGTAAATAACACTGCAATAAACATAGAGGTACATATATTCTTTTGAATGAGTGTTTCGGGAATCTTAGCATATTTTCCCAGAAGTGGGGTCACTAGATCAAAAGGTAGTTCCATTTTTAATTTTTTGAAGACACTCCATTCTGTTTTCCACAGTGGCTGCACCAGTCTGCATTCCTACCAACAGTGCATGAGGAATTTCATTTTCTCCACGTCCTTGCCAACGTTTGTTGTTTGTTGATTTATTGATGACAGCCATCTGACAGGTGTGAGGTAATATCTCATTGTCATTTTAATTTGCATTTCTCTGATGATTAATGATATTGAGCATTTTTTCATATGTCTGTTGGCCATCTGTATGTCTTCTTTGGAGGAGTGTCTATTCAGGTCTTTTGACCATTTTTTAATTGGGTAATCTTCATGGTGTTAAGTTTTGTAAGTTATTTATATTTTTTTGATATTAACCCCTTATTAGATGTTTTATTGACAATTATGTTCTCCCATTCAGTGAGTTTATTTTTTTATTTTGTTGATGGTTTCCTCTGCTGTGCAAAAAGCTTTTTAGTTTGATGTAGTTCCATTTGTTTATTTTTTCCTTAAAAAATCTTTTTTATTTATTTATATTTAGAGAGAGGGGAAGAGAGGGAGAAAGAGAGGAAGAGAAACAGCAATGAGCAAGAGAAACATTAATGGGTTGCCCACATCCCCCATCCCCCAACTGGGGACCTGGCCTGCAACCCAGGCATGTACTGACTGGGAATCGAACCAGCAACCTTTCAGTTTGCAGGACAATGCCCAACCCACTAAACCACACCAGTCAGTGCTTATTATTTTCTTTTCTGAGGAGACATGTCAGCAAAAATATTGCTGTGAGAGATGTCTGAGATTTTACTGCTTATGTTTTCTTCCAGGATTTTTTGGTTTTGTGACTTATATTTACGTCTTTATCCATTTTGAGTTTATTCTTGTGTATGGTATAAACTGGTGGTCTAGTTTCAAATTTTTGCATCTCCTTGACAAATTTTCCCAGCACCATTTATTGAAGAGGCTCTCTACTCCATTGTATGCTCCTGCCTTCTTTGTCAAATATTAATTGACCATAAAGGTATAGGTTTATTTCTGGGCTCTGTGTTCTGTTCCATTAACTGGATTTGGAATTAGGATAATTCTGGCCTTGTAAAAACATCTTGGGAGGCTTCCCTCCTCTTGAAATTTTTGGAATAGTCTAAGAAGGATAGATGTTAGTGTTTTTTTTTTTTTTGAATATTTGGTAAATTCACCTGTGAAGCCATTTGGTCCAGGACTTCTGTTTGCTGGGAGTTTTTTGATTACTGCTTTGATTTTATCACTTGTAATCAGTCTATTCTAGATTTCTGATTCTTCCTGATTCTGTTTTGAAAGATTGTATGTTTCCAGGAATTTATCCATTTCCTCCAGGTTGTCTAATTTGTTGGTACATAGTTGTTCATAGTATTTTCTTACAACCCATTGTATTTCTGTGGTGTCAGCTGTTACTTCTCCTGTTTTATTTTTGATTTTATTTATTTGGGTCATCTCTCTTTCTTCTTTCTTGGTGAGTCTGGTTAAAGGTTTTTCAATTGTTTATCTTTTCAAAGAACCAGTTCTTGGTTTCATTGACCTTGTGTATTGTATTTTTAGACTCGATTTCATTTATTTCTGCTCTAATCTTTATTATTATCTTCCTTCTACTTTGGGCTTTGTTGTTCTTTTTCTAGTTCTTTTAGGTATCAGATTACATTGTTATGAGATTTTACTTGCTTCTTGTGGTAGGACTGTAATGCTATGACCTTCCCTCTCAGGACTGCTTTTGCTGTGTCCCATAATTTCTGGGTTGTTGTGTGTTCATTTTCATTTGTTTCCAGGTAATTTTTTATTTCTTTCTTGAGCTCATTGTTAACCCATTCATTGTTTAATAACATGCTATTTAGCCTTTATGTGTTTCAATGTTCTAGTTTCATACTATTGTGTTCAGAGAAGATACTTGATATGATTTCAATCTTTTTGAATTTGTTAAGACTTATTTTGTGTCCTAACACATGGTATATCTTTCAGACTGTTCCATGTGCAATTGAGAAGGAGGTGCATTTTGCTGCTTTGGGATGCTTTGGGAACACTTGTTCTATACATATCAATTAAATGTATCTGATCCAGTGAGTCATTTGAGGTCACTGTTGCCTTGTTGATCTTTTTGTCTGGAATATCTATTCATTGATGACAGAAGGGTGTTAAAATCCCTTATTGTGACTGTATTGCTGTTAATCTCTTTCCTCAAGTCCACCAAGATTTTCTTTATATATTTAGGTTCTCCTATGTTGGGTGCATATATGTTTACAAGGGCTGTATTCTCTTGTTGGTTTGATCCCTTTAGTATTACATAGTGATCTTTGTCTCTTGCCTTTGTTTTGAAGTCTGTTTTGTCAAATATAAATATTACTACTCCAGATTTTTAAGAAAATTCCATTTGCATGGAATATTTTTTTCCATCTCCTCACTTTCAGTCTGTGTGTATCTTTTGTTCTGAGGTGGGTGTCTTGCAGACAGCATATATTTGGGTCATGTTTTCTTATCTATTCAGCTACCCCATGTCTTCTGATTTGCAGCATTTAATCCATTTACATTTAATGTGATTATTAAGATTATTCCATTGCCATTTTATTCTTTATTCCTATGTTCATGTCTCTCTCATTTCTTTTCTCTTTTTTCTTCTTAAGCATACCTATTAACATTTCTTGCAATACTAATTTGGTGGTAATTAACTTTAGGGTTTTTTTGGGGGGGGTGAGGTCTGGGAAGCTCTTTATTTTGCCTTCAATTTTAAATGATAGCCCATCTGGCCTGAAGTGTTTCTGTTGAGAAATCAGCTGACAGCCTATGGGAGCTCCTTGTAAGCAACTAATTGTTTTTCTCTTGCTGCTTTTAAGATTTACTCTTTGTCTTTAACCTTTAGCATTTTAATTATGCTGTGTCTTGGTGTGTGCCTCTTTAGGAATGTCTCTATTGGGACTCTCTGTGCTTCCTGAACTGTGTGAATTTTTCCTTTATGAGGTTAAGAAAGTTTTCAGCCATTATTTCTTCAAACAGGTTCTCTGTTCCTTGCTCACTCTCTTCTCCTGATATCCCTATGATGTGGATGTTCTTATGCTTGATATTGTCCCAGAGGTCCCTTAGACTTTCCTCATTTTTAAAATTCTCTCTCTCTCTCTCTCTTTTTTTTTTCTTTTGATGCTCTGCTTGGGTGATTACTGTTATTTTATCTTTTAAACTTCTTGTTTGATTTCCTGCTTCATCTTATCTGCTGTTCATGCCTGCTAATGTATTTTTCATTTCAGATATTATATTCTTCATTTCTAATTGGTTCTTTTCTTGTGGTTTCTAAATAATTTTTAATGCTTACTATTTCTTTGCTTAAGTTCTCACTAAGATCATCCTTTCTTTCCCTAAGGTCCTTGGGCAGCCTTATAACCATTGTTTTAAACTCTGCATCTGGTATTTTGGTTGCTTGCATTTCATTTTTTTCCTGGGGATTTTTCTTGTTCTTTCATTTGTGGCATATTTCCTTGTCTCCCCATCTTGTCTCTGTATATTATGTAAGTCCGCTATGACTCCCAAACTTGTTATGATGACTGTATGATGAAGGTATCTTGTCTGGCTCAGTGGTAGAATCTTTCAGATCACTTAAGCTCGGTGTTCCAGGAATGCTTTTTGTGGGTTATGTGCACCCTCCTGTTGCAGTTGAGTCTTGAATGCTTTTGGCTCTAATGTGGGTGGAATTAATATAATCAGGCTGGCTGGCTATAAGGGTAAAACCCGATCACTGTGTATGAGACACTATGCCGGGACTGCCCTCCGAGGCAGAGTTGTTCTTAGCAGTGTCTGGTGCCTGCTGCAATGCCCTTCTGGGTATGCTGCTTTTGTGTCTAATTGGGTCTAGCTCTGGTGTGATATGAAGCCCACCCCTGGTTGTGTTGGTTCTGAGTCCACTTGGGCTGGGTTCAAATACAGATCAGTGTCAGATGTTGTGTATAAATCACCTCGGGCTACCTGTCTGTAGTACCACATTACTCATTGTTTGTGGCTGTGTCTGCTGGACCTATGTGTGCGTGGGAGGGGCCAATCTGTGTATTAGTTTCCTCTCACTTAGAGCTGGGGGCAGATCTGTAAAAAAGCTAAAGCTCCCTGAAGTCCATTTCCATCTGTCAGATACTCTGTCTCCCCTTGATGTTGCCTGTCTTTTCTCCAGAGCCTTCTGAAGAAAAGCTGTAGAGTGGGCTACAGACCCTTCTACTGGTTGTGAACTTGGTAGGTGGGGCAACTGAGACTGAGAGTCCCCTACTTGAAGATCATGTGGTCAGGCACTGAATGAGGGCAAAGTGGCCCCTACTCCAGAGCCAAACCACTTAGTCTCTGCCAGAGTCTCTAACTCTAGTTCCCCCCAGGAGGAATATGCCACAGGTTTAGGTTGGGTGTGGCCAGCTGTCCCCTCTGCAGGAGCAGTTTCAGCTGGGTGGAGCTATCCCTGACGGGATAGATCAAAAGAGTCTCCCCTTGGGGGTGATGCTGTCCCAGCCTGCAAGTGGGGGCTAAGCACTTTGTCCCAGTCCCAGGCAATAGTCTCTGAGGGACTCACACTCTGTCCCAGCTTTGAATCATTTCCCTTTCCCTTGTCGAACTGAGCCCAGTGAGTCTGGGTATCCAGGATATGGGTATCCATGGGAGATCCAAAGAGTCTCCCATTAGGGGTGGTGCCCACAACCCTATAGGAGGGGGGTGGCACTTCTTCCCTTTCCATGGCATGGGCTGAGCTCACAAGGGATATAGGAGTTACCCAGATCTCCCCCTCAACAATGCAGATACACATCAGCACCTGCCTATCTGGTTCCCAGACAAAAGCTTCCCTAGGGGAAAGTCCCTACTCTGAGCAGTGCTGTGGTCCCTCTGCATGGCTGAACTCAGCAAGATGGGGCCAGCCAAGTGACTCAACAGGTTGGGGGAGGGGCATCAGCTGCATGTTTGAAGTTGGGGAGACCGGGCCTCTTTCCAAAGCCACACACTGTAGTCACTGTTTGAGTCTCACCAAAAGCCTCCCCAGAAAAAGAGGGCCCCCAAAGTCACTGCTGGATGCAGCTAGCAGACCCCTCTGCAGGGCTAAGCCTGGCATCATAGTGGCCTTGTTCGCAGTTGAGGACAGGCTGTACTCCCCAGGCTGGTGATGTGATAATAGGAGTGCTCATCCCTGAGAAGGTGGTGTCTGAGTCTCCCAGGTGGACTGAATCCCTGCTGATTTTCAACACCAGATGCTATGCAGGCTTCTCTTGCCATCTCTGTTGGTCTGGGTTGGAGATCCTTGTGTGGGGTTGAGACCCCACACTCCTGGGAGGGAGGGAGTTTTACAGCCACCATACCTATGTGCATGGGCCAGCCCTTTTTGTGTACCTGCCCTTCTTCCAATCTCTAAGTGATTTCTTTTGTAATCCTTGGATATAATATTTCAGTTCAGCTAGCCTTCAGTTGGTTATTCGGGTTGATTTTTCTATATTTTAGTTGCAGTTCCAGTTTGGCCCCAGAAGGAGGCGAGTGTAACTTCCATGTACTCTGCAGTCATTTTGGAATCCCTGATTTTTAAATTTTAGACAAAATCTATTTGTTCATGCTATCGAAAATACGCACTTTTCTCTAGTTCATCTACTTTCTCACATACATCCCTGTATTAGTTTTCCGTGGCTTCTGTGACAAATTTCTACAAATTTAGTGGCTTAAAACAACAGAAAAAAATTTCTCTCACAGCTCTGGAGGCCTGAAGTCCAAAGTCCGTAATGCTGGGCCCACATCAAGGTGCTGGCAGGGCTGTCTCCCTCCAAGGGCTTTTGAGGAGAATGCTTTCCTTGTCTTTCAGCTTCTGGTGGTGGTGGCATTCCTTGGCTTTTGGCACATTCCTCGGATCACCACCTCTGTCTTCGTATTGTGCTTTCTGCTCTTCAGGTGTCTTTCTAATATGTCCCCTTTTTATAAGGATACATGTGATTACATTTCAGGCTCATATCCTCAGGGTAATATCCTCATCTCAGAAACCTTTAATTTAATCACATCAGCAATGACCCTTTCTTTATTCAAATGAGGTATCACAGGTTTCAGGGATTAGAGCCTGATATCTTGGGGGAGCATTATTTAGCCTTCATTATGCCCTGCATTCATGATGGGTTTATTGGATGCTTTTGTTCCAATTAGTATTTTGTGTTGGCATTCTTGTGATTATGTTAATAGTGTTCACAGCTGAACAATGTAGTATACTTTGATGGCATTTTCTATCTTGTGCAATAGGTGACTTCTTTGGGGTAAATATTTTTATTTGTACATTTTATTAGTTTTCTAGATGCCCTTCATCAAGTCAGCCTCAGTCTTTCCAACAGGATCATAAAACACCTCTCAATATAGAGAAGTGTGTCGTGGAATCTATCATTCTCCTTTTTTTGGTCAAGTGGATACTCTCTCCTGAAGCCTCTCTCCTGCTCCAGTCCGGACTGGCCACTCTCTTCTGTGGCACAGCTGTCATCCCAAGACCTCTCTCCACCATTGTCCCCAACTTTCCTTGATCCCTTGCCTATGGGGCCACCTTCTCCCAGACCCCATGTCTCCTCTCTTCATCGTTTTTTCCCCTGCCTTGGTAAACTTGTGCAGGTAGTTTTCTGGGTGCACAAGAGTTCACATTTTGGAGAACCTTTATTTCTGAAAGTATCTTTATTCCACCTTCATCTTTGATGGATAGCTTGAGCATAGAATCAGTATTGTGCCAAATAGATCTCAGGATTCTCTGAAGGCTAGTTACCTGTATCACTCCTGGTACTAAGTCCTATGTCGGCTAGGCTTCAGTCAGAAAACAGAAACCACTTTATTTATTTTAAAGAGATAGTTTAATATAAGGAAGGTGAAGTGTGTGCCAGAGAACTGAAGACATGGAAAGGGAACACTAAGGCAACACAAAGATAATAACTGCAGAAAGCAGCTAGCACACTAAGGGTAACAAAGGGAGAAGGTTGGAATGATTAAGATCCAGAGACTTGGGGGAGGAACCTCATGGTTCTAAGAGCCAGACCTCAGAGGGGAGGAGTGGCCAGCTCATGCTGCAACATCTGAAGAGTAGCATGAGGTTGGTTCTGGAGTTCCAGGAAAGTAAAATACCTAAAGCCTGGAGGGTGACCAACTGCTGAGCCAGGCTGAGGGCTGTTACAGAGCTGATGCTAATAGGAACAGGGGGTAACAGGAGAGACCACATTCTTGTCCAGTCTTTGGACTTCTGCCATCCCTCTGTGCTACCTATTGACAGACTCTACCGGGCAGCTGGCTGGCAAAGGAGAAACGTGGCTGGCAGAGGCCCAGCTGGGTGAGCTGGGGCTGAGCGGTGATTGTTTACTAAATGGCACGGTTGTCTTCCAGCTCCTAGTGTTGCTAGAAGTTTCCGATCTTTCTCTGTAACCTGGGCATTATGTAATTTCACCTGAGTTACTGTGGGAGGCTTTTTCTCTCAGAGATTGAATTAGGCATTGGTGGGTCCTTTAGATTTGGAAACTATTCAGTTTTTAAGAGAAATTTAAGGGAAATTTCTTCTACTAGTACATTGGTAATTTTAATCTCTATTTTATTTATTTTTCTAGGATTCTTTTTTTTAAATATTTTATTTATTTATTTTTAGAGAGGGAAGGGAGGGAGATAGAGAGAGAGAGAAACATCAATGTGCGGTTGCTGGGGGTCATGGCCTGCAACCCAGGCATGTACACTGGCTAGGAATTGAACCTGTGACACTTTGGTTCACAGCCCGCGCTCAATCCACTGAGCTACACCAGCCAGGGCTATTTTTCTAGGATTCTTACAGTGTATATCATTTACCTCTTGGAGTGATTGTCTAATTTTCTCATATTTTTGCCTTGTATTTCTTAACTTCAATATCTATTCTTTTAGTTTTTTAAATTTCTGCAAGCATATTTTAAAATTTTCAAGACCTCTTTTTGAATCATGTTCTTCCTTAAATAGCATTCTATTCTTGTTTCATAGATCTTGATCTGGTTTCATTCTTTCTTATATCTCTTATGCTCCACTAAATGTGTTTAACATTGTTTCTTCTACATTTATTGCCTTTCTTTGTCTGTCTTTCATGTTACAGGCTTTCCTCAAATCTTGGATGCCCTGCAGCCATCCTCCTGGGCTAAATGGAATAGAAGTGTGTGTGGGGGCGGTGCTCCTTGATCACTGGATCTCACTATAGGGCACTCGAGTAAGAATCAGGGTAATTTGTAGGTGGATAAATTGATGGAACATCAGTATGTTTAGGTGTTTTTGCTTTCCTTGCTTGAGCTTGTCAGTTTCCCCAGTGATGAGGGCCTTAGTTTCCAGCCTGGGGCCTGTAAGCCTGGTCACCACTCTTCAGACAGTGAACTAGGGCAAGGCGGAGGCGAGCTGTGCACCGTTCCTTTTCTCAGACCTGTCTCCAATGTCCAGTGTTCTGTGCAGTGTCTCACTGCTGCCCACAGCTGTGCCTACTATTCCTGGTTCCAGGTTTCCTTCATTTAACCCATTTAGAGACTAAGTCTCCCATCATGTCTGCCAGGGTGGGAGAAAGCAACACTTGGCTGCACAGGCTTGGGGAGAAGATCTGGGAGTTCATCTGCTCTTTACACAAATTTCCAACTGGTTCTTCTCTTTTGCACCTCCCCCTCACTCTGGCCTTTGCAGGCTCCCACTGTGGCCAAGTGCTGAGGCTCTCTGAGCATCCTTCCCCCTCAGGAAGATGTGAGAGCTCATCTCTGTCCTGCCCAGTCAGGACTGAACCATCAGGCATAGCACCAAGGCATGATATAGGCCTGTTCTGATGAGAAAGGATATGGTGGGAAGTTTACTAAGTACTTGGGCTATTGCAGCGAGAAAGATTCAGATATGAATACTCCCGGGACTCCTACTGGCTTCACCTTATACTCTCAGGACATAGGGTGTGGGCAGGTCCTTGGTTGTTATGCACTGCCCACCATGTCCTTCCTGCCTTCCTCAAAGCCCCAAGGACCCTCACGTCTATCACGAAGCCTTCCCAACTGTCCCAGTTCACACTTTCATCCCTCTTTCTGGTGTAAGTCTCCATGGTGCTGATCACTATGCCTCCCTGGTCATCTTCTTACCTTGTGTCTAGTGTCTAGATTTATTCATCTTTCTAGGTGTTTTACTACTTTTGCCCCACATGGATGGTGAGTGCTTTGGGGATGGTGGTACTGAACTGCATTTCTTCCTGACCCCCGCCCCAATTCCGTGCAGGGTGCCCCCCCAATTCTGTGCAGGGTGTCTTCCAATACACTCACTCACACACAATCACACACACTCACAAATATCCACTCATCAACTTTAACCCACAGTTATTTGATTATGAATGAATAACTACTGAGGGGAATATTAATATCACATATACATGGTTTGTATACTTTATAAAGAACCTTCACATGCTTTGTGTCACTTAATTTTCAGGGCATTGGGAAGGAGCACCTTATTTTTACCATGTATAATGCACCCTTTTTTGCCCAGATTTATAAGAAAAAAATAAGGATGTGCATTATACACGGGTATAACCATTACACAGCCTGTGCATAATAATGGATATAATAGTTCCGTGTGTAACAAGCACAAAAACATGGTGCGCCATATACACAGCAAAATACACATGTATCACCTTTCTCGAACTGAAAATACCAAGGCTTGGAGAGTTGAGAAGACATGCGGGACTTTGCAACCAGCCCTTCTTTCTGAGCATCACATACTCTTTTCATTTTGTACACCAATATTCACAGCAGCTTTGCCCCAGCAGGAAACAACCAAAATACCCATCCATCTGCACGAGAATGGACAAGCAAACTGTGGTAAGTGCACACAATGGAGCACCACCCTGCAATAAGAGGAGCCAGCGATTGATACACACAATATGGGTAAAGCTCAAAGTAACTGTGCTGAAGACAAAAAGCCAGACTCAAAAGAGTACATACCATAGGATCCTATCTATATAAAATTCTAGGAAGTGCCAACTAATGTATAGTGACAACCGATCATATGGTTGCCTGGGGTGGGAACAAGAGGCAAATACTTGCCAGTACAAACCGTAGCCTACTCACAAAAAGAGGGCTGGCTGGGCATACACTCCGACTCCCTGGTGGTGGACAAGCCCAGCCCCAGCTGCATGGGGGTGGGTTAGAGGCGCTGTCACGGGACTAGGCTGGCAGAGCCCAGGTGTCTAGTCTCCCAGGCTACTTAGACCCCACTTCCTCTCAGACGAATATGGGATTGTTTTGTCATAAAAGTACAAGTGTAGTCATAAAACATGTCTTTGTGGGGGAAAAATTTCCCAGGCCTAGGAATGTGTGTGTGTATATGTGAGACAAGCTGGGGCAGGTGTCCCTCTCCCCCTCCTCTGCCCGGAGGCCAGTGTGGCCAGGTGTGATCTCATGCGAGCCTCCAATGGGAGGGGAGCCCTGAAAGACCAGCGGCATCTGATACCCTCGATATCAGGCTCCGAACAGTTTTCCAAAAGGCTCTGCATTCTCTGGGTCAAGAGCTCATTTTTTTTCTCAGAAAACATGTGTATTTCAGCAGAAATTTAATCCCTGGGGTTCCAACTCCTTCACACTTACATCAGTTAAAATGGCATTCTGGAGAGTTATGCGATCCTACAGGATCCCCCAGAGACTGAGCTCAGCGTGGTCTCCCTTCTCATTGCTTGACCTTAAACAAAAAAAGAGGAAGTCATGTTTCGTTTTCAGAATGATCTTGACAAAGTCTTGCCTTCAGATGGGCCTGGATTGAATCTTTTTCTCTCACGGATTCTTTTGGCACGTAGTCCTCCTGCCTCGCGTGATGGAAGCAGCTGTGAGACCTTAGGCTGTGTTCCCCAGGGCAGGCCCTGCGTTCGAGCAGCCGCTCCCCTGTCCAGCTGACCCGAGGGACGCTGGACCTGACCTGACGGGTGGGAAGTTTTAGTTTTTCAAGGGTCCTAGAGGTTACCTCTCAATTCCCTGCTCCCCCTCTAGACATAAGGAAACACGTCCAGGGAGGAAGTGATTTCCTAGGATAACACAGTAATTAATAGAGATTCCCATTTTCTGAAGACATAAACTGCCAGACATAGTGCCAAATGTTGTACATTTATTATCTTATTTATCTGTTCAGTAAATTATCAGTAAGTCATTGTTATCCTACATTAGCGATGGGAGAAATGAGGCCTGGTGGGACTAGGCAGTTTGTCTAAGGTCACACACTCTCTGTGGCAGGATGGAGATGCGGACCGTGTACCCTTGTTTGCTGCCCTTAACAAGTAAGTGTTCAGCTCCTGCAGGGTTGGAGGCTGGGGCAAGGACCCAGGGCTCCTAACACCTGTCCTCTGATGTCTTTTGTGATTTTGACCTTAAGAATATTTTATATAACCACTAGACTTCATTATGTATGTCTGGTTCCCAGAACTTGAATGTATTTTCACCCAATTTTGGTGTTCTAGAACTAACACTAGCTGATGTTGTTGAGTAAGTTTTCGACACAACTTGTTTTCTTCCTACCCCATACTAGCCCTTCCATAACTCCTCCCTCTTTGTCTTCCATCTCTTGCTGGCACCTGTATCACTCATCTTTTTAGAAACAGTTTTCAAGGAAGGATCTATTTTTGGTGATTCATATCTCAGTATGAACTTAATCAGGGCCTCTGATAGGGACACTTGTCTTATCTCTGATGGTAGAATGGAGTGATCTTAAGAGAGAAGGAAAGGAAGCAAAGAAAACACACGCACTGGCATGTATTTTGAGTCAGATATTGTGCTAGATTCTATTAAGTAACTTTACTTACAAAACACTCCCCCTGTTACCCTTCTTTTTGTACTGAGGCAAAGAGAGGTTAAATAACTTGGCCTGGCCATCATGCAATGACTTTAGTTTGTGGGGTTCTTTCCACTGTACCATCAGCTAGAAGAGGAAGATTTTGAAGGTGATAAGGTCAGGAGGGAGGGGCTTCTCTGTGTCCTTGAACTGTCTGACAGAGGCTGACCTCTACTGGAGCATATGGCACCTGAACACCAAAAGGAAGAAATAATTGCCTTAGCCTCCATTTTGGAGAGGAATCAATTTCACATATGCATGCCCAGTGCTTACTGCCTATGAAACAGTTAACTAAATGACAAGGTAAAACAAATGGAAATTGATTGGCTTGTGTAAGTCACAGCAGGATCATAATGCAAGCATCCTACACCCCATCACCCGGTAGGTATTTTCAAACAGCAAAAGACAATGTTGTCTTTTGGAGGGACTGGAGGACTCAGGACCCCTCCAGCAAGGAGCAGGCCTCCTCGAGGTACATTCTCCTTATATCATGTTCTATGATTAAGGCATGCACATTTGCATCCTGTGTCACTTTTTTTGTCCCAAGGCCCATTTTTATGCAACGTTGATTCTTCAAACAGGCACAATCACTGAAACTCACATCAAATGGGTTTGAGACACAGAGAACTGACTCTTGTGAATGTTTTATTTACTTATCTATCATTCTTATCAGTGGCCTTCTCCTCATCTCTGGTTACCTTTTTCACTTAGCTGGCCAACTGAGAATCAGATGAAGGATGGAAATAAACTGGCAGCTTGCCTTTAGCTGCTAGACAAGGGTTCTTTCTTTCTGTGGCTTAGTTTCACAAAGGGGTTTGTAGGCTTTGGGCATTTTGGTACAAAGCAGCATGGTCTAAAGGTTGCAGCCCTGAAGGGTGAATGAAGGGGTCATTTAACCTGTTCTTGATGTGATGAGGTCACTTATATCTCTTACTGCTTCTTTTTCACACTTAGAAAAATTACTTTGAATTATGGTAGATTATCATTATTGTTTTACATTTTGTTTGGGAATAAGTTCTAACTTACCGGAGGATGTGCCTGGTGGAGGTATCTAGCACACAGCCTGGGGGGATTCACACAGTAGCTCAGGATCATGAATAAAATCACTCTGCATATAAAAGAAACAATTATCTATTAATTTATAATGCTTTTATCATGCTTTTATCATAGAATTTGAAAATACTGAGATGATAGGCAAAAACAATCACGCAGGGAACGGGCTTGGAAGAAACCCGTGATCTGTCCAGGGCCAGTATTACCAAGTCGCCTTGGGAAGCCTCAGCTGCTCTGAGAGGTGCTGCATTCAGTAGAGGTTTCCAGTTAGATTGTGGGCGCACCTCATACCCGAGCGTCTCCTCCGTGATTCTTCACAGACCTTCCTGCAGGGCAGTTAGAGCGGAGCGGCCCATTTGCTATCCCAGTTATCTTCTTGCTCTCGTGTCTTGTGAGTCTGTCTTGTTTTCTGGTTGGGCCTGTGCACGAGCACACGTCTCACGCTCTGCTTCCCCTCTCCCTCTTTCCCATTTCCCCTACACAGACTACACGATGCTCAGCATAGAGTATGCCCTCAGTAAATGTCTGCTGATGGATCAGTCAGATTCTGAATAAGACCCGTGGCTTAGATGTATATCTGTGACCTCATCATGTCATCACTGAGTGTTAGAGTCCCCATTTCACGAGGGAAGGGGTGGAAAAGGAGGAAGGAGGACCAACCCATACTCCAAGGTTGCACAACCTCAGGAAGTTATAGAGCCTCTTCTAAAATCTAAGGCTCTTTGATGCTAAAGAGACCCTTGCCCTCTCAGTTCAGTGTAGGTACAAGCATTTACAGAGTCCTGTCCTTGGGTCAGGTGGAAATGGGGGCTGTGAGTACGTGCACACGCACTGTGTATGTGTGTGTAGAGGCAGGAGTGGAAGGGGAAGGGAGAGTGCAAGGATGGCCAGGATGCAGCCCTGCTCCAAAGAGGCTTCCACTCTGGAAGAAGAGCCAGGGCGAGTGCTGCCATGGATAAAAGACTGGCCAGCCAGCCTTTTGGGGTGTCAGGGTGGATGGGGCTGATTCGGTTACTTGTAGCTTATGAGAAGTTCTTCATGAAGGATGAGTCTGTTCCTTTCTGTTGCTTTCCCTTGAGCCTCTTTCCCCATGGATGCTGACTTGCCTCCCGGCCACCCAGGCCTAACCCTGGAGCAACACCTGACAGGTTCTGCAGCTGCTTGGCGGTGGAAGGGTGGATGCTGTACCTCCAGGCACAGTCCACCAGATGGTGCAAAACAGATAAAACAGCGGTCCTTGTGGTCCACTCAGCTTTTCAAACCTGAAACTGGACAGCTGAGGAGAAGACTCTCTTTCTGGGAATTTTCCACTTCTGACTTCAGCCAGAAGGGTATGAAAATGCATGCTGAAGACCTAAACAGAAGGTCTGGAGTAGTTTTAGGGACTAAAAAACACGTGTGTAGGACATATTCCACATAGGCAGATGGGAGTCACTTACCTACATGGGCACTCTGGGACCACTCTGCCCTCAGCCCAAATATTCTCCCACCTCCTGGCTCAGGGCTAAACTTCCAGGCCACAGGTTTATAAAGGAGTTCAGTTGTTAATACCCTGGAGGAACAAATACTGCCTCCTCTTATTTAGAACCTTGCATGTTCTTTCCTACCTGTGATTTCATTAGAACATCATAACAACCCCACAAAACAGGTGATGCTGTTATGGTCACTTTATAGATGAGGAAGCTGAGGGTCAGAGACAGTAAGAGAACCCCAAAGTTATACACATAGTCGGAGAAAGAGCTGCTGGAACAAATGAAGATCTTCAAGTGTTGTACTTCCTGCTCTTTTTACTCCACTGGGCTGAATTGTCTCTTTAAGTAACTAGAATCCAATATTTTAAAAAGTAGGTGATAAGAGGGAGCAGGAGAGAAGTGGAGAGAACTGAGTTCTTGATGGAGGAGAGAAAGAGCAGGAGAGTAAGTCCTCGCTTACATTAGTAAGCGAGGACTTGGGGCCCAGAGACTAAAGTGCTTCTCTAAGATTTCTTGGTCTGATTGTGTGTGTGTGTGTGTGTGTGTGTGTGTGTGTGTGTGTGAGAGAGAGAGAGAGAGAGAGAGAGAGAGAGAGAGAGAGAAGGCCAACTCGAGTACACATACATGCACACAGAGTGAGCATTAACTTATGCAGATACCTTTTTAGTCAACTTGGTTGCAATGGACTCCTGCTGTAGCAGTGAAACATAGCAGAAAACCAAGTTTTAAATAAGAAACAATAGAAAACAGAGAAAAGCTCTTTGCTTGTTAAATCAAGGTTGCCCCAATACCCCAGTACAGTACAGTACTGGGCCCAGGAGACACAGTGTCCACATTTGCTCCTAGTCTTCCTCTGAGCCTGGTAGCCTCCCCTCCTGGGGACCCAATAGGCAGCCTGTGGTGGACCCATCATTGTGTACACCCTGCATCGCTTATCCTCACCATCCCCTCCCCTCCACAGAGCTGGCAGATGGTCACAGCTCTCTAAGCCTACCAGGGACCCACAGATCTTTCAGAACTGCCTGTACTGAATACATTAGTGAATGGTCATGATTTAATGGGCCACTCCTTCTGAGTGACACAGAACCTAAGATGTTATTTTATGCAAAGCTTTATACACAATTCACAACAAAGCAATATGGAGGATTAGGGCACTGACGTGGGTCAGGTCTTCAGGTTCCCCGCGATGGCTCAGAACCCTGCCCCACCATACTGCCTGTGCAGCACCGGGAGTCAGCCTGGTAGCGGGCCAGGCGGTCATCCCCAACAGCTCCTTCCCGACCCCTCCTGCCTGAGTCCTACCTGCTTTCTGTCTCATTGGCACCTGGGCCTACCTGAGGCTTCAGGACAGCCAATCTGGACTGTTACAGTCATCTCTTTATCTGCCCTCTCATCTCCCGCTTCCTGATAACTTCATCCTTGAGGAAAATTTTTCTGTAAAATCCAGATTGGATCATTTTATTTTCCTTCTTGAAAATTGTAAAGGCCTCCCCCATTTCTCCTTTTTAAGAAACTATAGAAATGAGCCCTGAAAGTATAGTCTTCCATTTCTCCTTTTTAAATGGTAGCTTTATTGAGACCTAGTTTCCATGCCACAAAATCCACTCATTTAAGTTGCACAATTCAGAGGTCGTTATTGTATTCACAGCATTGTGCAGCCATTCCCATTGCTCTGGACTGACTCGTGTGTCCTCAGAACTCTTCCATTGAACTCCTAACCCTGGTCCCTCAGACTGCAGCTATATGTGGGGATAGGGCCCTTAAAAGCTAATTAAGATGAGTTCGTATGACTCATCATAACTGATAATTCTCCTAAGAAGAAATGAGAGCACTGACAACCCTAGATGATAACACATGAAGACACAGAGGCCAGAGAGAGAGAGGCCTCAGAAGAAACCAAATCTGCTGATACCTTGAACTTGGACTTCCAGCCAGTAAAACTATGAGAAATAAATTTCTGTTGTTTAAATCACCCAGTCTGTGTATTTTATTATGGCAACCATAACAAACTAATGCAGCCACAATTTAACTCTGTAACATTTTCATCATCCCAGAAAGAAAACGCATACCCACTTTCACCATCTTCCTCTACTCTCCATCCCTCTTGGGCCTAGGAGGTCACTGACCTACTCTCTGTTCTATAGGTTTGTCTATTCTGGGCATTTCATATAAATAAAACCATCTAGTATATATTTTTTAAAACTGGCTTATTTCACTTAGAATAATGTTTTCAAGATTCATCCATGATACAACACAGATCTATAATTCATTTCTTTTTGTTGCTTTTTATTGCTGAATGATGTTTTATTATGTGGGCATACCACATTTTTATCTAACCACTCATCAGTTGATGGGTATTTGGGTTGTTTCCACTTTTTGGTTATGAACAAATCTGACAGGACATCCATGTATAAGCTCTTATGTGTTTGAACATATGTTTAAATTTTTCTTGTGAATATATCTTGGAGCAGAAATACTTGGTCATATGGTAATTTTATGTTTAACATTTTGAGAAACCACCAAACCGTTTTCCAAAGTGCCTGTACCATTTTACATTTTTATCAGCCATAGAAGAGGTTTCCAATTTCTCCACATTCTGGACAATACCTGTTATGGTCTGTCTTTTTGATAATAATTATCCTAGTGGGTATAAAGTAGCATCTCTTAGGGTTTTGATTTACATTTGTTTAATGGCTAATTTTCATTTTGTTTTGTTTTGAACATCTTTTCATATACTTATTGGCCATTTTTATATCTTCTTTGGAGTAATGTCTATTCAGACCTTTACACATTTTAAATTGATTTGTCTTTTTATTACTGAGTAGTAAGGGTTTGTTATATATTCTGGACCCAAGTCCCTTATCATATATGTGATTTACAAATGTTTCTTCCATCTTGTGGGTTCTCTTCTTACTTCCTTGATGGTGTCTTTTGCAAGACAAAGATTTTTCATTTTGATAAAATTAAATTCATCTATTGTTTTCTTTTGTTGCTCATGCTTTTGGTGTTCCATCTGCTAAGAAACTATTGCCTCATCCAGGGTCATGAAAGTGCACTCCTAATGCTTTGTTCTAAGAATTTTAGACTTTTAGTTCTGACAGTTAGGTCTATGACCCATTTTGAGTTAATTTTTCTGTATGATTTTAGGCAAAGAGTTCTACTTTATTATTGTCATTATTTTTTGCTTTTAGATATGTACCTGTCTCAGCACCATTTGCTGAGAAGACTTTTCTTTCTCCATTGAATTGTCCTGGCATGCTTGTTGAAAATAAATTGAGCATCAATGCACAGCTTTATTTCTAGACTCTCAATTCTATTCCATTTATCTACATGTCTCTCTTTATGCCAGTACCACACTGTCTTGATCACTGTAGCTTTAGGGTAGGGAAGCATGAGTCTTCCACCTTTATTTTTCAAAATTGTTTTGGCTATTCTAGGTTATTGTATTTCTGTATACATTTTAGGATCAGCTTGTCAGTTTCTGTAAAGAAGCCAGGTGGAATGTTGATAGGATTGTATTGAATCTGTATGTCAATGTGGGGAGTATTGCCATCCTACAATATTAAGTAATCTGATCCATGAACATGGGACTCCTTCCTACTTAGTTAGATATTCTTTATTTTTTTCCAGCAATGTCCTGTAGCTTCCAGTGTAGAAGTCTTCTACTTCTTTTGTTAATTTTTTCTCAGTTTTTAAGCCCTATTGTATTTGAAATTGTTTTTAAATTTTACTTTTGTATTGTTCATTGTTAGTTTACAGAAATATAGCAGGCTTTTTCATATTGACTTTGTATCCTGCAACCTTGCCGCACTTGTTGTTTCTACTAGTGGTTCCTCAGGGTTCCCAGTGCACACAGTCATGCTAGCTGCCTTCCCTTCTAATCTGGATGCCTTTTATTTATTTGTCTTGCCTAATTGAAGTACAATGCTGAATAAAAGTGGTGAGCAGGCATTCTTGTCCCTAATCGTAAGGGAAAAACATTCAGTTCTTCACTATTATTAAATATTATGCTGGTTATGGGTTTTCCATAGATGTTCTTTATTAGGTTGAGCAGTTCTGTTCTAGTCCTAGTTTATTGAGTGTTTTTATTATGGAAGATTGCTGAATTTTGTGAAATGCTTTTTTTGGGGTCAATTGAGATGATAATGTGGCTTTTGTTCTTTATTCTTTTTATATCATGTATTACACTGATTAATTTTCAGATGTTAAAGCGATCTTGTATTCTTGAGATAAAACCCACATGGTCATAAGGGATCATTCTTTTACATGTTGCTGGATTGGTATGCTAGTATTTTGTCGAGTGATTTTGCATCTATGTTCATAAGAAATATTGGCTTTTAGTTTTCTTTTCTTGGGATATCTTCAGTTTTGGTGTCAGTGGGATACTGGCTTTACAGAATCAGTAGCAAGTTTTCCTCCCTATTTTATTTTCTGGGTGAGTTTGTGAAAGATTGCTACTCACTCCTCTTTGAATATCATAGAATTTAACAGTGAAGTCATCTGGGTCTAGGTTTCTTTTTGTTGGAAGTTTAAATATTAATTAAATCTTGTCAATATTGGTCCATTCTGGTTTCTTGTTTCTTCTTGACAATTTTTGTAATTTATGTTTTTTTAGGAGTTTGTCCACTTCATCTAAGTTATCTAATTTGGTAACACATAATTGTTCACAGTATTCTCTTATAGTTATTTTTTTTTCTGCAAAGTGTGTAGAGATGTCCTCTGTTTTATTCCTAATTTTAGTAATGTCAGACTTTTGTTTTTCTTGTTCACAACAGCTAAAGGTTTGTTAATTTTGTTTATAATATCAAAGAATCAACTGATTTTGTTGTTTTTCTATATTGTTTTTCCATTCATTTATTTCCACTAGTATTATTTTCTTCTTCTTGTCTTGAGCATAGTTTGTTTCTATTTTCTTTGTTTTTATATCAAAACTTAAACTATTAAATCAAGATATTTCTTTTCTAAAAAAATATATGCATCTGCAACTCTAAATGTTCTCTTAAGCACTGTTTCATCCCATAGGTTTTGGTATGTTGTGATTTGTCTCCAAGTGTTTTCTTTTTCCCTTGTGACTCCTTCCTTAATTCAATGGTTATTTAGGAGTGTGTTCTTTAAAATTCATACATTTGTACATTTTCCACATTTACTTCTGTTATTGATTTCTAATTTTATTCCATTGTAGTCAGAGAATATACTTTGTGTGAGTTCCATTCTTTTAAATTTCTTGCAGCTTCTTTTATAGCCTATCAGATGTTATATTCTGGAGAATACATGGTTAAGAAGAATGAATAAATGATATTGGGTAGAGTGTTCTATAGTCATTTTTAGGTTCAGTCAGTTTATAGTGTGTCCACATTTTCTACACTCTTGCTGATCTTTAGTTAGTTGTTTTATCCAGTATTCAAAGTAGGGTATTGAAGTAAGGTATTCAACTATTATCATTGAATTATATATTCTCCCTTTAATTCTATCAATGTTTGCTTCAGAAATTTTGGGGGTATCTTGTTAGATGCATATATATTTTCAATTGTATCTTCCTGAAGACTTGGGTCTTTTAAAAGTATACAATAACCCTGTTTACTTTCTAGTAAATTGTTTCTTTGTTTTAAAGTCTATTTTGTCTCAGGGATGCTCTGTCTCATAGAAACAACACAGCCAATCTGACTTTGTCAGAGTTGCAATGTGCATGACACAGTTTTTCTCTCTCTTTACTTTCAAACTACATTATGTTTTAATTCAAGGTGTGTCTCCTTTGGTCTTCTTTCTCATTCTGCCAGTCTTTGCCTTTTAATTGGTTTGTTTAATTCACTCACATTAAATGTTCATAATGACACAGTTTGATTTATGCCTACCATTCTGCCTTTGTTTTTTGTATGTCTATACTTGCCTAGAGTGGATATTTTCTAGTGTAACATCATAATTTCTTTAATAGTTTTTAAAACTATATTTTGAGTTAATTTCTTAATAGTTACCCTAGGGATTACAGTAAAATGGTTAACTTATCAGAAAATATATGTTAATATATCAGCATCAGATCTGTACTAACATAATTCCAATGACATAGAGAAGCTTTGTCCTTATATAGCTCTGTTCCCCCTCCCACATTTGGCTATTATTTTTCTAGCACATCACATCTATAACCCTACTATGCCTTGATGATATTATTACTTTATATATTTTATTTTTTAAATGAACTAAGAGAAAAGTATAAATACATATTTATAGGGTTTTAAAAATATTTGCCTTCTTATTTGTCATTTCTGATTCTTTTCATTTCTTCCTGTGGTTTGAGTTACCATCTGTGTTAGTTCCTACTTGCATACAGCTTTGTTCCTACAAATATTTTTTCAAATATGTTACATTTCTATATTTTGTAGACCAAACAATAAATGGTATAATTATACACACACACACACACACACACACACACACACACACATATATATATATATACACACACAATTGCTTTTAAAATCACTTTGGAGAAGAAATAAAGGAACTACTCAATTATACTGTATTTTTATGATTAACTATATAATAACCATCATTGTCACCTTTGCTTTTTCTTGTAGATTTGAATTACTGTTGGGCATCATTTCTTTTCAGTTTGAAAAACTTCCCTCAGTTTTTTTTTATAAGACAGATTTGCTAACAGTGAATTCTCTCAGTGTTTGTTACCTTTGAATGTCTTGAATTTTGCCTTAAATTTTGAAAAATAATTTTGCTGTATATAGTATTTTGGTTGCCTTTTTAAAATCAGTATTTTAAACATGGCATCCACTGACCTCTGGCCTCTATTGCTCTTTTCTGTGAAGTAACCCATTAATCTCACTGGGGCTTCTTTCCATGTATTGAATTGATATTCATTCTATTGCTGCTTTCAAGATTTTTCTTTGTCTTTCAACATTTGATTATAATATATTGTGGCATAGGTTTCTTTGCATCTATCCTACTTTGAATTCTTTGAGGTTTTTAGATGTGTAGAATAATGCTTTCATCAAGTTTGTGAAAATTTCAGCAATTATTGTTTTGAATATTTTTATGCTCCCCTCTTTCTTCTCCTCCCTTTCTCGCATCTCCATGTAGTATATGTTTGAGCACTTAAGTACTACCCACATTTGTCTGAGGTTCTGCTCATTTTGCTTCATTCTTTTTTCTTTCCATTTTCAGGTTGCATAAACTCCATTGATGTTGCGCGTGGGTCACTGGCCAGCAGTGACCATGGAACGCTGTGGATGGCTCGACGATAAACATGCGAGAAAAAACAACACATGCACAGAGACAGACTAGTTTCTGTGGGGAAGTAGGGACAGAATGGCCACCCCCCCTAGTGGGGAGCACGCTGATTTACCGTCCATACCTGCTTTTATTAGGCTCATGCTGCATAATAATTCAGGTAAAGTACAGTACTCATTAGGGGAAGTAAGGAACTATAGAAAACAAAGAACTCTGCCCGTCTATTGAGTTGGGGGTCAAAGAGCTGTAAGACTGAGGAACAAACTAACTTCCTCCTAAGACCCTTCTCATTCAACTGAGAGCATTCTAAACAAAGAAGGTTTCACAGTAATTTACATGTTCTTTCTTAGGCCTGATCACCCCAGGAAATCCGCACTTCTCAGTACCGAGCTGCACCACCCTGTCATTGTTTCAGGCTTAGGTGGAGCAAGGGAACTAGGTAACCAAGAGATAAGGAGATTTTCTTCCAGACGCTGAGAACTCAGACTTTGTCAAAGCCGAGGAGTGAGGGTCCATCACCCCCTTTTGCTGCAGCCCCCCAAGTCCTTCTTTTGGGGGGCCTCCCAAAGTGATCGTGCCTGTCTTAGGTCGTCTCCCCGTGGGGAATCTTACCCGTCTTTGGCTAACCGACCAAGCTTTTTGGGGGTTCAGTTATGAATAAAGCAGCAGAAGCAGCATTCCTGCCAGGGAGATAAGCTTTTATCTCCTTGCTGGCTTACAGTTCCAAGGGCGTTCCCTTAGCCTTAGCTAGGCGGGGGTTTCAGCCTCTGATACCAGTCAGGGCGGTTCCCAACACATTGACCTATTTTTAAGTTCTCCAGTACTTCCTCTCTCCTGTTTATATCTACTATTTAGCCCTTCTGGAGAAGTTTGCATTTCTGTTATTGTACATTCCAGCTCCAGAATTTCCATTCGGTTACTCTAAAGATATTTTTTTATCTAATATTGCTCTCTATTTGATGAGACATTGTCATTGTGCCTTTCTTTAATTCTTTAGATAGAACTTTTTTTTAGTTCTTTGAGCATGTTTATAATAGCTGCTTTGAAGAACTGGGTGTTAAGTCAGATATTTAGGCCTTCTCACAAGCAGTTTTTGTTGCTTCTTTTCCTGTGTTTGGGTCATATCTTCCTGTTTCTCTTCTCCTTCTCCTTCTATTTTCACCTGGGGATGTACTTACTGATTTTTGAGATAGGGGAAGGGAGAAAGAAAGAAAAGAAGACAAACATTGTTGTAGAGAGACACATCAACTGGTTGCCTTTCATACATGCCCTGGTCAGGGATCAAACCTGCAACCCAGGCATGTGTCATGACTGGGAATTGAACCCATGAAATTTTGGTCTGTGAGATGATGCCTAATCAACTGAGCCATGCTAGCTGGGGCCTTCCTTTTTCTCTTATATCACGTAAGTTTTTTTTTTGTTCAAACTTGACATTTTAGCCCTGGCTGGTGTGGCTCAGTGGACTGAGTATCGACCCATGAAATGAAAGGTTGCTGTTTTGATTCCCAGTCAGGGCACACGCCTGGGCTGCAGGCCAGGTGCCTGTTTGGGGGCACATGAGAGGCAACTGATTCATGTATTTCTCCCTCTCTTTCTCCATCCTTCCCCTCTCTTTTAAAAAATAAAATTTTCAAAATAAATTTTTAAAGACTTGATATTTTAGATAACATATAGTAGCATTTGAGGAGGACTGATCTCCTTCCCTCTTAGAATGTAAAAGTGGGCAGTGAAATGAATGTTCTGTTAGATCCAACTTGCAATTTATTTTCTAGCATCATCTTTCTCAGAAAATATTCACAGTGGATGTTGAAGATATACTGAAGAAAGAAAAACAGAGAGATACCCAGGAAAGAAAACATTGAGAAGTATGAACCCCCTCCGTTCTAGAGGAGGTAATAGCTCTTTCCTGCCTCCTCAGGGTGCATATCACTGGCTGTACTGGGTGGGAGGACAGCTGGAAGGAGAGCTGAAGGAAATAGAAATTGCTTCTTTATATTCTCTTTTAGAGAGCAGTATTTTGATTTTACACGGAAATACTACTTTTTAAAAATATTTTAATTTTTATCATCACCTGAGGACATTTTTTCCATTGTTTTTAGAGAGAGGGGAAGGGAGGGAGGGAGAAAGGGGAAGAGAGAGAGAGAGAGAGAGAGATCAATGTGAGAGAGAAATATGGACTGGCTGCCTTCTCCTATGTACCCCTGTGGGTGATCTAAGCCACAACTTGGGTATGTGTCCTCATTGGGAATTGAACCTGTGACATTTTGGTCTATGGAACAATGCTCCAATCAACTGAGCCACACTGGCCAAGGTTTCTTCTCCTTCTCCTCTTCCTCCTCCTCCTATTCCTCCTCTTCCTCCTCCTTCTTTTTCTTTCTTCTTCTTCTCCTCCTCCTCCTCCTTCTCCTCCTTCTCCTTCTCCTCCTCATGAACTGTGTGCTTATGGAAAATGAGTAAGGGCAAGATAAGGCCCGAGGGGGAAGAAAAGGAGAGACTATTCAGCATTGTCATTTATGAGAGATGGACCCTTGTGCTTTTTGTCTAAGTCAGCAGGGTAGGTGGCTAGAAGAGTAAGCCATGTTTTAAAGAGCAAAATGTCTACTCGTTAGGAAGAGTTTGAATTTGAATGGATTGTATCCCCCATGTTGTTCTGGTCTCCGACATGCTTTTCCTTATTTTCCCATAGCATCACTCCCTTTCATTTGGAAGAACATCTGCTCCTACATTCCCCTGCTCAAGGAGAGCAGTGAATTACAGTACTTACCCACCTATCCTTAGAGATGTGGGCCCATGACCCTGCTTGTTCAGTTCTTCCTCTGTAGTCTGAATTTTACTGTATTCATGTGATAGACCTTTCTTTCTTTCCTAGGTCAAAGATTTTTCCCCCCCTTGAAACTGCAATAAAAAATCCCTAGACACCCAGACTCACATGGCAGATGTCTCAAATTTTATTGCAGCTGATGGCACCCCCTAACATGTGATGTTACTAGCCCAATAACATTGGTAATAAAGCAAATATCTACTTCTTAATGTCAAAAATAGTAAAAAGAGAATGATTCTAAAATGGAGAGTTTATTTAAGAGAGCTGGAAACTACCAAGTTTTGCACACTAGTACAGAGGAACTATTGCAAGGGTAGCTGGATGCCAGAATGCCTAAGTTCAGAATTTGGACAGGGGCCTGAAAGGAAAGTGGAAAGAGGCCAGGTTATTTCTTTAAATTACTTTAAAGAGGAAAACAAAGAGCTGACTGTAATGCAGAAACAGCGTAAGAAAGCCCTACACATGCCACCAAAGCCAGTGCTGTACCTTGGCTGTGTCCTCCTTAAGTCCTACCCCACTGGGATTTCTCTGCACCATCTGTGCTACACCTGATGCTGTTCTTTGCGTTAGTGTCTTGCTCTTCCAGTTAGGGCGCCTCCCACTGGAGGGCTGCTGTTGATACCACCACCCCAGGCCCTGTTGGCAGGGGCCCCAGTACCCAATCCTGGGGCCTTTTTGCCTTTACTGCCATCTGTCACACCTCTTCCCTGCCAAACCACCCTGTCACCGCTGCCTCTGTCATTTGTGCTCAGATGCTGGGCCCTCTGCTGATATGATGGCAGAGCTCTCTGTTGCTGTCTCCTTTCTGTCCTGATCCTTTTCTAGCCCCTCCCAAAGGTGGCATGACTCTGTCTTCCCCTCTGGCAGAAAAGGTGAACACTTCTGTCCACAACCCCCCTTCCCAACAAAAAGAGTCTGACTTTGTTCACAGACATGCATTCTGTTGATTAGCTTTTTCATTCAGTGCTTGTCAGGGCTCCAGAAGCAGAGGATCTCTGAATCAAAAGCAGATTCCAACTCCATAATATCAGGATTTCCCTGCTCTTCTATCAGGATGAGAAGGGACAGACTGGGAAGTCGGACACTCCCTATAGAAACACTGGGCAGAATCCAATAGCCTTAAAATCTTTTTCAATTACAGTTTACATTCAATATTAGTCTGTATTAGTTTCATATGTATATCAAAATGATCAGACAATCTAATACCAAAAAAACAAACAATCCAATTAAAAAATGGGCAAATGATCTGAATAGACACTTCTCCACTTAGGACATGTAGATGGCCAATAGACATATGAAAGATGTTCAACGTCACTAATCATCAGGGAAATGCAAATTAAAGCCACAATGAGATATCCTCTCACACCTGTTAGAATGACTATCATCAATAAATCAATAAACAACAAGTACTGGCGAGGATGTGGAGAAAAGGGAACCTTTGTGCATTGATGGTGGGAATGCAGACTTGTGCAGCCACTATGGAAAGCAGTAGGGAGATACCTAAAAAAATAAAAAATGGAACTGCCTTATGACCCAACTATTCTCTTTCTGGGAATATATTTGAAGAAACCCACAGCACTGATTTGAAAGAATGTATGTACCCCCATGTTCATAGCATCACTATTTACAATAAGCAGTACTTGGAAGCAGCCTAAGTGCCCACCAGTAGATAAGTAGGTAAAAAAGCTGTGATACATTTACACAGTGGAATACTACATTTCTGACTCCTCATTGGGAGACTACAATCAACTTCATGCTCTTATAGATAGCTCTGTGATGTCCTGTCACATCTAGAAAATGTGTTCTCTTTCATCCTTTTCCCTATCCCGGTTACTAAATAGCCCCACCTGCCTTTAGGAGGAACATTCTCCTTATTCCTCCAGTGAACTTGCTTTATGGCTCCAGCTGCCCTTACCCCAACCCACTGCCCCCCATCCCCAACACATGCAATTACGTGAAGTTACGTCATCATGGCCTTTCTCATGAGCAATTCTAGAGTATAAGGCTTTCATGTGACAGTACCTTTTGGTGGATTTCACACATTGAGAAGACATAGTGATCCTTCTATGCAGAGAAAGTTTGACACATCTCCAACAATAAATCTATCCAGCTCAACAGACTCCTCCAGAAGGTTCTAGAAGGCACATGCAATGGATAGGTAATTGACATTACCTCTCCTCTGAAAGCCCAGTGTTTGAGCAACAGGAGACTGTGAACCTGACCTTTTCTTCTGTTTTTTTAGAGACATTCATCAACTTGCACATGATAATCTATAACTTCACACTCACTGAAGAGAAAGGAAACACAAATAGGAGAGGATTCAGAGAGGCATTTTAGAGTTTAAGAAATGAGTCCTAGTACTTGATTTCATTACTTTTAAACAAAGATTAAATTCAAGAAAAAGGGGAAAACTGACAATGGAAGATGGACAAAATATATATTTTAGGAAAGCATTTTTAATACTACAAGGCTGTATAAAGGGTCCTAAGGGAAATTAGCACCTTTTTGCTAGTGAAGGAATAATTAGAAAAAAATAAAAAGAGCAGCACTAATTTTTTTTATTAGAACGACACAATTATCTCACATAAAACAAATCTGTGTTGGAAAGATTCAGAATACCTCAGGTTGAGGATCAGTTGGTAGTTCTGGAAAGCTCTCTACATGTAAAGGTTTGTAGCTGAGGCTTACATATATATGTTCTCACTGAATACCCAACGTAAGTTTATAAAACTGCCATCATCAATCCTGTTTTACAGGTGAGAAAATTGCAGCTTCACTCAAATTATTTCCCCAAAGTCAAAATGGAAAGTCAGATGAAATCCTTCCTAATGTTCTTCCCCATCCCTCAGCTTTGTTTAGGTGTAATTTACAACTACAATTTTCAGAATTTAAAGTGATGATTTGAGATACATATACATGTGACCAGATCCCTGTCATCCAGTTAACACATCCATGACCTCACATTTTATCTTATCATTATTTTATTTTTGGTGAGAACCATTAAGTTTTAATCTCTTAATAAATTTCAATTATATATACAATGCTTTAGTCAGAAAAACAGTATTTTGATTACAAATACAAAATACAAAACAGTGTTATCAATTAGAGGAAACATGTTACAAATTTGATCCTTAGGAGTTAGTTTTGTAACTGAAGTTTGAGCCCTTTTACCAACTTCTCCCTACTTTCCCCACATCCCATTCCTGGAAACCACTTTGGTACTCTGGGATCCAGTCCCAGCTCTGCTAACAATCTCACCTGTGGCCAATCAGACCCTCCTTTGTGTAGCTGTAAGGAGGCAGCTCTGCTTAAAGTGAGGGCAGTCATCTACATTAGCAGCGTCTCGTAGAAATATAACGTGAGAACCATGGGGAATTTAAAGTTTTCTAACAACCACATTAAGGAGTCAAAAGAAATAAGTAAAATTATAATAATCTATTTAATGCCACTTGTCCAAATTATTATCATTTCAACAGATAATCAATGCAAAAATTATCAGTGAGATATTTTGCATCATTTTTTTTTAAATCAACTCTTCCAAATCCAGTGTGGGGTTTACATTTTGGTTCATCTCAATGGAACCTGCACTTTAAGTGCTCAGTGGCCCCAGGTGATCAGGAACTGTTCCACTGGACAGCAGGAATCTAGCTGATGTCCAAGGTGTATCCATCCCTAGTGGTCTGTGATTCCATGACAGGCCATGCCTGAATAGCTTTGCTTTTATCATAGTCACTCTTCTCCTTCTGGTTCCAGTGCACAGGGGTCCCTGTGTCAACATGAGCACAAGAAGAAATAGTTTGTGATGAGATCCCAGACAGGAAGCAAACTTCCCAGGAACAGAGCAGGTCACTCCCTCACTTATCTGGGGGAATTGCTGTGTGATAGTGTGTGAAAGGAGGTGATACATCCAAGTGCAAAGTAATCAGTCTTCGAGCATTTCTTCTTACACAGCCACTGATGTCAGTGCCTCCTGAGATGCTTGTTCCACCCAAAGCTTCAGGAAGTGTAATCAACTATCTGTAAAGTGCTGCGAGATACTCCACATAAAAGGTGGCTGGGGAGAGGGAACACCGAGTCCTGTCCTGAGCTACATGTGACTGTGCCTGTTCCCAGGTTGCTCCATGGGTCACCTGCTCCATGACAGGCCTGCACTGACCTCACTTTCTGTAGTTACCAGCTCTTCTGCCTGGGGAAAGATGTGATAGGAGTGTTAAGGCTTCAAGCATGTGACCCATTAAAAAAAAAGAAAGAAAGACCCCAGACTTTGGCTCTAGGGTCCTCACTTGGACACAGATTCTAAGAAGCAGATCACATTTCCCCAGATGGCTCACAACAGCCTAATGGAGCTCTCCTCTAAAGGTGAAGTTGCTTTTGCTAGTGGATGAGTCAGCAACAGCCATGTGGTTTCCTTTGCTTCCAACACAGTCTTTCTTTATTTTTCCTTTTTGTCCAGTTGAGTTGATTGTCAGGACAAATGTATGAAAAAGGTGGGGTTTCATCTTTAGCACGTGCCTACTTTCTCTTTCCAAGGCCTGTTGCTCTTCCTTAGGACCTGGCCACCTCTCAGGCCACCCATGGCCTTGCTTCAGCCCCTTGTCCCCTATTGCCCTGTCCTTTCTAGATGAGGACCTGGGTCATATTTTACCCTCTGATGTTTAAAACTGCTTTCTCACTGTTGCTATCTGATAAAAATATTACCATGTTTCATTCTCTCCACTGTGAGAGATGCAGTGGTTTATCTTATTCATTCTCTCCTGTGTCTAGGCAGCCACGAACAGCCCCACCAGGTACTAGTGAGTGTGCTTGGCAGGCAGTGTGCAGGGCTCCTGAGATAAGATGAGCCTCCTTCAATGATGTTCTGGTTTTTGTCCTCCTCATTCACTCACAGAATGTTCTCATTCCACATCCTTTCTCAAAGGCAGTTGCACTTGGCAGTGAATGCTGTGAATTGTACAAAATCAGGGCACAACAGATGGAGTTGAGTCCTACATGGTTGGTTCTGCTTTCCCTGAGAAGTTTCATCAAGTTCTAGGTCAACGACTTCCAAATCTGTATCTCAGGCTCCTCCTTACTCTTGAACACTAGGCCTAGATTTATTTTTCTTTTCTTTTTCTCAAAAATTGTGTTAACACACAACTACAGCAAAGTGTGCTAAGGGCATTGTTCAAGCCAGTGTGGGATGCCATAAGAGGACCATAGGCAGGGTGGTTTAAACAATTGACATTTATTTCATGCTTCTTGAGGATGCAAAATCCAAGATCAAGGTGCTGGCTGAGTAGTTTCTGGTGAGAGCCCCCTTCCTGGTTTCTCTTCTCATTGTCCCCACATGTGGAGGTCAGAGAGAGACATAGAGGGAACAAGGTCTCAAGTGCTTGCTTCTGCAGACAATAAGCTCATCAGGAGACTCCACCCTCATGACCTAATCCCTCCCCAAAGGCCCCACCTCCTTATGCCATCCCATTGAGGATTAGGGTTTTAACATAGGAGTTTTGTGGGGATGCAAACATTCAGTTTATTGAAAGCATTAATTCTAAGTGTGCAGTTAATAAATTTCTACTTACGTGTGTTCTCTGTCCAATTCAAAATGTAGGATATGTCCAGCATGCTGGGAAGCCCCTACACTCTTCCTCTCAGTTTGTACCACCCTCAAGAAGGAACCATTTTTTAAACTATTTGACCACAGATCAGTTTTGCTTGTCCTTGAATTTCATATACACAGAATGTAGTGTATTCTTTTATGGTTTGGCTTCTTTTCCTCAGCACAATATCTGAGAGATTTATCCTTGTTGAACAAACAAAAATTCAGCCCATATTTCTAGTAAAATATTCTTAGCTGTATATGAGCTGGAAAATGCAATGCATAATCTATAACCAGACATATTATTTCTACTTTTAAAAATATGATCAAGGGTTACCCCATCATCAAAATGTTAATACTGACCTTATAGAGTTGCTGGAATATTTCTTTTCTTTTTTAAAGTCCTTACCCAAGGATATGCTTTCTTTCTTTCTTTCTTTCTTTCTTTCTTTCTTTCTTTCTTTCTTTCTTTCTTTCTTTCTTTCTTTTGTGGAAGAGAGAGGGAAACAAGAGAGAGAGAGAGATGTGAGAAACATTGATCAGTTGCCTCTGATATGTGTCCAGAATTGGGATTAACCTCCCAACCTAGGTATGTGTCCTGACCAAAATCAAATCTTCAACCTTTTGGTATATGGGATGATGCTCCAACCAGCTAAGCCACCAGGCCAGGGCAAAATGCTGGAATATTTAAATCAGATAATGAAAATAAAATGCTTAGCATAGTTCTCAAGTTAAGTCTAAAAAGCTATTCAGAATTGGGGGAGAAGTGATATCCTTATTAGTCCATTTTAGTCTTAGCTATTTACTTCCTGTTTATGGCAAATGGCCCATGAACCACCTGATGGTCATATTATTATCTTAAACATTATTTTAGCTTTTAATTGGACCAAATAAAATTATTATTTGCTCTATTATTATTAATAATAAAATTATTATTTAGAAACACATTGAGGTCTACTTATCTGTACACTTGAATGTGAGTTAATTTCTTATGAACCATACATCAAATTCAGAAGTGACTTAATTGACACTTCAGTTGAGAAAAATAATCTAGATGTTTTGTTGCCTTTAAGCATAAAGTGACACCTTTAATCACAGATAAAACCTTAAAACAAACAAATAAATAGTCATGGCCAGTGTGGTTCAATTGGTTTGAGCATCATCCTGTAGACCAAAAGGTCATGGGTTCAATTCCCCATCAGGGCACATATCTAGGTTGTGGGTTCAATTCTTAGTCTGGGCATGTGCAGGAGGCAACCAATCGACGGTCTTCTCTTGTATCATTGTTTCTCTCTCTCTCTCTAAAAGCAATGAAAAGATGTCTTTAGGTTAAGGTTTAAAAAAATAATAAATAAACAGACAAATAAATACAGTAGGAACACCCTATTGGTAGCCTTCATTCCAAGTAAATGTCAGACACACTGTATTGCTAGAATAGTAAGTTACTACCTTTGTACAGGCATAATGTGCATCTATGGTCCTCACTGAGGTTCCATCCAGCATTATAAATATCTCAAAAAAGGAAAGAAGGATCAAAATTCTGGGAATTTAGAGAATAGTCAGGGAATCTCCCACTATGGGAACAAATACTAGGATCTGGGAAAGCAGGTGACGTGCAGATGTCCGGAGGCAGGAAGGAGCTGGCAGTCACTAGGAATTCTGCACAGAAATGGTCCCTGCCAACCAGGAGTCGGAGCCCCGCATTCCTAATACAGTCCTTATGTCACCACAGCTCTTCTGCTGTGATGCTCGCTTGACCGAGCGGCCATGCAGCCGGCCACATTCCAGCCCTTTCCACACCACACATTGTCTGTGCAGCCTCAGGTCAAACTTTTATCATAATAACACATTTAAAAATAGAGACAATGAAGAAATAAGATTTACTTTACACAGTTATGCTTCCCAGCTCATTCCATGGTCACAGATTTATTCTGTGATGTTGAAGATGCCTATAATGAAAGGACGGATCTTTTCCCCTCAAAGAAATCCTTATTTTTCTCTCTCTCTTTTATGTAAGTGCAGTAAAGAGAATATAGGAGCAACCCCATGATGGGAATGGAGTCTTCCAGTGGCCAAGTGCATCTGTTGTCTGCTGAGAATTTGGGGCAGCATCTGACTAGCTGACTGAGCAGCTGCGACAGAGGAGGAGACAGGGCTTCTTCTGAGCAGAAGCTGCAAGGACCTTCATGATAAAGGTGTAGAAGGATTTCTCAGCAAGCCAGACACAAAGTACAGGGCAAGCAATTGCCCTGACCTCTCTATACCTCTGTTTGCTTCTATAGGTTGATGATATTGATAGTGTTCACCTCACTAGCTGTACTGTGATTCATTTATTTAATTCTCATGTACTCTGTCTGGGATACTGTGCTAGGGATAGAGCAACATAGGCATGAGGAAAACATGGCAACTTCCATGTCACTGCTGCTCTTCCTTTACCTCGAAGGTGACCCCTCTTAGGACAAGAGTTGTAGGCTTGGAGACGAAAGAACCAAACATAAGGGCTTTGGGTCATGGGGGCAAAGGTCAAGGAGAAAGAATGTGTAATGAAGGAAGCACAGCGTGGTGTAAAGTTAGAAGTGTGACTAGTAAATCAGAGTTTAAAGCTTGCATCTATGCTTTGCTCATGTGTGACCGTGGACAAATTCCTTGCACTCTACGACTTCCTTTGTAGAATGGAAGTGAAAATACTCCTTCCCAGGACTGAGAGGAGGGTCAATGAGCTAATGTATGGGTGAGGTAGAAGAGAAGGACAGTGGTAATAATGATTTTCTATTCATTTATTAAGCACCTATGTTTTTAATGATTCCTCTATTTCACTCACTGTGTGTTAGGGCCTAGTACTGTAGCAGAGAACAGGACAGTCCCCTGCAACCACGGTAGCACACCTCAGGGGCAAATGCAGCTCTCTTGGGGCTGGGGTTGCAGCTACTTCCTGCCTTGATGGCCTGGGCTAGATCTGTGTTGAAAGACAGGTTAAAAAATATGAGCCATAACATGAATTATCTTCACTCAATTCACATAAGTTAGTTTATGTATTTAATCACACATTTTTCTTTGCCATCAAGAGTATTCTGGAGATGATGGTATGAAATAGGGAGGGGGAAATGACTAATACATCAGTTTGTTAGTTAGTTAGCCCAGATATTCCTACAAGGCTGTCATTTGCTTTCAGGGAAGTCTCAATCTCAGAACTAAACTTCCACTGTGCAGAAGGCCTTATTTTGCACAACAGTAAATTTTCTAGAATGTAACACACAAGTTAGAAAAAGAAAAAAGCACTAAAAAGAACCTCATTAAACCCATTAGGGCCATTGTGAATTATATATGCTTAGGCAATTCTAAACATATACAAGTAATCAGTCCCTAATTTATATTAATCTGGTAAAGTTAGATGATTGAATCTTGGATTTTCTCCAGGTGAGAGGTATCCTTGTATTTAGTAACAAAAATTAAGAGCTACCTTGTGGGTTTGCTGGAGCAGTCAAGAGCAGGTTATTGAGCTCCAGCTTTAGATAAACACTGGATAAGAATGTCAAGTCTCTAACCTCTCCCCCACTTTTCCTGCTCCAAATGCAGCCACTCCAGCTCTCCCAGATGTTTCAGATTCCAAGAATGTTTGCATTGATTAAACATTCTATTTTTTGCTTATTTCCCCATCCCAGACCTTGGAAATGTTATCTTTACTTTTATTACTTGAGATCAGGGCTATTTCTGGAAGGTGTGGGGTTCGGGGTGGGGGTGGGGAATCACATTTTGTGCTCTTCCCTGGCTCTTTTCTTTCATACAGGTGGGTGCTAACATGACTTCAAGGGCAGATATTGTAGGTAGAAACTCTCTCAAAACTATCCTTGAAAGATTCTGCTGGAATGTTCGCTGAGTGAAGGATAAAGAGTGTTTATGGGCTTGTTGTAATGGGTTCAGCTGCCTTTGTTAGAACCCTATAGTCTTTGCTTAGCTATCTGGATTAGAGGGTGAATCTCTGTGTGGGGGTGTGGTGGAACATGTGGGAGAGGGTGAGGATGGTCAAATCCCCTATGGGGGGCGGGGAGGAAGTAAAGGTAGCACCGCTGAGGAGCTGCATTTTGGGAAGTAAGCCGATCGATCTCTGGGGATTAGGTTATCAGTCATCTAACAGTCTAATTTCAACTCCAGTTCACTTCATGGAGTTGGTAACCTAGGTCATTGCCTCCAAGCTATGTTGGGACCCAGATTAAAGCCAGCTATGGGATCTAATATACATTGGGGCCTGCAAACCAGTGAACTTGGAATAGAACTAGATGCTGCCACTTCCTAACTGTACAGTCTTGCTCAATTCAGTTAACCCGTTTGACCCTCAGTTTCCTTACTAAAATGTGGACAGATGCGATCTGCTTCATAAGATTGGCATTTCAGTGTTCTTGTGAGGATTAAATGAAATAACATGTGAGGAAATTCCAATCCAGTGTTTGATACATAGTAGGCAATTTGAGCTTTCGGGAATTTTGAAGTTCATATGGTATCTTTCCTGAGGACATTTTGGTTCATGGGGGCTTCTATACTCCAATGTTTCCTTTTAAATGACCCTCATCTGTCTAAAAATGAAACTGATTCAGAAAGTTCTGGATCAAGGTTGTGTCAAAATAAAAAGTTTTAGTCATATTTCAGCAGGGGCTGTTCTTTCTAAAGTTTCCCTCACTTCCTATTGTGTCAAATACTAATAGATGGGGTTTACCGAAGTAGGGTCATGATGTTAGAAATAATGGGGAAGATTTATTTCCCCCAGCCTGGAGCATCTGTTGGAGTCCATGGATTACCTAGAGATGCTGAAGATGCTCAGGCCCACCACACACCTGCTGCCTCAGCATATCTGAGGACGGTGCCTAGGAATCTGCATGAAAAATCAAGTACTATTGCTGGGTGGGTAGCTCTGTGGGTTAGAACATCATCCCAATACACCACGGTTGTGTGTTTAAATAATGAATGTATCAATAAGTAGAACAACAAATTGATCTCTCTCTCTCTCTCTCTCTCTCTCTCTCTCTGTCTCCCTTTCTCCCTCTCCCTCTCCTTCTTCCTCTCTCTATAATCAACAGAAAAAAAAAGAATCACATACCCTTATGATTCTGGTGACTACAAGAACTGAGGGCCACTGCTTTAAACTGCTGCTGGTCATTACTTAGGCTGACTGTGGAGTTTGAACACAGATTTTGATCAGTGTGGAAGGAAGCTGGGAAAAGACAGTTGACCCAGGGCTGAATGAGAGTTGGGAAGTTGAGGGAGGACTAACTGAAGACCAGTTTTACTGACTTTGTTGGTTTGGAGTCCAGTCCCTTCCTTCATTAGGACAGATCACATCTAGGGAGTGAGAGCAGAGCTGATTCCCAAGCACTTGTACTTGGAATGAATCGACCAATTATCTTGCCTTTTTTCCCCCCTTGATTTTTTTGGTTTTGCACAGGGTTTGGATGAGCTCAGTGTTGTGCCTGTGGGTACCCATAGACTGGAGAACATGTTCTGACCATGGATCATGCCAGTGGGAACTTTGTTTTCCTGCCTAATAACTTTTTTGAGCCGCAACTGCATGTTTTGTGGTAGTGTAAGAGCCAGGCATGAATTCAGTTACTATATTTCCTGATTCTAACTCTGCCTTTGTAATACTGAGCCCACAGGAATAAGGGATATGTTTTCCTTCTAGGGACACATCTGCAGTTCCTTCTCCTACCTCCCACCCAAAAATCCTTCAAGAAAAGGAAGGGAGCTTTAGAAGCAAGTACAATTCAGGTTCAGACAATTTAGCAGGCTGCAGGGGAATTCCTGGAATGGAAGGGAAGGCCCAGAATAGATATCCGGGAAGAAAGGGGGAAATGGTGACAAGGAACTTGAAAATCGCAGGACCCTCCTTCTTGCCACAAGTGAGTCACGTGAATTTTTGGTCTCTGCCATTAAGAGGGGTGTTCCCCATGGATTGATTCATGATCCTTGTTTCCTTCTTGAAGAAAATAGAAAAAAGAAGAAAGGGAACTGCTCTGATGATCTGAGTAATTCCAGCCATCAAAGTAGCAGGAACTCAGTGATCTCAGGTTCACAGAGAAGGAGTGCAGGGCTTAGGGATTCAGTTCCTGTGAAAATTCATTCACTCAACAAATGTGTCTCGAATGCCTACTCTATGCTGTCTTAAGCACTAGGATATAGAAACTAATCAGAAATTACCCCTCCCATTAAGAATCTCATTGTCTATGGAGAAGACATGAAGGGAATGAAAAACATTATGAATTATGGACCTAGAGGACCGTGCCGATTTTCTCTGTGGTCCTTCACATGGTTCCTGCCCTGGGAAGTTCCACAAGGAGAAGGGATTCACAGTTTGGTTGCTGTAGTGGGTGGGTTGTAGAGTGTCCTTACAAAATTCATGTCCACCTGGAATCTCAGAAAGTGACATTATTTGGACATAGGGTCTTTGAAATGTAGTTAAGACAAAGGTATACCTTACGAGGTCAGATAGATGATGACTAGTGTCCCCGTGAAAAGAGTGGGCCCTCTGAGATATCCCGGGAGGACGGCCATGTGAAGTTGAAGGCAGAGATTGGAAGGATGCTGCCATGAGCCAGGGAGAGCCGATATTGTTGGCAACCACCAGAGGCTGGGAGCCGACAGGGAGCATATTCTTCCCCTGGGCTCTGGGAGGACCCAACACCACTGATATCTTGATTTCAGACTTCTGGCCTCAGAGCTGTGAGGGGATACATTTCAGTTACTTTGAGCCTCCCCCCACCTCTTACCTCCACCCCTCAATGCTCCCCCCACTCCACCCAGTTTGTGGCAGTTTGTCATAGAAGCCCTAGGAAACCAATACAGTGGCTCTTAGGAAACTGCTGTTGTCCACTTCTTGCTTTGCCCTTGATGGATCTACTAAAATTCACATGCAGTGTTCCTCTTGGTATTTGAAAACCATTGCTACTGATAAAAGGAAGAAATAAACAGGAAAAATTCAGCAGAGCAAAGTCCCCATGGCTACTTTCTTCTTTGTCTTATACTTTGGTATTATCTAATCAGGTTACTCTGGCTGGTCCTTAGCACCTCAGTACTGGTCATTCCCTTGACCATGGGTATCTTCCTCTCTATTCTTACCTGCTGCTCTCCGCTTGAGTAATCTCCAACACCCATGTTAGAGCAGCCTTTGTTCCTGATAACACCCTCTAGGACCCATTCACACAGGTCTGCTGACTCATGGTCTAACTGGGATGCCTTGGCCACCCTTCCTTAACAAAGATTAGTAAGGAGGTAATGGCTGCGTGGATAGAGTGTGCTTCCAGTTCCATTTCTAAGTGTGAAAAGGTTAATGTTGGGAGAGGTAACTCTATTGTATGCAAGCTTTAGGCGAGTGTTGGTGGCTTATGCAATATCTCACAATGGGTCAGTGCCAGAGTTGAGATTGAATGGAAGATCCTTCCATCCACCTGCCATTGTCAGGCAGAGATGGAGTGACAACAGTTCCACAGAGTCCAGCAGCACAGAGGCCAGGGACAAGGAATTCTCTATCAGGTTGGTTTATCTGGGGAAATTTTTAAAATTCAACTCCTCTTCCCCTAGACTCATTATTAAGCAGATGCCAGTTGGTGAACTATAGATTGTATTTTAGTTTCTTAATTTACTCAGAAATTTTATGGCCTAGCTTTATATCTATAGGAAAGAAGTATTTCTAAAGAAGCTTGAAAGTTATCAAAGGGATTGAATGTCCCCCCTCCCCACAAAAGACCCCTGGGATACATCTAGGGGTAAATGTATCTTTTAATCTATTCTTTTTTTTTTAATCTATAAGAGCTACCAGAAATGTAGTTTGGAAGAAAAAGGTAGGTTAATTGAGTCAAAGAAATGGCCTAAATGATCCCTACTCCCTCCCTTTATTCTCCCCAAACATGATCAGTAATGAAACTTATGCTAAGGAGAGATCCCAGGGCTGTTAGCCACCTCCCCTACTTCTGTCTCACACCACCAGCACCCGTGTCGCTGTGCTGGCTGCGGAGTGGGCCTGCCACAGCTCAAGTTGCTCCAGCAGCCACAAGCACATATGCCTGTGTGAAAGGACGGGCTCCTACAGGGTACCACTCCTGATCAGAGGGGCCACTTTGGGAAAGTCCCTTAACCTCCCTGGCCTCGGTTTCCTCATCTGTCATATGGTGATCTCTCTATCCCCTTCCCCAAATTATTATAAGAACTAGAGATAAGGCATATAAAGCAGTTCTCAACAAAGGGGAAGTGATCCATAACCAGGAACGATATGTGTCATGTTTAAGTTACCACGATCATCTGTGTATCTGTTTGTCTACCCTGGATCCCTACGTAATCTCAAATGGGAAGAAACTTCCCTTAGGCTTTTTCACTTACTTAAGAGGTAAAACATCTCTGAGGCACTTTCAGTCATATTTGGTCCATTTGCTTGTTGATGTATCTGATACTCTAAAGGCTCCTAGGGCTAGGACCCTGGCAGGCTGCAGGTCCCATGGCCTCTGCCAGGCCTCAGGGGTGTGGCTGCAGGGACCAGATTGGGGAAGCAGGGAGAGGTGGTGGTTGGTGCCCTCTTCAAGGCTATTTGTACCCTTGGTTGAGTTGCTTCAGCTCCAAAGGACACATGACTTGCAGGGGATGTCTCATCAATGACAGAGAAGAGCAGTTCATATTAAATGGTTGGGACATGTCATTGTGATGTCTGACCCCTCTGCTAGAGATGCATTGTTTGCCCCATTTTAGATGCTGTCTGTTCCTCTGCCCTCCATGCTTGCATATGTCTGACGAGATCAGGTAGTCACCCTTTGCATCTACAATGAATTAGAGTTGGTGTCTCTCTGTGCTTAAAGGAAAGAATATGGAGAGTCTGTTGTTAGCCTTGCTAGAGGTTATAACTAAGGTTAAAGGAGGACCCACTCAAGAAATCAGTGTGAACAAAATTAGATAATTAAGTATCTAATTATCAAAAATTGAGACTGTGGGAAAGATGGAAAAGGTTACAGATAAGCAAATGAAAAATTATACATGAAATGGCCATATCATCCGCAGGCACATGAGTTTCAGTCCAAGCCTCTGGGCCACTGGGCAAGACATTGCATTTGAAATTGGCAAATCGAAGGTGGTTTCAACTCTGCTTTATAACTGAGCCTTGTGCCCTCAACTATAATTGTGGATAATAATGCCCACCCTGCCCAATAGACTAGTTGTGATAATCAGATGAGTTTAATGCCTGTGAAAGTTCCCTGTACATCACAAAGTGCCACACAGATAGTATTGTCTGTGATGGCCTGGTCAGAGGGGCTTCATGCATTCTATGCTCAGTATGCTCAGTGCAGAGCTGATTGTGACCTTCAAGGAAACAGGGATCAGCTCATGACTTTACGTGGAAAATGAAAGTGTCTGCAAAACCTGAATCGCTGTATATGGCAGCTTTTTGTCATTTCTGAATGTATCCAGCAAGAATTTAGCAGCTGAAGCAGCTTTGCTGCTTCATTTGCTTTCAAAACCTCAAGTCATCTGGAAAATTACAGGGTTGGGGTGGCTAAGAATGGGAAGCCACTGAGGAAAGCATTTCTGGGGAAGCCAGGGGCCTGGTGCTGCTGCAAACCCCATGAGGCTGGTTGTTTCAACCAGGGAGTGGGTTTGGAGCAACATCACTAACTGGATGAGCCTCTCCATGTTCAATTCCAAAAAGCCTTTGGAGGAAGCTAATTTGCTCAGGCTTGCTCAGGGCATTTCTGGGACATTGGGGAAAGGGGGGAAATCCTTCCTGAACAGAAGGAGGTGAAAAGTTAGAATTCTGGAAACTCCAAACTACAGGAACAAGAAAGATCCAGCAGATGACAAAGACAATCCAGTGGGTCCCTCCCTTGACTCTGTTCCTTGGTCTCTCCTTGCTGGTAGTGTATGTAGAATCTGTCATCCTAACAGAGCTCTGTGAAAGATTCAGCCACCCTGTGGGCTTGTGTAGGAATCATGTTTTGAGTGGTTTTCCTTTGTTACATGAATTTACATGAGGACCACAAGGTATGTCTCCTCTCATAGTATGCCCAGTGGAAGGGACTGATGCTAATGTGAATTGTTAGGTTTGTAATGGCTCCCATCTCTGAGCCTTGGTGTTAGAGAGCCAGAAATGTTTTCAGCCCTCAACATTCTTTAGAATCCAATCCACCTCGAGGTGGGGGAGGATGGAGGTGAATGGCTCACGGTGAACAGAGAGCATGCCTCAAATAATCAGAGCTTCATTTATTTACCAGGTTCTGTACTTTATTCACTGTGTTTTGTATGCATTTTATCTATTTAATCATAACAAATTTATGAGGGACATATTATTACTATGTTTTTCAGAGGAGAAAATTTGTGCTGACAGAGGTTACATAACTAGCTCAAAGTCACACAGAACTTGAATTCAGAGCCAGGACTTGAGCCCAAAGTCTGTCTATAGTTGACTGTGTTGTCTTAATAAAAGTTCATTGAGAATTCTTCGATCTGCATGGGCACCACTGAGGATGCTGTGCTGTCTCACTTTCTTCCTTCAATGTGCTTGTCATCTTATAGGACATGGAAAGAACAGATGCATCATAAGACCCAACATGGTGGGTGACTGAAGGATGGGTTGTAGTCGCCAGATTGTTAACAACAGGCAAATGACCAATTGGAACAGACTCTGGCATGAAATAACTGGTCTTGCTAGACCAGTGAATTCAAGCTGATCAGCAGTCCTAGTGCTGGGTAAATGGCTGGAAACCATACTCACTGCCAACAGTAGAAGAGGGATAAGAGGAATCATGGTTATGGCCACATCTAGAACATAAGTTAAACCTTTTGTAACTCTAATTGTAAGTCAACAAACATTCATGGCATTGATATGGGAAATTAGCTAGCTCCCATCTACCCCAGGAGTCCCCAAGGCACTCTGAGAGTCCCACGTGTACTTTCATCTCTGAATTCCCAGAGTGTACTTTCATCTCTGAATTCCCAGACTGCTCTGCACAGCCGTGTTTGGTGACAGCTACCACCACCCCGACATTGGACTCAATGGAGGGGCTGCTGTTCTCCCTCCACTTGCCAGAGACCCGTCATCCTGGGAGAAGTTCTGCTCACAAACCATTTTGTTATTTAGACTCTAGTTTATTCAGTTCTCAGGGATCTTTAGTTTTGTCTTCCTTAGCTGTCTCAGAGAATGCTAGCAATGTGGTTTAACTCTAGCATCATCCTTTTAAACTAATTTTATAGCTGGACTAAAAGAAACGCTATGCCTTGGCCTCCAAATCAGAGTACACATTGGACTTTTAATGTTTACCCTGCTAGGTGCTGTGCCAGAGACAAAAGGAGAAGGCGTGCTTTAACTCTTGAAGAGTTTTTTACCCTCCCTAGAAAAACAAGATGGAGCCACACACATGCCCTCTGTTGGGGACACAGCCTTAAGGAAACAGCTAAGAGATGAGCTCTGTCCTTTGCTGCTGGTGTGACCTCGCTCAAATCATTCAGTTTCACATTGAGCTTTCCTGTCCTTGTTGGAAAAGAAAATAATTGGCCTAGAAAAGATTTCATTGCCATTTCAGCTCTACTTTTTTCTGATTCCATTAAAACACAAGACAGCAATCTTACATGACTTATAACCTGCTGTGAGAGCAAGACAGGGTCTGTATGTGTTCCAGCAAAGAAAAGAGTCATGGCAGTGGGGTGGGGGTGGTTCTGGGAGACTTGATAGATGAGAAGGGACTCAGTTGGGTGTTAAAGAGTAATTAGGTTTGGATTAGCAACACAGAGGAAAAATCTGGTCCATTTCTATCCCAAGTATAAATGGATTGGGTTGGGGGAATTGCTATCTAAAATGGAATTTTACAATAGTCTGTAGAGGTTGTATGTATGTGGGTGGATTACCTTTAATATATTTTCTAGATTTCTGTCCCCAGTTTGCTTTTTAAAACCCAAAGGGTGAATTTTATCTCATTAAAAATGTTTGCAATTTCTTGTGCTTCTTTTCTGTCCTCTAATCAAAATATAAATGGAAGTATCGTGTGTGTGTGTGTGTGTGTGTGTGTGTGTGTGTGCATTTCACCAATTCTTGCTCCTGAGTTTTCAGGAAGAGAAATTTTCTCTGTGTATTAGTAACTGTCATTATCCATCTTTCTGGAGCCCTCTTTCCAGTGTCTTCACATTATCCTAAGTGTTCCCCCAGGGGTAAAGAGTACAGAGATAGTTAGTCTTGAAATATGACCCACCCTCTCAGAGAGCCACACTGCACCTTGACCGCAACTTGGTGTAGCTTTCTCTTCTCAAATCTGGACTGTTGCTGAAGCTCATTCACTGAAGATGTGATTGCTGCATGACTCCCACAAATAAACCATAGGAGTCTTTATGCTTCCTTCTGAGTCTTTTGGAACGTTCAGTTTTGAATACCTCCCTGTTGGAAAATAACCACCATGAAACAAGAGAACAACTAGGTGATTCTGAGACCATAATGTGGTGAAAAGCCCAAGGCATGTGGAAAATCCCAGGAGGTGAGACATCATGTGCAGAGAATGGCCAAAGGGTACCGAGACAGCAGCCTGTGGGCAAAGAAGTCACCTTCAGAGTAGGTTATTCCCCTAGTTGATGTCACATAGATCAGAGACAAGCAAATCAAATATTTCCTAAATTTCTGACCCACAGCATCATGATGAACAAAAGTGGTTGCTAAAGTTATAAGTTTTGGGGCTAGTTTTTAAGCTGCTATGGATAATTGGAATAACTATCACAAAGCTATACTGCTATTCAGGGAGGGTTTGCTACAAGAGCTTGGAAGATATGAAAAATGGCAGTGTTAGGTGGGAAAGAGAATTCAGGGCAGACTTTCGTTCCGAGACAGCTGGATTTTTCTTCCATTAGTAATGGAAAACTATTAACATTTTTGATGAGGAAAATGACCTGCTTGAATAAAGTTTTACTGAGAAGTCTGGCTGATGCATCAGAGAGAAAAAACAAATGGAGCCAGAGAAATCAGGTAGGAGGCCAGGAAGAGAATAAGGAGAATGTAAAGTAGGAAAATGGCAAAGAGAGACAAGAAGGAGGAATGGGCAAGCTGAACTGCAGTGTTATTATAAACAGGGCTTGACTACTAACAAGATCGGGGGTTCAAGGAATCACCGAGGGCTCGAGGAGGACCCTTTGTTGGTAAACCTCGATGATTTGAAGAGATTCATCTGTTAGAACCAGGGGACTTCAGAGAAGAATTACGTTTAGGAGGAAGGGGAGGGGCAGGGAAGGAAGAGGAAAGGTAATAATGAATTCATTTGTGAGGTGTTTTATTATTTATCTTCTGCCGTGTAACAAAACATATCAAAACTTACCAGTGTAAAACAACAAATGTTTATTCTACCATGCAATTTCCCAGGTCAACACAGGATCAAGCAGTGGCTGAGCTGGGTGCTTCTGGCTCAGGATGTCTCCTGAGGTTTCCATCGGGCTGTCAGCAAAGGCCACTGTCATCTCAGGAAGTAGTTGGGTCTGCAGGGTCTTCTCCGAGCATGTTCCTAGGGCTGTTGGCAGGAGGCTGCAATTTCTTGGCATGTGGTCATCATCCTAGGATGCACCCAGCATGGCTGCCCCAAAGCCAGCGAGGAAAGAGAGGGGCAGAACCAGAAGAGGGGTGAGAGGAGGAAGGAGAGGGGGAGGGAGAAGAAGGAAATGAGGGAAACAGAGGGAGGAACAGACATAAAGCCTGGGCCAAAGGAAGCCGTCGTCTTTGCTGTGGTCTGTGTCCCCCAGATTCATATGTTGAAATCTAACCCCCAAGGTGATGGTATTAGGATGTGGGTCCTTTGGAAGGTTATCAGCCCTCATGAGTGGGATTAGTGCCTTTATAAAAGAAGCTCTGGAGAGATTCCTCACCGCCTTTTACCAAGTGAGTAAACTACAAGAAATCTGCCACTTGGAAGAGCACCCTCGCCTGACCACGCTGGCACCCTGACCTTGAAATTCCAGCCTTCAGAACTGTGAGAAATAATGTCAGTTGTTGATAATCCTCCCAGTTTCCGGTATTCTGATTCAGCAGCCTGAACAGGCTCAGACAGTCCTTCTATGGTCTATTCTTGGAGGTGACACAGCACACGTCCTGCCACAGTCTGTTAGAAGCAGTCCTGCATCCCGCCCATACAATAAGGAAGGAAATGAAGCGCCACCTCTCTTAGAGGGAAAATTTGTGGACATACTTATAAAACCACGACAAATGTGGTACATGTTAGCTGAGAATCTGTTGAGGTGAAGGCAGTTGGTGGACGCTAGGAAACGTGCACATGAAACTCAGGATTGAAATGAGACTACAAACCAGGGATGGATGGATTTTTTTTTATTCCTTTCACAGTTATTATTATTTGAGCATCTCCCATGTGTCAGGCACTCTGCAGAATGAGGGGATGTGGTGGAGAAGAACACAGACAAGGTGCCTGACTTTGTCAGGCTAACAGCCTGACAGCCTGACAGCCTGACAGCCTGACAGCCTGACAGATATGTAAATAGGAAATTAAAAATAACAAGGTATAATACTGTAGTGGCTAGAAATGGGGCATTGGGGAGTGAGCTTAAGATGAGATCTGGAGGATGTGTAAGCACCCACTGGGTGAGAGTGGATGGGACAGGGATGCTGTGGGAATCGGGAGGAAGGATGCTGCCCTAGTGGCAGGCGCTGAGGGAAGAATTGTGTTCTACCTGGCTGCTCAGGAACAGACCCTGGCCCAGAGACTTATTTTATTTGGCTTGTATTCTGCTTCTTTAAAAAAAATGAATAGTTGGCAATGCTTAAAAATCCTGGATTCCTGTTTTCTCCAGAATGTGCATTTTCACATGGCAGATCATGAGAGGGGGCTGCCTTCCCCATAGGGGCATTCAGTCTAGTTTGCCACATGCTCCATCTGTCCTAGCTGAGCCAATGCCATTGCTGGGTTTCACTGTCTCCTTCACTGTCAGGCTGGCTTGTTTTGTCCATCCATGCTGCCTGCCTAGCTCTTGCTGACATTGAAGGCTGCAATCATTGATTTGATGTTTGGAGGTAACATCATTCATACGAATGTTTAAATCATAGTAGCTGATGACAGAAGTCAGACTGAGAGAAAAAGGGTCTCATAGAAGAGGATCCCCGGGGGCATAAATGTGTGGGAGGGGAGGGAGGCTTGGCAGAGTGGTCAAAGAAGCAGAAGCTGTGACCGTAAGCAAATGAGGTTCTGGAGAAGATGGTGTCTGGCACTGTCATCAAGGGTGATAGAGAACGGAGCTGCGAGGCTGTGAGTGGGCCACCATCCCCCACAAACAACAAGTTCTGGCCAAACCCTGAAAGATGGAGGGCATAGGAAAAGCCCACTGTGCCTGAGTGCTGATTGTATATCAGGCTCTGTTCTGGGTGCTTCATGGGCCCAACCTCTGTTGACTCTCACAACAGCTCCATGCCGTGTGTCTAGTGCCATATCATGATTTCGTAGATGGGGATATTGAGGCAGAAAAAAGTTGAGCTACTACAGTTAGAAAATGGCAGAGCTGCAATTTTATCCCAGGCCATGTGACTCTGAAGTCTGAGCTCTCACCCCACTCCCAGCCCTTCAAATGGTGGGGGATGAAATTTAAAAGTAGTATTGGAATGAGCTGGCTGAGAGCAGGATTAACTGCATGCATGAGGGTACCTCTTTTCTGCTAGACCAGGAGACACCAGCCTCTCTGGAAGGAGAAAGCTTCACTGTGAATTAATGGCATGTTCTCAGTTTTAGTTTATTTTTATTTTAAAAAATTATTTTGAGCAGGTTCCAGGGAAAGACTCTCAGTCTGAGGCTGCTAGCAAGCAGACTTCCAAGACAGGGTGAGGGGGCTGGTATTGTGTGTGAAGGTGACCTCGCAGCCACTGGGGGGTTGGAGTCTGGGTTTCTCAAGGCTGATCTAACTGCACAGTCCAATTCAGTATTCTTGCAAATCCATACTTGTTATTAGTCACCGGCACCTCTCAGTGGTGGGCTCTGCCTCAAGCTTGGTCAGTGGGGGTCGTGCACAGAGAAACAGGCTTGGGGTGTGCAGCCTGCAGTAGGGTGTTTGGTGTGCTTCTGTAGAGCCTGGAAGTGCGTCCTGGTCTTGGCTGTGCTGACATAACTGGAAATACTCAGTTCTTCCAGCCTTCAGCTCTGCTTCCAGCTCCCTCTCCCTCAGTGACAACTTCACTCTACAATGCAAATCCTGAAATTCTTATGGCTAAAACTCCCTCTTCCTAGACCATGTTTCTAATAGAAGGGAAAATCAAATTGAGAGAGGCATTTCACTTTAACTGTGAACACAGTTTATCAATACAGATCTTTGCAGTATGGTTTGGTTTATCTCTTGGTTCCTCCTGGGGACCCAACGAGGAATAAACAAAACCCTTGGCTCCTGATTTTGGTAATTACCCTTAGTTAGCACTGGCTGCCAAGACTTCTTCCTAGCTTCAGGGTGCCAGTTTTCTTTCTCACTTTTCCTTCTTTTGCTGAATCAGAAAAAGTCTCAGCATAAAAACTTCTCTATTGCAACATTTGCCCAACATTTATATGCACTTCAGACAGACAGTAATATTGCTGTGGCAGTTGGGACTTCCTGAAAATAGCTTTTTTCATAGCTGGAGACCTGCGTAAGTAATAAAAATGGTTGTCATCCCTGGGTTAGAGGTGAAGGAGCTATTTAGAGATGAGCAAAAAATTCCCAATGTGATAACTTACTTTATTGTACAAGGATAATGGAAAATTCTCCAGCAGACAGAGAGCATGAAAAGGATTTAATCCCATCATGTTTTATTCATCAAGACCTTAAGTTGTCTTATTTTTTTTATGAAGGCAATATAATTTTTGTTCCTTTGCTTTTTTGAAAGAAGAGAAGAGCAAGTTATTTAAAGAATCATGGCAGGACACAAGCTCCAGTCCTGTGGTCCTATCTTGCCTGATGACTTACTTGTTTTGTTCAATAAATATTTTATAAAAATTCAACTGAAGTCTTTAGACTTGGATTGGGCAGTTTGTACCTAGTTCCCTACAATACAAACTGCCCCCCGCCGCAGGGCCCTACCTCTCAGTCCAGTTCTGCACTGTGTGTTCTGTCCCCCCACCGCAGGGCCCTCTCAGTCCAGTTATGCATGGTGTGCATTTCTCCCCACTGCAGGGCCCTGACCTCTTTGGCTATCCCAGGTGTATCCAAGGGTATGACCCCTGACTTAGATTTTCCTATGAGTTCTGTAGACCTTATATAATATTTTCCCTTGGCTTTGTGTTACTGCCCTGTTTACTAGTGTATCCTTTACCCTTTCCTTTGTTTCAAATGTTACATATTTCATACCACGCTTTCAACTAAAATTCTCAGGCTTCTCGGCCCATGATGATCTCTTTTTCTTAACTTCCCAATGCATGCCATTCTCACATATTGGGGAAAACAGGGGGAGTCTGATCACTGAAGTGTGCTATAACACGGTCATAATGAGGTTTAAGACCACTGAGGGCAGGTGATGCCATCTAATTGGAAAGGCACACCTCAGTGTCAGCACAGCTCTTGCACCTTGGAGTTTATGTGGACTGTATTGAATTTTGGGTTTACCTGGCGTATTTCTTTAACACTCCAAATAAGCAACAACTAGAGATTGAGATGAAGAAAGAAAAGGAAATAAAGAAGGAAAGAATAAAGGAAGGAAAAATAAAAAGGAAGGAAAGAAAGGGAGGGAATAAAAAAAAGGAAAAGAAAGAATAAAAAGGAGTAAAAGGAAAGAAAGAATTGGGAATAACATATTTCTTAAGGTATCATCAAGATTGACATTTGAGCACCTTAAAGAACATCTTGTGGTTCTCCCTCATCTTAGCACAGAGAGTTGTGGTGATTAATTCAAGGTCACACTGCTAGTTAATGGAAGGTGGAGCTAGTACTACAGCCCTCTTATGCCTGTGACTATGTCATTTCTCTCTGCACTTCCCTTGGTCCACTCCTCTCCCTAGGCTTGTGCATGAGTATGTGTGTGAGTGAGTGTGTGGTGTGCAAGCACATGCACAGCAGTATACAGAAAGAATGCTTTGGATGCCCCTCCCCAACCCATAACAAAGCCCCATTGATGCATCATTAATCTTTTTGTGTTGATTAACACTGGATGAACTGAAGGTGTAGCACTAAGAACTTACAGTTAATTTGAAATGAGAAAGAATCCAGGAATACATTTAAAAAAACTGATCATTTGGCCCTGGCCAGTGTGGCTCAGCTGGTTGGAGAGCTGTCCTGTACACCGAAGGGTTGTGGGTTTGATTTCTGGTCGAGCTGTGCATGGGAGGCAATCAGTGGATGTTTCTCTCTCACATGGGTATTTCTTTCTCTCTCTCTCTCTCTTCTCTCTCCCTCTCTGAAAATCAATGGACATGTCCTTGGATGAGGATTAAAAAAAGAAGAAAAGCCTTCTTCTGTAATTGTTAAAACAAAAGTTGGTGCCTAAATGTGTCAAACCCTTCAGCTGACTAGAGAGAGCTCGACTCTCCAGACTGGCTTGTTCCCCAAGGTTCACAGACAGCTAAGCTTTTATTGCCTCTGCATTAGGCAGAGAGCAAGGCACCTCAGCCTTCCAGAACACTGGGAGCCCAGACCAGGCTCCAGACTCCAGGTGGAAGGGGTGCCTTGCAGAGACTCCAACAGCATTCCCGCTCGGCCTGTTTGGGGGATTGATATGCAGATGTTCTCCAGATGCCGGCTCTTCCCCAGAAGCAGCTGCGGCTCAGCAGGGGCTGCTTCTATCAATGTGACAACCTGCTGAGGGCTTTGGACCTCTTCCAGATGTAAAGCAGGTTGAGACTATAAAATGTAATCATTAGCATTATCTCCGTTTTCGTTTTAGAGTCTCAGCTGTCCAAGTTTCTTGTACAGATTTAGGGCTTAATTGTTCTAATTTTCCTTCATAGGTAGCTTCTTTTCGACAGCATGGGGATCTTCCCTTGGAGCTGAATTTCCTAAAAAGAAAGAACGAATAGCTTATGAGTCACGGTCCCAGCTCTTGGCAGGCAGGGCAGGCTGTGATTAGGGAGCAGTCCTATCCCAGCTGCAATTAGATGCGTGTCTGTGAGCTGAACATAATGGTCCATGGCTTGCTTTTGCTGAATCACAGGCTTGCTTTTGCTGAATTCACTGGGAATCAATTTCTTCTTTCTTTCTTTTTTCTTTTGTTAACACAGCCCCCATCTTAACATATTTCCTGAAAAGAATCTCTTGTTACTTCATTCTTATTGGGACATGTGCTCTGTTCAAGAGAGGGGAATGTATTTTTTGCGGGGGAGGATGCATGAGTGAGGAGGTGTTACTTGGAGATTAAAAAGTTAATGTTTCTTTACTAAAAATAAAAAGGGATTTCATATTGAAGGTGAAGAAAATTGGACACATGGAGCTTTAAGGTCCGTGAACATATTAACCAAAGAAACAGATCAAATACTGATCCTGAATAAATTTGCTCATAGAAATTCATCTCGTTGGTTTATGCTCTGGTCGTTCTGCTTTAGAAATGCAGCTCATCAGTGCGCAGCCCCAGAATCACACTGAGTTTCAAGGATGGTATTAGAAATACTCACACAACTCAGGCTGATGCTCACAGGCAGGCGATTAAGGCCCTGGCAGCAGGCGTCTCCCGCCAGAGACTGCTGAGAAGCATTTGCTCACAGAGGGAGCTCAGTAATTGTCCAGAAGACACGCACTGATGCATACTGATATCTAAATTTTCTGCAATGTCTTACAAGTTTGTGGGAGACATTCAGAAGGTTTCATCAGTTTCTCAGACAGTTTAAAAAATGCTGGACATGCTGGCGAGGGGATCTTGAGCTGCAGGTTTCTCCCAAGGCTGAGTCCTGGGCTGTGTGGACTTGACCTCTCCTGTACCCCTGTCTTCTGCAGCACACTACCACCACCTCTGTAGAGAAAGACGTGTGGACTGGGCAGTGGGTGCTGAACTTCAAGTCAGAAACAACTTATTGCACTTAACAATGTGTAACAGTATGCATAGTAAGATCCTGTGTTTTAAAAGCACAACACAAAGGCTGTCTATAAAATATGTATTTAAAGAAGGTTGTTAAGACAGCAATTTTTGTCTGGGTGATAGGATTATAGACCATCTTTTCCTTTGTATTACAAAGAGATAGTCTTCCCCATTTATAAAATAGACCTTTGTATTATCTTATTAAAGATTTCTATTATTGTATTTTTTTATTTTTTGGCAATAAACACGAATTAGCCTTATATCTAGAAGATATTTAGAGATATGTTCAAATCTACTAAATATTGAAACCCCAAATTAGAATCAGACTTGGACAGGATTAGTGCTGAGAGTCTTCTCCTCAAATCTACTTCAATCTCACTTACTCAGGAAACCCACCTACCATGTTGGCCACAAAGGCAGCTCAGGTGTCAGCTATGTGATAGCACGTTTTCCTTCTATTGTCAGTGTCTCTGATGGGTTTCTCAGATACCTGTGATTTTACACCTTGTTTCTCCTGTTTATATGGTAAGTTCTATGCACTTTATTGTATGCTAGTTATATAACAATACAAAAAAAGTCAACATCAGTATCAGGTAGGATGTTGTTTTCAGACCTTTGTAAATTTGGACACCCATGGGATAACCTTGTTGAAGATGCCACTGGGACCAGAGTGTTAGCCTGTTATTCATGCTGCACTAGAACTGAAGGGTAAAAGACATGTGACAACAGTGATGTTAGAAAAAGCCATAGGCCGTCTCTTCCCCAAGAAACAGAAGTCTGAGAAATGCTGCGTCTCCCATGGAGGATGTTGGCATCAGGGGACAAAGGCACTGAGACAGTCCTTCTGCTTCCATAACTGGGGGCAGAGTCAGGAATGAGAGCCACAGAGCAGGCCAAGAGACATGGAAAAAATGTTTGAGATACAAAACGTCACTGGAGATGAAATCACTGGAGAGGAGAGGAAACAATAGGACTTACATGGGCTGTTTGTTATGTTATGAGTAGCAAGCTAACCTTCAAATTGTGATTTTCAAACACTCAAGGCGTGTGGGGCACTTCCGTCGTGAGTACCTGGTCAAGGCTTACTTCTTAGGCCGTCTTTTGCACTTCAGTGATGCAGAGTGACTCAGCTCGTTAATCAACTATGTTTTGTTATAAATATATTTAGCTACTAGGTAAACTTAAAATAATTTAAATTATTCCAATTATTGTATTAATTCTTAATCCTAGAACATTATTTTATGACTTATAGTATCTTAAATTTCTAGTTCTTTATACTTTTAAAAACATTCTTATGTACATGATCTCAGTTGATGACTCTGATGACCCTTAAATGTGTCAGACTAGGAATTACTATTTTTATTTTAGGATAAATGAAGTTCAGTGAGGTTATATGACTTTCCCAACTGAACTCCTATAAATTGGATCTGACCCCTAGTTTGGCTTCTGATATCTCTGATTCTGAAAAAAAACCCTTGTTAATTATTTCTATTTCTGAAAAACCTGATTAACCGGAAACTACCATGTTAACAGTCCAGGATGCCCTAGATAAATGGGTGCCCTGGGCCTGCCGCTTACAGAGCCAGCAACCACCACTGCCATTGGGGCCTTTCTGAAAAGCAGTGTCCAGCAAGGGTGCCCTTGGTCTGTCCCTGAATGACCAGCCTAGGAGGGACCAGAGGAAGGGGGTGGGGAGAAGCTGGTAGAAATGATGAGTTTAGAGAGTCAGAAGGGAGTCAGCCCAACTATGGAAACTGCCAATGTAAACTATTAGTAAATAACTCAGCCCAGCTGTCATTGAAAAGAGTCTGGAATTCATTTTTTTTTAAATGAGATCCAAATATGCTTTTGGTAGCCCCAAGCCTGCCTGAGCTTCCCTGCTCAGCTGAGGCCCTGAGAAGCAGGCAGCATGCTTGGCTCATGTATTCCTTGCTCTCTGTTTTCTTTATCACATGGGCATCAAAGCAGAAGAGCTCAGCTCCCCAGACTCAAGACTTTCTGAAGAAAAACATCCCTCAGCCTGCTAGCATATCTCTCTATAGGGCTCAGACCTGAACTCACAGGCTGAGCAGGGAAAGAAGGGCTGAACTCCATCGCCAGGCTTCCCTAGCTCCTGTTTTCCCTCACCCATTTAGGCACACACACATCCACATGCTCAAAGTCTCCCGCAACAAAAACCATGTATGTATACACCTGGAACTATTCTAAAATAATTCAATATTTGAAAGACAAAAATATAAATTAAAAGATAACAGATAAAGCCTCATATGCAAATAACTTACAGTGGCCACACCTATTCATCACCACACAGGCCCGGGTACTCAGACATACCAGATCTCACTCTAGGTTCAGGCGGGACCTCTGCCTCGTTACTTACCAGCTGCAGCAGCAGGGCTAACAGCCATGACAGGATTAGTGCACAGTCCAAGACAGGATGTAATCAAATGCTAGACAAACCATATGCACTGTGAGTGCTCTACGGTTTCAGGTCTAGAAATGGTCCCCACAGGCCAGTGTTGTTAAGAAAGATTACATGTGAGGGTAAAAGTATACTAAATCCTAAAACAATTATAGGTTTTTTTCCTAATTTAAAAATTGATTTGAGAGAAAGAGAGAGAGAAGGGACAGGGAGAGAGGGAGAGAGAAACACTGATTTGTTTTTCCACTTATTTATGCTTTCATTGGTAGATTCTTGTATGTGTCCTGATGGGGGGTCAAACCCACAACCTTGGTGCACTGGGATGATGCTCCACCTAACAGAACTGCAGGCCAGGGCCACAATGGTAGGGTTTTGATAGGAGAGGAGGCCCTGTGTCCCATTAATTCTGCTCGAGGGACAATCTTAAAGAGGTCATTTAATGAATTTTCTAATTCCAGGCTTTCAATTCAAAACAAAATTGCTGATCTTTTTTGTTTGTTTCCTGTGCCTTCTGGCACTAGAAAGATAAGCATTTGTGTTCCAATTTCATGCTTTAATGTATTGAAGTGATTTAGGCAAGAGATATGGCCCCTTAGGCCAAACTAGGAGCTACAGAGACAGTAAGAAGTCACTGGATTTTAGTATTTGCTGATGAGTTGCATGTAAAGGTGGGAAAAAGAAGTGAGTTAAAAATGACTGCAAGAATTTTGGCCTGATTAATGAATCAATGTATAGGTATTGGAAGGATGAAGGTCCCATCAACTGAGATAAAAAAAAAGGCTATAAGTTAAAGATGTTTTTGAGGGTATAAAATTAGGAACTCAATTTTGTACATTTTACATTTGGCATCCAAATGGAGATGCCTCGTAGCCAGTTGGCTATATGAGTCTGGAGTGCATAGTAGAAAGGTTTGAGATAAAGATACAAAATTAAAGTCAACGGCATAGACATGGTCTTTAAAACCACCTAAAAAATAGGAGGTGATGGAGAAGAGGCAAAGTCCCCAGACTGAGCCCTGAGCTAAGGGGCCAAACCAATATTCTCAATAATTAGTGTGTATGCCCATCTTTGAGCTTCCCTCCCCTGCCCGCCACTGCCATATGGTGTCTCCTGGGCACTGGGCAATTTTCTTCTGGTGTATGGACACTCACAGACCCAGCTGCGTGGGCCAGGAACCACTGCCATCTGCTGGGCACATGTGGGGCTTCTCCTTGGTGAGATGGCACCCTCTGGGTGCTGCTGTTCTGTCTCCTGCTCAGCTGTTGGTGTCTGGGGTGCTCAGAGTCCCAGAGGTGGGTGAAATGGCAGTGGTGTATACATGGGGGCCTAGGGGGTCACCAAAGCAGTATAGGTATGGGCTCAGATTTAACAGATGAAAGCTCCACATCCTCGCCTGCAGCCACCTACTTTCAACACAAGCCCTATTGCAGCTTACAGACCTTACAGCTGCCCCTTCCCTGACCCCATTGGCCATACTTATCTATTTGACCTTCCCGTCCTTGGAATGACTTCTCCCCTGGGAGGTTTCTTCATCCCTCATTCAGACAGACGCTTGGCGAGTCCTGCACATCGGTTTGCCAGACGTGTCTAGCTCTGCATCGACCCAGCAGCAGGGGTGTTCAGGCATTCGTGGGGCCTGAGTTCAGACTATTTCTACTTTCTGTGAGAACATGTCTCAGGTGTTAGTTACTCTGAAGCCCACTGGTTTAGAATGCTATATGTTTGATTTACTGTAACATGCAACGAGAAAAGTTTTGATGTGTAGGTATCTTTTCCGAAACCAGTTTGATCACTAGCCTGAAGGAAATAAAATTCAGTTGGGATCTGCGAAGTCAAGGCACTCGGGTGGTAGTTGCTGGCCACTTGCTACTGAGCTGGTTTAAGAGGCGAAATTATGTGACAGGATTTTGACAGCCATTACACATTTAGGAAGTGAATGATGCTTGAAAATGTGTGAAAATGTGACTATTAAAATAACATTTTAATTTATTTTAGTAATATTGTATTATGATCCTGCTTGCTTTTTAATGTATGCCTTAGTATGTAAATTTTAAAAAAGATTTTATTTAGTTTTAGGGAGAAGGTAAGGGGGGGGAAGAGAGGGAGAGAAACATCAATTGAGAGACAAACATCGATCGGTTGCCTCTCATACTCTCCCCAACTGGGACGAACCTGCAATCCAGGCATGTGCCCTGACTGGAAATCGAACCGGCAGCATTTCCTTTCATGGAACGATGACCAGCCACCTGAGCCACACTAGCCAGGGCAATATTTTTGAATGGGACAGGCCCCACAAAGGGCTTTGTGCACGTGCCTATGTTGCCAGCTCTGCCACTTCCTCCTCTATATGAGATGTAGATCCCACTGAGCCTGGGCTGGCAGTACTGCTGGTCAGTGTTCACTCTGACTGCTAGGTGGCCAGGAGTTTTAAATAGGTCTGTTAACCCATTGATATAGAAATTTACATTTTGTAGAGTACTTTTACATACTGATCACATTAGCAAATTATAGCAACTCTAGGAGGTAGAAGGGGCAAATAAAGTATTCATTACTTCTATTGGAAAGATAAGGAAACTCAAAGTCACAATGCCCATGCCCCAAATTGTACCATGAAACATTATTAACATCATCTGTAGAACATCTGTAGAACACAGGCCCTCTGACCCCCAGAAAGCACTCCCTCCCTTAGGCCACCCTCCCTTCTCTGGGCTCTTTCGATTTTTGTTTCATTATCCTCGGGGGCTTTGGTTTCTCTTCATAGTTATCATAAAGGAAGAAAATTAGAAAGTTTTGCTGGTGCATATTTCCCATAATTTTTAAAAGTAACATTTCTCCTCATTGTGGGCGTGTGTATTTGGGAAGGATGCCTTATCTGAAAGGAAAAACCAGGATGTGGATTTATAGGCTGATGCACAGGGTAGAGGAGGGGAGTGCTTTGTGGGTGATGACAGGCGTGTGAGGGGTGTGAGGTGGGGAGCAGGTGTGTGAGCGGCTGTGCTGCAGCACGGTGATGTCAGGCTAAGGAACATTTCCTCCTCACAGGGTGATTTACCACAGGACACTCAACACAGCAGGAAATGGGGGAGTGGGACATGTAAGAACAGCTGGAGCACCAGGAGAAACTTTATATTTGGAGGGAACTGTGGATTTAACATCTTTATTCCGTTTGCTACCTGGTATTATTTGTTATTTTTCTTTTTTTTTTCTTTCCCCTAACAATATGACAAGCTTCCCAGATGGAAGGAATGGTAATTTGGCTCATTTTATCCCTGTATGGTCTGGCCAGTGCTAGGATCCTTGAATGTGTTTAGAACCACTGTTAATGGATTGATTCCTGCCATTCCCAGTGGTCATATATCTTATTTTTCCACAAGCTGTCATTAAAAAAAAATGTGTGAGTCCCACTAAGGGAAATCAATTAACAGTAATTGCTTCCCTTAACTCTTAAGGAGCCCAAACCTAGTAAGGCTGTTATTTGGGTCTACAAATAGATTTTTAGGCAAAAATTTAACAAAAACTGAACAAATATTTTGGAAAGTCTGGCCAACATAGTCTCTCTCTAGAAGGTTGTGTTTACCTAACCTTAATCATGCTATAGACTTAATCATTGTTTTTCTTGGAATTGCCCCATGATCTATCTCAATGGATCATGCTTAGATTTTCATACTTACCATCTGCTAGCAGTAGAAACTCTCTAGGGCAGAGAGGTTACATGTAAGCTCCAGGAAGGTAAGGACTTAGCACCAAAAAGATGCTTGGGGTTGATTGCAAAAATGGCTACACATTATTCTTCTTCCTCTTCCATAGCCCCTTGCAATGGACTTCATAGTTCTCTCATCAAGTTTGGAGCCTCTCTCTCCGCTCTTTAGATCTGAACTGGACTTGATTTTGTCACTGGGATGCTAACTAACATAATGCAAGCAGAGACTTGAAAAGAGCCTCACCCAAATTGCCACTCCGCTGACTTGTGAACTAAATAAATGGTTGGTGTTTTAAGGTACTAAGTTTTGGGGGTGGTAACACAGCAAAATCCATCTAATGTAGTGCTCACTAAAATTTTCTTGAATAAATAGAATGAATTAATAAATGAATAACATGACATAGCTGGTTACTTAATTTAGTCTTCTCATTTCACAAGTAAAGAAACTTGGTTAATATTAGGCAGCAAGTTAGTGGGGGGACCATGTAAAATATCTATTTTTTATTTTATTTTATTTTATTTTATTTTAATAATTATTTTATTGTTGTTCAATTACAGTTGCCTGCATTTCCCCCCCACCACTTCCCCCACCCCACCCAAACCCACCTCCCTCCCTTGCTTCCACCACCCTGCTTGGTTTTGTCTATGTGTCCTTTATAGTAGTTCTTGAAAAGCCTTCCCCCATTGCTCCCTCTCCACCTCCCCTCTGGCTATTTTTAGATTGTTCTTAATTTCAGTGTCTCTGGTTATATTTTGTTTGCTTTTTTCTTTTGTTGATTAGGTTCTAGTTGAAGGTGAGATCATATGGTATTTGTCCCTCACTGCCTGGCTTATTTCACTTAGCATAATGATCTCCAGTTCCATCCATGCTGTTGCAAAGGGTAGGAGCTCCTTCTTTCTCTCTGCTGCATAGTATTCCATTGTGTGAATGTACCATAGCTTTTTTGATTCACCCACTTACTGATGGGCACCTAGGTTGCTTCTAGCACTTGGCTATTGTAAACTGTGCTGCTATGAACATTGGGGTGTATAGTTTCTTTTGAATTAGTGTTTTAGGGCTCCCAGGGTATAATCCCAGCAGTGGCATTGCTGGGTCAAAAGGCAATTGCATTTTTAGTTTTCTGAGGAGATCCCATACTGTTTTCCACAGTGGCTGCACCAGTCTGCATTCCCACCAACAGTGCACTAGGGTTCCCTTTTCTCCACATCCTCTCCAACACTTGTTTTTTGATTTGTTTACAATGGTCATTCTGACTGGTGTGAAGTGGTATCTCATTGTGGTTTTAATAAAATATCTATTAAAAAAATAATGTCTTGCCTCCCCAGAGAAATTATAAGCTCCTTGAGACCAGGAATCTGTCTTTGTTTAGATCAGCAGTGTGTAACAAAGTATTTTATGCATTTTCTATTTAAAAATTACTTTTGGATACAGAATACATGCACACAACACAGATTTGAAAAGATACAAAAGCTCTGGAGAGAAGTAAATCTCTCTCCCACACCTTTCACTGAGCCCCCCAAGTTTCCTCCCCAGAGGCATTTACTGTCAACATTTTTGTTTGCTTGTGCATTTTGTTTTTTGAACTTGTGGGGGTCCATCATCCATTTAGTATAGGTGGTGGTGACTAAAACTCAGGGATCACTTGTTTTTAAAAATCAGGGAATGGAGAGTGGGAATGACCAACAAAACCCAGTTTTGTCCCTCCCTCCCAGCCATTGGCTATACCATCTATGAAGTCACACCATTTTGGGAGGCAAAGTTAAAATATAAAAAAAGCAGGGCTGATCAGAATGCTCAGAGGAAGTCTCTTCTCAATTATTGGCATCTATGTGTGTCCTAGGAAAGCTAAGGAAAACAACAGCAATGAGAAATGTAGGGTTTTCCCTGGACACTGGCCAAGATCTGTGTTCTTGAATATTTTGTCAGGATCGGAAACAATGAGAATGTATCTCCAAAGCATAAGTGTTTGAGGGAGTGCATGGGTATTGCTGTACTCTAGAATGGTGTTGCAGTTCAGCTATAGCATAGGGACAGCCATGCACAGAGAATACAGATGCCCTGCAGGGGGACTGGGGGAAGACATAACAAAGGATAAAGGGAAGAATCACAGAAGAGGTGGGGAGGGATGGGGCTTTCCACAGTTTAAAGTGTAGCAGAGAACCTCAAGGGACAATGCCTGAAAAGGAGCCTGTGGAAACACCATATGTTTCAAGAGCAGCAAAGATAGAGAAGCCAGAAGGGTGGGGATTAAGAAGTGAAATAAGGAAGGAGGGAAGACTTGTGGAGAAACTGGAGATAGCAAGTGAAGACCATATACACAAACGTTTTTGGCTTTTATGGGAGAGTGGAAAGTGGAATGATGGTAGAATAGAAGAAAACACTAATTGTCGAGATTGTTTTTAAGATAGGGAAGTTCAGAACATGTTTGAAATTGGAAAGAAGCCCAAGAAGAAAGGGCCGAAAAAAGGAAAGCTGTGGAAAGAAATCAATCTTAACAGTGTGGTGATTGGGGGGAAAGGGGGAGGAGGAGGGAGGATGTGGACGAGGGTGTATAGGGGAATAAGCAGTGATGGGAGGATACTTTGAGTTGGGTTTGTGAACACACAGTACCATGTACAGATGGTGTGTTGTGGAACTGTGCATCTGAAACCTGTATAATTTTGTTAACCAGTGTCACCCCATAAATTCAATAAAAAGGAAAATAAAAGAAGTCAATCTTGGATAGAGAGAGCACATATTCAGTGGTATTAATAATCTGGATGGCATTGTTTTGTTCAAGTGCTTCAATGGACTTTATCTGACAAATTTTTCCTATTAGAAAAAGACTTCCATACTATACAAATTTGTAGTTATTTTTCTTGGTTCAGCAAGCCAAGCATTCTGACAATTACATTTTAGCTTCTTATAAAATAATAAAAAAGTTTCTTTTCTTTTCTGTCTCTTTTCTCTAATAATTTCTCCTCTTACAGTCACCCCTTTCACGCAAGATCCCTTGTCTCAGCATTTGTCCTGAAATGTGATGAAGTGTCATCTGCCCGACTCTGTCATTTTCTTTCACTGTAGCTCCACAAACTTGTTCCAGCTTAAAATGTCCCCCCAAGTTTTCACTGTCGAAATTTTATGGTTCTCCTCTTTCATACAAGCGCACTGGAGGCAGCCACTTTTCCTCTTGCAGGGCCATGAACGTCTTCACAACACCCCCCCACCGCACCACCCCCATACCACATCCCTTCCCATCCAGCCTTCCCTGCGATGCCCTCCCAAGGACGGGCCACCTCCGCTCTCAGCAGAGGCCTTTCCTACCACCAGGGCAGCTTAGTTCTGTGAAGGTCTTCTAGGTCTGGGAGGCCTTTTCAGGTGTGCGTGGACTTCCTGAGGGGCCCATGCAAGCAGGCCCTTCTCCGCACCTGTCCCTCTTGCCTAGTCCCATTGCCTTGTGTGAAGGGGCGTCTATCTTCTTCTCTTTGGAGGCTGACCACAAGTGTGGCACAAGATGCTTCTCCACAACAGAACTGGACTGGGGCACAACATCAGAAAATCCCCGAGATACTACAGTACATTTGGGAAGTTTCATGGGCCTGGGAGGCCAGGGAAGTGGTGATTTGTGGTCAGGATCCCACTATCTCTTCAAGATTCCACTGTTTCCTTCCATTTCTGTCCCAGAAGTGCTCTTACTGGTTGAACTGGACAGAACACAGCTGTGGGAAGGTGTCGGTCTCTTCAGGGAGAAGGCAGCGTGAACATTGACCCTCCCACAACTTCTTATTCACCGTGGGACCCTGAAAGGGAGAGACTGTGTGCGCAGGGCAGAGTGGGCTAGGTGTTCTTCAGCACACCTGGTGAACTCTCACCTTCTCTACTTGCTCACAAGGCGGCTCTGATCATAACTTTTGGTACTTGGGCAAAGGCTGAGGCTGGTACCACTGTAAGCTGGTACCTCTGCCCGGTGATAGCTTCCCTTACCTTCATCACACCTCAAAGCTTCCCCTGCACCCAAAGGTTGTGCTTTGTCTGTATGTTCTGTCTCTGGTGATGTTGCTGGGAAAGGAGGGAGGAAGAAGTAAAAAAACCCTCCTCATAGAGAATTCATTGCAGCAGACAGATTGGGCCCTGAGCGGTGCCTTTGTAACAGGGTACAGCCAAGAGGGGAGCCCCAAATACAGATTTGTAATAGGATCCAGAAGAGCTTGGAGATAATTGGCTCCACACCACAGGGCACACCTGCCCAGAATGCTGGCAGCTGTAGCCAGTTGTGGGAGGAGCCAGAAATGGGACTGCAGAAGATTGGTGCTGGAATTAAAACCCAGCGAGGCAGCCATTTGGTGTCTCTTTTTGGGACCAGGTCTCTCTTTTTGGGATCAGACATCTCTCTTTTGGGACCACATGTCTCTTTTTGGGACCACGCATCTGTTTAGTACCACGCAGCTTTGGTGTCTTGGTTGGGACCATGCAGCTTGGGTGAGAGTGAGGACCACAAGGCTTTGGAAATGTTCCATTTTGCCACGTGGAGGGTGCTGGGAGGACTGTGTGCATTTGTGGGTAACTTTAGTTTTTGTTATTTTGAATGAATAATAAATTCCTTTCCTTTTCATGAATCTCTGGCATTGAGAGATATCTTTCCTTTGGTGGCGGACATAACAAACCTGGGGGCGTTCCTTTCAGGTAATAGTATATTGCCCTTTGAGGTCCTCCTTGTTACTCTGTAACACCTTCATGCTCCACGCTGGACTGCTCTGGGCACTGGGAGCTGCAGCTGCACCACCTGGCCCCTTTTGGCTTTGATAAGAGCCAGGTGTAATCAGCGCAGCCACATTTCTCTGGCTCTGATTTCCCCTTGTGGCTTCTTCATTCCTGTTGATAATTAAAGGAAGCTTTTCTCATCATGCTGACGGCTATAGAAAATAAGATAATAAGTTATAAGCAGCCGCCACAAAGCCAGGGACTCGCCACTTCGGGTGCTGGTCCCATCTTAGTGGTATAGTTAATGAGGGGAAAGCATGGCTTCAGGCTCAGTCCTCGGAATCAGACAGCTGGGAGAGTCAGCTCACTGGGTGTGGTGGAAGATGTAAGATGCACAGAGAACATTTTGTGAGAGTTTATGGGGCCTTGGCCTTTGAATGAGAGGGACCATTGGTCTTCTTATCTTTCCATCTAGTCTTCTCCTCTTTCAAACCCTAGGTTTCTTAATTTTCTTTGTCATTCTTATTGCTCTACAGCTCACTCCTGTTTCAATGAGATTAGAATAAATGCAGTGGAGATTTGATCTCCAGGTCTGCGAGCACTCAGCCACCAGTCTTCTCTGTCTTTTCCAGCCTGCAAGTGGATGTGACATCAATGATGAGAGCCTTGAAAAAGTGCTGCTTATTTGGGGGTGACTGTGTGTCCACTGGGGCTCTCTTGTAATGGCCATGGGTCATTATGGTTTCCCTGGAGGCCTTGGCTAAACCCTCTGTAGTGAGGGTTAGGCTCCATCACAGCCAAGGAGACTTCCATTGAAGTGTTCGGGCCTGGAGGAGTGGGTGCAGTGGGGAACCTGCTTTGACCAGTCACAGATGCTTCACTTGCATTTAGTCTGCCTTTGGCACCAAGGGAGAGAATAGTTGAGGCCATTATTCAGATTATTTGGTTTAAAAAGAATATCCCAGTGCTCAACTTCTCTGTCAATGAATAAGGCCATCTGGGTTGTGAATGAGCCACGATGTCTAATTCAGTGAATAAGTGTGATGCTCAAGACAGAGATTTGCTTTTATCAGCTACCCACAGTACTCTCTGGCACAGGAAAGGCACAAAGCACTGGAAAGGACTGGGAGGGCAGTTCCAGGAGCACCCCAGGGCCAGGCCTCTGAGGCAGTGATTTTCAACTGGTGTGCCACAAGAATTTCTAAAACAGGCAATCCCTGATGACTGAATCAGAGGCACTGAACTCTTTTCCTTTAGACCAGCACTGTCAAACTCATTTTCACCGGGGCCCACATCAGCCTCGCAGTTGCCTTGAAAGGGCTGAAATAATTCAGGACTGTATAAATGTAGCTACACCTTAACTATTAAGAAGTTGAAATTACATTCGGCCCTTTGAAGGCAACCATGAGGCTGATGTGGCCCCTGGTGAAAATGAGTTTGACACTCCCATCTTAGATTGTCAAATAAAAAAAAAAATGACAACAGCCAACACAACCAGAGCCGCCTGCTGTAAATGAATCAAAATTATACCTATTTTTTTGGTCAGGTTGGCAAAAATAATAATTTTTGGTGTGCTGCAGAAGTTTAGTTATTAGTTTGTGTGTGCCCTGAGATGGGGAAGGTTGAACGTTGCTCTCTATGGCAACCCCTCTGAGCCTTCTCAGACCTCAAATCCACTGGCATCTAAGTATAGCCCCAGGATCATTACTTCTTGCACCCCTAGCTGCTACCTCTGAGTCTAAGGTTTCTTCTGGATTTATCTATGGCCCATCTCTGGTTTTTCTCCTTGATGTTAAGCTTCTGGTTTCATACATTTCTCTCCATCCATCCTTTGCCTCTGTCTTCATGGTTATATTCCAGATCTTGCCAGGAACTCTTTTTCCTTCCTGAATGCCAATGAATCATTTCATACTTGCTTCACATGTACCATCATGCACAGAGCTGGTTGACTCAGAATTTCCCCTTGGTTTTCTACCCTGAGTCGGCTCCAGACTCCAGCACTTCTCAAGGTTATTCACTGTGAAACTTGACTGAAGGGCAGGTGATGAAACATTACCACCACACAACTATGGGCTAACTCATCCTGCATCCCAAAGATACAATTATAACTTTCATCAGAATTACTCAAGCACATTTTAAGACCAGGGCTTCCACAACGCACAACTGCAGGGCACACAATTCCCAGTGAATGCAATGGGCATGGTGCTTCCCTACTTCCTAAAATCATGCAGTGTGAAGACTGGGATGACAGCTATGGCCATGTGAATGCACTTTCTCTTTAAGCCCAGTGTGCAGAGCTATATTTCAGAAGAAACTGAAAACTGGCCTGTTTAGGGATTGTAAGAATTTTAAGATAAGACTTCCTATAGTTCACTGATTTATTATTATCTTCCACTTCTACATTCTGAATACAGGTGAAAAAGCCACATTCAAGCTGATCACATGCCATATTATAAAAACAGAAGGTGGATTAGATATGCCCACATCCCTTTCTCCATCACCCCAGCAGTCTTAGGAAATTCTATCCCTAGTTTTCTCAGTTCTTGACTTGGAAGATTCCCTAGGATTTTGTTTTATTTTGGGTTAATCTTCTTCCTAAAGCATACTAAATCCTGACTCTCTCCTATTTTTGTTACAAACACATTTCTAGGAAGGTTTCTCTTAGTAGATTTCTTTGCTGATGGGCTTTGGTGATTTTGCAGAGTAGTTATAGTTTTTCATGTAACTTTTGAAAATCTTTGTTAAAAGGCTGAGGGAAAAAGAGGTTGGACTAAGCTATAAACATATCCTTTCTGTGTGTATATATGACTGGGAGTTTGGTGACTACTTTATATCCCTGTATTTTTATTATCATCAGATTATTGGACTTTATAGCTCCAGTGATATCACTGATCATTGAACGTAGTATGTTTGGTGATTTAGTACTTTTTTAGTGCCTACTATGTGCCAAATTCTGTGCTAGCACTGTGTAGTATCAAACAAGAGAGATGTGGATCTGATGTTACAACAAAGGAGACAAATATTTCACAATTAATTACAAAATGTTTTATTATAGTACCTTCAAATTCATTGAAAGAAAAGTATAGTAGGCTGTAGCTGATGAGATGGGAACTAGCTAGTCTTGGGGGAAGGGAAGACTTCTTTAAGCTGGAGTGAGATTTGAATATAGTGTATGAATTAATTAGGTGAAGAGGTGAGGTGATGGTGATGAAGTAATGGGAAGTAGAGGTGAGCTGGCATTAAGTATTCCAGGTAGAGTCTAAGGCATGTGAAGATCCCTGAGGCAGGAAGAAAAATGCCATATTCAAAGACTTGAAAGAAGACCAGTGGTAAAGGTACAGAGAGCTTGGAGAAGTATGGTATAGGGTTGGCAGAGGTCAGATCATGCAGGACCTTCTAGATCAGGTTAAAGATATTTTACAAGTCAGGCTCCCTGAGAAGCATACTCTGAGATACAGATTAGAAGCAGGAAGTTTATTGGTGAGTACTCTAGGGATCAATATTTGTGGATAACTGAATAAAATAGAACTAGGCTGAGGGATAAGTTGGACTACAATGTAGTCTCAAGAAACATATTGGTCCATCTGATAAGGAAGCTGGGAAGTCCCTTCAGAGTTGTCACAAGTTTAGGTAAGTGGGTTGGGTCTTTATACTTTCTTTTTTTAAAAGGATTTTATTTATTTATTTTTAGAGAGAGGGGAAGAGAGGGAGAGAGAGAGGGAAATGTCTCTATGTGAGAGAGAGACATTGATCAGTTCCCTCTAATAAATGCCCTGACCGGGGAGCAAACTTGCAACCCATTCTTGTGACCTGATAGGGAATCAACTGGTGACCTTTCACTTTGCAGGATGAAACCCAAACCACCAAGTCACACCAGTCAGGTTGGTCTTTATACTTTCTTAAGGGCCAGCCAAGAGTGAGAACTTCCCTGAGGAAGCCTGTGTGATCTTGGGTGAGGTAGTTGTCTTTATCTGAGAGTAAGTCTTGGAGAGGGATTCACCCCAGATTCTCAGCTCTGCCTGCCCAGCAACTTGTGGAATGTATGCCCTGGTCCCCGGGCTGAACCTCAGTGCACACTGTGACATCCACTATATATGTGATTCTAAGCCTGGGGAGAAACTAATGGGAAGTTTTCAGCCTAGCAGTACAATATCTTATTTGTGTAAAAAGATTCCTTTGGCTGTTGCATGGAGGATGGATTGAAGTGGTGGTCATATTGGCTTCAGAGAAGTTAGTTATGAAGCTATTGTAGTGATTTAGGCAACATATGACAATAGATTGGACTGGATGATGGCAGAATCGATGGATGGGTGGTGTATTTGAGTGGCAATAGATCAAATATAGAAAAGGGGATCTGACAACAGATTGGATGGGAGAGACTGAATGACAGAGGAATTCAAGTATGACTGCAAAGTTCCAGTACTGGGTAAATGGTGAGGCCATTCACTGAGCTGCCTCTATTTTGAGAAGGAGAGTCCATTTTGAATTCAATTTAGGGTAAGTTACATTAAGGTGACTGTGAGACATTCAAACTGAGGAGTTAGTTGCATGTATATTCTAGAGCTCAGGAAAGATGTCTGGGCTGTAGAGGGAACCTTTAGAACTGCCATGGGATTTGAGACCAGGGGCTTAGATGAAAGGTGGCCCAGAAGGAAATGTGAGTAAAAAGTGAATCTAAAAATTACCCTAGAGGAGTGCCCACATTTCAAGATCAAGTGGACAAAGAGCTCTTAAATAAAATAGATGATGAATAACCAGAGGGGTAGGAGGAACATTAGGAAATCATAATATAACAGAAAACAAGAAGGGTGATATGTGAAGAGCTTCTGTAGTAAGTAGGACTATAGCCATTTTTCAGACACTTTTTATATTGTTATAAAATTCTATACGCTAAAAATGATGTAAATGTGTATAAAAATAGGGTTATGGCTTTGACATTATTGTTTAGGCAAGAGCTACTGTATCCAAGGCTTTCCATCTGTAATTATACATCATGCTCTTAATTGAAGAAATTCTTTATCCTGGTGCAAAGAAGGGATCATTCCTTTTCTGCCATGCATATACACAAATACTTGCTGAGAATCCACTGAGGTCCCACTGCATTTCAGTGCTGGGTAAATGCTGTTGGATGCATGGAGTCCAAAAGCTTAAAACCTAAATGAAGAATAAAACTCGCTGCTTCATTAGCTATGACTTAGTAACAAACTAGTGGTGCAATGAGGCAGCAGGTAAGAGCAAAAATTATAGAATGCCAAGAAAAGCTTGGAGGGAGATGTTAAAGTTTGTACTTGATCCTAAAGGTTGGGTAGGGTCTAGATGGTAGGGGACATACTTCAGGTGAAAATAGGATGTATGAAAAGGTGGAAAGGGAAAAATATACAAGATACATTTAAATAGTTGAGAAATCCATTAATATGATGGTACTTGAATGTTGTTTGAAATAACTTCCACATTCTAAATTCTTACCTCATTTAAAGGCCTTTAAGTATCCTGATATTGTTTGAAATATCTTTTGAGGTTCTGAAATTTTCTGATGAAATATTTTTAGTTGCATTTTAATTGATGTGTGCTTTGCTTTGTGGTTTTAAATTTCAGATTAACTAATTTAGACATCAAGCCTGGAGTGTATACACTGAAACAATGCAGTGAACTCCCACATTGTACTGCAGACTTTTATTCCTACCCAACCCAAATGTGCTTTTTTCATGAGCTATAGATGACAGGTTCAGTGGGGCTTTAGAATCCAAATGAGTAATTCTTTGAAGCATCTAAAACCTTTGCTTATACTTTTTCCACATTTATTTAGAATTGATAGACTGTAAAAAAGAGAAAATATGATCACATTTATGTTGAAATAGCAGGCATAGCTGTGCAGCATTATTTTTATTCAATTGAATTTATTTATTAAGTGGCAGATTACTGCCTGGCTCTTCCCCAAACATATGACACAATATCATTTCACAAGTTTGTAATCTTCAAACTTAAACTGCTGGAAGCTTATCTCTTCATTCCTGCTATGAATGCAACCAATTCCAAACTGAACAGCTCCAGAGAGCGCTGGTGACAACATGTTTTATGAAAGTCCCACAGTCTACCTCCCTCATGCAGTGCATAGCCCGTACCATATATGGTAACTCTGCTTGCAAATGCTGTAGCAGGTGGAGGTGATTCCTAAGCTGGGCTCTATAGTGGAAGCAACTAGCATGCCCATAGCTACAGAGGAAGTGAGGGTTCTAATATCTCACCTTGTGTAGTGTGGGTACAAACCAGCCTTTACTGACTCTAGCATGATTGGTTGAATGAACAGTTCTAAGTTAAATTTATTTTTCCTAAGAATTTTAAAGACTGTGTTCTATTTTTTCTTAGCATGCAGTATTTCTATTTAAAAGACTTATATACTTTGATTCTTGATTCTTTGTATATGATAAAGACTCTTTGATAGTTTCAGAATCTTTTCTTTGTCCCCAGTGCTGTCAAATTTTCTGTATTCTCAGTCATTCTGTCTCTTGGGTTACTTCTTTGTTTTAGTAAACAACATTGATAAATAGCTTAGAAGGTAAACTATCCAGCACATTACATATCTGAAAATATCTTCAGCTATTTTAGTTTATGTTCTGATTTCTGTCCTTGATGTAATTTGTACTTTCTCTGGGTAAGTGTTTTGGTTCTTTTTATCCTGGAGGTTCTGGAATTTCATAATGATAGCCAAGGTATGAATATTTTAAAATATTTATTATGTTGGAACTTTAATAGGTCCTTTCAACCTGGAAACTCATACTCTGTAGTTTTGTGAACATTTTTGTATTACTAATATATTAATTCTTTCTGGGTATCAAACCCTTAGAATAGCCTGATTTTCTAAATTTCATAGTTTTTTATCTTATGTTTTAAAAGTCTCTTTCTGTTTTACTCTTGAAAATCCTTCATCTTTTCTGCTAGCTTTCTTATACTGAGTGTTTTATTTGTTGTGCTATCACATTTTTAATTTCCAAGAATTTTTCTTGTTTTTGGAATGTTCTTTTTTAAAAATAGCATCATGTTCTGTTTTGTGGATTTAATATCTTTTCTTATCTCTATGAGGACATTAGTGATATTAAAAAAATTTTTCCTTCTCTGTCCTTCAGGACTTTTTGCTTGTTTATTTTGGTCTCTATCTACCATTTTTCATGCTTCCCTCAAATCTCTGATGATCCATGGCAGTATTTAATATTTGAGAATGAAACTCATAAAAGCAACCTCTGTATGAGGCTCATCTACTGGTCAGCTCTCATTGGATAACTGGGCCAGGCTGTTTGACTGGGCTGGTCTGTTTATCCAGAAGAGTCTTGTCATCTTCTGCAGGTAGAGGATGGGGCTGTAGTCTTCCTTTCCAGTGTCTAAGATTTCCTGTAATCTCTCTGTAGGACTCTGGCCCTCAGCTGCGCCTGGAATTCCTTTAAATCATTCTTACTAGAATGTTTAGGAAAATCCAGGCTTTTCCTGGTTGGAGAGGGGAAGTGAATGATATATTTCTATTGCATTTGTCTATAGATTTATGCCTTTTAATAAACTTTTTACCTTATTTTTAATAGATATTTGAAAGGCATTCAAAGTTGACCCTTGGTTTTAATCTCCTGTTTTTAACCCTTGGCCTGTGGCACCCTCTCTGGAGCCCAGGGCCTCTGGACCCCTCAGACACCGTCCAGGGCCCCAGGGCAACTGTCAGATCTCTGTATCATGCAGCCACAGGAGAAGTTCCCAGGAGGTGCTGATTCTTGAACCTATTTGTACTGTCTGTGCAGGGTCTGCATATAGGTGTGGTGGTTTCTCCCTCTTACCTGCGATTCCTAAGACTCTCTTCAAAGTCACCCACACAGCATCTCAATGAGGTTCTGTTTGGATTCCAAAGTGAACAAAATCTGTGGTCTATTAGCCAGGTCACACTCTGGGAACTCACCCTGCCTCTGGTGCCCTGGAAGATTCAGTCTGCCACAGATAAAATGTCCAGTCCAGTTAGTCCCAACCTTACTTTGAACTCTTGTCAACACGTCATCTACAATGCAGCCCCTCCAGTCCTCTGTTGTCCATTTTCTACTGTTGTCGCTCCTGTGCTCCTCCCTCACTCTTCTCCTTGCTGCACTCTTACTCAGCATCTGGGTTAGACACATTGTAACATCTTGAACCAGCTTTTCTTTACCTCTCATCTCTTTATAGAAATATTTCTAACACTTTCCATAACTGCTTAAATTGACTGAATGCTTAAACTTATGAGCTTCCTTTGCAATATTTTGTGAATCTTTTGGCCCTTTTTTTGAATTTAGAATTCATTAAATTACTTTTGAATGGTATGCAATAAAGTGCTTTCAAAGAAAATCTTTTGTTTTTGTCAGCTTTCTTTTTTCAAAGATTTTAATTTTTTATCTTAAATTATATTTTGTTGATTATGCTATTACAATTGTTCCAATTTTTCCCCCATTGCCCCCTTCACCTCGCTCCCCCTACTTCCTCAGGCAATCCCCACACCATTGTTCATGTCCATGGGTCATGCATTTATATTCTTTGGCTACTCCATTTCCTATACTATCTTTTACACCCCCATGGTATTCTGTAACTACCTATTTGTACTTATTAATCCTCTTCATCCATTTCCCACATCCCCCTTCTCTCTGGCAACCATCAAAATGCTCTTCATATCCATGATTCTGTTTGCTTAGTTTGTTTTTTAGATTCAACTGTTGACAGATATGTATTTATTGACATTTTATTGTTCATAGTTTTGATCTTTTTCTTAGATAAGTACCTTTAACATTTCATATAATAATAGTTTGGCAATGATTAACTCATTTAGTTTTTTCTTGTCTGGGAAGCCATTTCTTTGCCCTTTGATTCTAAATGATAGCTTTGCTGGGTAGAGTAATCCTGGTGGTAGGTCCCTGCTTTTCATGACTTTGAATATTTCTTGACAATCCCTTCTAGCCTGCAAAGTTTCTTTTCAGAAATCAGCTGACAGTCTTATGGGAACTCCCCTGTAGGTAACTAATTACTTTTCTTGCTACTTTTATGATTCTCTCTTTTCTTTAATCTTTGACATTTTAATTATGATGTGGCTTGGATTGGGCCTCTTTACATCCATCTTGTTTAGGATCCTCTGTGCTTCCTGGACTCACATGCCTATTTCCTTCACCAAATTAGGGAAGTTTTCTTTCATTATTTCTTCAGATAGATCTCCAATTTCTGGCTCTTTCTCTTCTCCTTTCTCTATGATGTGAATGTTAGAATGCTTAAAATTGTCCCAGAAGCTGCTTACACATCCTCATTTTTTTGGATTCTTTTGTCCTCTTGTTGTTCTGATTTTTTGTTTTTTTGCTTCCTTACATTCCAAATCATTGATTTGGTTCTCAGCTTCATTCACCCTACTCTTATTTCCCTGTAAATTGTTATTTATTTCAATTAGTGGATCCTTTGTTTCTGACTGGATCTTTTTTATGCTGTTGAGGTACTCACTGAATTCCATGACCATCCTTATAAGCAGTGTTTTGAACTCTGCATCTGATAGATTGCTTATCTCCATTTTGTTTAGCTCTTCTTCTAGAATTTTTATCTGTTTTCATTTGGGCCATATTTCTTTGTCTCTTCATTTTGGCAGCCCCCCTGTGTTTGTTTCTATGTATTAGGTAGATCTGCTATGACTCTCTGTGTGGCCTAATGTAGTAGGTGTTCTGTAGGATCCAATGGCACAGCCTCCCCTATAACCCAAGCTGGGTACTTGAGGTCTGCCTTTTGTGTGAGCTGAGTACACCCTCTTCTTGCAGTTAAGCCTTGGTTGCTGTAAGAAGGTCAATGGGAAGGATTTACCCAGGCCAGTCAGCTGGAAGGATTGGCTGTGACCACTGGCCACATATCTCTGCTCACTATGGAGGATCAGTTGTACAGGGGCAGGGTAGTGGCGCTCGGACATGGTTTGTAGATGTTCACTGGGTGCACAGGACCTGGGGTTTCCTGGGTGATGCAGGCAACGTCCACCCCCACCTGTGTTTTGTCCAGGGCCATCCTTCCTGGGCTATAAAGCAATCTGTGATGGCTGCTATTTGTGCTAAAACTAGAGGTTCCCAGGAGAAGCCAAGCTGTGAATCTATGCTTGCTGCTGCTAGTGCTCTGCTTAGGAGCATTCTATAGTTGTACACTTGGCAAGAGGTACAGGGGCTGGGGGTTCACTGAGGCCAGCTGTTGCTTGTTTGAAAGGATTTAGGAAGTTGTGAAGCATGAGCCAATTGCCAGCCATTCATATGGAAAAGCCACTGTTAACAGCTGTAAGTTGAGTGGGACAGAGTCTCAGGGATCTCCAGGGTGGGGAAAATAGTGGTAGCCAGGTTGATGGAGTCTCAGATATGGCACCTGCCTGTAGGCTCTTTGGTTTTGTGGAGGGTGAGTTCAAAAAAAAGGGCAATGGCCTCTTGCAGCCTTCTGTCTGGGAGAAAGCTGTCCCCCAGCTCTCACCTTGATGCTAGACATTTCACTACTCCCTGCATGCCACTGGTACTTTTTAAGCAGCTACTATGGTGCTGAGGGAGTGAATCTGAGGGAGTGAGCTCAGAGGGAATGAGTCTGAGTAAGTCCGTATGTGGGTTCTTTAAGAGGAACTGCTTGGGACTCCAGAAGTTTCTTCCACCAACTCAATCCCCACTGGTTTTTGCAGCCAGAACGTATGGGGACTTATCTTCACAACACTGGAAGCCTGGGCTGGGGGGCCTGGTATGGGGCTGGGACTCCTTGCTACTAAGATATCCATCCTAAATTTTTATCTACTACACATGGATACGGGACCAGCCCATTCTGTCTTTGCCCCTCCTACCAGTCTGGATGCATGTGATTTCTTTAATTCTATAGTTGTCAGACTTCGACTTGATTTCTGATGGTTCTGAGTGATCATTGTTCTATAATTTAGCTGTAATTTTGGTTGTGTGAGGAGGCAAATCATATTTACCTATGCTGCCATCTTGATTAGAGGTCTCAATTTTCCATTAAAGTTTATTTTCATTAAAATATAACTTTTATAATGGATTCTCAAATTAAGAAAGGGAAAAATTGAAATTTATACAAATAAAATAAAGATGATTCATTATTACATATATGTTTTAGATATTTTATCATATGCACATTTTAATTCTTTCCATTTAAAAGATAAATCATACTCCTACTGAAAATTAAAACATATATTTTAGAAACTATATTGAAATTTAATTATATATTATTTCATCAAGGAAGCACTTAATAGCCTGATGTTTACACTCCTTTACTTTCTATTTTAACTGAAACATAGCTTTTCTCCTAAGAATGCCATCTTCTTATAATTCCCAAGTAGAGACAGTTATTCTCTCATCTCACAGGACACAGATATACCATCAATAATTTCTCCCTTTCTTTTGCCAGTCTGACCATTGTTTCTGTCTGGGTATCAGGCATTCTCCTTCATTAGCTGAAGACATTGAAGACTCACATCTCTTCCAGCTTCAACAGCACTGGCTGCTATGACAGACAAGTGTTGTCTTAGTCCATGCAGAGGAGTGTAACATCCCATGTGTGTGAGGATACTAGCCTGTACCCACTCTGTGTTGTCTCTGCAATCACACACACCAATAACCATTTTCTATCTACAATATTCTGTGCCTTTAGTCCTTCTTCTTGTATACTTCCCCAGTAGCCTGGGCTTGGACCTCACTATACTCTCCAATCTCTCTTTTCTTTTCCCTTCAGACCTAAGGGAGACAGAAGATAGAACTATGGTATGGAATCTTTTTTTTCTGGAACATATCCCCTCTGATATTCATTGAAATGCTAATTTTAAAGAAGGAAATGTTCTTTAATAATTTTAATTGTCACTGTTTTGTTTCTAGACAGTAGAATAAATTTCAAAAAGGGTATATTATTGAGAGAAAGTCCTAATTTCTAGAATTATTTGTTCCATTATTCTAAGTGTCCATTTATTACATGTCCTGAATATAGTAGGTGCCAAGTAAATGATTGCTTGAATTTGTTTAAGCTTTACTACATACCACTTTCTTTTGGCTTGTATTTCTGTTGCCAGGTAACATTCAGAGGCTTCATTCTGTAAGAAACAAAGGTGAAAGGAAAATAAAAAACAAATATACTCAGGATTTTTTATCCCCAAGTATCACAAAGTAAAAAACCAAAATACCAAGAGATGTTATACATTGTGGAGAAAATTTAATTTTAAGGTGAGGAGGTAGGTTTTCCCCCCATGCCTGGCTTTGACTAAGCCATGGTGCAACATGGCCAAACTGTATGTGGCCAGGGCAGGCCAGTGGGTACTCTCCCTTTCAGAACTGGCTGGCCCCATACCTGCACAAACATCCTACAAGAAAGGGTGCAGTTATATTTGGTTGCCAGCCCCCCATTACTCTTTCACCCAGACTTTCTCTTGCTTTTCTCTGTTTATCCAGCATGTACCTTGGTTCACCTATCAGAAATGGATATATCTGCGGCTTCCTGGGATCAGGATGTTGAAGATAGTGGGTGTTGGCTCCCACATAAAAGGGTGCTCTGGCTTGATCAGAAACACTGGAGCTCCAAGTCACCCTTGGGCCTGTCTGAAGGTTTGCCCAGCTGTCTTATGTTTGGGATAAGGTGCATCACCACCAATTATTTTGTCATCATTATATCCTGACATGGTAAAATTTTGCTACATGGGCATAGAAGGGTGACGGGCAACTTTCAGCATTATCTCAAACTCAGGCAGATCCTTGAGACATTCCATTGTCTTCTAAGGAAATTCAAATCATCACTTTTCAGTCTCCATTTTCCCTTCCAATTTTCTATAATCCTTTATAATTCTACTTAAAACATCTCCTGCTGGCTTTCATGAAATAAGACAGACATGTCTGGTCACCTTCCTTTGATGCTGGGACATCAGTTCCAGTCTATAGGCTAAGTGGTTTTAAGTGGCCAGGCAACCCTACAGAGGACTCTCATTATAAGAAATTATATACTTCGGTTATATGCTGCCAGGTGAACAGTGGAGCTGAACCAGGTTAAATGCATACTGATGGAAAAATTGAAAACAGCAGAAATGTTTTCCTTAGTAGTCTCACTCATTTCTATATAATTAAACATTTGATATTGTATATGAAATTAAATTGTATATTAAATTAAAATATGATCGTTTGCAAATGAGGCTTTTATTTTTTCTTAGGACTTTAGGTAATTTTCCCTATATTCATTCTGTCCACAAATATTTATTGAGGTCCTTTTAGTGACCACGTGGTGTTTTAGATTCTGAGATTACGGTAGAGAAAACCAGGCAGTCTTCCCAAATTCATAAACTTGTATCTGAGTAAGGCGAAGGTGCCGTGGTAGTGATAAGGCCTTTGAAGGAAAGTGAAGCAGTATGAAGGGAGCTCTGGCCTCATTTTAACCAGGATAATCTGGGTAGATCTCTACAAGATGGGAAGGCTGTGAAGAGGAGCCAAGGGAGCCCCTGAGAAAAGATCACCTCACAGATTAAACTCTACAGTCTGTATGTGCGTGTGCATGTGTGTGTGTGTGTGTGTGTGTGTGTGCGCGCGTGTGTGAATGCAAATGCATGTGGCTACCCAGTTTAAAACAAGTGATAAAAATATTTAGATTATATACTTTATATTTACCTGTGATAATTAATATAATATGTTAAATGGGCTGGCCATGGATTGCCCAGATTAAAAATTATTTCTGAGTGTTTCTATGAGGGTGTTTCTAGACGAGATTAGCATTTGAATGGGTACATTCAGTAAAGTAGGTGGCTTGCCCCAGTGTGGGTGGGCATCACTCAATTCTCTGAGGTCCTGAATGGAACAAAATGTGGAGGAAGGACAAATTCACCTCTTTTTTCTGTTTCACTGTTGAGCTGGGACATTTTATCTCATCTTCTCCAACATTTGGGCTGGAATTTTACACCACTGACTGCCCCAGTTTTCAGGCCTTTAAGCTCAGACTAAATTATACCATTAGTGCTCCTGTTCACAGATCTTAGGACTTCTCAGCCTCCGTAATTGTCTCATAATAAATCTCCTTTATATATATGTATATACATATGTGTATACTCGTATATATTAACATACATAAATACACATATTTGATGCATTTATAAAAACACCTGTTTCTTTGGAGAACCCTGACTAAAAGTTTATCTCTCTACATTTCTCTATATCTATCTATTTATCTATCTATCTATCATCTTTCATCTATCATTTATCCATCTGTATCTCTCCATGTATCTATCTCTCTACTATTTATCTGTCTGTTTGTGTATCATGTACATATCTCTATATTCTATCTATCTATCTATCTATCATCTATCTATCTAATCTATTTAATCTATCAATTATATTGCTATACTTGTTTGAGTCTATGCTTGTATGACCTTGATAGACATTTGGACCAGATGATGGTACAAGTATATTCACGAGATTCATTGGATCATAGTCTGGAGACTCAGGAATGATCTGAAGCTGGAACAAGGGACTAGGAAGCTTCAGCAACCAAGGAACAGGAGAACATTACTCTCTGACCCTGAGGAATTTGAATGGCTACAGTTATCAAGTTCCATGCATCAGCTGTGCTTGTAGCTTTCTTGGAGGCAGAATATGCTTTACACAATAGCCTTGGGCTTGCTGGTCAGGCATGAGAACTCTTCTGTAGGACCTGCATTGGTGGGGTGGGAGCTCTGTTTTGGCTCCAGAGATGCACTCAACAGTAAAGGTGGAGAAAAGGCATGTCTGGAGGCATCAGTGGACTAGTTTGACTAGAACAGAGATTTTGAAGAAAAGAAGAGTGAAAGAAGGTGTTAGGAATGTAGGTTAAATTGTGGAGGGACTTAAACACGCTGCTTTAAGCAAGTCTGTATAGATGAGTAAGCTTTGCTTACCTCATCTCTCAAATGGGGATAATAATACCCATCTCATTGGGTAAGAATGACATGACATAATACACATAAAATGTCTACACTACACTGGACACATATTAAGTGCTTACTGAGGAGTAACTTCTATGATAATGAAAGTGGTGTTTAAAGATGATTAATCTGTCAACACTGTGTAGGATGGGTTGTAGGAGGCAAATAGTGGAATAGGGACACCAGTTATAAAGTAAACAGTCTAAATATAAATATAGGATAATGAGGCTGAGAAAGAGAGGCCCATGAGAAGTCCCATGAAGAAAGAATGAAGAGGCCTTGGAGACTGCCTGGAAATGTGCCCCAAGGACAGAGAGAGCTTAAAGGAAGCTGGGATTGGGGGCTGGGTGATGGGCAGAGTGATTTGGAGCTGGTATTGACTAGGATTGTTAACTGATGGTTCACCTGGAAGGGGTGAGCTCTGAGAGAGACCACAGCCAGAAGAGGAGTCACACTGGAGGAAAGGGGTGGGGAGTGTCAAGTGAAATAGACAAGTCCAGGGAAGAATGGCCCAGCAGCAAGGCCTAATGGTTAGAGAGTGAACATGCCAAGGACAAGCTGCCTCATCATCTGTGGTAATTGGAGTAAAGAATAGGGACCTTTTTCCAGATTTCTTCTTCCCTCCCTCCCTTCCTTTCTTCCTTCCCTTTTCACTTAACAAATAGGCTAAGTCCTATCTCCAGTACTGGATGTATTAAGTTAAATAAATGGGATCCTTGCTCTCAAGAAGTTCACTATCCAAGGTGAATTAGAAAAAATGCTGGGTACAAGTATCCATGCATAGACTCAACAAACGAGGTCTGATTATACTGAATTGGAAGAGAAAGAATTAACCAACAAAGTACAGGTCTTTTTTCTTTCTTTTTGGAGATCCAGAAAGTATCAGATAAGGAGATTCAGGTGCATTTATTAATTTTTTAATTTATGGTTGATTTGAATGTATTTTCATCTACAAGGTCTATGAGTGGATTTTGCTCCAGACTTGCTCCTTAAGGGGAGAAGCATGGAAGCATGTGGTCTCTGATGGAAAGGGCTGATTTTGATTTTTGTTGGAAAAATGTTGAAATGATTCATTTCATGATCATAATGTATTGCAGAATTCAGTACTTTACTTTTCTTTTGGAATTAAATAGCACTAACTCATTTATTCTCCCCTTATGATGATTCATTCTGTCCCTCATTCTCTGCACACAGTGGGTGGATCTACCGCAGCAGCAGCCCCTGGGGGTTGGTTAGGGGTGCTCATTCACAGGTCCCCACCTAGACTTACTGAAACAGAATCTCTGGAGGGGAAGCCCAGCCCTGTGTGTTTTCTGAGCTTTCCAAGTGATTCTGAGGCCAGCTAAAGTTTGAGAACTTGTGCTTTAGGTTTTTAGCATAGATCCTTGCATTTGACAGATAATCAATAACATCTGTTGAATCAAATTGGTAATTAATCCTTGATCCTTTTTTTCACATCTGAGAGGTCATAAGAAACTCTCAGGGTAAAATACTGCACAAGGTTCTCTTAGAAAGAGAAAGAAGTTCAGATTTCTTGTCCTTTTTCTGCCTGGCCTGATTTTCCTTTTTAACTTAACCTCAGCAGTTGTGTTAAACTTGCTTTTCTGTGTGAGACTCTGTGAAACCCTGCCTCAAGCCTGGGGAGAGCTGTGCCCTCTGGGTACTGTGCACAGTGAATACGTGCTGAAAGAGAACCACGGGTGCCATGTTTTAGTCCCTTCTTCAGTTCCTAGGTTTTTTTTAAACCTTATCTGAGGATATGTTTATTGATTTTTAGACAGAGAAAGGGAGACAGAGAGAGAGAGACATCTGTGTGGGAGGGAAACATGGGTCGGTTGCCTCCCCTGTGCACCCTGACCCCGAATGGGATCAAACCACAACATTTTGGTGCATGGAGTGACATTTCAACCAACCGGGCCACCCTTGCCAGGGCTTGCTGTAGCATTCATATGGAGCACTTAGAGAAAAGAGTACTTTTGCTCAGTTAAGCCTCACTTCCTGGTCACACAACAGCATTTGATCATGTTGATTAATGCTATGTTTTTGGAATGTTCCCTCTCTTAGCTGCCACCCTGACCTCAGCTCTCTATCCTTTGCAAGTGCTTTTCGTGTCCCTGACTGTCCTTTGTTCTCTCTGTTTTCATGATTTCTATCACTTCCATGACTCCAACTAGTATTTCTAAGAGATTTTCTTCCTAACATGTCTCTCAAGCCCAGGCCTTCTTCAGAGAATCAACTCTTGCTCTCCGATGGTTTCTTGGGGTCTCCATGTGGACATCCTTAAACTTACACCTTAAACTTACCCTTCCTCAACTAAACTTCTTGATTTTTCCTACCATTTGGCACTTTCTCCCAACTTCTCCCTTTCTGTTCAGGGTGTCCTTATGCTTCTAGTCACGCTTGAAATACTAGAGCCCATGTTAATGACTCTTATCATTCTAGTTAATGAGAAGAACCAAGGTGAGGTCAGGCGGATCAGAGCATTAAGGCAGAGTCAGCACCAAGAGCTTCTTCTGGGCTTCCCTCTTGGTTGTGTCCTGTGTTTGCTCAGCTCCTCTTTTCTAGTTCTGTCCTCACTGCCTCTCACCTCAGCCACTGCAGGAGCCTCCTAACTCCTTCTCTCTCTGTGTGACAGAAGAAGAAATGGCTGCAGAAAATTGCCTTTAGCATATCTTTCTCATTTTCAAATTCCCAAACCATTATGAGCTATGTGGGGACAAGCGTCTCTCTTGGCACTTGTATAATAAAGCTCCTGATGGCAGCTTGTGCAGCGTGGGCTTGAGAGCATAAACAAGTAGAGGCCACTCTGCCTTCTGAGGGGTTATTTTTAATATCCAAGATTTTTCAGTTCCTGCTTATTTTCCCTGCTTTTTGCTTCAGAGTCCTTCACAGCTAAACCCACCAATGGTTTCCCTAAAACACGAATTGCAGAAAAGAATGCATGATTTATTCACAGGGTAGACCCTCAGATCTTCAATCAAGACACAGGTAATAATGAATTAGACACATTGTGACATGTGTCATTACCTGACTTTGCACAGCACATGGAAACAGAAAGTTAGGTTTCTGGAAGGAGAGGACTGCTGATAATGCCAGGATTTGCTGACATTAAAACGGACCTTTCAGAACAAGCAGGGAAAGCAAAGGAATCAATATATTTTTTAAAAGATTCTTTACATTCACTGTTCAGTTAATCCTGACAAAAACTCTTGTTTAACAGAGAAGAAAACTCAAACTCAGAGATGTTTAATAAGTCACTCAAGGTCACATTTATGCAAGAACTAGAGATTCTAACTTGAGTATCTTGGGCTCCCATAGCCAACTGTATCTTTATTGCACTAGCATTTTCCAAAACGATTCCATGAAATCTGAGTCCGTTAAAATGATGACAGGTATTCTGTATAAAAGTTGATTGGGTAGCAAAGCAGTCCCAACTATGCTCTTTTATAGTTGACTTCTCCCCTTGCACCAGCCCCCCACCCCCAGCAGTCCTCAGTCTTGTCTCTATTCCCCTAGTTTTGGCTTTCCCAGATGGTGTGCAAATGGAATCATACAGTATGCAGCCTTTCAGCTTATCCCTTCTTCTTTCACTCAGCAAACACATTTGAGACACATCATGCTGTGTGTATCAATACTTTGTTCCATCTTATTGCTCAACAGTATTCCATTGTGCAAATGTACTTAGAAGACATCTAGGTGGTTTCTAGTTTTTGGCCATTGTGAATAAAGCTGCTATGAACAATTGCATTTTTCTCCTTTCCTCCCTTCTTTGGACTAATTCAGTATTTTGTATTATATAATTTTATTTTCACTATATACTTTTTAGTGATACTTCTTGTTTTATTTTTTTTGATGTTCTAGGATTTACAATATTAATCTTTAACATCACAATCTACCATTTCATGTGCAGTTTAAGACCCTTACAACATATATTTCCATTTCCCTCATTCTGGCTTCAGACTTGTACACAGTTTAAAATGAAATTTATTACTTGGTTCAGGTCATTTCCACTATATCATTTTGAAAGACACACTGTCATGGACCAGTGTGTCCATGGACTCTGGGGATGCTCAGACATAGATCCAACTTCCAAGGCATTGACTTGAGACTATGACACTAATTTAAGTGGAAGGTAATTACAATAGGACAAAGAAATATATGTGGTCAAAGTCTAATGGCCAGAACAGATACCAAGAATGAAACGAACCAAGGGAGATTGGCATGGACTGAGGTGGCCAAGAAAGTCTCCATCAGGAGGATGAGACTCAAAAGAAGGACTTGCCAAAAGAAGAATTTTATTAATTGAACAAGATGGCAGTCCTGGGATTTGGCAGTAGTCAACTGGACTGTAATGAAGAATTTAAGCTGCAAATGGTAGAATATAAATTTGGAAAGGTTGGCATAATAATTTTATAAAATGAAGTGCAATATTTTCTGCAGAACACTATCTCATTATTTTACAAATTGTATTTCTATAGCTTTGTCCCTTCATGCTATTCCACCCACTCTTTTCGGTAACAGTGATTTGTTACACATCTTGCTGGAGGCAGCTCTGCTTTCATCAACCTTGTGTCTAATATCTGTTTGTTAATGAATTACCAAAGCAAGGAGGGCAGAGCTGGGAGGCAGAGATTTAATAAGTGACAGAGAGAGTAATAATGAGTCTAAGAGAGGTTATTGCTTTGAGAAAAATTTGCTTGCAAAAGCAGAACAAATATTTCTTAATTTCATTTTCTACTCTGTTCTTCTGCTGCATTGTCTTCAGTTAGATTTACCTCTTTTTAAAAATATATCTCTAATTCATCCCTCATGTCACAACTTGTACTGCTTCTTAAGCCAAAATGAAAATTTTAATGACCCACTCAGCACCCTCACTCCATAGTTCTTGTCTGAAACCAGATGGGGGTGTGGCCCGTTGCCTCTTTCATACAATCAGCTGAGTGACTATGCAGGTATTCCAGTCTTCATTTCCTATTTCACAGCATTTCTCAGGGGAACATTTTATCAAAAAGGTAATTCTCATTGATACATGGAAACTATTTGTCAGTTAATGATATATTTCTATATAGTCAATGATAGGTAAAAAAATTTTCTGTATGATTGCTCACACAGCACTGTGACTCCTACTGCCACCGCCTACTGCTGTCACCAACACCATTTGCACTTCCGGTACTGCCCTCAGTACTGCCTATTATGCTCAGTGCTGTGCTAGGCATTGTCTCCACATTGTTTCCAGCCATCCAAGGATACTGCATTACTGTCCTCTTGCTACATGAGCATGCTGATTATCACAAAGGTTAGGTCCTGTGTCCAAAGTTAGTGATCGTCAGTAAAGCCAGGAATGAAGCCTAAATGTGTCTGATGTTAAGGCTCAAGTTCTTTCAACCATGAAAAACAGCTTATCAAGCAACCTCTGTTCATTTAACAATTAATTCATTTCTTAAGACCTACACTGGCCCACAGTCCTGATGCTTATAAACAAGCCTATTGTCAATAGGTTCACACACAAATGTCTTCCTGATTGTCCTCATGTTCTGTTCTTATTTTCTTCCTTGCTCTTTTTATTTGTTTTTCACTCCAACTGAAATGTGTGATTTAGGGTTGGGGGCCTCTGTGGCTGTTGGTGATCACTCCAGGGAACATTGATTTTATTTTAGAAGTGCTGTTTAGCACCATTTTCAATGTGAGGTCTTCTCATAACAGTGAAAGATTGGCTTGTAAGTAGCTTAATATTCTTAGAAGTGGTGGCATATGGCAAATCTAGTTGGCGCCTGTCTTGGATGGGGAGGGAGCTGTGGCAGAGCAGGACAGTACAGGTTGTTAACTTACTTTAATTAAGTTACATTTTCTCACCAAAAAGTAGCCTATCGTGTCTACTCTAAGGTTATGCTATGTATGAGTTTCTTAAATAACACAAAAATCTGCTGCAGCTGCTGTTCATGCATTGCCACCTTAGCTTCTACCCCGCACTTCAGGTTGTATTCATTCTCTGTGATTCCTAACCTCTTGGATTTCCATCTTATCTTGCTGAGCTTTGATTTTTTATCTTGCCTCCATTAAATGAGCAGACACTATTGGTTGTTCTTATTCTCACTGCAGGCAGGATTGCAAGCTTGGCTTTATGTCATCGGGGAGGGGATGAATCCTGATTAGTTTTAATCAACTCTAGGTAATTTCTATTGCCCTTGACACTGAATGATTTAAGCACTGAGATTAATGTCATTTTGGCTAATGAGACTTGAAGTGGGGGTCTGCTGACTAACTTTTGGCAAGCTTTTTCTTGTTGGTAAATATTCACACTGGAGGAACTGTTTCCCTTCCCTTCTACCCCCAATATTTCTGTGACTCCTGTGATGCACAGAACTGCAGCAGCCATCTTGTGATGATGAGAAACAGCATAGAATGGAAGGAACGCAAGTTGAGGATGCAATGCCAGTGATGGAAAGAAACTGTGTCCCTAGCAATGTTTTTGAACTACTGAGCTAATGAATTCCAAAGCTGATTTTAATACTTATGTAAAATAATAATAATAATAATAATAATAATATCAAGTGTGAATTTTGTTGGTGTTAATAAGTTATCAAGTTTTGAAAAGTGTTGTTTTTCTCTTTTCTTTTTCCTTTTTGAAAAAAAGTTTCCTTTTCTATTGCAACAATTATTAGAGATAGAAAAACCAGTAGATAATTGAGAAACAGGCTTGTCCAATGGGAGAAGGTAGGAAAATTATAATTATCAGGATTTGAATATCAGCAGTCATTTTTTTGTTCTCACTATGAAGAGTTTCTAATGTATTTATTACTATTAAATGTGATCTAATTATTCTAGCATTTATTATTCTCATGAATATAAAACTCTCTAGAAGGGAATCATGGTGATAAGTTTTCTGCTGACCTAAAAGTCTTCCAGAAAGTGCTTTAGACTACCAGCCACATCAACTCAGTACCATGTGCCTTTTCAAAGACAGTTGTTGCAAAAGGCACAGTTGGAAGAGTTGGTTTTTGTGACAGAATCCCACATTCAGACTTAAGTTGTTTTCCAGAGAATAAATAAGAATGGCATATGAAAGGCTCATTGACTTACAGAATTTTAAGAAATAAATGGATTTTCCAAATCCTGCAATCATGTGAGTGACTAATGTTAAACAGTAATAATAGTTTAAGGAATAATTAAAGCCATTAGCAGATATGCCTTATTTCTTCTGCATGGAACATTCTAGCCAATCTTCTTGTTTCCCTCTAGTATTGTCTTCAAGATCTAATCTAACTTTTCTGAGAACCCTGGGTTTATCTTCTTCTTTATTATATCTTCTTCCTCTCTTTGAAACTGTATCTATTTTGTTTCTCATTATGTCCAATTCTGTTGGAAATTGCTTACAAATGGAAAATAATCAGATAAAAATACAAGATTATCAATGTGGGAGGTCAGAAGACCTGGACTCAGGGTAGTCATTGTCTCACTATTGTAACCATGGAGATGTTGAATAAATCTATTTTCTAAATGACATAATTCAAAGCAAAATTGAACTGATGTTTGGATAAGCACAGCATCCTCTGGCAGTAACGAATCACTGAGAGTTGACTACAAACTCAAACTTGTGTTCCTTATCATATCATGCAAAACCAGTAGTATTTTTTCACCATAGATTGTGAAGCCTCCTGACCTTCGATGCTAATAATAATATACAGATGTTGCTGGTCAAGATATGTCTGGATCCCTGGGGAGGAATAAAGCTCTTTGTCTCACATGGACATGTAGCATTTTACTTGTTATTCCTAAGCCTCCACCAGCTGTGTTTACTGGCCTTGTTGCATATGAGCTTGTTGTGGATATCCATGCTAAACACTGTTGAGATGGATGCAAGATACTGACCAAATGCACACATGCCATTAATGGACCTGCTAATGATATTGAGCTATAGAGCCAATTACATGTTGTGTGTCATGTCTAGGCTAAACGCTGACTCTGAAGGTGGCATCACATCCAAGCTGCTCCCCTGCTTCTCTAGGTTGATTTATATCCTATTGTCAAATGATACACATTTGGTGAGATTAAATTATGTTTTCTAGAGAAATAAGCCTGCATGCCACACTTGAGAAACTTTTGTATCACAACTGTACCTGTATTCTGGGTACTTCACACACAAATCAAACTTGCATGTACTAGTCTTTTATTATTTATTGGCAAGGTCTCCACTGGTCCTTTTCAGACAGCTCACAAACAAGAGTTTTCATGTCAAATTCAGATTAGCACAATAGGATGCATGTTTTAAAAGATAATATAAACCAGTGTACTGATTAAGAAAGGAGAAACGTAGAAAACCAAAGAGGAGAGAGCAGGATGATAGACCGGGGCTGGCAGGGCGTGGGGGTGGGAAGAGCCAGTGTAACTAACTATTAAGAAAATTTGTCCTGCAGAAAGTGATAGAGATGAACTTTCCCTTTAAGAGTTTGTAGATAATGATGTCCTACAATTTTTTTCTTTTTATTTATTCTGGTTCTGGTGTTCAGTTTACAAGGCCAAATAAGTTTACGTGCCGAATTCAAGCATCTTAAGGTCAAGGAAACACTAAAATGGTGCAGTTTTAAGAGCAGGGTTTTTGTTTGTTTGCTTGTTCTGTTTTTGTTCTTTTTGCACATGTGTTTGGAACTCTACTCCTGGACATTCAGTTATTGCCTGGAAGTGTGGTACAGATGAAGTGAACTGATGGGTGTGGAGAGAGGAGATTATTATTATCAGACCAGTTAGTGTGCGAGAGTTGGAACAGACAGAGCTTTGTAGAAAGGATGCTATTGGAAGGCTGTTCATGGAATGACAGAATGACAGAGCAGGAGTGTGGGCCTTGGTGATTCTAATTGGTTCTTCTCCTTTTATAAGTAAGAAATTGAGGATGAAAGAAATGAGATGATTTATTTAAGACCACATGAAAAATTAGTGTCAGAGACACTAGGATTTAGGGAGACCAAACATCAAACGGTGTGAGTGTGTGGATATTGGATCTGGACTCTTTGAGCCAAAGTCATGGTTCTGCCACCACTAGCTATATGTCCTTAAATAAGTTACTTAATCTCAGGGGGACTCATCTTTATATAAAACATGAAGATATTACCTACTCCATGATTTGTTTTACCTACCCCATAAGGTGAGTACATATGATAATGTGTGTAAAATTATCAATACACAGAAGCAAATAAATGTATGCTTGAGCAATACTTAGTGCTCAGTAAATATTATGTACTATTAGTTATTATTACCGCAAGAAGCATTTTGTATTGACACAAATGTTGAATAATAAAGATGATTCAAGGTTATAGAGAACATACTACATCATTTTTAAGTGTAAAAGCTCATGATCTGATTTCAGGATTAAGAAATAATGCCCAAATAGATAAATGGTAACAAAAGGTAGTAAATACAGGATGGTTATTCATAGTAGCTGGCTTGCAAGGTTATGCAAATGAGGGCCTTTAGGATGATGTAGCTATAGCAGAGCAAGTGGCTTTTTAGGGGGTTTCTTTCAAAGCTGAGGCCTTTAGCAAATGGTTCTAAGAAGGGCTGGTAATTAAGTGTAAGTATTGGAGCAAGGGTGTCACAACAAACCCAGACAAACGTGGAAGCCTCACAGGAAAAAGACTCAGATTTAACCATCTGCTGGCTGGATGCAGCTTATCATGGTGCTGGTCAAGTAACAGATGTTTTTGTTTCCTTTATTTCCTTCTCTCCTTTCCTTCAATCTCAGAGAAGGGGACCAAAATAAGCAGCTGACAGGAGAGGAGTAAAACTGAGAGAGCAAGAGGAAAATTATCTGCAATCCCTTTTCTAGAGGCAGCCGTCCTCTCATCAATAAGGTTTAGCTTGGGAAGGGTATGGGGATAGCTTTACTTTTGACCAGTGTAGGTAATTAGGTTGCATAATTTTAATTACTGAACTGAGAGAGCATTTGTGACTTAAACTAATAAGCATTTTTATTGCTATGAAGTATCTAGAGGAGCTAACTTAATTTTCATCCAGTGGCAGGAAAAAAAAATCCCTAGCATTATTTGATACCATTAAAGTGACTGTAGACAAAAGGGGGAAAAAAAGTTACCTTATGATTATCTTCATAAGTTGTCTGTCTTTGAAAAATTATTTAATATTTTGGTCCAAGATTGTTATCAGTTCACAATTTATTCCAGATAATTTTGTTACCTAAGCCTTCATGGAAAAATAGGCTACCATTCTTTTAAGTCATTATTAGAACATAGGGAGGAAAACATACCTACCTATTTATCTATATCTATATCTATATATATATATTTACATATGCTTTTGGCAAATTCTCTAGACATTTCTATACCCATTCCTACAGTCGCCCTTTACAATGTATGGCAGCTATGAGGCCTGCTCTTCGGATGAAAGAAACAGCCCAGAAAGAGTATTTGTTTTAGTCGGTCAACCAATATAACAAGACAGAAATTTTTAACATTTTAAAGAAAACAAAAGAGTGTACTTTTGGAATGGCAGAGTAAAGACCTTGCTGAGCTCACTTGCCCTCTAAAACTACACAAATTTGGGCAAAACAACTAAAATCAGTAAACTAAAATCAAATGCAGAAGTCCAGCAATAATCAAAGCTATAGAACAAACTGAACATTTTCTGTCAAAGAAAAACATTGAGGCTCAGTAAGACAGTGGGGTCTGTGACATTTTCACTTGGGGCTATTTCCTTTTCCTTTCCCTCCCCAGTTCAGTAGTGTGGTAGCCAAAAGTTGGTAGCACATGATAATGGAAAGATCTAACTGCTTTTTGAGATTTGCTAAAAGCACCGTCATCATGGTCAGTATTTTGTCCAAACACAAAACATAGCAGAAAACTTCTCTCAGAATGTAGTGGTTATTTTGTTTAACTAGTACTCAGGTCAGGACATGTGTGTGTCTGAGTGTGTGTAGGGGGAAGCCTACCCTGGACATCGTGAAAACAATAGCGAACTGCTGGCAACATGTCAGTTTTCTAAGGCTGTGATTTCAGTTGGGAAAGCAAGAACCTGCCTGAGCAATTTAAAAGGGAAATCCTGGAGAATGGGACAATCATAGCAAATTCCAAAAGGCTCAGACATATTCCTGGGGATCTAAAAGGCTGCCCATGTGCAAATAAAGGTAAGACCTGGGAAAGGAGAAGGCACTGTTCACTCACTGGTGGCTGACTTTGAGGCCCTGGGCAATAAGAAGTAAAAGCTAAGACTGTCTTGTAAACCACTGGAAGCTTTAAAGCTGGCCTTTCCATGGAGATCCTTTTGGCAAAGGGTAGGTGTTTTTACAGGTAAGGCATTGAAGGAAATCTTCTGACCAACTATTTGCTGATCACTACATTATACTGTACCAGGTAGAACTCCTATGAAGTGAGATTTAAAAATAAAAATAAGAATTAAAATAAAACTATCGGGAAACTCAGAAACTTACACTTCAAGGAATACAAAATTTAGAAAAGTTAATGAAAATAATCAGCAAGGAGAAAAACAGCAGTAACAAGAAAAGTAGTGGGTGGGTGGAGAAAATTGATACCATAGTTGTTTCAACATATTATTTTAAAACTCCAATTTTCAACAAAAATTAAGTTTTTCTTTAGTAATTCCCTGAGGAAACCAAATGTTGAATGCACTAGACAAAGACTTTAAAATCAGCTATTTTAATTGCTCAAAGAACTAAAGGAAACTATGTCTTAAAAATTAAAGGAAAACATGATGATAATGTCTCTTTAAATAGAGAAAGTTATTAAAGAATTAGACATTATGAAAAAGAACCAATAGAAACCCTAGAGTTGAAAAATATAATAACAGAAAAAATGTACTATAAAAGTAATAGCAGAGTTAAGCTGGCAGAAGGAAGAAGCCATGGACTTCAGAAAGGTCAATAGAAATTATCTGATCTGAGGACCAGGAAAAAAGAAACAATTAACAGACTCTCAGAGATTTATGCGAAACTTTAAAAATGCACATAACAGGAATCCTGAAAGGATGACAGAAAGAGAAATGCCACCAAAAATATTTGATGAAATAATAACCAAACATTTGTCAGGACCGATGAAAAAATTAATACAATCAGGAAGTTCAACCTACTCAAAGAGATCTATACATAGACATATCATAGTCAAACTAATGAAAACAAAAACAAAGAGAAAATACTGAAAGCAGCAAGAAATGACATATCATGTATTAGGCATTCTTAAGGAGATTAACAGCTGACTTCTCATAAGGAAGCAGGAAGACTGGAAGAGAGAGAGACAGAGAGATAACAACTTAAAAGTGTTAGAAGAAAAAGAATGTCAACCAAGAATCCTGAATCTGGATAAGCTCTTACTTGAAACTGAAAAAAAAATCAATACATTTCCAGACAAACAAAAATAGAGAATTTATCACTTACAAGATTTCTCTACAAGAGATACTAAAGAGAGTAGATCAAGCTAAATTGAAAGTACTCTAGACAGTAAGTCAGATCCATATGAAGAAACAAAGAACTCCAATAAAGGCAAACAACTCCTATCATAAAAGATAATATAAGCATATTTTTGGTTGTAATTATTTCTTCTTCTACCTATTTAAAAGACAACCAAATAAATCAATAATTATAAAAACACTTGCTATAAGTTCATACATGTATGAAGATGTAATTTGTAGGACAACAATAGCACAAAGGAGGGGAGGGGCTAGAGAAGAGCAAAGTAACTATACTATTGAAATTTTGTTGGTATTGTTATAAGTAAAAATATAATTCCCAGGGCAACCACTAAGTAAATAATTTTTGAAAGTATGTAGTAAAAGAATTGACAAGGGAATTGAAGTAGAACACTAGAAAAGATTTACTTAACATGAAATAATGCAGAAATGAAGAATAAAGAAAAACATTTAAAAGTATTTAAGAGTGTTATTGAATTTCCACATTTCAAAAATTTCCCATATGTTTTCTGTTATAATTTCTTACTTAATTCTATTTTGGTTGCAAACCATATCTTGCATATTTTGCACATGACATACATCAAACAGAAAGTAAAATGGCTGACATAAATTTTTCTTTATCAGCAATCATAGTAAATATAAATAAATTACATATGTGAATGAAAAGGTAGAGATTGAAAGAATGGATTTGAGGAAGAAAACATGATCCAACTATGTGCTATCTACAAATGACACATTTTAGATTGAAAGACATAAATAGGAAATCCATGCAAAAAATACTCCAAAATATTATAGTTGCTATACTGATACCATTCAAACTAGGCTTTAAGACAAAAAGTATTATTAGAGACAGAGTGGACATTTTTTGATAAAAGTGACAGTCCCTCAGGAAAATGGAATGATTAAAACATGTGCATCTAAAAAAATGCTCCAAACATAGGAAGCAAAATCTGACAGTACTCAAGGGAGGCGTATACAATTTAACAATGATATTGAGGGACTTTAATGTAGGTAGACAACTAGGCAGAAGGAAATAAAAGATTTAAACAACTACACATAACAGAGCTTTATAGAAATTGTCACCTTACAATGATAGAATAAATAGTCTTCTCAAGCATACACACACCATTCTCCAGGACAGATCCTATTCTAGTCCATCAAACAAGCCACATTATATAGTGCCCCCACCACCTTATCCATGTTTTGCTTTCTATGATGTTACTCATGGTCGACCCTAGTCTGAAAATATTAAATGGAAAATTCCAGAAACAAACAATTCATAAGTTTTAAGTTGTGTCCTGTTTTTAGTAATGTGATAGAACCTCACACTATCCTGCTCATGCTTGGGATTTGAATCATTCCTTTGGTAGCATGTCTAAGTTGTATGGGCCACCTGTCTGTCAGTCATTTAGAAGCTGTGTCATTTAGTAGCTGTGTGATCTCTGTGATTAGATCGAAAGTGGTAGTATTGCAGTGCTTGTGTTCAAGTCAACTTTATTTTACTTAATAATGGCCCCAAAATGTAAGAATAGTGATGCTGGTGATGTGGTTATGCCAAAGAGAAGCTGTAAAGTGTTTCTTTTAAGTGAAAAGATATGTATATATAGGAAAAAGCACAGTATATAGAAGATTTGGCACTAGTTGTAGTTTCAGGCATCCAGTTGAAGTCTTAGAACATATTTCCAAATAGATAAGAGGGACTACTGTATTTAAGAGATTTGAAATTATGCAAAATATAGTTTCCAAGCAAAATAGAATTAAGTAAGAAATCATAGCAGAAAACATTTGGGAATTTTTTTAAATGTGGAAATTCAATAACACTCTTTTGAATAACTAATGAATAAAAGAAAAAAATGATTATAAACATTAGAAAATATTTAGAAACAAATGGAAACAAAAACACAACATACCAAAACATGGAGTGCAGCTAAAGCAGTGTTTATAGAGACATTTACAGTTGTTAACAAATATATTAACAAACCACAGAGATCTCAAAGCAATAACTGAACCATTCCTCTTAAGAAAATAAGAAAACAAACCCTGGCTGGTGTAGCTCAGTGAATTGAGCTCAGTGAATTGAGCGTGGGCCTGTAAAACAAAGGGTTGCTGGTTCAATTCCCAGTCAGGGCACATCCCTGGGTTGTGGGCCAGGTCCCCAGATGGGGGCATGTGAGAGCAACCACACATTGATGTTTCTCTCCCTCTCTTTCTCCTTCCCTCCCCCTCTATCTAAAAATAAATAAATAAAATATTAAAAAAAGAAAATAAGAAAACAAAACAAAATAATTAAAGGAAGCAGAAAGAAAAAATAATAGAGTAGAAATAAATAAAACAGACTAGAAAAACAATAGAGAAAAATCAATGAGATCAAAAGATGGTTCTTTGTAAAGGTCAACAAAACTGACAACACTTTAAATAGATTGAACAAGAAAAAATAGAAAAGTCTGAAATTTATAAATCAGGAGTGAAAAAGGGAATATCACTAATGACCCTTCAAAAATAAAAAAAGTTTAGAGAATACTGTAAATATATGCATGCTAATAAATTAGTAATTTAGATAAAATAAATAATTTATAAGATGACACTACTAAAATTGACTCAAAAATAAATAAAAAATATTAATTAACTTTTATAAGAAGCAAAGTTGGATTGGTAATTAAAATTTCCAATTTAGAAAAGACCAGCCTCACATATGTCAGTTGTGAATTGTATCAAATATTTAAAGAATAATTAATACCAATGCTTTATAAACACTTTTAAAAAGTAGTAAGAGGAGGTAATACTTTTCAACTCATTCTATTAGGCCAGTATTACCCTTTTACCAAAGGCAGACAAAGACATCATGATAAAACCATATACCAATATCCATTATGAGTGTTACAGAAAAAAAATCTGTAACGAAATACTAGCAAATCAAATCCAGCAACATATGAAAAGAACTGTACATCATGACAAGTGGTATTTATCCTAGAAATACAGCAGTGGTTCAACATTTGAAAATCAATCAATGTAATAAACTAGATTAGTAGAATAAAGGACAAAAATGCTTTATCTTAGCAGATACATAAAAAGCTTTTGATAAAGTCCCAAGATCTTTAATGAAAAAATAGTCAACAAACTAGGAAGAGCAGGAAAACCTTTTTTAACCTGATAAGGGGCATCTATAAAAGATGAAGAACAAGAGAAGTATACTCTTGGCACTGTTGTTAGACTTCATACTGAAAGTTCTAGCCAGGGCAATTAGGCAAGAAAAGAAATAATCTAATTGGGAAAGGAAAAAGTACAATAATTTCTATTTGCAAATGAGTTTGTATGTGATTTCATAGGTAGGAACTCATAAAAATTCACTAAAAATGTTTGAAGTAATTACAAAGTTCTGCAATGTATCAGGATACAGGATCAATACACAAAAATCAATTGTGAAGCCCTGGCTGGCGTAGCTCAGTGGATTGAGTGCGGGCTGGGAACCAAACTGTCCCAGGTTCGATTCCCAGCCAGGGTACATGCATGGGTTGCAGGCCATAACCCCCAGCAACTGCACATTGATGTTTCTCTCTCTCTCTCTCTCTCTCTCTCTCTCTCTCTCTCTCTCTCTCTCTCTCTCTTCCCTCTCTAAAAATAAATAAATAAAATCTTTAAAAAAATCAATTGTGTTTCTATACACTGACAAAGAATAATATAAATAAATAAATAAAATAAAACTTAAAAACAATTTTATCTACAATAGCATCAAAAAAGGGAAAGTATTTAGGAATACATTTAACAAAAGAATTGTAAGACATACACTGAAAACTATTAATATAAACATCGTTGGAAATGATTAAGGGAGATCTAAATAAATAGAAAGACATATGTGTTCATTAATTTGAAGACTTAACATGGTTAAGACATCAACACTCCCTAAACTGACTTGCAGATTCAACAAAGCCCTGTCAAAATCTCAGGAGTGTTTTGTTGTTATTATTGTTTTCATTTTGTTGTTGTTGTAGTTGTTTTGCAGAAATTGACAAGTTGACCCTAAAATTCATATGGAAATTCAAGGGACCCAGAATACTCAAAGCAGTCTTGTAAAAAGAGAACAAAGTTATAGAACTCACACTTTGCAACTTCAAAGACTACTAGAAAATTATAGTAATCAGAACAGTGTGGTATTTGCACAAGGATAGACATATTCATCAGTGGAATTTTGTACTGGGAGTCCAGAAATAAACTCTAACATTCATGGTCAGTTGATTTTTGACAAGGCTGCCTAGAAATTGAATGAGGGACTACTTTTTTCCCAATGAATGGTGCTTAAACAACTGGATATCCAAACACACAAGTGTGAATTTGGTTCCATACCTCACACTGTAAACACAAATTTTATTCAAAATGATATAGTATAATATCATTTTATTCAACAAAATGATATTATCTTGAATAAAATGATATTCAAAATCACTATCTATGATATTTTATTATAATATAAGAGCTAAACCTATAAAACTACTAGTAGAAAACAGGTGTAAATTTTTGTGGTTGTCAGTTAGAAAATGGTTTTATAAATATGACATTATAAGCATAAGTGATAAATATGATTTTTTCAAAATTAAAACTTTTGGGCTTCAGATATCATAAAAAAGTGAAGAGATATGCACAAAATGAGAGAAAATATATTTTTTAAGATTTTTATTTATTTATTTATTTATTTTAAACAGAGGGGAAGGGAGGGGGAAAGAGAGGGAGAGAAATATCAATATGTGGTTACTTCTCATGTGCCCCCTACTGGGGACCTAACTTAGCCTGCAGCCCAGGCATGTGCCCTGAATGGGAATCAAACCAAGTGACCCTTTGGTTTGCAGGCGGACACTCAATCCACTGAGCCACACCAGCCAGGGCAACAGAAAATATTTTTGAATTGTGTATCTAATAAGAAATTTGTATCCACAATATATACAAAATCTCTTAAAACTCAACAATGAAAATACACATCACCATATTTACATATGGGCAAAGGGTTTGAATAAACACTTCTCCAAAGAAGTCATGCAAACTGGCAAAAAATACTCACACCTTTAGTCATAGGGAATTGCAAATCAAAGCACACCCATGATGACTGCTAAAATAAAAATGATGGAAAATAATGTGTTGGCAAGAATGTGGAGAAATTGGAACTATAAGAGGGGAAAATTGTAATGGCAGGAAACTGTAACCCACCCCACCAGTCTTTTGACATTGTTTCTGTAAGTGCTGACTCTGACTAATATGTAGCTTGTGGATAAACAGCATGTTTGTATAAGAATTCTAGGAACTAATTCCAAAAGATGCAGACTCAGACCTTCAGGCATCCCAGCTCCAGGAGATTTGCTGACCTTCAGCTGTAGAGCCAGAATGACATGAAGCTGAGATGACGTGGATCCAGGATGATGTGAAGCCAGGATGACTAAACCAGGATGACACACACTGAACCGTTACTTGTGTTATCGGAATAGACCATGCTTGTCTGCACGTAGAGAACCTTGCAATCTCTCCCTTGATCTCTTCATTCTGTTCCCCTCTCCCTCCTGATAAAAAATCCCCTGCCTCCACTGAGAAGGGGAGATGGACTTTGAGATGTGGGTCCCCATTTTCCAGGTTTCAGACACCTGAAAACTAAACCACTTTCCTTTACATCAGCACCTGCCTCTTGAGTATTGGCTTTTGCAGCAGCAGGCAGCTGGACTTGTGTTCAGTTATAGAACCTTCATGTATTGCTAGTGGGAATGGAAAATGCGGAAGCTACTTTGGACAGTTCAACAGTTCTTTAAAATGCTATACAGAGTTTTTATGTAATCAAGCAATTCCACTCCTAGATATATATTCAAGAGGAATAAATGTGTATGTCCCTAAAAGTTTGTACATGAATGTTCATAGCAGATTTATTCATAGCCCCCAAGTAGAAATACCTAAGTATCTCTGCACTGAAGAATGGATAAACAAAATTGGTGTAGTCATACAATGAAGATTTTTCGTCAATTGAAAAAAGAATAAAAATTGATACATGTCACAATGTAGGTAAACCTTGAAAGCATTTGCTAAGGGACTGAAACCAGTCACAAAAGATCCCTTGTTGTATGATCCCATGAATGTGAAATGTCTAGACTAGGCAAATGCATGGAAACAAACAGTAGATTCATGGTTTCCTAGGACTGCAGCAGGGCTGGGAGGAGGAATAGGGCAGGACTGCTAATGTGTATGAGGTTTCTTTTTGGACTGTCAAAAATGCTCTAAAAATAGATTGTGGTTATGGTTGCATAACTCCGTTAATATAGTAAAAACCACTCAACTGTACACTTTAAGTGGGTGAATATTACATTATGTAAAATATATATCAATAAAACTGTAAAAAAAATTGACCTGGAATCCCAATGCCTACAGACACTTCTTTTCATATATATAGATATATATATGAGCCTTTGTGAAATTAAAAGGCTCCTCCAATGTTATAGATGTGGAATGTGGCAGATTCAGGGCAGAAGCTAAATCTTTCTGACATTGGAATTGGTACTCTTTTCATTTTTACTGAATTTACTGGGGTGACACTTGTGAACAAAATTATATAGGTCTCACGTGCACACTACTACAAGTCATCATATGTACACTGTACTGTGTGTTGATCACCCAAGTCAAATCTCCATCTATCACCGCTTATCTTCCCTGTACCCTCCTCTACCTCCCGTACCTCTCTCTCCCCTGGCAATCACCACACTGTTGTCCACATCCATGAGTTTTCTCCCTTTATTTTTTCCTCAATCCCCTCCTGCCAATCCAGCCTCCTCCACTCAGCAGTAGTAGCCTGCTCTGTATGAGTGAATCTGTCACTATTTTGCCCGTTGGTCCAGTTTGTTCACTGGATTTCACATATGAGTGAGATCGTATTGTGCTTGACTTTCTCTGACTGGCTTCTTTCACTTAGTATAATGCTTCCCATGCCCATCCATGCTGTTGCAAACAGTATGATTTTCTTCTTTTTTATGGCCCAATAGTATTCCATTGTGTAAAACGTACCCTTTTTATCCACTCAGCTACTGATGGGCACTTGGGCTGCTTCTAAGTCTTGGCTATTGTAAATAATGCTGCAATGAGCATAGGGGTGCACATACTCTTAAAATTAGTGTTTTGGGTTTCTTTGGATATATTCCCAGAAGTGGAATGATTGGATCCAATAAGACAGTTCCATTTTTATTTTTTTGAGGTAATACCACACTGTTTTCCACAGTGGCTGAACAAGTCTCCATTTCCACCAACAGTGCATGAGAGTTCCCTTTTCTCCACATTCTCCCCAACACTTCTTTGTTGATTTATTGATGGTAGCTATTCTGAAAGTGTGAGGTGATAGCTCGTTGTGGTTTTAATTTGCATTTCTCTGACAATTAGTGATGTTGAACATTTTTTTTAATATGTCTATGGCCATCTGTATGTCCTCTATGGAGAAGTAGTTATTTAGGTCCTCTGCACACTTTTAATTGGTTTATTTGTTTTTTTTTAGTGTTGAGTTTTATAAGTCCTTTGTAAATTTTGGACATTAGCCCCTTATTAGATGTATCATTAGCAAACATCTTCTCTAATTCAGTGGGTTGTCTTTTCATTTTGTCTATGGTTTCCTTTACAGTGCAAAAACTTTTTAGTTTGATGTAGTCCCATTTAAATTTTTTTCTTTTGTTTCTCTTGCCCAAGGAGATATATCAGAAAAAATATTGCTGTAAGAAATGTCTGAGATTTTACTGCCTATGTTTTCTTCTAGGGTTTTTATGGTTTTGAGTCTTATATTTCAATCTTTCGTCCATTTTGAATATATTCTTGCACATAGTATAAACAGTGGTCTATTTTTATTTGTTTGTTTGTTTGTTTGTATGTATGTATTTCTCCAGTTTTCCCAACACCATTCATTGAAGAGACTGTCTTTACCCCATCGTATATTGTTTTCTCCACTGTCAAATATTAATTGGCCAAAAAGTTGTGGGTTTATTTCTGGGCTCTCTTCTCTGTTTCATATATGTCTGCTTCTATGCTAGTACCATGCTGTTTTGATTATTATGATCTTATAGTATAGTTTGATATCAGGTAGCATGATTCCTTCAACTTGGTTCTTCTTTCTCAGGATCACTGTGGTTATTTGGGGTCTTTTGTGGTTCCATATACATTTTTGGAACATTTGTTCTAGTTCTACAAAATATATGATCAGTATCTTGATAGGAATTGTTTTGAATCCATAGATTGCTTTGGGTTGTGCAGTCATTTCAATGGTGATGATTCTTGGAACTGGTATTCTTAATCCTCCCTAGATGTTTACTGGGCAAAAACTTCTTACTAACTGAGATAACCATTTTATCCAGAGTTGCAAAAACAATAAGTCATTTAGAAATAGCCTTGGATATCTATCACATAGTATGCTAATGATTAAAAGGAAATTGATATAATTACAAATCAATTATAAATCATCTGCTTAAAAAAAGAATGTAAATATTCATTCCCCCCACCTATATGATTTACATTCTCTGTTTCACATTCCTTTTCACATTGATAGAGTTTGATCAAAAAACTTTTAAATTAAAAAGACTACAAAATATTTTCTAACTAGATAGCTGTTTGTAAGTTTGTGTGCACAAGTGGGGTGTGAAACAGATTCATATGTATTTTAACCTCCTGGAGCATTCAGTAGAATGTTAGATACATGGAAGACCATCAGTGGCCATTTTTGTTTGTACAGTCAATACCATATTTGATTGCCTAGTATTTCAGGCATTCCATTAACTCATCAACCATTCTATCCATGTCTCCTATAATGTCTGTTCACACAGCAAATGTTATAGCCAAGCTGTCTATGGGTGATGAGTTTGATTCTGTTACTGAACCAAAGTGGGATTTGGCTGCCCGCTGCCACCAATAGGCAAATTCTAGAGGCAGAGGCTAGAAAGGAAGGAAGGAGATTTTTATTCAGATGCTGATGATCTGGGAGAACAACAGACTCTTGTTTCAAAGCCCATCCCCTCTGGAAAACCCAGAGGAAAACCCAGCCATCCTCAGACAGACCAAAACCAAAGGCAGTGCCTACAGTTCCTCCTCCCATTTAACACACCATCCTGTGGGAACCACAGTGGCCACTGAGTGGTCACCCAGGTGGTTCAGCTTTTCTCCTAGCCACTGTCAGGCCTCAGGCTCCTTCCTGGAACCTGTGTGTGGGGCCAGTGCCACACTCTGCCTCGCAACTTCCAGAGTCAAAAGGTCCCACGAATGCACCAGCCAGCACATTTGTGAGCAAGGCCCTTCCTTCTCTTGCTGCCATTCTGACCTCCCTCCCCATGTGCCTGCCTTCCTTGGTCCCACCCCTAATCAAGTACCAGAGTGGGCAGGAGGACTTTTTCCCCAGTCAATTATGTGGCTAGCCTTGTGGTGCTTAGCACAATGCTTCCTTCCATGGCCCTGTTGCCCGGGGGTCGGGACCTGCCATCAGGAGTGGGACTCTCTGCATAGGGGACAGAGTGCTCGAAAGGCACTAGCTCAGCTACCCAGACACCACAGCCTTGCCTGCTACCTTGGCCAGCTCCTGTCTCCTCCAGTGGCCCTTCCTGTTTCCTGCCCTCTGCCTGCTCCAGTGGTTGGGCCAGGCGATGGGTATCAATTCCTTGGTCACACCTTGAACTTCAAAAGTGCTGAACAAGGACACAATCTTGGCATTATTATAACCATACTATAGCTACTTATTAAGCACCTACTATGTGCTCACCTTGGCAGTATAACAGAAAAAGAAAAATTTTAGGAAAACAAGGTAGCCAGGCAGTTTATTATGGAAAGATACTTTAACATGGAGATTAATGGGTGATTCTGGGGAGAACTATTTTAGTAGAAATGAGAAAAATAGGTTGTGGTAAATCGTGAGTCCTGGAGATAGTGGTTATATGAATTTGACAGTAAAAGGAAGTCAACTTCACAACTACATAAGGGTGTTTAAGCAAACTGAAAGGAGAAGATCAAAAGGTAGGAAATACAGATTCTGGTTGCAGCCTCTTTGGAGGATTCCTTAACTGGCCAAGGGTTGACTTGTCATTCAGGCCAGTTAGCCTTACATAATGAATGTTTTGTTTTTTGACCACAGCTGCACCCTTGACCTTGGGCAACCATTTGACAATTGCATAACTTTGACACAAGAAAAGTCAGGCAGGCAAGAGCTGTGAAAATTTTGATGCAGATCCGTCTCCATACCAGAAAAGGAAACTTGGACATATACCCTGCAGAGTTAGTAACAGTGAAGGGCAGTAGATATCCCACTAGACTTGGATTTACAGAACTTGGATTGTAGTCCCTCTCCGTCATTTATTCCCTTAATAATAATAAAACATTTCAAAATATTTCAGTGTTCTGATTACCTTGTATGGCTGGAGGTAGCATAAAAATCCTAATTGAGACAACCTACCTTTTCCCCCAGCCAATTTAATAAAACTGCCTTTTAATAAAAATACAGGTACTGGACAACCTGGCATGATAGTGAAGAAGTAGTAATTCTGGTTCATTTATTTATTCATTCGACAAATATTTACTGGGTGTCTATTACTTGCCAGGTACTAGATGAGGTAAGGGGAACACAATAGTTGAGAAGATGAACACATTCCTAGAAAAACCAATAGAAAACAAATTAATAATAAGTTAGCAAGAATTTTAGGGATTGCAATGATTTTTATACAGAAAATAGAGTAACTAATGAATTTTGAGTAACTGAGTGTGACCTCCATAGAGGGTGGTACTGAAAGGCCTCTCTGTTGGTGTGAGTAACTTCAGCAACAGATTCTGAGATAAGAATTTGAATGCAAGTAGTTTATTTGGGAGGTAATCTGAGAAATCATGGAAAGACAGTGGCTAAGTGAGGGAAGATGGGGAAAGAGCCCATCAAGTGTGCTTTATCAACCATGTTATCACTTGGGCAGTTGCTGCTGAATTCTCCAAGGGAACTGCTGGAAACGGGTTGAACCTGGACCTCTGAGTTATGTCCTCCAAGGGGAGAGGGACCTGGGGTATTTATAAAACCACAGCTGTCAGTTATTCATTGGGAGTGGCTCAGGGTGGAGGGCATTAAGGAGGGCATTTCCAGCCTGCTGTTCCTGTGGACAGAGAAAATCCCTCGGTTAAAGAAATGCAAGTGTGAGCAGGTAGAAGTCAGAACTGCACAGTAGGGGTGAGGGGATATGGGCAAGAACGATAAAGTCTGTCACAGCTTTTAGATGATGACATTTGAGTTGATATTGGAAGGCTGAGAATAATGGCAACACATGAAGAGCTGGCAGAGGAAACTGTAAGTAGAAAGGTCAAGCGGTAAAAAGGAACTGATGTGTTTGAGGCTGAAAGACAGGCCAGTGTTGCTATGGATTGAGAGTTGAAGTGGGAGGATCTACATCAGGTGGGGCCTTAAAGAACAGAGAAACAGGGTTTAGCAGTTGTTCCAAGAGCCAAGGGGACCAATTAAAATGTTTAAGCAAGGAAATGACATTAAAAAAAAATCACTCGAGCTTCTGTGGGCTGGCTGAATGAATTAGAAAAGGGCAGGAGTGAACGAGGATAGTGGTAATGAGGATGGAAAAAATGAATGGGTTTGGTATTTGCACAAAAACATGTCTAGAAATAGAACCCAGGGGACATAATGTATTAAGAGGGTGAAAGAAATGGAGGACGTAGGGGTGACTTAGACTTTGGGCAGATGTTGATGTCATTTCTTGAGAGAGTGAAGGCAGGAAAGGGAGAGTTTGGGGAAAGGCAGGTTTCTTTGTAATAGTAATTAAACATCCATCTGGAGGTATTAGGTAGATATTTGGCAGATGATTCTAAAATTCCAGAAAGAACTTAATTTGATGTGATTTTAGGAGTCACTAACATAAAGTTGACCTTTAAGATTGTGGGGCTAGAGGAGCTTACCAAGGAAGAGCATAGAGAGAGAAAGAGGAGAGGTTCTGGCACTGACACTGAAGCAACATTAGCATTTAGTAGTCAGTTGGAGAAGGAGGAGTCAACGACCAAGGTGGAGAAAGAAGGGAAAAGAAGTAGGGAAAAAAATGGGGAGTGTGCTGTATTGAAAAACACATTTTGGGGGTAAGAGATGACTAAAAGAAAATTCTTAGTTAGCTTAAGCAAAAAAAAAAAGGAAATTTATTGAATTGTGCAATTGAAAAAATCTAAGATTTTCTAGCTTCAGGAATGGCTAGATCTAAGTGCTTCAATTGATGTCATTTATAATTTTTTGACCTTGTTTTCCATTTTCCCCACTTTATCCTTAGGCAGGCTCTTTCTGCATAGTCACACTATGTTCTTCTGACTTACAAATCCCAATGGTGAGAGAGTTTCTCCTTCCCACCCATCCCCCCATCCCCCCATCCCTGAATCAATGATTATAGTCAGGGAATATGAACAACAGTAAGGGCATGGGTTTCTTTTTTAAATGTTTTTAAGGACTGTATGAACTTGGACTAGTCAACTATTCTGTGATTCAATTTTGTTGTCACTAAAATGTATCTAAAATAATGCCTACCTCATAAAACTATTATTAGTTAATATTTCTAGCATTTAGAACAATGCTTTGCACATAGTACACATTGTGTGCTATTATTGTTTGATTGTCCAAGGCTGGAGCAATCATCTTGTCTGCCATGGTAGGACCAAGAGAGGAAGAGAGGTACAAAATCAGAGTATTGTTACCAGGCAGGAAAGTGGATCTTAATGAAAGGAATTCAATAGACACCCACTGAAGAAGCAGAAAGCAGAAGAATATTTCAAGATGCAGGCCTAGCAAACTGGGTTATGTACAGCTGAAGGAGCAAATAAAAACACAGAGAAGTGCCTGTTGGATCTGGAAACATGGTCACTGGACACCATAAGTCAGAATGAAGGAGCGGGAGGGCAAATGGGAGAAGCGCAGAAGAAAAGCAAGGTGGTGAGGACATCTGTTAGATTTTGCTGTGGAGTGGTCAAAGAAATGGAGCTGCCACTGGTAGGAAATGTGAGGGTTCATAGAGTTTTGGTTTTTCTTTGTTTATAGAGTATGTTTGTATTTGATGGTAATGGCCCAACAGAGATGGAGAAACTGATGATGCAAGCAGAGAAGGGATGGATGAGGAAGCTGAGTCTTTGAGGAAGTGAGAGGTGAGGCTTTCCAGGTCTCAGTTGGGAGAAATTGCTTTCAATCAGATGGGACATTTGTTCTGGTGTGGTGACAGAAAAGGGGAGGAAGACAGGGATGTGTGCAGGCAGGTTTGTGCTTTTGGCTGGGGGAATTGGAGACAGTTTAATAAAAGAGGCCATCATCTGAGAATAAGTGAAGATTGCTGGGGGTTCAGTTCTGGGAAGTCTGGGGAGAGAAGTTCTGACATAACCTCTGCAGGGCTGGGGGTGGGGCAGTAGATTGCCAGCCTGGGACATGACTTGTTCTTCTGGTGGGAGGATCACCGAGGCTGGAGGTACTTTTGATGTTTGGTCACCACTGTGGAGGGATCCTGGCACATGCCAGGGGAGCTCATCCCTGGGGTCCTGTTACATAGGGCTAGGGTGGCCCCTGGGCAGAGCGGATGAGTAGGCTTTGTTCTCAGGATGGCTGAGGTGGTCCAGAACAGTGGCCCAGCTGTTCAGCATAATTTATAAATAATGTATATGTGTGGCTGTATTGATAGTTTTTTGGAAAAAATATATTAAAAATATGTTATAAGATAAAAATGAAATAAAACATTAACATTTACTTGAACATATATTTAATTTATTAATGGCACTGTACATCTTTTTTGCTCTCACTAAAGAATTACTAATTATTACTATTAAAAATAGTATAGTTAGTGAGGGTAAGCTGAATGAATATTTTGTTTGGAATTAAATGGAGGTTTTTGAGCCCTGAAAGTAATATTTTATGAGTCCAATTTTTTAACCTTGGATAGGTCCAGGTTGGTACTGGAACCTATTTAACTTGGCTTTAGACAAACTTTACCTTGAAGCCATAATCAATTATTCCTTAAACTGCAGAGTAGGTTGAGGCAACCCAGAAGCCTGGCTGGTTGGGTGCGAGGGCTGTCTTCCAAGTTTGTGATTTAATTTGCCCCTACTTCTGCTATTGCACCATTTCCTCATTGCCACAGCCAGTGATTTCCTGAGCGCCAAGGTCCCCTGTGTCCTTTGCAAGCCCCGTGCAGCGTGCTGGGGCCGTCTGAGGTCAAAGATGCTGCTTCGCCACCTTTTACTGAGGCTTCAGTTTCAAAGATCAGGCATGAATGGAAAAGGTCCACAGGACCCCTTTCCTCTCCCCACATATTTTTTAAGTAGGTAGTATCAAAACCTTGATCAAATAAAGCCAGGATGATGCTTTATTTCCTTAGAATGCTCCAGACTGTGGAACTGATCACCTACATTCTGTCTCCATCTTCAGTTAAAAGGATACCATTCAGGCACAGCTGTGAGTGAAGGACACCTTTGTTTATAAAATAATGTGTTATGTGAGTTCAGCCTCCTTCAAGGGGCACCCTGTCAAATGCAACACTTCTATGCCAGTCATACTATCATTGCCCAAAGCAATTTTTATAAGTTCTAATTTTTGATTGTCCTTAGAATTTATCAAGATCGACTTAGTGAAGCCAGTGCTAGCATATTAAAAGTCAACTTTAATTTTTTTTACCTAAGCTTGATTTCATGTCATATTTAGATAACTCAAATTTGAATGAATTTAGACTGTTTCTGAAATTTAGACATGTCAATGATACTTTCAAGAACATATGACAAGTTCTAAGCATAGTTCCAAATGAGATAGCTAAGCATGCTTGTTTGGACATGCAATTTAAGAGTTAGGGGAAAGGGGCTTGAGATATTTTCAGGACTCAGTAAATTACAAACGGGAGCCAGCTCTGACAGTCTGGCTGTCATCAGGTACTTAACAAGGGCTATGTTCTTATGGTGACAAAATAAGGTCGCATTTACTTCTGTTCCCTTTCCCATCACTCCTCATTCTTAATGCCACTCACCAGAGGCCTCTGTGTGCTTTTTGTTCTGCTGTTCACACTGCCTGCCCTCCACTGGCCACTGGAATTGCTTAGCTTCCTTGCCCCCTGGAGAGTCTAGAAGTGCCTGGAAGTTAATGCCCCAGGTGGCCATAGGTGGGGAGTATGAAAGCCCAGCGTCTTTTCCTCATCAGATTTAAGCAATAGTATGGCCTTGGCCTGAAACCATATCCTCCCTGCCCTGCTTCCCTCCTTCCCCTGGGGATTTTTCCCTAGAGGCATATTTTCAGTGAATCCTGTGTACTGGAACCCTCCCCCAGGTCTGTTCTTGTGCACACCGTCCTCCTGGAATAGACATTGACATTTTTATTTATAGCAGCAGTGAGGCTCAGTTATTGCTACATGTAAATTCACTGCAGAGACCACTAGTTTGCTATAATTTACTCTCTGTTCAGATTTTAAGATGTTTTTAGAGTGTCTTTTTATTATGTCATATTCCATGATCATAGCCTGGGTGTTTTTCAAATGCATATTTTTATTGTCATCCCAATGAAGCCTCTTTCGTCTGGGGCACTCTCACCCCGCAGCCCTCTGTCCCACTTCGCCTGGTGTTTCTTGAGCATTTGCACCGCTCTTCTCTCTGCTCACAGGCTCTTGGTCCAGACCTTTACTTTTCATTTTTGAGATTTCAGCTAAAATGTAAGTTCCTCAGAGAGGTCTTCCCTGATCCTCATAATTAAGTAGATGACCCACCTCCAAAGCTCCTCCATTACTTCATCTATGCTGTTGTTTTATTTTCATAAATGGGATAGCGCTTACCCCATTTATGAAATCGTCCCTTGATTAGTGAGTGTTTGTGTGTTTGTTCGCCTGTATCCAGCCTCACCCCTTGTGCAGAAGTATAAGCTCTATGAGAGACTGAACGATTGTTTGCTTTTTCACCATTCTTTCCCTCCTGTGCAGACCAGTGGCAGGTAGGGAGAAGGCACTCAGAGAATATTGGCTAAGTAAGTGAAGGAATGAACTGACAGTGTAATGTCACGTGGAAAGGCGGGGCGGGAAACAGCTCCCAGCAGCCTAAGGGCCCTGGGTGAGAATGAAGAAACCAAAATGAAAGTGCTCAGTATTATTTCAGAACAATTTATTAAACATGTATCATTCTCAGCTTAATGCCCTTCACTGGCTTTCCTTACTCTTCAGGTAAAGTCCCAACCCCCTCATACAGCTTACAAAGTCCTCCAGGATGTGGCCCCTGCCCACTGTGGCTGCCTGATGACTAGCCACTGCCCCTGCTCCCCATCCTCAGCTATTGTGGCCATCTACCAGCAACCCAGGTGTGTCCTCGCCATTTGTGCCCGGTGGCTTCACACATGTACACACTCTTGCCCCTTCACTCTCGCCTCTCTTTCTGCCACACTCTTTGTCCAGGCTTTCTTCAGGTCTCAGGGAAGAGTCTGTATTTCTCCAGACTAGCTTAAGCTCGCTTTCCACAATAGGCTCCTAATAACACTAGTGTTTCCTTTGTAATCAGGACTTTATTTTTCTTCTTTCTGGCGTTTTATTAAGTATAATGTGAAAACAGCCTGGATCAAGATGATTTGTGATTTTTATTTAAAAAAAATCCAGATCCTTGCCCTGACTGGTGTGGCTCAGGTGGTTGAAGCATCATCCCATAACAGAAAAGTTGTGGGTTTGGTTGCCAGTCAGGGCACATGCCTGGATTGTGGGCTCAATCCTTGGTCCAGGCATCTATGATCCCTGGTCTGGGCATGTATGGGAGGCAACCTATTGATGTTTCTCTCTCCCTTCTCCTCTTCCTTCCTCTCTCTCTGCAAGCAATGAAAAAAAAAGTCCTCAGGTGAGGATAAAAATAATTTATATCCTCAAACCCCACCTTTGGAAGAACTGCACTGGAATACCTTGAGGTGGAGAAGACAAGAAGAGCATTTGTAGTTAGCTCTCCTGGTGCTGCTTTGACCCTGCAAGTTGGAGAACCTCTGTCCTAGTCAGGATCATCGTCTGTATATACCTTGGTCCCTGTGTGTCAGCCAGGGCTTATTATGGTACCTGTAGAAGCCAATGAACATTGAAGAAAAAAGTTCCTTGGTCATAATACCTAAGTCATCAAGCAGACAACTCAGATCTTACGTCTAAGATCAGGATACATGAAAAGAAGGTCAAAGATACTAGTGGTGTTTGCTTAAGGAATCAGTGAAGACACTTCAGTTCCAAGTGACAGAACTCAAACAGGCTAAAGCTAGAGAACAATTTGTTGGATCATGCAGCTAGAAATTCAGGGGTTTATTTGTCTTCAGGCATGAAGGGATTCAGTGTCTCAAAGGATGTTACCATTGGAACAGTCATTCACCTTCTCACTCCAGATCAAAGCTCTGTTTCGTGTTTGGGGCAGATTCTGTCCTCTTGGTGGCAAAGTGATTACCAACACCTTCAGGCTTACATCATTCAACTCAGCAATCTTAGCAGCAGCAGAACTCTTAAGTAGCAACTCAGAAAAAACCCAACCTCAAGACCATCTGAACAATGTGGTCATTCGATCATTGCTGCATTAATGTCAGGGGAGTGGACTGCTTGGCCACACCTGAAAAATGAATGCACTCCTTCAGTGGAGGAGAGTAGGAGGTGATGTCAGATCTGTGTGATCCATATAGACTGAGGGGACAGTGGGTTTTCAAAAGAAAATTGAGGAGGTATTAAATCTCTTACCAGAAAATCATTCAATCGACCATTTTTTATTTTTTATTAATCTCCATGCTGTATGTTAGGTTGTTTTATGCAGTAAACATACAGCAGGGAGCAAGACAAATAAAAGTCCTTAAGTTTGTGTCCTTATGGAGCCTAGTGTCTGTGCAGGAAGGCAGACAATTCTGTAATAATTAGGATGGAATTCGGTGATAGAGGGTTAACATGAGGATTTATACAGAGTTTGTTTAGGTTGCAGAATTCAGGAAGGTGTCCTAGAATGAGTGGACTTGGGGCAGCCTTCTGAAGATCGATGAGGAGTCAGCCAGCATTAGTCAGAAGACAGAAGAATTGTAGGAAAAGAAACTGTTCTGGAGAAGAGAGATCATAACATACCTGAGGGCTGGAAGTAAGTGCAGCAGGAGGGAAAGAACGGTCCTCTCTGCCTCTGGGGTTGGACCTACCACCAGGCACTCCTTTGTGGTGCCAGCTTCTCCAGACAGCCCTGGCTTACAGGCCCTGGTGACACTGTCTCTGCCTTGGGTTCCTCCAGTCCTGCGAATGGTCATAACTTCTGGCTGAGGTTAAATGTCTGGATTGTTTCACCATCACTCTTTTGGCCTTTCAGATCTTCCATCCCTATGTAACCAATTCCCAGTGTCAAATGTTCTCAGTTTGAAATTTCTCAAGTGGCTTTCATTTTCCCCATTGGACTATTGTAGAACTTAAAGCATGAATGGTTATGTTGTTTCAGTGCTGACAAGAGAGCAAAAGCCTTATTAGAATGGATTCAAGACAAGAAGAAGAATTCTGTCTACGATTTGCCTAATTTTCCTTTCTATTTTTTCAAAATTTCCTCATTAATGTGGTAGGTTCTTTATATATTGCTATTCTGACATTAATCTTTTGTTTATAACATAGGTTGCAAATATTCTTTCAAGATGTTGACTTTTCATTCTTAAGTCACATTTTTTGATGTCCTGAATAAAAATATAAATAAACCTGTTATTTTATATAGTCAAATCTAAAAAAATACTAGAGCATACATTTACTGTTTACTTTCTTCCTCACTCACTCCCTTCCTTCCTTTCTTTCTCTTCCTTTTAAAGTTTAATTTTTTTTAGATTTTTAATTAATTAATTAATTTTTTTAGAGAGGGAAGGGAGGGAGAAAGAGAGAGAGAGAGAAACATCAATGTGCAGTTGCTGGGGGCTGTGGCCTGTAACCCAGGCATGTACCCTGACTGGGAATCGAACCTGCGACACTTTGGTTCGCAGCCCGAGCTCAATCCACTGAGCTATGCCAGCCAGGAGAAAAGTTTAATTTTTTATATATATCTAGAATGTTTTATGTTATGCTGGGTGAGATAGAGGGCTAAGCAAACTTCCCCCTCCATAGAGTTAGACTTATTACTCTATTCTTGTTGTGCTATCACATGTTTGAGTCCTATTCCTCTATCCAAGTTCCCTGAGGTTTGCATTACAATGTACTTTTGTGTCTTTGACATTTATTGAAGGTCAATAGAAAATATTTTATTAAATGGTGTTCAATATCTTTTGGAAAGCTAGCTGAAGATACTACACGTTAATTATGTTAGTATGCAGCAAGACACTCAGGGAATAGGTGTTTTCTTGAATTTAATTAAAAATGTTTACTTATCTAATTATATTTTATGCAGATCAATCAGAAATGAATTTTTTCCCCCTCAGGATATAAAAACCATGTATCATACTAGACCATTGAACCAAAAAAATGAACATATTTTGTTCCATATTATCTAACATATAAATATTTAAATCTTTCCTTCTTTAGCCTCCCAAAACACTGCTCTTTCTGTTTCCTTGAGAAAGACCTGGTTCAGGTTACTCTTAGTTTCTAAGATCTGCAAACTTCCTTCAAATGAAATAAATTTGGGAGATGCAAATAATAACAGTAACTGAGTTCTTTGAGATACCAGTTTCAACATAAAGCTTCATATGAAAGCTGAGAATGACACCACTTTTACAAATGCATGAGTGAAAGTTTGTTTCAACCTGTCCTTTACTTAAAAAAATAATTCAATGCTAAGAAGCTCCCAGGGGAATAATCCATGAACTCATTATCATTCAAGTCAAATTAAATTTTAAACATCTAAAATGCATTAATTCATTCAATCAACAAATCAGTCAATACATTTTATGCTAAAAAATAGAAGTTAGATGTTAGAAGTTCAAGAGTGAACAAGATATACCTGGTCCCTGCTAATTACTGGTCCCAAGTAATTTCCAGTCTGGTGGGATTATCAACATGATGTGAGTAATTAGTGGTTGGTATTTAACACACATGAGAAGCACATGTTTTGGTAGGGCAGGGAATATGTCTCAGAAGAAGCTCGCCTGGAAACCCAAAGGACACAGGAATAACGGGTAGTATATGTATGTCCCAAGACAAAGAAATGGTTAATACAAAGGCTCCATAAGAAGCTTGTAAGACATTAAGGGAACTTTAAGAAGCAAGTATGGCTTAAAGTTGAAAGAAGTGAGTGTGGCTTGATGAGAGAAGATAATGACCATGAATTGTATAAATCAAATTAAAGTATGTCCTGATGAGACAAGATAAGAAGCTAGAAAAATTCCTGGGCAGGTAGAATGGGGAAACTGAGACAAGAAAATTAAACAAGGCCAAACAATTTGAGTAACTTACAGCCAGCTAGTGAATCACAAGACCTTATTTTCCCTAACCAAGGACACTTGAGAGCAAATGGTTTATTCCACTCCCTCCTAACCAGAGAACACATAGCTTAAATCACCCTGGTCGGAGAAATAGAGAATAGAGACCCAATTAATGCCATCTGTGACAACTAAACCCAAGAACGGATAAAATCAGGCGAACAAATAACAAAAATCCAATTAGAGCCAGACAAACCTAAGATAGAAGTAAAACAGTAATAGCAGACCAAAGAATAATCCCCAATCCCTCTCCTACCCCCCACAAATTCTTACTTTGATGGATTAGCATATTAAAAACACACCTGGAAAGCTGACAAATATTCTGCTAAAACCTTCCCTTAAGATTCTCACCTGCAGAAGAAAGATAAAAAGACCTCAGGACAAAGATCCAGTGTGAGCTGAGCATGCCCATGCCCCTTCCCGGGCATGAACTTTTTATTTCTTTCTACACTCTAAGGGTCCCCAGGAGACTTGTGGCCAGGGGAGCAGTGGGCAGTAACAGCTCATCCAAAGCTTAACCCCTGATCTTGTCTCCAGGGTCCCCCTTTTTCTCTGACTTACCGGTGAGCTAACAGCAGCTTTGCCTTGGCTCACTTCTTTCCTATAACATTTCTAGGGAGCCAAAGCAGAGCACCGCCTATGCTCTCTCCTGTTTCTTCTTCTACCCTGTCCTTCCTCGTTTCATCATCCCCAGCTGCAACAAATTTATTTTCAAAATCACCTGGACTCGTGTTGGGAAATTTTTTCTGCATGAAGTCAAGCACCCACACACTACAACACAGGTGGCAAACACAAGGCCTGTGGGCCAAATCCAGCCCTCCACCTCGTTTTATCCACCCCCTGCCCCACACCTTGTTTCTACCCGGTGGCAGCACTGAGCTCTTGCTTAACTGTTAAGGAGTAGTTACATTTATACAGTCCTAAAATTATTTCAGCCCTTTGAAGACAACCGCGAGGCTGATGCGGCCCTTGGTGAAAATGACTTTAACATCCCCTGTACTATAGGCTGGCCTGAGGCAGATCCACTCCAGGCCCCGTCCCTGTCTGGTAACATTGAGGGCACAGGGGGTAATGAAGTGTTACAACGACAGGGGAAGGCACAATCAGATTTGCTTGTGTAAGCCTCAGTTAGATTTGGCTTTGGGATGAGTTACAGAGGGAGGCAGGATGAGCAGTTAGGAGGCCTTTATTAGGTTGCACCATGGCCAAATGAAGGGAAGTGGACGATGTCAAGAGAGCTTAAAGGAGAATCAGTAGGACTCAGTGACACATTGGTGATGTAGCAGAGGGAAGAATTCAGGATGACTTTGGGTTCCAGTGTTGTGACAATGAGTGAATAATGGTGCAGTTTATTGCCATGGTAACTCCAAGAAGAACAGATTCAACAGAGAAGGTGCTGAACTCAGTTTTGGGCAGGTTAAATCCAAGTGCTATGGGACATCCAAGTGGAGCTGTCCAGTAAAGATTATGGTGCTTGGATCTAGAACTCAAGGATCAGGGTAGTGTTGACTCTGAGAAAGAAAATACCTACCATGAAGGGCTCGTGGTGACTAATTGGAAAAAAATTAAAAAGCCTAGCAGCCATTTTTAAACAATGGCCACTGAAGTAAGCCCTTGTTTGTGGAGAAGCCTGAACTAAATTGCCCACCTGCACTGTGTTTCTACCATCTGAGCTAAATCTTATAAATGAGTCCCTGGAATTGTATTTTAATTCACAGGACCAAGACTTCCCCCATCTGATGGGCAGAGCAGCTGTATCTTCATCAGCATCTTCACCAACCAATCAAAATGACCCCATTCTAAATAATTAGGACAGTGCTTTTTGGACTAATCAAACTGTGAGGACTTGGAGTCCTCCCTTGCATGAGGATAGACCAATCAGGGACCAGAGTGGGGACTTCTCTCTCAGTAAGTCAGCTCTGTTCCTGCTCTGGGAGTGCACTTTTCCTCTCCACTGAAGACCGTTTCCCGTGTTGGAGCTGAAACACCAAAGATGTCTCCTGGGACAGAGCAGAGCAGAGCTGTCTTGTGTAAGCGGGTGGAGCTGAGCTCTCTAGCTGGGGAAGGTATTCACCCGAGGGCCACCTTGTAGCTGTGTCATCCCACATCTGTGCTCTTCCATAGCCGTGCTGTATCACAATCAAGTTTTCAGACTGAAAAAATTCTCCTCAGTCACCACACCCCAAATTGGGGATTCCTGTTGGCATTGAATTGGCACCACCAACCATCGGCTGACAGTGAAGAGTTAGGAACCATCGATGTATGAATGGAGAATGGCATCATGGAAATAACTGAGATAATTTGTCATTGCACAAATGATTGTGTCAACAATGGCAGGCAATAACTGCTGCGCAAATGGAAATTAGCCTTGCCACTATTGGACTGGTTCTGGGGAATAGGTAGGATAGTAATATTCCCACCAGATCAACTTGGCCGTCATTTTTAAAAGACAAAATTGCAATCTTTTAAATCCATGGAACATGTGCAAAAATGTAAATTTAATATATTATTAAGGAACAAGAATTTTGTAAAACCTGTTTTGTCCAGTGGTGCTCCCCAAACCTTAGAAGACTGCCTGGCATATAACAGGCCCTTATTAAATATTTGATGACTAAATGAATGAATTACTAATTCTATACAAAGAAAAATAGTATTAATCTATTAGTACAGTATGGTTTCCAGGCTTTTAATGTTATTAAATTCCAGTAAAAGGACTCATTGAGTGTTTCTTTTTTCGGTTTAAAAATGCCTACAATTCATATCTAAAATATGAATTATGTTTTACTATTTATTATTTATTTTTTAAATAACATTTTATTGAAGTATAGCTATGTAGAAAAGGGTACATATCATAAGTGTAAAACTTAAAAAGTGAATTTTAAATAAAACATTTCAGCACCTAAGCCCCAGAACCAGAAATTGCAGAGCCAATTCTAATATCAGGTCTTGCACTAGAGCCTAACATCCCTTCTAATTCTGAGATTCTGAGGCTGAGTGAAAGGGCGAAACAGATTACATTGTGTTCCCACAAACTCATCCTGACTTTACACTCTTTATTTTCCCACGAGGCCAGCCCTGCAGAGTCTATCCCTTGTAATTTCTGCTTCCACCTTTCTGTCCTCAGGTTAGATTTGGAGAAAATGGTTCCTTTTCATATATACCTTAGAGTATGACTTTTGCATAAGATATTCCAGTTAAAAGTGTTTTTTTCCCCCAACCCGTCATAGCTTCCTGCCCTTTGTTTGAAAAGAATGAAACACCGCGGACTTTACTTTTTGACCTTTGCGCATTCACAAGGGACAGAGGAGCACTGCAGTAAGAAGGCCTGTGAGAACACAGGCCTAAACTGCTGTCACCGTTGGAGCCTCTAAAAGAGCAAGCCTGTTGCTAAGGAAACCGCTGCTCATGGAGGGCTAAACGCACAGTGAATGTGATCGCGGGGAAAGAAAGGCACCAACAAGTCAGATGCTTGGGGGAGGGGTACTTGAAGCAGCCTGAGAATTTCTAAACCTTCATGGCTGGGAACACATCAAAGGATGGGGTGTGGGGCAGGAGAGGAGGGGTTCCAGTGTCCATCCTGGAAAATCACTAGCTGCTAGTTAAAGGGTTCACAGTTCAATATACAGGTCATGTGTCATAAAAGTGTGCACCTGAAACCTGTGTGACCCTACTGACCAGTGTCACCCCGATAAATTTAATTAAAAAAATAAAGAGATTTTAGACTCTCCTGTGAATTTACTTTTGCTCAGCACACAAGCAGGAAGACAAGTAGCTGTTGGTTTTTCATTAATCTTCAAGAAGTTTATAGCAGTTTTTAAGTTTAATTCCCTTTATTTGTAATATGGAGTATCATTAGAAGACATTTACAATGCTCAAAAGCATCTTTTCATTTATTTTGATGTCAATGCTTAATGTTAATGGGGTAAAATACTATAGATGTTGTCATTTTGGAAGTTATGTGATTTTTTAAAATTGCATAATGTTCCACCTTTCCTAAAAGAAAAATAGTTATGTCCTTCTTAGAGAATGATCTTTGACATGTATTTTCTGTTAGTCATTTCAAAACAATGAGTCTTGAGTTGTTTGACTAAATCAGGTAAATTGTGAAATATTGGAAAGGTTATTTTTAACTTTCTAATAAAAAAGTAAGGAATATAACTGCAAAGTCATTTCCTATTATTATAAAATATCTCCTTTTTACACCAGTGAGAAATTGAATGTTTTATATACAATGAGTTGGCACAGTATCTAACACAGACAATCTTCAGTCTTTCCATTACTCTGGCGTGCAAAAAAGATCCGTTTGCATCAATAAATGTTTTCTTCTCTTCCATCCTCTCATGTCCCAGAATAAAGTAACTCATTGGTTCAGAGCTAGCTATCTAGATTTTTACATTATTGAAGAGAAATTATTGCTTAGAGATCATGTAATCCAAGCTTTTCATTTAAAATGTGATCGTATCTAAATGTAACTTTTTTTCTTGTTTCTGGGGTCATTTCCAAATACATTTATGAATAGATGTTCATAAAATTGCAAGCTTAAATTCATATGGATACTATCAACACACCTAAAATTTTGGCTTTGAAAATATCCAATTCAACATCAGTAGGCTTCACAAAGATTTTCATTTCAAGGCACATTTGACCAAAATAAAAAGGTGCAATAGAGCCATTGGAATAAAGATAATTCTTTGTAAATAACAAAAAGTGAACTTGAGCTGTACAGAATTAAATAAGAAGGCAGCAGAAAGGTCAGGAATCATTCATGTGCCTCATGCCCACCCTTGTACATATGTGTAGATCCACTAGGCAGAGAGTGTGTGTGTGCAGGTCGGTGCAGGTGTGGCAAAGAGAGCGAAAGAGAAATCATAGATAAAATCCTAGTTCTGCTGGAACCCAGAATCCAACAAGTTTACTTGGAAGGAAGCCAGTTCATCATTAACAAGTATTTTTAGTTCAACAGAGTTTGCTTCAAGATATGCAAGTTGTCAGTTGAAGGTTGTTGTCACCCATTCAACACCAACAGGAGTCCCCACCTTAGGGTGCAGTGAGGCAAGAGACTTTCTTCAGTGAAAACAGCCTAATTGTGAAACAACTTGGCTATGGAATATTACAGCTATGAGATAGCTTCACTATGGAACCGCATGGCCATAGAACAGCACAGCTGTGAGGCAGCTGGGTTGAGACAGCTTGGGTGAGGAGGCTTGGGAGTTACAGCTCAACTCTGGTGTTGCAGCTCAGCCTTGGTGTTGCAGCTACAGGTGGGGAACCAGTCTTAGAAGGAAACTGTAAGCATGCTCCCTGAAGTCAGAGATAAAGCTGGTTTATATAGAGAAGAGTGCTTGCTGCCCCCACCCAACTCCATCCCTGACTGATCCATTTCAATGCAAATGGGCACTCCAAATCCTCACAGTGTGATTTGTCCAAACATCACTGTCCTAATTGGTAAGAATGGAATTGCTCTATCAAGCAGTGAAAATGCAAATGAGGGTATAACTGTGCAGCCTTGATTGGCCAAGGCAGGTCTTCATCCCATTGGTTGATTTATAAGCCTAGGAGCTCCTTTATAAGGGTTTGCTCAGATGGCAGAAACAGAGTCTAGGAGGCAGGAAGCTCAGTGCAGTTTTTCCTTAGAATGTGTCACATGGGAGAGTCTCTGCAAACAATGGCTGCTGGCTTCTGGTTACGAATTTGAGCCCAATTAACCACAAAGAGTCTTTTTTTGGCAGGTTTATTCTTGTTGGAGTCAACAAAGTAAGCCTCTAGTGTACACTTTGAAGAACTCCACATAAAAGTCCCTAAACCCTTATTGTTAGGTTGTTCTTAATTTTAATGACTCTGGTTATATCTTGTTTGCTTTTTTCTTTTGTTGATTATGTTCCAGTTAAAGGTGAGATCATGTGGTATTTGTCCCTTACCACCTGGCTTATTTCACTTAACATAATGCTTTCCAGTTCCATCAGTGCTGCAGCAAAAGGTACAAGCTTCTTCTTTCTCTCTGTTGTGTAGTACTCCATTGTATAAATGAACCACAGTTTTTTTATCCATTCATTTGCTGATGGGCACTTAGGTTGCTTCCAGCACTTGGCTATTGTAAATTGTGCTGCTATGAACACTGGGGTGCATAGGTTCTTTTGAATTGGTGTTTCAGGATCCTTAGGGTATAGTCTCAGCAATGGAATTGCTGGGTCAAAGGCAGTTCCATTTTTAGTTTTCTAGGAAAATTCCATACTGTTTTCCACAGTGGCTGCACCAGTCTGCAATCCCACCAACAGTGCACTGGGGTTCCCTTTTCTCCACATCCTCTCCAACACTTGTTTGTTGATTTGTTTATGATGGACATTCTGATGGGTGTGAGGTGGTATCTCATTGTGGTTTTAATTTGCATCTCTCTGCTGGCTAGTGATGCTGAGCATCTTTTCATGTGTCTCTGGGCCCTCTGTATGTCTCCTTGGAGAAGTGTCTGTTCAAATCTTTTGCCCATTTTTTAACTGGGTTTTTTGTCTTCCTGGAGTGGAGTCATGTGAGTTCTTTATATATTTTGGAGATCAAACCCTTGTCCGAGGTATCACTGGCAAATATGTTTTATCATACAGTTGGCTCTCTTTTCATTTTAATGCTGTTTTCTTTAGCCATACAGAGCTTTTTAATTTGATGAGGTCCCATTTGTTTATTCTTTCTTTTATGTCCCTTGCTTTAGGGGACATATCAGTGAAGATGCTGCTGCATGGAATGACTGAGATTTTCCTGCTGATGTTTTCCTCTAGGACTTTTGTGGTATCATGACTTATATTTAAGTCTTTTATCCACCTTGAATTTATTTTTGTGTATGGTGTAAGCTGGTGATCAAGTTTCATTTTTTGCATGTAGCTGTCCAGGTCTCCCAACACCATTTGATGAAGAGGTTAGTTTTGCTCCATTTTATGCTTCTTCCCCCTTTGTCAAATATTAATTGACCATAGAGACTTGGGTTTATTTCTGGGCTCTCTGTTCTGTCCTAAACCCTTATCCAAACCTACCCTGACTAGACTTTATTGTTCAAAAGGTCAGTGTTTGACTTCATTACATAGACAAAGAATTATTGTATGGCAAAAAGACATTTATTTTCTTTTAAACTGATGCTAAATTTCTAAGTCAATATTTTCTTGAAGATATTTATGCCTGGTCTTATGCCAGTACTAGGATATTTTGATTATGATGACCATGTAGTAATTTTTGATCTCAGGTATTGTGATACTTCCATGTTTGTTTTCCTTTCTCAGGATTGCTGAGGCTATTTGGGGCTTTTATGGTTTTCATATAAATTTTTGTAACATTTGTTCTAGATCTGTGAAATATGTCATTGGTATTTTAACAGGAATTACATTGAATCTATTGATTGCTTTGGGTGGTATGGACATTTTAATGATGTTAGTTCTTCCTACCCATGAATGTGGTATATGCTTTCATGTATTTGCATCTTCAATTTCTTTCTTCAGGGTTTTATAATCTTCTGAATAAAAGTCTTTTATATCCTTGGTTAAATTTATTCCTATGTATTTTATTTTGTTTTTTTTAATGCTATTGTAGATGTGATTGTCTTCAGAGTTTCCTTTTCTGACATTTCATTATTGATGTATAAAATTATAACCGGATTCTGGATATTTGTTTTGTTTTCCACCAATATTGATCTGATTTCTTGCTCCAAGAGATTAATATAAGTAGAACCATACAATATTACTCTTGTTTCTGGCTTGGTGACATTTCATGGCTTAGTAAGATTCCACTGTATAGATATATTTAAAAAATTTTAAATGTACTCATCTATCCATGGACATTTTTCTTGTTTGAGTTTTGGGCTATTTTAAATATAGCCACTATGGATATCCATGTAAAGTATGGATATCCATGGATTAGGCAAAGAAAAGTAATAAAAGGCATTCAAATAGGAAAGATTGCCTAATTGCTCTGGTTAGGACTTCTGGTACTATATTGAATAGGAATGGTGAGAGTGGGCACACTTATCTTGTTCTGATATTATAGAAAAAGCTTTTAATCTTTCATCATTGAGTATGATGTTCACTGTGGGTTTGTTGTATATGACCTTTATTATGTGGACATATATTCCCTTGGTACTCGATTTGTTGAAAGTTTTATCATGAAAGGATGTTGTACTTTGTGAAATGCTTTTCTGAATCTATTGAGATGGTCATATAGTTTATATCTTTTATTCTGTTAATGGTCATATAATTTATATCTTTTGTTCTGTTTATTAGGTTAATAATGTATATCTTTTATTCTGTATCACACTTATTGATTTGTGTATGTTGAACCACACTTGTATCACAGTGATAAGTCCCACTTGATCATGATGTATGATCTTTAAATATGTTGTTGAATTCAGTTTGCTAATATTTGTTGAGAATTTTTGCATCTATATTCATCAGGGGTATTAGTCTATAGCTTTCTTTTCTTGTAGTGTCCTTATCTGGCTTTGGTATGAGAGTAATTCCTGCCTCATAAAATGAGCTTGGGATTATTCCCTTCTCGTCAATTTTTTTGGGGGGAAGTGTGCAAAAATGGCTTTAACTCTTCTTTAAGTATTTAGTAGAATTCACCAGTAAAGCCATCAGGTCCTGAACTTTTCTGTGTTGAGGGATTTTTAATTACTGATTCAATCTCTTTCTCATTATTGGTCTTTTTAATTTTCCAATTTTTTTTTGCTGATTCAGTCTTGGTAAATTGTATATTTCTAAAAATTTTTCCATTTGTTCTAGTTTATCCAATTTTTTTTCATGAAATTGTTCATAATAGTCTCTCACAACCCTTTGTATTTCCATGGTATTACTTTTAATGTCTTCTTTTTCATTTCTGATTTTTATTATTTGAATCTTCTATTTTTTCTTAGTCTAGCTAAAATTTTGTCAACTTTGTTTATCTTTTTGAAAAACCAACTCTTATCTTGCTGATCTTTTCAATTGTTTTTTCTGTTCTCCATTTCACTTATTGTTGATCTGATATTTTTTTTCTCCTTCTCCTAATTTTGAATTTGTTCTTCTTTTTTGGGTTCTTTGAGGTATAAAGTTAAGTCATTCATTTGAGTTCTTTATAGTTTCTTAATATGTGTCTTTAATACTATCATCTTTATCTCAAAACTGCTTTTGCAGTATCCCATATATTTTGATGTGTTGTGTTTACATTTTCATTTACTTCATGATATTTTGTTATTCCCCCTTTGACTTTGTCTTTGACCTATTGGTTGTTTAGGACTATATTAATTAGTTTCCATATGCCTGTAAATTTTCCAGATTTTGCCTGTGGTTGATTTCTAGTTTTATGCCATTATGATCAGAAAAGATACTTGGTATGATTTTAATCTTGTATTGTGGCTTGTAATAGGGCCTGTCCTGGAAAATGTTCCATGTGTACTTGAAAAGAATGTGTGTTTTCCTTTCCTGCTGTGAAATGAAATGTTCCATAAATGTCTATTAGATCACTTGATCTAACACATGATTTAAGTCCCACATTTCCTTGTTGATTTTCTGTCTGGATGATCTATCCAAGACTAAAAGTGAGATAATGAAGTCCCCTACTATTATTGCATTATCATCTATTTCTCCCTTCAGATGGATTAGTGTTTGCTTAATACATTTAGATGCTTCAATGTTTGGTGTGTATTTGTTTGTGATTGCCATTTCTTCTCAATGAATTGACCCCTTTATCATTCTAGAATAACCTTTTTTGTTTTATGTAACTATTTTTGGCTAAAAATCTGTTTTGTCTGGCATAAGTATAGCTACAACTTTCTTTTGGTTTCCAATTGTATGAATAGCTTTTTAAATTTGTTTACTCTCAGCCTATGTGTATCCTTTCATCTAAAGTGGATCTTTTGTTGGCAGTATATAGTTGGCTCTTGTTTTAGCCATCCAGCCACTCTGTGACTTTTGACTGATGAATTAAATTTATTACCATTTGGAATTATTATTGATATGTAAGGACTTACTAATGCCATCTTCTTAAATGCTTTCTGGCTATTTTTTAAAATTCCATTGTTTATTTTCCCTCTGTTTGTGCCTACATTTGTAAATTGGTGATTTTCTGTGGTGGTACGCTCTGTTTTTCCTTTCTTCAAATTTTGTGAATCTGTTAGCATAGGTAGTTAGACATTAATAAATGAAGGGAACAAAGAAAACCAGACATTAAGAAGCATAACAAACAAGGAAACATGAGCCTGCTTGCTTCCTTAGGAAGATACAGCTTCACACACTCCACAGAGAGCCACCAGTCTGTTCCTTGCAGATCACTGGGGAAAAAGATGGAACAATGAAGGGGGAGGTAAGCACATGCACAGTAGGAGCCAAGATGGTGAAAATAGAGCCCTGTCAGTCTAGCCTGGGGAAGGATCAGATTGGATAAGAGACACAGCCTTGGAAGATCTAAGAAATGACTTGATTAGTATACACATCAGAAGCCTGTGAAAGTGTAGGAAATAGATTGGTTAGTTAAAAAAAATGCCTGGTCCTCCCAAGCCTCAGATAATATAACTCAGCTAACCAAAAGCTTAACCCTTCTCTCTAGCATGCATTTGTTCATGCCTTCTTTCTCAACCTGTTCACACGTTCTCTCCAAAGCAGCTGCTGGGACTAGCAGTTGCCTGAGGCCTCGATGACCATGTGAACTCTGAAGATAGGCCCCAGCCAAGATGCAGCCCAGAAAACAAGCTAAACTATCTGGATAGTGATAAAAGTTGGACTGGACTAAGCTTTAATATCGACTAAACCTTGGCGTGGTGCAAAATGTCTGGACACTGGCCCTATTTCTCGGCCTGATGAAAGAAGATTGGGCTCGTTTGACTTTGCTGCCACAAATTAATCTTATCACCAGACCTCATTCTCCCTTGTGGGCCTCCTGGAATGCTTTCCTTGCAACATGGCAAGAATCCCACTTCCACTGGCAACAAATCTACTGCAGGTTTTTACTTTGTGGTTACCAGGGGGCTTGCATAAAACATCCTGTAGGAAAAACCGTCCATTTTAAGCTGATAGCAACTTAACTTTGTTCATAAACAAAAGCTCCACCTTTTTAGTCCCTCCTTTTATATTTTTAATATCACAATTTACTTCTTTATATATGTGTATTTGTTAACAAATTATAATAGCTATATTTATTCTTAATACTGTTTTCCTTTGACTTTTATACTCTAGTTAGGTGGTTAATATACCATCTTTTTACAAAATTGGAGTTGTATAAATGTGATTCTATTTTTACCTTTACTGGTGTGTTATATTTGTATACTTTTATACATTTTCATGTCAGTCAATAACATCTTTTTATTTCAACTTGAACTCCTTGTAGCATTTCTTGCAGGAAAGATCTAGTGGTAATGAATTCCCTCAGTTTTTTTTTTTTTTATGGGAAAGCCTTTATTCCTCCACATTTGAAAGATACCTTTGCCAGCTAGAGTACTCTTGGCTGGCAAAATTTGCTCTTTCAACACTTTTAATATGCCATTCCACTCTCTTGGCTTGTAGGATTTCCACCAAAAAATCTGCTTTTGGTCTAATGGGAGTTCATTTGCAGCTTGCAATCTCTTTCTCTCTGGCTGCTTTTAGGATTCTCCTTCTTTGATTTTATACAGTTTCATTATAAAGTGTCTTGGAGAAGGTCTTTCTCATTGAAATAATAGGCTTCTCTATTAGCTTTATGAACTTGAATATCCAGAATCTCCCCAGGTTTGAGAATTCTCAGTTATTTCTTTAAATAAAGTTTCTGCCTCTCCTTGTCCTCTGGAATACCAATTTTCCTAATATTTGTACATTTGATGTAGTCCTGTGGATGAGATAGGTTTTCTTCTGTGTTTTTAATTATTTTTTTTTGTTGTTGTCCTCCTCTGATTAGATCATATCAAAACTTCTATCAATAGATTACTGATTTCATCTTCCACTTGTTCTACTCTGTTATAGATGCTCTCTATTGCATTTTTATTTCATTTATCAACTTCTTCAACTCCATATTTTCTGTTTATTTTTTTATGATTTCTTCTTGTTATATTTATCCTCTTGTTTATGTATTATTTTCCTGATTTGGTTTAATTGTCTTTTTGTGTTTTCTAGTAATTTGAGTTTCCCCTAAATAACTATTTTGAATTGTTTATCACCTAGATGACAAAAATTTGTGTCTTTAATCTCAGTTATTGAACTACTGTTATTTTTTGGTGATGGCATGTTTCCTTGGTTTTTCATGTTCTTTGTAGATTTGCATTGCTGCTTTTTCCTTTGAAGTAGAAGATACCTTCTCAAATCTTTACTAGTTGCCTTCACATAGATTATACTGTGTATTGGTTCTGTTATATCTGGTGGTATTTTTTGACCTTGCATTGATATACCTGCTTCACGCTTCTTGCTCCCTCTTGTGGCAAAATTTTTAAGCTTTTAAGTCCTCTATGGTTTTACAACTCACCCAGCTGGCCACTAGAAATCCCTCTTTTTTTCTCCAGAAAGTGGGCTATCACCTAAATTTGTAATTTCTCCATTGCCTGGAGACCATACTCTGTCTTTGTCAGAGCACTCTGTTTACTGCTACTTGCTTTCACTGTTACACTCAAGAGTACACAAAAGAAGTTGGCTGCAGAGTGCAGGTGGTATGGGTTTAGCACTAGGGGTATTGGGAGTGCTTGTAAGCTGGATTGGGGGTTTCTTGGGTGAGGTTTTCCCAGAGGCTCATGAGTAGGCTTCCCACCAGAGTTCTGAATACAGTCAGCAGGAGCCACAAATTTTAATGCCCCTTGATCTTCTTATATTTCTCTTCCTTATCTCTACCCTACCCCCAGTCTTGGAAGTCCCACATCTGCACTGTGAGTGCTGCTGAAGAGAAGTCGGTTTCTCCAGTAGCATTCCACCCAGCTGGAGTAGTTGGGCACTCACTCAACACTCTCCTTTTCCCATGTGGGCAAGACAACCCCAGCTAGTTTAACCCCAGGCTGTATATCCTTGGTGTGGAGTTGTGGCCGGGGTGGGGGAGGGGATTGTTTGCAAAGACCCCCTTACCCTCTCCAATGCATTCAAACTCATATTTTTTTTGGTTGTGGTGGGGGTAGCTCCAAAGGTGTGGTGGAATCACCCCTCTGGAAGGCTGGACCTCCACCAAGTCTCCCTTGTTTTGTGTATCTGCCCAGTTGAGCACTCCCCAGGTTTTCCCTGACCATGGCCTGGAAAGGTTGGGAGAGGTTCATTGTCTCCTGCTGGTTCTGTTTGCCTAACCAGATTCACAATGAGCAAGGATCCTCCCCGGTTCCCCAGAGTATGGTACTGGATTCCACACTCCCACAGAGGCACTTCTCCTCAGGGATGAATGCCTAATTTGTTATTAAAATGGGGGCAAAAATAGGGACATTTTACTCCACCATGATGCTCATGTCACCAAGAACCTCATTATTACAATAGTTACTCTTTAGACCTATTAAGAATAAGAAAAATAAAGATTTTGTATTCCCACTTATTCTTTCTCTATTGTTCTTCCTCTCTTTATGTGGACCTAATATCTGACCTAAATCATTTTTATTCTGCCCCCAAAACTTGTTTTAACATTTCTTTGGACAGATGTACCAGCAATGAATTAGCCCAGATTTTGTTTTTCTGAAAAAGACTTTATGTTTTCTCACTTTTAAATAAGTAGTTTTGCTAAATATAAACATTTAGGTTAGTATTATTTAAAAAATATTTCATTTTATTTTCTTCATGCTCGCCTGGTTTCTGATGAAGAGCCTATGTAGTTCTTTTCCCTGTCCCTCTAGAGGCAAGTTGTTCCCACCCTCCAGCTTCTTTGAAGGTTTTGTCTTTGTCTTTGGTTTTCTGCAGTTTAAATAAAATATGCCTAAGTGTAGATATTTTTAGTGTTTGTCCTGCTTAATATTCTCTGAACTTCCTGGATCTGTGGTTTGATGTATGTTATTAATTTTTGAAAATTATCAGTTATGATTTCTTCCCTTTCCTGGATGCACCATTTCTAACCTATTTCCTTGAAGCCCTAATGTTAGCAGTGGGTCTTCCTTCTATGTGAGACAGGAAGGCTAGAGGGGGCTAGGACAGGAGACATGTCTGCCAATCCTCTGTTTGGGGATAAGACTCTGGAAAAATCTTTTCACCAGGGGAATAGAAGTATTACAAAAAAGAGTGCTTCAAGGATTCTTTCCTTCCTCCTGTTAGAACCAAGGAGATTTTTTTCTTGTGGTGTTTTTAGTGTATGGGGCAATGGGGTCCTCTAATGATGCATTCACAAGTAGTGTTATTATTGTCCCACTAGATCACATTCAGACTCCAGCAATTCATCAGCAATATCACTTAAGGGCTCCTACCAGGTTATGGCTCAAGCAACTTCTGCTGCAGGTCAGCAGACCTCAGATGCAGCTTCCTGGATGTACTTCTCTTTCAAGCTTTTGAGGTGGTGGTTTTCCTTGTAATTTCAGATCTCTAATGGGTACAAGAAAGTCATTGATTTTCATTTTGTCCCATGTGTTCTTATTGTAAAGGTGGCAGCGATGACTTCTGAGGTCTCTACTTGCTGAAAATGAACCATCAACTCTTATGGTGAACCAATGCTTCTGCCCCTTATCACAAGCTGAGAAGGGGGTAAGGAGCTCATTGTTTTGGGTGACTCCTAATTTTCAACTTTATGTTTTTTCTGTTATTACTAAAAGAATTTCTCCAGTTTTTTTATTTATAAATACAATTTCTGTAACAATTGCTTAGCTTTTAATTGTCCCAATTACACTTTCAAAGTTGTGTTCCTAATTTTGTTGTTTCCGAAAATGTATTTCTTGATCTTATAATTTTTATTTAAAATATTGCCTCCCTCCAGTTAGAATTTTAATGCTTATGTTCTCTTTTTTAAGCAACTTTTTAATACAGGAAATACTATTTCTAATATTTCAAAGTGTTTCTTTAGTTGAAAAATGGAACACATTTTCTTACACTTGACTCATTCTGACAAAGGGGGTGTAAGCTGATCTAATTCCTTTTTGAGACTGTTCTGTCAGAGGTTCTGTGACTTATTGGAATCTGTCAGGTAAACTTTGCCTTCACTGGAATATAGGTTCCGCTAAGGTTGTAGAGTAGAGAGTGGGTTATAATTAACAACATCTAAGTAAAAGCCTTTATCTGCAGGACAAAGTCTTTCTTTAATGCCTTTGTGATGGCAGCCTCTTTTAAGTGACAGGATTGCTCTTGTTTTGAAGTAGCCATGCCAACCTTTAGTTATATTTACTAAGCAGCCCACCTGTGCCTAGGGGAAGCCAGAAGCAATTCCTGGAACAGTAATTTTACTTTCTTAAAGTTCTTGTTTCTCTGGTACTTTTTAAAGGCCTTAAACCTACCAATGTTTTCTTTAAACAGCTACCCTATAGACTTGTTGCTCTAAATTTAGGGTAGCAAAGACATTATGCTGGTGGTTCACCCCATTTATTTTTCCAGTGGATGTTTAACCCTAACTTATGATTAATTTGAAATTTATCAACTCTCCACCTCTCCACTTTCATTTGCTCTATAGCTTTTTCACTTTCTGAAATGGTATAGATTTCCCTTTGTTTTCATTTGCTTACTCTAGAAAAATTTGGAAGTGGCCAGAAAGAAAGATGGCTTTTAATTCTGTGTGTTTAGTTTTCCATTTTGATCCTCAAATCTTTTCTCCCCACCACCCCATTCCCTGGGCTAAATCCCAGGCTTGAGGATTTCCAGGTTACTTGAGGAATATTATTCTTTCAATTTACTTAAACATTTTAGAAATTAATAAAACAGTTCCACCAATGTTGGGGATTATAATCTATAAAACAATTGATTTCAGTTTATTTATATCTACTTGCTTCTTACTTGCAAATTGATATGTATCTTACACAAAGTTCTGTGTTCTGAGACCATTGTGTACACTGAGACAAACCTAATATTTGATAATTATCACTAGAAATGCAAATGCTGTGAGTGTTCACTGTACTAGACTTGATGAGTTTTTTTTGCATGAATCTCACTTTAAGATGAAATCTTTCATATGATAATAGCTCAGAAATTTCAAACTTTGCTATTGCAAAAGCTCTTGAGGTTGGGGAATGTATTATAATGCAATATTGCTGAGCAATTGTCAGCCTGGAAAACTTACTGTCAGAGAAAATTAGAAATAGCTTCACATGACCAAATTAAGAAAGGAATTTGGCAATATATTTTGGTTGCCTGCCCACTATTTAATATTACTTGAAGTAAAGTCTGTTTTTAATGAAAAATAGATTTATGGATTGAAAAAAATGTATCTTCTTCTTTATCAAAATTAAAGATGGATAAAGAGTAAGGCTGTAGTTTTGCATAGTTTTCTTGAACTTTATTCATCTTCTCTGAAGTTAACACAGTTCATGTTCTGAAGAAGGGTATGCTTATTTTATTTCTGTACAACCTATCCAAGACTGACCTTGAAAAGCTGAGCATTATTTCCAACTATGCTAGAGTAACTAAGAATGTATAATGCTTGTAGAGTTGGGAAGAACTCTGGGTAAATCTTCCTGAGTCTTAGTTCCTTGGCTAAAAATTGAAGATACCACCTCTGTCATAAGATTTTGAGAAGATTAAATGAGATTAGATAATGCATGCAAAACACCCAATATTGTGCCTATTACTGGGTAGTAGCTTGATAAGTGACAGCTTTTAATAATTATTTATTAATAAATGCAAGTTGCCTTCTTTTCCTTTAGTTCCTCCCTCCCCACCCCAAAGAAAGTGGAAGGAGGCTGGTTAGGAATGATAAGGGACAAGCTGTTAGAGCTTTAGACTGATGGCAAGGCAGAGAATCCTGGACCTGTGTTTCTGCTCAACATTTTTTTGTGTCTACACAAAACCAAGCAAAACAAGCAACACACACATGCACATATACACAAAGCTTTGTAGCATGGCATAATCAACAATAATAGCCAATACGTTTCTATTCTAGTGAACACAATAAAATAAATTATTTCTGTGATTCAGAATGGAAATGGCACTTTAATTCTACTCCTAACAATTTGAGAAACTCTCATGGCCAGCTTTCTTTGTTGGGGTGGTGGAGGGTCTGTGGTTGTTGCTGTGGAACTGAACAGTCCCCTGCGCACGTGCCGGTCAAGGGTGCTGACTGCAGAAGGAGAGCTGCTTTCATCAAAGCAGTCATTAACTTTGCTTCATTTCATTCCTCTCATTTTCCCCATTTTTGAATCAAGGCTGTGGTTTGGACTAAGTTCAGAGGGAAAGGTTTTTCAGAAGTTGAATTGTTTATATGATTTCAGGAATTTGTGTAAATTCACGAATTTTTTGCTGTAGCCCCCCCCGCCACATGTCTTTTAAATAAAGTCCAAATCCTTTCAATGTGACCCATAAGGTCTCTCCTTTCTTGCCAGTGCCCCTCTCACCCTCTGCCCCTCACCCTCTGTGACTCGGCACTTCTCACCTTCTTTAAGTTCTTGGAACTAGTCACATCCTCTCCTACATCCAGGCCTTCACTGTGCTTTTCTCACTGCCAGAAAACACTTCTCTGTCCTCTTTCGTTTGTCTTCCTCTCTCATCCTTCAGGTCACAGCTTTCAGGCTACTTCCTCCAGGAAGCTTTCTCTGGTTACACCATCAGAGTCAGGTCCCCTTCTTCATCTGCACACACTTACATCAGAGAACACCACAAATTGGACAGCCATGGGCAGTTTGCAATGTTGACTATTCCTGTAATCCAATGGGAGTGAAGCCATGTTCACTTCTGTGTTTTTATGCACAAACATAATGCCTGGCACATCACAGGAACTCAATAAATATTTGTTAAGTTGATGCACTTGATCTGTATCTTAAAGAATAAACAGAAGTTTGGGAAGATACTACCAGCTCAGTTACAACATCGGTTTGAATTGCTTCTCAGCTATTCCTAGTTCTTTCTTTCCACACCTCTATCATACTGTGATAGTTTTTCCAGAAGTATTGATTTTAAGTAAAACAATCAGGAATTTCACAGACAGGTCTGTTTAATGGTATTGGACTTTAAGTTTATAATGTGCATAATGTGAAGGCAACATAGGTTGGATGTTAAGTGCCAAATTTGGAGTTAGGCAAATCTGTGTTTAAATTCACTCTTACAGGTGGCAATCCTCAATAATTTACCTTATCTATGCAAGACTTAGTTTCATCATCTATAAAATCAGGATAATAATGTTTAACTCATAGGGTTTCATGACAATGACGTGAAATACCTTATATTCAGTTGATATACTGAGTATAATGGGGCCAGTAGGGCATGAGCAGAAAGCCACTTAACTATTTTTTCTCTTCTTTCTTCCTTTAGAATTGTTCTCTTCACTCCATTTCCCCTGGAGCTAAAATCTCAAGAAGATAACCACAGGTTTTCTGATTGTTTTGTGTTAATAGGTAGTCTCATTTTATTAGGTACTAACAAGTTCATTTTAATTTCAAACTTTCACTTCTCATTTAATTCTGAGCCTTTTCATGTGCCCAGCTTGGGGTTGTCCTGGGTTAGGACAACCAAGGTCAGGGACAGGCTCTGGTAAACCCTTGCTCAGGGTTGGACCATGTGGCTCTTTCCCTCTTCCTCCTCCCTTTACCCATTACAGGGCTTGTGTTCTTCCAGGGTGAAGTCTGAGGAAGGGAAGACAGTGAAGAACAAAAAGGTTCTTTCTTGCTAAAAGAGTTTTACCTTGTATCATTGCCTCTGTGTGACAGTGGAAAATACTGGCCATTTTTCTCTTGGGCATGCTCTTTTTTATGTTTCATGGAGTATCTTGCTTCTGATATATTGCTTAGGCTTTGTGGCTGGCTGCTTTGGTGCTTTGGAACCACCTCAGCCCATTTCTATCTACTCCAGACAACGTCTTTGGAGGTGCCTTATCCCTCTGAGCCTACCTTGGGCAGAGTTCCCTTCAACCTGACTCATGTTTGGCTATTCTCCTCAGTGTCTACATCTATTCTTGCCCTCAAGTCTTCAGAAATTCTTCAAGTACAAGATGTTCTTAATGTGACCTCATCTTTTCTCTGTCATTCCAAGTTTCTCTGAACAACTTCTTGCTTTTAAAACTTTTGGGGGTTAAGGGGCTGGGTTTAAGTCAGATATCAAGGCCAACTCACTCCCAGACTTTAGAGGACACATACCAAGACTTCTGAAACCTAGTTAATTTGGATGGGGGTAGGAGAGGGGAAAATATAACATCTTGAAATGCTCTTGCTAAACACAGGTTTCTTCTCATGCACCTCCTCTCCAGTGGTCAAGCATCCCTGGTCATTTGTGCCCTCCAGGTGGCTAAATCTGTTTGTTTGTTGGACCACATGTTAGAAACAGTCTGAGTTCTCTCTTTAGAATTTTGGGTACTCATCTTCCTTTTGCTTCTAGATCTGGGGTCCCACCCCAAGGTAACATGATGGGAAAATGTCCCATTTGATATCCTGTTGCATGTGTAAAGTTTAGGTGTAATATAGTTAATAAGTGGGATAGAAATTAGTTTGTTTTTAGAGCAAAGCAGATGTGTTAGCATCTATTCTGTCCTACTGAGTTGTTATCCATCCCTTTTTAGGATGGTAGGAAGATTTGAAATATGGACATTGAGTAAAAGAAGGATGAAAGAGAACTATTTCCATCCATGCCATGATCACCATCTAGTAACTTCCCACTGCTCTTAGAAAAGAACTAGCAAGAAAAAAATTTCATTTCCTGAAACAGATTGGAATTTGAGTCCACAGGCTATTTGTTTAGCCTGGTATTTCCTTTTACTTACCCCTTTGCCCATTCGCTTAGAAGATGCCTATTTATTCTTTATGACATAGCAAATGCATTATTATATTTTGAAGGTTTTCCTTCACATTGTTGTTATACTTCATGCAGACCTATGTTTTTATATTTATAAGATTCTTAACAGTAAGAACTACACTTTATCATGGTTTCTTAGATATGCAGCATACCTTTGGAGGACCCAGGTTGGCTTTCAATAAATCTCTGTAGAATAAATAGGTATATCACAGCTAATTAGCTGACTTGATGTGGGCTCTAACATTAAGAGTGCTAAGCACAAGTTGGAATATGCAATAGAGCTTTAACTAGAATGTAATCTTGGTGCACATTTTATGGTTAGAGTGACATCTACTTTGAGAGAGAGTTATTTGTTGCTGCCAGAGAAGCTAAACTTTCTGTCTCTCTGGTCAAGAAGCATTTCAGCATACTATACATCTCATGTTTTGCCCATTGCAACCTTAACAACCATTCATTCCAGGCATGCCCACAGAGCTTTTCAAAAGTAGGGTCAGGATATGAAGACCTTTTTTTACACAGCAGATAGATTTGGGAGAAGTAGTTTCCACTTTTGATATAGGATTTGTAATATAGTTTATTCATATTATGACTTTTAATCGGTTAATATAAATAATAGACAACATTTGTAAAGAATGCTGCTGTTTAGAAAAACACTGATTTACTTATGTCACTATTAAAAATTTATTTATTAAGAGAGAGAGAGATTTATTGTTCCACTGATTTATACATTCATTGGTTGCTTCTTCTATGTGCTCTGACCAGGGATCGAACCTGCAACCTTAGTGACTTCGTGTATCAAAATGACACTCTAACCAACTGAGCTACCCAACCTGGGCATCTCACTTAGATAGTTCTTAGTATGCTATGAGGTAGTGTATTTATAATCCTCATTATGGGAAAAGTGAAGCCCAAAGAGTTTAATAACTTGCCCAACATCACATAAGCAAGAAGTACAATTTATAGGTTCATTATTCAAATCAATTCTACTGACTCAAAGTCCCATGTGCTTCTCATTATACTAAGGCTTATTTGTAGGTTAAAAATTAATAAATACAGAAACCTGTACATGTGATGTATCTGGAACAGACCTGTTGGATGAATCTACTTATAGGTATCCTCACCAGAGAGCTAATATTCAGTGCAAGAAAATTTGTTAAAATACTGTTTATCTGTGTACCAAATTTTCATATTATGTAAATCTTAGAACTTTTAAAAGTGCTTTAATGTTTCAACTGCTTCTCAAAATAATCCAAACTCTGAGGCTTACTATCTTATTAACTCATAAATATTCTAAAAATAGATATATATTTAAGTACTCTGTGATGTTTCATAATACAGAAACTCAATTACAAGGTTTTGAGAAAGTGAAACCATAAGTTGTAATACCATTTATAGCTTTGAAACAGAGACATCTTCTAGTGGTAAAGCTGTCATGTATCCATCCATTCATTAATTAATTGTGCTCCTATCACACACAGTCGCAGAACAGAAAATTAATAAAGTTTGTCTTTTGCTATCAATTGCCTATACTTGAGATTAAACTCTGAGATAAATATTAATAATTCAAGTATTTAGTAGGAAAGGATAAAAAGGCTAAAGAAGTATCAAAGTTCTGTGGAAAGAGAGTAATTATTACCTCAGGGAATTAAGAAGGACTCTGGAGGAAAGAAAACATTTGAACAGGACCCTGAAGGACATAGGCAAGTGAAAGCAAAGTGGAAGATCCCTTAGGCTCAGTGAATAATCAAATCAAAGGAATAGGAATCAAATCAAAATAGGAAACTCTGGGCTGAGTTTTGGAAATTTTGGTTGGATTATAGAATGCATAAAAAGGAATAGAGGAAGACAGGTCTGGAAAGGCATTTGAGGCCAGATAGTAAAATGCCTTGAATATCAGACAGGAAGGCAGATTTTATTCAGCCCAAGGTGGGGAGCTATTAAAGGGTCGTGATTAAGAAAGTGTCACAAGCTGGAAGCTGTAATTTGTAAACCTTTTCATACTTAAAGAGTGGAAGAGGTACCAATCCCAGTGATCATAATTGTGGGTCTGATAATGTCATTCCTTTTCTTAAATGTGTTTCAATGGCACACATTTATTTATTGATTGATTGAATTTATTGGGGTGACATCAGGTGTGCGATTCTACAATACGTCATCTATATGTTGTACTGCATGTTGACCACCTCAAGTCTCCACTTACCCCACTTACCTTCTTCTACTCTCCCACCCCCTTTCTCTCCAGTAATGACCATACTGTTGTCTGTGTTAAACGTTTTTTTTCTTAATCCCTTCATTTTTCACCCAGCCCCCAAATCCTCCTTCCCTGTCAGTCTGTTTTCTATTTATGAATCTGTTTCTATTTTGTTAGTTTATTTTGTACTTTAGATTCCACATAAGAGTCTTTAGGGGGGAAAATGAAAACTTCTTAATATCCCTGAGAATATCCATGTTCTTTCCCTTTTCTGCCTCTCCGTACTCCCTTCACTTGTCCCAACAAGCCATGCTCCCCACTTAAAACACCTTCACATATGCTATTTTTTTTACCTGCCAGAAAAATGTTCCTCTGTCTTCTTATTCAATTTCAAGAATGTGTACAAACTTTAATACTGCTGGGAGAGCTTTTTTTGTCCCTCTCGAAAATAAAATCCTGGCTATGTGTCTCCATAGCACCATCAACTTCTGTTCTGTTGCTTATTGCACTTTATTGTGAGTAGTTGTTTAATTTTGTGTCTTTCTAGTTATACTACAAGCTCTGTGGGAGCAGAAAGAGGGTCTGTCTTTTTGAATCACATGTCTTGAGCACAGTGCCTAGTTTATTTCATGGAGGCTGTTCTAAAAGTATTTGTGGAATATATATATATATATATATATATATATATATATATATATATATATATCCTATTAGGTATTTCCTATATGTATATATATATTCCACAAATATATATCCTAGAGCAGCAGGAAAGATATACATTCTATTTTACAACTAAGAAGAAGATGATAATAATAGCAAATAAACATTTAAACAAGTTACCTAATATATCATTTCTTATATGGATTAGAATTATCAAGATTTTTGATTCTGTGAAATCAAATCATAACTAGTTCTGTCCATGGTGCTAAATATTAATATTTTTCCTTTGCCAACTGTTATTTCTCCAGGAGACAGAGAATGAAATATGTTTCCCTTCCCTCTTCTGCATGAATTTACATGCATGTGCCTCCTGTCATCATCATCATCATCATTATTACCATCACCACAACATTGTGAATTTTCTGAGCACCTATAATATGGCATTCATTGTGCAAATATTTTAACTCTCTTATTTCACTTAATTTAAACAACAGTATGAGATAGTCTCTTATGTTGTAAATGGAATGATGGCAAATGAAAGAGATTAGGTAGGTTGCTCAAGATTACACAGCTACTAAGTGTTGAGGTTGGAATTGAAGCTCAAGTTCCAAAGACCCCTAAAACTGCTCTTAAATGCTGTATAACAGGACTTTCCTTACTGCAGTCATTCCTAAGCTCAACTCCACAACCCTGTGCTCTTCCTGGCAATTTTAAATAAGAGCAATATCTCCCTATACTGGTGATCCAGGTCATTCTTTAACACGTATATCTAATTTAACAGTATAAATCACTTTCCCATACATGACTTCATGTAATGGCAACTTTGTAACATTGACACAGTTCATGGTCTTACACCTTACAGGTAAGAAAACCATAGGTCAGAACTTAGGTGGCTTGTCCAAGATCACAGTCATTGATATATATTTCAGATAGCCATGCTTCTGGACAAATTTGTTTTTTCCCCACTATATTATGTTTCCTACATAGTCCTCATGTAAATTTGTTGCATAAAGTTTAATGAAGTGAGAAGCATTAGCATCCTGTTCTTTTTTTTTACTCCAATACAACAACAAAATGATTTATCTTTTATGTCCCTCAGTTTGTATATGAGGCAGAAGCTGCTGCCTCCTGACTGAATATCAGTTCTCCCCTCATCTTTACTAATGGAGCTCAGAGTTTTGTTGGGTGGGAGCAGCACATCAGCTAAAAGCCTATGTCCAGGCCATCCTTTTATAGACATGGGTGGCCTTGGGTACAATTCTTGTGAGCTAACGAAATGGGAAAAACATTGTCTTGTTTAATGTTTCACATGAGCTGTACCAAAGAGTGACAATGACCATATTTGGATGACAAGTTGTGTGAAATGATTATCCGATATTGGGATTGTTGGAGCTGAGGCTCAAAGAGGTCAAAAGACTTATGTTAGGTCACAAACCTTCTAGGAAAAATAAGGCTTATGTTACTAAATTTAAATATATTTCAATTATGTATCCCTTCTCAGTTTTTCTGTTTTCTTCATTCCCTGTCTGTCTCAGTTTTTATGTATCTCTTTTACTCTTTTGGTACTTTTTAAGAAAGATTACAGGAACTCTAAAATGACATTGGTTTAGAATTTGTTAATTCCCCCAAGCTCTGTAGCCCTATTTCTTTGGAACTATTGTTCTCAACTACACTCATGCTTCTGTAGCCACCATATCTGTGAATCCCATTGACTATTAGAAAACATTTTCATAATATATTTTTTCTACAGAATGATAGAAAGCTCATTTTGGTTTTCTTTAGCATGGCTGATCAGAATTTACTTTTTATAAATTGGTAGTTTACAAAAGTTTATTTCAGTTCTACAATTCATTATTGGTAAAGCCACCACTACAACTTCCTTAACCATTTCTATGCAGAGGCAGACCCCAGGAGCATTCAGCTTTGCATCCCTGAGCTCAATTCTTGCTCTAGAAGCTGGTTCCCATGCCTAGTCCCACTCTCTAATCCCTCTTCCTCCCATTGCCTGTTCAGAGTGGGTTCTGCAGGGCAAGATGGTGTGAAGCTACAGCTTAATGGTTCCTAGCAGGAAACGGAACAGGGACTCCTTCAGCACTTCCTCCAAGGGGTAAAATGGAAGGTCTGGGCACTTGCCGAAGGCCATCCAAGACAGCCTGTTACAGACAGGAGAACCTTAGAGCAGAACCTGGTCTGGACAGGAAGTGAGCATGTTCATCATGTAGGAAAGCGATGAACAGAAAGGAACTGGAGTAGGGCCTTACCGTGGAAGCTAAGACCAAGACTAGGTCAATAACCTGGAGCCTGCAGTACTGATGAACCGGAACAGACCTGCAGGTGATTCGGGAACCAGGAAGAGACTTGGCGTCCTGGCAGGAGCAGTCCAGCAGTGAGAAATGGGGGTGCAGCAGGGAGGGGCATCTGCCAAACGTAGTGCCTGCGCTGGAAGAAATGGCGTCTATTAACTTCTTTGAAAGGAAAGGGAGCTTCCATTCGATGCTAGATACAGGGGCAGGGACGTTTATGTGCGCATATATTTTACTTCCCTTGATGCTCAGAACAACTCGAGGGGATGCTTATTACCTCGGTTTTTTCAAATGAAAGAAACACAATATGCAACATGAGTCTTGATTTCAGCCAGAAACTATGTTAAAGTCATATGAGAAAATATGGTAAGAGAGCAGTTTCCTTCTCACTGTGACCACTTTAGATATGAGCAATGTCATTCTGTTTCTGAGATTTCTTAAGTAGTTAGAATTTTGGGGATTAAAAAAAAAAAGCCAGTTCAGTCACTATCTGATGCTGGGAAGCTGTTTTTCCTTAACACTGTGCCAGAGAACATTTTTGTTGTGTGAGCTGTTGCGGCACCAGCCTGCGCCCAGAGATCAAACACTTTACATGTGTGGGTCCTGGGAGAATGCCCATCTCCCCAGCATTTGGTTTAGTAAATGCTAGTGTTGGAACTCAGTGATGGGGCTGTCTGATAGACCATCACTACAGTTAATGTAGGCTGGGGATTGAGAGGGACAGTTCAGAGCTCTCCCTTAAAGTCTCTGTCCACCCTGAAAACTGGGTATTGAGAGATGAATCTGGGTTGTTTTTAGAATAAATCTATGCAGTGAGCAAAGTTTTGGGGCAGTTAAGGGCCCATATCTACATGGCCTGACCACATCAAAACTTGCCAAACAAAATGCAATCTTGGGAGGATTATGATAATCCTAAGGTTTTTCCATCTGTTTGACTATTTCTTAACAGTCACATAATTATCAGGACACTGAATGTCACAAATGTCAAAATATTGGCTTTTCTAGGTAGATTTTTTCTCTCTATTAATGATCAATGAGACAGGCTTTCTTTGGGAGGATATCTAGCAATGACTGATGACCAGAAGTCCCTAGAATACTGTTGCATCTCCATGCAACAAATGATATTGCCATATGTGAAGTTACCATCTAATGAGGGAAGGACATAGCACAAAATTCAGAATGCAGGTGTGTCTGTTCTCTAACTCTATCAAAGGTCCTTTGCCTCCAGGGGGTAACTTGGAATGCCTTACAGGGAGCAGCAGAGGAATGCAATCAGCACACTCACACTCCTTATCTTTGGAATGTACTTTTCCCCCTTAGGAAAAAGGTTCTCTCAGGATTAGGATAATGAGCCAAACTGAGTGGTAAAAAGGTCATAGTGGAGGTTAGATCTTTAGAAAGGGTCTCTGAACTATAAGACTTGGTTTTATAATTTCTAAACTCTAGAACCAGTTTGTTCAATGTTATTTTATCCAGACCACTCTGAGACAGATTTTTTTTTTTAATCCAGGAAGCTACATGACTACTTTATAGCCAGGAAACATTTCCCCCATCACAGTCATACTTGTAAAACTATGAAGGCATTTGGCGAATATATGGGATCAGAAAAAGGAGAGATTAATAGATCATTCCATAGGTAAATAGTCTTAAGCTCAAGCTATTCTAGAAGCTTGATATTGGCCAGTGGGAGGAAAACAAGAGTGACTAAGTAGAGAAGAAGTCGAGACATTTTTAAAACAATAGAATTGGCCTTCAAAAGTTAGCAACCTTTGTCCCATCTAACATCAACAAAGAATCACGGCAAATGTGTGCCTTTCTTCTCCCTGGGTAGACCTCTATGGTGACATAATGGAACATGAGACATATGACAAATAGGGTATTTATAGTATTAGCAATACTTTGATTGGCAGCATTGATTTCCATACATTTACAATGCTTGAAGCAGTATCAGGGTAAAGCTACACATTTGGGAAGCAGGTGCCAGGTTTCCAGAGAATGGCACTAGTAAGACAGCTTAATGGCGAGTCTAAGCAATCTTCAGCCCACCTGTAAGTGAAGACAGTTCTCTAGGTCCAGCATGGATCTTAAGTACAGGACTATAAAGCAGAAACCTAGTCAGATGCATTGAACGGATGTAGCAAGGAGAAGAAAATCTTCTATTGGCTATGGAAACTACTCAGTGTATTAGGAATACAACAAATTCTTAAATTTCTCTTGCTCTGAGGCTCAAGTTTCTACAATACTCCTGGACCTGAAAGGAGGATTTTGTTTGTGAAAGGTTTTAAGACTTAAAATTAGTGGCTTTTAAACTTTCCTTTTTAAAGAAACCAGGCCATTGTCTCCCACCTGACTTCTAGTCTGCCTTTCTAAACGAAGAAAGACTTGAATGATGGCCACGCTGAACTCAGTATGCAGGGATTCCAAGTGCCTGCATGTGCTCGTGCCCACCTAGCCTCCTTGTTAGAACATGAGTTCAGGTTTTTCAGTAAACTCTGTTAAAACTTGTTTTATGAATTTCATTTTTGGTCATTCTTTTTCTTCCCAGCTCTATTAAGATACAATTGATGTGTAATATTATGAGAATTTAAGGTGTACAGATTTGATACATGTATACATTGTGAAATTAGGTCATGACAATTAGGTTAGTTAAAACATTCATCACCTCATATAATTTTTGTATATTTGTGTTGTGAGAACATTTAAGACCTATTCTCTTAGTAACTTTCAAGTACACAAAAGAATATTTTTAACCATATTACATGTTTCACATTAGGTCCCCAGAATTTATTCAAACTGGAAGTTTATACCCTTTGACCAACATCTTTCCCACCCACCCAACCGGCCCCTGCTAACTAATCTAGTTTCTCTTCCTATGAGTTTTTTTATTCTAAATATAAGTGAGAATACACTGTATTTGTATTTCTCTGTTTGACTTATTTTACTTAGCATAATATCCTTTATATTATTTATCTATGTTGTCTCAAATGGTAGGGTTTTCTGGCTTCTCATGGCTGAGTAATATTCCACTGTGTGTATATACCACACATTGTCTTTACTCATCAATTTGTTGATGGACACTTAGGTTGTCTCCATGTCTTGGGTATTGTGAATAATGTTGCAAAGAACATGAGGATGCAGATATCTCATTGAGATGGGGACTTTGCATCCTTTGGATATATACACAGAAGTGGGATTGCTGGATTACATGGTAGTCCTATTTTTAAGTTTTTAGGGAACCTCCACACTGCTTTCCATAGTAACTATACCAATTTAGGTTCCCCCCAAAGTGTACATATGCTTCCTTTTCTTCATATCCTCAAAAGCACTTATTATCTCTCTCATCACCATTTTTGCTCCTGTACCATCATCTACCACCCTCCACCCCCTTTCTCTCTGGTAATCACCATACTGCTGTCTGGGTCTCTGAGGGCCTTTTAATTGGAAAGCTTGATCCATTCACATTTAAAGCAATTATTGACAGCTAACGACTTATTAATGCTACTTCATTGATTGCCTTCTTGCTGTTTTATAATTTCTTTATTTCTTTCTTCTTCTTTGGCTGTCTTAGAGAATTGGTGATTTCTTTGGTGGTATCATTGATTTCTTTATCTTCTGTGTCTGCTATAGGCTTTTGCTTTGTGGTTACTGTGAGACCTACATAAAACATGTAGTTATTATAGTTTATTTTAAGCTGATAACTACTTAACTTTGATCATATACCAAAAAATCTAGCCTTCTGCTCCTCTCCCAATATTTTCTGTTCTTAATGTAACAATTTACATCTTTCTGTATTGTATGTAAACTGAGAAAGCATTTTAATTATAGTTATTTTTAATACTTCTGACCTTTAATCTTTATACAAGAGCTAAGTGACTTACACACTTCTAGACTATTCTAAATTTGAATGTATGCTTTCCCATATCAGGATTTTTTTATGTTACTAATTGGCATACTTCCATTTCAGCTTAAAGGGCTCCTTTTAGCATTTCTTGCAAGGCAAGGCTAGCGATGATGAAAAGCACCTCTTTGTTTGAGAAATACTTTATCTCTCCTTAATTTATGAAGGACATCTTTGCAGGGAAAAGACTTTTTGATTGGCAGTTTTTTCCTCCCAGGACTTTGAATATATCATTTCAATATCTCTTGGACTTCAAGGTTTATGCTGAGAAATCCACTAATAGTTTGTGAGGGTTTCTTGTAGGTGAGAATTTATTTTTCTCTTGTGCTTTCAAAATTCTCTCCTTGTCTTTGATTTTAGAAAATTTAATTGTAATGTGACTTAGAAAATATCTTTTACAGTTGAAATTTTTTAGTATCTGTGCATTATGAAATTGAAGATTCAAACCTTTCTCCAGTTTTGAAGAGTTCTCAGCCATTATATACTTAAGTAAGCTTTTCCCCTCTTTCTTCCTTTCTTTTCCTCTCTTTCTTCCTTTCTTTTCCTTGTGGAACAACAATAATGCATACATTGTTTCTCTTAATGTTATCCATAATTTATGTAGGCTTTCTTTACTTTTTTATTTCTTTTTCTTTATTCTGCCCTGACTAAATAATTTCAAATGATTTGTCTTAGAATTCTTTAATTCTTTCTTCTGTTTGGTTGAGTCTGCTGTTGAAGCTTTCTATTAAATTCTTTAATTATGTCATTGTATACTTCATTTCTAAAATACTGGAGTTTTTATTGCATCCGTTCCTTTGTTGAACTTCTCATATTGTTAATGCATTGTTTTCCTAATTTTCTTTAGTTGTCAATCATCTTTTAACCTAGTTCACTGAATTTCTTCAAAAGGATTATTCTGAATTCTTTGTCAGACAGTTTACAGAGCTTCATTTCTTTAGGATCTGTTATTGGCACTTTATTAGCTTCCTTTGACAGCATCATGTTTACCTGATTCTTTGTGATCCTTGTCTCCTTAGCATCTGTAAACTTGAGGAAGTTTGTTTTATTTTCCAGCCTTTCTTAGCAGTTGGATGGGGCTGCTGACTGTCTTCCTTGACCTGGTAGGCTGTAGGACATGCTCTGCAACTTTCTGGTATCTCTGATGAAGCTTCTTGGTTTGGTAGCCCTGGAGGATAGGGTCAGCATTGGGTGGAGCCAGGGATTTGCTTCCTGGTGCAGATGGGGCTATGGAATGGGCTCTGTGGTCGGGACAGCTTGCCAGCTGGAGATTCAAACCACCATTACTGTTTTTTTTCTTTTTTAAAATTGATGTTTGAATAGAGTTATATCCATTTTCCCACCACTGCTACTATTACTATTAATGAAGCTCCTCAGCCAGATGAGTCCACCAACTTGGCTCTGTACTTTATGCTGCAAAACTTCTCCAGTTGTAAAATGGGGTAACAGAGGACTCTTTTAGTTTTGTTTAGCAGTTTTACTCTTAGGGAATAGTTTTTATGGTTTCACCTGTTGTTCAATGTCTGAAAACTTATGTTTCCTACATTTTGTCTGTTTTGAAGGCAGGTATATAAATCTGGTCTCTATTATTCTGTTATAACTGGGAGCAGAAGTCACTTCCTTTGGCACTTCTTACTCACAAAGTCTTACTAATATCTATATTCTTTTCCTACCAGAATTTCAGAGGAATGAATTCTAATTTTTTAAAATACATTTCACTCATTTTAGTTTCTTTATGTATATTTTACTTATAAGTTGAGACTTTGGAAGTCATTAGTTACTATGGCAAGCATTTGTTAAAATAAGTGTTGCAATATTTCAACTTTATTTCCTATGAGCTATAAAACTTTTGACTATAAATGAAAATTTGTTTGCCTTGTCTTCTTATCTCATTTTTCCTCACAAAACCATCTTAAAACTATTCTGGCAAAACTACTCTTGATATATACCATTTCCTATTCATATTATAGTAAGGGATTTTGATTAAAAGACATATCCTATTATATTCTTTTTCATTTTTTAAAGAACTATTTCCTTATAAAATTATTGCTTTAGGCTGAGAAGAAGAGAGTCTGAGAGGGTTTTGGCACAGTTCAGATTTTCTAATATTTTTAAATTAAAATAAAAGAGTAGAAATGGATAGAAAACTAAAAGAGAGACAAGAAGACAAGTCAGGTTGACACTGTAATGTGGGTTTGCACATGGTGAACTCAGTTAGAAAGTCTGGGTAGGTGAATATCAAGATGTCCTTAGCTTCAAAACAGAGCAAAGTTGTGATTGGACTCTTGATTTCAGTTCAATCCTATTTGCACAATAACTAGTAGGACTTTTTATATTTATAAATGTGGGTTATACCCTTCTATGGTTCACAGTCCAATTCTTGGCCCTTATTTTTGAACCTCCTTGGTTATTTTAACCTACACATGCCTTGGAAAGAAGAAGATGGGAAGCATTAACATCTCAAGGAGAATATAGAACCAGCAATTCTGAGCAAGTTCAAAACCTTCTGGGGTTACATATTATGAGATATTTCATCTGCTATATGAACTAAATATGTCATTCAATCAAACAACATTTACTAGTACCTGTTATTTAGTAGACACTGTGCCAAACACTGACAATATAGGAATGATTATTACATGTCTTCTGCTTTAATAGATGTTAGTTTCTGGTTGGTAATGTAAATAATCAACTATACTTAATATCTCTAGTATTAAAGGCATATGAGAAATGCTTAGGAGCCCAACAAAGCAAGGAGTAAGTCTTGCAGTGACTTCCTAATGAATACATTGATTACAATACTGGAAGTCTTTATCATATAATGTACCAAGACACTCCTATTTTGACTAATTACTTATTGTTTATAATTTACTGACAGAAAAGGGCATGTTGCTACTTTCTTCCTTGAGCTACCAATTTTCTTCTTCTGATTTTTTGCTTTAATGGAGAAATTATTATTTTACTTTTCCCTGACTTTGATGTAAGTATGTTTTAGATGTAGCACTTTTTAAACATAAATTTTAAAGTTCTACTTTTTGGGTAGTTGGAAGAAATTATTTCAATAATGCTTAGTCTTGGAGGACTGATAGTCACTTTTAGCACTTTGTGGCAAGAGAGATCTTTTCTTATTTAATTACTAGTCATCTAAAACAGACAGATGTCAGCCTAGTAGAAATGGATCGCCAGATAATTTCAGGACTGGTTTCAAGAACTTTTTTCGTGTTATCAGGCTGTGAGCTGGTGAACTTCCTCTCCCCTCCTTCCTTCCTGTATTTTTTTTCTTTTTCTCCTTTGGGGCACATTAGATGAAGTTAGTTCACGTCCTTCTGAAGCACAGTAATGAGAAAACCAATTGCATTAGTCTTACAACAGAATTTATATGAGGCCATTAGGATATTTGAGAACAGTTTCTCATAGAGAATACTACATCAAGATGCTTGCTTATATTGGTAGATGTCATTGAGACCTTAGTACAGTATACATTTGGGGGTAAAAAGATAAGCTCAGGTTTCTCTCAGACTGGTAGTTATAGAGAGTAGGGCAGCAATGTCTGAATTAAAAATCACTTTGAGAGATGGAGTCTGTTTCACCAAGAAATCCATGACTGACTGTGGTGAGTCAGTTATCACTCATCCATCCTGGCACCTATTCTTTGTAACTTCCTGAAATGCATTTAGTGGGTGTCATCCCCACATCATGTTCAGAGGGGATGCATGCTGGGGAACATATGGTTGGATCAATGAGGGCAATAACCAAGCAAACCATCCTGCTGGCACCACATGGGCAATTGGGGAATCCAGTGTGAAGTGGACAGGCAGACAAGGTACTATCAGCAGACACCCATATTTGAGAAGGTTAATCCAGCAGGTTGGAGCTAAGGTTCAAGTACAGGAGACAGAGGACATTTGAAGTTGGATGGTCAGCAACTCAAGGTACAGGGAGCAAGACCAGCCCTTCAGAAAGGCTTTCAAGGATGTCAAGCCTAGGAAAGCTGGAGTCAGGGAAGCAAAATACCTATGATTGGACCAGAATCATGGAGACAGGGTTAGGGGATGGCCATTTGTGTCTATACAGTGAGACTGGGAAGGAAAGAATACACAAATAGGAACAGAACTCAGCAGACACACTAGGTAACATTTTATAAGAGTGAGACCCATTTCAGTGGCTACTATTGATGTATTTTTTCCTGGTTTGAGGTGGGTTTAGAAACTGAGCAGGGCTGGACCTGCAAAAGAGGAGCTGAGATAGCCAGAGTTGACTTTTAGTGCTCATGACAAAAAAGAAAAAAAAAGTCCCACCAAAGATCTAATTTGTCTCATATTTATTATCTTATTCTCTTTAACCTTTCTTTGTATTTTCTAATTTTTGCTTAGACTGAATTTTATTGAGAAAAATTTCTTCTGAAATGTAAAACTTCCTTTATCTTCCAGAGAAGGGTTAAATTACTAAATAGCAGTAAGTTCTCTTCTAGCTCAAACATTTATGATCTGGGATCTATCTTTATCTATCTCTCTATAAATACGTAGATAGTCATACTATCTATATATAAATGTGTGTGTATATATGTACACATTTATACAGAGAGATATCTAGAGCTAAAAGATCTTGTTGATGTTTATTGGTCTCATAAATATAAAAGTTCTATATAAAAGTTATATAAATATGATCTTTATATGTAAATATACATTATGGAAAATATCTATGGGGAGAGAGAAGGTGATATTCACATTATTTTAAAAACACATTGACACAGTGCACTGTACTCAATACAGGTATTTTTGCCGACAACCTTTGACACTGTCAATTTCTGCTGGTACCCACCCTGGCTGGTGGAGATCATTCATTTATTTTTTCATTCAACAATTTAGCTAACTATCTACTACAATGTCTGCACAGCACTCGTCTCTTGAATAAAAAGATAAATAAGATATGACCATTACTGAAGTCTTGCAACTGAGAGGCACAAAAGTGGTTGATGTTTTTCCATTTCAAGGCCAGATGGACCTCCTTAATGTATAATTAAAGCATCTGCTGATGTTACCAATGTTGTCAGGTGACCAGCATCCCTTGTTGCCTAATCTCGGACCAATCCTTTCCATGAGCCTAATAGATTCTTACTCCAGATAAGATTCATATTTGGTTGATGGGGACTGACGATCATTTTCTGCATGGGGACAATCCTCTCTTCCTAGTAAATGTGTCCTGGTTTCACCTAAAACTAGTGCCAGCTTGCTCTCGCCTTTTGGCTGGAAGCTCCCAGCATGCCATGTGGTTTTAACAAAAGCTGTATTAAGAAAAAAAGTGATTAAAATTTTATTTCTAGACTATAAAAAGGGAAGACAAATGTCATTTTATAATTTTTTAATTCATGTTCATTCTATACATGATTTTTTCTCTCTTTTTTTTTGGTATTTATTATCTTCTTCCTTTCAGACTAAAGAGTAAGACATGATGTGTAAGTTAAGACTCATTCAGAGAGGTAGAACTGTGAGTAATAAAGTATAGGAAATTTATAAGATTTATATCTTATGCAACGGTGGGAGCTGGTGGAGAAATCTATGTAATGCTGGTGTCTTTGACTCTGGGTTGACCTTGAAGCCATTATGGGTCAACGAGACTGAGAAGTGGGAAAAACAGTTGGACATGTACAGAGAAACAAGGAAAAGTGGAACCAGAAAAGATAAACCCATTAGAACAATCTGAAACTTAGATTTTCCCATGGGTGACCTGGTGGAGAATCTGGTACCTGTTGCCATGGGCTGTGCATGTTCTTGCTGCAAGACTTAGAGCAAGGGAAGGAGAAGATCTGACAGGATCAAGAGTTGCTGTGGGTTCCAGTGCTGCCCATGCCAATAAGTTGATCAGTGACAATGTCACTGATCACTGTCAATGTATACACTGAAAATGTATGTGAGTTTCAGCAGCACCGGACCTCTCAATGACTATCAGAGAGTAACGAAATAACTGTGGCTCCACTTCCACTTTCCAAACCTTGTGCAAATATTAGCCAACCATTATCCAGAGCCACATAGGAAAAGTTTCTGGAAAATGTTCTAGTTCAGCTAAATTGATACAGTGCAAAGCCACCACAGTATGCCACTTGTCAAGTTGGTTCCTATACACACTTCTTTTAACCATGTTAAACTTTGAAATAAAGACAGTTGTGCCTTGACTGGTATGGCTCACTGGGTTGGGCATTGTCCCACAAACTGAAATGTCACTGGTTCAATTCCTGGTTGAGACACACGCCTCGGTTGGGATTGTGCTAGAGGCAACTGATAGATGTTTCTCTCCCTCTTTCTCCCTCCCTTCCCTTTTCTCTCTAAAAATAAATAAGTAAAATCTTTAAAAACTAAATCAGTAGCAAAATCATACTTACACCAAACATGATGCAGCTATCTCATGTACAGCTGAAAACACACTGACCCTGTCCCCAAGAGGGCATGCAAAACTCTTTTATTCATCTTTGATACTCGTTCTTTTCTAAATTTTACTCCCACTTTGATACCCTAAACCCTGATATATATCAGGTTTTCATCCTGATAAATAAATTAACTAATATTTACATATGTTAGGTAATAGGAAAAGGGGGGGAGAATTTAAAAAACTCAGTTAATACATACACATTTATATTAACACTGAAATAAGAAGGATATATTATAATTGTTACAATCCTCATTTGAGCAATGGATGTTGCAGTTATTGCTGGTATTCATATTTTTTTTTTCCACTAGTCATTCTGCCATCAGTAATCAACTCGGTTGGTTATAGTTCCTGTCTGGTAGGGTGACCCTAGCCTTTACTGTTAAAGTGTCTGGGCAAAGAACTCTTGCTTCTACTATATTGCTCTGGTTCTCATTGGTTTTAATCATAACATATAAGAGCACTTATCAAGTCATCCCAGGGGATCTCCTACTTTACAGCATACCCCTCAATATTTTTGTTATATTTTTGCAACTCAATTTCTTCTTGAGTTAAAATTAATGATCCCAGCCAAAATAGTAGCCTCTTCTTCATCTATTTATTGACTGGAATGACAAGCCCAAAGTGGCCAGGTGGTAGCTTCAACTTCCTGTTCAGTAGAACTCTTGCTGTGTCCTGGTAGAAGCCCTCCTTCTTTGGTGATGAAGACCTCTTGCCCAGAGGAACTCAGTCATAAGGACTGCAAGCAGCTCTTATTTGGGTCCAGATAAAATTACTTCTTTAGAAGTAATAGTTTAAGAAGCCATGCTCTGTCTACTTCTTGGTTTCCGCTTCCATGAATATGGGCAACAGGAGAAATAGCACTGTATGTTGGCCACTGATTTAGAGCATAGATCATTATCTTAGTGACATTACCCAGCCCTATAAGGTGTTGCCACCCAGCTGGCATCATACATGAGAATCCAAAAAGCCATGCTACTATTCTATCAGACTTTCAGGGTGATGGAAATATGGAAATATTGTCAGTCTAGTAATTCTCTGTCTATGGGCCTATTGCCCCATGCCACTGACTATAAAATTACTTCTTTGGTCAAAAGCTATGCTATCTAGAATATTATGACTGTGAGTAAAGTGTTTTATAAGTTTGTGGATGGTGGTTTTGGCAGAAGTGTTGCAGGCAGGAAGGCAAATCCATCTCCAGAATAAGTGTCTACTTTCTGGTGAGAACAAAGTTCTACTCTCCTATGATGGAAGAGGTCCAACATAATCACCCTGGGAACTGGCAACCAGGGAGTTGGCTAATCCTTTCTGGGAATGCAATACTGAAGGATATTGTTGGTCTCTGCTGTTGGCAGGTTGTGCACTGTCACCAGATCTGCCGTAGTGAGTGTATTAGTCAGAGTTCTCCAGAGAAACAGAACCAATGGGATATCTATCTAGGAAGATACTTATTATTATAAGGAATTAGTAATGTAATTTTGGAGACTGAGAAGTTCCACTGCCTACCATCTGCAAGTTAGGGGTCCAGAAAACCAATACTTTATGTTCATAAATGTAGACAATTAAAATCAATTGCCAGGAGCAAAAAAGGACAGGAGGAGGTTGAGGTCCCAGCGCTTGCAATTGGGCAGCAGGGTCTGAGTTCTTCCTTCCTCCACCTCTTTGTTTTAGTTGTGCCTCAAAGAATTGAATGAGGTCCACCCACACTGGTTCACCAAGTTAGATGCTAATTTCATTCAGAAACATCCTCATGAACAAACCCAGAAATAATGTTTAGCCCAGTGTCTGGACCCTTCATGATCCAGTCAAGTTGACACATAAAATAAGTTGACACATCATAGTGAGTGGAAACCAATGTTGCTAAGTATAAGCACAGTCAAAATCATGCTACCACAATCACCATATCAGTCACTGGGCAAGGAGCATGGTGGTTAGCAAAAGAGGCTAATTGATGTCCGTGAAAGGAGAGCTTTAGCTATCTGATTAATAAGGTCCTCTTCTGCCAAGGGTATTTTTTGGTGAGCATTTATATGAGACACAAAATCTCTACATTCTGATCATTTGGGATGTTCTTCCTAGATACTTCTTTCCAAGATCTCCTATGGACACTTTTCTAATCTTTTCCTTTCAAAGTGCCTGATGGTCCAGCTAAACCATCAGTCACCATCTATGAATCAAATACTTCTGGCTATGTCTTCTTACTTTGTCAGGATCTCCATAGATAGATTGCTTTCATTTGATTATGGAATGCTACTGTGTAAACCTGTCACATTGGTTTCATAGATCAGACAACTCGGATAGATGATGGGCAGCTGAAGTCACACGATAGCTTAATGGCCTATGATTAAACACTCTGTCTCTACTAGGGCCCAGTAGTGAGCCAGAATCTGTATCTTAAGAAAAAAAAAGTATAGTTTTGCTCCCAAACCCTAAAGACCTGCACTGTAATTCTCCTAGAGTTTCCTGCCAAAGGCTCCTTGCTGTGTGCCTATCTGCCTCCGGTGTTTCAGGCAGCAGCGCAGCTGCTAGGTCATACAGCCCGGTGGACGGAGCCGCCATCTGGACAGCCTTGGACATGCTGCACAGCCTTTTCTTATTCTGTGCCCCACTCAGTATGACAACAAATAAAAAAATTCTGAGCTTAGGCTGAAGGACAAAACTAGAGTTTCAAAAATTCAGCAGGTTTTAGAAACCTATGAAGCCTTCAGAAAAATAGCTAGTTAGATGTTCCCTGGCTAATAACATGCTCACATTGTTTTTTCTGATCACTGTGAGAGTTGTTATTTTATTATTTTCTGTTTTTAAAATTTTCCTTAGAGCATTTTTTAAGATTTCAGATAGCCTTTATTTTTAGAACAAAAGTTTATTTTTACAGAAAAGATGTAAAGATAGTACCGAGAGTTCCCTTATACCCTATATGCAGCTTTCCCTATTATTAATATCTTTTACTAGTATGGTATATTTGTCACAATTAATGAACCAATATTGATGATCAACTAATGTTCTTCCTTTTTATACTTCCTTATTGTTTTGATATGCTTATTGATTTTAGGAAGGGGGAGAGAGAGAGAGAGATTGATGTGAAAGAGAAACATTAATCAGTTGCCTCCTGCACATACCACATCTGGGGACTGAACCCGCAACTGAGGTGTGTACCCTGACCAGGTATCAAACTCACAATATTTTTGTGTACGGGATGATGCTACAACCAACTGAGCCACCAAGCCGGGACCTTTGGTTTTTAACCTAATGCCCTTTTGTTTGTTTGTTTGTTTGTTTGTTTTCATTCTAAGATCCCATCCAGGAAACTACATTACATTTATTTGTCATGCCCCCTTAGGCTCCTCTTGGCTGGGACAGTTTCTCAGAGTTTGGTTTTGATAACCTTAAATATTTTGAGGTGTACTGCTCAGGTATTTGGTATAATGTTCTTTAATTAGCATTTATCTGATATCTTTCTCTTGAGTATTTTGGGTGATGTGTTTTGGGAAGAAAGACCATAGAGATAAAATGCCATTCTCATTGTATCTTCTCAAGGGTTCATACCATCCACATAACACATCACTATCAACCTTAACCTTGATCACCTGGCTCAGGTAGTGTTTTTCAGGGTTCTGCACTATAAAGTTACTCTTTTACCCTCCTTCTGCTCTGCACTCTTGTGATGGAGGTCAGTATGCAGAGCCCCTACTTCAGGTCTGGAGACTTATGCTCCCCAGTTGAGGGTGTAGTACCTACATGAATTATTTGGAATTCTTCTAAATGAGCGACTTCTCTTTTTTCCCTAGCTATTATTTATTCAATATTTTATTGAAACAAGTGTTCATGATTATTTATTTTGTACTTTGGGTTTTAATCTAATACTGTATTTTATTTCTCACACTGCTCCATCTCTGGCCATTTCAGTTGTTCTCTGTGTTCTTTTGATGCAAAGTATTTCCTTACTTGCTGTCACTACAGGCTCATCTTGTACATTTCATGTCTCCGTCCAGGGGTTAGATATTTCTCCAAGGATCTTTGGTTTCTTTGCTTGGAGGATGCTATTAGACAGCAAGGTCTGGGTGTTAGGTGTGCTCAACGCTTATTTGTTTCTTGGTGTCATTGTTTCTAGACCCTCATGGCTGACAGAGCTGAAAATATATGTTTATATACTAAACTGGACATGTATGTATGTATTTCTATATGTAACCATCTAAAGCTATATTAAGCTAGATATGAGTTTATACTAATGAACTCTAGTCCATTATCAATAGATAATTTTACCCTACTTCTTTTTCTTTTCCTTAAACTGCCACTCCAAATATGAGAAAGCTGACTTCCATCATCTACTGTGCATTTACCTAATTATTTCATTCCAGCTTGTATGTGTTATGGACTGAATGTTTTTGTCCCCTCAAAATTTATATACAGAAGCCCTAACTCCTAATGTGACTGTATATGAAGATAAAGACTTTAAGGACATAATTAAGGTTAAATGAAGTCATAAGGTTGTATCCTGATCCAATAGGACTGTCTCTCTCTCTCTTTCTCTCTTTGCACACGCAGAGAAAAGGCCATGTGAGGACCCAAGGAGATGGTGGACAGAGAGACCTCACCAGGCACCAACACTAAGAACAAATTGATCTTTGACCCAGTCTCCAGAAGTGTGAAAAAATAACTTGCTCTTGTGTAAGCCACCCAGTCTGTGGTATTTTGTTATGGCAGCTTGAACAGAATAATACACGTATAGTGGTTTCAGAATTGTGAACCACACATGTATTTCCATGGGATACAATTTTATTAAGTGAAGTGCAGTGCTTATGGACACTTTATTCACTTAATAGTGTTATGGTTATGTAGGTTAACACTTCCTCCCAGTTTCTTCAATGAACTTATTTTACACATTTGTAATACAGTTAGATTCTCTTGTCACAGTCTGCATTCCATCCCAGGATTCTTCAACATCTGAAATATTAAAATGTGTACATGCATTAAGGTTTACTCTTTGGGCTATAAAGTTCATTGGATTTTGACAAAATGTGTAGTGTTGTTTAGCCATAGTTGTGGTATCAGATAGAATGGTTTCATTGCCTTGAAAAAATTCTGTGCTTCACCTATTCATGAACTTCTGGCAACCTCAGATGTGTTAATCATGTCTGTAGTTTGCCTTTCTCATAATGTCATAAAAGTTAAACACTACAGTCTTTTTAGACTGATTTCTTACATATAGCATAAGAATTTAGGAATCATCCATGATTTTTCAGGTTTCCTAGTGTAACAGCCACACTTCTTACTTTCTGTGTTTGATGCTTTGACACCATGAGGCCTTGCTGATATGGAGGGATAGTCTCTGCAGGGTTAGGTAATTCCTAACAGACCTGAAGTTGCCAGAAGTTCACCTATGAACACACCTTTCATATGCAAAGGTGCTAATGCACAGCCCATACTCCTAACTGCCTTCCTTGATGACCTCTCACAGTTCAGACCTATCTCTCCTTGTCCCAATCTCTTAGGCCAGGCTCCAGGCAACTAGAGACACCCTGACACCCAGAATTACTCAAACTAGCGAATCCTAAACTGACTTAGCCTGTTTTCCTTGCTTTGTTCATCCTTCCTTGGAAAACTACAATAATGGTTCTTGTCCACATGGTCCCCTCACTCTCTCTGGCTCCTGGTTGACCCTGGTGCTTTTCGGTGAACCACCCCACCCCATGGTGGGCCATAACCCACCTCTTGAGATCTGTTTAACAAGTTATCTATTCAATAGCAATTGTCTACTAATCTGTTGGCCTTGTCATACCTGAATAATAATAAAACCTACGCTTTAAAACACATAGTTCATTTTTTATTACTGTATAGTATTCCATTGTATATGACAAGGTCTCTCCAGAAAAAGTCCTGCCATTGGTAATATAACAAGAATGGTTTGTGCGTGCAACATGGATGTAACCTGGCAGCCAAGGAGAGTGGACTGGAATGCACATACATGAATAATGATAACTTCACTATACTAGTCAGTGGGGGTGGTAGACACTGTTGAGTGAGAATGTGTACTGTGTGGCCACTGCATCCAAAATAACCAAGCAAATAGAGCTATGAATCTGCATCAGATTTTGCATGAAGCTTGAACATTCCTTGTGGAAACAATACAGATGATTCAGAAAGGCATAGCACTGGGAAACAGGTGATAGGCAGCTTCATCACAACAACATGCTCACTCATACATCATGTCTTGTGCAGAGTTTTTTGATGAAAATTCAGATCACTCAGGTGACGCAGTCCTCCTATAGTCCAGATTTGGTGCCCTGCAACTTCTGGCTTTTCCCAAAACTAAAATTGCCTCGGAAAGGGAAGAGATTTCAGACCATTGCTGAGAATCAGAAAATAAACATGGTAAGTTGATAGTGATGGGGAGAACTGTGTGAGGTCCCAAGGTGTCTACTTTTAAAGGGACAGAGGCATCATTGTCCTATGTACAATGTTTCTTGTATCTTCTTCAATAAATGTCCCTATTTTTCATATTATATGACTGGATAACTTCTGGACAGACCTTGTGGATTTACTACAGTTTATCCGTTCACCTACTAAATAGCACATTAGTTGCTATTAATTTAGGGAAATTATGAATAAAGCGGCTGTAAATATTCATGTGGAGGTTTGTGTGTGGGCATGTTTTTTTTTTTTTAATCAGTTGGGTAAATATCTTTAAGTGCAATTCCTGGATTATATGGTTAGACTATGTTTTGCTTTGTAAAAAAACTACCAAACTGACTTCCAAATTGGCCGTACCATTTTGCATGACCACCAGCAGTAAATGAGAGTTCCTGTTGCTCCACATTTTGCCAGAAATTGGTATTTTTATTATTTTACAAGTTTAGCCATTCTAATAGATGTGTTCTTTTAATTTGTATTTCTTAATGGAAAATGATATTCATCATATTTAATACATATCTGTGTATTTTATTTGGTGAAGTGACTGTTCAGATCTTTTGTTCATCTTTTAATTGGGTTTTTTATTTTCTCATGGTTGATTTTTTTTCTTGTGTATTTTAGCTGCAACTACTTTATTGTATATATTTTTTTGAAAATATTTTTCTCCATTGTTGTTTGCATTTTCATTCTGTTAACATTATATTTCATACAGCAGATAATTTTAATTTTAATGAAGTAATTAATTTTTCTTTTATGAATCCTGTTTTCTTTTATCACACCTAAAAAAGTCACCAAACTCAGGGCCACTTCCATTTTCTTCTATGTTTATTTCTAGAAGGTTTATAGTTTTGAATTTTACACTTAGGTCTGTGACCCATTTGAGTTAATTTTTGTGAAAAGTAAGATTTTTGTCTATAGTTTTTAAAAAATTTTGCATATGGATGTCCAATTGTTCTCACCAGCCTTTGTTAAAGGACCACCTTTTCTCTAATTGAAAAAGAAAGATTCGTGCACATGGCAGGCACACTGCACCTAGGTGTATCATATTCACAGTGCAGAAAGTCAAAGACACAGGGAAAATTTGGAAAGAAGCCTCACCTACAGAGGTATGAGGATAAGAATTACATTGGATTGCTGCTCAGAAGCCATGCAGGCAAAAAACTAGTGGAGTAAAACATTTCTGGTGTTGAAAGAAAATAACCCACCCACCTAGAAAACTGTGTTCTGTGAAATTACCTTTCAAAAAAATGGGGGAACAAATACTGTCTCAGATAAAGTTTGAGAAAATAACACATAAGTAGACCTATCTGGCAGGAATTTTTAAAAGTTTTCTTCAGAGAAAAGGAAAATAATACAGCTTAGAATCCCAAACCACAAAAAAAAAGCATCAGAGAAGAAATAAATGAAGGTCAAATGAAATGTTTTTATTGTACTTATTTTTTAATTGATCCAACAGATAACAGTTTGCTCAAAATAGCATTCCTTACAGGTTTTAACTTATGTTTTGGAAAAGTGATATGAGTGAGAGTAGTGTTGTAAGAGATGGGAAGGAGGAAGTGGAAATACTGTTACAAGGTATTTGTACAGTCCGCTATGAGTACAATGTTATTTAAAAGTAGACCTGAATAAGTTGTAAACATATATTGCAAACTCAAGGGTAACTACTCAAACATTTTTAAAAAGTATATAATTGATATGCTAAGATAGGACACAAAATGGAACCATTTTGTAATGCGCAACTAAAAACAGAAAGCAAAAGAGAGAGAAAGACAAAAAAAAGGCAATGGCCCTCACTGGTGTGGCTCAGTGGGATGGGTGTCATCCCGAAAAGGGAAAGGCCCCACTCAGGATGTGTCCAAGAGGCAACCAATCCATGTTTCTTTTTCATATTGACGTTTCTTTCCCTGTCTTTCTCCCTTCCTTTCCCCTCTGTAAAAATAAGCAAATAATTGTTTTAAAAAGACAATGAACAGAAAACAGTAACAAATAAGAGATATTATCCAAATATATAAAAAATCACTTTAAGTGTCACAGTTTTATATGTATAAAGGACAGAGATTGTCATAAGGAATAAAAAACCCAAGTGTGTGTTATATACAACAAACCTATTTTAAAGATATAATTATCTGAAAACTAAAGGGATGGAGAAAGATATACCATGCTAACAGTAATCAAAGGAGATCAAGAGTAGATACGTTAATATCAGACAAAGCAGCAGGAAAGCCATCAGTGGCTTCCAGAGGCTCAAGAGGAGAGAGGGAGGGAAGAGCAGGTGTGTACAGGGGATTTGGGGGGCTTTGACACTACTCTGTGTGATAATGTGATTGTGGATATGCAACTCATGTATTTGTCAAAGCTCACAGAACTACACAACACAAAGAGTGAACCCTGATGTAAACTATGGGCTTCAGCTGATAACAAGGTAACAACATTGGTTCATCAGTTGTAACAAATGCAGCACACTAATGCAAAGTGTTCATTGGAAGGGACACTTAATGGGGCAGGGGGAGGGCAAAGGCATGTATGTGAACTCTCTGTACTCCGGGCTCTCTGTACTCTGGACTGCAGTCGGCCCTCTCCACCTGGCCCTGTGCCTGGATGCACGAGATCACTTTCTATTTCTGAGCAGTTTGGGAAAACTGTCTTAGAACCTGCCAGCCCTCCTCCCCCAGCCCAACGGATCTGCCCTGGTTGCCCTGGGATAAGACTCTGGTAAAGTCTTTTATTCTAGAGAGCAGGTCCTGGGTATATTTCACAATATAATTCTTTCCTGACCCACAACAGAGCTGTCTTTTTTGGATGTTCACAATGAGAACCTTGTGTGTTTCCTGAAAATAAAGCCCAGGAAAGTGTGGCAACTCCATAAGACCGTGGCTTCCAAGAGTTTCTGTGTTGCATGCTAGCCTACATTCAGCTTCCAGGAAGTCATCAAAGTTGTCATTTAAATGTTCCTATGAGTTTTTCTGCCTCCAGAGGCTTCTGCTCAAGGTAGGCAGATATCAGACAGAATTTTCTGCAGTTGTCTCTATCTTCAGATTTTATGGCAGCAGTCTTCCATAAAACTTGTCTTATGCATCAAAGAAAAAACACTGGTTTTCAGTTTGTTCACCTTTTAATTTTTTATAAGAATAGGAGCCACAAATTCCCAGCTCTTTATGTGCCATAGGTAAAAATGGAAGTTGTGGTCAGATAGGTCTAACCACTCACATTTTTATTTATTTTTTAAATCCTCACCCAAGGATGTTCATTGATTTTTTAGAGGGAAAAACATCAATGTGAGAGAGAAACATCCATGGTCGCCTCTTGTACATGTCCTGACCGGGGATTGAATTCACAACCTAGGTGTGAACCCTGACTGGAATCAAACCCACAACCTTTTGGCACACAGGACAATGCTCCAATCAACTGAGCCACCTGGCCAGGGCACATTTTTATTGTTTTTGATATTAAGTTGTAGTGCTGAGTAAATGTGCTTTTATTCCTTCAGGAATATAATATGTATGCTAAAAAATTAGAGCCATTGTATAGTATTTTTTACTAGATGTTTTATTTCGTTTTATAACTTTTAGTAAAAAAGTTATTGCTTTCCTTCCCAAATGATATGCTTAACCATTACCATCCTTTGAACTGAGGTGCTTGTGTCCGAGATGTTTTGCAAGTTGTTAAAGGTCTTGGCTCTTCCGCTGACCTGTGTCTCTAGCTTGGACATGGCTCTGGGAAGAAGCTACAAATTTTGGTAACTAAGTAAACTGGCTTTTCCATAAAGTTCATTTTTTATCCTATAAAAGTTACATTTGCTGTAAGAATAAAGAAAAAACAGAGCAGAAGAACTAAAATCTCAAAACTCCTCAAAGTTATGATGGGAGCACTTGAACTCTCTTCTGCATGGCAAAGCCACATACGTGTCTCTGTAAAATGCCGTCACTGCCCAGCAGAGCAGAAAGGTCCATTTCCCAGTACTACAGAACGTCCTGTGACTCACAGATCTGAACTACCTCGTGTTTAACTAGTACTTTTTCCCTAATACAAATCAGGAGCCAAATTAGTTATTAAGGTTTCAGAAAAATAAACAACATTGTCTTTGCTCTTATTTTCTTTAAAACCACTAAGTTAACTTGATGTTATTTCTTCTTTCTTTCCAAATAAGAATTTGTTGCCAATTTTGATAAAAATCCAAAGCAATTGGCAGGCATTGATATTTCCTCCCTCCTCTGCATGTCTCGTGAAATGACCCACCAATATGGCTCTGTGTATTTACTTTTCCATCTTTGGAAACACCATTAACAACATTAGTACTGTTTTAAAAAGTAGAAGTTTCACCTGCTTATCAGCTAGCTTGGCAACAGTCAACCTGAAAATATTCAGTACTCTAACTTTCTGGTTACACGAATTTTACTTCTATTATACCCTTTGTTGTAAAGTATCGGACATTTATCTGTACCTTCAACAGTACAATAATGATGTGCACATGCATTCAGTAACTCTTCTCTTTTAGAAATTTTTGTATAATTCCCTCATTTAAATTTTGGTACAGTTCATAACTTAGAAGATTAACAAGGCTAAGATTCACCAGGTTCACCCTTGTATAGCTAGATGAATTGTTTTGAGCATCACCACCCCATTTTAAAGATGACAAAAGTAACTGTCTAGAGCTTAATTACCTTATGCAAGATAATCCAGCTAGGAATCAGCAGAACTGACCCCTGAACCCCATTGTTAGGCGATGCGATGTCAGGTCAGATCACTTCACCTTGCAGGAGGCCAGCAGCTCTCAGCTGGCAGTGAACATTTCAATTGGAATTGCAAACATAGTGCAAGTTTTAGACACAAAGGCTGGAAAAGAGGAGTAGATTAGATTCATCTACCAGATTATCAAAGAAATGCAACTAGCGATCCAAACTAGAACAAGTTCCCATAGCCAAGATTATTTCTTGGCTGAGGAGAAATGTGAACACATTCTTGCTGTCTGGAGTTTTTCTTCTTCCCTTATCTTCCATTCTCTTCTCTTCCCCTCACTTCCTTTTCCTCTACTTCCTCTTTCCTCCCTCCCTCCCTCCCTCCCTCCTTTCTTCCTTCTTCTCTTTCTCTTTTTCCTCCTCTCTCTTTTCCCTTCTCTCTGTTCTTTCTTCCTTTCTTTCTCGGTTCTCCCCCCCCCCCCCCCACCCCACACCCATTTCCAGCTTGTGCTGAAAGTCACATGAGGAGACCGCGTTTGGCTGAGTGGGTGTGCAGCTGTAAATGCAACACCTGTGAGTCCTAGAGCACGGGTTGGCACGTCACAGTCTGTTGGGCAAACCCTGCCCACCACATGGTTATGTATGGCCACGTGAAGTCAGAATGATTTTTACATTTTTAAATGGTTTTAAGAAGCAGAATAATCTTTTGCGACATGCACATATTATGTAAAATTTAAATTCAGTGTCCACAAATAAAGTTTCTGCAACACAGCCACACTCACATATTCACACATTGTTTCTGGCCCTGTCCAGTGACAATGAAGAGTGCAGTAGCTGCAATAGAGACCACAATAGACTATGAAGCCTAAATTATTTACTATTTCGCCCTTTGTAGAAAAGTTTGCCAATCGCTTTTTAAAATACATTTTTATGTTAAACTACCACTGACATACAATATTATATTAGTTTCAGATGTACAATGTGGTGATTAGACTTTTATGTGTCTTATGAAGTGATCACCCCAATTAATCTAGTACCCATGATACCATACATGGTTATTACAGTGTAATTGGCTGTACTCCCTGTGCTGCGTTTTACATCCCTGTGACGACTCTGTAACTACCAGTCTGTACTTTTTCATCCCTTCTCCTTTTTAACTTGTCCCCCAACCCTCTTCTCGTCTGGCAACCATTAAATATTCTCTGTATCTATGAGCTTATTTGTTTATTTTTCTATTCCACATATAAGTGTAATCATATGGAATGCTGACCTCTTTTTAAAAGGCTATTTTTTCCCCAAATCTACACAAATCCTTGAAATTTAGTGATTAGAAATTCCTATTTTGGGTGGAGGAATAGTTGTTTATTAAAATGCAGATTTGTCTATGTGGCAAATATACATTTAGAATTAGTAAGACTATTGATTTGACCTGATTGCAGCTAATGAATAGCTAGGACTAATAGGTGAGATTCCAGAGAGCATAAGATTTCTTCCAGGCTGCTGTAACAAGATGGGCAGACAGGCTCTGAGTGGGGTGGTGAGCACACACTGAAAAACACAAAGCAAAGACCCTTAGTGCAGACTTAGGGTTAACCCAGGTGTATCAATTTCTCAATTCCCCCATAGCCATGGCCACACAAGACTTTCTTTTCCTGTCACACACTTTTCCTTTTGGAACTGGCTCTAATGCCCTCCCTATCAGCTGGTTGGGTTCTCCCTTTTTTCTTCCTTCGCAGGAGGTGGCAGGGTGCTGACCCCGCCCGACCAGCCCAAACTGCCTTGATGTTCTATATGGTTCACTGGGGTGGCAATAGGAGGTGATGACCTCAAAAAATATACTGATCCAACTTTCACCTCCTCTTCCCAATTTACTAGGTTGACTCTTAGGAATTATCATTTGAAAACCAAAAATATTTGCTGTTCAAATACAATGTCATGAGATGTGACCTAATGTTTTAATCCTGAGAAGGTCTTGTGGAATGGCAAGGGGCTGAGTAACTCTCCATCTTTGAAGATGTTAGAGGAGCAGGTTACAAATCAGACACTGGTCTCTTAGTGCCAGTTGGTGGAAACATTTGCTTTACTACTGTCTCTTCTTATCTTGAGCCACAGGTCCCTGCAACACCTATCACGCATACCTGTTTTCCAAAAACTTAGTGGACCAGAATACATGCTTTCATTAATTTGGCATGAGATGTTATATTATGATGGCAGTTATGTAATCAAATGTGTGGGGGTGGTGGGGGTGGTGTCCATATCTTCAATCATTTCCTGAATCAAGGATGGAACAGGTCCAGATTCGTTGGACTTCATTCCCATGCAATGTTCTGATCAAAATGCCATGGATCTCATATTGGCTATTTATCTAAAATTAGAGGCAATTGAAATGAATTATAAGGTGTTTCATAAGATTCTTTGTAAAATGGTCCTTACCCCTGTTTGTAATTCCTGGTAACATCTTTGCCCTTCAGCTCTACTCTGTGTGGGGCCATTTGTCTCAGCAGATTTTCTCATATCCTATTTTTTCTTCTCTAATTTTTCATTAATTCTGGGCTGCCACTACTGGTTTAAATTGTGGTTTTACTTTTTCCTGGTTAAAAAAAATAAAACAACATGTAAGGAAAGTTAGCCATACAGATGACTCAATGTTTACAGATCTTTTGATGGAGAAAGAAAGTACCTGGCTGGTTGGCCCAGGGGAGAGGGTTGAGCAGTGTGAATCTTGAGAGAGAAAGTCTAAATTCTTTTATGCCATGGGCTTGGAGAAGAGCACTGTGGTGAAACTTACATGAAACCTGTCTCTGTTGAATTTGCTGCTCACAACCCAGATGTGTGGCTTATGAGAAGCAGGCCTCTCAGTCAAGTAAGAGAAAGGAGCAGCAGTGAGTGTTAGGTTAACCTGCTGGTGATTTTTGTTTTCCCTGTCAGACTGAAGTGACAGTTAATTGTTTTCTCTATGTTCAAGGTTATATAGCAACTGCATATATTTATGCTTATGGTTAAATTCACAGAGGAGATGTACTCCTCTGTGAATATATTATTTAACTGTACTAGTTAACTGTAAAGCAAATCTATTGAACCCTATTAATTCTTTGTTTCCCTAATATCATTGTTTAAAACACAATAGGCCTTTATAAATTTTGGATATTAACACTTTATCAGATGTATAATTGGCAAATGTGTTCTCCCATTCAATAAATTGTTTTTTCATTTTGTTAATGGTTTCCTTTGCTATGCGAAACATTTTTAGTTTGTTGTAGTTTCATTTGTTTATGGTTTTTGTTGTTTCCCTTGCTCAAGGAGATATATCAGAAAAAAATATTGCTATGAGAAAAAAGTCTGAGATTTTACTGGCTATGTTTTCTTCTAGGATGATTATGGTTTTGAGTATAACATTTAAGTTTTTAATTCATTATGAGCTTCTTCCTGTGTATGGTGTTTCAAATTTGCTAGACAATTAAAGTATGATACTAGTACAACTGAACATATAAAATAAGAATATGATTGGCAGTGCTAGCAAATTTAGTTATGGTAAAATAAACTTAAAGCAGAACATTTGCAGAAAACCACACAAAAAAAGCCCCACAGTAAGCCTTTGGGATACACACTTTAGCATGTATATCAAGCAGATGCCACTAAATAAGACAGCACCTTAGCAGAATATGGAAATCTCAGTAAATCTTGACATTTTTTTGTCATCCCAAGTTTATGGGGCTATAATATTAGATAAAAACAAATGTTAAAGGCAGTCTCAAAGAAGAAAAGACATCGCAGAGAGTGGAATCTACAAAAGGACTGAGTCGTGAGGAACTCTAATTCTAACTTTCCAGAATCTAAGTGCTTTACAAGCTTAATAGGAAGCAGAGGTGCCATGTGCATGAGCTGGCTAGGCACTGAACTTGGACTTGGCAGCTCTGTCAACCCACCTGCCTTCTGTTGATCTGAGAAGGAGATGCAGTCACTACATATGCAGGGGAGGAAAAGAGCTTTGATTTACAGAAGAAATTGAAAATGGTCCAGAGGGTATTGGGTCCAGAATATCTTATGACTTCTTTAAAAACTTAAGGAAGACACAATGTAATGCCACTTGATCTGTTTATTTTACCAAAATCATTATAACACAGGTACTACATTTTGGCAGAGGTAAGATAGATGAGAAAGACAGATGAAATTCACTAATATACATGCATATGTATACATATATATACAAACATATATGTATACACACACACACACACACACACACACACACACACACATATATTTGAGGCACACTAAGCACCAAGAATAACTGGTGTACCAATTACTAAGGGCGGGAGTGGAAATAGCCTGGGATCCATTGACTTCCTCAGGGGTGCTGGGTGACCGACAGCAGCTAGAGAGAGGGAATGTGGGGAAAGGGGGAAAAAGCAGTACAAATGCTAAAGCTGGAGAGAGGTGTGTTTGTGGCTGGCTTGCTAGAGGGCTGGTGAGAGGCTGTGAAGTACAGTGAGTACAGAGGAGAGCAGCAGGGGAAGGGAGACAGAGCAAGGATCTGGGCCACAGGGGACTGTGCCACTGTAGGGCAGTAGTGGAGGCAGGGGCGGGGCCGGGGAAGGGGGTATGTCCAGAGCAGCACCATCAGCCTCCACCAAGAGCTCCTCAGAAATGTAAAATCTCAGGGCTCCACTTGACCTGTTGAGTCACGATCTACACTTTAACAAGGTCCCCAGACAATTCTTCCACATGTTAAAGTTTAAGAAGATCTCTGGGTAAAAGACTTTGATTTCTACTTGGGGATAGTGGTTCTCTGTACATGGTAGAATGTGGGGGAGCTTTTAAAAATAATGGTGCCCTTGCCCACACTCAGAGATTCTGATTTGGCTGTATCAGGGTAAGACCTGAACACTGGTATTTTAAAATGTTCCTAGTGACTGTAATGTGTAGTAAGGTTTGAGCATGGTTGCTCTTAGTACTGTAATTTGATTTTTCTTTACAAAAGATTATTCTTGCTGCTGTGTTGAGAGAAGACTATGTGAGGACAAGAGTAGAAGTAGTTAAGAACAAAATGGGCAAAATTCCAATCCATACCAATAAGAATATATTTTAAAGTTGGTTAGGAATTATATGAAGAAAAATATATAATTTTACTGAGGACATCAGTACATATTTTACAAACAATGGGTTGGAGATTTCTCTTGTCTTAGAGAGGAAGAGTCAAGTTGTAAAGACACCCAGACTGTTCTTATTGATACAGTCATTTAATTCAATTTTATAAAAATTTCATTAGATTTTGTTGAAATTTGATAAAATGCTTCTTATCCTCTGAGAATCTCAAAAAGAATGTAGTAGGGACTTAGATTTCAACAAAGAATGAAGTATAGAAAGTAGTGCTAGAAGGTATTAAAGCTTATCAACCTATAATATTTACTTCAACAGATATATCAGTGGAGATATAATAAAAAGCTGAGAAACACACAAAACTTAGTATTTTCAAATGGTGATATTACAGATGAATGCTGGGTTATCTTTTGGGGGCTGTTCCCCTTTGGGAGGTCCCTATCACTTACACATTTGGCTGAGGTCCAGATGGGAGAATCTGAATTTCTGGAAAGAAATTCTCATAAAATGAAAACAGAAAAAAAGCATGTGTATGCATATATGTGAGTGAATATATGTTTGATATGGCTTAGGATTTTTAAAAGGACAATAAAGGTAGAAAGAAGAAAATGAGTTTGCTTAGACAAAAACAACTTATACTTGTCAAAACAACCATAAAGAAATAAAAATGCAAGTAAGATCCTGTGGGAAATATTTGTCACATATGTGTTAGACAAATAACTAACATGATATATAGAGTCTAACACATGATCTATAGATACATGTGCTTCATAGTAGATACTATACATAACATAATATCTATATATCATGTTAACCCTTAAAAATCAATAATCAATGTGATAACTATTTCAGTATTTCAATGTGAAAAGGTTAAGCCAGAAAATTCAGAAGAAGAAAGCAAATGGACACTAAACATACTAACATATGCCTAACCTCACTATATTTTCAAGAAATTTAAGTTATAAACATGATATACAAATTTTTGCTTGTCGAAGTAAAGAGTATTTTAAAATTATATTAAAATAATGATACTTATCTGGGAAAGAATCTATTTTTTCCTTTCAAAATGAACCTACATGTTAACCCAACTGATAATTTTATGAGAATATTTATTAAGATAATAATTATGACTATAAACAAAAGGTTGGTCCCTGAAATATTTTAACATTACATTCTTTTTTTTAAAGATTTTATTTATTTATTTTTAGAGAGGGAAGAGAGGGAGATAGAGAGAGAGAGAGAGAGAGAGAGAGAGAGAGAGAGAAACATCAATGTGCGGTTGCTGGGGGTCATGGCCTGCAACCCAGGCATGTACCCTGACTGAGAATCGAACCTGCGACACTTTGGTTTGCAGCCCGTGCTCAATCCACTGAGCTACACCAGCCAGGGCTAACATTACATTCTTAAATAAGAAAAATTTTATATTAAAATACAAAATAAATAACAAAAATTCTACAATTGTTTAATATTCTAATTATTTAAGATAAATATGGATAATTCAATATGATATAAACATTTTGTAGAATATATTCAGCACTTGGAATATTGAAAGGATAATGTGATAAACTAATCCTTGACATGCAAATATGCTCACCATAAACTATTAAGTAGAAGACATGTTTGAGGATATATGTGGGATAAATCAAAAATAACTTTTCACAGGAAAAGAATAGAAATGACAAAATTATGGCAAGTTGTCTTTGAGTTATTACCTCTTCATATTTCTACTTGTCTGAATTTTCTAAATTTTCTGTACTATGTATTTTATTTTATTTTTAAATTTAATCTTTATTATATACTTTTTCATTACCATTGAGCCCCCATATATTCCCCTCCCTGCGGCAATCACCACACTGTTCTCCATGTCCATGAGTCCTTTTTCCTTTGTACTCAATCCCTCCATCCCTAACCTCCCCCGCCACTAGCTGTCATCTGCTCTCCATCTATGAGTCTGTCCCATTTTCCTTGTTAGTTCAGTTTGTTTGTTAGATTGACCATATGAGTGAAATCATATGGTATTTATCTTTCTTTCACTGGCTTATTTCACTTAGCATAATGTTCTCTAAGTCCCTCCATATTGTTGCAAAGGGTAAATTTTTCTTCTTTTTACAGCTGAGTAATATTCCATGTAAATAAATGTCTGATAGTTCTATTATACACTCATCCATCGATGGACACTTGGGCCTCTTCCATATCTTGGTGATTGTAAATAATACTGCAATGAGCATGGGGGTTCTTATGTCCTTTCAAATTAGAGTTGTGAGTTCCTTTGGATATATTCCCAGAAGTACGATAGCTGGGTCAAAAAGCAGATCCATTTTCAATTTTTTTTAGGTAACTCCATACAGCTTTCCACAGTGGCTGCACCAATCTGCATTCCACCAAGAGTACCAAAGAGTTCCCCTTTCTCCACATCCTCACCAGCACTTGTTGTTTGTTGATTTATTGATGACAGCCATTCTGACAGGTGTGAGATGATATCTCATTATGGTTTTAATTTGCATTCCTCTGATGATTAGTGATTTGGAGAATTTTTTCATATGTCTGTTGGCCATCTGTATGTCCTCTTTGGACAAGTGTCTATTTGGGTCCTTTGCCCATTATTTAATTGGGTTGTTTGTTTGTTTTTTGATGTTGAGTTTTGTAAGTTCTTTATAAATTTTGGATATTAACCCCTTATCAGATGTATTGGTGAATATGTTCTCCCATTCTGTGGGTTATCTTTTCATTTTGCTGATGATTTCCTTTGCCGTGCAAATACTAACAGAAAGGGACATTAAGAAAATAATTCCATTTACGATTACTACAAAAAGAATAAAATACCTAAGAATAAATCTAACCAAAAATGTAAAAGACCTCTACTTGGAAAATTATGACACTGAAAAAACTGAAGAAGATACAAATAAGTAGGAGCACATAACATGTTCACAGATAGGAAGAATTAACATCATTAAAATGTCAAAATTACCCAAAGCAATCTATAGATTCAATGCAATTCCTATCAAGATTCCAATGATGTGTTTCACAGAACTAGAACTAATATTACAAAAATTTATATGGAACCACAAAAAGCCCCACATAGCAACAGCTATCTTGAGAAAGAAGAACAAAGTTGGAGGAATCTTACTACCTAATATCAAACTATACTACAAGGCAATAGTAATCAAAACAGCATGGTACTGGATAAAAACAGATACATAGATCAACAGAACAGACTAGAGAGGCCAGAAATAAATCCACACCTTTATAATTAATTAATACTCAACAGAAGAAGCAAGCACATACCATGGGCTAAGGATAGTTTATTCAATAAATGGTGTTCAATAAATTGGTGTAAACTACCAATAAATGGTAGTTTAGTCAACAAATGGGAAAGTTGGACAGATACATGTGGGAAAATGAAACTAGACCACCTTCTTACACAACACACAAGAATAAATTCAAAATGGATCAAAGACTTAAATGTTAGACCCAAAGTCACAAAAATTGCATAAGAAAGCATAGGCAGCAAAGTCTCGGACATTGCTCATAGAATATTTTATCAAATATATCTCCCCAGGCAAGGGAAACATAAGAAAAAAATAAACAAATGTAACTACATCAAAATAACTATGTATTAAAAAAAACTCTGTATATTGGAATCATTTTAGATTTACAGAGAAGTTGCAAATAGAGTTCCCAAATAGCCTTACTCAGCTTCTCTTAATGTTAACATATTATACCGATCTGGTACAATTGTTAAAATTGAAATGTTAGCACTTGTACATTACCATTAACTGAACTATGAACTCTATTCGTACTTCATCAGTTCATCAACTCATACTTGTAGTCTATCACAGGATCTAAGTCAGGACACCATGTTGTATTGTGTATTACCTTCCTACAGAAAAAAGCTCCCAGAACTCATTGAGAAATAGTAAAAACGACATAAAATGTCCTAATGGAGGAAAACTATAGCATTTGAACATAAATTAGTCTTTTTCTGGGCTTCGTATTGGCCAAGGAAAAGAGGGACAGATTATAGGAAACGTAAGGATTCATTCTCTGGTCCTGTTTCCCCTGCATTTTGAGGTAGATAATAGATGGTGATGGGGGTGTTAGGAAAGAGGATAGTCACACCTCTTTTCCAAGGAAACCAATAGAAAAAATGTTTGTTTCCAGGCATAAAGGCTATTTATAGAAACAGATCTTTACTCTGGTCAAAAGCAGATCAACAAAGCATATTTCTTTAATTCTGCTCAGAAGCTGTGATAGGCTGTCATACCTTAGTCATAGGGAACTGAAAATTGGTTTATTAAATGGTAGACTGGTAGACTTTTTTATTTTATGAGGGAAACCAAGAGAAGTGCTATTTGCTAGTAAAATGTTTGGAACTACCTGTGGCCTAAAGAAGGTATTGCTTGCCACATCTTGTCTAAAGGGAGTCAAACTGTGCTGGTTCATTCCATTTCTCTTGCTTGGCCCCTGAGAGACAAGAGGCAGTCTTTGTATAGTAGCCAATACCAGAGTCTAAGACAGAGTAAAGTTTTAAGGGCAGTTCAGGATTTACACATCTGAGAACGATCTTATCAATACACTTGCTATCCAAAGAATGTACTCACTTCCTGTCCCAAAGCCTTTGGTTGAATGTGTTCAATGAAAAGTAGGAGGTATTAGGTTATCCCTTGTTGCCTTACTCTAGTGCTCTAAGTTTTGAGATAGTGCTGCTGACTTATATCCAAGGATTTATCTGGCCTCATGATGCAGAGAGAGGATTCAATGGGGAAATTGAACCTCATTGACTTAGAAAGCCTTCTCTCTACCAGGGTTCCTTTGATTAGTGGGGACCATAGGGAATTATTAAATGTAGAATCAGGCTAAGTAGTTCAATGTCAGATATGTTCATTGTGCTCTCTGGTGCCTGACACAGAGGGTTGGCTGATCTTTTGTACAAACCCACTATGCTGATCTCCCTGGAACCACAACCCTTGTGATTATATCTAAGTTCTTTTATATCCAGGCAGTATAATTCCAGACAGAGAGCAGGAAGTAAACAATGTACTCTCAAACCCGTGTACAAACAAGCAGAGTCCAGGCATATTTATAAAACCCATCTTGGTTAGGAGACCTCATTGTGTGATGGACCCAGAAGGTAGAGTTGGTTCAGTTCTGTCTCTGCCACTTGCTTTCTGTAGGACTTCCAGTTTTTTTCCTTACCCACACTTATCCTCCATTCCCTTCTTTATAAAATGGGGAACCTAATATCCTCTTTGCAGAGCTGTGAGGATTAAACAAAATACTGTATATAAAATATTGGGTCCACAACAGTCATTTAAAACATGGGTGCTTTAATTATTCTCTTTCTTGGTTCCACTTCTTCCCTGAAAATCATGCCATGTTGATCTTAAAGTTACAACTGTTATGTAGTAGTCATTTTGTTTTGATGCAAGAAAAAGATAAAAATAAAAACTCAAACGCCTCAGTATTTCCCAACAGGGTCAAGAGAACTATGAATTTCTGATGTCAGCACAAAGCTGCCCTTTGAATTACAGGAGCTCAGAAAGGTTCAGTAAGTCAGACTATGACTTAATGCTCCCTTCAAAGCACATTTTCTAACCAGCCACTCTGTAAATGCTTGTTGCTGATAACTCAGTTTCTAGATTCATTTGATCTAAGTCAGGACTAAATGAATTCCACACGCTTTCTAGCTATTCTAGGACAAGAGTCATTTTCCTTAAAGCTAGCCATCGCACCTCTTCCCCTGTGTGCATCTTGCATTTTTCCTGCCAAACAATTTCTGTATTAATGATGACAAAACAAAAAGATATTTATCTTCAAATCACAAACCCCTTTAATTGAAAGAAGATGAGATGTAATACCATCAGATCTAAGTGCACACTAACACTAATCTGATGAAGTTATGAAGCTCTAAAAGAATGTAAAAATGAAAAGGGAATTTATTTAATTGCATCTTATTAGAGGTAAGAGAATATCTTTATGCTACAAGTAGGTTCTTTTTTTTACACAAATGCAGTAGCTTTTTAAAAAATAAATGGGTTGTTCAATTTAAAATGTGAATTCCTACGTTTCACTAGCACGGATTCAGAATCTGTGGTGCTGGGATGGGACACCTGCTATATGCCTTTCAAGCAAGTATGCAGGTGACTCTCAGACAGATTTTCTTTGAACTGTACTTAGTGAAACAATTGGAGAATTGAGTTTCATTGGTGTGGAGGTCTTCAAGACATTCAATTCCACTTGCTTTTCACAAAATTTCTCTATTGGCTTATAGTTTTGAGTTGTCCCAATCATAATTTTTTTTGACCTTCTACAATTCTTATATTCCAAGGCATTTAAGATGCTCTGAATTTAAGAATGAAGCCAAAGTAATTTTACAGATCAGGAGTAGCAAACATCCCTATTTAGAGTGTATGGAAATATTTCAATGATAAAAAAAATACTGTGTGTAAGACTCCGAAATATACTTTGTTTTGCACATTGAGTCTAGTGGTAACTTTACTTAAAACTGCAATTTAAAGGCTGGATGTACAAACCAGGGCCTTTCAAAGTGTGTTCTGTGGACCAGCGCCCATTCTGAAACAGCTTGTATAGCATGTTACCAACTGGTGACAGAGTAAGTATGGAAATTAAGAGTAAGCTTTTAGAACTTTTAATAGCATTTGGAAAGAGTAATTTTGTTTGTTGTATCTAATGAGTAAAATCACTTGAGCTTGCATTTTGTCTGCCTTTTCTTTCCATTTTACTTTTCTAGTAATTCATTTTGATTGTGTTCTAGAAGAGTGTTAGACAGTGAGGGATTGGAAATTGTGAAGAAAACTGTTCTTTCACCACAGGCAGTTCAAGAAGCACTGGTCTAGATCCCCTTGTCCACAACTCCTCCCTATTTACAGTTGTCCTTGAGGTGGGGATTTGAGACTGCTCTGAAACTGGCCATTTCTCTTGCTAGCTGAATCACACCATCACTGTTGCTAAACTTGTGTGTAACTAGGCAGTGAAGGTAAGGAGAACTATTCATTATATGGTTTTTTTTTTCTGTATACCCTCTGTATTCCCAGAAAGGATTTAAGGAGGCAGACTCAGGGGCTAAAAATGGAGAGATGGAGGGAGTGAAGTTCTCCTAGTGTTGGAGACATTTTCTGTTTCAAAAGCAAAGTTCTGATGGCTTCTAGACAGGCCTTCCTTCACTGGCTCCCACCACCATGAAAGCTGGCTATCACATGGGAGCTGGTCTTGTCTGTGTCATCTGGGTCTCAGTTCTGCCTCCTGTTTTTTATTTTTATTTTTATTATTTATTTATTTGCATCCTCTTTTGTTGGTGTAAAAGGCTGCCTGTCAAGTGAAACACAGAGAATGACACTCTGAAATTCAAGTATGGACCTTACCATGTATCATTTACTAGTTGGCCTGAACTATATGCAATTTATAACTTCCAGAAATTAAATCTGGAGAAGAGAAAACTCACCTATTAATACTGATAACAAAGTTTACATTTATTAAATCCCTGAATCTTATTTCCCACTTAGTGATTGTCTCATGTAGATGAAGCAGATGGTGGTAGGGAATCCAAGTCCAGAGTTTGTTAGATTCTCCCTATTAACCAGCAGTCAATTGGCAGATCTAACTCCTAACTCTCCAATGGATGCATAATACTGAGTTCTCCATATAATCCATGTGATACTGACAATATTATAATTTTCTATGGCCTTGCATTAGTTTCTTGTTAATAATGAAACAAGTTACCATAAATTTACTGACTCAAAACAAATATACCCATTCTCTTACATTTTTGGAGACCAAGAATAGTCTGAGATGAGACTCATGGGGTGGAAATCAAGGTGTCCAGAGGGCTCGTTCTTCCCCAAAGGCTCCAGTGGGGAGCCCTTTCTCTGCTTCATCCAGCTTCCAGTGGCTGCTGTGGCCCCCTGCCTAAGGCTGCATCATTCCACTCCCTGCTTCCATCACCACACCATTTTTGTCTTCTCTGTAGGAGTGTCTCCCTTTACCTCTCTCATTCAAGGATACCCGTGAGTTTATTCAAGGCCCACCTGGATAATCCAGGAGAAATCCCCCACCTTGACACCCTTAACTGAATCACACCTGCAGTCTCTGGCCAGGTAACAAACAATGACAGGTCTGGGGATTCAGACTCAGGCATTTTAAAGGTGCTGTTATTTAGTCTACCACAGGCCATAATAAAAATATCTCACTCCCCTTTTCCTAATTCCATCACATTTTTGAAATGTCAAAACAGAGACTTTTTTGTGTGTGTGACGGATTTCATTGACTGCAAATTTAATATTGAGACAGAAAAGTGGGCAAGACTAGACTCTAGAATTAGTCTATGTGGGTTAAAATCCTCACTCTACCGCTTACAGCCTAACATTGAAATTAACTTCTTTGTACTTTATTTACCTCATTTGTAAAATGAATAATGATAGTACATACCTCATGGGCTTATATAACAAAGATTCAGTAAGTTAGTTTATATGAATAACTTAGAAGAGCATCTGGAGACATAGTAAGTGCTCAGTTAATGTCAGCTATATTATACTATTGTTAAGCAAAGGTGTATTGGCTCCCCCTGGGACCCTAGGGATTTTTCTCATGTGAATTATATTGCTCCATTCTCAGAGCTGTGGAGAACATTGAATGTTGGCTGACTCAACCTTTATTCCACCTTCTTCTGACATGCCTGTCTTAGGTGAGTTTCCTCAGGGAGCAGATTCTGAGTGAACACACACCTGCACATGGATGTTTAGCTTGGAGAGCGACCATGGGATCAATAGCTGTGGGGAATAGAGGACATAGGATTGGGCAGAGAAATGAATTGAACGGTGAGGCAGGGACATCGGGCTCAATCAGTTCCAGGTGGTCCTCTGAAGCTGAGCCAACCTTCAGAGATATCCTGTCTTGAGGCAAAGATTCTGCTTTTTCAGGCCCTCAGGTGAGTTAGTAAGTAGATATAGTGCACCCTGGGTGTGGGCCTGAAGTTTGGTAGGCAGCTCTCTTTATCTGATGGGAATTCCTGAGAAATATTTAGCTGAGAGATGTCAGCTAGCCGCTAAAATCCTCCACAGCAGTAGTCCTGTGGTGCCTCCCCTGAAGGGGCGCATGGCCGGTGCCTCAGAGAGCATGGCCAATGTTGCCCTCCTGGACTGGATGTGCCGTGAGTCCAAAGTCTCTGTGCCTGATGCCCCCTGTAACTAGAGAGCTGTGTGTGATTCTGGTTCTAGTGACCAGAGGTATTCCTGGGAGGTTTTCCCTCAGAACTGAGTGAAGTAGAGGTAAGAGGGGATAGTGGACCCTCATTGTGCAGAATAGTGCTGTGGCGTAGGCCTGAGGGGGTTTTAGTGGGTGACTTTGTCATGTGGTGCCTTCTTTCACTGGTTAAATAGCTCCCTGGTCATGGTGGCAGGGGCATTGGGATACTAGGGATTAGAACGTGTTCCAGGAAGTTGGCCTAGAGCTGCCTCTTGCAGCTTTTCTATGCTTTGTAAGCCTTTTAGTCCCTGATAATAAATGATTCTACTTAATTTAGCTAGAGGCTAAACATTTTGCAACTGTACCCATACCAGATATAACAGTCTTATTGCTTTTTGTTTCATGTACCAAGAAACTGGATGTCATAGAGATGCAGTGAGGTACATAGGATCACAGAGTTAGTAAGTGGCCCAGCTTGAATGCAAAGCCAGATACTCTGGCTCCAAATGCTGTGCTCTTCACTACAGCAAGGTTAGAAAGGACGCATATGTGTACCAAAACTCCAGCCCTCCTCTCTTGTCCAGAAATGGGATATCAGTTCTTTGCACAGAGATCCAGAAAGCCACTACGAATTGATAGAAGTTAGAATATAGATAAAATCTAATTTTAATTTGGTTCTATATCACACAATACATAACTGCACCACAGTATGAAGTCTTGCTTCTTGGCTTGTCTTCTTCCCTCTCTTTCCCCTTCAGTTTCAGTATGTCCATGACTTCTTCCCAGTCTCATGCTCTCAGGTGCCAGCATTTCTTCACCTCCAGAACAAGGTTGTCAGTCCAATGTTTTACCCTCACACTGAGGATTTCTGACACCAAGGAGGGCCTTCAAAGAAGAAAAAAGGGGCAGTGCTTAAGCCCGAAGGAGGAACTAATAATAGAGGAAGTTTAGAATACTTTAAGAGGGACGTTTCAATAATTTCTTGGGACTGGCACTTTCCCTGATATAACACTTTGCATCATTTTGCTCAATAAATTTTTTTGATTGGATGCTTTTCTAATTTGTCTGCTAATGGCTATGTGGGCAAAAGCAGAAGGCTTGGATTCAAAACAAAGAGGAGTATTGGGGTTAAAATGATTTCTTCCATGGATAGCTCCCAGGGTAATATTCTAGAGCATAAATTTAGCTTGGCTGGGCTGTTGTGAAGGAAGTAGAAGAGTCTTTATTTATTTTGAAATGCAATAGCCAAGAAGTCAGCCTTTGATTTCTTTCCAGATATGGCTGGAAGTCCTGAAAAGGTCTTCTGGGTGCCTTGATCTTGCTGCCCCAACGTGAATCTCCTCGGTGTCTCTCCTGGGTAGCTATAATCAGACTTTGATCTCTCTCCCTGTTTCTGGGTGTGTGTTGGTATTTATAGTTGCAGATTTGTTTGCTTCCTTCTATTTGCTTAATTGATCCATTTTCAGCTGGGGGTCAAAAACTAAAAGCAATGACATTTGGTGGCTGTGCCACCCACCCCATTCTTTAAATGAGCACGTGTGTGAATGTGTTATATAAATAAAGTAGCATTATTACCTTCACTGGAGAATTTATACCAATGCTGTGTGCTTTTTCAGATGTATTAAATAAAATATTCTTAACTACATTGGTAGTTTAACAATGGTTTAACCTGCAACCTTGCTGAAGCCTCACCTTAGGCCTCACCTTCCATTAGTAGGAAATGGATAAAAGAGCTAAAATTTATTGAGCCTTAACTGTGCTAGGCATTGGAAAGACACAAATTTCATTTAATTCACATAAAGCTCTGTGAGGTAAGCATCATTTTGTGAGGGGTAAAGTAGCCCAAGCAAGGGCTCGGAGATGCGAATCTGCTTGTAGTGATCTCTCAGAATATCCTTTTGCCTCTGGGTGGTCTGGGCAGTTCCAGATAAACCTGCTGGGGGTGAGCCATGGAGAGCTGCTGACGAGGCATGGTGTTAGTTACACTTTCACTCTGTTCTTTCATGTCTACCCGTGGAAGGCCAGGAACAGGTATCTGGGAATGAAAAACCATAAATGCCTAGCCTAACATTGTTATTAACCTGTTGTATAACGTTGGGCAAAACACTTTACTATTTGGACCTCTTTTCCTCATCTGTAAAAGAAGTAGTGTAGGATACATGATGATTGGTTCTCTTGTGTAGCTCTCGTAGTTACCTGGAAGTGGATGGAGACTGTTTCATAAAGGATATTTCACATAATCTGAGTCTTGAAGTGTATACAAGAGTTTACCAACAAAGAAGGAGATTAATGTCTTCACTGAGAGAGAAAACAATGCTCACCTCTTTATCTGTGGTGAGAATGGAGGCTGTTCACCTCTATATGTGTGGTGTTAACTTAGAATGTTCGCCTCTAGATGTGTGCTGGGCTTACAAAAAGGTGAGAAGCTAAGTATGTGGGTAAGCACATGTGAGCAATGAGTAGAGAAAGCTACAAAGGTAGTAATTGGACAGATCGTAAAGTGCCTTGGATGCTCACTTAGGGCGTTTGGATTTAATCCTGTAAATAGGGAATGAACAGAAGTCTTTAATCTGAGAAAGCCATCAGCAGAGCTATATTTTAGAGAAAACTCTGACAACAATACCAAAGATGGACTGGAGGGAGGAGAAATGAGATGGGAAAAGCAATAGGTTTTGCATAACAATAGACCAGGCAAAAGATGATAAAGGATGAGTACTTACAATTTTAGCATAAGGAACAGAGAGAAAAAAATGAATTTCTAAAGAGATATCTGAGGGACAATGATTTCCCTATCATGCTGACCTAAATTTTCTTGTATATTTCATAGATTCTAAAGGCACATTTAGATTTTTTAAAATTTGAAATTATTACCTCACTATTGGCTTGTCCTGATTTAATTGTCACAGTATTTTCTTGTTTCTAAATGCATAAAAACAATGGTGACAAACTATGGTATTTTACCTGCAACTTTAAAAAGGTGAACAATTATCCCATTATACAAAAGCCCTCTAAAGTCTTTTAGTTTAGTTGAGATTTTTTTAAATTGCTTTTTCTTTGTTCAAGCAATGAAGCAAAGTAAGAAAATTAAAAGCAGTTTGGCTTTCCTCAGTTTACAAGAATCAAGTTGTTTGCTTGTTTAACATACAAGCCCTCTCTCCATGGCAGCTGTTTATTCCCAAGTGAAGTCAATTGTTCTCAAAATGAAAGAGTCAAGTAGTCAGATTCCTGGTGAAGAGAAGCATCATGAAATAATAATAAAAAATTGTCAAAAGCTTTAATTTTGAGTTCTGCATTTGTGAGACCGTGGGCCAGTCATTTAAACCTCTTCGAGCTGCATGGTTGTTTCACCAGACCAGTCTCATGTAATTGTTGGGATGCTCAGGTCAGTATTATATGCACATAGATAAATTAAGAGCACTTTTTCTGTTAATCCATCATCTTATGTACTTGTAAGCTTCAAATTAGTGCATGAAACTTAGATATTAATTGCTGGCCATATCTGAAAGCCCTGTTGGTGTGTTCATAACCTGCCTGCCACCTTGTACCTCAGACCTCCAGAGAGGTATCCTGTCTAACCTATTTTGTGATTTGGCTCAGAGAGCACATTTTGGTGGCGGATGTGGTATTACGAATGTTCTAGAGGGCGGAGTGCTTTGCCAGGAAGCTCTGCCAATTGAAAGCAAAGTGAAAATTCAGAATTACGGAGGTTTAATTTCCTGCTGAATAATTCCTCACAAGCTGTGTAAACTTCTCTTCACTGAACAAATACTCAGAATAAAATACCTTAGATGCTCTTTTCCTTTTTAATAAGAAAATGTTCATATTATTTGAGTGTGGGGCCAAGGGAAGAGGAAGGTCTGGTGCTGCTGAGCTGAGTCTGTAGAAGTCATCAAGAATCTTGCTGTGCTCTGGGCCTGTGAAACTTGGAAGGTTGGGTGAGAAGGGCTTTGTCCCCCCCTGCAAGAGCCACACAGGTTGTCTATGCACTAATCCCCTGCAGTCTATTTAACTTTGTAATTCTTTAGTGAGTTAACCTTTTGTTGAAGATGCTTTAAAATAGTGTTTGGGCACCTCCAATGCACCAGTAGTGGGGTAAGGTGAATGGCAAAATAGACATGGATCCTGACTTCCCAGAACACAGTTTGGAAGAGGAGTCACTCAACAAAGGTTCACATAAGTAAATATAAAGGTAAAGACTGTGATGGGTGTTAGTTTCTGTTAGTGCACTAGAGGAAGGCACTTTAAGAAAGGATGTTTGAACTGGAACATAAAGAGCAAGTAGGAGTTGACTAGCTGTTGAGCACTTAGATGAGTGTTCTGTCAACTGTAGTCTCATGTGCAAAGTTCCTGAATGGGGAAACAGCTAGTGTGTTTGAAAAGCTGAGACAAGGCCAATAGGGCAGTATGTAGTGACTGTGAGAGAGAATGCCACCCTGTGAAGAGAAATAATCAGTTCCCAGATATTGCACAGTGGGAACCAATGGGAGGATTTAATCAAAGGAATACCTGATCAGATTGTGTTTATGAACATCACTTTGCTTGCTGTGTGGAAACCTATTGAGGATCAAACCATGTAAGCAAGGAGGCTAGTTAGAATGCTTTTGTGACTAAGGTGGTAAAGAGCAGTGTATACTTTTGAGATGTATTTGAAGTCAGGATCCACATGACTTGGTTCTTAAGTGGATCTGAGAAGAGAGGAAGAGGGAGTAGTCAAATGTGAGTCTCAGGTCTCCAGCTTGAACATGGGCTGGGTTTATGGGAAAGCCATTTACTGGTACAGTTACACTGAAGGAGGCAGGTTTGAAGGGGTAGTTATAGCTCAGCTTTATTCACATTGACTTTGAGCTTCCAAGACTTCCAAGTGAAGTTGTAGCTTGTATGTCTGGAGCTTTCAGCTGAATTGAAGGTGGGAGTTATACACTAGGCAATTTGTTGGCCTTTGGATAGTCTTGAAAGCCATGGAAAGATGGGATTCCAGAGCTCTGGGCAGATACTTCCTTCTGAGTTAATGAGTTTGGATCAGTTGATGGGATCAGGCTACAGGACACAGGCCATGATTTAGAAGGTCAAATCAGCCCTTAAGCAATGACAGCAATTAGGAGTCAGGCACAGTGTCATATTTTGTCACGGGGCCCCTCTTCAGGGAAGTCACCATTGGGAAAGAGAAAGACTGGAAGCAGAGAGAGATCTGTTGCTGTGAATTAGCCCTGCAAGTGACAACTATCCAAAGGAAGGCGTATATGCATGAGAGTAAGGCAAAGATTTGAAGACATAAATTTCCCAAAGCTGGCTAGAAAGATTAACATTCTGAGAACTGCTTAATATATGATGAATCCCAAAAATTCGGGGCAGTACAGCAGGCCTGCCGTTGAAAAACAATCAACAGCTGGAAGTAGTGTTGAGAGCATCAACTCCCTTTCATGTATATGGTAAATCTCTAGTCAAGGAAGAGAAATAAAGGACTCATGGACATGGGCAACAGGGTGGGGATTGACTGTGGGAATGGGGGGTTGGCAGGGTAGGGGAGAACAATGGGGGGAAATTGGGACAACTGTAATAGAACAAAAATAAAAAAGGAAAAGAAAAATGTAAAAATGGCTTTTTATGGATTTAAACCTAAACTGTCTAATCCAGCATCCCTTGTGAGAATATAATGCCTATAAATGTAATAAAATGTTACAGAAGGTTAAAATGCAACTCACTAGCATGACTACTAGAAGAAGAATTGAAGAAGAAATCATACCTCCCTGCCTGATTCCATAATGGATATGACATGCCTTCAAATGGCAGCTCACACTCGGGGTCACATAAACACAGCGATGCTCAATGCTCTGAATAATCCCAAGTAAATGGCCAGTTCTGCTTTGTTCCAGGGGATGTGCTTATCTCTTGCTGATGAATGCATCACTTATCTTTGTGATGCTATGTGATTACTTAAAAGGACTCTTTCCCTCTAAACAGGAGTACTTCCCAGTGTGCTCTACTTTCTCCCCAAGTGAAAATTTGATGTAATGTAAAGTTTCTTTAAGAATGTCTGAATAAAAAGAACAGGCTAAATGCTTAGAGTGATCCAGGATTTTTGCATTTTATTACTCTCCTCCATTGCTTTAGAGATGAGTTTTCATTCACTTTGAATTAAAAGCTTCATCATGTCTTCTTGATAGGCACTTCACACCCTTATAAAAAGCTGACATAAAATGTGCATCTCCTTCTTCCTCACATTAGAGATTATTTATAAACAGTTGTCAGGAACCATCTGGTCAAGGATACCCTCCATGAGGCCTAAGTCCCACCCGGTCTGTTTCTTCTCTCACTGAAGCCACGCCTCCTCAAGGTTTCAGGGTCACAAGTCATCCACCTCAGTAGAGGATGTAGAGGAAAGAGTGACAGTAGCAGGCTGAGTAAAATGGACACAGAGCACTGTTAAAAGTGGGACCGTTCATCGGGCTCCTTGAACCTCCTAAATCCAACTGAGGGGCAGTTTAGGTTTCTAAGTCACTGTATTGCTCCCAGGATAGACAGAGGCTTCTGTTTATGTTCACAACTGAGAAATCAAGGGATCTCTCTCTCATGAACATCTTGAACTAGAGAATTAGGGGTCTGGGGTACCTCCCTGGGCCTATGGAAGAATAATGATTAAGGCCACTGTACATTCAGTAGCACCCCTTTTATACAGGGTGCCCTTCTTTGCATAGGCATTGTCCCCTTTGTTGTCGTTTTTACAATGGTGGCAGAAGTCAAATGGTTGAAGAGAATTAAAATGTCCTTAGTGATTTCTTTCTCAACAGGCTCTTCCAGTCCACCATTTGTCCAGCCAGTACTATTTTCAGGGTGACATGTGTTTGTGCTTTTTTTGGGTTTAATATCCACAGTCTGGCCTAGTTCCCTGGCTAATAGCCATCTTCCTCTCTCTCTCTCTCTCTTCCAGCAGAAACAGAGCTGCTTTTCACTCTTTGTGACTTCCTAGGGACAAGTGCCCAGCCACACTCTCATAGCCTATATTGCCCTGCTTATAAGAAAATTCACATTTTATACACACACACATCTGAATCTTTGTTACCTATGGTTGCAGACCAGGATTCAAGTTCATCTTTTTCTCATTATTTTTATACAATTCTCTTAGAAGGGATAATTACTTCTGTTTTCTTGATCAGGCACATATGATAATGTGCCTATAGTATGTGTATTTAAATCTAAAAAGCAAGAATCTAGCTTTCCTACCAAGGCTGCCTTTGCACATCCTCCTCCTTTTCCCAATGCAACTCCTCCCAACTTACCCACAAGGTCTTCCTGCTCCTAGCTCCACATACACTTGAGCATAAACTACTCAATTCAGATTTGACAGTGTAGATGCTGCAGCTATAGCTTATTTCATGTCAAGTGTAATATTGCAATGAACAATTTATTTGGAGTCTAAAAATCAGTTAATAATGGCTGGAGACCTGAATAAGCATGAACACATTAGTATCTCTGATAGGACTGTTTTCTGAGGAACATGGGCAAACCTGAATTATTTGAGAATGGCTCAATATTTGAAATTTGTCTTAGATGACGTGGGCATGATCTTGAGAGCACACAGGGAAGTTAAAAGAAGAAACAAAATAAAAACTGACAATCTTACAGAGAAGACTGAAGTTTGAGTAGTGTCGCATCAAAACAATTTTTCTTTAAAAATTCAAATCCTTTTTATTTATGACTTCTATTTATTTGAAAGTGATATACATTTACTTTAGAAAATTTGGAAAATACAGTAAAACATTAAAAAGAAACTAAAATTATTTGTTACCCAAATTTGACAAATAATTACTGTTAACATTTTGATATGTGTATTTGTAGTACCTATCCACTGTATGAAGCAATGTTTGTATGAGTAGTTATATTTGATTATACTGGTATATATATATTCATACACACTACACACTGTACTATAATATATATATGCAGTATTCATATATTCATGGTTCTGCTGTAATTTCAGCACATTTGATGTGTCATGAGTGATAGGTTTATGTGTCGTGAGATATATATACAATAGTAAGATGCAGACAAACTTATTTTCTTCATTCAACTTCTTTGATGAAAGAAAAGGCTACCTCAGACTATGCCGACCAGCAAGGAAAAGAGTGATTTCCCTCTAAAATAGGCTTACTTATACACCACTACCCTCTACCACACATACATATGCACATGCTCTGGTCCTACTTTTAGGAATTGAGAGCCAATGATTAACCTCAAAATTAATCAAACCCCAGCAACTCCGCTCCTTTTTTCAAGATAGGATGAAATGAGGTACAGCAGGGAAGACAACCAAGATTCTTGTACCAAAAGGAACTCGCCTTTTAAATTATTTTTAAGCATTTAAAACATATTATCTTACCTAATAACTACACTAACCAAATTGCATAGGAATGCAGTCAGTGTAGCACAGTACTTAAGAACTGGGTTTTGGAGGAGACTGCTTAGTTTTACCCCTGACTCTGTCACTTATAAGAATAATAATGGATCAATCTTATAAGATAATTTTGAACATTACATGAATTAATCCATTACAAGCACCTAAGAGAGTTCCTGGCACATGATACACAGTATATGTGTTACTTTTTTTACTATAACTGTCTTTCTAATGAAAAAAACTCAAGGTCAGAATGATCGAGTGAATTTTTTTTAAGATTACACCGCAAGTAAGTGGGAGAACCAAGGCTTAGACCAAATTTATCTCTTTGGATTCCTTATTTTTCTTGCACCGTTTACTATTTTTTAAGAAAAATGTTACAAACCTCCATTTGACTGTAAGTGCAGGGGCTGAAGGATTTCCAGGAGACAATGATCAATGTGTTCTTCAGAGTGGTCACTTACTCCTTGATAATGACAAAAATAACAAATAAGTGCATGTAAAAGAACTACTGGTATTACGTAAATATACAAAAATTTGCTCTGAAATTTTTTTTTGCTCATTTATACCTTCATTATTTTGCCTGTCATTTATTGACCCTGCCATGTTGCAAGGATCTGGCATTCCTGGGGGCGGTTGTAACCTCCCTGACCTTTTCCGCTGCAGGGATAATCTGAAGCATAATCCCAGGAACAGATTTTTCTGTCCCATGACTGTGTGCTCCCCAGTGTAATTCACTAAATCTATTTGAAATTTATTGTGCCCCAAACACAGACCTTCTCTGTCTATCACCCCTTACAGATATTGTAAGACAAATGTAATTGTTGTAGAAATGCCAAAAACTTGTTCCCAGACCCTAACTGCTCTCTTGGTGACTGGTGGAGCCTTCTTTCCAGCCTTCTGACTTCATAGGTGGTGGTATGAGATAGCCAAGAGACTACAGTCTCTGGAGAAATAAAACCCATGGGGCTGGCCTCTCAATAACTATGTGACCTCAGGAAAATTACTTAATCTCTTTAACTCCCAAATTTATCATCTTAAAAATAATCCCAGGGGTGCCTATTATATAGAATAGTTGCCATGATTTCGTGGAGTAATGTCTACAAAGCACCCATCCTGGGTCTCCATATTAAATGGCTGTTCTGTTTGCTCATTAAGACTCTTGCTGTCATGTGTATGCAGAGCATGTCCTCAACATGTCTCACTTCTTAAGTGGTCTGGGACGAAATTACAGCCTTTCATAAGGATTTAATAATGAAAGCAAGATCAAAAGGTGTTATTTTATGCTACAAAACTCTAATATAAATTATGGGATTGAGAAATTTTCACTGAATATAACCATTGACTTCTGACCCTGGTTTTCTAATCTAGGAAAGTCCTTCCCTGTTCTGGGAACATTGTTATAATGGAGAAAGGATGTAGATGCGCTGTTTCTACCACCATATGTTTTAGGCTGATATTAACTAGATCTGTTTGTACCTACAGGATAACACATCAGTACCCAGTGTAGCCACCTCAGTGACAGTAAAAGTCAAATGAGTTTTCAGTATCGTATAAACACTTTATCTTGAAAAATTATTATTGAGAAAAATAATTCCTACAAGTTAATTTGGAAACTAAGTAACTAGATAAAAGATAAATATAAGCATGCTTCAAGGCAGTATCATAAGTCAGGGGTGTGGAAAATAATCACCCATAGAAACTTAAACATATACTCATGGCTGACGTTAGGCCTTAGGGGTTTTTATTTGATAGGTGTGGGTAGGGCATCTGTATCTGTATTTTGTTTTATTATAGCAGCTATGTTGATACAATTCATAGACCACACAAGCTACCAAGTGAATTAAGTATGTGTGCATGGCTATACCTTCAAGCCATGATTTTATAACTTTCATTGCTTCCCTTGATTTTCAAGATAATGCTTTACTGGATCTATTTTTAATCTTGTCCATCTTTTATGTCCCCTCTTTTCCATCCTGTTCCATAATTGGGAAGCTGATCTCTACGCCATTTATTCCATTGTTTCCTTCCTGCCAGAGGTTCCAGTCCTTGGGCAACCTCTGTACCTCTGGGTTGTACCAACAACTCCCTCCTCCAAGTGTAGGGGTAGTCAAGGGCTCTTGGCTATTGCAAACTCATGATGGGGATACTGTTTCTAGCAATATGCACTTGGTTTTAAACTCAGTCAACACCTGTAGGATGGTTGGATTTAATGTGTCAATTAGACTGATTTATGGAGTGCCCAGGTGTCTCGCCAGACATTCTGGGTGTGTGTGAGAGAATGTTTTTGGATGAGGTTAACATTTGAATCAGTAGACTGAGAGAAGCAGATTGTTCTTCCTGACACCGGTGGGCCTCATCCAATCAGCTGAAAGTCTGGATAGAATAAAAAGGCTGAATAATAGGGAACTACTCTTGCCTGACTACTTGAGCTGAAACGTCAGCCCTTTATGGCCTTTAGACTGGTACTGACATATGAACTCTTCTGGGATTCCTTCTGATTTTAGACTGGAATTCATACCATTGGCTCTCCTGATTCTCAGGACTTTGGACTAAGACTGGAAGCACACCTTGGCTCTCTTGGGTCTCCAGCTTGCTGACTACAGATCTTTAGAATTTTCAGCCTCCATAATCACATGATAATTCATTATAAATATATTTATTTCCATATGCACTCATCTTGTTGATTCAGTTTCTCTAAAGGACCCTAATATATGTTGTAAATAGCCCCTTTTTAAATTGTCTTCAATTATCATTTTTGGTGAGCTAGGCCCCTGCCTAATACATATATATAATCTAATGAAATTTAATGACTAATCAGTTATTCCACAACTTTTATTTTGACTTTTGACTACATTTTATTAAAAAATTCTAATAAACCTATAAGAATTGGTATTGTTGACATAATAAAATTATTGTGTTGCTATGGAAAAAATCTACTGAGGAATTTTTTAGGCATTTCTTAGAATGAATTTCCTTCAAGAGAGAAGTAAGACTTTTAAAAGGGAAAATTTGCTTCTTTCTGGAAGTATTTTGCCTGTTTTATAAATTCCAAATGTAAGAATAAATTTGCTTTGTCATCATTCATTTTGATTTGTTCGTTGCCAGCCCTTCCAGTGCACTGGTATGTGTGGGTCCTAGTGAAAATAGTTTAATTCCCAATAGAAGGAATGTCCAATTGTTTTAATTTCTTTTATCACAGCTGCTAAGCAGCTCTTTCATCTTGCAGTGGATCAACTTTGTTGCATTTGAAATCCTTCAGATGAAATACTGTCGATGCCTGAGGAGAATATTGACCTTGGAACACACGGGTGCTGATCAAATGTGCAGGGTCGTGCAGGGAGAGAGGCGGGGCACTCCAGTGATGGCTCCAATGACTGGAGTTGTTGGTCTACTTGGAAAAATCCTTGACAGTCACCTGGGACTTTTATTGAATAATCAGTTCACTACTCTGGTTGAATTCTAGTTGGGTAAATTCTGTCCAATATGTATCCCCATTTATTTTCCCTTCTTCCAGAAGTGCCAGAGTTATTTCAAGCAGTGAAAGTGAATGCCATTGTCTAATAAACCTGGGAGACACCTACCACTAGAAATGGTCTCCACTGCTCCTTGGGGTTGAACAGAGCTGTTTTGTCTTTGTGTGCTTCTTTTCTCCAATAAAAAACATAATTTCCTACTTCAAAGAGTATATGCAAAGATAGGTATAGATTATAGATATTAGAAAAGGAAGAAACTTAGTTACTATCTAATTTAAAAATATACATCCTGGGAGCCATGCATGGACATTAGGGGTTTATGAACCTTTGGAATTAAGTGTAAAGTTTTGTAAATGTGTGCTATATGGGGAGGAGGTAGAAAAGTCATAAAAGGTAACTGGTTGGTTGATTGGTTTGTCAGATGAGTAGCTCTTTTTGAATCTCCATTTTCCACCAGGAATCTAGGGATCCCTTTGAGGGCTCCCTAGAAGGGCAGATGGGCAGATTCAGGTCTCTTTCTCACACACACACTCACATACACACACTTAAAGTCTAAGTTCATGTTCAAATGATATAGTCCAACCCATACAGACTCTAGATTGGGGACCAACTGGTCAGTCTATTGCCTTTTCAGAAAGAAAAGTCCTCTCTCTCAGATATTTGGGGCGGCCCATAGATTTATTCTTATCTTTCGTGCCATTGTTGTCATATACTTGACTGCTATCTGTAATAAACCCTATAGTATATTATGATTATTTTTTGCTTTGAAGTTGATTGGTTTTTAAAGAATATAAGAAAAGAAAAATCTAGCCTTTATGTTTGTTTCCCACATATTTAGCTTTTCTACTGCTCTTTACTTCCTCCTACAGATTTCAATTTCCATCTGATATGATTTCTCCTTTGTCTGAAAATCTTCCTTCGACATTTTTCAGGTGTAGAGTTGTAAAAGACAAATTCTCCAAGCCTTTGTTTATCTGAAAATTCCTCCTTTCCTGGATTTCTATTAAGATTTTCTTTTAATTTTGGAACTTTAGCAGTTCAACTGTGTTGTGCTTGTTTTGTTTGTTTGTTTGTTTATTTGTTATTTTTTGGTAAGTGTGTATATCCTACTTGATCTTCCTGTATCTGTATGATGCTGTTTTTGATCATTTGGGGGAACAGTTCAGCCAACATATCTTCAAGTACTTTTTTTTCCAATACCTTTCTCCTCTCCTGAGATTAGAGTTATGCATGTATTGGCTAGTTTAACTATGCTTTAATTTGTTAATTTTCTATTGACTTCAGTTCACTGTTCTTCTCTCCTATTATGTCCAATTTGCTGTTACTACTACCCAACAAATATTTTATTTCCATTATTGTACTTTTTAGATTTAGGATTTCCACTGGTTCTTATTTATAGTTTCAATATATGAAATATAGTTGCAATACATAAAATTCTGTCTATATATCTCCTAACATTTCCCAACTTTTTGCCAATAAATCTACTTTTTCTATAGATTAACACATTATTGTTACATTAACGTCCTTGTTTGTTAATTCAATCTGAGACATTTGAAGTTTTGTTACTATTAACTTTTTTCTTTATCATTGGTCATATTGTAAGGCTTCTTTGCAGATCTAAACATATTTTAGCTACACCTTGTAGGTTATATCTGGTCCTACATTGTAGAACATTAAAAGGATTTGGATTCTTTTATCCTCTGAGGGATGTTGAGCAAGCCCATGCTAGTCTTCTTGGAGCCACATGCATATATTGTTCAGAAATCAGCAAAGAACTTGAGAAAAGAGTATTTGCAAATTTTGCAGCTCCCCCTTTGTGACTCCTTTCTTTCTGGGACTTCTCCATTAATTTCCAACCACTCTGGGATCTGTGAATTGTGTCCACTGACTCTGGAGGCCGATGATGCTATGACTTTCTGTTTGAGTTCTGTCTTTTGAATGCAGTGCAGCAAAGAAATGCTTTTGGCAGAGTCAGGACTAAGGTGAAGCAAGAGAGGACTAGTGTGAAACAACACTAGAGGAAGCATCCATCTGCTATCAGAACCATGCAAATGCAAGGTCTGTACCTGGGAGCAAGTGCCTATGTATATTTTATACCCGGGCCCTTCTCTTTCTCAACCCATTCCTAGACTTGCCTGACCTTAAGGAAAAAACTATATAAATTAGAACACAGTAAAAAATGGAAAAGAAAGATAATACCACTTCTATCATTACAAAATAAGAAAGGAGAGGGAACTAAATCAAAGAAACATGGTATCTCCACAAAGACAAGGAGGACAGAGGAGAAGAAGGTGGACCTGAGCTGTCAGCAGATTTAGAACAAAGGAAAGCAGGTGGATGAGTGTGTCCTGTTTAGCATTTTGGGGAAAGCTAACACCTAAGGGCTTTTAAAAGAAATGCAAATGAGAAGCAAGGTCCTTTGAATCCCAGAACACTGGAAAGGCAATAGGTTACCCGGGCAGGAAGGAGCAAGGAACATAAATGAAATCAGGGGTTTGTATATCTGTATAATGATTAATTAAGCCCTAGCACTCCAACCTGCTGCCTCCAACAAATGCTGCCCACCTTCCCCAACACTTGAGAGGACACAGGGTTATTTCTGTGGAGAAGCTGGGATATTGTGTCTCAGGCAAAGGCTAAGCATTTTCTACAGAGTTGTTGAGAAGACTGTATTTCAAGGGAAAATACATATCTGGTGGGGATATTCTTGGCTCTCCTTTGATAATCTTCAGCTAGCATGTTGGCAGCCAGCCTTATATCTCTCTTGGCAAAAGGCTGGAAGATTCTTCTCTGGAAAAATTGGCCTAAGAGAAACGCCTACAGATTCTAACACTTGGGAGTCCACCAATGAAACGGCCATGACCTGGCCAGATTTGTAACAACAATGTGAGACTTGAAGCCACTAATCTCAGAAGCTAATAAACCAGATAGAGAAAAAAAAGCTTGAATTATGTAAGAAACACCTTTGATACCCAAAATGTTATATCTAATAAACTGGGAGTTAGTAAAAATGTACTATTAATAGTGTATGTTTTGGGCCTGACTGAAAATACTCCATAAGTTTCCACAAACAGAATATTTATGGAGAACATTTTTAGCTCTAAAGTAGAAAATCATAAATTACAAATAAAAATCCTTCTAGGTTGTAAACAGTAAGGCTTACTATGGTTCTTTTAAGCAGAAAATAAATTTATTGGAAGGATAATAAGGAGTATACAGAGCTGACTGAAGGCAGGAGAACTAGACAAATGCAATGAGGCCAGGCCAGACACCAGAAATCATGGCCAAGGTCTACTTCGGGTGTCATCTTGTTCACTGATATCATTTGACACTTGCTGTCACTTCAGTCTTGTTGCTACCCTCAACTTTAAAGCCTCTACTGAGACTCACCCAACAAAGGTTTATTCAAAATTAGATGGGTGGCTGAGTGCTTGCTAGGTAGCACAAAAAACATCCACCATTGGGAATAGTACCACCACCACCACCAACAACAACCAAAGAAAATACAAAGAAATGCTCCCCACTATTCACATGAATACTTTTCTAAAAAATTCTTTTAAATAACTCATGCTGAAGGAGAAATTGATGTTGAAATAACAACCTATTTGGAAAGAAATGCAAACATGAGCAAAACATCAAAACTGCCAAAGTAAGAAATCAAGTTTTTTATAAAACATATATATTAGAGAAAAAAATGGAAGATAAGTATCTACTTAATAAGCTAGAAAAATAACCACTGTTTCAATGAGGACAGAAAACCTAAAGATATTGATAATAATGAGAAGACAGAAATCATAATCACAGATCTGTTGCCTAAATAAAGCAACAGGGCTGCATTAGTGAAATGAACTTTACCTTGAAGAGACAGGTAATTCTATCTGAACTGTTCAAATAGAAAAAAAAACAGGAAGTTCTCTAAGTCATTCTACGTGGTTACAGAACCTGTGTGAAAATAACTGAACAGGGAAAGCATGAAGAAAATTTTAGATCAGTTTCACTTGTGAGCATTAATGCAAAAAATATGAGTATGGTATTTTCAAATTAAATACAGTAACAAAATCAGAGAGTAACCACATTCCAAGCATTGTTTATCTCAGAATTGCAAGAATGATTCAACAACTGGAATCTGTTACTATAAATTAACATATTAATTGAAAAGATACACATTATATTACCTTCTCAATAAATGCCCCAAGAGTTTTCATAAGATTTAACTTTTTTCTGATCTTAAAAGGCTTCATCAAGCTAAGAATAGAAAAGAGCTTCTTCAGGCTGATAAAACTCTGTCAGCAAATTACAGCACACATCCTAATAATTCTGAAACATCAGACACATCCCCTAGAAAGCTAGTGTGGCAGACATTTGTTGGTTGTCTATCCATTATTCATTCCTTCTTTTTCTCTTGCTAAAAAATATCACCATCGTCTCTGGGACCAATACGTCCAGTTAAATGCTCATTTGCTCGTTCTCTCTTGTTGTCATAGGTGGTCACAGGATTGAGTTCTGTCCACTCACTTGTATGTGGGATTCTCCTGTGCATTCCAAGAAAGTCTCTTTTGGTTTCTTGATAGAACAAGGCATCAGACTGTCCCTAGTCATTCCTCATAGTTTTGCCTTGATTGTGGGAAGAAGCCATTTTGCATCTCACACATAGAGAACCTAAGGAAAACCCAACATCCTAAGGAAGAGGCAGAGAAAGATAGAAAGAGCATGACTTACTGTGGGCACTTTCCTCAGCAGCTGTACCATCCTAACAACCAGGAACTCCTAACTTCTGCTGGGGGAAGAAATTGGAGTTGAGCTTTTCATGGCTGAACACATTTCTAACTGAATCACCTGGAAATAAGGCAACAATTGTTGGGAACCGCCCTGCCTGTTGTCAGAAGCTGTAACCCTGACCAAGGCTAAGGCTGAGGGAATGACCTTGGACCATAAGCCACCAAGGAGACAAAAGCTTATCTCCCTGGCAGGAGCTCCACTTCTGTTCCTTTTACTCCACTTCTGCCCCAATGCTTGGTCGGTTAGCCAATGACAGGTAAGATTCCACAAGGAGGGAACAAACTAAGACAGGCAAGACCACGTGGGAGACCCCCAAGGAAGGACTTTGGGGGCTGCAGCAAAAGGGGGTGATGCACCCTCACCCCTCGGCTTTGATATAGCCTGAGTCCTCATTGTCTGCAACAAAATCTCCTAATCTCTTGGCTACCTTACTTCCTTTGCTCCACCTAAGCCTGAAACAATGACAGAGGGTGGTGCAGCCCTGTGCTGGAAAGGGCAGGTTCCCTGGGTGATCAGGCCTAAGAAAGAATATGTAAAATCCTATGAAACCTGCTTTGTTTAGAATGCTCTCAATTAACTGGTAAGGGTCCAAGTTTAAGTTAAGTTAAGGGACCCTTAAGTTAAGGGTCCAAGAAGTAAGTTTGTTCCTTAAGGTGTTTTACAGCTCTTTAGCTATCTGACCCTGACTCAAAATAGTCCCTCAGACTTCCTTGTTATCTATTGTTCGATCCTTACTTCCTGGCAATGAGTAATGAGCTTTACCTGAATTCCTGTGTAAACGACCCCAATAAAAGCCATTGAGGAAAAGGCTCTTGGTCCTCCTGTGAGAGATCGGCCACCTTTCCTCCCCAAGCAGATCACGTCTTGGTAGACGTCTTCTCATCTGTGATGGACAGGGGGTTCTGCGAACAAAGCTCCCCCACAAACAATGTCCGCTACAGCCAATATTATTTACTGGTTATTGGAGCTTATGGCCAATGTCAGAAGATGACAAAATTGATAAAAAAAATTATAAGCAATGGCAACAAGACAATTTTTCATCATTGACAGACAATTTATCTGCAGAGAAAATTCAAGAAAGTCAAATTAAAAACCTACTTGGATAAAAGAGAACAATAAAATGGCTGGTTATATATCAGTATGCAATGATCAATAACTTTCCTAATCAGCATTTACAATCAATTAGAAAATATAATGATGTAAACAGTCCCATTCATAATAGTAGCAAAACCATAAGATAGCTAACAGGAAATGTACAAGACTTAAAGGAAGACAGCAGTAAAGCTGTGCTGAAGGATAAAGTACAGACAGACATGCCATGTCTCCAGGTAGAATGACTCCATGTTGTAAAGATGCCAGTTATTGCAAAACTATTTTAAACATTTAATGAGTCATCAAGTTAAAATCCTTAATAAGATGTTTTATTAAGCTCATCAAGCAGTGTTTTAAAGCTCTATAAAAAGATGAAATAGACAAAAAAGGCAAGTATATTTAGAAGCAATACGAAAACATGAATGAATATACCCTCTTGTATGTCACCAAATTACAAAGCTATAATAATGAAAGCAAGGTGAAATGGTCACAGTAATAAATTAATCAACAAAACTAAACAGAGTCAAGAAATAGACCTATGTTTATGGAGAACATATGCGTGTGTGTGCTAAATTGTTCTGTGTCTGAGATTAAGGACAATATGAAACATTTTAGGGAAATGTATTATTACTGTTATTAAAGGAAATATCATATAGATGGGCTACATTAGTTATGAAAATGTAAGTGAACTGTCACCCTGGTGGAAGGGTATGAAACAGCGGGGGAGATTGCTGTTAAATTAATTAATATTTGGGAGGAAAGGCCAGACCTCTGACCCCTTTCTTTTTGTGGTTCAGTGTTGTTATAACCTACTCAATGACTTGAGACTGTCCCACTCACATCTATTGGAATCAAAAGATACCACGGACCATAGAGGGTGCTCACTGAGAAGAGGGTGGCTTGTGTGTATTGGCAGGAGAGCTCTTCTGGATTGGCCACCAGAGCTCCACAGCAGAGCCTGGATGGGCCCTGGCTGAGTCAGGAAGCCGCTTCAGGCTCTACAAAGTGTTGTGGCTTGGGAGTGAGTGCTGAGCAGGTGAGTGGGCACTAACAGACTGACAATCTTGGAGGACAAGGTGGCTGCTGACACAGCCTTGGAGACATCTGAACTAGGGAGGGCACAAACACAGCAGAGGACAAGTGATCATCAGTCTGTAGGCTGTCATGCTCCAAGAGCAATGGCCTGTGACAGGGACAAAAGTGATGGTACTGGTGAATTGGTTGGTCTTTCTGATGCTCTTACTCTGCTTGCTGTTGGCTGGGAGCTTGAGGAAGACCACCCAGATTTGTTACAGAATTTAAAGTTAGGAAGGTGAGAAGTCTTGCAGGAAGATACTGAATTTGAGGTTTGGCGATTGGAACAATAAATTAATTATGACTGTATATGTTTCCCTAGCTGATGAAAATATTCACAGTGGTACAGTAGATGAAATCTGTATTTTCTCCTTAAAGTTGCAAATAGAATTGCAGTAGAAGTATATGGTTTCAGAATCTAATGGTTTTCATTCTACTGTCCATATCTTCATTCTACTGTCTATGTCTTAGACATTTTCCACATCAGTACACAAAGGTATAATCCATTCTTTTGAAGTAGTTTCTAAATTTCATTGTAGGGATATAAAAAAATGCATCCATTTTGCCCCCTGTTGATGAATGTGTGGATTCCTTCTCGGTTTTTGCTCCCATAAAAATGCATCGAAGAACACCCTTGCAAGTATATTTTTATTATATATACAAATTTTATTTGTAGGATGAATTCCTAGAAGTAAAATAGATCAAAGTATGTGTAAAAAATGTTGAAGCTGCTGCAAAATTGCAAATTTTGTTTCAGTGTATAGTCACCAAAATAATGTCTGAGTGGACCAATTTTCCTAGGGTAAACACTGAATATTCTTGAACCTCTCTACCAATCTGATAGGTGGAAAATAGCAACTCTCTATCACTTTCTCTTAAATTTCTTAACATGTGAGAGGCTGTGATGTTTTAAAGTTTGTAGGCCACTTGTAATTTTTTATATGTGGGCTGCCTGAAGTATTCCTTGAGCTGAATATTAAGCCAGTATTAATATTACCAGTTTTATTTATTTTTATTTTATTTTACTGATGTATATTTTCCAAATTTTATTTTTAATCTTTCCATGTCTTTCTGTTTTATATATTACCCATGGAAATAACAATGAGCTATTTTTAACCTAACATAACCTTCTGGATTTTTAATATATAAATTGAACTTATTCATATTCATTATAACTTCTGATCCGTTTGGTCCTTTTCAGAGCATATTATTGTATTGTACTTCTGTATATTGTGCTTTTTAAATTTAATGTCCTTTCTCACTCCCTTTGCCTTACCCAGTGAGTTAAATATAGCTCTTGTTTCTTCCTTGTTCCTCAAGTGGTTTGTGAACTATACATCTCTTATATATTCTAGTAATAGTTATGCTTAAATTTTTAAAAGACCCCTTTGAATTACCTATTAAAATGAAGAATTATAGTATCATTAGTCTCCCTTTATGAATGTAATAAGATTTTAGGCTGTTTTAACTTTCTTGCTTTGCTTGTTGCCCACTCTTAAGAAAATATATTTTTTTTTCTGAAATAATTTGAAATTTTAGCTTCAGGTTACTATTATTATTAGTAGTAGTAGTGTTGCTATTATTATTAGTAACTGTGTTTTATATTTCCACTTCTGTTTGAATAGTTCTTTGTCTCTTAATGGCAGTTAATTACACAGGTGTCATCAGAATTGTTTAGATGTACTATATTTGACCTGTTTATAACTGACCAGTACTTTGACTATAGTGTGTCTTCTACCTTCTTGAAGTATTGCCCAGATTCAATTTTTGCTTATCTGGTATACTGCTTCAAGGACTTTTCTCAGAAATGTGTGTAGATAATATTCTTTTGAGTTTTATATACCTAAAAATATCTTTATTTTCCCCTCACATGGCAAAAAAATCATATTTTCCTATTTATAGCTTCCAAATGTCATAATCCTTGAACTGAGTCTTGAGGAGTGAGTTTGAATTTTAGTCTCCAAATCCATGGAGAGAGAAGGGGGCATTCCAGACAGAGGCAACAACATTTGGAGAAATAATAGAAATCTAATTTTCATTAGAATTATCTTTGGATATGAAGAATGAAGAAAAGAGATATATTGAAAATAAGGATGTAGCTTCCAAAGAAAACAAATAGAATGGCTTGGGGAGTAAAAGAGAAACCACAAATGTAATGTTTTGTAACATTTCACAGCTGAGGAAATCAGTGGAAGTGGTTAGATCGTATACTAACAAGCTACATTGTATGATTAAGAGCCAAGGTCAAAGAGAAACATAAAGAGGAGTTCAAGAGATTGAAAGAAAGTAAGGACTTATAAAGATGAGAGATAGATAGATAGACAGACAGACAGACAGACAAAGAACATGTATGCATAATTCATAGACACAGACAACAGTGTGGTGACGACCAGAGTGGGGGCTGGGTTGAAGGGAGCAAAGTGGGGGGAAAAGGGACATCTGTATTAGTGTCAACAATAAATTTTTTTTAAAAACTATATATGTTCCTACTCAGTTGAAAAATAGATAGGTAGATAGATAGATAGATAGATAGATAGATAGATAGATAATAGGTAAGTCAGTGAAGAGAACTGAATTTGGCCAGGAAAAATTAATCAGTGGCCCAAAGAAGACAGTGAACATGGGTACTATACAATGTTGGTTGGAAGAACTTGGTTCAGGGGAAGGAAGGGTCTAGATGAGGGAACAATTAACTTCCACACAGAATGGTGAAATGGCTGTGATTGTCCTATTTCCCTCAATGTGTGGGTGAGTCTGGAAATATAGGGTCTGATGTTGGACTCTATGTACTCTTGCAAAAACTGTTCCCTCTCTTAACTTCAATTCTGTATATAATGTTGTTCTTACTTGTCTAATGTTTCCCAGAAAGAGGGATAAATTCTGCAGTTTGGGAAGCCTTTCTGCCTGGAGCACCACTTTTGGTTCTACTCTAGCACTGCCACTGGCTGGGCAAAGCCTGCTCTGAGAGGCCTCTTTTATTATCTGTACTAACTGTATGCACTTATTTCTAGAAGGAAATAATTACTGAAAATGGAAGACTCTTGTCAATAAATTTCCTATGACATTCTTTGAGCGACCTCGATTTACCTCTAAGCAGGAAACGTTCAAGTAAGAATTCCCCAGAGACTGGGTTTAACATAGTTCAGATTATCTGTCCTTGGTAGTGGAAAATATTTCTCTCCATTTGGATGCTTGGAGTCAGCCCCATGGGCTTTCTCTTAGATGAAGCAAGGACATCAGGCTTAGTTACAGCTGGGGTCCCCCCAGCTGTTGGCTTAGCTTATCTGAAATTGCTCAGGGAGAGAGCAAATATCATTGAGCTGGTAAAAGCCAAGAGGTCCATCAGTAACATGGGGAGAGTTCTATCTGGTTTTAGGCAGCAGGCATTGCAGAACAGTTAAGCCATCTTAAGGAAACATTTTTCTCCATGAAAAAAAAGTAATGCTAGTGATGAGTTATTAACTCTAAGAACAGGTATTCCAATTTTAAGGTTTACCCCATGATTCAGAGTTTGATGTAACCTCTTCTTACCCTGCTCCTCTACTCTCCTGGCACAAATATCCTGCCACTAGCCATCAAGGGGATCACTTTAGAAACATTTGCTTCTGTCGTAGGGTAACATTTTTCATTGCCAGGTATCCTTCCCATCTCCTCATTACACCCCCTTTTAAAAAACAGTATAAATGCAATTGGGTTGAGTGATTTATAGTTCCCCTCACTCATAAAACTGGAGAAAATGGCTTTTATACAGAGCTGATTCTCTCTTAGTGCTCTGAGATATTGTCTGATTTTTCCATTAGCAGGCTGTGCTGGCCAGAAAGAGGGGGAGGGCATAATCTCTCATTAACTTGAAAGCAGAAAATCACTTGACAATATCATAGCATTCCAGCTCCAAGCACTGTGTAAGAGGGGTCCCTGTGTCTTTCTAGGGGAACAGGGAATGGAAGAAGGTGCCTTTTCCCCTGAATGAAATCTGGAAGGAGAAGAAACATTTATTTACCTCTTACCCTGCATCAGGAACTGTACTAAATGCTTTAATTTGCTTTTCATTACTAACTTTGACACTTTATGAAGTAGACAGTAGTATTTCTGATTTTACAGATGAAGAAACTGAGGGTCAGAAAGTTTAAGATGTTTGCTACAGCCATGGGGTGACACTCTTTGCCTACGTCAACTGCTTAGTCCAAAACAGTGCACCTGACCTCACTGGTTGATGATTTTGGAAGAAGTGTTAAATTAATTCAGAACAGGTGATAAAGTTCAGTTGTTCCAAAAAAGAGTCAAGAAAACTTTTAAAATCTTCTCCCACCTCATAATGCACACAGTAAAAATTCCTCTAGGTCAGTGAGCTTTAAACATTTTATAGAAGCTCATTTTATATTGTGGCCCATAACCACACACGTGCATACCATTTTTCAAAGTTGTCCATTTCATTAGAAAAGTGTTGGTTGGTGCACCACCAAACAGATTTCATGATTGCTTGCTGTGTGAAATCTTGCTATGGTGTGCTGTCATCCAAAAACCACTTCCTAAACCACAAAATGAAAAAAAAGTTCATTTCCTACCCTCACCCAATCTTTTAAATTTTTTCTTCAACTTTCTCTGACCTCCCAATAATCCTCCTCTTTTCAAGATCTAGCTCCTCGACCCACTTTTTTTCCCTCAGAACATTTTGTTCACTGAAGACCTTTGACCACCATGGATGAATTCAGTAGAAGCTAAATCTTGAGCTTTCTTTAAAGAAGATAAAGATCTGAACTTTACCTCTCAGAGACACATTTTAAACCTTGCTGAAGGCACCGGCATGTGGCTTGCTTTCCCTGTGTGCACTCTTTTTGTCAGGGTCTGGATCTGCATAGCACACTCCCATCCTTGGTGGAAAGGGTCCTGAAATTCAAACATGAAGACACCTGATGTATGTTCTACATTGATAGGAAAGGCTGCAAGTGGAACACAAACTAGTTACTTGTGTGGTTTGAGTGATGGTCTCTTGAAGCTATTTATTTCATTATAGCCACAGGGATTTTCAGAGCTCCTGGCTACAGACCTTAGAGTTCGTGATTGTGTCAAGAAGCTTATTGTGAGATAGAGGGCTGAAAATATCACCTCATCTCCTTTAAAAAAAATGATTTATGAGCAGCCTTTGAACCAGCCTCATCATTCTATTTCCTTTGTTTGCAATGTGAGTATAATATTGTAATTAACAGGGGGGAACTGTACGACAGAAGTCATCCTGGATAAATGTTGGTGTAAATGTGTGGCATTCTTTGCTCAACTCTATCCCCAGACAAAGTGTTAGAACCCAAAGGAATTTACAGTCTTTTTGTTGCTGGTGAGACTGTGGTCTCCAGGGCTGCTGGTTCCAAAGCACCTCTGTGGGTAGCCAGCAAAGTGCAGCGGAGGGTGTGTGCCTCAGCTGGGAGAAGGGTCTCCTCACCAGGCTCCAGCAGGAATCCTCTCTGCTTCTCCCCATGGAATTGCATGCATCTCATAAATTCAACAAATAAATATGCATTTGTACATATTTTAAGGAGTTGGCTCTTAGAAGTGAGTGGAAGAACAGTATCTTAATTTTGATTAATAGGATAAGAAAGTTGAGGCATGAGTTGAGAGGCACTTTCCTTCAATTTCTGCCTAAAGTAATTGTAAAAAAAATCATATATATATGAGATTTTACATATATATGTATATATATGACATTTTCTTGGAGTTCTCAGCATTTCCTGAGCTTCTATCCCCTTACTCCATTCAAATATGTACAAATTCATTAATTTACTTACGTACATTTTTGGATACCAGATATTATTCTAGGTGCTGCCTAGGAAAGATGTTTCTAACACAGTCTCTTTGTAAAATAACATAGGTTACAAAGAGACATGAAAATAATTCTATTATTCGAAGTAGTATCTGAGCGAACAAAAACCTATAAGAAAATATGGGGAACAGAGGACCCAGAAAGACCTGCTAGAGACACTGCTACCTTTATGGTGACAGATCTTCTGCAGAGCTGTCAGGCAGGTCACATTTCCCCATCTACTTATTTCCCAGGACAGATTCAAGCTATCATTAGTCCTTTAAGACTGGGACTGTTGGAGCAGTGTTTCAATGATGTCTCTGAAGCTAATAAGCAGAGAGAATGCAAGGTCAATAGCCCTATGCACTAAATGCCTAAGTGATTTTTATTATTAACACAATCATGGCTGGCTTTTCCAAAAGAAATCGGCTGTCTTGTGAAGTTTTCCCTGTAAAACACAGCAGGGCAAGAATAGATATGCCCATCTCCCTTTTTTTTTTTTAACCTGGACCAGAGAAATCTACCTAGGCTTGGATCTTTCTCACATTGGTTTTTTACATACTACAAACCTTAATTTCTTAACCAACAATCTGCAAAAGACTGGCTTGTTACTGCAATATATTTTGCTCTGTTGCCTTGGAAATATATTAATTTCTGAGGTAGGTAAAAGTTCTCTTGAAACCAATTTCCCTTTTTGAATCAAGAGAGATAAATTGGTTAGAAAAATATGCTCTATGTAGAGGTATTCCAGATTAAGAATTTCTTGAACTTTACTCAGAACTTCATTAAATGTGAGCTCCACATTAATTGGTTTCTTTGCTTTGTTCACCAGTGTACCTATCTCAAGCATTTAGAACCTTGTCTGACATAGTATTGGTGCTCACAATATTGAATTAGATTATTTGCTAAACTCTTGAATCTTGAAAAGTCTACGTGGACCTTCCTCAGGGGCAGGACAAAAATGCAATCTGGATTTACAATGGAAATTAACTGTACAGTGGGAATTTAGGAAGCATTGCAAAGCTATGTACTTCACACCATTAAAAAATGTTTGTTTCAGGGAAAGGCATTGAGCTGGCCCTCAGGTAAAATGTAAAACAGAAAAAAACTCACATCTCTTAGATTTCATTTTTCTGCTTCCCTATAGAGTGACCACCCTGCTACTCATGATTCTTCCTCTTATTTGAGGAAGGAATAGCTCGATCATTTACATAATAGTTTGCAATTAGGTGAAAAAAAGTAATGAATGGAAATAACTAAGTCAGTCTAAATAAGCATGGGTTTCTTAGGGCAAGATTTCTCAGCTTTGGTCTCACCGATGTTTTGGATCAGGGACTTTTGTTGTGGGGTTCATTCTGTGCACAGTAGAATGTTTAGCAGCATCTCCACTAGCATGTTCACTCACCTCACTTCCGCTTTCCCTATTATGTGGCTCAAAAGTGTTTCTAGACATTGCAGGTACCTCTTGGGGCATGGGAACAAAGTATCCCTCTGGTTGAAGACCACTGCTTTATACAAATGTATGATTTCTCCAAAGATTTTCAATCTGAGTTTCTGCTAAAAGATTTTCAGGAAACACAATAGGTGTACGAGGGACGTATTTGTTAGGAGATACTCTGAAATGCTTTGAAGGTGAGCACTTACTAATTTACCTTTCAGGACAGCTGTGGCTCAGACTCTTCTGCCTTGGGCCTGGGCTGGAGGTGGAGTGAGGTAAGCCCATCTGTGTTCTCTGAGGATGGTTTTATTGTGTATATGGACGGGACCTTGCCCTTGTTCTCACCCTCCGTGGCCTTCCCCTGTTTTCAGAATTGTTGGGACATATCATTTTCCTGCATTTAATGATGACAGTATAGTGATGATCTAATTATGATATGATAATTATGGTTATAACATTAGTGAGTACTTTAACTGTGCTAAGTGCTTTATATGAAATAACTCCATCCTTTCAGCAACCTTGTGTGACGGATGAGGATAATTGTGCAGCAAGTAGGGAAGCTTATATGCTAACAGTCATCATGATTAATACTTGGTTGTAGAAAACTTCCTGAACAGTTGATATGGGCAGAATATTCTGGGAAATGAAGGAATGATATCACACACTGGCTGTCATTAAATAGTTGTTGAAATGGTTTGTTGTGTCCTTCATCCTTCTGCATTGTAACAATTCATACACACGTTGGTTGCTCTTCACTAGCTTCTTAAACTGCTTGTGAGGGTCTGACGTGTTGCATCTCATACCCCCGGTGCTTACACATAGCCAGCACTTTGATGGGTATTGAACGTGTAATGGAATGGGTAGATGGATGGAGGATGTGCTGTGTTAAAGAAAACACAAGTGGAGGAAGTTCTACTGGCTTGCCATGTCCGGGTTATTTGGCTTAGACATTAAAGCTCTTATAAAGTACTTTCTTCCATACCTTTTGTTGTGGGGATAGAAAGTTCTTAGAGGCTTACTTTACAATGCTATTCTTGTGGTTTGGACTGAGAAGGACATTGCTGCATCACTCTATGTGTTTGGTACATCATCTGGTGTGACTGTATCCTGGCATGGGCCCAGGCAGGTGGGCATTACTTAACCTCAGCTTAAGGATTAAACAAGTAAGGCTCAAAGAAGCAGTTCAATTTATTTTGTTTCAGACTGATCAGTATCCTTGTAATGAATTCTTTGTTTATGGCCTAAGAGGCACATCTGTCGGACCTTCATCACCCCGCCCTCACCGCCTAAAAACTCTGTCATAGAAAATGACTGTGCATTCTGACATAAGGGACCAGATTTCATTACCACCTATTTTTTTCATTACTGTGAGATTCTAGTGCCTCACTTCTCTCATCCTTAAAGCATGAATGTTGCTCATTTCTGCCATCAGACCATGCCAGTAAATACTTTGAAATTCTTAAAGGAAAGACCAAATATATACAACAAATGTGGTATTCCAGTGGCAATAAACAATATAAAGAAAGTAACTTGGGGCCAAAGTGTCATGTTTAATCATTTGAATTCTTTTATCTCCAAGCAGAGCCACTGGTGGGTACGGGTACATCTTTCTCCAAAGTTCCTGAGGACCATTGGGAATCCTGTTTAGTTCTGCTCAAGATAAAGAGTTAAGTAAATTGCACCAGGATTCTAGCCTGTGGCTCCAAGGAGTCTAGGTGCCTCAAACCAGATGTTCCAACCAGGGAACCATGCCCTCCAGCTGTCCTAAGAAAACATTTCTTAGAGTAAGAATGAACATCTTACTTGTCATCATTGAGCTGCGTGTAGCTTCCAGCAAAGTGAAGCTGGTTCTACTTTTCATTTATTTTGCCATCATTACACTGTGTTCATTCTTATGGTCTACTTCATTTGTGTTTGTGAGAGAGGAAGGCTTTAAAAACCCACATATTTGCATTCTATCTCTCTCTTGCTATTTTCTTAGGGACAGGCTTAATTGAGGACAATTGAGCATTTGCCCATTAGCCGGTGGAGTCATGAGACTGTCGTCTTGTTTTCCATTAAGAGGATAAAGCTCAGCAACTGCTTCTCAATATGTAGAAATTTTTGGCCCCAGTTTTTGGGTGTTACCTTCAATATTGTAGAAAATATTATTTTGTCCTTTGCATGTTCCAGAACACCTCCACCTTCTGCTATTTTGTCCTTTGTGCTGATAGAGACTTTACCAGTATAAAGATGAAACAGCTGGAGCACAGCATTAATGAAAAGCAGAAAAAACATCTGGAATCACTTATCTTTTGGACATCCGCCTCTTCCCTCGTGTCTAATTCAGCATGCATGAGTTCTGGGTACCAGGTTAGAGGATAGAATGTCCTAGGACATTGATGTCTAAGATATTTTCCTTCTTTATGATATCAGAAAAGATGAAATCATTTGAAAAGCATTTTTTCCTCTTTCAACTAGCAACTGTGCAATAGAAATTAGGTTAAGTTACCAAGCAGTATTTTGCTAGAGCTGGTGCCCAGCAAAATAAATGGGGTAGGTAGCATCCCCCCACCCCCTCTTATGGCAGTTGTGACAATGGAAACATTGTTACCTTAGAAATATGCACCATTGCGTAAAAGCCTTTTATCTTGGGACCAAAATAAATGCTTTTGTGGTTATAAATACACTAAAAGAAACCTCAAGAAAAGCTGGAGCAAATTAGTCAGTTGATGTCAAAATGACAGGGGCTGGTATATTTGCCTTCTCTCTGTCACAGCCTGGCTGCAGCCTTCTGAGGCCATTTCTATTAGCTTTCCTCTTCTTAACTTACAATATTTAATATGTTTTTATTTTTAAATGTTGGGTATTGTTTATTTCCATCCTTTGGCAGCTGCTCAGTATTTTTTTCTTTTGCCCCAAAATGACATAAAGGGAGGAAGTATGCCCTTTCACCTTAAATCCTAAGATTTTCAGAAAGTGACACAGAGCTTTGAAAATATACACTTAAAGGAAATCACAGTCTCTGCCCATAAAGTCTACGTTTTGCAGCACCTTTGAATCTTTTGACATCCTTTGTCTGATACCACTTCAGGAAAACTCGTGTTTGTGTCTAAAACCTAGGAAACTAACTTCTATTTCAAAAGTGGGCACATTGAAAGCTTTTCCCCTGTCAACTCATCTGAAATGAAAGTTTTGGATGTGACCGATGGCCTGACAGTGCCCATGTGGGGCAATTAATAACTGAAGACAAATATCTCTAAGGAATGCTCTCTCAACACGACTTGACTTAAGCCAGACTTCTTGAGAGACGGCATGGTACTGGTGTGCCACAGGAGTCCACCCTCACATTTTCCTGGTTTCCTGCCCTCGCACATGTCTCGCTTTGCCTCCCACTGTTCTTCTAGTCTTTATTTAGACCACACGGAAATGTGTGGCCTTTTAGTCAGTCTTATGATTTGGAAGTGATACAAACGCCAGAAACCTTAAAACTATTCAATTACGGGCAATGACAACTTTCAATAAAGTAAACATAGAAGTTTAATAAACACATTTCATTGCTGAAGCTTACCTCCCCCACTTTCCTTTTACCTATTCTCCCTATCTGGAGTTGTTTACTGGTTCCACATTTTATTCAGAAGGGAGGCTACTGCAGCTCACAGGGACCTGAGCCATGTTGTCATTTTGGTAGTCTTCACAGTGGAAGAATAAGTGTACTTTCTGGGACATGGGGATGAGATTGTTCCATGTTAGCACGGATTGGCATTAAGATTCAGTAGAACATTAGCAATAAGTGGACCCACTGGGTTTCTTCATTAATATGAATAAAATTGCTATGATAGTCTCATCTGAGGCATTATGATCTATAAAGCACAGAGCAAAAGTCAATTTCATAAGATGCATCATTGCTGCGTGAACTGATGCTCACTGATGCACATCATCTTGACCCAGTGGGCACAGAAGTGGAATTAGGAACCATAGCCCAGTTCTTTTTGCCTTTATTTACCCATTTAAGAAATAGTTAATGAAAAGATAGTTTCATGTGGCAGTGTCTTAGAGCACACAATTACAGATACAGAAGCATCATGTAGAAACTGTCAAATCTCTTAAATTAGACTAATGGGATATGCAAAAGATGCAAACAAACAAAGACTACAAAAAGGTGATATGAGATTCAAAATATCAGCAATTTTTCTGTCAGATGTTTCTAGATGAATTTTGGGAGATATAGAAAATGAACTTAACTAAATAGAAAATGCAGGGGGAAATTGCAGAATTCTTTCTACATCATAAGATTACACTGATGACCAGGTGTAATTATGATGTGAAGATCATGCCCATGAAAAGGCGGGAACATTCTAGAGACTTCAAGCTCTGAGTGTGAAAAAGATTTAGACACAAGTTTTTGGACATGGGAAAAAGTTATATTTATTTATATAAATGAATGTTTGTTATCATTGGTCTCAAATATATGTATATAATTACTGTAGTGCTTCTCTCCAAAAAAACGTATTTAAATTAGGAGTAAATTTTAAAAAATAGAAACAAATATTCTATCTTTAGATATTGGGCACAAGAGTGACCAAGTCCCTGCTTTCATGAAGTTAATCTCAGAGAAAATGAGAGAAAAATCTTTGCCTTCACTGAGCTTCATCATGGGTTTCACAAGTAATAGTCTATACAGAAAGGAATGGATTTTATTTCTCAATACCTGCTGTGGGATAAATAAATGAGGCTGTCCGGCAAGCTATTTTATCTCTCCAAGCCTCAGTCTCCTCGTCTGTAAAAATGAAACTATTGATTTACCTGTTTTTCAAGCTTTCAGTTGCAGCTCTAACAGTCTAAGAATCTATTGAACATGTATGTATATTAATAAAATATAAAAGTTCATATAAACTTAAAAGGTATATAAAATCATTATTATTATACTTGGTGTAGTTAAAATCATCATCTCTGTCCAGTGTTAATGGAATAATTTAGGGCTAATGACTAGCACTGCTTCCACTTCCAAGCTTTGAGGATGGGCTGGGAGCTCAGAGATGGTTAGAATGGTTGTCCAAACACTGGCGAGTTGGCAAAGAGAGAGCAGGAATGTATCTGTCCCCCACAAATTTATGTGTTGAAGCCCTAACCCCCAATGTGGTGGTATATGAAGGTAGGACCTTTGAGATATAACTAGGTTTAGATGAGGTCGTGATTGTGGGGAGTCCATGATGGGATTAGTGTCCTTATCAGAGGAGGGAGAAAGAACAGAGCTCTCTCTCTCCTTTCACACACCCCAAGGGAAAACCATGCCAGGGAGCTCACAGCAACAAGGCAGCATCCAGGAAACAGGCTCCCACCAAGAACTGGACTTGTCAGCATCTTGGTCTCATACTTCCTCAGCTCCAGGACTGTGAAAAATAAATGTCTGTGGTTTAAGCTACCCAGTCTCTGGTATTTTGTTACAGCAACCCCAGTAGACTAAAACTAGCAGGTAACAGGGTTAACCAGGCCAAACAACTAAATAGGAAGAATTAGAGGCAGCACCCAGAACCCTGCCCTGAACTTGATAGTTGTGCAACTTTAGATCAGTAACTTGATTTCTGCAAGCCACAGCTTCCTCATTTTTAAATGGAGATAACATTCAATTATAACACTTTTGTGAGGATTTGAGATGTGTGTATAAATAGATTAAAACATGAAAGATACATCATTTTTGTTTTGCCCTTTTAGACAAGAACTTGTTTTTTTGTTGTTTTGTGTTTTTTTGTTTTTGTTTTTGTTTTTGTTTTTTAGTAAGCTCTAAGTCTCATCAACAGAGGTCATGAGACAGAATGGTGAAATAAAAGAAAACCAGCTTAGGACTTAGGTCTTGGTTTGACTTTTGATTATTCTTTACTTAATTTTTCATAGACTGGGTAAATCACTTCTCTGAGTCTTAGTCCTTTCTCAGGCAAACAGTATACTCTCTCTCTTCTTCCTTTTTTCCTAGCTGCCTACCTGCCTTTCTCTCCTCTCCTCTCCTCTCCTCTCCTCTCCTCTCCTCTCCTCTCCTCTCCTCTCCTCTCCTCTCCTCTCCTCTCCTCTCCTCTCCTCTCCTCTCCTCTCCCCCTTCCCCTCCCCTTCCCTTCTCTTCTCCTCTCCTGTTCTCTTCCCCCTCTCTCCTTCCTTCTTTCATTCCTCTTACATCATGTGAAACATTAACATCTTTTGATAGGTTAAAATCACTTCAAAGTTGTCTTTAAATAACATTACTCTCAGGAGAATTCTAGCATGTCCTTGAGTTGAGTTACAATCACATTCCAGGTCATGCACATAACCATAGGCAGAGACATGGAATCAAGGAGAAAGTGCCTCTCAGGATGACAGTCTCAGCTGGTGATGATGGGCAGGTAATAAACATTCTGTACCATGCGTTGTAATGAAGCCAAAAACATACCAATAAAGGCAAGACATGAATCCTGCCCTCAAGAAGCTTATAGATGAGTAAAGAAATAAAAACTAAGTAGCTGTAGCCTGAGAGAAGTCATAAATAAAAACAAGTTCTATAGAAGATTAGAGGGAAGGAAGGATGCTACCTCAGCTAGCATCAGAACAGTCAGAAAAGCCTTCACAGAAGAAAGCAACTTCAAATGGCCCTTAAAGATAGAATCAGCTAGCTTATAATGTGCATATTCTAATACCAGAATATTCTAATAGTCTAATGACTCTATCCAAAGTACTGTTCTAATTAATTCTATTATTTAAAGAACTGTTTCTAATCCTATTTTTTAGATGAGGCAACAAGAGGTTACAAATTTGCCCAAGGTCACTAGCTAGCAGTTGGTAAACCTGGATTGGAATTTCTGAGGTCTGGCCCCAGAGCCTGAGTACTTGAGCACTTTAATATACTGGCCCCTTTGGGGAGGCAAGAAAAACATTTTCAAGCAGAGAGAGCAGCATGTTCAAAATCACAGCTGAGTGAGAATTCTCAGTGCATTTAGGGAAAAGGTGAGTAAAAAATAATACAAGAGGAGGAAAATGGGAGAGCTATAAAGCTAAGAAGCTGGTTTAGAGAGTCATGACAGTTTCAATGCTACAGTAAGGAGTATTAATTCATATTGTATACAGTGGGTAGACATTAACCATTTAAGCAAACAGTGAGGAAGCAAGAAGATAACTCTGAAAGAAGTGGCTAGTTATATTTGAATGTTTTATCTAGATCAGTGTCTCCATAATGATATGCCCAACACTGGCCCACTAAAGTAAGAAAAAAATTTTAGAACTGATATTTTTATTAATGTTTTATTATTAAATTAAAAATTTAAGCTTTTGTCATATTGAATATTTCCAGGGATGCAATGAATTGAGTCTGTGGCATTTTGAGTTTAAGCTTTATTGTAGAACATGAATGAGAATGAAGAAAACCAGTGGGAGCTGAAAGGTCTGGGATTCAGAAAAATAGCATTTTCAGCCATTTATTTGAAAGCCAATTGCATATATATGATAAAATCATGAACAAAGATGATATTCCTCAACAGGATGTGTAAAGTGAGAAACAACGTTCTAGAAAACAACCTAATGAAATACAATACTTAAAGTCAGGTCAAAAAGGAGGAGCCAGGGTAAGAGGCTGCAAGGGCCATGACAGGGAAGCAAGGAAGAGCTAAAGGAATGACATTATGAGTGACAAGTTAAGGGAGTGGACTTTCTAAGGTATGAAGGTCAGCATGGTCAAATGTGTAGAGATCAATTACAATGAGGATGTGAGATTTGAAGACCTCAAAAAGGACATTTTCAAAATTTAGGAGGTCAGTCAAAAGAACGAAAAAGTATGAATAGAAATTTTTTTTAAAGGTGGATGGTAAAAGGAAGGAAGGAATTGAATTAGCACCTGGATGGAAAGGGAAGTTTTGTCTATATGAAAGAATTGAGCAAATTGACCATGAGTTCTTAACTGTGAATCTATGGATACACTGATGACAACTTCTCCCTATTCCCACAGGTTTACTTGGTTAACTCTGCTCATCTTTGGGTCTTGGATGAAAGGTCATCCTTCCTAGGAGGCTTTCTCCAATCTCTTGGGTTGAATTAGAAATCTAGCATCTTTGTGGTGCTCTCCTGCAGTACCCTCTAGTTCACTTTTCATGGAAACCACTGCATTGTCACATGGTAAGTTTTCAAAAAGCGACAGCTACAATGTTGAATGTGAAGTGTCTTTGAGACCTCTAAACAGAAATACCACGTAGACAATTGGATACAGGAACCTGAACCTCAGAAGAAGAGGTTAGTTAGAGATAAAATTTGTGAGATGTGGGCAAAGGAGCAACTGAAGCCATTGCTTCTAGGAAAACCCATAAGGAGAGTATGAAATAAGGAAGTCTAGGATTGAGCCTCAGGGACTACAACATTTCAATGGCCCTGTAGAGGATTTCCCAGTATGCCCTGCCCCACCAGTGCATGGCCTCCCCATTAGCAACATCACTCATCAGAGCGGTATATTTTTTTACCAAGGATGAACTGATGACATAACATAATCACACAATGTTTAGAGTTTACCATAGAGTTTACTCTCAGTGTTGTACATTTTGTGGGTTTGGACAAGTGTACAATGACATATATTTATCATTATATTATTATGCAGAGTATTTGAACTGCCATAAATAGCCTTTGTACTCTGCCTAGTCATTCCTTACCCCCACTCAGAAACCACTGATTTTTTTCTTGTCTCTATAGTTTTGCCTTTTTCAGAATGTCATATAGCTGGAGTAATATAGCATGTAGCTGTCTCAGATTGGCTTCTTTCACTTAGTAACATGCATTTAAGTTTCCTCCATGTTTTTTCATGACTTGTCAGCTAATTTCTTTTTAATGCTAAATAATATTCTGTTCTCAGGATTGTACATCCTGAGAACAGAATATTATTTAGCATTAAATAATGCTAAAATATGTAGTACATCCTGAGATGTACTACAATTAAATGGGTCCATTTACCCATTGAAGGGCATCCTGGTTGCTTCTAAGTTCTGGAAAATATAAATAAATTTTTATAAACATAGGTGTATAAGTTTTGTGTGGACATACGTTTCAACTCCTTTGAGTAAATACAAAGTTGTATGATTGCTGGATTGGTGTGCTCCTTTTCCATCTAGATCGTGAATTATTAATGTTGCAAATCACCACAACTTATCTTTACTTAGTTACTTAAATTTAGCTTATAAATCTTATTTTGCTATTTATCTTTTACAGCAGTATTTTGATTGTGGTTAAAAAACGCATAACATGAAATCTACCCCCTGAGAATATTGTTATTTGTACACTAGAGTACTGTTATCATAGGCATATTGTTACATAATAGATCTCTAAAACATTTTTTACCTTACATGACTGAAACTCTACACTCATTGAACAGAAGCTCCCCATTTACCCCTCTCCCCAGCCCCTAGCAACTACTATCTTACTTTCTGCTTCTATAAGTTTGGCTACTTTGGGTACCTCATGTAAGTAGAATCATGGAATATTTGTCATCCTGTGACTGGATTATTTTACTTAGCATACTGTCCATGCTTATTATAATATATGACGGAGTCTCCTTGTTTTTCAAGGCTGGTTAATATTCCAAGTATGTATATACTACATTTTCTTTATCCATTCATCTATTGATGGACATTAGGTTGTTTTAACCTTTTGGCAATTGTGAATAATGCTGCAATGAACACAAGAGTACAAATACATCTTCAAGAGCCTATTTTTGATACTTTCAGATAAATTCCCAGAAGTGGGATTGGCAGATCTTATAGCAGTTTTTTTTTTAAGGAAGCTCAGTAGTGTTTTGCATAGTGGTTGTACCATTTTACATCCCCACCAACTATACACAAGGGTTCCAATTACCCCACATCCTTGCTAACACCAGTTGTTTTCTTTCTCTTTCCTTCCTTTTCATCCTCCATTTCTCTCTCTCTCTTCCTCTCTCTTTTTCTGCTCTTTTCTAAAGTGATCTTATTTTGGTTTTAATTTGTATTTCCCTGATGATTAGTGATATTGAGAATATTTTCATATACCTATTCATCATTTGTATGTCTTCCTTGGAGAAATGTCTAGTCAAGTTCTTTGCACATATTTAAATAGGGTTATTCATTGTTTTTGCTATTGACTTGTATGAGTTTCTTATATATTTTTATATCAAATCCTTATCAAATATATGTTTACAAGTATTTTCTACATTCTCTAGGTTGTCTTTGCACTGTGTTGATTGTTTCCTTGGCAGAACACTTGTTTGATGTATTCTCACTTGTCTATTTTTGTATTTGTTGACTGTTTGGGGGTCATATCTAAGAAATCATTTTCAAGGCCAATGTTATAAAAACATTCCTCCTAAGTCCTCCCATGGGAGTTTTATGGTTTCAGTTCTTGTGTTAAGTCGTTAATCCATTTTGAGCAGATTTTTGTGTGTGATATAAATCAAAGGACCAATATTATTCTTTTGCATGTGGATACCCAGTTTTTCCAACAGCATTAGTTGAAGAGGGTATTTTTTTTCTTTATGTAGACTCAGTACCCTTGTAGAAGAGGATTTGACCACATATGCCTAGGATTATTTCTGGGCTCTCTATTTTGCTTTATCAATACTATTGTCTTTATGCCAATATCGCAGTATTGATTGTTGTAGCTTTTTAATATGTCAGGAAGTGTGATACCTCCAGATTTGTTGTTCTTTCTCAAGATTTTTTTTGACTATTCAAAGTCATTTGTAGAACTATATAAATATTAGAATTTTTCTTTCTATTTGTAAAAAATAATATTAAAATATATCATCTTACTTTCTTCTGGCCTATAAGGTTTCTGCTAAGAATTTCACTGATAATGGAGGTTCTCTTGTATGTGACTAGTTGCTTTCCTCTTGTTTCTTTCAAAGTTCTCTCTTTGTCCTTGACTTTTTACAATTTAATTATAATGTGTCTGGATGTGGACATGATTTATCTTTATTGAAATTCTATTGGGCTGCTTGAAAATGGGTGTACATTTTCTTTCCCAACTTTGTGACTTTTTTGGCACTATTTCTTGAAATATACTTTCTGCCTCCTTTTCTCCTTTCTCTTTCTCCCTCTCCTCCTTGGAAACACATAATACATATATTGCTCTAATGGTGCCCTATAAATCCTTTAGGCTCTCTTCACCACCCCTTTTTATTCATTCATTCATTCATTTCTATGTGTGTGTGTGTTTTGCTCCTCTAATTTTCAATGATCTGGATTCAAGCTCATTGATTCTTTTTTCTTCTTGATCAAGTCTGATGTTTAGCCCCTCCAGTGGGTTTTTCAATTTAGTTATTATATTCTCCAGCTCTAAATTTCCATTTGGTTATTTTTAATATTTTCTCTTTATTTGTTAATATTATCATTTTTTAATGATTTGGTATTTTCTGTGCTTGTTGAACATCTTTATGAAAGTTATTTTGAATTATTTTTAAGATAATTCATAAAGTAATCTGCCACATAAGGTTGTTGTGGTCAATAATGGACTATATATAAAATGGTAGTCCCAAAAGATTATAATGGACCAGGGCAATTCTTATTATCTGGTGACATCATAGTCATTGTAACATCATTGTGCAAAGCATTACTCAAATGTCTGTGATGATGTTGGTGTAAATAAACCTACTGTACTGCTGGTTGTATAAAAGTACAGCACATACAATTATGTATAGCACAAAATACTTGATAATGATAATAAACAACTATATTACTGGTTTATGTATTTACTATACTATACCTTTTATCATTATTTTAGAGTGTATTTTTTCTAGTTAGAAACAAATGCTGTAAAACAGTAGCAAACCTTATGTTTACTATGTTTCTTGACAGCATCATTTTCACTTGTGCTTGATTCGATTTAGTGTTTTTGTATAGTGACATGTTGTACATGTACAGACTTGTAGCCTGGGAGCAATAGTCTGTACTATATATTCTATTTGTGTAGTAGGCTATGTGTACCTGCACTCTATGATGTTTGTGCAATAGCAAAATTGCCTAGTGACACATTTCTTAGAATGTACCCCTGTTGTTAAGCAGCTCATGACCTCCTTAGGTTTTTTTAGAGTTAGTTTTGGGAGATTTATTTTGTTCCTTTGAATGAACCATGTTTTCTTGTCTCTTCAAGTGTCTTGTAAGTTTGTGTTGGAATCTACATACTTGAAAAAAACTGCCACCTCTCACAATCTGCATAGACTGGCCTCACCAATAGGCTTGGCTAGAACTAACAGGAGCTTCTTGAACCTTTCCTATGGATATGTCTTCTCTGGACTTCTTTGTGTAAATTCTCAATTTGACAAAATTGCTAACTGCTTTCAGAAACTTGTAATCTCTTGCTCCCTCTTATGTCTATCAACAGTACTGCAGTTTCTGTGGAGCAGCGGCAAGCCTCCTGGCTTTCTTTTGTTCCCAGTAGTCCCTGGCTTTAGGAGTATACCAGGTCCCAGTAGTGTTCCAAATATGTGAGAAAGGAATTGGTCTCTCTGACAGCCCCTTGAAGAGCCAGAATTTTTGACACATGATCCAGTTCTTTCCCACCCCAGGTAGAAGTTGGGAGTTGGGGGTTTTCTTTTGCTTATTCTGAGTTGAGCTGGTTGGGGGTGGGGGGGTTGGTGGAAGACCTAGAATGTCACCTTTGCTTTCAGTGGTGCCTAACCTGGAACCCTTTCTTTTTAGCACTGAGATTCAGGCAAGACCGAAGCCAGGCTCTCATGAGGCCCCTCCAAAGTTTAGGAACATGAACTGTATGGTGCAGTGTATTTTTTTAACTTCATTGTGGAGAAACCAGAAGCTTGGAGTTTCCTTGTGGCCCTACTGCACTGTACTTGTGAGGACCATCAGGAATTTTTCTACCAGTTTTGATGTACTTGGTTTCCCATTCACTTAGTGTACAAATGCCTCTTAACCAGATTTTGGATTTCTCACAAAGAGAATTGGTTTGTGTGTTGTTTAGTTGGTATACCCAAGGGGGAAGGAGGATCTGGGACTTCTTATTCCACTAGCTAGCTGACATTGCCTGTTGTTTTGCTAATTATAAGTTTAGCAAATTTTATCAATCACCTTTTAAGAAGTATTTGATTAATATTAGGTAGCATATATGAATTTAGTCAAAGTTTTAGAAATATGATAAACTGTACTCTTCATTTTAACACATTTTACATACTTTAATTTTCTGAAGAACTCTCCCAAGTTCTTAAGAATATTTTATAATTTAATACATTAATTTTTCTCTAAAGATTTCTTAAATTACAATTATATATTAATGTATAAGATTTTGAAACTTAAAATATTCATTATTCAATTATACATTGTACATTTGGAATCCTAAGGCTGATCAGTCGCATTCTCTTTACGTTACATCTAAATACTAAATACCTACCTTCTAGAACTATCACCTTGTAATTCTACTAACAATTGAGAAATGAAAATTATTAATGTGTTACTCTTTCAAGCAGTTATCAGAGATTTTTCTCAGATGTCTTGCCCTCTGCCCACCCCCTGTTACTTTATGGAACTGAGCAAACCTAATACAACTTGCTTGGCCTTAGTGAAATGATCTATTTCCTATTGAACAATAATTTGCTTCAGTTATTAAGAGATTGGATATTCTCTTAATTATGTTGGTCACTTTGTGGCTTCAAAGTTAAGCCCGAGAATTCCACTTCTCCTTTATCTTGTTGGCCAGCACCAGGAACACCACTTAGGGGAATTTTGTTCTTTAACTGGGAGCATGTTGAAGGTCAAGAACGAAACCAGAACTTGATTGCTTTCATCTGATGTAAGTGGGATGGTTTTGGCGGCTTTGGGGTTTTCAAGGGCAGTGTTCATAACCTTCTTAGCTCTTTCTAGCATTTAAGAATCCCCAAAAAGTAGCCTCACTTCCCATCTGCCCTTCCTGGGCCAGATGGACCTCACTCCTTCTCCAAATTAAGGTAGACAGAAAAATGTCTCCAGCATCCTTGTTCTCTCTCTGCTGTGTCCTTTTGAAAATCTCAGCTTACCATTAATGTTCCTATACCACATCATTGTTTCCTTTAATTGTTTTTCTTTTACTTTAGATTGTTTTTGTTCTAGTATCATAGTCTCTTGGTAGAAGTTATTATTTTCCCTGAAATTCTGTTTGCCCCCTGTGATGGTTAACTTTATGTGTAAACCCTACCGGGTCAAAGGATGCCCAGAGAGCTGGACACATTATTTCTCGGCATGTCTGTGAGGGTGTTTCTGGAAGAGACTAACATCTGAATCAGCAGACTGAGTAAAAATCACCCTCCTCAGAGTGGGTGGGCCTCATCCAGTCTGTTGGAGCCTAAAGAGAACAAGAAGGCCAAGCCCCTTTTTGCCTGTAGACCTTACTTGTCTGTGTGGCTCACCAAAAGCAGTTTGCTTTCTACTAGCAAGGCCAGAAAGACACCTTCACTGGTCTAACTTGACAACATGTCAACCCTCCAGCCCTGTATCATGACTTATTTCTCAGGGATCTTAATCACCTTCTCCTTGTACAAGATACCATACTGGTCCATACCATTATGTTGATTGGACTTAGTGAGTGACAAGTAGAAACTACATAAGACTTTTTGGTAAGATATTTACTTGTCAGAGGGGAGAAAACAAATTTGACTAAAATTCAGGGGCCTTTACCATTAGTGGAATTTCTTGGAGTCCAATTGGAGAGCATATTGAGATAACCCTTCTAAGGTAAAGAATAAGCATCTGGCCCCTCCCACAACCAAGAAGGAGATACAATGCCTAGTGGCCCTCTTTGGGTTTGGGGGGCAACATATTCCTCATTTGGATGTGTTACTCTGACCTGTGCATCTAGTGACCAGAAAAACTAGGAGTTTTGAGTGAGTTCTAGAACAAGAGAGGGCTGAGCAACGGGTTCAGGCTGCCACACAAGCCGCTCTACCTTGTGGGCCACATGATCCAACAGATCTAATGGTGCTGAAGTGTCAGTGACAAATAGGGACATGATTTTCAGCCTTTAGCAGTCCTCTATTGGTGAACTGCAGTGCAGGCCTTTAAGATCCTAAAGAAAGGCCCTACCATAATCTGCAGATAATTATTCTCCTTCTGCAAAACAGCTTCTGGCCTCCTACTGAGTCTTGGTAGATTGAACACTTAGCCATGGGCCGCCAAGTTATCATGCAGCCTGAGCTGCTGCTCTTCATGAACCATGTGCTAGCTGACCCACAAACATGAAGCTGAACATGTAGGGCAGCACTCAGTTACCATACAGGCCTGGCATATATGTAATCAGGCTGAGGAGACCCTGCAGGCACAAAGAAGTTACATGGAGTGGCCCAGATGCCATGGTCCCACTCTTGCAACACTGCCTCTGTCTCCTGGCATGCACCCGCTGCTTCAAGGGGAGTGTCCTACAATCAGTTGGCAAAGGAAGGGGAGGACTTGGTCCAGGTTTACAGATGTTTCTACATGATATGAAGGCACCACCCAAAAGTGGACAGCTTTAGCCCTATAAACACTCATGGAACATCCCTGAAGGACAGTGGGGAAGAGGAGTCCTCCCAGTGGGCAGAACTTTGGGAAGTACCTCTGATTGTGCATTTCTGCTCAGCAGAAAAGATGACCAGATGTGCAGTTGTATTACTGGTTCATGAGCTGTAGCCAGTGGTTTGGCTGGATGATTGATAACTTAGAAGGAATATGATTGGAAATTTGGTGACAAAGAAATTTGGGGAAGATGCATGTGGAGAGACCTCTCCGAACTGGAAAAATACATAAAGATATTCATGTCCCACCAGAGGGTGACCTCAGCAGAGGATGGTTTAATAATCGAGAGTAACTATTCTCTGGATTCCAGTCAGCCTCTTTTTCAAGCACCCCATGAACCTATGCTGCTATTAGCCATTGTGGCAGGGATAGAGGTTTAGGCATAGACTCTAAAACATTGACTTCCATTCACCAAGGCTGATCCGGCTATGGCCACAGTCAAGTGTAGAAATCAACACAGTCTCCAATAGGGTACCATTGCTCAGCTACCTGGTGGCAGGTTAATTATATCAGACCACTTCCTACCTAGAAGGGACAGAGTTTTATTCTTATTGCAATGAACGCTTTTGGTATGGATTTAGCTTTCTCACACAAAATGCTTCTGCCAAAATTGCCATCAGAGGACTTATAGAGTACCTTATTCACTGTCATAATATCCTCCCCCTCCCCCCACCCTCACCACAAGCACTGCTTCTGATCAAGGAACTTATTTCACAGCAAAAGGACAGCACTGGGTGCATGCTGGTGAAATGTACTGGTCTTACCTTGTTTCCCTACTATTCTGAAGCAGCTGCCTCGATAGAATGATGGGATGGCCTTTTAAAGGCAGTTACAGTGCCAGCTAGGGGACAATAATTTGCAGAGCTGAGGCAAAGTTCTCCAGAAAGCTAAATATTTATTCCAAGTCAGTGTGTAATATATGGTGCTATCTCTCCCATAGCCTGGACTCAAGGGTCCAGGAATCAAGGGTGGGAATATAGTGGCACAGCTCACTGTTACTTCTAGTGGTCCACCAGCAAAGCCTTTGTGTTCTGTTTCTATGACTGTGTACTCCGCCGGCCTGGAGCTCTTAGTTCCAGAGAGAAATGCTTTCACCAAGAGATGCAACAATGACTCCACTGAACTGAAAGTTAAGACTGCTACCAGGCCACTTTGGGCTTCTCAGGCCTCTGAATCTATAAGTATATACAGGGAATTATGGTTCTGGCTCGAGTAATCCTAACTTTTAGGGAAAAGCTAGACTATTAATTATAACAGAGGCAGGAAAGGGTATGTCTGGAATAAAGGAGGTTCCTAAAGGCATCTTTTAGTATCCCATGCCCTCTCATTAAAGTCAATAGAAAACTACAACTTAATCCCAGAAGTGCTAGAAATGGCCCAGACCCTTCAGGAATGAGGGTTTGGGTCATCCTACCAGGTAAAAGAACCATGAACAGTTGAGGTGTTTGCTGAAGGCAAAGAGAATACAGAATGGGTAATAAAAGAAAATAGTTATGACTACCAGCTATGGTTATGTGACCAGTTATAGAAAGAAACAAGAAGTATAATTGTCATGAATATTCTCTGTCTCTGTCTCTCTCTTGATGAGGTTGACATGTATGCTATTAGTCAGGAAGCAATAATCAAACAGGAAGGATAGTAAGATCAAAGAGGCAGAAAAACTTGCAATAGTATGGGCAAAACTTACAGATCTAAAAGCATAAGGTGGGATTTGAAGACAGCTGTCCTGTTTGGCTACATTAGGGCATTTAACATGGATTTATTTCAGTTATAAATGTATATGAGTTCAGATGGAAGAGGAACAGGGATGGTCGAAGTGTTAATGCCTGGAGCACTAGAGACCGAAGGCATCGATCTCTATAAAAGGAAAGTTCAGTATGTGGGACAGGATGTGGGTAAAGAACACCCTGGACTCTGTTATGTTAATATGAGTGGAGTTAAGCCATCCTGTCTGAGATGGCTTACAAACAAGGCAGACTGGATGAAAGGAGACTGACAAGGGTTTACCAGTGGATGTGCTATCTACAGGCATTTTTCTAAGCTCAGTGTGTCTTGCTAATATAAACTTTAAAAGAATCTCTTGATTTTCTTTTTCATTTCATACTGATTTGTTGCTCACCTGGAACCTTACAGTGCTTGTACAAAAAGGCTCAAGTCATGCTGGGCATTCCAAGAGCCAGAGATTAATATGATATGAAATCTGGGTTTGGCTTGCAAGTAGAGATGAAGAGATGTTCCTGTCCAAGTTTGGCAGTTGCTTCGATGTTGAAGTCCCAATGTTTCAAATTCAGCTTAAAACCCTTTGGTGTGTTTTGAGTTTGTCTCTTGGCAAGGCATGATTTCCTGTTTCTAAGAAAAAAGACTCATAAGAGAGCCTCCATAAAGCTTCTTGGACATCAAAACAACATTTTGATGAATTAATTGTAAACGAATCAGAAACATATGGATTCATTCTCTTGAGACACACATGTGTTTAAAAAGAAGGGGGTGTTGGTTGTTGCTCAGGGCTAAATGTATTTTGGGTTTTATCAGATGCAAAATACTTAGGGGGAAAAAGAGGAAAAAGGGTAAATCAGAATCTCTGCCTTGTCTTTAAATAGACAGGCCCATTTACAAACTTATTTACTGCCACCTTTGTTGTTCCAGAAGAAATTTAGAAGTCATGACTAATCACAGCCAGCCAGGCCTGGCCATTTACACCATGACATATAGGCATGCCTTGGGGATTTTGTGGGTTTGGTTCCAGACTGCTGCAATAAAGCAAATATCGCAATATAGTGAGTGACACAAATTTTTGGTCTCTTGGTGCACAGAAAAGTTGTATTTACACTATAATGTAGCTTATTGAGTGTGCAGTAGCATTATGTCTAAAAAATGTGCATGCCTTAATTAATAAATACTTTACTGGTAAAAAAATAAAAGAATGCTAACCATCATTTGAGCCTTCGGTGAGCCGTAACCTTTTTGCTGATGGAAGGTCTTGCTTTGATGTTGATGGCTGCTGACCAATCACTGTGGTGGTTAGTGAAGATGGGGATGGCTGTGGTAATTTCCTAAAGTAATGTAGCAATGAGGTTTGGGTCATCGGTTCACTCTTCATTTCACATACAATTTCTCTGTAGCATGTGATGCTGTTTGATTGTTTTACTCACAGTAGAACTTCTCTCAAAGTTGAGCAAGTCTCTCAAACCCTGACACTGCTTTATCAACTAAGTTAATGAAATAGTCTAAAACTGTTGTTGTCATTTCAACAGTTGCACAGCATGTTCAACAGGAGTAGATTCCATCTCAAGAAACCATTGTCTTTGCTCAGCCATAAGAAGCAACTCCTCATTTGTTTGTTTTATCTTAAGATTTTAGCAATTCAGTCACAGCTTCAGGTTCCACTTCTAATTCTAGTTTTCTTGCTATTTCCACCACATTTGTAGTTACTTCCTCCAGTGATATGTTGAAACCCTCAAAGTCATCCACGATGGTTGAAATCAACTTATTCCAAACTCCTGTTAATGCTGGTATTTTGACCTCTCCTTAAGGATCACTGGTGTTCTTAATGGCGTCTAGAATGGTGAATCTTTTCCAGAAAGTTTTCAACTTACTTTGTCCAGATCTATCAGAAGAATCACGATCTATGGCAGCTATAGCCTTACAAAACGCATTTCTTAAATAATAGGACTTGAAAGTCAAAATTACTCCTTGAGTTATAGGCTACAAAATGAATGTTGTGTTAGCAGTCATGAAGACAACAGTACAGTCATATCATACATCTCCATCAAAACTCTTGTGTGACCAGGTACACTGTCAGTGAACAGTGATATTGAAATTGAACAGAAATTGAAAGAAATTTTTTTTCTGAACTGTAAGTCACAACAGTGCACTTAAAATAGTCTGTAGACCATGTTGTAAACACAGGTGCTGTCAGTCAAGCTTCTTGTTCCGTTTATAAAGTAGAGGTAGAATAGACTTACCATAATTCTTAAGGTCCCTAGGGTGTTTAGAATAGTGAATGAGCATTGGCTTCAACTTATCACCAGTTGCATTAGCTCCTAACAAGAGAGTCAGCCTGTCCTTTGAAGATTTGAAGCCAGTCATTGAGATTTCTCCTCTCTAGCTATGAAAGTTCTATATGGCATCTTCCAATATAAGGCTATTTCATTTACATTGAAAAATCTATTGTTTAGTGTATGTAGCCACCTTCATTAATTATATTAGCTAGATTTTCTGGATAACTCACTAGAGCTTCTACATTAGCACTTGCTGCTTCACCTTGCACTTTTAGGTTATGGAGACATAAGCCTCAGAAACTAACTTCTGCTAGCTTCAAACTATTTTTCTATAGCTTCCTCATCTCTCTTGGCCTTCCTAGAATTGAAGACAGTTAGGGCCTTGCTCTGGATTAGGCTTTGGCTTAAGAGAATGTTGTGACTGGATGATCTTCTGTCCAGACCATTAAAGTTTTCTCCATAACAGCAATAAGGCTGTTTTGCTTAATTATCATTTATGTGTTCCCCAGAGTAACACTTTTAATTTTATTCAAGAACTTTTCCTTTGCATTAACAACTTCACTAACTGTTTGGCATAAGAAGCCTAGCTTTTGAACCATTTTGGCTTTTGACATGCCTTCTTCACTAAGCTTAACCATTTCTAGTTTTTGATCTGAGAGTGAGAAACATGAAACTCTTTGTTTTACTTGGACACTTAGAGGACATTGTAGGATTGTTAATTAATGTAATTTCAATATTTTTGTGTCTTTGGAAATAGGGAGGCTCAGGAAGGAGGAGAGAGGTGTGGAAATGGCTGATCAGTAGAGCAGCCAGAACACTGGTAACGTTTATCTGTTAAGTTCGCCATCTCATGTGGGCATGATTCATGGACCTCCCAAAAATGTAATAGTGACATCAAAAATCACTGATCATTGGTTATTATAACAAATAGAATAATAATGAGAATGTTTGAAATATTATGAAAATTACCAGAATGTGACAAAGAAACACAGTGAGCAAAAGCTGTTGGAAAAATGGTGAGATGGACTTGCCCCAGGCAGGGTGGTCTCAAACCTTCATTTTGTTAAAAAAATAAAGCAATATCAGTGAAGCACAATAAGTGGAGTGCAATACAATGAGATATACCTGTAGTTCCCAGTCTTACCAACTTGAGACCCTAGGCAAAGCATTTGAGGCTTAGGAAAGAATAGATCTTGTTTTAATGTTATTAATAAAGTTTGTCAGTCTATCTAGTAAGGATTGTTGTTTCATAAATAACTTGTAAATTTAGTCATCTTTCATCTAGTCTTTTGTTATCTTAAATGTCAGGGTTGAAATACAGAGAAGTTTTTTGGAAACTTTGCTTCAAAAACTAATGTAACTACAGTAAGATACCACTTCATACACATTAAGATGGCTACTTCACAAAAACAGAAAATAACAAGGGTTGGCAAGGATGTGGAGTAATTGGGATACATGCACTTTTTGTGGGAATGCAAAATGGTGCAGCTGCTATGAAAAATATTGTGGCAATTCCTCAAAAAAATTAAAATAGAATTACATATGATCCAGCAGTTCTACTTTTTGATATATGCATTCCCCAAAGAATTAAAAGCAAAGACTTGAAGAGATATTTGCACACTCATGTCCATAGTAGCATTATCCACAGTAGCCAAAAGGTGAAAACATTCAAGTTTCAACTAAAAGATGAATAGATAAAGAAGTTGTGGTGTATATATTGCAATGCAATATCATTTAACCTTAAATAGGAATAAAATTCTGACACATGCTACAACATGATGAACTCTGCAGACATGATCCACAGTAAAATAAGCCAGTCACAAACTGACAAATACTGTACCACCACATGTGGTATCCAGAGTAGTCAAATTCCACAAGACAGAAAGTGGCATAGTGAACACCAGGGGCTGTAGAAAGAGAAAAATGGGGGCTGCAGTTGTAGAAAATGAGCACAGTTTCAGTTTCGCACGGTGATCAGAGTTCTGGAGATGGATGGTGGTGATGTCTGTACAACCATGTGTGGTAAATGTACACTTAATGCCACTGACTTGCACACTAAAAAATAGTTATGATGGTACATTTTATGTTATGTATTTGGCTACAATGTGAAAAACCAATGAAATACGGGGCCTTCATTTAAACACTGTCGACCAGAGAAAGCTGAAGCCCATTTGACACCTGTAGTCCTGGAGATTTTGACCCTGGCTCTGTGGAGTCCAATTTATGAGTTAGGAGGGTTTGGTTTTGCAATGAGAAGATGGCTACACACACACACACACATCTTCTGCTCAACCCCCTCAGACCAAAAATTCGGTCACACTTTCCTGGCCCCAAAGGCCGTTCTTAGTATTTAAGTTAGTGAGCTGGAAATTCACCTGGAAATTAATTTTGTGCTTGGTGAAGGAAGCATGTGTCGATTTGCCAAGGTCTGCTCCCCCGAGGATGGTCCTGTTTATTTCTGCATATCATCCTGAAACTTATATCAAGTCCTAATGGAATTCTATACATACAAGGGATAAAGGAGAAAATTATTTCTTGGGTAAGCTTCATGAAGTTCTATAATGTAATATACTTCACTCTATAATGTAATATACATTATATAAAACGCATTGTATTCTGGATGTTTCTTTCCATTGTATGCCTATAAACATTTTATCTTTATTCAAAAATGGGAAAAATGTATGGTTTATGGATTATATGATTGATTTATACTATTGCTTGTTCCAAAAAGGCTTTGAAGTAATTTACAAATAAGAGAAGATAAAAAGAAAAATAAGTCTATGGTAGAGTTAAGACTAGTATAAAAAATATGTGGAATAAGTGCTCTAGCATTGCTACAGAGAGGTCAAAAATTTGGCTCACAGCTTTCTAACCAATAAAGCAAAGAGTAAAATGTACTTTCGAAGATTCACAGAAATGAATCTTGTTCCAACTGACAATACGCTTCTTGAAATAAGTGTACTAGAGATCTTAGTTTAATTTTATCTTACCTTTTATTTTTACTCAATTCAATTTACACAGAAAGTGTGTTTAGGAGTATAAAGTGGCTGAGAGACCTGTGGTTTACCAACTTTAATAGATGGCATGAAAATTGATACAGTTGATGAATTATCTGTTTGTTTGTTTGTTTGAGTCACCAAGATTTTTGTTTTTCCCTTTATTCTTTCAACCTTTTTAGCCCTCTATTTTGCATTAGTATTTCTGGGAAAGGAAATATGAATGGCATACATTATTTCCTCTCCCAGTATTTCTGGGAGAGGAAATAATATTCAAGTTTGTTCATTATTTTCTGTTTGCTTACCTGATTCCTTAAAAAAAAATCTCAATTTTAGTCAGTATTTAGTTCCCCCTGCCAACAATATTGAGCTCAAAATTTACATAACCACATGGCTCTGGGCACCTTCTCTGTGCTATATTCTAGCAGACTGGCAGAGTGGAAACGGCATTAGATTAAGATCTAGCTAAAACTAGCACATGGTGTGAGAAGGTACTGGCCTGTCTTTACCTCTTTCCTAGTCTCTGACACAGAAAAGGCAAATAATAGCAATAAACAGTCTCCTAGGTCCTTTTCAGCCCTATGTTATGCAAGTAGTTTAATCTTATCGCTCAAAATACACCAAAGTATGTGGAAATATCTTTTGGCATTGTGTTATTTTTCAATAATCTCTGTAGTAATCTCTAGCGAGGAAATATTGGTAATGAAAGAACTACTTTAAAAGTGCTCTGAGTTCTTTGGGGAAGTGTTCCAAGATGAATGCTTTCTGTAATACAAAGGACAGGCATTCGTGCAGGGCAGGGGAAGGAGCTTGGGATGTCTTTATAGGATGAAAATGACGACTAAATAAATATACACAATGGAATTTGGCAGTCGAGATTGTTTTGGCCTTATTTCCATTCACTTAAAACAAGTGTGCGTGTGGGAAGGAGTTTGTGGGAAATGGGGATGGAGGACACATGATTTATTTTGAGTATTGTACATTAGTCATTTTTCATCTGCAAAGTCACCACCTGAAAGAAACATCAGACAGCAATAGACGTCATTCATAAGCAATACGTTTTAAGAGAGACTTTCATGGATGTGATTAAGTGCTGTTAAACATCCTATGCCACCCAGACAGGAAGCATTCTCATTGTGCGTTCTCACTTGTGAAATGCCAGAGCTCAGGAAATACATGAACTTTAAAAACCATTCTGGCTGGATCCACACATGCTTGGGAACTGGGTAAGGAAGATAGAAGAATCTGATCACTCAAGCCTTGATTATTTGGAAATTTAGTTATAAGTTACCCAGATGATTTCTTTAATTTTACATGTCCTTTTTGGAAGTAGATTTTGTTGCTTTTGTCTCCAGGAGCAACTTATTTTTCTCATTTAATTATAATACTTCAAATTACGTCCATGGTAATTTACTGGTACAACTTGGAGCAATCATTTCACACTCATTTACAGTAATTATTCACAATGTTACTTATGATGGTCTTAATCTAAAACTGCTGGGCAGGATTATTTTTAGTGTGACTTCAGTATTTTGCTAGAAAGAATGCAAAAGTCTTAAAAAAAGGACAAATAGCTTTTGAATCGAAGTAAAGTCCTGGGTTAATACATATCCAGAAAACGCATTGACTAAAGGCACACACCAGTGAGCAATCTAAAAGGGTGGTAGCCATGAGCTAGACCTGGGATGTGAGGTTTTCCTTTCCCAAATATGGCCATAATTGGAAAATATTCCAGATCTTATTGATATATTAAATGACCAAATCCACATTTGATTTGAATTTTAAAAAACCATTAAAACTATTTTGAATAAGAACTCATGGCAAATAATGCCATTTTTTATAAAAATGAATTACAATTTCATTTGGATATAAATATCTTACCTTTTCCTCTGTGTGATATTATTTCCTAATATTAAATTCTTGACACTTTATAACTGGTTCCATCCACAGATTAATTGATTACTTAAATGTGAGTAATCAATTAATGAGATTACTTAAATTATGAGAAATGTTTAATTTGCCCTACCACTCCCTACTTTAACAAAGATTTTTGTGTGACACAAAAATCCACCAAAGACAATAGCAAAAGCCAATAAAAGTAAGTGAGGTGATAAATGTAACAAAAGAAACCACTTGGCATATTTTATGTTTAAATCTTTTATAAGTTTCCTATTGATTCAAAGAAGAGCTCACATTTAACAAATTCATTTGGAGGATCTAAGTTTGGTTGCAAAAATGTGTCTTCATAGTCATCTTTGATGTATACAAAATATAAAATTTGTGGGTGACTGTGAAAGTCCAGATAACAGGTGCTCCTAGAAGGCTTTTCTCCCTCCTTAGCTTTGTGAACTGACATTAACCTCTGAATGCTGAAGGTTCCAACTTACTTCCTGATTGGGACTGTGAGCAGTCATGGGATCTTGGGCAATCCCTCATTGCAGTTCACAGTATAAAACATCTTGGAAAGGTTTGTGTCTTCTTCAGAATTGTTCAAGGATCTCTCCAAAGATTTAGTTTTAATTTTTAACTTTTATTTACTTTTTATCATTTATTTAAGAAAAAATTTATTTAGCTAAATTGAAAGTATAGTCTTATGTTCCTAATTTTTTTTAATTGTGGTAAAATACACATAGCAAATTTTACTATGTTAACCATTTATAAATGTACAGTACAGTAATATTAAGTACATTCATGTTGTTATAGAACCAATCACTGGAATACTTTCCATTTTCAAAATTCAAACTATATGCACATTAAACAATAACTCCCCATTTTCCTCTGGGCCCTCGCAACCAGCTTCTACTTTTTGTCTCTGTGAACTTGATCACTCTAGGTACCCTACGTAAGTGGAAACAAACAATACTGTCTGTTACTGTCTGGCTCATTTCACTTAGCATTATGTCCCATGTTGCTAGCATGTGTGAGGATTCCTTTCCTTTTTAAGACTAAATAATAGGCCATTGTGTGTATGAATCAAAATTTGTTATTTTTTCATATGTTGACTGACACTTGTGTTGCTTCCTCTTTTTGGCTATTGTGAATAATGTGGCTAGGAACCTGAGTGCACAAATATCTAACTTGTTTCATAGAAATTTTATTTTCTACAAATTGAAGAAGAAACAGCCTCTGAGGCAGTAAATCTAAAATACATGTTTAATTATTTCTTAAAAATTCTAAGCATGTGACTTATAGAGGAGCTAATGATCAATGCCGAATTCTCTATTACACTGTAAATAATTTCTGTGACTCACATAAGGTATATTGACCCAATATTGACCTTTCCCTAACACTTAACTCATGAAAAGAGAAGTTATGGACTAAATTAAACGAGTTCAACTTAGACTTTTGATTTTTAAAGCTAAATCAAAATCTATATGGCTTGATTCTACTTTGCGAATCATGGTATGCTGGAATGATCTTTAAACACATTACATATAAATTCCCAGTTAAGTAAAATCGGGATGTGTTCTGATTTCTCCTTTTAAATTTTATCTTAATGACCTAACAGTACTCCCCCCCCCCAAATATTATCCATTTACTAATTAGTCATTCATTTTATGAATTTGTATGGACCCCCTACAGTTTCAGATGTTTTCCTGAGTGATGGGCATATAGCCATAAATGACACAAACAAGGTCCTAGACAACACAAGCTTACAGTAAATAAAGACAGTAAACAAATAAATAAAGCACCTCCCCCACCAGGCTTCTTTCCAGTTACAGAGAAGCATTACAAAGGAAACAAGGCAGGGCGATAGGATAGCTTGAATTCTATTCAACATACAATATGAAATTCCTGGATAATTCTGAGGACAGCGACATATGCTGATTTTGACTCTTAAAATTCACTCTGTCTTTTACAGTGTAAAGGTTCATGAAAACATTAAATATGGAATTGTCTTGTGATCCATTGATTCCATTTTTGGGAATATATCGGAACAAACCCAAAACACTAATTTGAAAGAATATATGTACCCCATGTTCACTGCAGCACTATTTACAATAGTCAAGATATGGAAGCAACCCAAGTGCCCACCAGTAGATAAGTGGGTAAAACAGCTGTGGTCCATTTACACAGTGGAATACTACACAGCTGTAAAAAGAATGCAATTTTGCCATTTGTGACAGCATGGATGGACCTAGAGGGTATTATGCTAAGTGAAATAAGTCAGACAGACAAATACAAGTAACATGTGATCTCATTTATATGTGGAATCTAATGAGCAATGTAAGCAAACAAAACAAACAGACTCATAGATACAGAGAATAGACTGACTGTTGTCAGAAAGGAGGGGGCTCAGGGACTGGGAGAAAAGGTGAAGGGATTAAGCAGTACAGATTGGTAGTTGCAGAACAGTCACAGAGTTGTAGATTACTGCGTAAGGCATATTGTCAGTAATATCGTGACAACTATGTGGAGCCAGGTGGCACTTGAAGCCGTGAAGGTACCACTCCATAAAGCACATGCTGTACATCTGAAACTAATGCAGAATAATATTGAATGTAAACTGTAATTGGGAAAAATAACTCAATAGAGGAACATTCTACAAAACATCTGACCAATCCTCCTCTAAACTGCTGTCATTAAAAACAAAGTGTGAGAAACTGTCACAGCCAAGATGAGCCTGAGAAGATAATGACAACTAAATGTAAAGTGGTGTTTTTAAATAAATAAAGAATAGTCAGTTAAAACTAAACATATCTTAATAAATTACAGACTTCAGTTAATAGCGTTTATCAACATTGGTTCATGAGCTGTGATAAATATACTCTGCTAATGAGGATGTTAACAACAGGAGAAACTGGGTTTGGGGACACCTGGGAACTCTGTAGTGCTTTCATGACTTTTCTGTAAATCAAACACTATCCTTAAATTCTTTTTAAAAAGTGCATTCTTTCAAAAAAAATCACCCTGGCTATGAGTAAAGAAAATTTGGTGACCAAAAAGCAAAGCAAAACAAAACCAAAAACAAAACCTGTAAAAAATAAAAAAGTAAGGTAGAAGCATAGGGACCAGTTAGGAAGTAGATGCATTAGTGTGGCTACATGGGGAGGGGATATGGACTGGCTGCTGACCCTGGTGATGGAGGGAGGTGTAGATGGGGTGGATAGGTCTGGGAGACAGGGGGCAGAACGTACTGCTGCCCTCTTCTCTCCTGCGACCACATGGCCACACAAATGTGGTGTGACCTCCTAAACACACAGTTACACCACCTACTATATAGATTTATCAATTAAAATTCTTTCAGCTACAAGGAACAATTACCCAAAATGTAATTGGCATGAATTATTATGATCACTATTTGACTCAGACTATGCTTAAATGTGCTTTTGGTAATTTGTATGTCTCTTTTGTTTGGAAGTAGTCTCTTGCCAGATCATTTGGTCTACTTTGGTATTTATTCTTTTCTTAGTGACTCACAGTAACTTTTCATGTATTAAGAATATTAAACATTTTGGATAATATGTGATGAGAATGACTTATTTTTCACTTTTTTCATTTGCCTTTAATTTTCTTAGCAGTAATTTAGCATATATTTTAATTTAGCATATATTTTAAAAATGTATAAGGTCAACTATAAAAATATTTAAATTCTTTACAATGTTTTCTTAGAAACAGTAACTCTACATAGAGATTACGCTCACACTTGTATTCTTTGGTCATAAAAGGTTTATATGCTTTTTTATTATGATACTATAAACTATTGTAGGTATAGATAAAAAGTAAATAAATTGTTGTTAAAGGCAATAGCTGTCATTACTTTGGTATTTATCTAGATTTTTAAAACAATGTTATAGTGTGTATTATTTTTTAACTTGTTTTTACTTATATAATACATTTTTACATAATTTTATATCCTATAATGTTATTTTTATAACTGTGAGTTGTATTTACTGGACTTAATTTATTCAGATAATTTTTTCTTAGACATTTTCAATATTCTGCTGTTGCAAACAATGTTACTAGGATATCATGGTGATTAAATCTTTATAGACACTTGCAATTATTTCTTTAAGATCTATTTCTACTCTAAGTGTGTATGTCAGGGGTATGTCTCTTTTAAAGTCTTGCATCAGTGAAATAGGATGGTAATTATGAAGTTGGACTATGAAACTGGGCTGCCTCAAGTAGAATTCTGTTTCTGCCCCTTTTTTGTCACAAAATCTCAATGTGCTTTTTCATATTTACATATCATCTGGGATAGTATTTACCTCAAAACTGTTGTGGAAACTATATGAACTAATAATATACATGCTAGCTTAAAAGTGTTTGGTGCATAGTGAGAAATGAAGATGTTTTTATTATTATATAGTACCAAAATTGTCCTTGAAAGTATTGTGTCTGTTTACAATTTTATCATTTGCACAAAAAATTTCCACTTACACAGAGTTGTTATTTTATTTAAAATCTCATTTTATAATTAGTTGCATTATTTTAATTTTCATCCATTTAACTTTCAGTAAGAATGAACATTTTTATTCATAATAGCCAATAATATATGTATTTCCTCATTTCTGATTACTTGCTCATTTTTCCAAAATTTGCATTGAGATGTTTCTTTCTTAATTATTAAGATTTTAAAAATGTGTTGATACTCATACTTTAAATGCTATGATTATCTACTGTCAGTTGTTTATCTTTTAAATTGTATTTGTGTTTGACCTGATTTTTATGTAGTAAAATATAAAATTTAAGGGGGAACAGATATTGTGATATAATAGTTTTTTTTTTATAATAAGAGCTTCTTTATGTGGTCATTAACCTGTTTCTTAAATTACTTGAAACTTATTGATAGTGTAGGAATTCAATACAAAGTTTACAGATGAAGTTAATAATAAAGTAAAAACTTAAATTTAGAATAAAAAGCTATTTTTAAAAATGACAGAATATTTAGTAAGGTATTTTAGTAATATATTTAGGAGAGAGAAGAAATAGAGAGAGAGAGAGAGAGAGGAAGAGAGGAAGAAAGGAGTCCCTGAGTCCCCTCAATAATTCTTAAGAACGTTTGAGAATATCCCTGTTGGTCCTTTAAAGAGAGACCTCCAGCTGGTCAGATCTAGCTTTAAGAAAGAAGATTGGCATATCACCAAAGCCAAATATCTACAAAGAAAGGTACAGTTTACTCCCTTGGAGACCCACAGGCAGCCAGAATGACATCTACCCCACTCTGTTAGTGTACACCAACTTCACCTGGAGTAACAAAAATCTCTATTTTTTAATATCATTTTTAGTTCTTATTCTCCTTCATTTTATTACCCAAAGAATGAGTCTAGAAGGGAATATTAAAACTTACTTTGTTTTATATCATGTGAATCTGCATCCAGTATAAAATCCCACTCAGATGTAGGAAAATTTTTCTACTAGATTCATCTTTGGAACTTAAAAAACTCAAAGAAAACTAATTTCTAAAGCCAAGATTAAGGAAAGATTTACAACTGTATCATAAAAACTAATGGTTTTATTATTTATATGTTTGTCTTCAAATCATCTGGTGTGTATTAGGGCTGGAAAAATAAGGTTCTCACTTAATTTATCTTCAAATAATTGACTAATTTCTCCAGTTCTGTTAATTTAAAAATCACTATTTAAACATGTCTTTAGAAGATAGTATTGTATTTATAATATTTAAATCCATATATAAGTTGATCTGTATACTACTATGTCAATAGAAATACAGTTTTATTATTATATGTTTGTAGTATATTTTACCCTTTGAAAAGATATTAAATCTCTTCCTTATGACTTTTGTTCTCTAATGATTTCTCGGCTAACCTCTACTCTTTATTTTTCCCAAAGAAGTATAGAATTTCTTAAGAGAAAAAAATTAAAACTCTTCCAGTTAGATTTTTATAATCTTTGAAAATTTATGTATACATTGGTCCAGGAGTGCTATGTTTATTGCATAATATATATATATATATATAATGTGTTTTTAAATATTTAATATTTTAAAATTTGAATTGTCAATGAAACATTGTTTCCTTGTACACTCTTTTAGAAACTTTCTGATGAATAACAAGACTGCTAGTTTCCCTTTGCCAGCATCACATTTCCCCAAGGCAACATAGACAATGTCAAGAGAGATGTCCATGGCCTACGATTTCTCCCACAGGGGAAAGTAAGAACATGAGAGGGGTGAGTTGGCTTTCTCATGATGTATGACACTGCCAGAGAGGCCCACTCTGTTCTTGCCCCATCAGAACTAAGGTGTTCTACATAACTGGATGGAAGATGTCAGGGAATGGCTGGGAGAACATCAGCCAGGGCTCTGAGAGAGCTGCAGGAAAACAATACATGAACAAAACAAGTTTAACAGTGAGATCTAAATTATGAAAAAGAACCAAACAGAAAATATGCAGCTGAAGAATACAATGAGTAAAGTGAAAATGCTATACAGAGCATCATCAGCAGATTTGATCATGGAAAAGCAAGATTGTGTGACATGAAAGATATATAGTTTAAAAGTAACCAGTCAGAAGAGACAAAGAAAAAAGAATGAAGAAGAAAAAAGTAAGCCTATGTAAATTATGGGATACCATCAAAACAAACAACATATGCAACATTGGAGTCCTGAAAGTAGAAGAAAGAGAGAGATGAAAAGCTTATTTAAGAGAAATAAATGCTGAGAATGTCTCAAAGCTTGGGGAGAGATTTAGACATCTAAATTCATGAAGCTCACAAGGTACCGAAATGTTTCAACCAAAAAATATCTCCTCTAAGACACATGAAAATAAATCTATCTAAAATCAAAGACAGAATTTTAAAAGTAGCAAAAGAAAAAAAATCCATGTGAGGGAACACTCACAAGGCTGTCAGCAGGTTTCTCAAAAGAAACATTGCAGGCCAGGAGAGAGTAAGATGATACAAGTCCTAAAAGAAAAGGAAAGCTGCCAACCCAGAGTACTTTACCTGGCAGATTTGCCCTTCAGAAATGCAGGAGAGATAAAAGACTCTCTAGACAAACAAAAGCTGACAAAGTAGTTCATCATCACTAGATCTGCCTTACAAGAAACACTGAAAGTTCTTTAAACTAAAATGAAAGGATTACTTAGTAATATGAAAACATATGAAAATATAAAGCAAACTGGTCAAAGTAAGTATGGAGTCAAATACAGAATATCCCAATATTATAATAGGGTAGGGTGTTAACAACTTTGTTATAAAGATTAAAGGACAAAAGTATTAAAAATAACTATAGTAACAATAATTTGTTAATGAATATACAATGTAAAAATAAGTAAGTTGTGACATTAATAACACTAGAAGGAGAGTAAAATGGTACTTTTTGTATGTGTTTGAAGTTGTCGTCAACTTGAAATAGGCTGTTATAACTATAGCATGTTCTATAGAAACCTCAGGGGGACCACAAAGCAAAAATTAGTAGTAGCTACAGAAAAGATAAAAAGAAGGAAATCAATGTACATTACTACCAAAAATCATCAATTCAAAAGAAAAACAGCAAGAGTGGAAGAATGAAAAAAAACCCCACAAGACAGCCAGAAAACAGTCAATTAAAAAGCATTACTAAGTCCTGACCTATATAATGACTTTTAATTTAAATGGATTAAGTTCTCCAATCAAAAGGCATAGAGTGACTAAAATAATGGAAAAACAAAGACCCAACTATATACTGCATGTAAGAGATTCACTTCAGCTTTAAGAATACATATAGTCTAAAAGTAAAGGAACGAGAAAGATATTCTATGCAAATAGAAATCACATGAAAGTTGAGGTGGCTATACTTACATTAAACAAAATAAACTTTAATTCAAAATCTGTAACAAAAGACATAAGAGGTCATTATATAACAATAAAATGGCCAATAAAGAGAATATTAAAATGTAAATTGTATATACCCAATACTGGATCACCTAAACATATAAAGCAAACTCTAACAGGTCTTCAGAGAGAAATAGACAATGTACAATAACAGAGGATTTCAGTGCCACACTTTCAACAATGGATAGATCATCCAGACAGAAAATCAATAATAAAACAGACTTGAACTATACTTTAGACTAGGGTGTCCACCTTTTTGCCATATCAAAATATGGAAGAATAAAAGTAATCTTGGGCCACACATTAAATACTTGGCAATACATAATCACAAGAAAATAACCTGTAATGCTTCAAGTAAATTTACCACTTTGTGTTGGGCCACATTCATAGCCATCCTGAGCCCCATGTGGCCCATAGACTGCAGGTTGTACACCCCTGCTTTACACCACATAGACCAAACAGACATATGCATAATATTTTATGCAACATTTAAAGCAGCAGAGGAGACATTCTTCTCAATTCACACAGAACATTCTCAGGAATAGTATTCTCTGGGATCACATGTTGGGTCACAAGACAACTGAAATTAGCCAGAGAGAGACAAGTATTGTATGATCTCACTTACATGTAAAATTAAAAAAAAGAGAGAGAGAAAAAGTCAAACATACAAACAGTGTAGAATGGTGGTTGCCAAGGGATAGGGGATGGGAAAGATGGGGAAATGCTGGTCAAAGGGGATAAGCCTTCAGTTATAGGATGGATAAGCTCTGGGGACTTAATGTGCTACTATAGGTAACAATACATTCTTGAAAACATATTTCTTTACTTTTCTACATGCATTACAGATGGGCAGTCACATCCATTCACTGTTACAACACTTTTTTCAATGTAACAAACAAGTAGCATTCCTAGAAACATCTGTTTTATATGTTCTTAAAATATTGCTCTACATGCCTACAGAACATACTTGAAATTTTCTGAGATTGCAGGCATTAAATGTTCTCACCATACACACGCATACACATACACAAAGGTTACTCTGTGAGGTGATGAATGTTAATTACTTGTAGTAATCATTTCACAAAATATAAGTATGTCAAATCACCAATTTGTAGAGTTTAAATAAATATAACTTTGTCAATTATACCTCAAGAAAGCTCAAAAAACATTTTCTTATTAAAAAGTCTTCTTTAAAAAATTAGGATTGGGAATTCACTCATCAAATAATAATTTAAAATTATTATTCAATATTTACTGTGAACACAATTCAGTATTTACTATGAACACTGTAGTGTTTCACATGTGTGATCTAACTGAATCTCCACAGCTCTACAAGTGAGATAATATAATCTAAGTTATGTAGACTACAAAATCATTTTGGAGAATTAAAAACCTTTTCAAGTACTCTATTTGAAATTGGTTACTAAGTTTTGGATTTCTGATGTAAAATAATATTCTATACTGTTTTGTTTTGAGGATGTATAAACATAATTGTACTCTTTGTCTCTTTGGTACTCATTATATATTATCTCTGTTATTTTACTGATTTATAGTAACTAAATGTCTATTAACATTTTTCTTTGAATTTCTGCAATTAGCCATACTAATTGTGTGTTCTATGTACTGTTGGATTTAAGTTGGTAGGACTTATTTATATTTAAGTTATATACATATGTCCTTCTTTTGCAATTATTTGTGTCTCCATTATTTATGTTTCTTAGAAATAAGAATTAAGGTTTATTTATACTTCTGATCTTGATTTCCCTCTCTCCCTTTTTCTGGCTACACTCCAATCTGCCATTTCTATCACAGCATTCAAATTAAACTGCATTTGTAAATATTATCAGCCACCTCTATGCTACCTGTTAAATTTAATGATTAAGGCTTGGTTGTTATTCACTATCTTTCAGCAACCTTTATTTTCTTTTGAACAAACCCATTTTATTTATTTTCTTTTTGACACATTTAAATCCTTGAGGGGTACAGAATTACAGAGATTCTGTGTCCAATGGCCTCAGCAGGCAGATTGCCTTGGTACTTGGCATGAACCATCCACTGTTCCCATGAGCACGAGTTCCCTTTCCCTGGGTGACTGCAGTTTTGTTCAGTTTGCCACCAAGAATCACTGTGTTGTTCTTTGCTTTGTACACATAAGCGCATCTCTTGTCTGGATAGAATTCAGTTTCATCTTGGGCATAAACGCCTTCAATTTTAAGATCTGGGTGTTCCCTGTGGTTCCAGAGACCCAGCTTTTAGCCAGCAAAAATGGCCTTAGACCACCGCCTTCAGACCTATTTTTTGTTTAGTTTTTGAAACCCTATTCACAGGCCTCCATAGGCCCCAAGATGACAGAACAACTTCAGCAACCTTTGAGAGAGCAAAGCAATCCCAATATCTTGAAATTCTTTCTTCACTTGGCATCTGAGACAAAACACTGCCAGTATTTCTTTCTCTCCCATAGTCTTCCTCTTTCAATTGTTTTTCCCTCTTCCTTATGTCCAAATGTTAAGCTTTTCTAACCAAATATTAAAACAAAAGATGCTCCTAGTGCTCTTATTATGTGGCCATTACAAGCATTTTAGGAGCCCTGTGCTAGAATTGGAGACAGAGGCCAATATATATAAGTTTTCTATTATTTCATAATATTCAAATGCTACCATTCTCAATTTATCCATTGAACTCCAGACTTTTTTATCCATCTAATTTTTTGATTCCTCATTTGGGTATCTAGTAAAATTCAAAATTGGCATAATCAAAATGAAACTTAGGACAATTGTTAACTTTAATAATTACACAGACAACAGCATGATGCTTGTGGGAGATGGGGGTGGAGGTGGAAGAGTTTATAGGGGGGAATAGATGGTGAGGGAAAAATAAGAAATATAAAAAATGTATTCTGTATTTAGTTCATTTTTACTGTTTCCAACACTCTTCCACATTTCTATCTGGTATCATACTTCTTCTGCTTAATGAATTGCTTGTAACATTTGTAGAGCTTAGATATTCTTTCAAGGAATGGCCTAACTTTTCACTTGTCTAAAAAGGTTTTGTTTCATCTCCATTTTTGAAGGACAATTTATTTATATTTTATAAAATACTGGATTGCCAGTTTTTTCAGTACTGTAAAAATGTCACCTAATTTTCTTTTGAATTGCCTAATATCTGCTGTTATTCTTGTCTTTGTTCCTCCATATATAGTTTTTTCCTCTAACTGCTTTGCAGATTTTGTATTTATCTTTTATTTTTAGCAGTTTTACTATTTGATATTTATTCTGCTTTAGTTCTTTAAGCTCTTGGATTTATGATTTGATGTGTTTTGTTATTTTTGGAAAATTCTTTGTCATTGTCTCTTGAAACATTTCTTCTGCTCATTTTGGTTTTCCTCCTACTATTTCAATTACAAGCATATGTATGAGGTAATTAAATATTACCCAAAAGCTCTTAAGTGGTCTGTTTTGTTTTCACTCGTTTTCTCTTTGTGTTTCAGTTTGAAAATTTTAAAAATAAGAAATATTGACTTACTTTCTAGAGTAAGATTCTTTTACTACCTGTAATAAATCTACTGATGAGCTCATATAAAAAATTCACATTTGATACTGTCTGTGTTCATTTACAGCATTTCATTTGACATTATATCATTTCTCTGCTGAAATTCTCATTGTTTATCCATGTTTTCCATCTTTTTTATGAAGTCTCTAGCATCCTAATCACAGCTATTTTTAAATTCTCTGATTAATAATCCCAGCACCTGGTTAATTTCTGAGTCTAATTAATTTGATTGCTTTAGTTCTTGACAATGTTTTTTTTTTAACTTGGTCTAGTTTGTGTTTCATATTTTTTTATTGAATCCTGAACATAATAAAGTAGATATTGAGGTGAGTTGTATCCATACCTGGAAGTGGGCATGCCTCTTTATCTGCCGTGCTGCCCATGTGGAGTTGAGCTATCTTTGGGTTTTATTGTTGCTTCTGTAATGGTGGGGCACACCCCCTGGAAATGGGGGGAAGGATTTGAGCAGCGCACACATAACTGCAGACTTGGCTCCCTTGCTAAACATGGTGGTGGGGAGAGGGTAAAAAGCAAACATAGCTGACACTGCCCCTCATTGGTTGGTAGGCTGGCCACTCCCACTGGCTTTCCGCTCACATGGGATTCTGGGAGAGGACTTTTGAAATGGATTGTAGGAAAGCAAAAAGGCATTGGTTCTTCCCCTCCCTGGGTGGGGGTCATGTCAGTGCTCACCAGCAGTCCTGCCAGTGGTGGCCAGTGCTGGCCTGTGCACAGAGGTCTGGGGGCACAGACTCGGAAAGATGCCTGAAGCTGGACAGTGACAGGAGACCAGCCAAGCCACCTACGTTCATTATACTTTTTGGTGAGAGAAGAGGTTCCTGGTGCAACCTTGAACTGAGCTGGCAGAGGCTGACAGAGTAATTTTTCTTTGAGTGTCTTTGAGGGAATGGGCTTTGAAGGAGAAACTTGCTGTTATTTCCAAAGACCTTCATGATAATAGTTAGCACTGTGAACAGCTTTCTGTTCTTGTGTTATTTTCAGTTCTTGAACCTATATAGTAGTTGTGATGAGAATTATTTTTGATGTCATACTCTGACATTTTCTTTCCCCTTATTTTTGTTACTCAGATATTTTCGGCAGAAACTTGCCATTAAATAAAATATTCCTTTCTTTTCCATTGAACTCCATCTTTGGAGATTTGCATAGGAGGTGGTGAGTGGTAGGATGCCTCCTACTAGTTGGGTTCAGTAATACTATCATTACCTATAGGTACCAAGTTCAAAATTCTCTAACAGTGAATTCTCTAACAGTTTTCTGTTGTTTTGTTGGTGGTGGATGAAATACCAGAGGATTTTTATCAGTATTTTTTCCCCTTTCAGTTTGCAACCATCCCTGCATGTATGAACTAGGGAGCTCTTCCCAAGTTTCCTCCCTTCTCTCTGCAGTAGACATATCTCGCCATTACTCAGTACTGGTCTTATGGTGGGAGTGGGGAAGTCCCCTTTTGTACTTGTCCAGCTTCAGACTTAACGGAGGTCTTAAGCCTTGCTGTGCTTGCATCTCAGGTTTTAGTCTTTCTCAGTGTTCTCACCTATCTTCGCTAGGGCAGAAAATCTCTACCTTTACTTACAGTTGATTTTGGGAGGAAGACATTTTGTTATCACTCACTTATTCCTAGAAGTTTTCTGCTTAGTGTTGGTGTAGGGCCCTAAGCCATAGATGATTTCCTGGCCTTCCTCCAGAGGTAGAGATTTATCTTATCTCTTCCTTCAAGCATCTTTCTCCAAGGAAACAAATGTATCTTACAGTTGGAAAGAATTCCAATTCTTCCCCAAGAAGTAGACAGATTTTGCTTCTATCCATCCCATAAAAACTATTTATCTATACCCTGAGTCGAAGTTTGCTTCCCTCTTTCTGCAGCCTGGGGGTTTGCTGCTGATGGGAGTGTTATATAAATTATTCAAAGATGTCCTCTGTGTACTGGTTCCACATTGTCTTCACAGCAAGCTGGCACTTTTAGATCAAAAGAGCATTGGGGTCAATGTCATATTTTTGCACATCCAGTTGCTCAAAAATATAGTCCAAATCAGCATATTTTGATATAGAGCAGCCTGCTTGCTTTCCATGTCACACAAAATAGTACCCCAAGTCTGCTAGCCATAGGTAAGACAAACCCTGGGCTAATAAGAGACCCCCAAGGCCTTGCTGCCCTTTGAAATTCTTTGACCCATAGACTCCCCATTGTGATGCTGAGTGGCATCATCCAGACACAAAGCTCCCTCACCAATTTTTCCCTCTATCAGGAGTTCCCTTGCCCTTTTCCCTTTCTGGGTAGTGGCCCTGTGTCATGTCTCTGGAGAGTCTCAAGCTGAGAAGTACTGCTACCACCTCTCCATTGCAAATCTGTCCAAATGCCACCCAAATAAATATGTGAACTCACTGCAAGTGGTGATGAGGAGCAGGTGGTTTTGGGTGATAATCAAGACATTCATATAGAATCCAACCAGGCTATAAATCAATCAGCAAATTGATCCTGGACACCCTTAGGTGGTTGAGACTCCAAGTTTGGGATATTTACTTGTAAGTTTGGCAGGGCATTGCTCTGTGCTATAGGGTGCTCTATATTTTTCATGGTCTCCCCTGTGCCTCCTTAGCCTGGCCAAGCAGTAGCTCCAGTGTTTGAATAAATTCACCCCACTAGAACTGACTTTTAGTGTGAGAGTTGCCAAACTCTCTAGGGAAAGTGATCAGCCCATATTCCTGGGTTCCCCTCTGGGCAGGTGCTGGATATTGTAAGACCTGAGGGCATGGATAAGAAAAGGGTAGAAATGCACATCTCTAGAGCAAGGATAGGCTATTGGGGACCCTATATCTGGCAATCGAGGCAGAAACTCCCCATAGCCAAGTCTGAGATTGGGGGAACTCTGAGATGAGTGGATGTCCTCATACCTGGGCACTTACATGGTATGCAAACAAGCTAATAAGGCACAGATGACAGGCTCAGGCCACCCTCCTGAGGATTGGTTGGAGGATTAAGTATGATTGGAGGATTAAGTAGCCTTTGCAAGCAGCAAGCATGCCTTTGTAATACTCAGTTATGCTGCTCTGATTTCATCATTATAGCTTCTCTTCAGAGGAGTATTGAGACACCAACCCTTGGTCTGAGCTAGCTAACGTATTACTTTAAGTAGGTAAAAACAAAGTAATTTATATCCCTGCCCATTCTGGGACTCCAGACGTATCTGTTCTGCTGAACACATGCTCCAAACCATAAGACAGGAGATGCGGACTTGCTTGGGACAGCATCTCACCAAGAGGCCATTCAGAGAGGAAGTAGAAGCCCAAAGTCCTGGGGGAGATGACACAGACTGGTGCTGTCTTGGTGAAGAGACAGCACAATGTTACTGTGTCAGTGGCTGAGAGAGTCTCCCCTCTGCTTAGCCAATAACTACCCACAGAGTAATAAAGACAGAAAAGACAAAGTAAAGAACAAAGAAGAAGGGAAAAGTCTCACTTGGAGGAGGAAACAGCTCTCTCTCACCCTTGAGCCCAATCTCTCTTTAATGAGTTAACCCAGGAAACAAATGAAAAAGGGGCTACCTGGTCATACAGATGCATCTGGTAGGGAGTGAGCTCTACCCAAGAGGGACTGAATTTAAACAATTGGATGCTGTAGTACTAAATGCAAAAAAAAAATGGTATTCTTACTAAAAGATCTTGTGCCATTAGTGCAAAACGTGGGGATGACCCATAGAGAAGGGTTTGGACACTGGTCCATAAACACTTCGTTGATGTGGACTTCTATGTCTTAGAAAGCTGACCAGCTTACTTTGGGTCTCATAATGATCTGGGCAGGCTGTCAATGGAAAATGTTAGTTGAGGCCAAAGATCTCCTCCACCATTTGGGGATTTTTGAGCGCATTTATCAGGCAATGGATGGTGTTACAACATGACAACTTGGCAGGTCCTGATGAGGCTAAAATGAGTCCTGTGTGCACCAGTTGTTTCTCAGGGGGACTTCTGAAGAAATGAGTTCTGTTTACTGCAATGATGACTAATGCCAAAACAATTTAAAAGGCCATCAATGCCTTGGATTTAAAGGAAGTTCAGATAGCTGTGTCCCGGGAGTTATCCACACAAATGAAACGGCTTGAGAAATGAAACTCATGATTGAATCTCATCATACCTTAGGGCCCATGGTGTTAACCAATGCCTGTGGCCTTGCAGTAAGAATTGGCTGATGAAGGGGTTAGGTGCCATTCTGTGCACTGGCTAATACATCTGCCCGAAGAGAGCGCTCACTGAGTTTTCCAGATAGCCGGAGACAAGTACCAGAGGGGCATAATGTTACTCTATTACTAAATGACTAAACAAGTCAAAGTCTTCTCCTTTTTGTATCTATTCTCCTTAATTTTCCCCACTGAATGGGCAGAATGGGCTTTGAAATCCTAGTTTGTGGACTTCAGGTTTCTGGGTCCTTAGAATGCTTTATCACTGGCACCAAACTTAGATTTGATGAAATAACATACAACTAAGATGTTAAAAACAACATGGGGCCAAGGGACAGATTGTAATATGAACGAGCCTAAAGCGTCCTGTAGCCCTGGCCAGTTGGTTGAAGTGTCCTCTCATGACTGAAAGTTTGATTCCTGGCCAGAGCCCATGCTTAGGTTGAGGGTTTGATCCCTGGCCTGGGTGTATGTGAGAAGCAACGGATCAATGTTTCTCATATCAATGTTTCTTTCTCTCTCAAAGTACTGAAAAAAATGTCTTTGGGTGAGATAAATAAATAAATAATAAATAAATAAATAAATGTATTGAATGCTGACAATGTTTTTGATGTAGCAAGATGATTAAGATATGCTTTAAAAAAATCCTCTATATAATGATCCTATGTCCATTTCTTCATACCAGGCTGGGATCATTATCTCAAAAGCTCATCAGAGCTAAACTAAATTTTTACTCACACCATTTTAAAATTATAGCCCAATAAACACATTTTTAGCCATTAAGAAACTGCCTTCATATATTTCATGAAACTGAGCCTGACATCTGTTAGACAGAGATAACAATAAACCCTGAGATTGTAAGACTCCAAGCTGTGGAAACTCATCATTGTGCTGGACACAAGCTCCCTCTCTGATTTCTCTCTCCCCTCTCTTCCTCCTGGATATGGCCCAGGCCATCATCTCTGGTAGATCTCATGCTATGAGGGATGCAACCTGTGCTACTAGCAACTCATGGTCTTATCTATTCCCTTGATCAACCTGCAAATCCTTGAACTCATTATAAGACAGACAGGTTTGGAGAAGCAAACAGGATTTCTCCTCCTCCTCCTCCCTATCAGCCACCATCATCCCTTCCATGTCCAAGCATTACCAGGGGAACCTGTCTTGGGTCTCCTGCCTTTCCCCCTAGATGAGTGTCCCAGAGCTGCTGTAGCAAGTAGTGGGAACTGGGTGGCTTACAATGAGAGAAAGATTCTCTCACAATGGTGGAGACTGGGAGTCTAAGTCAAGGTGTCTGCACAGCCATGATCTTCTGAGATGCCTTCCTTGCCTCTTCCTTGTCAGCTTCCAGAGGTGCCAGATCCTGGCATTCCTGTGCTTTCAGCTACATGGCTCCAGTTTCTGCCTCTCTTGTTATATGGCATCCTCTCTGTGCATCTCTCTCCTTTTCTAAGGAAATCAGGCATATTGGATTAAGAACCCATCCTACTCCAGTACCTCCTCATCTTTACTGAATGACTCCATTGCCCAGTGACATTATATCCTGTGGTTCTAGGGGTTAAGACTTCAATGTATCTTTTGTGTGCACACAACTGGGCCCAAAATGTCCCTTTCTTTCTCATAAACACATGGTGACAACTTGTGTGAAAGGACTTTGGAATGCATGTTAACTCCTCTTATGTACTTGGCCCCCAGCTATTCCAAACCTACATAATAGTCCACACTTAGACCTTAACGGTTCATCCAAACTTTAAGTGATTTCTCTTTACCCGCTTGTACAGTGACCACCTCCTTCTCTTATTCTCTGTCAAAGATGAAATGGTCTTTCCTTGAATGGGCTTCTTTTTGCAATAGAGGTTACTTAGCTGCCTTGGGACTTCAGCTTGCAATGGGCTCAAGAAGTGTTGGTGTTTAGATTTCTTCATTGTCAGCTGTGACTGCAACATTCTTTGTGAGTGTTCTGCATCCTAAGTGACAGTGGAAGTCCTAAAGTCTTGATTTCATCTACCAACCTACCAACCTGCTTGTCTCCCAAGCTTCCCCATTTTTGACATTATTCTCATCTATTTTTTTAAGTTAAAAATACCTAGAATCAGTGTCTGATTTTGTAGTCCTTATCTTTCCTATCACATTAAATCCATCAACGTGCCTCTTCTGTTCTACTTTCATATAATAGAATATTAAAGACAAAAGATATGCTAAGGCCTTAAAGTGAAAGAGATCACCAAAATGAATTGTGAGGTAGATTGCATGAAAATCATGGCAATATCCAAGTTTTCATCCATTTTAAAGAATAGTGAAAGATAAAATGAAGTTGCTTTTTATTACCCCATATGAGTCATGCTTTTCAAGTTCAGTGTCTTGGTTATGCTCAAAATACATTCGGAGTTTAAGTAACATGTCCATTGCTACTTCTGTAGAACAAAGCAGCACAATTTTGTTGTTGTTGTTGGACCCCTGCAATAGTCTCCCTAGTCCTCCTGTGCCCACGAAACCCTCTCTCCGTGATGTCTGCTCTCCGCATGACAATCGGGATAATGCTTTTAAAAATATAAGTCAAACAAGTTCACTTTACTTCTAAGTTCCTCTTAAGGTCTCCCATGACCCTTATAAAGTTTCAGTCTTTACATTTTTTCTCCCACTTTGTCTCCTATCATTTTGCTCTTTGTTCTCTCCTTTGGTGTTACATTCTTTCTTTCTCAAGTGTATCAGCCATGTTTTTGCCTTAAGGCCTTCATGCTGGAGCTGTTCCCTCAGACAGGAACCCTCTTTCCACATCATTGATGGGGGCTCCTTCAGCTGCCCTACCAAAAGTAACTTTCTTCCTGCCCACTCCTTACCCTGCTTTATTTTTGTCACAGCACTTTGGATACATATCTTTGTTCTTTTCTATTTCTCATTGAAATGTGAGCATTTTAAGGGTAGAGACACTGCCTTAGCTTTTCATCCCCTGCATCCAGAAAGCCTGACATGCGACAAGAGCTCTGAATATATCTTCTGACTGAATGGACCACTGCTAAAAATAAACATCCAGTCAAAACCAAATATTCATAGAAAAAACTTCATCACATAAGAACTTGACATTTCATCAACAAGTTAATAATTATTATTACAATTTTGTTATTGAATATATAATAGTAAAATTTTCTAAGTTTTACATTAGGGCACAAGGGTAATAATTTCCCAACATCTTAATCTCCAAGACCACCTCTGTCACCCTGCTGCACAGTGACCATAATAAACAGATGATTTTTTTTTAGAATTTATTTATTTATTTTTAGAGAAAGGGGAAGGGAGGGAGAAAGACAGGGAGAGAAACATCACTGTGTGGTTGCCTCTCGTGCGCCACCTACCCGGTGCTCCATCCACTGAACCACACCAGCCAGGGCAGATGCTCATTTTTAACTGAAACTGGTAGGTGAGCAAGACCATTTTCTACTCATTTTGCTGATTGAGTGTCCAACAGAAGGTGATGCTGTCTGCAAACTATTAAGATTTTCATCTTCTATTTCCTGAACTTAACACCTGAACTTAATATGTATTGCGGGATGCAATTTCTTTAAAGCATTTCCATAAACTAAATCTTTATGCAGTACTTGAAGAAAACATTTTCTGGATGTTTTCAAAAGCAGGCTTAAGATTGTCATTCTTACTTGTATATTTTATTTCAGCATTTTTTGCATTCACTTGCTGGTTCACACAATCATTGGGAAAAAAAACACCTTTAAACTGTAGATCTAGAAATAAAGAATTGAAAGCAATGTAATTTTTAACAAAACTGTGTTTAATTTATTATCTGTATCTAAGATTTTATTTAATTAATATTAATTTTAGCATCTTATCTCAGTAGAATAGTAGAAGGGTCTTTGTAACAGATGAGTGTAAGAAATTCATGAATTTTCAAGACACTTTCTTTTGGTTCCTTCTTTAGTGGTTTCCATCAAACTCAGTATGTTTTCTCTAAGAAGCTCTTGGTTTAATAGGTTTTAATAGGTTACTACAGTTTTCTGTAAATAAATTATTCAGACTTTACAATAGTTTTGTACATTCATGCTGTAAGCCAGGTAAGGGCAGACATGACCAAAGAGTGATCTTAAGTACTGATTAACCCAACCTGGACTGAGAATAGCTTTAGTAATTATTTTACTAAGAGAAGTAACACATAAAAGGGTCAGACATTTGAGGAAATTTACTGTCTCATCTATGATATTTATGTATCATTTTTACTGTGTTTTTCATTACCTTTTATCCCCCCATACCCTCTCCCACCTACACCCACCCCTTCTCCACTGCAATCACCACACCTGTCCATGTCCATGAGTTCTTTCTTTTTTTCCTTTTTTACTCAATGTCTCTACCCCTTTAACTTCTCCATCTATGATATTAGATGGACAGATTAAATGAATTATATTTCTGTTCTTTTTCTTTTGTTGAGCTGTGTTATGTTTCTTGAACTTGACTTTGAACTTGGATGTATGATGTGGAGGATACTGGCCAGCAGTATCCTTCCCTCTGTGTATGCTCATCGAAACATGAGAAAAACACACACAGGGATAACCGAGTCCTGTGGGGAAATAGGGATGAAACGGCCACTCTCTCTAGTGGAGAACACCCCATTTTCCCACCCAAGCAGGTTTTTATTAAGAATACAGACACGATTTGTGGATTACAGTCTGGCAGGAAAGATCAAAAAGGAATAGGTGTTTTCAAAGTGTCTGACAGAACCCCCACTGGGATTCTGGGCTGAGAGTTTATGTTTTACCACTTAAAAAAGACTACAGGACCTAAAAGGCTAGTCCCGTTTCCTATCTGTGCCTTCATATTCTAATTCAATAGCATCCTCCAGCAAGCAGATCTCACAGGATCTTGCATATTCTATGTCCCAGGCCTGATTACCCCCGGGGTCTGCCGACTCCGGTCTGGGCTGCACCGCCCCTGTTATTTCTGCAGGCCTGGGTCGGGCAAAGGAGACAAAGGCAGCCAGGAGACTTGGATTTCTCACTTCTAAGAACAAGGACTCAGGCTTTGACAAAGCCGAGGGGCAGGTCTTGATGTCGATCACCCCTTCATTTCCACAGCCCCAAGTCTCTTCCCTGAGGCCTCCTTGTGGTCATGCCTGTCTTAGGTAATTCCCCCCATGGAAAATCTTACCCATCATTGGCCAACTGATCAAGTATAGGAGGCCAGGCACAGAACAGGCAGTGTTCATGCCAGGGAAATAAGTTTTGTCTCCTTAGTGGCTCCTGGTTCAGAGGTCTCTCACTCAACCTAAGTCATGGGGGGTTACAGCTTCCTGAGACCAGGCAGGGTGGGCCCCAACAGTGTGATAGTAAAATGCTAGATGCATGCCATTATGCATTTGTCAGAGCCCTAATATTAACTATAAACTTGAGGTGATAATTCTGTATAACTGTAGCTTCATTGATTGGATTGAAACAAATGAGTCATCTCCCTGTGGTGCAGGATGTTAATAGTGGTGGAGATCCTTCGTAGTGTGTGGGTGCAGGGTGTTAAATGGGACTCTCCATAGCTTCTGCTTAATTTTGCTAGGAACTTAAAACTACTATAAATAATAAAGTCTATTAAAAATCTGTACACTAAATTCTCAATGTGCTTTTTCAAAACACTTTTTGATGTTTTGTTTTGTTTTTGGCTAATTGCTCCTTATTGTCAGCTGTTGAAAATTGCCCAGACTGGAAAAAAATACCATTGAGTTCTTGGTGAAGACTTTCTCCTTATTTCTCCTCCATCTCTTTCTCCCCAACCCCCGCCCACCTCCTTCCTCCTCCACCTGTTCTCCTCCTCTCTTTATTCCCCCTGAATGTTTTTTACTGGTAGGCTGTAGAATGTAACACTTTAGAGTGCCCGATGGCATCAGACTGACTGTATCCCTATCCAGGCTCCACTTTTACTTGCTGTATGGCTTTATGGAAAATTTACTTACCCATTCTACACCTCTTACTTCTAGATGTACAATTTCAGGGGGAAATGTATGTCTCTTTTGGCTGTTATAAAGAAGCCAAAAGAGTTCATGGAAGCTACTGTTAATATAAATGCTGCCACTGAAGAAGAAAATGGGATGGCTCTGGAGAAGTAGTCTATTGTATAGACGAGTCTACCCAAAATCCCTGATCACTGTTTATTGCTTGGCTGTAGTCATTCTAAAGAGTAATTCCTACCTCTTAGGTTGGAATCACCTGTCTTTAAAGATTTATTTGTTACATAAAAATTTAGGCTTCTTTTGTGACCCCAAAAGATGAAACAAGAAAAAGGGTTTTTTAACAATTTAAAAAATGCCATAAGACAGATAAAATTTATTAAATTCTCACTAGATTTTTAGCCTTTAGCATTTCCTTCCAGCTTTCTGAACTTCAGCTTCTTCATTTATAAAATGGGAACAATGAGACCTATTTTAGAGTGAGGTTGCAAAAATTAAATGAGATTCAGAGTGCTGCAGTCTAACTGAAAATATTAGCCTCCTTTGCAAGTCCCTGTGATTTTATTTTATTAGCTTTAGCTTATCACAAGGAATAAATCCCAATATCCTACCTCTCCTAAACACCCACAGTTGTCAAAACACTATACATTCAGCACAGAAAATCCTTATTTTCACAATCTGCTTTAATGCACACCTATTCTAGCATACCTAAGAAAAATATAAATATAGATGCACAGACTTAAAGACAGCATTTTGCTAGAAATTTAAAAATTTTCCAGCATCTCCTACTATACTCTTGTTTCTACCTTACCATGTATGTGTCCCCTAGTAAGGAAGGGGACAGCATTGCCCCATGAATGTTTGCTATAAAAAGCAAGCAGGCACACAGTGAATAGAGGCCCTGAAGAAAAAGCGGAACTCCTGTGCATGCTTCCTGAGCCTTCTCTGAAGTGAGAAAATTTCTCTCCTGCTGGCATGAACACATGTATTTGATATAGTCATTAGGAATATATATAGTTTGCAGTCAACAAAACTGGATTAGGATTATCGTATTGTCACTTCCCAGCAATCTGACATAAGCGATTTCACGTCAGTGAACTTGAATTTCTTCATCTATGAAAATAAGAATTATACCTGCTTCATGATGAGGTAATGAATATGTATAAAAAGATAAATGTTTGTGTAACTCCAAATAGAATGCTGTATGTGAGCTTATTGAAATATACTCATGTCTAAGGAAGAGAACATGTCCTCAATTTCTCATTATTCTTGTCTGCTGCAATGGAAAAATGAACTTTCTAATCAACACCAATTAAAACACAATTAACTTACTTAATATGAGTAATGGACTCAAGAATATTAAGCAATTCATGTTTATAATTTGCATGTCACAAAAAGTGCTTACATGTGCAGATTTACATGCATTTCTAAGCAGACTCTTTATGAGACACTGAATACTATATTCCATGACTACCTGGCTCGAGAAGTGTTGTCACAAATGTTAATGGTGAAGGAACTTGAGTGACTTCAGTGTCCCAAAAATGTATCATGATGTCATCATTATTGAATGTGTACTTGTTAAAGTCTAATCTGAATTGTTCTCCTCCCTCCATTCAGCCACAGCACTATTGATTTTTCACTTTATGGACGTGACTTGAGAACCATTAAATCCAAGAGGAATCAAGTCTTGCTATTCCTTCTCAAAATGAGAGTTATATAACATACTGTGTTATTAATTATTTAACTATTTGGAAAATGTGGATAAAAAAAGAGCCAGAATTCCCCAAGTGTCACCATTATGCTTATTTCATATTATAGTTTTTTTTAAATAAATGAGTAATTGAATTCTAGCACTAAAAAATAAAGTTAGCACACATGCATTCAGTATTAGAATGGTCCAAATACTTGCTAAGCATGAGAAGAGCATGAAGAATGAATTTAATGGCATCTCTGTTCTTAAAGAGTAAGAGACCTGACAGGGAGACCAGACCATGCCACATGTAAAAGCAATTATGATTCACAATAGAAAATGTGTGTTAGCATCCAGAGAAAACCTCAGTTTAGACTATCACATCATTTTCTTTCCTGCACAGGGCATTTTCATGTGACTTTATACTTTTACTACCACGTTTACTAAAATTGACCTAGCATGTTTTAAGTAAACTCCAAGTTAGGCAATTAAGCCAAGGCTTGAAAAGAAAAAAATACAGAACAAGAAAAGATGGCTCCATTGCAGGTGTTTGTTAGTGAGGCAGTGAAGAAGGCCAGAAGAGATGAAGTATTAAAACAATCTATTTCTTGATCTTATTTGTGGAGAGAAGAATATCATTTTTGATAAAACATGGTCCATTTTAGACAATGACACTGGGAAATGTAAGAAAAGGAGATTTTTCCTACAGTGGTCAGGAATATTTCAGAGATACAGTTTAACCTTGGTAGAGAAAAATAAGTTTTAGTAAAAAAATAATGGCTCAGATAATTCTTCATGTTCATAGTTAAAACATGGGTAGGTATGACCTCTAACTATTAGACCAATCAGTATCTTCCTTTCCTCTATTAAATTCAGATGTCACATGGGTCTTGAGTTACCCTCTGGACCCTGAAGAGGCCACCTGCTCCAGACTTTCTAACACGACTCCCAATCCCTGGAATACTTTCTTATAAATTAAGATTCACTTTATCTCTTTTAATTACATCTTCTGGTTTATTATGGCTGCTATATAGAATCATGATTGATTTTCTTTTCCTTCTGTTTTTTGTTTTTTGGGGGTTTTTTTGTTGTCAAATGATCTATTTCCCTTTGTAACTGTTAACTAGCCAGGTATTCCACTGCATCTCCGCTGATGTTGTCCATGACATCATGAGCATGGCAGCCGTCGACACTGCAGCCTGCAGACTGGGCTGTCCCCTGGCTCCCTTCAAAGGGTCCAGGGAGTTCTCTCCTTAAAGATCAGTGTGGCATCTGTTGGACAGTGCTGATGATATAGTCAAAAGTGACATTTCCTCTGTGCTTCATTGTTTTGGTTTTTCTTTTGTTTTGTTTTTCTGTTTGTTTATTGTGTTTAGGGTTCTTTTTTTTTTCCTTCTCCTTCTCTCTGTTACTTGGTGGCTCTTTGAGGGCTTTGACGATCAGGGCAGAGACAGAAAATACTGCCTCAATCTGGGCCTGTCTGCTCTGCCTGGTCAGTCTCACTGTGGTTCTCAGACCCTTCTAGTCACCAGGTGCTTTGGTGATGTGACCACCAACCTTTTTATTCTCTAGACAGACCCAGTGGGCTGACCTTGGGGACCAGGACAGATGTGGCACCGACTCCCCGACCAGTGCACCTCAGGTGTATGACTTTGATCTGGTTGGGGTTGGACTTGGGCGGTTGGAGTCAGATAACTCGGATTTGGGATGACTGAAGAAATTTGCACCTTAACCTCCGAACCAAAGCTGAAAGGATTATTATTGATTTTAGTTTACTAATTTTTTTAACTATTTTATTTCCAATAACTTATCAGTTTTAAATTTTTAAATTTTATTCTCAGACTTGTAAAATATTACATACATTCCAAACAGTGAATAAGACATATATGTTCCATACAGTAAAATAAATACCTGTGAACCCATCACACACATGCATACACAGGGTACGGCCCGTTTTCCAGGAGCTCTCCATATGTGATTCTCCTGGGTTTTCTATGTAGAAAACCAAATTGTCTGCTCATAACAAAAATTTTGTTTCCATCTTTCCGATGATCTTAACATTCTTGTTTTTGTCTTGTGCTGCACAGAACCTAGAGTATTATATTGGATATCAGTTTGGGTTTCTCAGGTGGAGTGATATTTAAGTGATAGGAAATCCAAATACAATTTTGAGACTAACTTTCTCACGTGGAAACTGGCTAAAGCACCTTTCTCTTTTAGGATCCTGGGTCAGTAGTGACCTGTTTCTACGTCACAGCAGCATCAGTACTTTTCATTTGTAAATTATATAATTGGCATGCTTTTATTCAGTACATGTTAATGTACTGATTAATAAATGGACTAACTCATCAAAAAGCTTATGGTATAGATGAAGACATAAAACATATGCACATAAAACTTAAAAAAAAATGTACTTCGTAGTTAACAATGGTGTAGTGATTAAGTAATGATACAGGCAATAAATGCCTCCAGCCTCCTGGTGAGTTGATGGGGGCGGGGGGGAGAGGGAGCTGATGGATGGCTAGATGGAAAGTGCTAGATCTTTATCGCTGGGACCCCTGCATGTCTGGTGTATTTAGCTGGGACTATGCAGTGGTGTTTACCTTGTGCTGCTTCAGGTCTAAACTCCCCTGCTGGGCTCAAGGACTTCAAGAGGCATTGAGAGCTTTGAGGGGTTTTCTCCCTGAGGTTCCTGGCAGATACCTTCTGGGTCAAGCAGGAGGCTCAGCCATCCCTGGTGCTCGGAGAAAGGGGCCCTGGGGAGACTGGGCCCTGTGATGTCTCCGGACATCTGATGCCTGCTGTAGTGTATTTCTCCCAGACCCTGTATCCTTCCCCTGAAACAGAAGCTTCAGGTGAGTACGCTCTGTAGAGTCTGGCAGTTAAGTCCTTTTCAAAGGCCCAAACTGGGGAACACCATATAGTTAGCTCAACACTGTAGTCACTGAGATAGGACATTTGAGGTGACCCTCCCCCACCCTGTAATTTAAATTGTAAAGGTTAAGGCATTGTTTAAGGGAAAGATAAATGAGATAAGGAGTACTGGTTGCTCCCTGTCCTGTCCCTGGCTGAGGTCACAAAAATATTTCTTCCCTGAAGGGCAGAAAAGCATTTGTATATCTAGGGGGCTGGGGGAAGGTAGTCACACAACTAACAAAAGAGATGCAAACAGCCCTGGCTGGCGTAGCTCAGGGGATTGAGCCCAGGTTGGGAACCAAAGTGTCGCAGGTTCGATTCCCAGTCAGGGCACATGCCTGGGTTGCAGGCCATGGCCCCCAGCAACTGCACATTGATGTTTCTCTCTCTCTCTCTCTCTCTCTCTCTCTTTCTCCCTCCCTTCCCTCTCTAAAAAAATAAATAAATAAAATCTTTAAAAAAATCTGTAAAAATATAAAAAAAAGAGAGATGCAAACAGAGGGGACATGGGCCAAGCACAGGCACCTTGCTGCTCCTGTCTGTTCTAGCTGAAGTGACTGACCACAGAGTTGCACTGATCGGGCCAGGGCCACCGTGTGGGGCTCCAGGGCTGCCAGGAATGGGGGAAGATGGAGTATCCAGGAGGAATTTGGAAAGAGGTTTAATTTTACTAGAATTTGGTCCATTCAAGAATTAAGCTACCTTTTAGATTCCTTTTGAAGCTCTTTTGGGAATTGCTTTTGAAATGGAGATTGATTTGGAGGGTGTTAGGGGTGACATCAGGAGCATCTAACTCAGGATCCTACCTTGGTTGATGGCTTTCACAGGGGCGTGGTTCCAGGGGCAAACTGTAGCTCCATGAAGCAGCATAAAGACAAGAGCTCAAGGTCCATGTCCTAAAAAGGGTATCTGCCTGTCTCCTGTCTTGGATATTAAGTGGAATACTCTAAGGCTACTGAATTGCTGGACATGCCAAGAACTCTTGAATGATAGAGCCCAACACCAGAGTCTGACCCAGGGGATGGTTAATGCTGATATAAAGAATACTAGGACTCCAAAACCCCTCCAGGGCCTACATTGTTGGGGGGACTAGATGATGCCCAGGAAGCTGCCCTAGATCTCCTTGCTCAGCAACCCTGAATGGGGTTTAATGATAGGGAAAAAAAATAGAATTTCAGAAACAATGGAACAATTAGAATACAAGGGGTAGAAGAAAAACCTTGGAACAATTAAACCAGGGAGAAATGTTGATTAAAAATGGCATGAAAAAAGGAGGAGGTAAATAGAGTAGTCACTAAATGTTAATGAGTTGCTATAACTCATTATAAGCAAGATTATAAAATAGAATATAAATAGAAGTATGGAAGTGCAGAAGATTATAAAATCTTCAACACCAACTTCTCAGATTGTAAAATGACAGACAGTGTCCCTCCATTTATCCTATTCTTGGGCCATTAAAAATGTGTTTGTTACACAAAAAAGAGTCTAAAATCTCTTCAAAGGCTATACTGCAAAAAAATGCAAAGCAAGAAAGAGGATTATGACTTTGATGGGAGAGCCAAGTTTCTTAGACAAAAACCCAGCCAGGGGCCCACTGGGTCAAGTAGCCTATGGGTGGTGAAGAGACCTTGTTAGGATTTCTGGACATTGGTACCTAAACCTGCTAATGAAGTGTGAAAAATCACTGTAATATGATGATGTAGGTAGGAGCTTGCAAATGAAAGCGTGGTTCAAATGAGGGTTTATGAATACTAATTGTGCATGGTAATTAATGTCACTCTTACCAGAAAGTATCATTGTTATGGATGTGATGTCTGAATGGAGACTCTTCCCTCACCCAAATCATTAAAAGAGGGAAGAGTTGGAAGCCTCCATCCCCCATTTTAATTACTCATGCTACAGTGGAAACCTTTAGGACTACCTGAGCTCAATCCTGTGGTTAATGTAAAACTACATCAGACAGATGCCCTGGAGAGCAATTTTGACCTTAATTATGGATCTGTGATAGGCAGTGATATTAGTTCCCCAATTCCTTACTTCATAGTCCTGTATGGCCTAGAAGAGAAGCTGGGGCTAATGATAAATGATAGAACTGAATTAAGTGGGTGATGATTGTACAGGGCCCTGCTGCTTGCAGTTGTGCTGACTGGCTCTCTGGCAAAAGTCTGCTACTGCCACCCAGCGGCCACAGCAAGGACTTGGGAAATGGGACTAATGGACTAGTATGGTGATTTGGGAAGAAAGCAAGCCTTAGAAGCCTGGAAAATAAAAGGAACCCGAGCTGGGTGCTCTGTTTGGGAAAACCTCATGGACATGGAGGGGGAATTAAAGTGGGACATGTTGATGTCCACCAAAAAGCCCACCCCCTTCAATTTCTATGGTGACTTGAACCCAAAAGTGAGTACCTCATGTACATTTTGAGGGTGGGCTTTTGGATACAGGTCACAGTGGCTTTATGGGACATTCAAGTAAATCACCAATTGGCAGGAAAAAGATGTATCTGAGTATCTCACTCAGAAGCTTGAAAGGGAACTAAAAATGACTGTATTTGTTAACAGTAACACCAGAGACTAAACATAGCCATGGGCTTCATACCAAGGGGACCTGGGCCCACCCAGAGCTGGCAGGTAAATAAATTCATGGCTCTGAACATCAGTGGGACTTCACTGGGGTAGGTCTTCCTTCTGGGTTTGGATCTGCATTTCTGTGTGCTGAAGCAAAGTCTCCATTGTAGACGTTAGAAGAGAAAACATGATTTCAATTTGGACTTTTTGCTATTGTGACACCTAATCAAAGAGCCAACTTTATAGCAGGTGCACTGGAACATGAGCTAAAAAGCATCCTATACAAGGTGGTTTACCTCCACAAAGCAGCAGCCTGACTGAAAGCTGGAATGAGCAGTTGAAACACTTGCTTACTAAATTGGGAGTGATAAGGGCTGAAGAGATGGCTACCATGGTTGAATAAAGGTGTGTTCAAATTTAATGTGCATGGGAATAAAGGGGTATTTCCACTGGATAGATTGCTGAGACAGTGTGACCAGGATGGGTGTGGGAGGCTGCTCTGCGTGGCATGGGCCCAGCTCTCACTGGGAGATGCACAGGACCCAGGCCATGGATAGGTTTTCCCATGGGGAATCAGGCCTGCAATATACCTAGGCTGCTATGAGTCTTGTTTTTTGCTAAAATTCCCTCACCCTGATTTGAGGACATTTACTGTAAAGCAACTTCCTAAAAACCATGCTAAACCTTCCAAGGATGAGTGTAACCAATCCAACTACTTTTGCCTTTTCATTTGCAGATATCCTTCTTCTGTGATGTGATTACCAGCATCCTCTCCTTTGTTTTCTGTATAAGGTAACCACATAAAGTGAGCCTGTGCATAGTTAATGAGAACCTTCTTGTAATGTGCCCAATAAGACAATAAAAGCTCATTGGAGCGAGGATCAAGGGTTTTGATCCCCTTGACAGAAAAGCCATGCCGTCCCTTTTCCTCCACAGGATTCGGTAGTCCGCGTGAATGTCTCATTTTCATCCATAATGACGTGGACTCCAGGAGCCGGGGTCTGCATCAGATGGGGAAGGGAAGGACATAAGGACTTATACACTCTATTTTTACTTTTTTTAACATATTCTATTTCTATTTTTCTCTACTTAATTTTTTTTTGTTTATCACTACCTGATGCTACAATACAAGGACTTTGATTTCACTTAAGAGTTTTACAAAAAGGGTCAATGCTTAACATGTTGCCATAAGAAAATCCCTGAAAATCATTGAGCAGTCCCTGAGAGAACAATGAGTTACGGTTTCTCCTCACCTGTCTAAACTGGATCTGTTGCTGCTTTTCTGTACAGTGGGTAAAGCGGCCACGATGGTATGTATGCAACCCTACCCCATTTCACTGAAATGGACAAAGGCTAAGGCATTGTTTAGACTCAAATTTCAGTTCTCTGTTGCACTTTCCAGCTGTGCTCGGGGGTGGGAGGAGGATGTAGGTGAAAATCAATAAGAAATTAAAGGAATGGGAAGTGTTTGCTGATGGAAAGGGGGCTAAAAATGAATAATGGTAAAAAGGACAATCTAGACTGAGAAAACGATACTTTCTCTGAGACAGGATTACAGATGCCTCAATGGAGAGCAGGGTTTAGACTGCAGAAGTCTACTTCTTTGTCTGAAACCAAAGGTCCAGAAGGGGCTCCAAGAAATTAAAGAAGCATTCAACTGGGGTCATCTCTATGATGGCATCTCGATAGCAACAACATCCTGTGGAGAACACCTTCGGGAAGTAACATGCAAGAAAGAGGCAGAAATCATTATGTAATTATTAAACTAAATGATGACCTGCTGAGGAAGATGCTTAGAAACAAGAGTATATATCTTGCCCACCAATCCATCATAGTATGTGTACCCCAAGGTGCATGATCCACATTTTTGTAGATAGAGAGCACTCATCAAAATAAAGAACATTTGGCAAATGGATACCAATGTCAGTTAAGGGGTGACTTGGTAGGCCCTCATCTCTACCAAGTGATAGTGGATTCACCTATTTCTATCAGGTTTTGCCTTATGAAGTTTGATACCATTGTTAGGTGCACACATGTTTAGGATTCTTATATCTTCCTGGAGAGCTGGCCCCTTATTGTTATCTAATGCCCCACTTTATTTCTGATAATATTCCTTGTTCTGAAGTTTGCTGCATCTGAAATTAATGTAACTATTCCAGATTGTTTTGATCAGAGTTAGCATGATGTATCTTTCTCTATCGCTTCACTTTGAACCTAATTTAATCCTTATATTTAAAGTAAGTTTCTTATAGACTATAGGTAGTTGTAGTGGTTTTTAATCCCCTCTGACCTTTTTTTCTTTTAATAGCTGTACTTAGACCATTCACTATTAAAATACTTATTGATATAGTTGGATATTGATATAGTTGGATTAATTTCTATGATGTTATAATTGTTTTCTTTTTGCTGCACTTATTTATTCTTTGTTTTTGTTTCCACTTTTTTTCTATCTTTTCTGGTTTTAATTGAGCATTTTTTATGATTCTATTTTATTGCCTCACTTAACATATATACCAATCATATTCTTTTAGTGTTTGGCCTAGAGTTTGCAACAAGCACTGTTAACTGACCTAAGTGTGTCATTTAATGACACTGTATTGCTCACATGTAGTAAGAGAGTGTCCCCCATTTCCCCTTCTATCCTTTGTGACATTGTTATCATTTCTTTTATTTATCCATATACTATCATTGCATAATGCAAGTATCACTTTGAACAGTTATGTGAAGTCATTTAAAAGTAAGAAAAATATAAAGATTTTATTTCCTTTATTTGTTCCCTGATGCTATTCATTTCTTTAGGTAGGTCTGAGTTTGTTTGTTTGTTTGTTTGTTTTATCTGCATTAGTTTCCTGAGACTTCCAGAACAAAATACCACAAGATGGGTGGCTTAAACAACAGTTCTAGATGCCAGAAATTTGAAACCAAGTTGTCTGCAGGGTTTGTTCCTCTTGGGAGCCGTGAAGGAGAATCTCTCCCATGCCCTTCTGCTAGCTTTTGATAGTCTCAGACTACCCCTGGCTTGTAAATGGCAATTGGGTCCTGGAATCAGGACTCCAACATATCTTTTTGTGAGGACACACTTCAACTGTATCTCCTATACCCCCCCAAACTTATGTCCTCCTCACATGCAAAATCTGTTCATCTTACTCCAATATCCCCCAAGTCGTTATCATTTCTAAATCTAAAATATCGTCATCGAAATCACTCAAATCAGTATGAATGATGCTTGGGCTATGATTCATTCCAGTGCAAAATTCCTTTCCATCTGCGAACTTGTGAAAGGAAACACGTTATCTGCCTCTAAATTGCAATGGTGAGGCAGTCATAGGACAGACATGCCCATTCCAAAACAGAGAAATAGGAAGAAAAAAGAGATGCTAGTTCCCAAACAAGTCTGAAAACCAGCAGGGCAAATCTCAGTAGATTTTAAGGCTTGAGAGAATCTTCTTTGGTTCCATGCTTTGCCTTCTGGGCCCACTGGGACGGCAGCCTTGGGTGGTGGCCCTGCTGCCTCTGCCCTGGGAAGTGACCCGCCCTTGGGAACACATGCTGTGGCCGCGTGTTTTGGCACTGAGGAGACAGTGGCCCAACCTCCTGTGCCTTTGGCCTCAGAGTTCTGATGTCAATGACAGACCCACCAGCCTCTGAACTTCCCTGGAGACCACTCTTCCTTTTTCTTGAAGAACAACACATGTTCATAGCCAGATAACTCCACTGGTCTATTTCCTGCTTATAGAACCCCAGAAGTCTGCAAGTCTTCCTTCATTTTATCTCATCTTCATCCCCTTCAGTCCACACTGAAGTGTGCCTGCTGAGATGGTCACCAGATTCACAAGTCACATGCCTCTTTGTTTAGCAAATTGTTGTCTAGCCACTCCCTTTGTGCTCACTTCAGAGCATGGTTTCTTAATTTTGTGTGGTATGGATTGGCTGACAATTTCCATTTCTCACTTTCTGATTAGCAATTCCCTTTTCCATTTATGATTTTCCTCTTGCATTTCACAATAAGAAATACGGAGAAACCAGACCATGCCTTCAACACTGGGATAGAAATAGCCTCAGCTAAACATCCAAGTTCATTGCTTACAAGTTGTACTTGCACCCAACAGAACACAATTCAGACACATTCCCTGCCACTTTGTGACATGGATGATCTTTCCTCCAGTTACCAATAAGATGATCCTCATTTCTGTCTGAGATCTCACCAAAAGTATGTTTAATACTCGTGTTTCTATAAAACTTGGTTCAGGGTAACCTCAGCCTTTTCTGTTAAACTCCTCAAGACCATTCAAGTCTTTGTCCATTACCAAATCCAAAGCCACTTTACATTTTTAGGTATTTGTTACAATAGCACTCCACTTACTGTAATCTGTATTCATTTCCCAGGCTGCCATAACAAAATAATACAAATTTACCACAAACTGGGAGAATTAAACAACAGACATCTGTCTCCCAGTATTGGGTGATGAAAGTCAGAAATCGAAATGTTGGTGAGGGTGGTTCCCAATATCCTCCAAATCTTAATCATTTCAGCATCAACTCTAAGTCTAAAATCTCATCATCTAAATTAACCCAATCAGTAATGGATGAACTTGGCATATGATTCTGTTCCCTCCCTCTCTCTCAGCTTCTAGAAGCTTCAGGCATTCCTCTGCCTGTAGATGGCCTGTTCTCTCTCTTTACTTTGTCTTCCCCTTGTGTGTACCTGTCTATTTGTCCAAGTTTCCCCTTTTATGAAGTCATGAGTAATGTTAGTTTGCATCCTAATGACCTCATTTTAGCTTGATGGCCTCTACAAACACCTACAAATGACCTTATTTTCAAATAAGGTCATTTCCTGTGGTCCTGGGGCTTAAGACCTCAAAATATATCCTTTTGTGAACACCATTAAACCCATAAAATTATGTGTATTATTTGCTTTTTTTCCTTAAATAACTTATTTTAATATTTATTAAGGGTTGTATCTACTTGTAAAGAGTTCCGTCAATTTTTCTTTGTCTGAGAAAGTCTTTTTTTCCCTTCAAGACTTTTAAAGGATAGTAATTTTATCTGGTTGTTTTTTTCCTTCAACACTTGATATATTTCAGCTGGTTCTCGGCTTGCTTGTGTGGTTTCTGTGAAGAGGTGTACCATAACTCTGTTCTTTTCAGCCCCATGTCTTTAATTTTCTGCAATTTGAATATGATAGTCTAGGTGTTGTTTTATTTGCTCATTTTTGGTTTGGTTTTGTGTTTTGTGTTTTGTATTTATCCTCTTTGGTGTTCTCAGATACGGGAATCTATGTCTGTCATTAACTTTGGAAAGTTCAGGACCATTATTACTTCACATATTTCTTCTATGTTCACACTCTTCTCCTGTTATTCTGATTACACCTATGTAGCAACTTTTGATTACTTAAAAAATATTTATTGAACACCACTATGGATCAAATACTATCTTAAGAATTATAAATATACATGTATAGAAAAGAGACAAAATATATATTAGATAAATTTTAAACTATATAGAGAGAGATGGTCAGGACATTTCTAAATAATTTCTCATTTGTCCATTTAGAAGTTGTATACAGTGTTAACTCTTTACATATATCTTATTTTATAACTTTTTTTGAGATATAATTCATGTAAGTTATGATTCACCCTTTTAAAGTATAAAATCCAGTGGCTTTCGATCTGTTTACTTCCATCATCACAGCCAGTTTTAGACTATTTTCATTGCCCCCAAATGAGACCTTGTATTCCTTAAACGTTATTCTTCAGTCCTTCTGTCTCTTCCCCTGGGTGTAGGCAACTGCTAAGCTGCTTTCTGTCCATATAAGTTGGCCTGTTCTGGACATTTCATATAAATGAAATCACAGTATGTTGTCCTTTGTAACTGTCTCTTCCACTTAGTATAATGTTGTATCAAGGTTTACCTGTTATAGTAAGTAATGGTACTTAATTTCTCTTTGTTAATAAATAACACTCCATCAGATGCATGTACCACATTTTATTCATCAGTTGACAAACACTGGGTTGTTTATACCTTTTAACTATTATGAATAATGTAGCTGTGATTATTTGTGTACAAGTGTTTATATGGACACAAGTTTTCATTTATATTTAACTTCATGTAACTTCTCTTGCCTGTATAGCTAGGAGTGGAATTGCTGGGTCATGTGGTAACTCTATTTTAACCTTGTCAGGAATTGCTAGATTGTTTTCCAAAGCAGTTGCACCTCATTAAATTGGCACCAACAATGTATGAGGGTTTCAGTTTTTCTACATTCTTGCCAACACATTATCTCTCTTTTTGAGTATAGCCGTTTAGTGGGTGCCAAGTGTTACCTCATTTGTTGTGTGTCTCCCTGATGTTCAGTGATGCTTGCCACCTTTTCATGTGTTTTTTTTTTGTCAACTTATATATCTTCTTTGGAGAAATATCTGTTCATATTCTTTGCCCATCTTTTAATTGGGTTGTATTTTTATTATTGCATTGTAAAATTTTAAAATGTATTTTGGATACCAGGAGCATAGCTGAGCTGCAAGAAAGAGCAAAGCTACCAGGTGTCAGAATAGCATAGCCAATTATAGCAAGAAGCCAAAAATGAAAGAGTTAAGCCTTTAATCACGTACAAAGAGGGTACAAGGCAAAAGGCTAAAATCAGAGAAGACACTGACTCCTTTTTTCTCTTTGTCACCCTGAAAAAACACACCAGTGGAGGGTCAGGTGAACCAGCTTGGACATGGGGATCGTCTCACTGCTGAGAAAGTTCCAACAGAAATCTCTGGCAGCATTATTGACCTTGCGTTTGGAGAGAGGAGGAAAGACCAGGAGTGTGAAAGTGCTGGGGACAAAGCTGGAGCAGGGAAAGTGTCTTCCAGACATTCCCTCCTTCCCTGCATAGGGAGATCTCAACAGACGTATCTGGGAAGATCTCCCCAACGCCTCAGATAAACTGAGTTAAAAATAAAGGCATTGAGGCTAGGAATGCAAATACGTAAAAAGCATCATCTTGACCAGCCAGAGAGACCTGAGTCCTTGGCCACAACTGCATGCAGAAACGGCAGTGCTTGGGCTGTGCACCACATCTTCTATGAGGAAGGCAGCTTCTCCCTGTGAGCCAGGACTGCCTGCTAGAGCTTTTGTAATGGCCTAGGTTAGACCTGAAAAATCACACAGATTTTTCTAACCACGTGACACTCCTTACTAGATTCAAATCTCTTAATCTCTGATATCAGATGCAGGATTTGGAAAACTTCTCTCCTGTGTTCTTTGTCTCTTCACTTTCTTGCTGGTTTGGGAAGTTTTCAGTGATCTGTTCTTAAACTCACTGATTCTTCCTCAGCCAGGTCCCATCTGCTCATCAAAGGCATTCTGTGTTTTTGTTTCATTGTTTTTGTTTCCTGGCATTTCCTCTAGATTCTTTCTTAGAGTTTCCATCCTTCTGCTTACATTACTCATTTGTTTTCACATTCTGCCCATTTTTTCCATGAGAGTCCTGAGCATAGTTATCATAGTTAAATGCCTAGTATGATAATTCCAACACCTCTGCCATATCCAAGTCTGGTTCTGATGCTTGCTTTGTCCCTTCAGACTGTTTTTTCTTGCCTTGTGGCATGCATCATCATTTTTGTGGAAAACCTGACATTATGCATTAAAGAATAGGAAGTGAGTTAAATAAGCTTTAGGACAAAGTCTGTGTTAATCCGGGTAGGGTGGGTTGCACTTAATGCTTATTGCAACTGTAGGTGCCAGAGTTTTCAATACAGCTAGTGTGTTTGTCCTGTCTCCCCTGTTGATTTTGGACTCCCCTGAGTCTCCCCCTCAGAGAGAGTCTCTCTGTTGCAGAACTTGCCTCTGCGATCCACTGTTGTTTCACTGGAGCCACACTGGTGTGGTGGATATGTGGGGCCAGGGAAAAGAACCATTCTGCCATCTTAATATTAGATCTCCTCCTTCTAATAGAAAAAATTTTGAATTTTTATTCATAAAGTTGTAAATCTAATTGCAAAAATAAATGTACATAGCCACAGATCAATGACAAAACAGGAGGAAAATGAAACTTCCCAGAGATATCTTGAGCAGTTCCGAAGGCACACACATTAGCTAGAAATCTAGTAGAACTGTGGTTGCTCAACAGGCTCTGTTGGATCCTGCATTTCCTCAGTAAGGTCCTCTTTGTATTTGTTTTTCTCTTTCCAACCCCTCACCATCAGGCTGTGTCCAGTGTTGGCCTGGTGATAACCACCTTGACAGGGCAGATGCCTACACGTACATGTGCTGTCTCACATGTACATTAGCTTTCTCATGTGGCACCCACTCAATGAAGTTGCAATCTTTCTTTCTGTGCACCTGCACCACATTGTCCATTTGCTGACCTTTGTAGTGTCCCCAAACCACCTGGACCTAGTCATCCTTGCAGTGGACATGGAGCAGACATTCTGTTTCTGTCACAGCTCCTTGGGGAGTGGGCAGATCTGATCTTTCTGCGCAGGTGCAAGGGGGCATTGAAGTGGTGTTTGCAAGTTTGTTGCAGTCCTGGGCCACAAAGGGGTTAAACTTCCTGATGACTGTCTACCTGGAACCTGGTGGGCTCAGCAGTACATGCCTTTATGCATATTTCATAGGTTCCCTGCTCCCCTTAGGTGAATCATGAAAGCTAGAGGTGCCCACAGCTTAGGTGGGATAAGGCTCCAGTAAAGATTTATTTTTCCTTGAAGAGTAGGCCTTTGTTAGGGAGAATACTTTAGGCCTATCCCACACCTGTGACACTTCTCCTTTTCCTGCCAGATGCAGGAGGGACTCTTCCTCAGCGTTTCACCATGAGAGCCTGGTGGGCTTCCTGGAGGTGAAGCTTAGGGAAGTGTGGGGCCCCTGGGAGCCTGTGGCCACCAGGAGGTTTTTTCCAAGAAGCTAGCCAAGCTCAGTCTCCAGCAATTTATCAAAATCACCATGTAAGTGTTCCTGTCAGTTTATGATTCCAGTGGTTTCTGCCCTTCAGATAAGCAGATCTCAGCTGTGACTCTATAGTCACCCATCTGCCCAAATGTTGCAGTGGCAGTTTTACCTACAACTTCAGTTCTCTAATACATTTAAGACTAGTTATTGATTTTTAGTTTGTTCTATATTTTCTTGTTATAAAGATGGGAGTGAAGGCTTTCATGTCAGTGTTACTGGTAGACATCTCTCAGGGCATGGACTACTGGAAAGTAATGCTTTATCCCCTAATTTCCAGGGTGGATGCATCATCCTCTTTAAAAAGCATTCCATCTCAGTTCACAGGTGTTGTTGTTGTTGTTATTGTTGTTGTTGTTGGAGATTACTGTGGTATTTCACGGCACCACAGGCAATGTGTGATGCAATCAAGAACTTGACTTTGAACTCAAAGTATGAGAGCTTGAATTTTTGCTCCACTTCTTTTCGAAGTATGTTACCTTGAGAAAGATGCATCACCTTGCTGTTCTTTGGTTTCTTCATCTGTAAAATGAAGTCAGTAATAGTAACTTACACTCAGAGGGAGGACTAATTGTGTTAATACATACAAACATCTTAGAAGAGTTCCTGGCACAAAATAAGAACTTAATGAATATTGACTATTATTAAATCTCCCAGAAGTTTATCTATTTCTCTACTGGTATGAAAGTATGGGTATATTTTTAACACATTATAAGGCTATGTAAATGTTGAGTTGCTGTTGTATACTTGAAATTAATATAATATGTCAAGAATACTTTAGTAAAAAAAAAAGAGAGAGAGACAGTGTTGTCACTGTCCCCTTAGAGTTTAGCAACCAGCTCAGACTGGCATCAGAACTGATAGAAATCAGCAGGCAACTTCAAGTCACGAGGCGAGGCTATAGCGAAGGGTTTTCTAATGGAAAGACACGCCTTTGTCCCTGACAATGGAGGGCAAATGTCCAACAGCTTTGTTTTATTTTGTTCGAATCACTGTGCATTTGAGAAATTATCTTCATGGATATTTAATGGATTCTGGAAAACTCCCTATAAAAACAAGACTCTTTGATCCACAAGTGTTTGTTTTTTCATAAAAAAATACACTACCACCAACAAATAAACAAAATACAAAACTCTAAAATTAAAAATTAAAAATGTAGGCACTTCGAAGGCCTGTTCTCCTCCGTAGAAAGCGTCCCCCTGTTGCGCTATCCACAGCTGCCTTGTTGCTTCAACAGCAATGGCGAAGATGTCCATGTGACGGGAGTAGAAGGGTATTCTCCCAGGAGCCAACTGTTACTTTCTGCACTGACTTTGTGTCCCTGCCAAGATCGGCTAATGATCATCTAGTCAGGTAAAAAGGTTTGTCTGCACGAGTACACTTTCTTCATTGTGCTCTCTTCACCAGCTTCAGCTGCCTTCAAGGCTATTAGCAGTAGCAAACATTAGCAAATGCCCATAAGTTGTATGTGTGGCAAACTTTAAGAAATATCACACATGGTTCTTGCTCCCTAAGATTTGACAGTCTAGCATTTTATTCTGCTCTTTGCAACTTAGACTTATTTCCGCCTTCCTTGGATCTTATCATGTATTTTCTCTTTAATTTATTCACTTAACTACAGACACTTGGAGTGGAATGTAGAGCTAATTTAACCCCATTTATTTTAAATTTGTGGCAAAATAATGACCATAATTTTAGCTTACCTTACATCAAGGGAATTCACTTTATTCACTAATTTTCATAATTAATGTAGGTTATCCACTTTGTGGATGTGATGGAGTTTTGGGCTGTGGATTGTGGACAAAAATGACATAAGCCACTTACAGATCTGGCTCCTGAGTCTTTCTACAAGGCTTTTCTTGCTCTCTCTTTTTCTGTCTGAGGAAGCAAAAAAATGAGGGATTCCAAAATAACAGAGCCACAGTAAAGAAGGGGACTGAATCCTAAACTACTTCTTGGCAAAGGGCTATCCCAAGGGCCTTATAAGAATCACCTGAAAAGAAAAATCTCATTGGGCTTTGTGATCAGATAATATATATATTGTATATTATTTATTTATTTATTTATACATAATAAATTAGGTTTTTGCTGTTATTTGTTGCAGCTGCTATTGTTAAATCATACATAGAAAACTGAATTTCAGAGAGTTGAAATAACCTATTTTAAATGACATAGGACTTAGTCTCATGGCTAGAACTGGAAGTTTCTGATCTCTAACTAGATGTCTTTTTCTCTTTACTTCATTCACTACTCAGTCTCATCTGGTTATAAAAATACATCAAAACATAAGAAATTAACATTGAGTTGTTTAATATATAGTAATTCCACTCAATTACTACCTCTCTGTGCCTAAAAAACACAACTACTAAACTTCAAGACATTCTTTCCTTTGAATACTTGCTGTCACTTTTCCCAACATCATTTCTGAAATTGTGAATTTCAAGAGGTCTAGCCAAAAGTTGGGGGAGACATATAGTGGACATTACATAGATATTTCAAATTAAGTCACAAGCGTTACCACTAACTCTGTTTATGATCTAAGTCCATTTTTAGTTCCAAGAGGCAAAATTTGAGTTGAAATGATAGTCATATGAGCTTGTGAATCTTTAATTCCATTTAATACTGCATCCATGCCAGTGGGATGAGCTGGCCAGTTAAAGGTATCTGACCAAAGGAAATAATTTAGGGCCAAAATAAACTGTCAAAATGAGGCTAAATTTAGCTTTGCAACAGAGCAGACGTAAATCTAAGTGAGTTTCTCACCATCAGCTAAGAAAAAAAAATTCATGCCCCACAGAAGCATTTTATAAAGTTGAAGAGAGATGGGTCAAGGTTTGTAGCCTGCTTCCTGTCAGCTCTAAGTCTGAGGTCAGTTCCAGTAAGAGTGGACAGTTACGTGAAGTCTGACCTGTTTTACATTGAGGGGGTGCATGAAGGGTTCCCAGCACAAAACACATTAGCTCAAGGGCTCTGACAGCAAATGGCTGTGGCTACAGCATGGAACCTGACACCTTGTGATGGCCACGCTGTCTGGCACCTCATGTGCTCCATAAGAGCATGAGGAATGCTAACGACAAAAAGGCTATTTTCTTGTCCAACTCTCTTTTTCAACATAGTGAAACATTTGCATCGGTGATTCAATAAAAAACAAGCTAAATGTCTGTGATATGAAATCTCACATTTGTCCACAGTGGGGGGGGGGGGAGAAAGAAAGAGAGAGGGAAAGAGAGAAATTTTTATTTTACAAAAATAGTTTACTTTTCTGTGAGCTTTTCCTTAGGAAGTGGCTGAGAATCTGGTAGCTATTATAAACTATATTTCAGTTGTGATTGTTGAATTTTACATTTTTATAAAATTTCCATGTCTGATTCCTTAATTTTTAACATTCGTAAAATAATTCCATGATGACTTTAAAAAATATTTCCAGAGTTCTTTGCCAAAAAAAACCTCTGTCCTACATTGTTTTTCTACACATATTTTCATGTCTTTCTTCAGAAATGATGAGGGTCTCAAGTGCCCCAAGGCAGGGCTCTGTGGCCAAGAAAGCACAGTATGGCTTTGGAGGTGAATTCATTCACATTATTTTGACATTTTTATATATATAAAACAAATACACTACACACCATATCATTTCCACATAGTAATTGTCTAAAAGAAAAAAGTGTTTATACAGTGTAAGAATAATTACTACAAAAATCTCATCATAGGGAGTATTCTAATATAAGTTTTAAGGCAGGTATCTTAGAATAGATAAAATAGAGAGAGTGTATACAAACACACACTCACACACAGTTCTTGATATTATGGGCATTCAACATTGATCTGAACAAGATAACCTATAAGTGTTATACTCTATTGAAAGTAAATCTTTTCCTTCTTCAATCCTCAGAGACCAGAAGAGATTGCTGTAAATTCTTTCATTAATGCTGACAATCAGACTGACAATCAGGCTTTGACCTCAGGGCAGTGGTTTAGGCCTATCAACGAAGGAAGCAACCTCATTGGAAAGAAAGACCAAAAACCCAAAGGAAAGCCACGCCTGTTCTTCAAGGGGAAAACAGATAACAAATGGCATGATGCACTTTCTCCCATAACCATTGTCTTTTTTTCCCTTGAGTAATTTTTCAGATATAGGCGGTCCCTAACTTGGGAGTTCACGAAGTTCATTTTTCAGGAGAACTGTTGGAACTGAGAGTGTAATGTCCCCTAAAAATCAAGGTTTATGCTGGTGGTTACTCAAGTTGATATCTTTTTTTCTTATGCCTAAACCCCTTCCTTTCTGTGTGATTAACAATGCTCCCTTCTTCACTGCCCACCCCCTGGTGCTGACAGATCACCCCCATACCCCTAACAGCAGCTTCAGTGGAAGGAATGGACCCAGCCCTGGCAACGGTGACACAGTCAGAGTGCTCCAAGTGATGGGAGTGACTTATCCAAAGTGGGGGGCACATAGCTCACGCTGAGCCTAACTAAATGGATTCTCTTCCAGGAACACTTTTACCTAAAGCTGTGGAGAAATAACTGTTTTTTTCCTGGCCTGAGGCTGTAAGGTCATGACCCCATTGCTGTTAGTGTCATTATCCTCACTGGGTAAAGATTCTGGCTTATAATAAGAAAGAGTAAAATTAACAGGTTGGGAGCAGCAGAGATGAAAGAGGAAGAAAGAGCGAGCTGACAACATTGGATCCCTGGTTTGTGTCGCCTGACTACTGGAACTGTCCTCGTTTGCGTTTCCTGAGTTTGGTTGTTTAACTCTGTCTCATTATGGAAGCACCTAGTAATCTGAAGGCAAAACCAGAAAAACCAAGCAAAATCTCTTTTTTGTCTACTTTGTTTTACTTTAAGTCTAGTTAAATGGTGTTTCTGTCTCTTGTAATCAAGTGTCTTACCCCAAAAAATGGTTTCTCAGGCCAACATTCAGAATGTATTTTGTCTGACAATGTAGAAAACTAGCCACCAGCATGAGCTTGGGGACCTTTCTCTTCTTTCTGATTTGGTTTCAATACCGGCTCAGTGGGATCACATAACTTCAGAAGAGAAGATTCAGGTCTAGCATTTTGAATTAAATACCTTCTTCCCTTGCTGTGACAATGATGATAACAACTGCTGAAAAAGAGACATATGATCCCCCAAATTCTACCAATTATTTGGAATTCTAAGCCCAAGTAAAGAGCCTGGACTGACCTTCACCATCGTGCAGCTGACTGCTCAAGAGAGCATTTATGAAGGAGGAGTGCAAAGTACTGGCAACAACTGAGAATCGGGGCCTTAGCCATCGGAGAAGGGACTTCATGGCATACTTACCCACTTGTTCATCCTGTTGTGAAACAGATGAGTCATCTCAGCACTGGAAAAAACTTTTAAAATGCAGTTCTCAAAATGCCAGTTGCATCACTGTGATGATGGGGATTGCTGATCAACACTTACTAAACTCATTCATAAATATGCCTCCTTTTTGGAGGGACACGAATCTGCCCAAACTCTGATACTACTTTGTCACACTCTAAAACAATGAATTTCTATGCACTTTTTAATTACAGATGTCCATTTCACGTGTGTACTCCATGACTCCCTTTTCAGTTACAGCCTGTGCTGCTCTGTAGCATAACCGTACTCAACTCAAATAAACCTTCCCCACAGTGTGTTTGGTGAAAGAAAAAGAGAAGTTAGGGAGAAGAGAATAGCATTGCATTCATTTCATCCTACCACACTTTCCAATTCTCTACCCTCTCAAGAAGGTTATTCTAGTTTTTTTTTTAAATGGGTACATTTATTTGTGTAATAAATATTACTGAGTACTTATTGTATGCAGACACATGGTACACTCAAAGAATCAAAATACTAACAGAATAGGGCCCTACACAGTAAGTTCTCAGCCCAATAGAGAGGCTGTCACATAATTAGATAATTTCAATAGTCATAATAGGTGATTTGAGTGTACAGAACAGTGGCACCAAGCTTGGACAAGAGGCCAGAGGAGGTTATAATTTAACCTCCTTTCTAGAAAAGAGTATAGTTCAACCGTATCATAGAAGATGAGCAGATGCAAAATCAGAAAAGCCCCTTAGTGTGGAAAGGTAGAGAATGGGACATTGCCCACTAAAACAAGGACTGAGAGACATTTATCTTCGGAATAGAATAAGACATTGGGAAAACAATGTGGTATGTGAAGCAGTGGTATGCATGAAATAGTTAATGTCTAAGGCTTGGAATTTAGAGATAAGTAGGAGTCAAATGACAGAAGACTATATATTATGATTTTATGACATTTTAGATTATTTTTGTTGATAAGTCAATAAGAGGATATAAATAGGTCTGTAACATAAACAGATTTACTGTCTAATCTATCACTGTGGGGAATGGATCTGAGTAAAATAACATCATTAGTTCACTTGCACACAGGACAAAAGCTCAGGACTGTCCTCATTCAACTGAAGTCCCACAACATTACAAATATGACCAAAGTATACAAACATGAAGTTTACAGAAAAAGGCAGTAGAAAGACTTTTAAATTTATTCATAATAACTCAATCTTGTTAATAAGGTAAAAGAAAATTAAAATCTTAGTGAGACATTATTGTTACCTATTGGTAGGAATCAATATCTATTAACACACTCTGTGAGAACATGGAGAAATGTGCTTTTTGCATATCTGAGATATATATACATATTTATACTTTTATATAGAGAGTGAATATATACTATGAATCATTATTACACTTCTAAGAATTATTCTATGATATATAAGGGGAGACTCAAAAATATCCAGAATTATCTTCTGGAGGGCAGGACCCTTCTAGTACAGGCTTCCCTCACTAGGTGAGTGTTCTAGGAGCCCATCTGTATCAGTGCACCAGTTGGTGTTGCTGTGAGAGGCTGTGTTCGGCTTCAATGCATTTGTTTTGAAGACTTTTTCAGTGCCTTTGCCATTTCGTGGTGGGTAGTTTACAAGCACACCCATCCACACCACGCTGAGTGTTCAGCAATTTTTGACCAAAAAAATGGCATGACCCCCACGGCTCACCCTCCCTATTCACCCTATCTCACCCAAGAAACTGTTTTATATTTCCCCTGATGAAAGAAGTCCTTAAAGGGAAAATTTTTGCTGATGTGGAAGAAAGGACACACAAAAAAATGGCAGAAGCACTAAAAGGCATCAGAATCACCAAGTTCAAAAACTGTTTTGAGCAGTGGAAAAAAATCTTGATAGGTGTATTGCATCAAATAGAGAGTATTTTAAAGGTGACTGAAGTCAAAACATGTAAGAATGAACATATAATTTTTATAAATAAATTGCTGGGGATTTTTGGGTCCCCCCTCATTCTTTTTATATGTGTAAAAGTGGTTATATACAATGTACTCATTGCAGTGTATTGTGAAAGCAAATGATCAAAAACTGATAACAGACATTATGCATATGGAATGGACTACTATAACCCCATTAGAAAGAATACTGACAGCTCTTTATACCTAGAGAGGAAATGACCTCCAAAAGTAAATTTTTATAAGGAATAAAAGGGTACACAAGACTACGTGTCATGTGGTGACAAATTCATAATAAAAAAAACCACACGTGTGCATAGAATCTTTGTGAAAGCCTACGTAAAGAATTGATAAGGGTTGCCCCTGATGAGGGAATAGGATAGGGAGTGACTTATTGTTAATAGTATACCCCTTTGTATTTTCAAAATACATACCACATGAATGTATTGCTTAACCAACAAAGGAGAAGAAGGAGAGGGAACAATGAGAGAGGGAAGAAGAAAGGGCAAAAGGAAGGAAGAAAGGAAGGAAGAAGAAGGAATGAAGAAAGGGAAGAAATTAGGGTAATTATTGGGTAAGCTGAAATTTCACTTCCCTTAAGGGGATTGAATATATGCCTTCACAAGGTCAGGAAATGAATCTTGGAATCCACATGAAGCAAAAATTGTAACTGAGCATGCACATAATATTGATTCTCAAAGTGCAAAAGTCGCAGATAAACCGTGAACTAGAAAAAGTGCAGCCATCAGTATTATGGCATCATTACTGACTCAATCTAAACTTGAAATAGAAAAATAAAATTCCCCTATGAACTTATAAGCATGGGTTTGTCTTTATTTGCATTTGGGGACTGATTTTTATTAATTATGAGACTCCTTATACCAAGAAGTTAAGACAGAGAGAGGTTTTGGGTGGTAAACATGGCAGAATAAAATGAAAGCCAGCCCAGCAGGCCATATCCTTAGGCTAAGCTCCTTGGGCTCTCTACTGATGAATCTCCTAGAAAAAGAAGCACATGGTCTAAAAATTACAAAAAAAAACACAAGAAAGTGAAGTACTATGAGTAAGAGATGATAGATGAGGTCTTCAAAAGTGTCATGTAGCAGAACAATTATGTAAAAATGTTTTAAACTTTTAAACACATAAAAGAGGACTCAGAACAAAAGCTTGATTTTAAGAATACTTGATAACAGAGTAAAAGAAATCACATACAAATTCTCGATATAAAAGTGGAATTTGGGGTGACTAGTAAGATTGTGGATAGGAAGTCCCAGCCCTTATTCTTTTATAGAAACATTGATTTAATAACAATGTAGGGGCCAAAATGCCTTTATGAGAATTCGGAATCCAGTTCAGAGAATGCAGCAGCCCAGATAAGCACAAATCCAATGATGAGCTTATTGCAATGGGTAAAAAGAGCTCTTTCACTTTATCCATGGAAGGCCTCTCCAAGCTCTCATAGGTTAGCTCTGAGGGAGATCACCTTGGCCTAAGATATTTTCCCTGGGAGAGAAAGTGAAACATGCATCCAGCATCACCAGGCTTTTGAGTCATTGCCCAAGAGACCCGCTTTTGTCTCACTTCACCTAGAGGGAAGTGTTGGGCAGCTCAGCAAAGCTGAAGGGCTGGGAGCAAATGAGAACAATGAAAAAGGTAGTTGACTCTCAGCAGCATGGATCTACAAGACTATAAGAAGGTATATCACCCTAAAGCGAGAGAAGTGGAGTGTGCACCTCATGGCCAGGCCACCCAGTGCACTGACCTAGAAAAAAAGAATGGCTCATTTATGGTGATTTATTAATACATGGCTCTGCAAAATTAGGAGAAGGTGCACAACCCTGAAACATCTTCCCCAGGAGGGAGGATGAGGGAAAGAGGATGAGGGGCAGTGCATGCGTATTTATAGAAATAGTTTGTGAGGCTCCCAGAATCTCTACTCAAGATGATGAGTGAGGCTCCTTTCCACATCAGACTCAGTCCATAAAGACTAAAGGGGATGGATGACTGGCTGCTTCTTCAAATGCACTGATATAAACACAGAGCCTTAAGAAGCATGAAAAATCAGGGAAATATGACCCAACAAAAGGAACAAAACAAATCTCCAGCAACCAACTCCAAAGCAAAAGTGATCTATGCCTGAAAATAATTCAAAATAATCATTTTAAAACTTGCTGAGCTGCAAGTCAACATAAACAACTAAATAAAAAAAAGTATATGCAGAAAAGGCATTTGACTAAATCCAGCATTTATTTATGATAAAAACTCAGCAAAGTGGAAATAGAGGGAACACACCTTAACAAAATAAAAACCATATATGACAGAGCCACAGTTAACATTATACCAAATGGGCAAAAATGAAAAGCATTTCCCTTAAGATCAGGAACAAGAAAGGGATGCTGGATTTCACTACTCTCATTCAACTTCGTAGTGGAAGTCCTAGCCACAGGAATCAGACAAGAAGAAGAAATAAAAGACATCCAAAGCTGAAAGGAAACAATAAAACTGTCACTATTTGCAGATGACATGATACTGTATAGAAAACTCTAAATATTCCACCAAAAACTACTAAAACTGATAAATGAATTCAGTAAAGTAGCAGGATACAAAACAAATATTCAGAATTGGTTTTGTTTTTATACATCAATAATGAACTATCAATAGAAAGGGAAACTAAGAAAAAATATACCATAAATCCCATGTACAATTGTATCAAAAATGCTGAAGAGTAAATTTAACCAAGGAATGAAAATATTCAGGAAAATTAAAAAACATTAAAGAAATAAATTGAAGAAGATACAAATAAATAGAAACATATACCATGCTCACAAATAGGAAGAGTTAACATCATAAAAATGTCCACATTACCCAAAGCAATCTATAGATTCATGCAATTACTATCAAGGTACCAAAGGCATTTTTATTCACAGAACTAGAACAAATAATCCAAAAATTTATATGGAACCACAAATGATCCTGAATACCCACAACAATCTTGAGAAAGAAACAAAGTTGGAGGTATCACTACCTTCTGATATCAAATTATACAACAAGGCCATAAGTAATCAAAACAGAACAATACTGGAATGTAGACAGACACATGGATCAATGGAACAGAATAGAGAGCCCAGAAATAAAACCTGTATGGTCAATTAACATGTGACAAAGGGGAGTTTTGGCCAAGACGGAGGCATAGGTAGAAACCCTTCCCATCCTTGCACAACCAAAAGAAGGATATCACCAATCTAAAACCAATAAACAATCAGAAGCACCAGAAAATCAAACTTCATGGAACTCTGACAACCAAGGAATTAAAGAAAAAATCAGAAAAACCAGACCGGTAAGGGCCACACAGGCTGGCCTGCTGAGAAAAACCGCAGTGAGGCTACAGACTGGGCAGGTGGGGCTGACTTAAGGGGAAACTGAGACTCAGAGTTGACAGTGGACTGCATTGGTTGCCACAGTAGGAGAAACTCCCAGTCTCACATGAGAGTCTGTTGAAAAGTACGCTAGATATGAGCAGGCCAGCCCCACTGTTCCCTCTCTGGCCCCTCCCCCACAGGCAGCACACAGAGCAGCAAGGGGGGTTGTTGCCCTGGCCAGGTGAATACTTAAGGCCCCGCTGCCTTACAACTTATCAGGTGTCCCAAGATGAAGAAATAGGGCCAAAATGAAAGAACAGAGCAAAACTTCAGAAACAGACTAAGCGATAAGAACATAGCCAACATATCTGATGGAGAATTTAAAGCCCTGGTAATCAAAATGCTCATAGATCTGATTGAGCTTGGTCAAAAAATGAAGGAACAAATGAAAGACACCCAAATGAAATAAAGCAAAATATGCAGGGAACCAACAGTGACAGGAAGGAAACCAGGATTGAAAGCAATGATTTGGAACAAAAGGAAGAAATAAACATCCAACTGGATCAGAACAAAGAAACAAAAATCCAAAAAAGTGAAGAGAGGCTGAGGACTCTCAGGGACAACCTGAAATGTTCCAATATCTGAATTATAGGGATGCCAGAAGGAGAAAAACAACAACAAGAAATTGAAAACTTATTTGAACAAATAATGAAGGAAAACTTCCCCAGTCTGGCAAAGGAAATAGACTTCCAGGAAGTCCAGGAAGCCCAGAAAGTCCCAAAAAAGTTGGACCCAAAGAGGAACACACCAAGGCACATCATCATTAAGTTACTCATAATTCAAGATAAAGAGAAAATTCTAAAAGAAGCAAGAGGAAAGGAGAGAGTTACCCACAAAGGAGTTCCCATGAGGCTATCAGCTGATTTCTCCAAAGAAACCTTGCAGGCAAGAAGGGGCTGGAAAGAAGTATTTGAAGTCATGAAAGGCAAGGACTACATCCAAGATTACTTTGCCCTGGAAAGCTATCATTTAGAATGGAAGAGCAGATAAAGTGCTTCCCAGATAAGGTCAAGTTAAAGGAGTTCATCATCACCAAGCCATTATTATATGAAATATTAAAGGGACTTAACTAAGAAAAAGAAGATTAAAAATATGAACAATAAAATGATAACAAACTCACAATTATCAACAATGTAAAAGAAAAATAAAACAATGAAAACAAAGACTAAGTAAACAACTAGAACAGGAACAGAATCAGAGAAATGGACATCACACAGAGGGAGTTCAGTGGAGAGGGGGAGGGGAGGAATAGGAGAGAAAAGCTACAAGGAAGAAGAAGCATAATCAGGAGGCATACAATAGACAGGGAAAGATAAAAAATGGAATAGGAAATAGAGGACTCCGAGAACTTATATGTACAACCTATGGACATGAATTAAGGGGAGTGATGCTGGGGGATTGGGGGGGTAAGGCAGAGGGGGGATAACAGGCACGAAGTTGGGAAAACTATAATAGCATGATCAATAAAAATACTTAAAAAAACATGTGACAAAGGAAGCAAGAACACACAAGGAGTAAGTGTAGTCTATTCAATAAATTGTATTGGGAAAATTGGACAGATGCATGCAAAAAATGAAAATAGACTGCCTCCTGACACTATGTATAAGAATAAACTCAAGATAAATAAAAGACTTAAATGTAAGACTCAAAACCATAAAAATCCTAGAAAAAATGCAGGTAGTAAAGTCTCAGACATTTCTCATAGCAATATTTTTTTCTGATATATTTCTCTAGGCAAGGAGAACAAAAAAAATAAACAAACAGGACTACATAAAACTAAAAGGTTTTTGCACAGCAAAGGAGACTATCAACAAAATGAAAAGACAACTTACTGAATGGGAAAACATATTCACCAATGATACGCCTGATAAAAGCTTAATATTCAAAATTTATAAAGAACTCATATAACTCAACACCAACCACCCCCCCCAAACAATCTAATTAAAAATATGCAAAGTACCTGAACAGACACTTCTCCAAAGAGGACATGCAGGCAGACAATAGACACTTAAAAAGATGCTTAATGTCACTAGTTATCAGAGAAATGCAAATTAAAACCACAATGACATATCACCTCACACTTGTCAGAATGGCTGTCATCAATAAATCAACAAACAACAGGTGTTGGTGAGGATAGGAGAAAAGGGAACCCTCATGCACTGTTGGTGGGAATGCATATTGGTGTGGCCATTATGGAAAACAGTATGGAGGTTCCTCAAAAAACTAAAAATAGAACTGCCTTATGACCCAGTCATTCCACTTCTGAGTATATGTATGAAGAAACCCAATACACTAATTTGATAGAATATATGAAATCCTATGTTGATTGCAGAGTTATTCACAATAGCCAAGCTAAAGAAGCAACCCAAGTGCCCATCAATAGGTGTGTGGATAAAAAAAAAAAGTAGTGGTACATATGTATGATGGAATATTACTCAGCCATAAAAAAGAATGAAATCTTAACCATTTATGACAGCACTGATGGACCTAGAGGGTATTATGGTAAGTGAAATATGTCAGAGTGAGAAAGACAAATACCAAATGATTTCACTTACATGTGGAATGTAAAGAGCAGAATAATCAAACAAAATAGAAGCAGACTCATAGATACAGAAATAGAATAATGGTTGCTAGAGGAATGGGGGGCTAGGTGGAAAAGGTGAACAGATTAAGAACTACAAATTGGTAGTCATAAAATAGTTACAGGAATGTAAAGTACAGCATAGAGATTGTAGTTTATAATATTGTAATAGCTACATATGGTGCCAAGTGGACACTTGAAATATCAGGGGAACACTTTGTAAATAAAGTATGATGTTCTAACCACTATGTTATACACCTGAAACTAATACAAAGAAATATCGAATGCAAACTGCAAATGCAAAATAAAATTAAAAAATAAACAATACATGAACAAAATGAGAGTATCAACAAAGGAACAGAAACCATTTAAAGAAGACAGAAATGTTGGAGCTGAAGATTACAAAAACTAAACTGAAAAATCAATAGAATTTAAATAACAAGCTTGATTAAAAAGAAGAAAGAATAAATGAATATAACAGAAGTAATTGCAAAATGTCCAGTCAGAAGAGCAAAAGAAGAAGAAGGAGGAGGGGGAGAAGGAGAAGGAGAAGAAGGGGAGGAGGAAGAAGAAGAGCATGTGGAGAGTGTACAGGACTTACAGGACCCACAATCCCATTACGTAAACAATATATGCATTTGCCCAAACCAGCCCAATCTGGGGAGGAAAATAGGCATCCAGAGTCACAAAGGCTACAGGTTTCAAAGATGAATCTATTTCTACAGGAAGACCCATTATAATCAATAATTGAATACAAAAAACCCCCAATTTTGAAAGAAGCAAGAGAAAAGCAATTCATCATGTATAAGGGAGCAACCATGGTTATCGACAGTTTGCTCAGCAGAAACCTTGCAGTAGTCCAGGAGAGAGAGAAGTGATATATACAAAGTGCTGAGAGAAAAAAAAGTTACCAGGCAAGAATGCAGTACCTTGCAAAACTTCCCATTAAAAAATGAAGGAGAACTAAAGAAATTTCAAGACAATAAAATATGAAAGTGTTAATAATCACTAGACTTGCCTTATAAGAAATGCTAAAGGGAGTTGTTCAAGATGAGATGGAAAGACGTTGATGAGAAACATGAAAGCAAATGAAAGTATTAAACTCACTGCTAAAGGTAAATATACAGAAAAATACAGAATACTGTATTACTTTAATGCTGGTATATAAATTACTTTTAATTTTAGTATATTAATTTTAGTTAAAAGACAAAAATATAAAACAAAAATAATGAAGGGTAATTTAATAGAGGTCATATATAGGTGCAACTAACATTTTGGCCAACAGTATGCTGTAAAATTAAAAGTGGAAAATTGAAATTAAAGTGTTCTAGGCTCTTGAATATTTTGGGAGAAGGGTGGCAATTAACTTGCTCAGAATAATACATGTTCTACAAATTGGGGGTAACCAGATAACAACAGATATAATGTGTAAATTTCACACTTAGTGAATAAGAGAAACAATAAAACAAAGTGTAGAAAAAAACAGTAAATAAAAACACAAAATAAGATGGTAGACTTAAGTTTAAATGTATCAGTAATAAGGCAAAGCTTATTAGCTGAAAATTTATCAAAATTAATAAAAAGGAAAGAGGAAGAATTCCAGTTACCGAAATGCATCTAAAGCAAAAGTAAACTGAAAGGTGGAGAGCAGAAAGATAAAAGCTACAATAGACAAATCACCAAATGAAAGCTAGCGGAGCTATTGTAGTACTGTCAGGGAAAATATTTTAAGGCAGCAACATGGAGATACTCCGTTATCATAGGAAGAAAAACTTATCAAAAAGAGAAATTTGTATGCTTCAAATTGTATAGGGCAAGAATCACAAGAAGAAAAATAGAAATATATCATTGTGAAGACAAAATTTAGAACATGTCCTAGATAACTGATTGATCCAGAATAAAAAACTTAGTAAGGATATACAAAATTTGAACCACACAAGGAAAAATTGATATAGACAGAAAGGTAGATAGGTACAGATACAGATACAGATACAGGTATAGGTTTAGGTATAAACATAGCCATATGACATTGTGACTATTTAAACATCGTTGATTTAGAACTGGCAACTTCATGTGCTTAAATACAGAGAAAACTGAATCTATCACTTGAAGACTACACATTCTTTCCAGGCACTCTTGATAACAACTAAAAATTATTGCAACCAATTAAAGAGTTTAGTAAGGTAGCTGGATACTGGAGAAACATAAAATTAACTGCTTAGTATGTCCTAGAAGGCAAAAGTAGAATCTAGAAATATAATGGGAGAAATATTTATTTCCCAACTACAATTTTTTAAAAAACTTGAAATAGATGGGCATATATTTAACAGGACTATGAAAGACTATGAAGAATTAATACATTTTACCTGGCTGGTGTAGCTCAGTGGATTGAGTGCGGGCTGGGAACCAAAGTGTCCCAGGTTCGATTCCCAGCCAGGGTACATGCCTGGGTTGCAGGCCATGACCCCCAGCAACCGCACATTGATGTTTCTCTCTCTCTCTCTTTCTCTCTCTCTCTCTCCCTCCCTTCCCTCTCTAAAAATAAATAAATAAAATCTTTAAAAAAAAAGAATTAATACATTTTGTTGAAGAACACAAGAAAATCATAATAAATGTTGTAGTATTCTATTTTTAAAGACAAGAACAATAATGGTTGAAGGAGGGCCAGGCCTGTAAATGTAATATGATACTAAGAAAATATCAAAGAGACTTTAAATGGACTTGGATAAACTGAGTTTAACACTTGTTTGTAAGGGGAAAAGCTTAGAAACAGTCACGTTATTTTTTAAGTGAAAGGAAATAGAGGGCAATTGCCCTATGAGATATCAAAAAAATGATACAAAGCCACCACAGTTAAAATCTGTTCTTGGTATCAGAGTAGGGGCACAGACCAATGGAAAAGAAAATGAGTACAGAAACAGAATGATATTTAAATGGATGATTAGAATTAATAAAATTCAAATGTTTAAAAGAATTAACAAATTTATTTTTGATAGATTTTACTTATTTATTTATTAGAGAGAGGAGAAGGGAGGAAGAGCAAGAGGGAGAGAAACATCGCTGTGTGAGAGAAACAGATCAGTTGTCTCTCATATGTGCCCCAGCTGGGGACCTGGCACACGGCCTAGGCATGAGTCCTGACCGAGAATCGAATGGGAGACCTGTAGGTTTGCTGGATGATGTCCAACCAACTGAGCAATACCAGCCAGGGCAGAATTAATAAAATTTAAGTATGTTAAATATTATCTTGATAAGAAAACTCAAATATTTAAAAACATCACATCTTTCTAAAGTTATTTATGTGTTAGAAATGCCCCATGCTTTGGTTTATTTTTAGCAATGAAAAATTGTAAAATATTTTTAATCAAAGAATAATCATACAAGAATAGCCATACAAGAACAGGAAAACTCTAAAAAGTATATGAATAACAGGAATATTGTCCACAAATTGACATATTAATGTAGAAGAATATAGTTCAGAAACAAACCACAAGTCATGTTGTGCATTGAAAGGTATCGCTTCCAAGCATGTTACATATACTGTCATCTAAGTTGTAACTACATAACGTAGGCTCTATTATCTCCATTTTACAGGGGAAGAATTAAGCAAGGTTTTGAATAAATATGAAAGAGATGGAGTTAATAAATAGTGGTGTAAGCGCTGATTTCACATTTTTAAAAAATCGATGACTATCCATATAGCTTTACACCAAAATAAATTCCAACGAATCAAAGATTGAAATGCAAAAGATGCTAAAACTTCACAAGCATAATCACGAGTGATGGAAGCTTTCTAGCGGAGACAGTGCATCGCGTTTTTAAATCACTGGATGATTCAGAGCAAAGAGCAACAGAGCAGGAGCTACAGCGCAATGCAGACTTAGAAGGATTGGCTGGTGTATTTGCATGCATTGTGTGCACATGCCAGTGCTTGTGTGTGTGTGAGGATAGGAAAGGAAAGGAAAAACATGATAAAAATGGGATTTGTAAAACTGAGAAAACAAAATATACTGCAGGAGAAAGAAGAACCTAGGCAACAGGTTTGGGCCACCATTGGTTGTGGAAAATGAATGAAGTTTGCAGCTGGAAATGACAAATTCGCAGTGGTGCTCATGTATAAGGTTGAGCGGTGTTTTGCTAGCAGTGCTCGCCATAGGAAAGAGGAGAGAACAACTGCAGCACTGATTCACGGTGGTGAGTTTGCGGCTCCTCAGGGGACAGGGATGAAGAGGAGGGGCAGCTCCAGCCAAAGGGTAGTTGAACGGTGGCCTGGGGGGGGGGGGGCGGGCGGAGCCTGGGGAAGATTAAGCTAAATGAGGGTCAGGAAGGTAGAAAAGAAAACTGGAGGCTTGAAACCCAGAACGGCGATGGTACTGGAGACAAGAAGACATTTAAGAAATGCGACTGCGCGTTAGAATGGGTGGAAACTGGAAGCGAATATGTGGTGGAAGAGAAGGAAATGTCTCGTGTACCTGCTTTGTTTCTGTCTTAGATGACTGCGAGCTTTTTAAAAGTCGAGAATAAGGAAGGGGGAGCAGGGTTAGGAGGCAAAGGATAACTTCTGTTATTGACTTTAAGGTACTTGTGGGCCATCCACGTGACTGTGTTTAACAGGCAGTGTATACATGAACTTCAAGTCCAGCAGGATCCTGGGACAGGTTCCCAGGAAATTCTGAAATAAAAGTTTATGCACAGGTGACTTATTAAAGACATGCTTCCAGGACTAGTGGAAGCAGAATTAGGGAAGGAGAAAAAGTGGATCAAGGGTGCATTCGCAAGTGGGGTCCCAGCCTCCCCCACCAGTGCGGAGGGCAGTGCGGAGCAAACAAACCGCACCAGTTTATTCTCCAAACAGTTGCTGGGCTTTTGTAGTTGCCATCAGTCATTAACTATATTCTGCCTCATGGGACAAACCTCCTGCATGGCCCAGCAAAGTGGCTCTAGCTGCCCAACAAATGCCTCTGAAGAAGGTCGCAGAAGCAAGGCTTCAGAAACACGGCGTGCAGGACCTTGGGTGGGGACTCAGAAGATGTCACGGGCATCTGAGAAGATCGAGTAAGGACACAGACGCATCTGCAGAGAGACCTGTGTTTAGCATTCCCCTCCCTGAGGGTGGTCGTTAGAGCAAAATGTGGTCCTGGAGGCGGATGGTTTAGAAGGTGCAGAGAAATGATACTTGGAAATCACTGACATTTCAAAGGCAGGCAGGCCTGTAGAGAAACCTTAGTGAAGAAAGCATCGACCCAAATGAGAATAGCAGACCTTGGAGACATCCTGGGTGTTGTCGTGATTGGCCTCGGCTTGTTTATGGTGAGTCACACACTCACACAGGCCAGTTGTGTGTGATGGTGGGGAACACTGGTGAGAGTGGGGCAGACACTTCTGGGGACCCTGGTCATCGGTCATTGTCATCGTCATCGGTGCGGAGCAGGCTCAGCGTCCCTTCACATCTGGGGACCCTCCCCCCTGGGATGGGCTCCGCCAAGGGTGAGCAGGGGCAGCCTTCTGAGAGCTCCGAGTCTTCCTGACCAAGTGTGGCGTGCTTTTAACTAGGTAGTTTACTGGGCATCGGCAGGATGATAAAGCAAAACATTTCTGAAGGCGTAAAGGGAAATTGCCTGAGGGCCCAGGAAAAGCCTGGGTTGATGTTTATTTAAATCAGCGGGTCAGTCGGGCTGTGCTCCCCATCTCCCGGCCTGAGTCCCAAACAGGAAATAAAACTGTAAGAATTACACTGACTCAGAAGCTAATCTCACAAGTACCTGGCAGGAAGAGGGAGAAGAGGAAAGGGAAAGGGGAGAGGAAGAGGAGGGGCGAAAGCTGTGACTAGTTGCCGGGTAGGGGGTGGGAGTTTTTTGCACTTGACAAGTAAAAGCCTGGGTCTAGGACAAGATTAATATCAACAATTCTCATTCTTTCCCCTCCATGTCAAACTTTGCCCTAGGTCTTTTTATATTCGTTATACAATAGTTATTACTTAAATAATTCATATTTACTTTGGGAAGATGATAAAAAATGATAAAATACTAAAAACTGTTATGAAAATCACCCACATTCTTATTATAAACAAGTCTTTCAGAAATTTCACATTCATGAAAGTATTCTTAAAATTATGTTGTGTTTTTTATGTTCATACACATTTTTAAATATTGTATTATGGCTATAGAATATTCATTTGTACCAATATCAGTTTATTCAACCCCTTGCTTATTGTTTCGAATTATTTTCTAGCCCATTTTGTTTATTTGTTTGTTTGTTTGTTTGTTTGTTTGTTTAGGAAAATATAGGGTTTTTTCCTTTATTTTGATTGTTGACACTATCACAGATGTCCCATTTTCCCACCCTTTAAGGGCCTACGTCCAGCCAGCCCCGACCCCCTCCCTCTGGCCATCACCACACTGTTGGTGTCTATGCAGGGATTGGCCAGAGGACATAGATGCACAACTCATTGCACCCCGTTTTTAAGCTAAGTATAACCCATGCCATTCTGGTACCAGGTCTGCAGCAGGCGCTCAGGGGCATGGCTTGACTCTGCTGACTAGCACCTCCACATGCTAGGGAGAGCCACTGGCTGAATCTAGAGGAAATGCATCAGTGGGAGATAAGATAAGAGTAATTTGAAGCTACGAGGGAAAGAATTATATCTACATACAATACCTCCCACTCAAATAAAAACATGAAATTATTTCTGATCTTACAAAACCATTTAAAACCATTTAAAATGTTATCGTGTAAGTCTGATGTAACCATTGGAAGTTGATGCCCCTGTGAAACTCGAGCATCCTGGGGACATCTCCAACACAGGCACAGCCACCTCTCCTCCTCACTCCTCTTCCTAAAGCAGGGTGAGAAAGAAATGCAGTATATGCTCCCTGACCTGAAAGAAAATACAGTCTGACTGGGAACGCAGAAAGCAGAAGAAAGATTCTTTCTGCTATTCACTCCACAACATCAAAAGATATCCTCCTGACGTTTTCAACCTTTTTACATTCATTGTATTTATATCCAAATGTTCTCAGGCTCTCTCTGTCCCATCTACACTTAGAGCTAAAATGGTTCGGAAAGTCAGTGACTTTGATTTCTATTTTCCCTACTAAAATCTCTCTATGTCCTTTATCTTGTCTGTTCATTTCATTTTTTATCCTGAGCTTCACATGTCTGAAGTTATACTTTTCCCCCTCTTAATTCTTGCAACTCATGGCGGTGTCCATTCTCTTCTGAAGCTCTGGACTGAGTAGCCTGCCACACTGTGCCTTTCTTGTGGAACAATTGGCATTCCTGTTTCCTTCGATGCTCCACACATTTACTTCTGAATCCTAGATTGTTATACGTTGCCAAAAAAATTTCAAATATAAAACCATGTTCTCTGTAAATTCATGATGTTCCACCTTCAGTGTGGCCTCATCATCGTTTTATTCATGTTTTACAGGTTTCTTACAGCATTGTCCACAGCCACCATTCCAAAATTTGTTCATATTCCCTTGAACAATCTCTGTAGGTTGACTTCTCTGAACTATGTCCCCTTTGTTATTTGCTAATGAAATCCCTCTTTTATTCAGGAAGAAAAATGCTCAACCCTTGAGTGAAAATCATGATTGGTCTCAGCCAAGAATGCTAATCTCATTTTCTTCGTGCGTGTACACTCTTGAGACAGCTACTGGCTAGTTTTGGCCAATGTGATTAAGGGGATATTTGCTAGTGGCTTCTGGAAAAGAGTACACACACACACACACACACACACACACACACACACACACACACACATGTTCAGGAGAAAATGCGTAAATGTGCTTCTTTTCTATCTCTTTCCATGCTTATTTGGAGATGGTGTGTGAAAATGATTCAACAGCCATCTTACCACTTTCAGGAGAAGGTGGAGAAAGTTTCAAAGATGACAAGCCTATATCCTAATACTTGTTGTGCTCCCAAACCCATCCTGGAATTGCCTGCTTCCAGACTCCTCATCATGTAAGATAATTAATTGCCTGGAAATTATTATTAGTTGGCAATTATTCTATTAGCAAAAATATCTTAATACATCAACTTAGGCCCCAATGCTTATCACAGCCTCCTGATGCCAGCAGATAATATTGTCTGCTGCTTTCCCGACAAGATGCAGCTCTCCTGCAAGGCCACAGCTGGGCCCATACCCGTCCTGTCTCTCCTTTCTCTTATCTAATAGGATGAAGAGCCCTTAGCAAAATCAACTCAGTTATCTATCTGTCAGAGTGCACCAGCTTGTCCCTGCCCCAGGAAACTGCTCCATCTATCCTCTACATCACCTAAACCTTTCATCCTTCTGTTTTATCCACCTCCTCTTCACGTCGTTGGAGGGATCCGCACCATATGGTTATGGGGATGGGCAAACACACGACACTGACACTGTACAGACAAGCCTGATAGCCGTTTACTAGTCACATCTACTCACAACCCAGAGGGGAAAGACACCACTTGAGACTCATAGTCATATGGGGTTGCACTCAGAACTGAGTGGACAGCCAGAGGCTGTGGGAGGCAGGCTTTGTAGTATCAAGAGGGTCGCTGGACCCAGGCTTCTGTAAGAGTGTGGCTGGCTTGTATTTCTGGGGGCTGATAGGGAACTCAAGCCTGCCCCCCAGGGACAAGGAGGGCTGTGCCTGGTGCCTGCGATGGGGAGGGCTGTTTGGCCAGGGGAGTTTATCCAAAAAAACAAAGGTGAACACTGTGGCATTTTTTTCCTAGGCAGGTATAAATATAAACTTAAAATGCATTATTCATAAGTTTTAAACTTTTCTTATAATTGTGTGGATACTTTTATTCATTTAAGCATATACATATATATCACACATACAGTGCATTTTTATGATTATGCAATATTTACCCAAAGGCCAAAATTTAGATATTCTACTTGTTTCTCATGACATGCTTGTAATATATATATTTTCTTTTTTGGATATTACTATGGCTAGATGTTTACATATATAAATCATAATTTGTTCCTTTGGATAAATTCTAGGAAATAGAAACTTTGTCAGAGTTTACAAAAAGCATTAACTACATACTTTCAATTGTCATACAAAAAGTTTACCCTGATTTATACTGCTGAAAATGTTTTGGAAAGCACATTTCCAAGTACTTTTGATAACAGTACATTTGATTACACTATTTTAACTTACTCCAATGTGATACAAAATTGCCATTTTTTAAATCTTCATTTCTCCATGTGTTGATTGGCTATTTATATTTCTTCTTTCATAAACTAACAACATTACTTCACATTTTTCTCTGCAAGTGTTCATATTATTTTCTAATTGTATACTTATAGAACATTTTATTCTAGAAATAATTTTTAGTATTTCCCCATAATGTTTGTCTAGTAACAAAATATTGCTGGATAGGAGTATTTTTTTCATTAAAATTACCTGGTTCTTCATGAGGAGATCTTTGCATATAAATATCAACAATTTTTTAATTTAGAGCAATTTTCTTTTCTTTATTATGCTTTTTCCTCATTCACTCTTTGTGAAATTTCTGATATGACTGTATTTGATACCCTATTCTGTTAACTATATTTCTGATCATTTTCTCTTAACTTTATGTCTTTTTTGTGTCACTCTGACTTTTCTAAGTAACTTATTAAATGTCCTCTAATTGAAATTTTTTTCTTCTAAGCAGTTCACTGCCTCACTACTTTTTCTTTTTGGCCACCATGTCTGTAACTTTTTTGTTGTGAGTTTTCGTCTCCTTTTCTAATTTCACAGATGCAACATCCTCTGAGATTGATTTGAAAGTTAAATTCAAGATGTTCGAGAGTTTTCTTTATTTTTAGTAGCTATATTTCATAATATATATTTACTTGCTGTTTTCTCCTCTAATTTATAGTGATTTCCATTTACCAATTTTATAGAAAGATGTCATATGTATTTTTATCTTAGAGAGTTGAAATTGGTGCTTTTGGACATGATGTAGGCCCCAATTTAAGACACTGACACTGTACAGGATGTGGAGAAACTGCGAGTTATTCGAGTTTAACTTTGCCATACCGTGTGTCTGAGACCTTCGGGGAAGACAGAGGGCGGTGTCCCACGTAGGCAGGTTTGTTTCTGTGCTGAAACGTCTCTCGTACACAGCTGTCAATGTAGTCTAAGTATGGCTCAGCCAGTGACCTCCTCTCTAGCTTCGTTAATGGCAAGTGGAATATTACCCCATTTTATTTAGCTTGCTCTTAGAAGCTCCGGGGGGTAACTTCAAAAGGAGAGTCTCTACTTCCCCAGAAAGTCAATAGGACAGAAAACAGGCTTTTACCCCTTCCCCCCCAGAGACTTCTCTCCCAGGGTCTTACTTTCCACAGGTAAAGAGGTCGTTGCAGTGCTGTTGGGGAGGGAGCTCCAAGTCCTGCAAGAACAGCCTTCTTCCGTTATGTGGTGGACATCACATTACTCAGCAACTGCCTCTATCCCTCCTCACCTGCAGGGGTATTTCAGATATTCTGCCTCAATACCATTCGAAGTATGGTCATGTTGCAGGTACTAGTCCCTCACTAGTCCTGTTTCTGGGGTCAATACACATTTTTCTCCTTACTGTATTCCTTATTATTTTTAAGTATATTTAATTGATTATACTATTACAGTTTTCCCAATCCCCCCCACCTTTATCCCCCTTCTGTCCTGCACCCCCAACCCTCCAGCATCCCCCTCTTCATGTCCATGGGCTGTACATTTAAGTTCTCTGAGTCCTCTGTTTCCTATACCATTTTTCACCTCTCCCTATTTTTTGCCTACCAATTATACTTCTTCTTCCCAGTACCTTTTCCCCCTATTCCGCCCCTCCTCCTCTCCACTGAAAACCCTCCGTGTGATGTCCATTTCTCTGATTCTGTTCTTATTCTAGTTGTTTGCTGAGTTTTTGTTTTCATTGTTTTTCTTATTTTTAATATTTATTTGTTGATAGTTGTGAGTTTGTGGTCATTTTACTATTCATATTTTTTATTTTCTTTTTCTTAGGTAAGTCCTTTTAATATTTCATATAATAATGGCTTGGTGATGATGAACTCCTTTAACTTGACCTTATCTAGGAAGCACTTTATCTGCTCTTCCATTCTAAATAATAGCTTTCCTGGGTAGAGTAATCTTGGATGTAGTACTTGCCCTTCATGACTTCAAATACTTCTTTCCAGCCCCTTCTTGCCTGTAAGATTTCTTTTGAGAAATCAGCTGATAGCCTCATGAGAACTCTTTTGTGGGTAACTCTCTCCTTTCCTCTTGCTTCTTTTAGAATTCTCTATCTTTAATCTTGGGTAACTTAATGATGATGTGCCTTGGTGTGTTCCTCTTTGGGTCCAACTTCTTTGGGACTCTCTGGGCTTCCTGGAAGTCTATTTTCTTTGCCAGATTGGGGAAGTTTTCCTTCATTATTTGTTCAAATAAGTTTTCAATTTCTTGTTGTTGATCTTCTCTTTCTAACATCCCTATAATTCAGATATTGGAACATTTCAGGTTGTCCCAGAGGTTCCTAAGCTTCTCTTCACTTTTTTGGATTCTTGTTTCTTTGTTCTGATCCTGTTGGATATTTATTTCTTCCTTTTGTTCCAAATCGTTGCTTTGAGTCCTGGTTTCCTTCCTGTCACTGTTGATTCCCTGCGTATTTTGCTTTATTTCATTTTGGGTGTCTTTTATTTGTTCCTTCATTTTTTGACCAAGCTCAATCAGATCTATGAGCATTTTGATTACCAGGGCTTTAAATTCTCCATCAGATATGTTGGCTATATTCTTATCGCTTAGTTCTCTTTCTGAAGTTTTGCTCTGTTCTTTCATTTTGGCCCTATTTCTTCATCTTGGGGCATCTGTCAAGTTGTAAGAGGACAAGGCCCTAGGTATTTACCCAGCCAGGGAAACCTCCTTGCTGCTCTGTGTGCTGCCTGTCGTGGAGGGGCCAGAGAGGGAACAATGCAGCTTGCCTGGTCTTCTCCAACCCACTTTCCAAGGAACCCTGGTGTGAGACTAGGAGTTTCTCCCACCAGGGCAACCCCTGCTGTAGTCCACAGTCAGCTCTGAGTCCCAGTTTCCTTTTTAGCCCCGCCTAAACGGTCTGCTGCCTTGCTACATGTTCTCTCTGTCTGCTGTCTTACCGGTCTGTTTGGGCTGGTTGATTGTTTCTTTGATTCCTTGGTTGTCGGAGTCCCATGCAGTCTGATTTTCTGGCACTTCTGGTTGTTTATTTACTTTACATTGGTTGTTATTCTCCTTTTGGTTGTTTGAGGAAGCGAAAGATTTCTACCAACGTCTCCATTTTGGCGGGGACTCCATATTATGTTTTTAAAAGAAATTTAATTGGGAAAAATGGAGATGATCCTCTTCCTTTTATATTAAATATTTATTTTTTTAATTAATTAATTAATTTTTAGAGAGGGGAAAGGAGAGAGAAATAGAGGGGAGAGAGAAATAGAGGGGAGAGAGACATTAATGTATGGTTGCTTCTCATGTGCCCCCTACAGGGGACTTGGCCCACAACCCAGGCATGTGCCCTGACTGGAAATTGAAGTGGTGACCCTTTGGTTCACAGGCCAGCACTCAGTCCACTGAGCCATACCAGCTGGGCCTATATTAAATACATAGATTTCAACATTCTTTGCCCATAACTTATTCTTATCAATAACTTATTCTTTATTTACTTCCTGCCTAGAAATAGAAAACTAAAAATTCTGTTATTTTAATCAGTGTTATCTAAAAGAAAATTCTTACTTCTTCTTGTTCTGTATCATTCAGGATAGAGTAGCTTATGCTGCAGCAATAAACAACCCTACAATCTATGGCTTTTAACACTGAAGATTATTTCTCACTCATGCTGCATGTCCTTTGTGGAGCTGTGTTTCACACCACACCCTTGCGTTTAGTCCCAAGCTAAAGAAGCAGCCATTATCTGAAGCTTCAGCCCTTGCAGCAGAGGAACCACAGAGACATAGGGACATTCTATCGGCTCTTTCAGTTTTCAATGGGCAATAACACACATCACTTCCAGTCACATTTCATTAGCCAAAACAAGTCAGGGAAACACCATCTTGAGTGTACCACAAAGAAGAGAGAGCTGGAACATTTATGGATAGTTCTAATAACTACCAAATTTTCTATCATTTTTAACCTTTAACACTATTGCCAACCCAAATTTCTAAAACTTTTCTATGTTTTGCATGACACAAAATACCAATGGCCTTTTCCCAATGGCAGCTCATTGTTTATTGTATTTTTCTCCAACTTCTTCTCTTAATGACCTAAGTGTAGTTGATCCTTGAATTTCTATTCTGTTTTTATTTTCCATTGTATCTCTTTGCTCTGCCCTTGAATGACTGTATAGTAACATTTACACATTCAGATACTGACCCAGTCTTTCATCGTTCATTCCCAGGAATTTGTGAGTTTTACATGTGATATGGGATATAAGGATGAAGAAGATAAAACCCATACCTTGAAGGACGTCAGGGATTAATTGAACTGGCAAACATCAGTTTCAGTAAAAATGTGCTGCGTGTTTTAATAGATATATAATATATGTGTGATGTAAGAAATTGTAATTTTGGTGAATAGGATAGCTAAGTAATTTGAAATTTGATAATATTTGAAGTTACTCTCATAAAATTATGTTTAAAAATTAAAAGGAATGACTAAAGCTGTCAAATTTTGAATAAAATCTTCCACTTAATCACTTTCAGATGAAATTTTCTTTTTAAATATTTACATAAAAGAACTCTGGAGGAAAAATATCATAAGAAGGAACTTCCAACAGGCATGACAATTTTTTATTTAATAGTGCGTGTGGATTTTTCCTGGTTACGTTAATTTTTTCTTTATTTTCTCCAAATTGGTTAGAAAATACAAGAGCCAATTCTGAATTCTTGAAGACCCAACTTTGCCTCTTTATCTCTGTGTCAAGCGGAACACTACACACAGTAAAACCTTAAAAATGTTTATGAAATGAAACAAAAGTAATTAATAGTCTTTCTTAAGAAAAATTGGCTTTGCCATAGCTATTACCTGGAATTTAAAAATCCACGTGGAATATAAATAGTAATCAAAACAAAATGAGGCCTACTGTAGAAGACCTAGGTTAGAGACTTGAGTCTCCTACTGGCTATGTTTGTGCGAATTACCTTTCCATGCTGTGGCTTGGTTTTCTAGCTTTAAAATTTGTGGAATCATTGAGTTCAAGTAGCAGTTAGATGATGACATGGATGAGTCCAAGGTTTTACTTTTTGTACCTTTGAATTCTGAGTATCTGAGCTAAGAGATATTCTAACACCCAAAACCCCTAACTTCCAAAGTGAGTTCCTGTATACTTGCAGTATTTTGAGAGGGAGCAGATATACAATTGTTACGGGTAGTATATAGACGTCAGTCTATACCAGTCTTGGAAAAGTAGGCCTTTGAGGTAAGTAGCCAAATAAATAAAGTAAAAATAAATATTTTTTTCCATGAAACCTAGAAAATCACTGGCATCTCTCAAATTTACTATGCTGTGGAGGAGAGTAAGAGGTAAGAGAGAAAGAATGGTTTGATTCCTTTCCATTTCCATGTAGAATCTCTGAATTGTATATTCCCATAAAATCAAAAATAAATTAATTGCAATATTATTAGTCCCTTAACACTCTGGAGAAACTCCTTATATAACAGACATGTGTTAAGATCATTTGAACTATAAAGGAAGTCATATTCAAGCATCATCTGAAATTTGAGAAAAAGTGTGTTTTTGGTGAAAACAGATGACCCTAGAGGGTGCATCTGTTGGGCTTACATCTGGAAAGGGACCAACCATTGCAAACATGAAACATCCCAATTCAGAGGCTAAAGTCACGTGCTTAGTGCTTGGAGAAAACGTGGGGCCTTTCGTGAGCAGGTGCGACCCTACGTGACTCTGCAGGAAGAAGATGTCTTCATCATGTGTTACCCATCAGTCACTGTAAAACTCCCACTGGAAACTTTCACCACAGCAATCTTCTCAGCCGATGACTCAGCCTCGGGCCATGCTGTCTGGTAGTGAAACGCTCTGTCATGATTTTCCTCACTAAATCATCCTGCAGCATTTAATTAACACATTCAAGTCTGGGTAGTAGTTTTTTAGGTGAGACAAGAGTTTAGCTTTTGAAACACAAGTTCATTTTTTTCTCTTTACATTTTTGATCCTATTTTGAAAAAGAATGGATAAAGAAATGAATGACTTACAAGTTTGAGATTTGTTTGGAGAATAAAAGTAAAATGTAGTGAAGGATTGCTTAGGCTATGTTGTTTCATGACGTGCTTTAGAAGTTGTAATATTCAACTTGTTGCCTTATAGCTACACTTACATAGTTGAAAATCTTTCTGTTTCAGATTCCCTCCTTGGCTCTGAGTGCGATTTTTTTTTCCCAGGAAAACCTAGGAGTCTTTCCATTAAATGTGTTTGAGTTTGGGACTCTGACTTCTCTTATTGTTTCTAAGGAAATAGCCAGGAAAGGTCACACATCAGCTTTTTAGAGTAAAAATAATGAATGGGCATTGGAAATGAATAAGAATTATTCTCACCCTCTGTCCCACCTACGCCACGTGTTTGCCTTGTGCCTCATTTCCCACCACTGGAAGCTCCCAGCTGAATAATCACATCCAAACTTGCTGAGCTAATTGAAGAAAGGTGCTATATAAACATAAGGTACTATTATTATGGTCATTTTCCCAGGCCTTGGGCTTCCCCACCCACTTCCTCTGAATTTACAATGAATTGGAAAGCATCGCCTGCTCCAAACAGATGCAGACTGTGAGAACAAGGCCTCTGGTGCCCTCTAGTGGCTTCCTCCAGGTAGCAATCAACTGGCACGTTCTAGGGAATAATTTCTTTGTCATGAACATGCCAAGCCAGTTTAAAGGGAATGGTATGTGAATGAAGCGCATATAACCTTTCAGATTAATATTTCTAAACAAATTATTTACACACGTAAAAATGCCAGACATTCTTCAGAATTTTTCAAAATAATAATAGCCTCTCTCCTGAATGGGAGAGGATAGGTACAATAAATATTTTTCTTGATAATCTAATCACTCAAGAAATTGTGAGGACAAATTTTTCTGTCCTCACAAGGCTGCTTTGGAGATGATGCCTCAGGGTGTGTGCAGGTACTGAGCAGACAGCCAGTTCTCTACAAATAGTTCCTGAATGCGTCTCTTATCTCAGGTCTGCCACCATCAAGCTGGGTGAGGTAGACAGTGATTTGTCCTAGCTGAGCTATGATTTCTTCATTCCTTAAAGAAAAGCGATTAACCAAATGAGTGGTTTTTAAAGCTATCAATAGGTTTAATCAGCTGAGCCTCCTTTTATGGAAGAAGTATTCCTGATACGCTAAAGCACCTGAAACACACGACAGTGGAAGCATCCGGCTTGGCCCCTTTGAGAAGGCAGACTTCACCTTCCTCATCTCCCCTCCTTTTCATTCTCCCCGAAATCCCTCACTCACCTTAAAGAAGCACAAAGCTCCTGGGAACAGTTTTCAAAGCAGTGTACTACTTGCCACTATTGTTTATGTAGGCTTCAATTAAAACATTGTTAAAAACATTATATAGATATAGTTAATTTCCTTATAGACACTTACACTTTTAATTGTCCCATTGCTCTGTAATAAGCTTTTGTTTTTTTTCTCACTTCAATCAAGGTGTGCACAGGGGCAGTGAAGTAAAGAAGATGAACTTCCAAGGTTCCTTTCTATCCTCAGGCTTTGAGACTTTATGAATTTACAAATAACTCGACTTAATCACACGTAGTGTTGAGTATCAGGCACTCAACCTGATGTTGGATTCTGCTGGGGTAAAGAAGCTGGTTGAGACATAATCTAATTGATGAAACTTTTGAAAGTTATAAAGAATTATATCATGATATAATTGGATGGTACCAAAAATATATATGAGTGCTGAAATTCATGTGACAAAGTAGTATGAATTTTATTGCTGTTTGGAGGAAAGAGAGACAAGCACATTTTGCAGGAGTCAGAGAAAGGACCAAGTGAGCTGAGCTGATCCTGGAGCATGTCTGACTTCCGCCAGATGGAGCGGGTCGGGGCTTTAAGAAGTCCCTGTAACAGAGTTTGGGGGCAGGAAGGAGTGCACTGTGCCCAGCTTTGCAAGGCTGTGTGGTCTGCAGCCGAACCAACAGCTGGAGTCAGCAGCCCTGTGTCTGGACCTTGGCCTCAGTCCTTAATCAATGGAAGGATGTTTGTGAAGACACAAACAGTGTCTGGCAGTGAAAGCAATTAGTTTCTTCTCTTAAAGTGATATGAAGAAAACATTAATCTACTCTATTCCTGTGTATACCTTACTTTTACCATGTAAAGTGTTGGGATTATTACCACATTTATGGTATGAATGCACAATTTATACTTGGAAATGTATTAAATTTTAGCCTGTACCCTAAGCAGATAATTCATTTTTTATGGAAATTAGTGTTAGGAATTGGTATAATATTTTCAAACCTGAGTGCATATAGCTCTGTGAAAATTTTCTCAGTGTCAGGTTGGCAGGTGTAGCAACTCCACCTGCTGGGTCGGCGCCGCCCCGAGACAGAGGGCACCAGGCCTCAGGTGTCAGTTGTTCCAAAGTGGGATTCATGATGTTGGGAACCTAGTTTTTTAAAGATTACAGGTTGAAGGTGACTAAAATAAAGGGTCCAGTGCCATCTGCAGGGAACAAAGCTCCAATAGGTAAGAGGGAACATGGAAGTTAGTTGGGCTTATAAATCTAGCAGAGAAGGATCTCTGCTGCTGAAGGGATAATAGAAGTCTACCACTCCACAACAAAATAGGGTTTTTTCTCCTCTTACATTGCTATTTTTTAATTGTTTCTTTTTAAATCTCTCAAGCTGGCTCATGTGATTTCTGGCTCTGGCCCAGGTTGAGGTGAAAACAGGAAAACATCATCCCTCCTCCTCTGTTTCCTGCCAGGTCAGCGCGAGGAAGGGCTGGCGGCCCAGGGGTGTGGACTGGGGTCAGTTCCTGAGAGGGAGACTTGCTGTTAATAAAACACCGTGGCCTAGATGAAGAAAGTACATTGATAGAAAATCGATTAGCGTGTTTTATCACACTAACTGGTCACATTTAAAAAATAGGGTATTCTCAAAAATACGGGAAAGGTGTTTGAAAATATTCACAAATGAGGAATATTTTAGTATACTTAAAATTTTTAAAAATGTGTTAAAATAAATAGGCAATAGGTTTTCCAGTGAGGAAGATTATATAAATATCAGGAAAAAGGGACAGAGAATTATTATGTGTAGATAATGTACCTACCAGGAAAATGAATAAATTACTTTGACAATTATCTAGGACCAAGAGAGATAATCTAAATGAATAATTATAATACTTACATGTGAAAATTAGTACCTATTCTCTGTAATGGCAATAATAGTTATAATGTAAATGGAAAATATTCCATCTATAGTTATCAAAATAAATTAAAACATAAATAAAACACATACTTTAGAAAAAAGTTGAAAGGCGTAATAAGAAAAGACAATTGAGTGGGCGTAGTATCTATTGTCTCACTGAAACTCACAAAGCTCATTTCTTTGGCTACCCCTACCTAGGGGCGCCAATGGTGAGGGATGATAAATTATTACTGTGCTACAGTCACTAACACTCTGCTTTTCAATCTGTACATCAGACTGAGAAGTTTGGGCTTTAAAGATGCTACGCTCTACCTTTAAGTTGTCCAGCACTAGTAGAAGCGACCAGTTCAGCTCCAGTCCCTCAATTTCTCCTGCCCTGCCCACTTTTCCCTTTGATGAGCCCTTTACTACGTGTGACCACAGACAGCCCACCCACACCACTCGCTGAAGAGTACCAGGCTTTATTTGTGCAGGAATTCTTCACTGCTGTCAGCACTAACAAGGCCTGGTGATAGGGGTGAAATTTCACCAGCTTCCCTGGGGGGCAGTGGAGGAAAGGTTGTTGATTGCAATCATTTTCAGTGCTGACCTGCATTAGTTTAGTTGTAAACATGGGAGTCTCACATGTGTTAAGAGTCCAACAAAACATCATTGTAAGCAAATGAAGGGTCACCCCTGCCTCCCGGCAGCTTCTGCCTCTGCTGGGGCCCAGGTGGTATGTGTGACCGATGAGGGACACGAATACCCACCGGAATTGCTGCCACTGCAGCTGCCGGACACTAGAAGCAGCCGCAACCTCTTCTACTCCCTGTCAGTGCAGTATTCATTTCCAGTCGCAGCCTGAGGAAAGCTGTGTTTGCTCAGCCTGGCATAAACCGTGCAAACACTACGTGAGCTCCAGCAGATGCGAATGTTTCACCCTCAGAAGTCTTTCACGAAGGCAGCCGTACTTGCTCCAGGAAAGGCATTGCCGCTGGGCTGCAAAATGAGTGGCGAGAGTCAGTGAGGAGAGGAAGTCCTCTCTCAGGTATTTTCTTTCCGAAAAAGATTTCAGCTCAGTATTTCCATTTCGTTTTTGTTTCCCCAAAAAATCTTAGGATCACATAATACATTTTAAAATTATTTGAAAAACCTTATGTTACAATAATCATCAGTATTTCCAGCTAGGAATAGAGTATGACTCAGTTGATTCATACATTCATTTATATTTTACAACTAAGGTTGCATGCATCTTATTCTATGAATGTATAATTGGCATACAATGTCTGATTGCTTTTAGGTGTAAGTCATAGTGATTCAACATCTATTTACATTCTAAAATGATTTCTATGATAAGTCTAGTTACCACCTGTCAGCATGCAAAGTTATTACAATATTATTGACTATATTCCCTCTGCTACACCTTACATCCTCATGACTAATTTATTTTATAACTGAAAGTTTGTATCTTAATCCTCTTCACCTGTTTCCCTGACACTCAAACCCTACCATCTCTGGTAACTACGAGTTCGTCCCCTGTATCTGTGAGTCTGCTTCTGTGTTTCTGTCTTGTTTGCTTTGTTTTTTTTAGATTCTACCTATAAATGAAATCATGTGGTATTTGTCTTCCTCTGTCTGATTTATTTCACTTAGTATAATACCCTTCAAGTCATCCATGTTTCACAGATAGCAAGACTTCATTCTTTTTTATGACTGAGTAATATTCTATTATATATGTGTGACATGTATGTATAATTCTATTTTTATATATATATACATATATTTTTTTCACATCATTTCACCTATTCACTCTCGGCTATTGTAGATAATGCTGCAACAAACATAGGGATGCATATCTCTTTGAAATGGTGTTCTTGCTGTCTCTGGATAAATATCCATTAGTGAAACTGGTGGATCAGATGGTAGTTCTACTTTCAGTTTTTGTGGAGCCTTCATACTGTTTCCCATACTGGCTGCACTGCTTATGTTCTCACCAACAGCGTATGAGGGGTCCTCTTTTCCCATATTCTCACCAACACTTGTTATTTTTGGTCCTTCTATAGTAGCAATTTTGACAGGTGTAAGGTGATATTTCATTGTGGTTTTGATGGCATTTCCCTTGTGATTAGTGATGCTGAGCAGCTTTTCACATGCCATTTGTGTGTCTTCTTTGAAAAAATGTCTATTCAAGATCTTTGTACATTTTTTAAAAACGCGTTCTTTATTTTTGGGGTATTGAGTTAGGTGAGTTCTTTATATATGTATTTTAGATTTTAACCACTTATTGCATATACAATTCGCAAATAATCTCTTATTCAGGAGGTTGCTTTTCCATTTGGTTGATGGTTTTCTTCTCCGTGCAAAAAACAGCTTTCTGAGTTGTTTAGTTTTGCTTTTGTTGCCTTTGCCTGAGGAGACTGGCCCAACAAAAATTGCTAAGTCTGATGTCAAAGAGTTTACTGCCCATGTTTTATTCCAGAAGTTTTATGGCTTCAGGTCTTATATTCAACTATTAATCTATTTCGAATTTATTTTTTGTGTATGGTGTAAGATAGTGGTTCTTGTTCATTCTTTTGAATGTAGTTGTCCAGTTTTCCCAAAATCATTTATTGAAGAGACTTTTTTTTTATCCATTGTATATTGTTGCCTTTTTTTTCGGTCAGAGATTAATCAACTATGTGGGCATGATTTTACTCCTGGGCTCTCTATTGTGTTCCATTGATCTCTGTGTCTGTTTTTGTTTTGATTACTATAGCTCTGTAGCATAGTTGAAAATCAGGGACCACAGTACCTCCAGCTCTGTTCTTCTTTCTCAAGATTACTTTGGATATTTTGGGCTTTTTGTGGTTCTATATATGTAAATCTTAGGATTCTTTATTCTAGTACTGTGGAAAGTGCAGTTGATATTTTGATGGGAACTACATTGCATCTGTAGATTACTTTGGGTAGTGTTAAAAATTTAACAATATTAATTCTTACCATCCATGAGCATGGACTGTCTTTCCATTTATTTTTTTGTGTGTCATCTTTAACTTTTTTCCAATGTCTTTAAATTTTCAGAGTATAAGTCTTTCATTTCCTTAGTTAAATTTATTCCTAGAAATTTTATTTTTTTTAACTGAATTTATTGGTGTGACAATGGTGTGCAAAACTATACAGGTTTCAAGGGTACAACTCAACAAAACATCTGCGCACTGCGTTGGGTGCCCATCACCCAGCACAGTCTCTTTCTGCCCCCATTTCCCCAGCTTTGCCCACCTCCATCTACCCCCCACCCTCTGGCTATCACCACACTGTTGTCTGTGTCAATGTGTTAAATATATGTTTATTTTTACTTAATCCCTTCACCTTCTCATTGATGCAATTGTAAGTGGAATTTTTAAAAAAATATTCCTTCTGATAGCTTGTTATTCATATATAGAAACACACCTGATACCTGTACATTAATTTTATATTCTGTGACTTTATTGAATTCATTTATTAGGTCTAGTGGAGTTTTTTTGTGGTGAGCCTTTAGGTTTTTCTATGTATAGTATATGACATCTGCAAATAGTGACAGTTTTATTTTTAAAAAAATTCGAATGCTTCTTTTCCCTTGTCAGATTGCTGTGGCTAAGACTTCCAATAGTATTTTGAATAAAAGTAATGAGAGTGGGCATCATTGTCTTGATCTTGGAAAAAAAGTTTTAGTTTTTTACTGTTGAGTTAAGTGTGGGCTTGTCATATATGGCCTTTATTTTGTTGAGAAATGTTTCTTCTATACCCACTGTATTGAGAGTTTTTATCATAAATAGTTATTGATCAGCATAGTTGTACGATTTTGTACATATCTGCTTTAAATCAGATAGGGAAGGAAAGTGTTAGAAACAAAAGCACATGCACACTCTGTTGCATGTGTACACGTGTGTATGTTGTTCTGTTGCTGGTCTTTGTTTCATGTGTCACGTGTCTTTAATGTCAGCCGGATGCACTCTCTTAACATTTTTTGTAGGACAGGTCTCGTGGTAAGGGATCTTAATCTTTTACTACCTGGTAATGTTTTAATTTCACCAATTTTGGGAGGATAATTTTGTTAGATATAGAATTCTTGGTTGACAGCCTATTTTTTAACACTTTCAATAGATCATTCCACTGTTTTTGGCCATAATAGTCTCTGATGAGAAATATCCTGTTCACATTAACTTCCTTATACATGATGAGTCAAAAGTGACTTTCTACTTTCAGTATTCACCCTTTGTCTTGACCTTTGATAGTTTGACCATAATGTTTCTAGGTGTGGAACTCTTAAGGTTTACCCAGTTGGTGTTTATTGAGTTGTTGGGTTTTGTTTGTTTGTTTGTTTGTTTTTAATCAGATAGTTCACATAGTGATTTTCATTGTGCTTGGGACATTTTTGACTATTATTCCTTCAACCAAATTTTATGCCCAATTATATTTCTCCTTTTCTTCTGGAGCTCCCATTATGCATACTTTGGTATGCTTTTTTGGGATCACACATCTCTGAAACACTAAATAGGCCAAATAGTGATGATTGTCTCAGTGTGGGACTTTGGGGGGACTCTAAATCCACTGTTACTTCTCCAGTAGCTGCTAGGCTGTCAGTTTTCACTGCTGCCATAAAGCTAAAGGCTGGGGGATTTCAAAGCTTCCATGGAGCTAAGGAGTGGACATGGAATCTAGGCAAGTTAAATATCATAAAGATCATGGTTCTTACTGAGATTCACCCACTTTTCTTGAATAAAGTCTCTTTGGATTTTTGCTAAATCCAAAAATCCAGCTTTTAGTTGATTTTCAGAGTTTTGAAAAAGTTGAATTTGACTCTTTTTTTTTTTAACCAGTATTCTTAGTTAAATCAATTCTGCAATTCCAGTAAATTTCCTGGCATGGATTTTTAAAAACAGCAGTTTTATTTTTTATAAGCTTTAGTAGGTTTTTCCAAATTACTCCTCCTATCATTTGCAGGTAAGGCAGGTTTTCCTTCTAAACTGTTTCTAAAGTCAATTCCAGAATAATATTCCAAGACATTGTCTAAGCCAATGGAAGACTATTTTTAGAATAATTAAAGAAGACAACTGTAGTTACAGGAGAGAGGGGCAGGCTGGGTGAAGGGGGGCATAGAGGAGAAAATGGGGATAACTATAATATCATAAACAATAAAAGTGTTAATATTATTCACTTACTCACATAATGAATAAGAGCTGACTTTCTGATTGGGTCTTAACTGAGATAAGCCTGCCTACCAGGCCAGGTCCTTGGATTTGACATGAGCTGATGTAACAGAGCTCATGCTGATATGTCATTGACACACTGCACGGTTTTTATGAACAGTTTGGATTGCCTATCACATCCATTTAAGGCCCAGTTCAGATTGTTTCAAGAGTGAGAGTCACTTGGAAGTTTTAGAAAATAGCTATGTGGTCAATAAACAATCCTTTGCTGTTAAAAAATAATTAAGGGAGACAACTTTCAATGGTGAATCCTTTGAAGGCAATAACATTCACATGGATTCACAAACTGTGAATTGGTTTAAAAAGTATTCTCAGTTTATCAGTTCAGTCTTGTTCAAAACACACCACATTCGGAGTTAGCTGTCTGAGTTCACATTCTGCCTATGTTGCTCACCGGCTGTGTGATCCTGAGTAAGTTTTGTAACTTCACCGAAACTCAGTTTTGTCCTGCCTAAGTGTATAGCAATAATAATGTCTTTCTTAAAGGCATAATGTGAGGGTTTTAAATATAACTTATTTAAAGCACAATGCCTGACACAATGAAGATGCCTTTCAAATAGTAATTATTTCTATCTGTATTGATTCCAAAGTAACCAAAGTAAGAGCAGAAGCATAGTAATTCTCATCCCACTCATAATATATTGCACTGTTTTCAATTGATGGGTTGCAAACTTTTTAAGGAATAGTGTTTATGTATCCTCTATAGATCAGTGTGGAAGTGTTATTCAATAAAATTTATTTTCCATTTTTTTCCTGAGCACTTAGTAGAGACAGAAAAGTAGTCATTAGGGAGTGCTGTAATCTGCCTTGTCTTGGTGTTTCATTGAAGGTTTGATCACTAGGTGGCAGCAGTACACAGGGGAGGGCCATGCAGAGCTGCTGCCTGGAAGCTGGCTGTTGCACACACCCTAATAAACACAACCAGTCTGTTTGTTGGCTGTGCAATTACTGGTAAAGGCCTGAACGACTGCCTAGTTATCACCAGGCATGCATTTTACAACTGGTGCTAATGAAGCAAAGCCGGCTCCCCTCCTTAACCACCCCATCTGGCTTCTCAGTGTGACATTTTAAATCTCTTTTTTTTAGTGGAAAATTATTACTGAATGAACAGTATCTTTCAAAAGTGCTCCCATTGAATTTTGTATTACCTCCTACTTCAGCTCAAATCACCTTACCTTCTACCTGTTTCTGTAGCTGTGTCATGAATCCCTGGTAAGAATATATACATTTATTACCTTTAGCATTTTTCACTTTATGTTTATCACCATTCTCCAAATTTAGTATTCTTTTTCAACAGAAGATATTTGTTTTAATCATTCAGAACATAATGGAACTAGCTGAAAGTTTTTAGAAAAACTTCATATTAGAATAATTACAGGTTTACAGAAAAGTTATAAAGAGAGTACAGTGAAACTTCATATATGCTCCCAGTGAGGATATTTTGCTTCTCTTTGAAACGCTGATGGCTAGCACCATTTCACACACAGGTGAGAGAATGAAGTGTTCACCAATAATTACTCCAGAGATAATATAACCTGTGAATGGATTGTGTAGGGTGGTTTAATCATATACCATTTTCCAGATGAAACTTTCAGTATCTAGTTCTTCCCAGGGAAATCCAATATTTGAAATTTACTTTTGCTTATTTAAGGTTTCGAACTGAGTCATTTTGTTACAGAACAGACCAGGGGATGGGGCTGAACGATATAAAAGACCCCCTTTTTTTCTCCAGGGGTTCCTCCTCCGTACAAGGTTCGCTTTGCCTGCTGCCAGAGGAAAGATGTCTCTCAATACCAGAAATCGCTGAAAAGGAAATGAATTATTTATTTAAAAGTTATACAGACTAAAGTTCTTTAGAATACCCATTAATGCACACAGTCCTTCGTACCCTATCTCAGGAAAGAAGTAGAAGTCCGTGATTCAGGCTCCCAGAACCATCCCGGTGGCAAAAGGGAGCACTTCTGTAACAGGGTGCAGCCAAGACAGGGGTCCCAAAATAGGGATTTGAAATGGGGTCCAGAACTCAAGGTGTCCAGGAAATATTAGAAAGACATATAGTATGTCCTCATCCCTTCCCCCTTCAGGTGTGGGCTGGGGGAAAGGACACATGGAACAGGGCCATTGAGACCTGTTTTGCATAGCAACAGCTTTGCAGCTAACCTCTGGCCTGGTCATTTAACATCTATAAGCTTTAACTGGTTGCAGAGATACGTTAAATAGGTGTGGCCATGCTTTGAGTCAGGGGGATGGAAGTAACTTCCCCACCAAGATGTAACTGGGTGACAGATCTCCCAAGTTACAGCACCTGCGTGGGAACTTGGAGAAGATTGGCTCCATGACAAGGAGCACACCTGCCCAGACGCACGATGGCAGCCCAGTAAAGCTGGAAGGGTATGAGAGTGCTGGCAAGTCTAGCCAGTTGTGGGAGGAATCGGAAGTGGGGCTGCAGAGGAAGACTGGCTCTGGGATTTAAACAAAGACCCGGCAGCAACTGTGGGGAGAACCACTGGGTTTTGGCTGAGTGAGGACACCGAAGTCCTTGGAGAGAGGAAAAACTGGTCCCAGTCCCTAGGCCCGGGGCGGGAGACCGAGTCTGGCCCTCGGGACTGCCGCACCCGAGAGCAGAGACAGGGGCCTGGCCTGGCCCTCTGGTCTACCCTGATCACCCCGGCCTGGAGACTGAGTCCCACGGGGGTGACCGCCGCACGGGGGAGGGGAGACTAGGTCCCAGCCTGGCTCTAAGGTCGACTACGTTTGACCCGGGCCGGGAGACAGAGTCCGGCCGCGGTGACTGCCGATTCCGGCGGGGAGGCTGGATTCTGGCTTGGAGGCTGAGTGCGGCCGGGCTCACCACCACACACGGGAGAGGGGAAATGGGGTCCTGGCCGGGCTCGCCCGCAAGGCCGACCGACCCACCCGGGGGGATGGAGTGCAGCCGGGCTGACCGCAGCACCCGGGACAGGGGAGACTGGGCCCAGGCCGGGCTCGCTGGGCCAAGCCCTTCGCTCCGCCCGGGAGGCGGAGAGTGGCAGGGATGTCCGCTGCAGCCGGGACAAGGGAGACTGGTTCCCGCCCGGGCTCACTGGGCAAGGCTGTTCGGTCTGCGGGGGAGGTGGAGTGCGGCCAGGCTGTCCGCCGCACCCGGGACAGGGGAGGCTGCATGCCACCCAGGCTCGGCTAGGAAGGCCGTTCGACTCGTCCTAGAACCGGAGTGCGGCCAGGCTGACCTCTGCAGCCGCCATATGGGACACTGGGTCCCGGCCGGCTCCCGGGGTAAGGCCCTTCGCTCCGCCTGAGAGGCGAAGTGAGGCCGGGCTTTCCGCCGCACCCGGGAGAGGGGAGCCTGCAAGCTGCCCGGGCTCGGCCGGGAAGGCCGTTCGTCTCGTCTGAGAGCCGGAGTGCGGACGGGCTGTCCGCCGCACCCCGGACAGGGGAGGCTGCATGCCGCCTGGGCTGGGCCGAGAAGGCCGTTCGTCGACGCGTCCTAGAGCCGGTGTGGTCTGGCTGACCTCCGCAGGCGGGACAGGGTAGACTTTCCCGGCCGTGCTCACTGCTCGACTCAGCCGGGAAGCGGAGTGCGGTCTGGTTGTGTGAAACCAATCTCCACGTGCCCTATCACACTAGGCTAATTGCTGAAACGTTTATATCTTGCCTTGCCGCATGAATTTAGCGGGAGTGCTGGTCGACCCAGGCCGAGGTGCGGTGAAAGCTAGTGGAGGTGGTACACACACGACCCGGAGGTCATGCTCTGCGTTCGCAGCCCACCCCTGGTCCAGGGGCATGTGCACCACCGCCGCCCCTACCACCGTCACTCCCTGGGCTCCCAGTGTCGCAGCCCACATCGACAAAGCCCCAGGGCGTGGGGTGTCGGGAACTGCAGCATGACACCAGGGAGACAAGCACATGTCTCACACTGGGGTCTCCACCATCAGCATCGCAGATGGTCGTCTCCGCCCGGACCCCGCACATCCCCTCCTCTTGCCCCTAACCGCTGCCGCCTTCACGCATCGCAATTGCCCAGACCGTCGTGAATGACGGAAAAGGCGAACATGGAGGAAAACACCAGCAGATTGAGAAACGGGGGACAGAGAAACCCTTGAGTTGAGGGCCTGACTTTCAAATGGATTATTGCAGCAAGGGGCTGTTCTGCTACGTACAAAACCCCAACTAGAAGCAGGTTGTCTATGAATGTTTTAAGTGCTAGGCCCCCCCCCCAGGAACGGGGGGTGTATGACAGGTAGGGTGCAGTCTCCTTTCCGACCATACCTCCTTTCCCAGGACGAGGAGCCCTCTCACCATATGCTTGTCCCAACGCGCAAGCATGGAACATACACACGATGCCCAGTGGGGATTCAAGGGGAGCCGCTATCCAAGGCTCCGTGGCGGTGCTGCGGTATTGTTCTGCCTGAGTGGGATTCTGACTTCGAGGCATTCAGTCCTAATCCCACAGATGGCTTCGCCCCATTGGCTGCTCAGCCAAGCACATACACCAATATTTGAACCTGCAGTTCCTCTCATACTGAGTAGGGTTACTTACCATCGCAACACATCAAGGGTAAAACTAACTAACCTGTCTTGTCTCATGATGATCTAAAACCCACTCACGTTCCCTGTTAGTAGGTGAACAATCCAACACTTGAATTCTGCTTCACCATGATGGGAAGGGCCAACATCAAGGATCAAGAAGTGACTTCACTATGAACGCTTGGCCACCACAAGGCAGTTCCAGTTATCCCTGTAGTAACTTTTCTGACACCTCCTGCTTAAAACTCCAAAGGTCAGAAGGATGGGGGAGGCCCCCCTTTTACAGTCTGTATTCATACTGAAAATCAAGATCAAGCAAGCTTCTTGCTTTTCTGCTGCAGGGGAAGGTTTGTATCCTCCCTGAGTGCACTCTTAGGACACCTGACATTCTCATTTGAGACAAGTGTGCAGCCCCAAACTCCCCACCTGGCACTGTCCCTTGGAGGTCACACCTGGCACAGGCTTCAAGGAGCCCCTGGGGGGCTTCACTCCCCCACCTCACCAGATCAGTGAGAAAACAAGTAGTGGGGTGTTTCACCAGCAGCCCACAAGGACCGTGTGCTACTCCACAAACCCCTCTCAGTGCCAGGCAGGCACCAGGGCCCTCCCACTTGTTCTAACACCTGTCATCTCTTCGCTGTGCCAGACTAGAGTCAAGCTCAACAGGGGTCTCTTTCCCCACTGATTCCACCAAACTCATTCCCTTGGCTGTGGTTTCAGTGTATAGTAGGTAGGGACAGTGAGAATCTCCATCCATCCATGCACATCACTAATTAGATAAGACCTTTGGCTACATTAAGAGAGTCATAGTTACTCCTGTCATTTACCCACACTTCATTGGATTTTTTCACTTTGACACTGAGAGCACTGGGGAGAAATCACATCACGTCAACACCCGCGGCGGGCCTTCACCATGCTTTGTTTTTACTAAACAGTCGGATGTCCCTGGTCCGAACCAGTTCTAAGTTAGATGGCTAGGCGCCAGCCGAGGCGAGGAGACACGAGGAAGCATGGCCCTGGGGGCGGACCTGGCGGGTCAGAACCAGTGCCAGGCCCCGGAGAAGGGTGGACCCCGCACACGCGTAGGGGGAGGGCGCCGAGGCGCATGAAAGGGGACGAAGCCCAATGCCATAGAGAGGCCCAGCCGTGCCACGCCCCCGCCAGGCTCCCCAGGCGTGGCCACAAAGCCTGCCACAGCTGGGACACCCGCTCCCAGGGGGAAAAGAGGAAGGGATGAAGAAGGTAAACGCATGACCCGCAACCGTGAGGCCCACGCTCCCGGCTCAGCGGGCCGCAGGCACCGCTGCCCACTGTTCCACCGCCAACTCCCTCAGCTCCCCACATCCCAGCCTACCGGGCCAAAACCCTCCAGCATGGGGAGCCCACAAACGTGGTGGCGATGCCGCTGGGACGGCACAGCACTTGCGCCGGGGTCTTGGCACACGCTGGCGTTGAGGGATGCCTTCACTGCGCCACGGTCCCCCTCCAGACCCCCTCCTTGTCTCCCATCACTGCCGTGGCGCCCGCCACAGATGGGGCGATCCACGTGTGGCCTGGCCTTCGTCCAGAGTCACTGCCACCACCGGCGGCCCCCCAACATGCTGGGAGGACCTGCCGCCGCCGCCAGACCCCACCCCCAACACCAGCCGCTGCTGCCCTCCCCCACAACCCCCGCCCCTGAGAGCAGGGTAGACAGAAGAGGGGACCACAGCCTGCACAGACGGAGGGGGATGGGGCGGGGAGGGCCCTGCCCCGGGCCTGGGTGTGGGGCGGCAGCACCTCGTCCAACTACGGCGTGCGCCCAGCCTCGCTTCACACCCCAGCTGGACCAACCCAGCCCTTAGAGCCAAATCCTTATCCCAAAGTTACACATCCGGCTTGCCAGCCTCCCTTAACCAACATTGTTCCAACATGCCAGAGGGCTGTTCACCTTGGAGACCTGCTGTGGATATGGGTACAGTCCAGCACGAGATTTACACCCTCTGCCCCAGATTTTCAAGGGCCGGCAAGCGCTCACCGGGCACCGCCAGAACCGCGATGCTTTCCAAGGCACAGATCCCTCTTTCAGGGCAAACCCAATTCCAGGGCACCCTGCCCTTCCCAAAGAAAAGAGAACTCTCCCTGGGGCTCCCACCAGCTTCTCCAGGATCAGCCATGTTACCACACTAAACACCTCACAGCACCAGTCTCTGCCACTCCAGATTCGGGGGTCTGACCCTAACTCCCTTTCAATTGGCCAAGGCAAGAGGCCATCTCTTTGGAATGGCACTCACCCAATCTTTCAGGGCCAACTGACCCATGTTCAACTACTGTTCTCATGGAACCCTTTTTCTCCACACTTCAGCCTTCAAAGTTCTCATTTGAACATTTGCTACCACCACCAAGATCTGCACCTGTGGCAAACTCCACCCAGACCCTGTGCCCTAAGCTTCAATGCTCACCGCCACAGCCCTCCTACTCACCACAGTGTAGCATCCACAGGGTGTGGTGAGCCACAGGGTGGAGAGGAAAAGGGGTGGCCCCCCAAGCCCCACCTGGGCCTTGCACTCCAGTCCAATGCTCATGTACCACCAACAAGCCAGGTACAGGCCCAACACTCCAGCACCATCCATTTTCAGGACTAGTTGATTCAGCAGGTGAGTTGTTACACACTTCTTAGTGGATTCTGACTTCCATGGCCACCATCCTGCTTTCTATAGCAACCACCACCTTTTCTGGGGCCTGACAAGCATCAGCATCAGGCACCTTAACCTGGTGTTTGGCTTATCCCACAGCACCAGTTCTGCTTACCAAAAGTGGCCCAACCAGGCAACTCACATCCCACACCTGGCTCCACACCAGCGAGCCAGGTTTCTTACCCATTTCAAGTTTGAAAATAGCTTGAGACCATTTCGGCCCTAATTTCTCCCATTCGCTTTTATCAGATAAAACTGCATGCATGTGGGTCAAGTTCTGTGAGAGCACCAGCAATATGGAAACTTCAGAAAGAACCAACTACTAGAAGGGTTCAATGAGTCTTCCATCCCTAACCCAGGTCAGACGACTGATTTGCACATCAGGACTGCTATGGACCTCCACCAGAGTTTCCTCTGGCTTTGCCCTGCTCAGGCATTGTTCACCATCTTTTGGGGTCCTGACACAGGCGTTCTTACTCCACCTCCCTGGTGCAGCGGGCAAGACAAGCATATGGTGCTCCCTCAGCAGACTGGGGAGGCCTCAGGATCCCACCTCGGCCCCACACCTCTGGAGACACGGAGATGGCGCGGGGGCAAGCTGGGGCTTCACTTTCATTGCACCATGGCTGCTTTTGTGTGAGCCCCTGACTCACACAGATATCAGACTCTTTGTTTCGCATTTCAACACGGGTCAGGTGGGTGGCCAACATCGCTACCAACCTCGTGCACTCGCTTCGCTTGGGTGGCGTGGACCACGAAAAAACCCCCAGGCTCGAAGGCACGACCCGCCCGAGGCGCACCGGGGACAGTCTGCCCCACCTCCAGCCTCGCCAGCCTCGACCCCAGTCGCCAGAGAAGAGCGGCAGGGGGTGGGAGAGCGGGTCACTCGGTGGGAGGGCAGCCCGGCCCCCCTGGCTGGGCTGGGTTCCACACACCACCATGAGGCGACAAAGCGGGAAGAGAAGCCCGCGTGCAGAGCGCAGAGCGAGAAGAGCAACCCCATCCGCCACGAATGTCCATCCGTGGGCCCAGCACGGCTTAGACTGGCCAGAGAGAGTGCAACGTTAACACACTGGTGAAGCTGGAAATGAGCACACCTAGTGTTCCCGCCAGACAGGCCAAGAAGCGGGGCAAACCAGTGGGCGTGGGTGGCAGGGACCACCAGCCAACCTCACCACACAAACGCAGCAGGAAAACGCGGTTTGTGGAGACACACACAGAGCGCAACCCAGACCAACGCGCGCAGGCCCGTGCTTACCACGCTCCTCTTTCCCCACGGAACAGGGGCGGGAGGCGGACTACGAGTCACAACTCCAAAAGCACCACACGACCGTGGACAGACAACGTGTCTTCACGCACCTCGCGGTACAATCTGCCAACTCAGGGCAGAACAACGACGGGTCACGGAGGTGGGGATCCATACATGGATCGCTGGGGCCTCCTGGGAGGGAGGCGCGGCCACATGCCACTCAGCACAACCCCATCACCCCTAAAGAACCAGAAAGAGGGCAGCAGCAGACGCTCCACGGGCCACCTGGTCGACCCCACGCCCTTCCCTTCAAAATAGCCCCCGTACGAGCGGACCGCGGACAGGAGCACACGCGTGTGCCTGAGGAGCGGGACGCACGCCCAGAACGCGCTTCCACGCCGGGCCTTGCCAGGCACCGCAAGAAGACGCCCACGGCGAGCCGGCCTCCTCGAGAGGAGGGAATGCCCCTGCCCCTGGCCTCGGCCAAAGGCCGCGCGCGGGACGACTCAACGGCGCTCCACGACTCCGACTCTGTATGTGGACTCTGGAGAAGAAAACGGCGGAGAGGAAGCGAGTACGCCGCCCGGGACCCACGTGTGCCCCATGGTGGGCCCACCTCGCTCTCCGCGGGCCTCCACGTGCGGCTGCCCGCGCCAGTCCCCGCCCGCCGCACGAACGGCATTCGGAAAGCTCGTGCGGCGACACAGACGAGCGCCAAGAGCGGGACCCAGGCGTGCAGGCGACGGGCAGGCAAGAGCCCGGGCGGTCACCCGGGCGTGGCGCCCGTCCCCTCGCGTCTCCCGCGTGGCCTCCGGACTTTGGAAAATTCCGGAGGCACCGCTGAAGAACGCACCGACGCCAGGAGCGAGCTCCAAGCGAGTTCCTGGCGCCCGGTCAGGCTACCCGACAGGGCACGCCCTGCTTAGCACCTCCCGACGGCCGCGAGGCACCCACACCAAGCGTTCCCCCTCGAGCGACCCGGCCGGTCGTCCGGTCGGCCTGTCACCGCGGCCAGACGCTGGATTTTGGGGTGCGGGGGCGCGGGGGAGGCGGGCGCGGCGGAGCCGGCGCGTGCTGGTCGACGGGCATGGGCTACCACACACCCTTCATAATCCTGCAGGTACAGTCTCCGGCCAGGCGGTCGGGCGCCGACACACCGGTTCCAGCCGCACGATCCCACCAGCGCCGCCGGGCTGCTGGAAGTCCATTGCTTTTGAGGCGGCCAGATCGCCTCCCTTGCGACTCCGGAAAGGCCAGACGATATAAAAGTGGCCGCCAGGTGGTGCCCGACAACCGTCGCCAGCATCAGCGGGAAGGAGCCGAAACGCTGGTCGCTGGTCGACCTGGGCGCCCCGCCGCTCTCCTGGAAGACCCATCTCGTCCGAGCACACCACGTCCACCTCGGAGGTCCGGGCCGCCGTGGCGCGACCGCGGCAGTGGGAGGGGGACTCGGGAAGAAGACCTTCGGCTCCCGGGCAGCTGGGGCCGGGCGACTGGCACGCTACACAATTTCTCCGGAGTCTCTGGCGGGCGAGACCAGAAGGACCGGACCGAGCTTCCCCCACTCCCACCCCCGCCCGCCTCTGGCGCGCCGACTCCCGGGAGGACCCAGAGAAAATCGCGGCGGCCGGCCCGGGACGTTGCAAGCTAAACGAGGCCACTATGCTCGGGATAAGGACGAACATATTTATTTATTTATTTATTTATTTATTTATTTATTTATTTATTTATTTATCTATCTATCTATCTATCTATCTATCTATTTATTGATTATCAATTCTCCCTCCTTATTTCCTTTTCTCTCATTTCACACACATCGACTCTGTCAGGGGTAACATTGGTTCACACAAGCACATGGGACCGAAAATGAAATGAGATCAGGGAGACTGGATGGGATTCTTTGAAGAAAAAGAGGCGGGAGGAGGAGGGCAGAGGAAGGAAGAAACCCATACCGGTCTTTTCTAAGGGTAACACTCTACAAATCATCATCTGCATAATGCATCCAGCACTCCCCACCCAAAGTATAAAGTCTCTCTTTGTCCCGTTTATCCCTAACCCCCACCTCTAGTCCTTCTCTTTTCTTTCCTTTTGGGTCCTTCCTCCCCTCGTCCCCGCCCCCCCGCGAGCCCCCGGTCCCCGCCCCCCCCCCCCCAAATCTATCACTTCCAGCACCGGGAGTGGGTGTATCCAAAACTGAAAAACAGAGCCCGGGAGCCATACGGGCAATAAGCAGCAACGGCGACTACAGTGAAGTTTAAGAGAAATCCGACTCTGAGTACATCACAGCAAAGCCCAAAGATGAGAAGAGGATGGGTGTGGGGAACATCGGTGCCCCGTTGATAGTGAGTCATGGGTTTCAGCACCACTTCACCTTAACAACAACCACCCGGTGGGGGGGGGGGGTAGTTTGTGTGTTAGAAACGAGGGAAACCTGGAGAGTGAAACACACACACACACACACACACACACACACACACACGAATCAACCAACAAACACTTCCATAATTGGAAAAGCAAAGAGGGTGGTTAATGTATAAGAGGACTGAGCGGTAATGGGAAGCAATACAAGAAATATTTTTCAAGCACACCTTTCACTCTCGCTCCCTCCTTCCCTCCCTCTCCGCGACCCCTTCCCCCTCTCCCCTTTCCTTTCTCTCTCTCTGAAATCAATGTATCAATAAAATAACAAAGATAACAACGCAAGTGCCCTGGCTGGTGTGGCTCAGTGGACTGAGCCGGGGCCTGCAAACCAAATGGTTACCGGTTCAGTTCCCCATCAGGGCACACGCTTAGGTTGCTGACCTGTCCCCCAGCGGGGGTTGTGGGAGAAGCAACCACACACTGATCTCTCTTTCTCCATCCCTTCTCTTCTGTCTGGAAATTAATGAGTAAAATCTTAAAAAAAAAAACAAACCCACAAGCGACTTGCTTGAAACAACAGAGCGGTAGAATTCAAGCCTATGCACCCATTCCCCGGTCCCACCAAGACCCATGTGAAAACCTCCCCTGTGTTTTCTGGGACACCACACTACCTGTCACAGACTAGGACAGCATGGAGAGGGCAGAGCATCCATCCATCCATCCATCCATCCATATGAGGATATGGGGGCAAAGCCATGAGACTGTACTAGGGCCACACTCTCCTGGTATCCTTGCAACACTCTCATCCACCACCGTGTTCTGATCCCCAACCCCACACAAAAGGAAAACAGAGGAAAAAGCTGTAACAAGGATGGGATCCATAGGGTAAAAGAAATCTGACATTTCGGGCCATGAGCAGTTGATGCAGAGTGCAGTTCATTCACTCTCTGTGTTGGACACTGGAAAATTGTCTATGGGTCTTTTGTTTTGTTTTCAGGAGTTCTGCACAGTGACTCCTCTCATGTGTGATTTCATTTCATGTATTCCATTTTAAAACTTGTATAATTTCATGATCCAATTTCACCCCAATCAATTCAATGTTAAACCAAAGGAGAAAAGAGAAGAGAAGACCATCATCCCTGGCAGATCGTCTGTGGCTCGGTGGATTGAGCACCTACCTGGGAAGCAAGGGTCGCAGGTTCCATTGTCAGTGAGGGCACAAGCCTCAGTTGTGGCCCAGGTCCCTAGTGGGTGGTGTGTGAGAGGCAACCACATGTTGATGTCTCTCCCTTCCTCCCACCCTTCCCCTCTGACTCTCCATAGGTAGATAAATTCTTTGAAAAGAAGAAAATGAGATACACAGATTCACATGTTGTTGTCTTCAGGACATTTGCCTCCCTTAGGACGGACACTCTCGGGCCCAAAAGTGTTTTTTAGGACAGAGAACGACTCCCACCTCACCCAGAAGCTTGGGCTGCGCATTGGCGACTCCAGGAAGTTCTTTTCCCATCTGTGTCACCCAGCTAGTTTTTTGTCCCAGCCACAGCCCAAAAAGGATTTTCCAAGTCCTGCTTCAGCTCAGTCTGTAGCCCCTCCTCATTGACACGACCATGTTCATATCAGTAGTCAGGATTTACCCGGAGACATCATGGAGACCACCAAACACGTATGCCCACAGGAGGCAACATGTCTGGTTCTAAGCAAGCAGGACACCATGCAAAGTTCTATGGCACAGATGATAGTACCAGAATTGAAAGAGGGATTTAAATAAAACTAGAGGGAAAGGAAGAGAACTCAAAGAAGTGAATAAGAGGAAAGTGACATTATTTTTTATGGAAACTGGCATTAAGTGTTCTGGCAATGCAGATCACATGGTCTGCATTGTGTTTTGGGTTAAACTAGTCGGTCAAGACCAAGTGTCAAAACAAAGATGTGTGTATCAGGAGGGAGGGTCCACTAGAAGTCACTGAGCAGACTGCCCAGCTTGCAGGCTCATGGGAGGCACAGGGTCTGAGCCTCAGTGTTACAGGAGCTATGGAAGATGATGCCCATTAATGATGACATTAATGATGCATTACATTTGATGACATATTCATTTCCTGAATTTCCCCTCCACCAAAGGTGAAGAGGTAAAAATGTGGCCCAAGTGGTGCGCATTGTCAAAGACTACATAGCCCAAAACCCAGGCCTTTATTAGGTGGTATTTTGAGCTCCATCTCACCCTTCCTTGTAACTTTGCCATGTCTGAGGTTTTCTTTATCAAATACATGCAACACCAGCTCACAGGCATCATCCTGCACTTGACATCATAGACATACGACAATGTCTCTAGAGATGAGTTTCTCATACCATCCCCACTGTGCATGTAGAGTTTCCAGTGAAGTTTGGAGCTACACAGTGACTTCTCCAGGACACTAAATTCATCAGAAAACCACAGTCTACCCTGAGGACTCCTTTCCGAAAATTCAAACAACAGGTCACATGTCTTGGAAGAAAGCGGGGGCGGGGGAGTGGCCCTGTGAATACCTCGTGACATTTGGAGAGGGGCTGTGGGTGATAGTCAACAGTCCTGTGGAGTTTTTAGGCAAGTCTGATTTTTTCGAAGGACCAGGAAATGGCACCTTCAAAAAGTGGCCTTTCTCAATGACAGAAAAATAGAGAGGTTGGAAGTCTCATTACCAGGCATCCACAGTCCTGAGACGGGTCCTTGTCTAGCTCCCCCAACTGTAGAGAGAGTGGAGAGAACAAGATGATCTCCACAGTCTCGACACTTTCATAGGCCGTGAGTGTTGAAGAACCTATCAGAAACCTGTTCCTCTCACTGCCCACCACGGCTGGCTCCAGTCTCCCGTATGACAAGAGAGTGTGCCTGCAGGTAACTTATGGCAGCCCTGTGCAAGACCATTGAGGTGAGGTCACAAGGGTGATCTCACATGAGCACAAGGGCTCACATGTCAGCCCTTTCCGATGCTGTGTGTGTCTGGGTGGAGGGAACTGCAGGAGAAAAGGGGAGCCTTCCTGGACATCAGCAGTTTGCTCAGTATTAAGAGACTGCTGGGTCTGTCAAAGTGTGTATCCCTATCAGACAGAGGTTCTTGTGGATGGGGTGGTGTTTTGGGGTTCTTAGGATACAATCCCAGCAGGGGCATCGCCAGGTCAAAAGGCAGTTCCACTTTCAGTCTGCTGAGGAAATCGCACACCGCTTTCCTCAGGGGCCGCACCAGTCTGTCTTCCCACCAAGTGCTCCGGGGCTTCCTTGTCTCCACATCCTCTCCCATACTCGTCGTTTGTCAGTTTGTTCACGCTGGCCCTTCTCACTGGTATGAAGTGGAAATTTGTGGTGGCAGTTTTAAGATCTGCATCTCTCCAATGGCTCGTGATGCTGAGCATCTTTTCATAGGTCTCTGGGCCATCTCCATGTCCTCCTCAAACAAGCATCTGGGCAAGTCCTTTGTCAGTCTAAGTTCTGAATGACAACACACACAGGATTGTCATGACATGCATAAATGCTTCACTGCTATAACCAGTGACAGTGTTGCTAGGCAAATTCTCGAAATGTAGAGAGAAAAGGAAAGGAAACAACATTTCAGAAATCTGGGGTTACTAGTCATGCACTCTGGGAGTGAGCCTCTCACAGCAGGCTATGAATAATTCTCACAAAGTTCCTCAAGAAACACAATTGCATAATTCTCTCCCAACCACTCCATAAAAAAGGACACATAAAGCTCAAAATTTTCTTCCAGCTCGTGGGTCCCATTCCCTCCATACATGTTTCCAAAAGGCTGAGAGTTTGGGGGTGGGCCAAAAAGGCTGACATTTTGGGGGGTTCACGGTGATGTGGCTTCCCATTTTACTTAGCATGAGGATCACACCAGCTTTTCCCTTAAGGAGGCTGTTGCCTCTGGGGCCCACCAGAAGTGTCCCAAGCTGTCTACAGCACTGAGTTTCCATGCAGAACTCTTGTTTACATGACCAGCCATCCAATCACCTATAGAGAATCATCACCATCCAATGCATCCTGGTATCCCCAGGTGAACACGGGCCACCTTCTCAACCATAAGGGACTCTGTCCACCTTCAGGTGTGTGTTGGGAAGATCCTCTCATCTCCATGGGCTTCAATTTGCTTATAGGAAAAGGGGGTGTCAGTCAATAAATCTAGTATCACACCAGCCTCAACGGGTGCTTACCTGGTGCCTGGTTCTGCAGAATGGACTGTTGGACCTGCTGTGGTTATGCAGGTTTGTTACAGGGTGCAGCCAAGAGGGGGGACCCCAAATAGGCATTTGAAATGGGGTCCAGAACTCAAGGTGTCCAGGAGATTTTAAGGTGTCTTCACCCCTTCCCCCACAGGTGTGAATTGGGGGAAGGGGCACACAGAGCAAGAACATGCAGGGCAGCTTTGCAGCGAATCCATGGCATGGTCATTTAACATACCTATAGCCTTTGGCTGGTCACTTAGATATGCTAAATAGCTATGGCTATGCTCAAGGCCAGGGGGATGGAAAGGGATCTCCTCCCCAAGATGTGACTGGGGGGCAGGTCCCCTGAGTTATAGCACCTGCGTGGGAGCTGGGAGAAGATTGGCTCCAGGACATGGGGTGACACCTGCCCAGACCCACGGTGTTGACCAGAAAAGCTGGAGAAGACAGAAGATTGAGGGCAAGTGTGCCCAAGTGTAGGAGGAGTCGGAAATGGGGCTGCAGAAGAAGATTGGCGCTGGGGATTTAAACCCAGACACGGCAGCCATTGAGGGGGAACCATGCAGCTTTGGACAGAGTGGGGACTCTCCCTTCCCGCAGCCCTGAGGAGGAGAACCACGCGGCCTTGACAGAGTGGGGACTCCCGTGGCCCTGGGAGAGAAGACCACGTGCCTGTGCCAGAGTGGGGACCCCCACAGCTTTAGAAGGGGGAACCACCACCTGGTTTTAGCAGAGATCCTGGCAACTCAGCCGAGGGTGCCGGGAACCCAGGGAGGTCTCCCAGTCGAGATGGAGTACTAACTAAGAACCAGAGGACTGCCTGAGCCATGGACTTCTATTTCCTTTCCTGAGATACGGTACTCTGGACTGGGCAAAGGGGGAAGGAAGGAAGGACTGTGTGTGTTTGTGGGTGTTTTTAGGGACTTTAGGATTTTTGATAAAGACATTAGGTCACTACTTTAAGTTAGTACAGCATTAAATAAACATTTCCTTTCCTTTTCATGAATCTCTAGCATTGAGAGACGTCTTTCCTAGGGCGGCGGACATAAAGGACCCGGGGCCTTCTTTCAATAATAGTATATCGTCCCAGGCCCCCCTTGTTTGTTCTGTAACAGGTTTATGAATTTCCACTCACTCATGAAAATCTCTTTGTTTTTACTTCACAGGCCTGTTGCCATTCTGAGTTTGGAAATATACATCTAAAGCCACTCACTGTGTAGTTTGAGATGCCATCCACAGGGTTCTGATGTTTGTCCTATCTGTGGCCAGACTACCCATGAAGCCCCAGCCTGACTCACGCATCTTGGGTAATTTTGGATGGATGTCTCTCACGAGTATGCGTACGATATGCCTGCTACACGCAAGCATGTTCTCACCCTTTTCCACCGATGTCATCAGGAGCCCTAGACAGCTACATGACAGGAAAGGAAACTGGACTACCAACTTACACCACACGCAAAGATACACTCAAGATGAATAAAATATTTACATGTAAGTCAGGGCATCCTACAAGTCCAGGAAAATGTCAGATATTCCATGCAGTGATGTGTTCATGGATATGTCCCCTAGAGCAAAGGGTGTAAAGATAAGAGTCAACCAATGGTATGACATCCTGTTAAAAAGCTTCCACATGGCTCAAGAAGGCACCAGCAACATGAAACATGAACCAACAGTAGGAGAAAATACATTTTCCAAGGATACCTTGGACAAGGGTTTGATCTTCAAAATATATAGAGAAGTCACACAACTCCACATCAGGAAGAAAAACAATTCAATTAAAAAATGGTCATCAAGGAACATGTATAAAGGACTCATGAACAAAGACAATGGGAGATGGAGGACCGAATGTGAGAGATGGGTGTGGCTAGGGCAGAGGAACAGTAATGGGGTAAAATTGGGATGACTGTAATTGAACAACAATAACTTAAAGTGGGCAAAGGTCCTAAAGAGACACTTCTCCAAGGAAGACATACAGAGGGCACCAAAACATCTAAAAGGATGCTCAGCATCATTAGCCATTAAAGAGATGCAAATTAAAACCATGAGAAAGGACTTTACACCAGTGAGAATGACCATCATAAGCAAATCAACAAAAAAATAAGTATTGGAGAGGGTGTGGAAAAAAGGGAAACCTAATACACTGTTGGTGGGAAAGCAGAGTATTGCAGCTGTAGGAGGGTGCAGCCAGGGGGCCCCCAAAAGAAGGATTTGTAATGGGATCCAGAACTCAAGGTGTCCAGGAAATATTAGAAAGATATATAGGATGTCCTCACCCTCCACCACAGGTGTGAGTTGGGGGAAGGGACACATGGAGCAGGGCCATTGAGAGCTGTTTTGCATAGCAACAGCTTTGCAGCTAACCTCTGGCCTGGTCGTTTAACACATCTATAACCTTTAACTGGTTGCATAGATATGTTAAATAGCTGTGGCCATGCTCTGAGCGAGGGGGATGGAAGGAACTTTCCCCCAAGATGTAACTGGGAGGCAACTACCCCTAGCTATAGCACCTGCGTGAGAGCTTGGAGATGACTGGCTCCAAGACATGGGGCCACCCCTGTCCAGACTTATGATGGCAGCCCAGTAAAACTGGGAGGATATGGAAGTCCTGGCAAGTGTAGCCAATTGTGAGAGGAGTCGGATATGGGGCTGCAGAGGAAGATTGGTGTGGGGATTTAAACCCAGACTTGGCAGCCATTGAAGAGAAGCACGTGGCTGCAGTCATCCATTGTGCAGAAAGGACCATGCGGCTATGGCAGTGAGGAGAACCACATGGTTTTGGCCAGAGTGGGGGGACCCCACCCCCCACAGCCATGAGAAGAATCACCATGCGGCTTTAGCCGAGAAATACCACGCATCTTTAGCTGGAGATCCAAGTGACACAGCTGATGGTTCTGGGAACCAAGGGAGGCCTCCCAGTTTAGCATGGATTACTGGGAATAACTGGGGGCTACCTGAGCCACAGACTTCTATTTCTTTTCCTGAGATATGGTACTCCAGACTGGGCAAAGGGGAGAAGGAAGGACTGTGTGTGTTTGTGGGTGTTTTAAGAGACTTTGGGATTTTGATGAAGACATTAAGTCATTACTTTAAGTCTGTATAGCATTAAATAAACATTTTCTTTCCTTTTCACGAATCTCTGGCATTGAGAGATGTCTTTCCTATAAGGTGGCAGACATAACAAACCTGGGGGGTTCCTTTCAGTAATAGTATATCATCCCAGCCCTGCCCCCCTTGTTGTTCTGTAACACTTCCAAAGCTGCATGGTCCCAAAAAAGATGCCAAGTGGCTGCCCCGCCTTAGTTTAAATCCCAGCGCCAATCTTCTTCTGCAGCCCCATTTTTGGCTCCTCCCACAATTGGAAACAGAGGCCAGCATCCTGGGGAAGTGTGACCCTGTGGTGTGGAGCCAATAATCTCCAAGCTCTTCTGGACCCTATTACAAATCCCTGTTTGGGGCTCCCCTATTGGCTGCAGAAACTGTTACAGTTTCTTATTATCATTTGGAGACTCCTTTCAGATCTGCCTATGTGCCTTTTACTCCCAAATCTCAAAAGCTCTTCATATATTTACTATTTACTGAAATCTTTATGAATAGATGAAACAGGCATTACTCTGTCAATTGCACATATTTTATAGATAATTAAGGAAGGTATTTTAAGGACAATTAGATGAACTACATGAAAACTAAGTAAACACAGGAATTTATATCTGATTAGTTTGCCTTCAAGTTTACTGTTCTTTCTTCTTTACCTTGCTCATTTTACCTCATAGAAATACAGTGAATGGTATCCTGTAAATGTGTTTTATAAAGAGGTAAGAGTGAACTAGATCCTGAGTCTCTGAGCAGCATTTAATCTGCAGGCTAGGGATTTGAAAACACGTTGTGCTTTTAAGAAAGACTTTATTGTTGCTACACACTTCAGCAGAACAAAACTGAGTCTCGGTGAAGTTACAGAACTTGCTCAAGATCACACAACTGGTGAGCAATATAAGCAGAATGTGAACTCAGACAGCTAACTCCAAATGTGGCGTGTCTTGAACAAGACTGGACTGAGAATATTTTTTAAAAACAATACAGAGTTTGCAAATCCATGCAAATGTTATTGCCTTCAAAGGATTCACCATTGAAAGTTGTCTTCTTTAATTATTCTTTTTTTATAGCAAAAGATTTTTTATTGACCACAATAGCTATTTTCTAAAACTTCTAAGTGACTCTCGCACTTGAAACAATCTAAACTGTGTGCTACTTTATAGTTTTGAGTAAACTCCCTCAATATGGGCTATCCCTTATAAATATCCTTTTAGGAATTAGAGATATAAAGAATTTCTCCATGCCCAACACTGACACATACCCTCTGCAACAGTCAGGGCCCTCAGTCACCGTGACAGGAAGCCCAACCACCCTGTTTTATATGCAGAGGGAGTGTGTCAGTTTCTGACTGAGAGCACAAATGTGTGTCTGCCTTCAGGAGAGACTACGTCTGTACTCAAATCATGTTATTAAGAATCTTTGCCCCCTTTCTCTCTATAATGGTTTCTTCAGGTCTCTTGCTATCCTCCTCTGGCTCTGTGGGTCCTTCCACTGATCCTCTCCCCCCAACCCAAGGCAGCTCCAGTATTTTACCTCAGGGTGGCCAAATGGCTGCTGTGGTTCCAGACTCCAAACATGGTACTACATCACCTAAGTATAAAGAGAGATCCTCTTTTGGAAGTACAAACAGAAGATCTCAGGCAAATCCTGGGATTTATCTTTTCTTTTTGTCCTGAATAGGATATTGTGACTATCCCTCAAAGTATACAGAGCAAGAGATAGGATTTGCTTATTGGCATTAAGCCAACCAGGGGCCATTCCTACAGCTGGGAAGGAGCTGACCCTTCCCAAGTCCCATGTTGGAGAAAGGTAGCAGAGGGAACTCTCCAAAGCCTATTGGTAGAAGGAGAGGGAAGTGGATACTGAGTGGCAGTAGGACAGCAATGTCCCCTGGACTGTGCCATTTTCAGGCTTCCTCAGAATACCATTTTGCCAATTATTACTTTCTCTCATTTACCCCTAGTTTGCTTCGTCTCTTTGAACTGGAGTATTTTGGGTGAGATTTATAACAACCTAGTTTTTCTGTAGGATCAAGGTCTTTATCAGGAATCACATCTGATATTATTTCCTGGCCACACATTTACCATGTGACTTAGCCGCATTCTAGATTTTCTGAGTCCAGGGGTCTCCCACAAGAAAAGTAACAGACTGACAGCTGTCAGTGGGGAGAGGCTTGGGTGCTAGGTGAGAAGGGTGAAGAGAATAAGCAAAAAAACCCAACAACAACAACAACAAAAAAAGACTCATGGACCCAGACAATAGTATGGCAACTGCCAAAGGGAAGGGGGTGGGGGAGGTAGAAGAAGGAAAAGGGGGGATAAATTGTGATAAGCACACATGCAGTATGCAGATAATGAAAAAAAATAACAGATCTTAAACTACTTAACTCCTGAGGGACTGAAATAGTGGGGGTAAGGCACCTTGGTGAGAATTAATTTCCTTTTGTTTCATGAGTTACCTGGACAGGCAGCTCAGGTACCTCATCTGCCTGAGTTCTAGTAGGGTTTGGTACTGAAACATATATTCCAGAAAGTTCTCTGTCTACCTCATTCTGATGTTCCCAATGACTTTGTCAACTTGATATGGTTTAATTCAAGGATTATATTCTCATCCACAGGAGCATCATGTAACTGGAGGAATGGAGCCACCACCAACCATCTCTCCCTCAGACAGAGCAAGGAGGAGGATGGCCGGTGGCTGAGAATTTACTCCAGTCCTAACAAGTGATCATTTCAATAGTTTTAATGGGACTTTGTGGAGCTAAAGGAATGCCTAATAAGAGACTTATTGTTCAGTCTTGTTTGTTTCTTGTTATCTTCAAGTCTGAGGAGGAAAATTTGGAAAACCAGGGTGTGAAGGAAATAACTGAAACTGCTCTTCATAGTAAGATAGGGCCCTGCACCAGGGCAGTAGATATCCTTCAGGACAGTTTTGCCCCTGAGAGGACGTTTGTCAATATTTGATGTCACTGGTGGTCATGAAGGGGGGGGGGGGTTGGCAGTGGCACCTGGTGGTACAGTGCACAGCACAGCCCTGACATGACAACAAGGAATTACCCCTCTGCTCAAGAGCGTTATTGTGGATGATGGGACAGAAAAAAACTATAGGGTGTTTTTTCCCCTATAGTCTGTAAGATTGATGTGTGCCTGCATTTGAGTAAACAGCTATCTGCTGAATAATCCATACTTGTTTATTCACCAGATTACTCAGCATAAGTGAAATAAGTGAAAGACAACATATGATTGCACTTGTATGTGGAATCTAGTGAATAAAATAAACTGACAAACAAAATAGAAACAAAGGCATGGATACATGGGACAGACCTACAGCTGTCAGAGGGGAAGGGAAGGAGGGGACTGGATGAAGATGGTGAAGGGCTCAGCCAAGAGCTTACATACTCCTAACCCATGGACACAAACAACATGATGGTGATAGCCTGCAGGAAAGGGGTAGGGGGGAGGTTAAGGTGGGCAAAGGGGAGGAAATGGGGACAGAAAGAGACTGCTGGGTGATGGGCCCACGATGTCACCTGCAGATGATGTTTTACAGAATTGTACGCTTGGAACATGTACCCCAGTGAATTCAATAATTAAAAAGAAGTGAATCTATATAAATCACGGGGGTCAGATTTGGAAAGGGTTTGGATTTGGAGTGCCACTGCCTTCTTTAGGCCATTTTACGGAGAAAGGTGGGGATCTGGATCAACACTTTCTCTCTGCCTTTGCCTTCAAGAATTTCCAAGTAGGATCCGCACTGGGAGAAGTGTACTTCTGAGAGAGGGCCAAGTGCGGTGGGGGAAAGGGCGAGGCTGCGGGGCACTGCAGTGGGAGCATCACGCCACTCATCAGCGGCTGTCAGTTTCACAGACCAGCACTACCTGGGCTGTGGGCGGGGGAAGCACGTGTCCTGGTGCTCAGAGAGTCGTGGTTTACCCCGCTGGGCCGTTAGCTGATTCTGGTGCCCTCTTTCAGTCTAGCGGTGGGGCAAATTGAGGCACCAAGTGAACATACAGAAGTTATTCAGGGAAAAATTATGTTTTTTGGTTGTTATGTCATTAGACTAATATAAAAGCCCCGAGTTTATCCTTTCCTGTGTGGTCATTGTCTTTATTTATTCTAACCGTTCAATAAAATCTGATGTGCTCATACATCTGTGTCTGGAAAACAAAGAAGCCCACCTGCTTGTCTCACCCTTATTGATGAACAGTGGCTGAAGACTGAGGTCAGTGGCAAGGGGGTGGCCAGGGGCAGTGCCGGCAGAACACCCAGTGGGGCAGAGCTCACTGGGCCCTCACGAAGCTATGTGGTTCTCAGAGGTTACTTTGTGCCATCGTCTTATGCTCTGCACACTGCCTACCTCAGTTGTATTTGTTTGTTTCATATATGTGTGTGTACATGTAAATATAAACATATATACATAAATATATATATAATTTTACGCAACACTCCTGTTTGTGCCGGTCTCAGTATTGGATGCTATTCGTCTTCCCTAAGGTGGATGTGCCTTTTTTGTTCTTGCTTTTCAGGCTGGCATTTTATCTATCCTTCATATGTTTCTTGGCTGTAGTTTTGTTTCCTGGCCTGACTTTCTGTGTTACTTGTTTAGTCACTGCTCATGTTCTTCCTTGAGACCTGGGGAAAAATAAAAGTGGAGTCCTGTCAGGCCTTATGTGGCTAGGATAAGAGAGAAAGTAATACTTACACTTCTGGATCGATCCAAGGTTTGATGAGCGGAGTTGAAAATGGAGTCTGCCAGGAAAATGTGTGCTCGTGGAGACCTGCCAGACATTAGGGGAGAGGGAACCATAAATGTTTACTTCCAAAGGACAAATCTGGGGTGCAACAGCTCCGGGCGGTATGCAGTCACACCTGGCTGGTTCCTGAGTCACCTGGAGAAGGTAATAAAATATGCGTGCCTGGCCCCACTGCAGACCTCTCAGTGAACATCATCCAAGAATCTGCATTTTGAAAAGCCTCCCAGGTGATTCTGATGATCTGTCTCAGGCTTGTGCATTTGAGCTCTGTGAGCTTTTGGGGAAAAGCTGGCTCGCAGGCACCACCACACTCATGGGTCCTATCATATCTGCAGACAGGCTGACGGCTCCTGAGCGCTGCTTGGCCCCAGCCTGGTTTGTACCATGCACCCTTCTGCACTGCTCTGGGGCCGGGCCTCAGTGCTGTGTTTCTGGCTTTGGGCAGAGTGCTGACCTAAGGCAGAGGTCCCACCAAGTTAGACAAGCCCTCGCTATATTTCCCTTGGCTTATTCTAGTGATACAAAATGAAAAGAGATTAATCTTTCAAATTTGCCACAATGGCAACTCTATATTTTTCCTATAAATATGCTCCATAAAGAGTGATTTCCAAGCCTGAGAAGTCTTTAACATTTTGCAGATATTTTATTTTGTTGTTTTTGTTTTTTGTTTTTGCTTATAATGAACTACTTCTCTTGAGTGGTTTGGCCCCTCTCATTGCTTCCTGCTAGAGATTTTAAAGTCTGCAGGATATTTATAGTATGATTTTTCAGGATAATTGAGATAATTATACACAATGGGACCTGTTGGGAGCCGACCAACAGCTGACCCTTGACACAGTCAGATTGGATGAGCCACATCTGCACAGCAAAGGTGACTATGGCCAGATCTCCTGTCTATCTCTTCCTGTATGCCTGTCCCTGCTAGCAATAGGTGGTGGGATTTTTAGATACTTGTGTGTTATAACAAAAAATCTTCATGATGCCTCTGATTCTGTGTGAAATGACTTGCTGACCACAGAATAGAGACCCCTAGCAACCCTAATGCTGCCTGCTTCCCCTACCTGGGAAGTTAAAGACAAAATTAAACTATGGACATACCAACTGCCAGAACACTGAAGGAAGCTGTTGCTAGGAATGCTTCTTAAGGAATTACCACTCAAAAGCTTAAGAGTTATTAGAGCCACTACCCCTCCCATACCCTGGACAGGAGGGTAAAGAAGCAAGGAGTTCTAGTTGAAAATAATAATCTCAATACATGGAAAGGAACACAAAACATGCCCTCCCAAGATGTTTAAATCAAAAAAACTACGCAAAAAAACCAGTTACCTAACCGAGACAAATTTAACCTCAATGGACAATAGTTGATTTCTATATACCTATAAATCACCCCTTGTACCCTTTTAATTTAGACCAATCCCTAGAATCTTAATAGATACTAAGTTACTAATTGGCACCTGAAAGTTTGTGACCATATGGCTTCATTGGCTATCTGATTGATGACCCTCTTGGTCAAAATAACTTCTGTTTAATATGATTGATCTGTAAAATCTTCTGTGTTTTTGGAAATTATTTCTGTGGTAACCATTTCTGTTTTAATAAGCACACTATGCATTGAATGTTGTATAACCTCCCCTATAAAAATAAAGATTGATTTTTCTCGGTGAGTCAGTCGGGCCCAAAAAGCCTGGCTGTCCTCCAGCACCCCACCGGGTGTCTCGCTTCATTCGCTTCACCTTAGCTGTGCATCCTTCAGGGACCCTGAGACCCCACTAAGGCTGGACCCCAGCAGGAACCTCACTATTTAAAAAAAACATCTTGCCTCCCAACCTGTATATAGTAAGTCTCCTAATCTTCCATTCATGATTTCTTTTAGAAATTTAAATATGCTTATTTATTTTTTCTGTTTACTGCACTTTCCTAGTATTTTTAAAATTTACTGTTATTAGGAACACTTTTCTGTTACTAAAGAATCAATTAGTATGGTACTATATGACTTAAAAGTAATGTTTCCAAGGTCCCTTCTGGCTTAGATATATTTAGTATTCTTCATTTGGGACCCTACTGTATAGTAACTATAGTTGGCATATATTTAAATGTACATTACATATATTTACATTACATTACAGTACATTACATACATTAAATGTACACTACATATATTTAAATGTATAAACACAGAGCTTATCATTTGAAAATGTAAAAACAAAAGCTAGTGTGGTAAAAAGCAGGCTTCGTGTGTATCATTAAGTGAATTCTGAGATGACATTCATATACTAATGGATCTGAGTCAATAAGCAAAAGGTTTACCTATCTACATCTCAGGATTGTATCTTCAGGGACTGGTGTAGAAAATTAAAACTATGTGAGCTTACAGCAAGACTCCAAGGGGTCCAATAGAATTCTGTCCCTGGTGATCACCATATTTTGCCATGTACACCCCCACATTTTGTGTGCATTATGCACAGGACTATTATACCCATGGTATGTGACCATTATACTCACAGATAATGTGCAACCTTATTTTTCCTTCAAATATTTGGGCAAAAAATTATGCATTATAATGGCAAAATATGGTAGGTCTTGAGGGTGGAGCCCTCAGGAGAAGAATTATTGCCTTTACAACAATAAAAAATAAATAAAATAAATAAAAAAGACGTGGGGAGCTTGCTCATGCCTTCTTCCATGTGGGGACACAACAAGAAGTTTGTGACCTGAACCAGGGCCTCGCTGGGCCCCTGATCTATGGCTTCCAGCCTCCAGAACCGTGAGAAATAAGCTTTTGTTGCTTACAAGCTACCCTGTCTGTGGTATTTTGTAATAGCAGCCTGAATGGAGGAAGATACTTGATATAGTGTTCAATATCTATTACATTTATTACATCATGCCCTTGCTCTGATACCAGCCTCCAGTATTTGTTATCCATGTACTAAAATTAAAGTTACTCAGTTTGGTATTCTCAGTAACTTTTATGATCTGTTTATAATCACTTTTTCAAGCCTCATTTTCATCCAGTCTGGTCTATAAAACTGCCTCACACAGTGTCCATATTCCCAAGGAAAATACCTTAGTTCAAGAGTTTTCATGCTTCAGAAAGGCAACCAAACTTTAAAATATAGATATAGATATATAGATATGGGTATGGGTATGGATATGGATATAGATATAGATATATAAGTTCTATTTTATCGCCTACTATTCGATTTACATTGGACCCAAACCAAAACAGCTTTTTTTGAGCCCATCCCATTCTTTCAGCCTTTTACAGGCGCTGTTTGCTTTGCCAGACACCTTTCTTTCTATGCTTATATCTTGTTATGTCAACCATGTTGAAAGTCCCTAAGTGCAGAAACATGGAGGCCTGCCTTTTTGTACTCTCCTATAGCACACACACAGTGCCTCTCACACCACGCTCAAATAAGTGCTAATGGATTAGTACACCAAAGTCAATATAGTATATGTGCAATTGAATGTCTAACTGATTATTTATAAAAGCGTTTTTTTCAGTATGTGAGGAAAACAGGTTAGTATTTATTTCAGTCAATTTTTTTCCAAAATGCTTTATTGTTTCTATTTGTTCCAGGGCATGGGAGAAGCTCCAGGGTGGTTAAAAGGTTGCCTAGTGGTTTCAGGGAGAGGCTCAGACAGAAGCCAGACACCCAGAGTAGGGGGCAGAGGGGTCCCTCAAAGGCCTCTGCCCCAAAGGCTCCTAGTTGTGTTTGGGGAGGGGGGGAGTCTTTCCCAGAGACATCGCCCAGCCCAGCCTGGGGGCTGGGCAGCCTGGGGACTGGGCAGCCTGGGGAGGTGAGTCAGGTGGCCACCTATCTTCTTGATGACTTTCACCTGCTCATCCAGGACGTGGTTCTCCAGGAAGTCATAGAGCTGAGGGTCTGCGTGGGCAGTATCCACAGCCTGCAGACCCACAAGGTCCTGCTTCAGGTTCTTCTCCAGGACCACAGTGGCTTCACTGGTATCATGGGTGTCACCTATTCATCATGAGATGGCTTCTGCGCATCCTGGAAGAGGGCAGGGCACCGAGCTGGTTTTGCATCTTTAAGAAACACTGGGCCCCCTCCCACTTCTTCTGGGCCAACTCACAGAGGAAGTGGCACATACCCTCCAGAGCCAACATCTTGGTGGTTGAAATAGGAGCCCAGAGAGAGGTAGGTGTATGAGACCTACATTTGCAGGGTGACCAGATGGTTGACAGTGACCACCACCTCAGTGGAATAATTCTGGTGAATTTGGAGTTCGTGGTTGCTCAGCAAAAAGGAATTAAGTTCAAAAAACGGTGTAGGTTCCTAGTGTAGGAGCCTAAGCATTGTGAGATGGTTCCCAAGGTGGAGACTGGAAAAGAGGTTGGAAGATGGTTGAAAACTGGAAGAAGAGCCATCCTTGGTTCTGTTCTGTCCCAACACTGTTGAGATGGGAGGCAGATCCAAGGGACCACTGAAGACACTGAAACCCCAGTTAATTTTTCCCATTTCCGTAATATATTTGAATAACATTTGAGTTTCTTCATCAGTTAATTTTAACAATCCCTAATTTTAATTGTTCAAGCACAATTCAAAGGTGTTAAATTGTAATTCTAGCTAAAAATACTGTATGATTTCACTCATATGTGGAATCTAATGAACAAACTGAACTCATGAGCAGACAGAGACAGACTCATAGATAGAGAGCAGGCGACAGCTATGGGAGGGGGTTTAGGGAGTGGAGGGAGCAAAAAAGAAAGAGGACTCACGGACACTGACAACAGTGTGGTGATTGCAGGCGGGAGGGGAACATAAGAGGGATAAATGGTAATGGAAAAATACAATAAAAATACATTACCTATTAAATCTGCAGTTTAAATGCTAAATAAATAAATAAAATAAAGCAGTCTTCATTGAATAGCCACGTTTTTGGATTGAACTTTGGAAAGAAAAATCTCTGTTTGTCCAAGAGCTTCAATTCTCCAGAATTGTAAAGAAGTTACAGTGCAGCCAAGTTGGTTTACCCAGGAACTGAAAATTCGAAGGAACATATGTTTGGCAAATGAGTGGTATGTCAGATAATGGGTTTAAGTAATCACAGAATAAATCTGTTGCTAAGTATTTCAGGATTTAGAAGTCTGCAGCTGAATGTGACTGGGATCAGGAGCCTAAGGGAATAAGCAGATTTTGTAATTGTGGCCATTTATTCTGCATTTCTCTACACTGATCATGATCGAGGGCTCTTTTCCCATAGAAAACAGATGTCTGCTCTGTATTATTCTATACCCAACTGTAAAGTAGAAAACTACTTATTTCCAGGGTTATTCAGTAACCTCTTATATTACAGCCAATCACTCTCGCACATTCTGCCTTTAGAGTCATTTGCAGCCACGAAGCCATGGCATAGATCTCTAACTTGTCCTGACCATCACTGAGGTCTCACTTTCCAACTATCTGGAACTCACATAAATGTCCTGCGAGGACCATACAGAAGTGTGAGGACCTGGCTTTCCCCTTCAGAATCTTTAGAAAGTCATTTCACATTTCTTTTTGTTTCACTTAAAATCCCCTCCCTGACAAAAAAAGAAACAAACAAGGAAAGAAAAACCCTCATGGTTTTAATTAAAGAAACAAAAGCAAAATACAAATTTATAGTAGATCATTGGAATCAAAAAAAGTAAGAAAAAAAGAAAGGAAAAAAGAAAAATTTTCTCATATTTCCATCCATCTGTAATGAACCACTGTTAAAAATGTTTTTTAGTTATTTCTTAGACTATGTAACATATCTTTATAAAATTTGGATCACACAGTACTATTTTATAATCTTTTCAACAATACAATGTGAAATGTCATACCATGTCATACACTAAGTGTCTTCTATAATAGCATTTACATATTTTTGTAATATTCTGTTATTTTGTTATTTTACATTTTAACTAATCTTTTAAGAATTAATATTTATGCCTCCATTTATAACTATTATAAATACTTCTGTCATGAATAACTGTGCCTATTTTATACTCCATTTATGGTAAGTTCTTATCCTGTTTACATTGCATCACACAGGTAAGTTCTTTGTTACCCTTTATTTATATTTTCTGTGCATACACTTTTCTTTTGAATTTAGGAGGAGTTTGCAAGCCTATTTTTAATTCCCTTTAATATCCAAACAATTCATTGCCAATTATATTTTTCATCTCTAGAGCACTTATTATTTGAGCTTTACTCTCCTTCAGAAAGGCCGGGCCTAATTTCAGGATATAAATACTTGTAATTGTTTTCTGTGTCTGTAAGTGTGCACAAGGGCTTGCACACTTGCAGGAGGAAGGAGAAGGGAGAGAATGAGTGAGCAATGGAAGCAGGTTGTTAAAAGAAGTTCTAATTGATCCATAAGAAACATTTTTATATTGAAATCATAAGGAATGCTAGCATCTGAAATAAATCGAATGCTGAGAACAGGAAGTGCCTAGAAATGCAGAAATGAACACTCACCCAGTTAAAATCTTTGGCAGAAGGCAGGTTGGATGCAAAGAGCTGGAGGCCTGTTATGCTAGGCACTGGATGGATAGTAATGGTTAAGTCTTTACAACAAAAAGTTTTTTTCCACTTATGTTAAAACTCACTTGAGAAAAACTAATGTTCTCTCTATCTTACTGTGATATTGTTATATAATAACTACAGATTTTAATCTTTGTCTTCAGCTCCTGGCCAGAACTCCTAAACTCCATGTAATGTCCCAGGTTTTAAGAGAAAAAGGAACATCTTTGGTTATAATATTTTTTGTCCCCAATTCATAAAATAACTTTAGAGCTGTAAAGATGAAAGGAGCATCTTCTCTCATTCATAGCAGTTCTTTCAACCTCACCTGAGTTTATGTTAATGAAGTGACTTTTGGAAAAAGTCCTCCCCCATGCCTTGCCCTGTTCCTCTCTTAGGTTTGGCTGTCCCTGCATTGTCTCTTTTCAAGTAAACTGACAATAGTGAGCAAAGCACTTTCCTGGGTTCTCTGAGTCAATCCAGCAAATCGTTGAACCTGAGTAGTGGTTTAAACAGCTCCAATTTACAGCTAATTGATCAGAAGTAGGGGACACCTGACCTTGTGATTGTCATCTGAAATTGGAGCAGTCTTGCTGGGCAGGGCCCTTAACCTGTGGGATCAGCTAACTTCAGGGGTCAGAACCAATCTGAACTGCAGGGCACCCAGTTAATGTCAGAGAATTGGTCTGTGTTGAAAAACCCTCCACAAATGTGGTGTTAGAATTATTTAATATTGGAGAAACAGCTTTTTCTTTTTCCATTTGTATTACCACCAAAATGAAGTGTTCACAATTTTGTTTTAATTATTGGAAAATAGAGCACATGACTTTTCTTAGAAACTGAGAGAATCTCCAAATAGCCACCTTTGAGTCATGTATTCATTTATTTATTCACTTAGTGCTGAGTTATTAGTATACCTTACAATAAAGACTATATACTGAGTTGAGTACATAGGATTGAGTTACCATGAATATGGCCCATGGTAAATTAAATTTGAAAGTATTAGAGTGATCAACTAAGACATTTTATTGAGTTAGAGTATTGACAATATAGGACACATTGGAATTCAGAAAAATGTTCATTAAAGTTCCTGAAAAAAAAAGGTTTAATTTTTTATCCATGAATCAATAATTTGTTCTTAGAATAGAAACACTAGAAACACTAATTATTCGGTTAGCCAAAAAGTAACTTTAGTTTTTACCATAAAATAAAAGACACATTTTTAATTTTCACCAATAAGTTTATTGATTTGAATATTTTGAGTATGTCGGCTATCTCAGGCTACTGGCTTCTAGTGGGTACAGGCCAGGGGTGCTGCTAAACATCTTCCAATGCATAAGACAGCCCCACAGCAAAGAATTATTTGGCCAAAATATCAGTTGTACCAAGAAATTTCACAAACCACTTTTGACACATTTGATCAGTCACGGCACCTTCTCCACACTACACAAATCTTTTTTGTGTTTCAGTTGTGTTTTTACTTCTCTTAAAATAATAAAGCATAATATGCCAAAAATGTTGCTTATTTTCTTCCATCTTCAATATTAAAATGGCTGTACAAAGATTCACCAATGTTGATAAGTTCTTTTTTAAAATTCACACTGATATGACATATGTCACAATACAATCTAATAAAATTGTTTCAAATGATGTTAAAGACAACTAAGACTACTAAAGCCATCATGTGGAAAAAACTAAACAAACTTTTTGGCTCAACCCAATATCACATTGGTCTCAAATGTAGTAAGATGCCGGTCAACAGAAATCTTACATGAAGTATTTTGTTCTTATTTTAATATCTTAACATTTGCTTAATTTGTAGACTGTATCTTTCCACAGTGCTCTAAATTCTGTCTTCCCTCTACTATTTGTGGGACAGGCAAATAATATACAGGCTGGGGCAAAGGTAAGTTTACAGTTGTGAGTGCGTGAAACACAGTTTATTTATTAATTATTGTATTATTTTCTCTATAAGCAACTATTAACCTACTTTTACCCCACCCTGTATTACTGTCCCCGTTTTACAAAGGAAAAATGACACGAGAATCTGGGAGTGAATTGTCCAGATCACCCACCTAGCCAGTTGTAATTCCTGGATTAAAATATTGGCAGCTTGACTTCCTAACTAATGCTTGGTCCCCCTCCACCCAAGTGCACCTCCTCAAAGCGCACACACATCCACGCACAGAATCACAGCACAAGTCCCCTCTCACGCTCCTCTCCCCTTGCTTCTAATGACTTCCTAGGCTTTAAGCCCACTGCTAATTCTCACAGTTAAATTTGCAGAGTATCATGGCATATTCTGATTGATTCTGTTTAAGATATAAATACTTTAATAAAATACACCTATGATTTTCTTCTAATGTATCATTATATCTCATGAAATATTTACATGTTAATGCTATACTCTCCCTATTTTGATTTTTCCTTTAATTTTTCTTTCATATTATACTCTGAAAAGCTAAAGGGGAAAATGGGTCAGTCACAGACAGAGAAAACTTGAATTTATATGTTAAGTATAAGTGGTAATAAGAGGAAGGTTTTATTTTGTGTGGTGTGATTTTCTAAATACATACTTTTATTGGTTGAAGGTTAATTTTGGTTTTGATCCTTAGCTGGTGACAGTAAGCAGAGTAATAGCTATTGTACCATAGATCAGTAAGGTAACTCTGTTCTTCACCAGTAATTTGTAATGGCATCTGTTTGTTACCCTTTTGCACAGGTTTAAATATTCTAGCCAGAAATCAAGGTGTATCAGATATGTTGATTATAACTGGGCTTTAATGAGTAACAACCATTTACCTTGAAGCTAAATCTAACCTCTTAAGGGAGTGCTTCTTTTGCATAAACATCAGGTTTAAATTTATTTAAAATTTTTCAGTTATAGTGGATATACACTATTATATTCATTTCAGGTATAACATGGTGATTAGACATTTATATAACTTATAAAGTGCACATTCTGATAAGTTCAATGACAAAAATGCATTCATTCTTCTAGTTCTCAGAAGCTAAGACATAGGTGCAGTGATTTATATCCAGTATAAATCAACATATGTGCACCAGTTATCCACACTCTGATAAGCATTATGATGTAACTTAATCTCTTAAAGAGTGTTCAGTCTACTGTACCACTCTTACTATTATTACTGCTATGGCTTATGCCAGGCACTGTTCTAAGTGCTTGATGTATATTAACTCATTGAATTTTTACAACAAACTAGTGAGACAGGTACCATTATCACATCCAGATGGAAATTCACTCAAAGAGAAGTTATATAACTAACTGGCATGTGGTGGAGCTGAGATGAGGCACTTACTTGGAAAGATTATTCATGTTAAAGAACAGTTTTTACTAAATGCCACATGAGTGTTGGAGGCAGGAAGGACTGTAGATCGTATTCATTAGCACAAGAAATCAGTGTCGGCTCTGTATGGTCAGGGAACGTGTCTCGGTAAGTATATGATCTTGACAGGTAAAACCACCTCTTTTAAGTATCCTGTGAACTTGGTAAAGCAGGTTGATTCAGACAATGCCAAGCTTCATTATGGTTACCTAACCACACATTTTCCTTGTGATACCACTCTGTCACTGCCTGTACTTTTTATCTATTCTGTTTCTTTAGAGATAACCTCTGTTCTGTAGTTTTGATGATTTCAAAGAAAATACAAAACATTTTAAACATAAATCAAGATGGAACAGATCAGGTTTGAATATGGGAAAATGGTTTGTAAGAATCAATTGTTTTTCCCCCTTCATTCTTTGTTAAGCCTCTAAATAAATCTGAAATGGCTTCACCTGTGTCCACATTAGAGTGTGTGTGGTTGATGCCAGTAAATGCCTACTGAATAGTAGATTGAATTGTAATACTAGATCTTGATGTTGTAGACATAAGGCTCTTGATTGGACAGTGTTGGAAAAGGAAATACTCAAAGCTCTCCAAATCTTTTTTCTCAAACAGTTGTGCAACTTTTCCTGTAAGACAGCTTGTTTTCTTTTCTTTAATTGAAGTAGAATTGCTACATAACTTTATATTAATTTCACATGTACAGCATAACTTGATATATGCACATATTGTAAAATGATCACAATAAATTTATTTAAGAAGGAGGAGAAAAAATAAGAATAAGGAATAGAAAGAGAAAAATGGAAAAAAGAAAAAAGAAAGAAAGAAAAGAAAGGATAAAAGAAAAATATAGGGTAAGAAAAATAGTAAAATAAAGATATGAAAGAAAAAAATAAAAGTGAAAAAGTATTAATAAAGAAAAAATAAAGAACATAATGAAAAAGAACAAAGTAGAATTTATCTCAGCAGAGCTTAGTGCCTGCCTGTTGGGATCTCCCTTTGGATACTGCTCCCTTTGGTATTGTCGGAAGCTGGTGCTAGCCAGTGTCAGATGCTGTCCACGTCTGGCCCTCCACAGCCCATTTGAAGCTACAAGTAACCCATGGTTTGTGGCTGCCTGCACTGGGCTGGGCTGCTCATAAATGGGGCCCTGTGGGCATTCTGGCTCATCCGCTTAGTACTGATGTGATGTTTGTCAACATCAGAGTGTAACCCAGGGATGATATTAATTGTCCTACAGTTTTTACTAGGGCAAAATTAGTTTGACTTATAGGAAAGTACACTGTATACTTTTGCTATTCAACCTTATCAAAGTTTATCCGAGGCAAATTCACACTGCTTGCTTTGTTTTTAGTGCCAAGCATCACTGTAGAAAGTTTTGCTAATATGCTGATCCTACTGAAATATTGTCAGTCTCTACCTCATTTCTGACCCGTAATTATTTCACTTAAATTTTGTGGTCTTCTTGTTGCATTGTCTAAAATGGTTATTTCATCTCTTTTCAACTTTCCTCAAGTATCTACTCCCCCAATTTAGCTTCTGTGATAGGTGGCTTTCTCTCTGTTAATAAGAGTGACTGGCTCCTTTCATTAGGAGCCCCTTCGCTTCTTTACATCTCCCCTATTTTTCTTTGTGCTTCACAAAATCCCTCCTGAAGATTACCTTGAGTGAATCCCATCTTCTCCCACTCCTATGAAACCAGCTAAGTCTCTATAACCTCTTTATCCACTCTCTTTCTTCTCTCCCCATTCATTTCCTTGCTGCCTTCAGACATATTCATGTCTCACCATCCCAATACAAACTCTCCTTCACCCTGGCCCTACCTTATATTAGCATGACACCTCCCTCTTTTCTGGATCTCAAATCTCTTAAGTGAGTAGAGTTCCTCGGCCCCCTCTCAATATTTGACCTCTCATTATTTCTCTTTCCCTTCTATCCTCAAACCTCATTTCCTATGACTTCCTATAATTCACCATTCCTATTTTTTTGTCACCAGCACCTTCTTTTGCCTCTGCAACAGTGACTAATCTAATTCTTGTCTTACATCTCACACTCTTTTACTGACTCCTTTTTATGTCTTGTCTTCCAAGTAGTTTACTCTAAATTCATTTCTCAGCTATCTTTTCTTTTTATAATTCTCCCTTAAGATTATTGTCCATTCTCATAAATTCTAATTTGAAAAGCATGTAAGCAGTCAATCTATGCAGTAAAAATATCTCCTAAATATACACAAATATGTTTTATTTGTATTTATTTTTGAATAATATTAGTATTTCATAAGTAGTATGAAATGGGTTACTGGGAATCATCCTCTTTGATAGCACTGTATTTATTGAAAGAAATGGATTTACAGTAATCTGACATGCAACTGTTATTCAAGAACTAACCAAATCAAATATCTAATGTGGCATGAATCCCTTTTACAATAACTATTATACTCTTCCTTTAGTGTATTTTCAGAATTGTCACCCTGACTGGTGTATTTCATAGATTGAGCATAGGCCTGGGAAGCCTGTACACTGGTTTGATCCCCAGTCAGGGCACACGCCTGGGTTGTGGGCCAGGTCCCCAATAGGAGATGTTCAAGAGGCAACCATCCATTGATGTTTCTCTCCCTTTGTCTCTCCCTCCTTTTCCCTTACTAAAAATAAATAAATAAAATCTTTAAAAAGAAACTGAAAAAAAAGACGTCATATTTTGCATTCTAGGTTATAATTTAAGTGACAGCAGGGATTATGTCCCACTAATTTCCATTTTATCTGTAGTCCCTAGAACATTGCCCATGTATAGGTAATTGATAAACATTTACTAAATTCACAAAGACATTCAGTTTTTGAGATTCAATTGAAAAAAGCCACTTCCAGTGGAATGGCTAGTGGGAGATTGCTGATAGAGATATTACTAAAAGCAGTCTTTGCTCACTCACACTTTTTTCCCCCAAGACCCAAGCATAACTGTGGCATCTTCAGCAAAGAAAAAGGAAGTTAATACAAGAAATGCATACAGCTCTACCCTATATTACCACCATGTGTTTCTTATATTCCATCTTTTTTCTTTGTGATTGGCAAACTCTAAATATTTAGCTTAACTCTTTATTCTAGGAGTTCTCCCAGAAATATCATGAGATAAACTCACTTATGAAACTTGACCACTTTTGCTACGTCATTATTACTAGTAATAACAACAATTAGTTGAAAAATGGACACGTCGATTCAGGACCAACAGAGTTCCATTTTGTTGAAACTGTAATTGTTTCTGGAAGCACCTGGGGTCAGAGTTTGAGCCAAGAATTATAGAAACATAAATTTTAGGGAAACTAGCTTCCAACTTTATAAATTTTCTTATAAAGCTTTAGTTCCTTTTTCAAATGTTTTTATAAAACTCCGGCACTTTCCACTTTACTCCGGAGTGGAGTGTCTCTCTGGGCTCCAGGCCCCGCTCTCATCTAACTCTCGCAGCTGCTTTCGTGCTGTCTTCTCCGTAGTGTGACTGGCCTGACGCCAGGGCCGTGCCTGCAAGTATGGGCAGGCCAAGACAGCGATTTTATGGCCAACATGTTTTATACGTTCTCAGAGAATACTTAGTGGGTAAATAGATACTCTCCATTCACTGTGGTGATAGGAATTACTTTTTAATCCTGTCATTTGCTGAAAGTGAATGTGCTGGTGTGGGGTACTGCTACATTAGCAGTGTGTAAAATTAGAAATAAGTTGTAATACTGACGAACAGAATGGAAACACAGTCATGGATATATGGAACAGACTGACAGTTGTGGAGGCAGGGGGACTGGATGAAAAAAAGGCAAAGAGACTAGCCAAAGAACATCTTTGCATGACCCATAGTCACAGGCAACAGTGTGTTGACCACCAGGGGGCAGGGGGCCGGGCTTGGGTGGGGATGGGAGGTAGGGGGGATAGGGACACCTGTAATTGTGTTAACCATAAAAATAAAGTTAAAAAAAGGAACAAGTTATATGAAACCCTAGAATATGAAGACACAACTTAAATCTTAAACGGTTTTAAAATTGATAGATTGATCTTTGATTTTTCTAGACTAACACATGATGTATGGAACATTTTCTAGGGATTTTATAAAAAAAGGAAACACAAATCCATCTTGATTTTTATTGTCTCTTTTAGCTTTTACGGGCGCAGCCAAGCTCAGAGTTCACCATCAAACATTTACCCCATGAGCTTAAGCCAAATTAAAGGAAGGCTTGTTAGTAACAACACTTGCAAAATTATAAGTAGTTATATCAATGGAAGGAATTATTACATTGAAATATCATTTAAGGTAATATTGGGAAAAAAGGAACAGTTTTGGAAATGTTTAAAACCTGTGAGGGATTGTAAGCCCAAAAGATGTTTTGCTTAACCTTTGTATCTATTCACCAAGATGGAATATTTTAAGTGAAGATACAGATGTGAATATATTGATATATCATTTATTTTTATATAAGTGTATATGAATATGTATGTATTGATATAAAATTGTTTATATAAATTATTTTATTATAATTTTATTAATTAAAAGTTAATTGATTAAATTAATTAATTAAAATTCTTATATAAATTATTTAAAAATAATTTATATATAAGTATGTACTTACATGCATATATATTTATATATAAATTTTATACATATGTGAACACTTACAAAGAAATAATGCCACCATAATAAGTTTATTTTTAATCACCTTCCTATTCACAACTCTTTCTTTCTATTGTTTTGTGGAATCGTAAAGAGTTAAATTAAGAAAAGTAAGAGAAAGCAGGCACTCAGAATTTTCTAGTGTGGCACAGTGGAAATATTCTTACAAAACAGAAATGTTTGTAAATTGATTTGTCTTACCTGAGACTAAGGCCTTACAAAGATAATAAGATACAGAATATATCTTGGTTACCCATTGATTTTCAATAGATGTTTTACAAGTGATTATAAATGGAAGGTATTCCTACTCCCAAATAACGCACCCAACTCTCTAAATAAAGTTAACTCTTTTTAAAAAAGATTTTATTTATTTATTTTTAGAGAGAGGGGAAGTAGAAAGAGAGGGAGAGATATATTAATGTGTGGTTGCCTCTTGTGCTCCCCCTACTGGGGACCTGGCCCACAACCCAGGCACATACCCTGACTGGGAATTGAACGGGCGACTCTTTGCTTCACAGTCTGTGCTCAATCCACTGAGCTACACCAGTCAGGGCTAAAGTGAACTTTCTATGTCTCTTTCTTTACAGAAAAATTTAAAGCTAACTGCTAATACACTTTGGAGACTTAATAAAAGTTCACCAAAAATGTACAATTGACTTTCTCTGTATATTTATCCTATCAGACCCTCCAAACCCAGGTGGCACTTCTAGCACTGCCTCTCCTGGACACATCCACAGTGCTGAAAGTAAAATAAAAAATCGTCTCCTCTGGCTGCATTATTTTACAGACAAGGAAACTGAGATGAACACAGGTCAAGTGAATCGCCTGAAGTTGCACATTCTACTGCTCTGAGGCCAGAACCCAACTCTTCAGGTCCAAGTCTATTCCACTTTTCTGGCTTCCTCACTGTCCTTGGTGATGTTCCCAGGCTTTGAACATAACCAGATAATTCATTTGAGGAAGATAGTGTTCTAGGAAATGGGAGACATGCCCCAGAACTGGTTCCTGGCTTTGTCGAGAACTGGGTCTTCCTGCCAAAGGAAACCGATGCTGGAGGCTGGTGGGAGGCCAGGCCTGGTTCTGTCCTGACCGGGTCACCTGAGCGGGCGATGATCACAGCAAAGATGGGACAACCTCCTTGCCAACACTACTGCAGCCTACCTGTGATTTCAGGAGTCAGTGCATGTTCCAGAACACTGATTTTGAAATCAGACCTCTGAATGGACTTCAGGGGCTCAGTGTCTCCTATATGAAAATCTGTGCCAAATTTTGTGGGTGTTTTTTTATTGTTTTGTTTTTTCATTTGCTTGGGGTCAAGTCTACAAATTTTCCAAGGGTTTTCTGAACCAAAGAAGAGTTAAAAATCATTGACCTAGACTTTCAAAGGAAGTGAATCCTGCTATAAAACTGTAAAGTTGATACTTTCATCATTGGTATGTGCAGCCTCTCCTCTCTGTAATATAATATTTTGCCTTTGTTAACAATACTTGGTTAAGTCAACCCCTCCCATTTAAGGTACTCAGTGTTTTCATGGTCTTTTTCTCCCCCTTTGAAGCTTATCTTCAAAAAAAATTTAAAACGCTTTCTTCTCCACTGAGAGGTACGTGACTGATAGAGATTACGTGTCAACTCTGCTGTTTACCTGAGGTGGAGGTTTGCGGGGGTGTGAGAGGGAGCACTTGACATTCCTCAGCTCTCCATCATTCTCTTCTTTCCACCCAACTGTAAGGACCCAGGTGGAATGTAGTTCTATTCTTGTGTGTATGCACTGAAGCTTCTAGGGAATATGGACCTTAATCCATGGGTGCTAGGTAATACTTGTATCATTATTCAGTTCTAGGAATTCTCTAACTCCTCTTAATATTTGTGTTTGTTTGATGTTCCAATATTCATAACTCTCTTCTTAAGTTCCTACTCATAAGAGTTTAATTTTTTTATTTCCTTTTGATTTCTAAATTAATTATGCTGTGGTCTGAAAACTTAACCTGCACAAAACAACATTTTTGAAAATTTTAAATTCTTACTTTATTACCTAATATGTAGTCAATTTTTGTCAATGTTTTGTATGTGTTTGAAAACATTTGAAACTGTTTGTTTTGCATATCAGTGTCCTATATATGTATTTTACATATTTTTCTGATTTCTTGTTCAAATAATTTTTGTACACATCAATTTTTGTTTGCATCTATCAATTACTAAATTGTGTTAAATCTCCTAAAATGATTATGAATTTCTCAATTCCTCCTTGTTTTGTCAATTTGGTCTCTCTGTGTTATTAGAAACATGAAATTAAAAAGTTTTGTAAAACCTGGTAGATTGAAATCTTTATCAATGTGTGGGTAATTTGTGTATATCTACAAACATGTTTTGCCTCAAAGACCATTTGTCTACTATTGTGTCATCATTTGGTTTTGAGTGCTTATTATATTTTCTCCATCTACTTTCACTTGTTTTTCTATTCTTATGTTTTACTAACTTATGTTACAAGTTGCCTTTCATTAACATCACATAGTTGGATTTTTATTATTTATGACATACCTGAATAATCTATTATTTTACATTTTTGTGATGAGCAATGTATTGGTATATATTTCTACTTTAACTCATATGCTTACTCTTTTTTTTAAACAGCTTATTTTTGTGTGGTTGCCTCTCATGCACCCCCAACTGGGGACCTGGCCTACAGCCCAGGCATGTGCCCTAACTGGGTATTGAACCATGACCCTTTGGTTCACAGGCCGGCACTCAGTCCACTGAGCCACACCAGCCAGGGCTCATGTGTTTACTCTTTATTGTTTTTGTGTTCATTTTCCTCCCATCTTGATTTACTTATGATTAGTTATATTGGTTTGTTTCCTAATTTAACTATTTTCTACATTAATTTGATATGTATTCATTCTAATTTTATTCTTAGAGGGGATTTCTTTATATTTTAATAAGGATAGTTACATAAAATTATAAAATTAATAAACATTTATTCATTTCCCTATAACAGTGGAAAACTGTGATGGTGGGAAATTGTAACACACCCACCATTCTTTTGACATTTTTTCTGTGAGTGCTGACTCAGACTGATAGGAAGTCTGTAGATGAACAGCATGTTGCATCTACATGGAACTAAGAATACTAGGAAATAACTTCAAAAGATACCAACTCAGCCCTTCAGGCATCCCCCAGGAGATTTGCTGACCTTCAACCATGGAGCCCAGAGGACGCGAAGCCAGGATGACAAGAAGCCAAGATGTTGCATACTGGACTGTCACTTGCCTTATTGGAGTGGACTGTGCTTGTCTGCATGGAGAGAACTTCTCAATCCCCTCCTTTGATTTCTTCGTTCTGTTTCCCTTTCCTTCCTTATGATCACCTTTGAGACATGAGTCCCTCATCTGTCAGGTGGCTGGCATCTGAAAATAAACCACTTTCCTTTACATCAGCACCTGTCTCTTGAGTACTGGCTTTTGTAGCAGCAGGCAGCTGGACCTGTGTTCAGTTATACCACAGTAATACAAGACTGTTGAGTAGCTGAATTGCATAAACTTAAGAGTTGCATATATGCCCTCTGACCCAGATGCCATTATTTTTTAGTTTTTAGCTTTAGATTGTTTTCTGACTCCACATATGAGATATTATTGTAAAAATTAATGGTCAGTAATTATTTAGATTTACATATTTGCAACTTTTTATATTAGCATTTCTTCTTATATCTAAGATATTTCCTTCATAATTTTCTTTCTTATTGAAATATATACTGTCAGCTTTTACATTGTTAGAAAATTATTTTTATTTTTTCTGAATAAAGCTTTCATTTTTCCCTTTTAAAATATATTTTTGTTATGCAGTTATAGATTTACACCTATTTTCTTCTCAGCAACCTAAAGCTATTATTTCACAATTTTTAGCTTCCATTATTATTCTTTTAAAATTTATTTTGTTTTGTTTTTAACTTTATTTTTTACAGCTGTACTGATATAATCGACATATAACATCATATAAGTTTAAGGTGTACAATATGATGACTTGATACATATAATATTGTGAAATGATTACCACAATAAGATTAATTAACTCCTCCATCATCTCACATAATTACAATTTTTGTGTTTTGTGGAAAGAACATTTAAGATCTACACGCAGCAGTTTTCAGCTATATAATGCATCATTGTTAACTATAATCTCCATGCTCTACATTAGATCCTCAAAATTTATTTCTTATAACTGGAAGTTTGTACCATTTGACTAACACCTCCCCACATTCCCTACCCCACCCCTGGGCAAGAACCATTCTATTTTTTGTTGCTATGACCAAACAAATAGAGCAACAAATCTGCATCAGATTTTGTGTGAAGCTTGAACATTCCTCCTTAGAAACTATTTTGATGATTCAGAAGGCCACAGCTACGGGCAAATGGTGACTGGCAGCTTCATCAGGACAACGTACCTGCTCATGCATCATGTCTCATGCAGAGTTTTCTGGCAAAACATCAAATCACCCAGGTTACTCAGCTGCCCTACAGCCCAGATTTGGCACCTGTGACTTCTGGCTTTTCCCAAAATTAAAATCACCTTTGAAAGGGGAGAGATTTCAGACCATTGTTGAAATTCAGAAAAACACAATGGGGCAGCTTATGTTTCCTTATTTTTGGCTTTAGTGATTTATTCAGTGTTGAAGTCAGGGTCTTGTAGTGTTCCACTACTGTTGTAATGCTGTCTATTTCTCCCTTCAGACCTGTTAGTACTTGCTTTATATATAGGTGCTCTGTTCGGGTGTGTACATATTTGTAATTGTAGCCTCTTGATCAGTTGATCCCTTTATCATTATATAATGACATTTTTGTCTCTTGTTACACTTTTTGACTTAAATTCTATCCTCTCTGATATAAATATAGCTATCCCTGCTCTCTTTTCCATTTTCATAGAATATCATTTCTCAGTATTTTTTTCCAGTCTATTTTTGTCCTTAAACCTGAAGTGAAGTTTCTGGAAACAGTATGCAGTTGGGTCTTTTTTTTAATTCCATTGAGCCACTCTATGTCTTTTCATTGGAGAACTTAATCCATTTATATTTAATACAATTATTGATAGGGAAGGTCTTAGTATTGCCATTTTGTTTATTTTTTTTTCTGACTGATTCATTGTTCTTTTCTCCCTCTCTTGCTGTCTTTCTTTGTGACTTGATGATTTTTTTGCAGGGATATATTTGATTACTTTTTATATCTCTTTTGTATACTACTATAGGTTTTTGTTTTGTAGTTACCACAAGGCTTATGTAAGTCAATTTATAACAGTCTATTTTAAGCTGATAACAACACAGCTTTAATCTTGTACAAAAACTTTTCACCTTTACTCATAGTCATGTTTTGTTCTGATCACAAAATCTGAGACTGTACCAGGCAAGCTGAGCTGTGTGGTCTCCCTGGATATGGGGTAGAAGGAAAAAGAGTCCAAATGGATTATTTGGTTTGCTGAGCTCATGGGAAATTTCCATTCAGTCTACAGGGAAGGAACACTACCATTCACTTACCCTTTGTATGGTAATGACAAGTTGTGATAAATCACCTAAGCATATGCTGCTTTCTTCTTTCTGAGATCTACTTTGTAATAACAGCTAAAATGACTGATATGTGAAGTACCAGGATTGTGATGTTTTGGACTCTTCCTAAAACTGTCAATAGTTTATAAAATATCTAAAAGAGAGTTTTCAAAACTATATTCTGAGAAACACTACTTTAAATAATGTGGTGGTAATGAAACCTGTCTTCAAATTTTTTGATGTTCCTTCCATGAAAAGGTATCTAATTCTGTCTTCTTAGTAACTTGATTCTAATGAAAAAAGTGTGGTGTAGATGATGCTGCATGGTTTTTGAGGCTAGGTATTAACACACCTTCCATGTAGGTCTCTCTTTGGACACTTGCTCTTAGAATTCATAGGAAAGTTCTGAGTGAAGGAATATCCAGACCACGTGGTGAGACCCTATGAGAGTGGCCCAGCTGATACCAGGCTTGCACCCCAGGCAACAGCCAGAGCTAACCTCTAGACATGTGCAAGAATGAGCCTTTAGGTATTCCAGGACCCAGCCACTGTGAGGCTGCAATCACCTGTGAGACCCCAGCAAGAATTGGCTAGCTCAGCAAATCGCAGAAATGTGTGAGATAACAGCAGTCCTATATGACTGTTGTGTAAGTATTAGAGTGAAGAATGGTGTGCTATGGAGCAAAAGATAACTAGCACTCTTCCACCAAAAATATCAATGTGATCAAATATCTTTTGGCAGTTCTGTATTCTATCTTGGCATGTCATCAGACACCATAATGTATTAAATTTTGTGATAAGTATTAGGGTAAACAAAGCCTATCTGTCACAGCTTAACTGTGCATTCAGTGCATTAAATGAACATTTTGGTGGAAACAACTCTTAATACTTAAAAAAATAACTGTGTTTCTCAGAACATATTGAAGAATACCTTAGAAATGCTACTTCTACTTGGTATTGTAGGAGCTGAAATATCTCATTGTAGGCTAAATTTATGCTTCTATGTGAACTGCTTTGTTTCCAATTTTGCCAAAATAAATACCATGCAACTGAATAAACACTTTTTAAAAAAAGAGTTTATTTATTTTTAGAAAGAGGGGAAGGGATGGGGAAAGAGAAGGAGGAGGCATGACTGAGCCCACAACTCATGTATGTGCCCTAACCAGAAATTGAATCAGCAACCTTTTGCTTTGCAGGATGGCACCCAATCCACTGAGCCACACCAGTCAGGGCTGACTAAAAGCTTTTGCTCCAAGACTTCAAGTGTTCTTTTTGGGCCAGAACAAAAAAATCTCCATTACAAGAGTGGACTACACATACCCCAGAGTGACAGCACAGATCGTTAGTCTAGAACAGAGTAAAACTAAGGTTTCTTGGAAACGTGGGCTCAAATGATCTACCTGATGTCTCCTGAATGCCTAATTTTGATCTAAAAGATCATGTTTGCACAAAATGCCATCTGACATTTACCTGAAGCAAATGTTAGCAGGCTAAGACAAAGCTACAGCAACAGCAAAGGGCACAGAACCATGACTCATGTGCACACAGGGCATGTGAAGATGGGGAGCCATACACCATTCAGCCTGAGATCATGCTTTAGGGAGAAGTGATACAGAAAAGTACAAGTTAATCATGACTCACTTTGTTATCTGGTAATAACCACATCCTCTGTGTGCAAATATGGCATGTTCCATTCCTCTTTCCCATCCAGAAATGGTGAGGAGAGATGGCTTTGAAGAAATTTGTTTTGTAAGATGAACCTCTAAATTGTATAGTGGATTTTTTTTTATATTAACTTTACCTCCAAAGACAAGTCCCTCAACGCTTCTATTTGTTGCACTGTTGAGGGGTGCCCATTTCTCTCAGTCTATACTGACAAGTCTCATGCCCGACCATGGTCCATTTCTGCCTACATTAACACATGAGAAATACTATAACTGAATCAGAGTTTTGCAACTACAACAAAAGCACAGGATTAAGAGATAGAAGTAGTGAGTATATTTCCTGCTTTGGCATTAACTGATAGTGGGACTTTTTTAAAAGTTACTTGGCCTTGTTGACCTCAGCTTTCTTACTAGGAAACCAAGTGGGTTTGGCTAGAAGGCCCACTAAGGATTCTTCCAAGCAGACTAGTCACTGTAGGTCAGATACTGGATGCATTCAGCAGGGGTTCTTTGCTGGGGTTAATAACACTGTGGGCTTCATTCAGTTAGTTGAGGGCTTTAACAGAAGAAAGATAAACGTCCCCTGAGAAAGAGGGTATTCTGCCAGTGGGTGGCCTTGGACTTGAGCTGCTATATGAACTCTTCCAGATTTTCAGCCTGCTGTCCCACCCTGCAGATTTCAGACTTGCCTGCCTCCACAACTTTGTGAGGCAGTTCAGGGAATACTTCAGAGTATGATGACTAAAAACAGGAATTAAATGGCCCGTGGGAAAGGGAATATAAGTGGAGGACTGGGCTCTAGACAAGAGCTTGAGTTTGAGTGTCAGATTAGGTTTGAAGCAGTACATAGCTGTCACTCCCTCTGTAGCTCTAGCTATGTTGGCATGAAGGAGCCAATGTGAAAAAGGCAAACCAAGTTGATGTGAACTCAGAACCCTAGTGTCCTATGTGGGGCACCATTACTGTCTAAAAGGCTCAGAGACTGTAAAAATAATTCTACATTATGGACAAGTTTCCATCGAGTGATAGGACAATTGCTGGAACAGGCCAATCAGAATCCACTTCTCACTCTCGCATAATATCTCAGAAAGGCATGACATTCTCTCAGCTATGTAAACCTGTAGGAGCTGCCGATTGGTTCTGGAGGGGAAGGGTGTATAGAATATAACAGTTTTCCTGCTAATAGTGTGCTACATGGGTTAACATGGATCACTAGAAGCATCTCTCTCTTTCTCTATATATATGTATATATACATATATATCAGAATTTTATGTTAATAAATAGAATAACTTTTGCTAAAAAAATTTTTCAAAGCCTTTAAACTCATTCATTTGACAAAATTACCAAACATGTATTGGGTGCTTATTCTGAAACAAATGCAATTCTAGATGCTGGAGACACATCATTGGGTAATCACTTGCCCTCATGGAACTTACATCCAACTGGTAAGAGGCAGACTATAAAAACAAACAAACAAGCAAACAAACAAACAAACAAACAAACAGAGGTGGGCAAAAGTAGGTTAAATTACCATCCATCATTACCTAAAAGATTAATCCTAAGTAATAATACTAATAAAACAAATAATATAAATAAATAATACAATAATAAACAATAACACAAGAGTAAACTGTTTTCCATACTCACAACTATAAGCCTCCTTTTGCCCACCTCTGTATAATGTAGAATGTTAGTATGTGATGTGTGCAATAAAGAAAAACAAAACATAAAGTTATAGGTTATGCTAGAGAAGAGAAAAATAGAAATTTTGAGTGTCAGATTAGGTTTGACCAGGTTACTTCTCACCGAGATGGTGATCTTAGACCAAACACTAGAAAAAGCTTGACCTTCAGGTAGGTAGGTATCTGAGGGAAGAGCATTTTAGGCAGGAGAAACAGTCAAAGCAAGTGCTGAGGTAAGTATATGGCTGACATGGTCAGGGACCATGGAGTAATCCAGTGTAGCCAAGAGAGTACAGTGAGCATGAAGACAAGCTCAGCGACCTGAAGAGATGGACTGCTAAGTGCAGAGTACTGAGGTGCAGGTCCTGTACAGCTAGGAAGGTTACTGTAATGCTGATGAAGTTGAGTTTAATTGAGATGGTAAAGATTTTCAGTCAGCCTGGATTTTCACGTGTAGGCAGATCATAGGAGTAAACAGGAAACCTCTTTCTAGCCCTGATTATAAATAAGAGGAATGCGATCTCCCTGTGGGAGTTTCACTGTGAAATCAAAACATAGTAAGTCCAAGTGGATATAAACAGAATGGTTCCCGAGGAAATGTAACTGCTCCTGGAAGTGTGTGTGCTGGAGTGTCTCATTTGCCTTCTATTTATTCCATCAGTGAGGCACAGATTTTAACTCTAAGGTTATGGTATGGCTAAACACACACCTATCACTGGAAAGGTGCCATCGACACCAGTTTATGTCACATATACTCATGGCCCAGGGCTGCAGAATGCTCACGCCATGCTGAAACACACAAGGGTTGCACTTGGGAACAGAGTGAATGACCAGGGGCTGTGGGAGGCAAGCTTAGTAGCAGCAAGGGAGTGAGATGCCCCTGCTCCCCGTGGGAGTGTGTACTTGGCTTGTTTGAGTAACTCAGTAGGTTGGCCGGAAACTGAAGCTCACTATTCAGAGATAAGCAGGACCTGTGATAAGGACAGGTGTGTGATTAGGGGATCTTACTGGTGGGAGCAGAGCAGGAAGAGAAATCTGTCGTTAGACCAATGCGGGCCCTCTCAGTTTCCTGCAGATGTAAAGGTACACATAATGTTGGGTCTTAATTTAGTTCTTACACCAGGAAGAGAATGGGGGAGAGGGTACAGAAAAAGTGGGCATTACAACTGTAAGACTAGACAAAGTCCACTCTCATTCTCCCTGGAAGACAGAGTGCTCCACCAGCCCTTTTCTGCTAGTTAAGTACATTAGGTCTTGTAAATGATGGATCAGTTTGATTGGACCTAACAAATTTCTGCTGATGACCTACTGCATGTAATGTAAATGTACAATGAAGAGAACAATCACTTCTTGTTACAAAGAACCTAATGGAATGTAGCATGTCTTAAGCACATAGCTAGTACTTCATGGGCAAAGGGGTCATTGGCTAATAATAAAATTAACAACTAAGCAAGAAAGTAAAATCTTATGTAAATATAGCACCTGAAAGATGATAAGATCTGTCAGCTTTCCTGTGTAAAAATATATTTACCAAGATTAAAAGCAAATAGCCTTCCTTCCTTTGTGCCCCACTATCTACTTACCACAGGTGAGAACATAATAAGTTAGAATAAGAAATGCTAAGTCTTTTTGTCTTGGCTTTAAAAGACAAAGAGCTCTTTTTCCTTCTTTTCTTCTAAGACTCAGCTGTTCATGCCTTGTGGTCTGCTTGTTTTTTAGAGTGACCTTCTTTCAGTCGTTAATTCAGTGTGCAGACAAAATTCAGTAGCTGCTATTTTCTAAGCATTACGGTGGGGACCTAGGGAGCAAGGAGGACTAATACATAGCTTAAAGGAGAGCTCAGTTTAAGAAAAGGATGGCCAGTCAATAATTTGGAAAAGATTTACATACTTTTGTCTTTATTTTTCATAATTTAAAAATTATACAAGTAATGCTAACTACTACTTAAAAATTAAGTTTTAAAAAGAGAAAGAAAGGGGTAAAAATATATCTTTCCAGCACAAATGAAAAAAAAAAGCCCTACCTAGATATTTTGGAATTTTTATTGTTTTTGTATTTTATTCTGAATAGTTTTGACATTCTTATTTAATTTTGATCATTTTATATATGACTCTATTGCTTTATTTCTGTCCTAATATTATTATGTAAAGCTTTCCCATAATATTAAAATTCATTGTACAGGTAATTTTAAATGTTGGCTTAATATTTCATTGAGTATATATGTAGTAGATTAAATACCCATCTTATTTTTGGACATTTAATTTTAGTTTTATCTTTTATACATAGTATGCTTAACATGTTGATACATGAAACTATTTTATATTTTAGATAATTTTTAGAATGATTCTCAGTAGTTTAATTATATATTTAAATATGAATGATGTTTTAAATTTTGAATGTGACAATGGCAAGTCTTCTTCTCCTGGAGGTGACTTTTGTTCGTGCCATTACCCAAAGTGGGGGCAGATGCATGATCAATATGTTTTCAATTGTATACAAGTTTTCAGTACGTATGGAGCAGAGAGAAGGAATGTGTTCGGCCATGTTAAAACCTGAGTTTCTTAAATCCCACAACACATCCTTTTAGCAGCACGGAAAGCATTTAGTCTGTGCCCCCTTTCTGCAGCGCATCACCGGGTTCAGGGAAAAGGAGGCAGTGCCTCAGTTGTCAATGACTCTATAGCTGTCTTTAGATCAAAGGAGTGGTTCCTCCATGTCCATTCTGGGAGCAAGTGTATGAGCATGACAGTTTATAAATATTTAACTAAATAAAAACAAATATTAAAAATCCTATACCCAATGGTCCCAAGATTAGTCACATATGACCAAAAAAGGTCTATTGTCTTTGGTTTCAATAACACTACTTTCTTACAGTTGGGGTGAAGATTGTCACATGGTAACATAAAGAAATGGCACATTTGAACCATCCAGTCAATGCTGTTCCCTTCAGTCCCACCGAAGAACACATTGCTGGCATCCCCTTGGCCTGCGTGGTGCCAGGATGTGGTGATTGGATCACCCTTTCCTCCCATTTCCAGCCTTTGGCACTAATGACCATTCCTTTTTCTTCCTACATGACATTTTTTAAAGAATCAACATGGAAAGCAAAAAGAATAGTGAGAATTCTGGGCTCAAAAGGGATTTTTTTGTGAAGATCTTTTGAGAAAAGAAACCATCTTCCACGTGTGCAATCCCTCTTCTGCCCTCAGTGAGTACAGTAGTGGGAAGTAGAGCTCTTATGGTCCTGGATGTGAAACAGAGACAGAGCAAAGTCATCCTGGTGCTCCGGTAACAACCCACCTCAAGCAGAGTTCCAGTCGTCTCTCATTCATATAATTCAGCGGTTCTAAGTAATCACATTTGAAGACATTTGGAAGGCCTTAAATGAAATAAATATACAGAAAACACAGCAGGACAATTATATTACTGCATTCAGACCCAAACCATGCATCTTCAGAAACTACCCATAACTGGGTCCTTCTTCCCTGTCCTCTTACTCCCATGTTTTAGGTCCATCTACTCCTGGGAGGGAGGATCCATCTACCAGTAAAAAAGAAAGATGAATATCTCCCCACCCTATTTATCTGTGTCTGCCATTCCACTAGTTTCTTTTTTGAGGTGTGCACCCAGAAGAAAACCAGGAGAGAGTATCATACTGTACTACAGATTCTCAGCTCCAAGAAATGCCTCCCAAATCACCAACAAAAAGGCAGTACCAACCAAAATTAGATCCTCTCTGGTCCAATAATCTTTATGTGCCTCCTGTTTGATTCTGTGGGATCCATTCATTGTCAACCTCTCCCTGGCCGCACCCCTGAAGGGTGTTCTCTTTCTGACAACCATTTCCGCATGAACTGCTCTTTGCAGGATGAGGCTAAGATCTGGACGCCCCCTGCTGGTGAACGCTACCACAAACAATCTTCAACCATCCCTGGAGTCGCCTGGATTGTTTCCTTTTCTTTCTTTCTTTCTTCTTTTTTTTTTTTTAATTTAATTTTAATTGTTGTCGCAGTACAATTTTCTATCTTTTACTCCCATCCCAACCCACCCACGCAATCCTCCCCTCCTCCCTCCCATTTCCACCCACCCCTAGTTTTTATCCATGTGTCCTTTATACTTGTTCCTGTAAACCCTTCCCCTGGACCATTTTCTTTACACCTCTGGGCTTCGGTTTCCTCATATGTAGTTTGGAGAGCTGAGACATGACTCAAAAAAGCTTTTGTTAGAATTAGTGACACTATATATCATGCATTTCAAATGGTATCAGGTGTGTATTTAAAGGGGGGGGGGCTTTCCCAATATCTCAGAACTTACAACACAGGAATTACACAGTCTGAAATATGGGTTCAAAGCAGGAATGTCCTTACCTGTATCATAAAAAATACACACATTTATCAAGATATTGAAGCTGTTACCTCATGATGGCTTGTTGGGCTATAGCAATATGTTGGAAATGCACTACTTTTGAGTGGGAAGAAGAAAAGAAAAACCATAGCTTATGGTAAAGGAATCTTTGTACCGGGAGGCAGTGAGAACTTCCACCTGCCAGTGCCATTGTTTCAGGATCACAGCTTCAAGGTTATGCAACACCTTTGGTAAACACTTCCTGAAGCAGAGACAAGAACGAGCCTGGGAGTTTCCTTCTGTCTCACTGGACAGGTGGCAGCAGAAGACCAAGCGGTGCTGGTCTGTTTGAGTGAGACGGACAGACGCCAGGCTCCTGGGGTTGCCCAGGATGTTGCAAGGCCTTCTGTTAGTGGCCACTTGCTTCCTGTCTTCAGCCCCAGGTAGGTGTTTAGCTCTTTTTAGGTTCTATGAAACACATCAGTGAGCTGCTTGCTTTTCATCTTCTCCAAATATATTTGTTTAACAAATTTTGCTAGCTAGTTGGGCAGGTTTTAATCTGCTGCATTTTTTCTTTTGGGGGGCAGGGATGGACATTGACTGATATAAACACTCAATGTAAATAAGAGGCAAAGAGATGTCTTTAATCAATATTTACATATATGATCTGAGAATATGGAAATCAAGTGGAAGATTTCATTCAGCATAACTTAAATAACGAATATGAATCTTGAGCCCAAAAGTGAAATTCATCAAAACTCACCTTGTCATTTTTAGAGCGGCAAAGAGTCAGTGGATTTGACTCTCTGTTGCTGCGTGGAAGGCTTTGGAGTGCATTTGCTATTGTTATTCAGACCGGTTGGCTGGCCCTGTCTTTTTGAGTTCACATTTTCATATTTAGTTCTTTCATTTCTGGTGATAATAAGTATGAGTAATTTAGAAATAAATACTTGACCAATTTTATTTTCTAAAGCATTGCGTTATTACTTGATCAAAGTAATCCAGGTCAATGTCTGTTATATTCATCTTGTCAACAACTTTTAACTTCTTAATAACTAATAAACATAAAAATAATTATCTAAGCCAAACCAAAACAACAGATTTCTTCTTATTTTCATCTAGTTTTGTTAGTCCAAACTAATCCAGTATGTGAGTTCTGTGGGAGAGAGGAAGCAAGTATTAACAACAAATTAGTAGAAACACATTGTGTTACAGCTGCAATTTGTATATTCCCCGGATGGCAGTTAGTTGTGTTTATTCCACAGGCTTCAAAATAATTAGCCTGTGTAGGGAGAGAGCATCAGCGGTAAGGATGAATGAGCCAAACAGTATCAAGGTCTGCTGCATCTCTCTAACTGCCGTGTAATTTATTATATCTCAACCCACACTGGCTCGGGGGCCTTCCTGAGTTCAGAAAATGAAGGGCCATTAAGGGAAAGTCAGTCTGTTTTCTTTAGAGAATGCACTATGTTGCAAGAGTTTGGGAAGAGATAGAAATCGTTCATTTCAAACTGAAGAAAGTGAGAGGTTGCCAAAGACTTTTTTAAAAAATATTCTGGTTTATGTTATTTATTGATTTATTTTGCTTGCTATTTGGAAATACTCCACCCTCAAAGAGTTGAAAATAAATTTCTTCACTGACTTGTGTATTTCAACTCCACATTTGAGAGCCAGTTAGTAATTTCAGAGTCTATGAAACATTACAATTTATGTACTGAGTAGAAGCATGGAGATCGGCGTGTCTATCAAAGAAAACCTGTGTTGGTTGGATTGGCCTGTTCTTACCACTTCTCAATGGGAATGTGTGCGTGTTATTATGGCTTTGTGCTTTTATAAAAAGAATCAGTTGGGTAGGTATTATTTTATGACCTGAGGGCAGTTTAGATATTTCCTATCAGAATGTGTATTATGGATGAAAATAATTGTTTTCATTCAGTATTTTTAAAAGGGTTACTCTGTTTGCAACATTGGTGACTATATGGCTTTGGGAGCTCCATATTAAGGGGACTAATTGCACGGACTGGATCCAGTCCACCAACCAACCAGCATGGGCGCCTCCTGGTGCGGGGCTTGTCGGTATCACAGAGTTACAGGAGGCTATAGAGAACTGTGTTGATACTGTTAGTTAATTTCTGGCAGGAGTAAGTTTCTTACCTCAACATATTATTTTGAAATAATTGTGATAATTACAAAAATTTTCACTCAGGGAAAACACAATAATTGATTAAATGTGTTTTCCTAGGCTTTTGAAACTCAGCTATGACAATGTTTATAACTAGTGTTATTATTTTATTTTATCCAAAATTAACTGTATAGAAATAAAAGATGGCCAGTGATTATCTCTGTCATAGCAAGTGCCTGAGGGAACTTGTGATGTTCTGGAAGTGTGACTATGTGATGAGACTTATTTTATCATGAGATATTAGAACTTTATCCAAATGATCATTACCTCTTTGAAGATATTATAGGGGATTCTGTATTCATTGGTATAACATTGAAAACTACTTGAACTGGCCAGAGAACATTTAATTTGCCCTATCTTTTCAAATATTTAAAAACCCCAACTAAACCCAAAGTTAAGGTATTCTAATGTTGCTGCCATGGCTTTAAGTGTTTTTGAAATCTCAGGCCACTGACTGGAAAGGTGTTACCTCAATTTAACACCCCATTTTTGATCAAATGGGTTTTTAGACAATTTAATCACTTTTTAAAAAATCTTTCAAAGTTAGATATAAATGGTTCTGAGTGATCAAATGAAATAAAGCTATCCTAAAATGATAAAAGAAAATTGATATCCCTAGGAATTTTGAAAACTTCTGCTTTAGTTTGTAATGAAAAAAATTTTTAATAAATATGTATTCTTTGGAGCCTATTAGGATCTTTGTACAGTTATCCAAGGGAACTAACAAAAATACTCAGTTCTACTTGTTAAAAGGTCAACCATAGTAACATAAATTTCTTCTACCATAGAAAGTAGGTTTGAGTGCTGCAGTGAACCAGGGCCACCTTTAGAGAACCTTTTAGTTTACACAGAGGGTCCGTAAGTCTTTGGATTGGGCCCTGGTTCCGGCTGCATCTGCATTCTCGTGGACCTGCAGCCTCTTCAGCAGCCAGAGCGCAGGTCCGCTGGCATTTCCTCCGGCTCCAGTCTGCACAGCACCGGTGCTGGGCCGTGTGTCAGCTTTAGAAAAACTGAGTTTCCCTCAAAAATAACTTCTGGATACAATGTTGAAATGAGAATCCGAGTGGCAGATAGAAGGTTAGATGAGATAAATGTTCGATTCTCTTTTGATATAATAGTAGGCTCAGAAATTTCCTTCCTGACCACTGATACTGTTCTATTGATCTGTTTCTCACATTTTAAAAAATATTTTTATGTGTTTTATGCAGGTTTGTCTGTACTGCAAAAAGCCAGCCCATTCTGTGGAGCTGGTATTGGAGCCTTTGCTTCGTTAGTGTAAAACACTGCTATTGGAAAACCCAAGGAAAATATATTAGAATCTGACACTGTGTAGTTTTGAGAGCACTTCAGCTCAACTACTCTGCCACTGACTTTTCGTAGAGGGCTCATTTGTCTCCTGCTTTCTCTGCCGGCTTCTCTCTACACTGCTTGCTCCATTCCTCTGCAGGGGATTCAAAACAATGAAGAGAAGTGGGAAAATGCAAAAGAAATATTTTCAGTAGGACCACCCTGGCTGGTGTGGCTCAGTGGACTGAGTGCTGACCTGTGAACTGAAAGGTCCCCGCTTCAACTCCTGGGCACAAGCCAGGGTTGCAGGCCAGGTCCCCACCGGGGGGTGTGTGATGTTTCTGTCACACACTGAACTTTCTCTCCCTCTCTTTCTCCCTCCCCTCCCCCCTCTCTAAAAACAAATAAAAATCAATAAAAGTTTAAAAATAAATATTTTCAGTGGGGGAACATTTGAAGCTATTGGTTAAAGCAAAGATTTGCAAGGAAGAGCGGACCTCTGATTTGAGGACCTCTTTGGTGCCCGGGCTTCAGCCACTCTCTGACAGGATGACTCCCTGCGTGCGGCTCCCTTCCTCAGAAGCGCACAAGGAGGGCCATTTCCAGCCAGTCTGCCATGGTTCTTCTCAGCTAAAGCTTCTCTCTTACTTCTTTTTTTTCCAGTAACTGCTCTGAATGATTTCCCTGGGGGAAAGAAATATGAAGTGGTTTATCCCAGAAGAGTTCATCCACTACATGAAAGAGAGGCCAAGGAGCCAGACCAGCAGGTGCAGCTTTTGGTTTAGCAGAGACGAAAAAACTTGAACAACTATATTTAACATATCAATACACATACACATATATACACACATTTGTGTCTATTTTTGACCTATAATATGTTTATTAATCTTCACAAAAATGCAACATTCTGCCTTACTTTGTACATTAAGGTCCTGACAAACTGTCTAAAGTCATACAGAGTAAAATTTAACATTCTTATGGTAATATATACCTATACAGTTAATTTTGGATAGTTCTTATGGTAATATATATTCTGTGTATTCCCAAAGAAATTTGATGCAATTTATTAGCCATATATCTATAGACACACAGGCAAACAAAACCATCAACATTAAAACTGAAGTAGAAATAAAATGTTGTGGGTGAATGTGTACATGCATGCATATTAAATTAAAATTAAGTACTATAATTAACCATGACATTTACCTTTGTCTTTTTGAAAAAGGCAGGCGACTAATTCAAGTTTGTATAAATCTTGCTACTTAATGAAATGACACATTCTCAGTCAAAAGAGGAAAGAGGAAAGCTACAACAATGATTCATTCAACAAGAATTTTCTAATTACCTACACCTGGAACTCTTCTTCGAGGAGCCAGGAAAATCCAACTAAATGAGACACAAATAATACCTTGCATCCATCTATTGTAAGATGCAACTCACTGGATAATGTCCCACACCTTTCTTCACTGAAAATTGGGAGAACAATTTGAATACATGTCCAGCATTTTTCATCAGTTATATAGTGAGTTCTTTACAACGTAAAAGTACATTTAAGATTTGGAACAGTTTATTTTGATGAAAAACCATAAAGTAGTTGTTGGTACATACTATATGATCAATCAATTTGTTAAATGAGTAGATGGATGCAGTTGATTCAATAGGCTTGATATTTATTGAAAATACCTATTTATCTAGTCTACTATTCTGATAACTGGCTGTGTGAAACTTAGGTGAAAGTGTAAGGGATCTGAACTCAGAGGGCTTGTGTCTATGTCTTAGCTTTGTTCACTCTCCCTGTGTAAATTTACATGCACACGACTTCAAATTCTTTGTTTGAAAGTTGAGCCAATAATAGTCCTGTTTATCTTCTATAGCAAAGCAAGGATGCAGTCATTGCTCCCTGTTCAAGAAGATGCTATGATGCTAGCCTCTGTAACCCAATCATGTTCTACTTTGAGGCACTTTGTACTTAATGCTATGGCTTGTTAAGCCATTTTTGTTGTCTTTCTGCTTCTCAACATAATCCCCTTTTTAGTCATCCTAGCTATTCTTAAGCCTTTCATTATAATATGCTTGCACAACTGTAGGCCCTCTCTTCTGGAGTTCTCACTACTTCAGATGCTCTTCTCTATCGGCGAAGCTCAGGCCATCTTCCATTTCTTGATGAAAGATAGATTCCTTTTCTAAAACCTTGCTTTCACACAGTCAGAGTAATACCATTTGGTCTTTGCTTTTTTTAAATGTTGATTTTATTATAGTGGTGGTGAGTGTGTGTGTATATTTGTATGAGAGTGTGTATAATTTTCTCTTCTGGGCTTGAAACCACTGAGGGCAATAAAAAAGTGTTTCCTATGTCTTCGCCATGCCTCTGTTTCTCTTCCATCCTTGTCTCTCAGCCCCTGTCCTATAGATTTACCAAACAGAAATACAGGATACCTACTTAAATTTGAATGCCAGATAGACAAGTTATGCTTTTGTACTATTAATAGTCTCAAATATTGTACCCAACATGCTAAAATTGCAAACTTATTCACTGTTTATCTGACATTCTAGTTTCACTGGTGACCTGGATCTTACCTGGCAATCATACCATGTGGCTTCTGTTATCTCCCTGTGAATGTGCAGAACTACACCAGAGACATCTCTCTCCGATTCCAGCCCTTGTCCCATCTGCACAGAGAAGGCCCCATGCTGCCACACGTCTGATATTTCAGCCCCGCTCTGTCAGGGCCACTGAGTTCTGCGTATCACACTTGTCTGCCGACCCTAAATCTAGTGATGTTCTCATCCGCCACACAGCAGGCACATGCTTCCCCCTGACTTAGAATGTTCTCTTTTTGCTCAGGAACAGAGCACAACAAATAACAACACTGTCTTACAGATATAAACCGAGGTCTTGGAAGTTATTTTTGTGGTTTCTTTATTGAGACTATTGTTCTTCTTTGTGTAAAAGAGTGATGAGCAATACTTGAAACCTCCAGAATTCATAATGCATGTGACCAAGAGGATCTCTGTATCCCGGTGGTGCCGCCTGGCCCTCCGTCTAGATTAATCACGTTTCAAGGCCTCCTGGACCCTCGTACTTTTTATTAGACAGCTGTGCCCTGCCCTGGACAGGAGACCCAGGCACCAGCGTCGCCTGTCCGTGGTGACACAGGCATGGCTCCATTTTTCTAACTTCAACACAACTGGCCATGACTTACAATTTGTTCTGGAATGAAATAATCTTTTGACAAGCTTTTTGGAGGGCTCACTAAACACCAGGATAGAACCTTGAATGTTTTATTCATGATTGCAGATTGTATTCTTGATTGTATTTAAATGTATGGCATAGGGAAACTAAACAAGGATTCGAGTAAATGAGCAAATGAATAAGTAGAGAAATGGACAAACAAATGAAGAAGTATAACTGGAGTGCATTTCCCATAGAGCTGCACAAACATGTACTCAACAAATAATCAAGTTCCTTGTCATTGGGAACTTACCTACTAAAGGTGGTCACTATTCTTCCTAGAATTCAGCCTCTACCTCACACACGTCCTTAGAGGCCAAAATCATCTTGCTTTTGGCTCATTCCATAAAATAGAATGTGGCAGCATAATGCTCCCCCTCTTTTAGAAACAATTTCAGGCCTTAGCTAGGGCTACCAGGGTTTGTGGAAGTCTTGGATTCTCTGTATATTATGGCAAGACTTGAATTAAGATCCTCCCTGAGGGTTTCCTTTGCTGTTTCCTGTGTGCCTGTGGGCAGCATCCTGACTTTACAGATCTGCTCCCATTCAGGACCATGCATGACCAGGGACTTCCTAGTTTACTCCCTTAACCTTGCCCAAGGCATTGCTTTCTGGAGAAAATTTGCATATATTTACATCCCTGTGACCAGCTAAACTAAGGCAATAAACTCCACATCATTTCCTTCCAGTGGATGTTCTATAAACCAAGGCGCATTTTTCCTCTTCTAACTCCTAGTTCGGAACCCAGAGAGGACACAGGCTGGACACACTTCTTATGAGCAGGCATTGCTCTTCACCTTGGATCATACTTGGAAGCACAGTCATGCCCTCCCCCAGGGCACCCCACTTCATAGAAACTCTGGTTTTCTTCGCTGTTGTTTCCTCTCATCTATAACCTCTGTTCTAGTGTTGGCCAAACCTCCCACTCCAAAAGCAATGTCTATTTTCTAAATCAGCCTCTAGGTAATATTTTTAGGTGAGGATCCACTAAAACTCTATTTCTAATAGAAACAGGTATCTGGAAAACTTCTGGTTAGAAGTTCATCTTATATCCCTCCAGTATTTTCATTCTATCTAGTCTTTCTTAAACCTGAATAATGAGTGATTATAGTGATTCCTTGTGAATTTTGTTTTTCACCCTCACGGTTTATTTTGGACCTGCTGTTATTCATGAAAATGAACTAATTTATAGCAGCCTTAGTCCATCTAGGCCCACATTGTAGGATATTTATGGTCATGGACTTTTGACCCCAGCAAAGACACCGATAATTGATAATTACAAGGAAATAGGGGTCAACACAGATGACCTTGAAGATGGCAAACCTCTGTGTGGTACCCCTGACCTGATGAGTCTAATGCACTAGTAGGTGTCGATGAGCTCGGGTACTGTTCTGGCCAGGAGAGGGATGGCAGAAGAGAAGCTGGGCATCAGGTGCAGCCTCGGGTGGTTTTCAGTCATGTTATCTGCCGTATGTAGATATCTTTAATAACAATGACCTGACACTTCCCAGTGAATGTTTAGATGTTGGGTGTAATCAGGCTAATAACCTAGTTTTATAGAACAAAGCCAAGACTTGGTACCCAATACAATCTTCTGCATAGTCTTCTATAGCTTCTTCTACATATAAGAGGTCTGTCCGGAACAAGTCCAGCCATTGTTAATATAACAAGAATGGTTTGTGTGACATTGATGTAACATGGCAGCTAAGGAGAAGGGATTGGAACACATATGCATGAACAATGACAACTTCACTGTGCTAGTCAGTGAGGGCAGTAGATGCCATTGAATGAGCATGTGTACTGTGTGGTTGTTGCATTCAGAATGACTGAGTGAGTAGATTCAAAATTTGAATCTGCATCAAATTTTTCATTAAGCTTGAACATTCCTCCATGAAAAATATTCAGATGCTTCAGAAGGTTTTCAGGGATGATGCAGTGAGGGAAGCTCAAATAAAAGTGTGGTACAAATGCTTCAAACATGGTTGAGAGTCTGTTTAAAGTGATCCACATTCTGGAAGGTCTGCAATGAGCAGAACACCTGAGAATGTTGAATGTGTACAGGCTGCAATCAACAAAAATCGGTGACTGACAGTGCAAGAACTAGAAGCTGACCTGGGGATTTTGAAAACTACTGTGTTCTAGATTTTTGACTCATAATCTTGGCATGAAACACATGGAGGCAAAATTTGTTCTGCAGCTTCTGCTATCAGAGCAGAAAGAACATCATGCTGAAGTTGCTGATGACTTTATTCAAACCACTACCAGTGAACCAGATGTCCCCAAGAAGATCATAACTGCAGATGAATCATGGGTCTATGTCTATGATCTGGAAATGAAGGCCCAGTCATCCCAACGGATGTCACCTGGTTCTCCATGCCTGAAGAAGGTGCTGCAAAGTTGCAGCAAGATCAAGACTATGTTAACTCTGCTTTTTAATTGGGAAGGTGCCTGCTTTGAAGGGGACTGAAGCATCATTGTCCTATGTAAAATGTTTCTTGTATCTTGTATTGCCTTCAATAAATGTCACTATTTCTCACAGTAAATGGCTGGCTACTTTCTGGACAGAACTCTTACAATTCTAAACTTAAACTAGTTCTCCTATTTCATATGGTTTACCTGAGGAAATATTTTTTCTTTATTCCTGATGACTTCTTCCTGCCTTAAGGTATATATTCCTGTTATTTTGCTCATATTCTGACCTCCACTGAGCCTGAAGAAGATCTCACACTAAAAATCACCAGGGAGAGCCTTAGAGGTCTTTGGGTCTACGTGCGTACCGTTTCTTCTTCTCAAATACCTTCCCCACCCTGCTTCACCTGCCTAATTCCTATCTCAGCTTATACATTCCTTCCCCAGGAAAGCCTTTCCTTCCTTTAGGATATTAGACATCCTACATTGCTTCCATCTTTATAGTATTCATCATACAATGTAACTTATTTTTATTGTCTGTCTTTTTACTTGATAATATGCTTTATGGAAGCAGATACCATTTTTTTTGTTACTTCGAGTTAAATTTCCAGAACCAAACCATAACTTGCAAATAACTAGCACCCAAATAATATTCATAAAATGCATAGATGGATAAATGAATGGATAGATGGGTAGATGGATGGATATACAGGTCTCAGAGATAATTTATCTATTTAGTTTGATTTGTTAAAAGAGGAAGCAACAGACATTTAGCATTAAACAGACTATTGTTGATGAAAAACAGGCATTGCTTACTAATGATTAAACAGATAGGCCTAGCAAAATGAATATTTGTGTGTGTTTTTAATTACCAGCAAATGTTTGTGCATTTTTGCAGGAAAAGTTTGAAACTGAATTGAAATATGAAATGACAGTTAATGGAAAAATAGCAGTGCTTTATTTGAAAAAATCCAAGTAAGTGTCTTTCCTTCTGATATAATCCTCACCAACAGCAAGTCAGCAAGTGGGAAGTGTGGTAATGGAGTCTGTTGTTCCTTATGGCTCACAGAAACCTCATAGACCTCATAGCCCGCTTTGGCTCTCAACTGGCCCAATAATATTTATTCCTACTGAAGTCATAGGAACACACTGGGTAAAACAACAGTTTACAAGTATTTTGATACTTCTAATAATAAAACGATGAATGAGGTGCAAGCAGACATACATTTTATCAAACTCTATAAAATAGCTATCGATTTTTAACTGTTCCCCTACATTATTTCACTTTATTATTCTAGCACTGAAAGATTAGATTTTAAAACAATTTGCAAGCATTTTTATTGGGGAAAAATACTAAGACATATACATTAAATAAACTCTGGGGCCAAAGAAGCAGTCCGTGGCGAAGCCAAGTTGGGCTGGCCGGACTCCAGAGCTGACGGGCCTTCCACCCAGCTGCCCACTAACCTGGCCATCCCTCTCGCACATTATGTTGGGCTCTCACTCCTTCACACTCTTTGTCCTGTTCATCAAAAGTCCACATTCTTTTTCAAGTTTCACAGCCTTAACTCTCACCCAGATATGGATCATCCTCCATCTACACTGTTTCAAAAATAGTTTTTCCTAACCTGTGCTTTCAAGCTCTTTGAGTCCCTCAGTTGTTCTATATAGGACAGCAAGATAGACAAACATACTGTCACCTCTTGCAAAAAATCACAACTGATTGGAGTTCAAAAATAGTATGGTGTAATGGAAGTAATATAGGCTTGGGGTTAAGGCAGACCTAAATATAATGTCATGCCACTTGAACTATTTAATCTTATTTAAAAAATAAATAGAATAATATTTACCTTCTAGGATGGTTGAAAAGATTATATTAAATGACTCCTGTAACAGGTCCTAACCCAGTGAGCAGTATAGGTACAGAATTTGATACATATAAGTTACTTCCTTTTCTCTTTGCGCTACCTCTTTTACAAATGTACTCAGACTCCTATTTTCTAGAGGGTGACTGAAAGAATTTTAAGAAGCTTGGCAGAATGATGGAAGGGCCCTAACTACCAAATGCAAGTTAATTTTCAATAAACTTTAATAGTCACTGGTAACTAAAAGGGCTAGGTGGAAACACAGTTCTCTTAAACTGGTGAGGAGCATTGCTCTTTTCAGACTTTTTTTTTTACCCACTATCCCCTTCTCAGTTTCTTTTCTTCCTCAAATCTCTCCTCAGATCAGCATGCACAGTCTGGTGAGCAAGCAGACACTGTCCCATACTGCTCATGAAGGTCCCTGCCCCTCTCGTTCTCTCCGTTTTAAGTGTCCCTTTCATGCTGGGGCATGTCCTCAGGGGTTCAGAAGAGTTCAGGAGTTAAAACTTGACTGCTCACTGGTGAAAGTGCTCCCTTTGATCACTGAACTTTGCAATCAGCATGAGTAATCATGACTTTCTTTTGCTTTTTCTCTAGGGACATCCGTGCACCAGGCTACACGGAAACACACTATAATTCCTTTGGAAAGGAGGTCACCGCCAGCCCACAGATCATGGTAAAATAGAGTGTCCCAGACTGAATGTTAATTGGGATTTGACCCACACATCCAAATGCAATGTCATTGCCAAGCAAATAGGGAAAGAGAAGCAGTATTTATGGCATTAGTGCTTTATTTAGTAGTCAATTCTTAATTGATCCTCCATCATTTGGAGAGTCTGACAAAAACAAAATCATTCCTTGACGACAACCATGGTAACACTTTCCAGGCTCAAAGTTGTCCCTACAGGAGAGTGGACAGAAGGAGCTTCTTATTTTCATTAGAAGATGGAAGAATCATACCTCTGGTGTTCCTAGTTAATGCCTGTCACCTCCCTAGATCATGTAATCTCTCCAACCCAAGATCATTTCCTCAATGGTAGAATTGTAAAATTCTGTATTTTCTTTAAACAATTTCCACTCTTCCTTCTCATTCAGAGATGACTCAGTGTGAAATAACATGAAAGTGTTTTAACATTGCCACCTTTTCAGAGGCCTGCTTTCTATTGGAAAGCCTTCACACAGTCTCTTCCATAAAATTCTACAGTCACACATGGGTGTACATGGGCTGATACCTCATCTCTCCAAAAGTAGAAGGGTTTACTTGACAGAAGAACATACATGTGAAAAAGGGTTAGGGTTGGGTATTTTGCTCCAAATGGAGGCAGGGGATGCAATACTAATCCACTTTGGTGAAACTCTTGGGATAAATAAAGAAATATTAACACAATCTGAATAACACACTCATTGGAAATAGCTCACAGTTGTTAGAAAAAAATGATGAGCAATCAGTCGAAGAAAAGAATGAATGTCTGATGTTTGGGGTGCTCAGGTAAAATGGTGCATAAACATACGTCTGTAAGTTGGTTTCTTCCAGACTGTATTTACCCTCTTGTCCTTTCTCTGCAGCACCAGCATTCACACCAACATTTAGTTAACACTTTGTAGACATTTGAGATCATTAACTAAATAGTAAAGATTTTAACCATAAAAAAACTTTAAAAATGCTTTCAATATCCCTACATTGACTGTTATTCAGCATAAAATGATTTAAAACCATTATAGATCCTATTTTGAGATTTTAAGTTTAAGTTTAGCAGTGGGTCTAAAACACATGCACACTCTCCCTTATAAAACCCCTTTCCTCTTTTCTTGAGGACGACTGTTATTACCAAGGGCACATCATTAATGCAAACTTTTCTGAAGCTAGCATCAGCACGTGTAGGGGTCTCAGGTAAGACTTCATTGTGGTTTGTGTGTCTTTGATGGTGTGTGTTTAATAAAACTAATATCAGATAGACTTAATCATACCTAGATGAATGTGAATTCTAAGGGCTAAAAATTTTGAGGTTTGAAGGAAACATGGCTCCTGTTGATAACAGTTTATAAATGACAAACCAGAACTGCTTTCTGAATTGCTTTTGTTTGATTGTTTGCTTGTTTTCAAAATAGAGGCTTTGAGTCTGTGTTTTAAAGTCAGAACCTTTAAATGGGAGCTCTTTTTCACCTTCTCTCTTCACTCTACAGTCTCCAGGTTGACCTACCCATGCCTGTCATAGCCATTTTTTTCTCTGTGTTAAGGGTTCCCTGTGTATCTGCCAACAGTAGGATATACAGACTTCTGGTGCCCAGACTTGATTATCTCATTTTCCCTTTCATATCTCCATATCTCTCCCATACCTGGATATCTCAATGAAATCTCAATCAAGCTAATGATTTTCTCCAAAATCTGGAATTTTTCCAGTATTTCTTATCTCAGTGAATTGTATAATCAACCCAGCCACTTGCCCAATCCAGAAACCTGAGTTCTTGATGACTTATTGCCCCTCAACTACCCATTTTCAATCCATTATCAAGCCCTATTGCTTATATGTTCCAAATATTTTCTGAGATTATTCACTGCATTCTCTCTCTACTGCCACATCCCCATCCAAACAACTGTGATCTTTATGCAGACATTGCACTAAACCACCTACTTTATCTCTCCACATCCCTTCTTATATGCGAATTCTATGTATACTTAGTCTGTCATACATTCTTTGCTTTTTCTTCTTAGGAATTATCTGTTTTAATTACATATATTAGATATCTGTCATATGATTATATACTTGTGAATCAAATGTAATTGTTTCATCTACATCTGTCTTCATTATTTGAATATAAGCTCTAAGAGAAGAGAAACCATGACTCTCCCATCTGTCTTTAGTCTAATGCTTAATGAATGATGTGTGGCTATTAAATTTTGGTTGAATGAAATGTAGCTTTGGGCTTCAGCAGAGAGAATTAAGATGAAATTGGTATTTTTCATTGCTTACATGCTTTACCTATTATATCCTTCCATTTTTATAACCATCATATTGTAGGTATTGTTATTCTCATTTTATGGATGGAAAAACTGAAGCTATGTGAGATTAAGTAATTTCCCATGGTATCAGTGCTAATAAGTGATAGAGCCAGAGTTTTAATTCTTGTTTATAAGACCCCAAAATCTCTTTCATTTTCAGTACACCTTGAGGGCAGACAAGGCAAGGGAATTGGAAGAGCACTGGACCAAGAGTCAGGAAATTTCATTCTAGTGTAAGCTCTGACCTAGGTTAGCTATAAGATTGCAGTAGTCACTTGTTCCCAAAAGGCTCCATTTCCTCACAGAGAAAATAGTTTAGCTCTTCTCTATGGGGATCTTCAGCTGTAATGCTGCATTGTGTTCTGCAGCCATGAGCTTGGAATGTTTTTGCCATGTTAACTTTCTGGAGTCTGTCAAATATAGCACTCAGATGCAGGAATAAAGAAACCTGGATTCTCATGTTTTTCAGGGGCTACTTCAGTCAGGGAGAAGAAAGGTACTTCATTAAACCTTTAAGTCCCACAAATTGGGATGAACAGGAACATGCACTCTTCATGCACGATCCCGAAGCAAAGAAGACTGATGCCACCTGTGGGGCAGATGACTTGCTATGGGCACATGTGGCCCCACCTGCCACCAGTCTGGTTGTATGCATACCTTTCTTTTTTATGTGGAATGGTCTTGTGTATCCCGTCCTGTCTGTCCTGAGTTCAGTCTTAGCAACTGCACTTTACTGAAATTTTGTGGTCATTGTTGAAACTAGTAGTTAGGGAGACATTAAAACCTTGTACATTGCTTTAATACATATTTATGGATCAACTACTATGAACAACAATGCGCTAGGGCTAAAAGGAGTGTAAGGCTTGCCCTCTAGGGCAGGCAACTTTCACAATACTGCCACATACGATGGTGTCAAGTATTGTTATTACTTTGAGATAAAATATCCTACAGTCCTTACGAATGAACTCATTTAACAAACCTTTCTTCTAGTACTGCCATAAGCACTGGGGATGTAGCAGCAAACAAAATAAATATAGGATCTTATAGGATCTGCCCACAGGAACTTAGAATGTGCTTTCATTTATGGAATTCAGCTTCCAGTCACAGAAAAGTAATCTCTTATAAATGTTTGTAAACATTTGTCCATAAATGAATGTCTATAAACACTGGACAGAATTGGTTTGAATAAAATAAAAATTGTTGTTGGGTTCAACTGGCTGGGTGTTTAAATGCTACCAGCCAGAAGAACCACTCTTAGCTATATGAGTGTTGACTTCCTACTTTAGCTGGTATAGACTTCATCTCTGTCTCAATCCTTTGCTAACCATGTGCAAATAACCATGCTTCCATGACATCATTTTGTTTGTTTGTTTTGTGTTTTGTGGTTTTCTCCTGTCTCATTGGTGCTGTGCCTTCTCAGTTCTCCACTGGTTGACTGCTAAATATTAGAGGCTCCTCATAAAACTCAATCCTGGGTCTGTCCCATTCTTTACTTTATCTATATATTCCTTCTAGGTAATCTTATCCTTCTATGTATTATTTAAACAGGAGCTCTGCACTAATCACTATCAAATATACACCTCCAGCCTTGGACTCTCCTTTGAAGGCCAGAATATTAATAATTAACTGTCTACTTCATGCATCCAGTGGAGTGTCTAATATCGGAAACTTAGTGTGGTCAAAACAGAACTACTGATTTCCGAGCCCCCAACGAAATCTGCTTCTCCCTTGTTCTCCCCTGTTTCAGTACCCCCATTCATCATGTGCTCAGGCCCAAATCCAGAAACCAGCCTTGATTCTTGCTTCGTTCACCCCTCTTCATATGGTATCCAGCAGCCAATGCCTCCACATAGTCCAGGTCTTTCACTTTGTTCCCTCTTCCCAACTGCCGCATGGCACCACCCCTATCACTATACCCACTGCAATGTCCTCCACCCGACTTCCCGCTCACAGTCCAGCCTCAGTAGAATCCACCTCCACGCAACGGTTGGAGTGATTGCTTGATTCTAAATCACAATGTCACTTTTCAGTTTAAAACCCTGTAATGGCTTCTCATTGCATTTAGTATAAAATTGAAACAAACAAACAAACAAAAACAGCAAAAAGTCTTGACCCTGAGTTACAGACCCCTGTATGACTAGGACCTCAACTACCTCTCCAATCTTCCCCATCTCATACTTACCATCCATCAGTGACTGCCCTGCTCTGACAGACACAAACTCTTGCTGTACTTTACACATGTCAACATCAATTTACCTTGGAGTCTTTTTTGTGTATTTTTTTTTTGCTGGAATTATCTTTCAATTTATCTTCCTCTGACCTTCCTCATTTTCATTAATATGTCAGCTTCAGAGCCAATGCTTTCAAGCTTTTTCTAACCATCTATTCTGAAATGACTACCTTGTCACACAATCTCATACCATGCTGTTTAACCCTCCATACAGCACTCATGCCTGCTGGCCATCTCTGTGCTTGTTTGTCTATTGTGAACTCCCTAAGCACACCGAGCAGGTCTGTTTCACTGCTGTATCTGCAGTGCCCAGAGCCTTGTTGGTGCACAGTAAGTGCAAATACATATATTGCTCCTGTGGAAGGTGGGAGGTGAGTCTATATCTCCTTAGAGAATACCTAAAAGGTCTATCTTCTGTAACCTGTTCTTTTAATGGTTCCTGTTAACAGCTTATTTACCTCATAAAAGGCAAGTACTTGTAGAAAAGCAACATAATAAACTTTGATGATTTATTTTTTATTTTTTAAAGATTTTATTTATTTATTTTTAGGGAGGGGAAGGGAAGGGGAGAGAGAGAGAGAGAGAGAGAGGGAGAGGGAGAGGGAGAGAGAGAGAGAGAAGCATCAATGTGTGGTTGCTTCTCATGTGGCCCTCACTGGGTACCTGGCCGGCAACCCAAGCATGTGCCCTGACTGGGAATCGAACCTGTGACACTTTGGTTCGCAGCCCATGCTCAATCCACTGAGCTATGCCAGCCAGGGCATGATGATTTATTATTTAGTACAAATAATGTCTGCTATTTTTCAATGGGCCAATCCACTATAAAACATGTTATTTTGTTGTTACTGTTTTGCTTTATTTTATTTTGTGTTGTGGAGAGGAAGGCAAAATACAGGGAAGCTTGACATGTGGGAAAGAGACCCAGCTCTTCTGAAGAGAAGAGCAGACTGGACTCTGTGGTGGCTTTGGGTATTGCCCGTCAGTCACTGGTAAGGAGGGAATGTTCACTGGACCAGGCATAAAAGGACACTAAACAACAACTAGAACAACACTAGGAGGACACTGAAGTCAGTTTGTTTCATAACAAGACAGTACAGCAAGTGCGCGGTTCAAACACATCTGAAGACTTTGGTTTTAATTCAAGCACTCCTCTTTATTAGTTGTGTAATCACTTAAATTCTTTGGTAAAATAAAAGGGTCAGGCTAGACTATCACTTCTAGCTCTGACATTCTGAGCCTTGTCTATAGATGATTCTGGCTGATTAATTAGAATTAAAATAGTAATCCTGTCATCCTTTATTCCTAGATAATAACCAGTCTCCTACAAAATCACACATTTCTAATAAAAGAACAACTTTCGCAGAGAAAGAATTGTCTTAGTGATTTTTTTATATTTATTACAGAAATTAAATGATCGGAAGGTTCAAGAACAGAAGAAGTACGTAGAATATTATTTGGTACTGGACAATGGTGAGGTAAAGTATACCAGATAAATATATCTTTTATAACCTCTTTCTACCTAAATTATTATATGAGATATTAACTATATGGGTTGGTTTTAAAACATCATGACTATGAGCTATTCTTTTTTATAAATTGTTCTGAACATATGACATTTGACCTAAATTAGACTGGCATGATTTCTTCTTTTCAGGAATGGACACAATCTGACACAGATACACTGAATTTTTTGCTGTCTTTAGAACTCCAAACTTAGTTTCAATTAAATTTCTTTGTAATTTTGATTTCTGTTAACTCAGAAAATCATTGGTAAATTAGATTATGCTTATAAGGGAGCATTAAATATAAAAGACTAATGAATGGAATCTTCTAAAAAAGCACTTTTTGGTAGCTTCCATTGTTTTTCTTCTTCATGAGAATGCATTTTTCATGTATTGAATGTTCTAAACCTGATAATATGATTAAGTTAATTAGTTCAGGCCCAAAAGTTTGACTTCACTTATACTACATTCATTTACTGTTCATATTTTTCTAATGAATAAGCTATTCCTTGTGCTGATTTTGTCCACTTTAGGAAATTATGTTATCTAACTGAAATGCATTTATAATAATTCTTTCACACTTTACACTGAGCTAGTGCTTTAGGGGACAAAACATCATCTTAACTCCTAAAGCACTTGAATTTAGAGAAATAAGGAAGCACTTGTTTCTAACCTCTAACTTGTATAACTGATCGTGAATGACGACCACTGATAAGTAAAATAAACTGAAGATGCCTTTTTCACCTTCCTATTATGTTCCTTTCCATCAATGCCCATTTTTTGTCTTGGTTGTCTTTTAGTTTAACAAGTACAATCGAGATCCAGAGGAAATAAGAAACAGGGTGTTCGAGATGGTCAATTACATCAATATGGTATGATATATTTTATTAAATGTGATTTTAACAATTTGCTAAACAGTGTCATTGGATGTTGCTAGGGATACCTATGAAGCAGGAACAGAAAGTCAATAGTCTTAAGACTAATACTGCCGAATGGCTCTTGAAGGGTGACCACAACTTTTACTAAATAATGAAATATTATTATTATGTGACAGATATATTTCTCACCTACATATCACACTATTCACAGATCATGAAGATATAAACAGTGTTTGCATGGTTTATGTTTTTCCAAAGCACAGTAAGAAAATGCTGACAAACAAATCTCAATGGAAAGCCAGTCTAAGGAAGAAAATAGAAGAGCAAACAAAATAATGGAAGCTGTGGCAGAGTAGCATCTTTCGATACCTTGTATCATTTAGTCATCAAGCAATGCTAAGGAATTATACTCTGAGAAACAAAGTAACTTGTCTAAAATCACAAAGTTAGAAAAAGGTAGAGGTAAAATTTGAACTCAGATTTTAAGCCCATTTTGACTACACAATTGCTGATTCTGTCCTTCAAACATGATTTTATCACCTAATTTTCAAAATCTTTTAAAAAACTATTTCTATATCCCTTCTATTTAAATCTTAATGTTCAGTTTCCTGTTAGTTGAACATATAGTTAGCCTGCTTATATGAAATGGATAGGTCACTTTGTGGTGTCTTGAAAGTCATCTAAGGAAGTGGTCCCCGATCTTTTTTGGCACCAGGGACTTTTTCCATGAACTGGGGTGGGAAGGATGGCTTTATAACCTGCCACCAGATGCAACTGAATTGTCACTTGCTTCTCACTGATAAGGTTTTGATATGCATCTACAAGCAATTAATTTATTATGGTCTCTGTGCCATCAAACCTCACTATTAATGATAATCTGTATTTGTAGCCATTACCCAGCACTAGCATCACTGCCTCAGCTCCTTCTCAGATCATCAGGCTTTAGATTCTCATAAGGAGAGTGCAACCTAGATCCCTTGCATGTTCAGTTCACAGTAGGGTTATGTTTCTGTGAGAATCTAATGCCACCTGCCCATCTGACAGGGGGCAGAGCTCAGACAGTAATGCAAGAGATGAGGAGCAGCTATAAATACAGATGAAGCTTCGCTTGCTCACCAGCTGTTCACCTCCTGCTGTGTGGCCAGTTTCTACCAGACTACACTGCTATGGATCTGTGGCCCGGGGACTGGGGATGCCTGATCTAAGGATAGAAAGAAAATGAAAGTGGATTCAATGACCGGGATTAAATCTCAGCTCACCACAAGGATCATGGTGACTCCTCTTAAGGAAACTCAAGAACTGGTCATATTTATTGAGCATCTACTTTGTGCCAGGGACTCTTAGAAATTACATAAGTAAAGTGGAGGACAAAACTGGTGAATATTCTTTTCTTCAAGGAGTTTACATTTCTGTTCAAGGAGACAAGCATAAACAAGTTAAATGAAGAGTATGCAGGATGGTGATAATTGTTATAAAGAAAAATAAAGTGAGAGAGAGAGAGAGATTGATTCATCTTGGATACTAAGTTAATCAAGGAAGGACTCTCCAATAAGGTGACATTTGAGTAGAGACTTGAAGGAAGGTATGGGAGGCATGCAAAGCAGAACAAAGGACCTGAGGGCTGAACCTGGAATGTCTTGTTTAAGAGCCAATGGAAAGGCCATTGTGGCTGCAATGTAGTAGGCCAGGGCCAGGGTGGGAGGAAATGAAATCGGACAGGTGACAGTGACTAAAACCTGAATGTCCTAGTAGACGTGTGTAAGGACTTGGTTATTCTTCACGAATGAGGACATTGGAGACCCTGAAGTGTGGCATATTCAGGTGGGTATTCTTAAAAGCTTATCTTGGCCATTGTGTTCAAAATACACTGAAGGGAAGCAAGGGCAGAAACAAGATGAGACAGGAGAATTGTGCCATATTTCAGGCAAAAGAAGATGGTAGTTTAAGAAAAAGCAGTGATAGTGGACTTATTGAGACTAGCTGATTGTGAGATAGAGTTAACAGGGCTTGTGAGCTGTGTGGGAGATGAGAATGAGAGAGAGACCGAGAGAGAGAGAGGGAGGGAGGGAGGGAAGTCAAATGATACCAAGTGCTTTGACTTGAAGAATGGGGAGTGGGGAAAATGGTAGGGGCTAGTGACTCAGGGGATAGGGTAGGGTTTTCATTTTGGACACATTAACATTGAGATACCTTTTTGTATAAAGAGTTCCTGGTAGAAGGACTAGAAACATAAGATTGGAGTTTAGGGGCAAGGCCTGGGTGGAGATATAAATCTATAAGTCTTCAGTGAATAAAGATGGCAGAAGGCATAGGTCAGAAAGCTGTAGACTGTGTGCCAAATCCAGGCTGCGCTTTTTTCACAAAATAAAGTGTTATGGAAACACAGCCACCTTCATTTGTTCCCACATTGTCTGTGGCTGCTTTCCTGATACAATGCCAGAGGTGGTGAGTAGTTGCGACCCAGACAACATCGCCTCAAAGCTTAAGATATTTTCTATCTGGACCTTTACAGAAAAAGTTTTCCCACCCTGGTACAAGCTCACCAAGGGAGTGGGTGTAGTTAAGTAGAAGAATGGCCCCAAGACAGATCCTTGAAGCACCACTTGGCAAAGAGATCAGAGTGGAAGAAAAACTGATAGATGTGGAGTAGGAGTAAACAGTGAGGTGGAAGAAAAACCATGAGAGAGTTGTTCTGGAAGCTACCTGCAACAAAAATCTATCGCAGGAAAAATAACCAAAGATTTTAGATTCTGTGAGCACTGAGGATCGGCCACTGGATTGAGCAAAGCAGAGGTTATTGGTCACCCAAATGACATAGTTTCTGTGCAGTGTAAAAGTAAAAGCATGATTAGAGTGAGTCCAGAGGGAATGAGTGAAATTAAATCAGAGACAGCAAATATGAAAAATTCTTTCCAGAAGTTTTCCTATGAAGGGGAGCAGAAAAATGGAGCATAAGTTAGAAGTGGAAGGCTTATAAAGAGAAATTCTTTTCCCCCCCCAACCCCCACTGCAAGTGCCAACCTTTGCTGCCAATGTTAACAAGTCCACAGAAGGCTAAGCACTGACAACACCAGGAGGAGGGAAGACCTGCTGGAACACTGTCTTTGATCTGGGGAAAGGAGATCCAGTGCAAGAATAAAGATGTTGCCCCTAGGCTCAAAGACCAGTCATGCATATGCATATCCTAAGAAGGGGCCTCTGGAGTGGTTCAAACAGGTGCAGGCCACTGGGCAGATGGGTGGTAGGAGCTCCGTAAGTTCCCTGCTGGTTGCTTCTATACACTCAGTGAATTTGAAAGCAGGGGCATCAACTTAAAGTGAGGATTTAAAAGAAAGTGTCAGAATTTCCAAGAAAGAGGAGTGGGTATGAAATATATGTGCAGAGAATGAGTGAATTTTGGAAACTCAACCAGTTTTCTAGAGATTGAAAAAGCCCACTTGAGGTTAGTGGTCATGGCTTCAAAGTGAAGTTGTCAGTGTAGTGTGCTCCCCCTCTGTGTTCTGGGCATTGGTGAAGGACAGGCAGTTGGGAGGCAGAGTACAGAGCAGTTTAACCAGAATCAGAGCTTTGTCAGGTGACAAAAATAAGACATGAAAGTAAAGGGAGAATTTTAGTATTGCTAGGGTTTTACTTCTCTTTTGGTGATAATTACATTCCTCAATGCTTTCATTATTTTTCCAAACTATTTTTTTAAAAAGTAATTTGTTTGGGTTTCTCAGCAGAATGTTGCCTCACGAGAAAGCCTGTCACTATGAAATTATTTTCAGCTTTATTGAGATATAGTTGGCATATAACTTTGTGTAAGTTTAAAGTGTTCAAAGTATTGCATTGGTACACTTACATATTGCAAAATGATTACCATCATAGGTTAGCTAACACTTCCATCCTATCAAATAATTACTATTTCTTTCTTGTGGAGAATACATTTAAGCTCTACTCTTTGGGCAATTTTCAAGTATATTATATAATATAGTAGTGGTGTTATATTCTATGCTATGCATTCAATAACCCAGAACTCATTCACAGTAAAACTGGAAGTTTGCATCCTTTGACCAACACTATAGTTTATAGTTTTATAAACCATAGAATCTATTTAAATGTTTATTTTTAGAGTTAGCATGTTGTCTCATAAACATAACTTTTTCCCAAAGGTCATTCTTTGTTCGGTGTGGAGTGTTTGGTTTAGTCCAGGTGTCAGAATTTGAGGACCACTTGCTTCATCGTGACTCCCAGGTGTAGGGCTTTTTCACATTGCATGTTTCTTTTCCAGCGTCTGGATCAACACCGAGTCAACCTTGCTGAAGTCTGAAATATTATGGCTCTCAGAACATTACAAAGTATTTGAGTAAATATACTTAAAATGAAGTTATAATAACGATCTGCTGATATAAAATTGTATTTCTTGAGGTTGCAAGCAGGAATAGTTTGTCTCAATAGGACCTTTTATTCCCCCAAAAAGGAATTTATAGACCTGAAATATCCAAGGGTGCTTGTTTTGCTGAAGAAAAGGGATGCTAGCGCCTTTAAGAAAGAGATGGTAACTTCCATTTCACAAGTGTGTTTGGGAAGAAAGATTTTACAAACTTGTCATAAATAAGTTTGAAAATCTAAAGTACATTGAGAATATTAAACAATAATATCACCATTATAAGTTGATGTTTTGCCATTTATTCTCTCTGGACAGGTTTATAAAAAACTGGACACTCATGTGGTCTTAGTGGGGATGGAAGTCTGGAATGAGAAGGACAAGATAGAGATAACCCCAAATGCAAGCTTCACCTTGAATAACTTTTGGAAATGGAGGGAGAGTGTCCTCTCAAGGAGAAGGCATCATGATATTGCTCAGTTAATCACGTATGTACAGAGTTCCCCCTTTGTACACTAGGTGGTTTTTAGCTTAAAGCTTTTCAAGGCCTGGGCAAAGCAAGTGGTGCTGCAGGGCACAGGGTAAGAGGAAGTGGTTTACACATAGAAGGTTAAAAGTTTAAAAAGTATTTATTTGAACCTTATTTTGAATATGCTCTTCTTTTTAAAAGAAAAGTTACTGATTTAGCAGTGATTCACAAATTTGCCTGTTCTGATTGGATGCACAGAAAAGAAAGACAGGTTTAGAGAATGGCAAGAGGGATTTAGCTTTAACATTTAAAAATAATTGATTAGTTTTAAGCATGAGTCAGGACAAACTTCTAGGATAGAAGAGAAATTGAATATTATATTCTAATTGTACACCTTTACCATACTGATGAAATGACTAATTAAAAAACACAGGGGAAATAAATCTAAGAGTTGTAAATCCTACAAGAAGTATAGAGCATATGCCTCAAAAGAAATCAAGAAAATTTGGCTGGGTAGTTTGCAGCTATCTCATACAGAAGGAGGAAGCAAAAATGACTTAAAATTCTGAATTTCACTTCCTAAGAAAATGATGGGAGTCATGGGAAAAATAGTGGACTAGATTTTGTCACAATTAATATCCTTTGCTAGTTACCTATTACGGCATCAGCTCACAGCCTCCTGATTTACACTAAGTCTTCTTCACTTCTATGGCTGGTAACTTGCCTTGTATGGCTGGAGTAGGGGACTGGTTGGGCGTCTGTCTGCATATATGCAGTTTTCATACGGCTAACTTGCACTGCCTTCAACATGGCAGTCTCTGGTTTTTGGGCATCCTAGAAGGTGACTAGCTTTCCCCAGAAGAAGCATTCTAAGAGGCTCAGGAGAAAGCTTAAAGGCTTTGCTATGAAACAATTTTGGAAATCATGGTGTCATTGCTGGTTTGTTCTGCTGGTCAAAGCAAGTCACAGACCTATCCAGATTCATAGGCACTACACAGGATGTAAATACTGCAAAGCTGGCTCATTGTGGGTTATCTCTGAAGAAGAGCTGCCACAGTTCCTTCATTTGAAAAGGTGAGTTCCAGATCAGGGGCCCACCAAAGGAAAGAGATCATTTTTGAAGTTCATGATTTTTCAAGATCTCATACTAGGGAGTAGTAAGGGAACCCAATTCTTATAGACTGGCTCCAGAGCCATGTTCAAACTGTAGTGTACTCCTGTATCTGAAGTGGTCAGGTGGAGAGGTACAAATTACAGACAAGATGTCAGATGTATAAATAAAAAATGGAAATACTATTTCAAAAGTAAAGTTCTTTCTTTCTTTCTTGTTTTTAAAAGATTTTATTTACCTATCTTCAGAGAGAGGGGAGGGGAGGGAGAAAGTCAAGGAGAGAAACATCAATGTGTAGTTGCCTTTTGCATGTCCCCAACTGTGGACATGGCCTACAACCCAGTCATGTGCCCTGATTGGGAATCAAACTGGCGACCCTTTTGTTTGCAGACCAGTACTCAATCCACTGAGCCACATCAGCCAGGGCTCAAAAGCAAATTTCTTGAATAGACCAAAATAAACAATATAAGCACTAAAAATATATGATGGAAATAAGTAATTGTCCATTCACTTGTAAACTGAAAGTTTTACCATTACCTGACAAATTAACAAAGATACCTATAACTAGGCATAACCAAGTAGGAACCTTAGAGTCCAAATATATTCTATTCACTAAAAAGAGGAACCAAAGTAAATAACTCCATAATAGGGAAAGATTTTATTTTTATAAATGAGCTAGTAGTAAGATGATTACAAACAAATGTAGACTCAAGTATTTTTACAATATAATTTTAAAAGAAGATTAAAATGCTATAAGTCTTTGAAATATCATGTATGATGCAAAATATCATTTCAAAATAACAAATATCTGAAAACTCCACAGTGAATGTAAAGTGGAAGTTCTCTAATTTCTCATTTTGTATGGCAAAATTAATATTCTCCATTTTTGATGCTGATAACAGGAAAATATAGGTTCAACTTTTTCTGTAAATCCACCTACTAAGTGAATTTTTAAAATGATGCATATTTGGCAAATTTATATCTGGGCCAGACTCTTGAACAGATAACAAAAAAATAGTAACAAATGAGGACCATGGATTCATTACAAGTTGAAAGCAAAAAAAAAAAAAAGATATAAAACCAAAACAAGAGATTAGAATTACTAAAAACCAAATATATCATCTCTGTAAATAAATGCAAGTGGTTCAAATCCCTCTTCAATGGGACAAATATTTCAATAACATAAAGGGTTCATTAACACAAATTCTTTCCGAATAGGCCCAAACTCCAAATACTACCATACTTAAAACACTAAAAGAAAGTAAAAGTAAAAAACATATGTGACAATACTAATATCAAAATAAGATACATAATATATATTTTAGATAGATATATCTAATATATCTATCTAAATGTATAGATAGATATATTTAAAGAGATAGATGTGTCTATCTCTAAATATTCTAGATATATAGATAGATACATAGATACATAGATAGATACATAGATAGATACATAGACAGACTGTCTGGAACAAATCTAACCATTGTTCATATAATGAAAATGGTTTGCACAGCATCAGTGTAACCTGGCAGCCAAGGACAGTGGACTGGAATGCACATGTGTGAACAATGATGACCTCACTATACTAGACAGTAGGGGTGCTAGACACCATTGAGTGAGCATGTGTACTGTGTGGCTGTCACATTAAAAATGACTAAGTAGAGCAATGAATCTTCATCAGACTTTATGAGAAACTTGAACATTCCTCCGCAGAAACCATTCAGATGATTCAGAAGGCCGCAGCTATGGGGAACTGGTGACTGGCAGCTTTATAACAATAACATGCCCAGTGTCATGCAGAGTTTTTTTGGTGAAACATCAAATCACTCAGATGACTCAGGCCCTTGACTGCCAAGATTTGGTGCCCTGTGACTTCTGGCTTTTCCCAAAACTAAAATCGTCTTTGAAAGGGAAGAAATTTCAGGCTGTTGATGAGATTCAAGAAAATATAACAGGGCAGCTAATGGCAATTGGGAGAACTGTATGAGGTCCCAAGGTGCCTACTTTGAAGGGCACTGAGGCCTCATGGTCCTATGTACAATGTTTCTTGTATCTTCTTCAATAACTGTCTCTATTTTTCATATTAAATGGATGGATACTTTCTAGACAGACCTTGTATATAAAGAAAAACATTTATTAGGACCAAAAAACCTTTGATTTTCTGACAAGAGGTGAATTTGACAATGAAAATATAATAACTATGAATGATATATATAATATTAAAAGTGATTGCATTCAGGTGCTTGGATTTAGGTGATATGACAACTATTATATAAGAAAAAAGCCTCATCAAATTAAAAACACTGAAGGAAATATTTATGAATGATGATTCATAATGTGAGTATCTATGTTGACCATTCAGAATTGTGGATTAACTGTCTATAAAATAAAGCTTAGAATTGGAAGTTTTCATAGCAATTTCTTTCTTTCTTGCAGGGCAAGAGGCTTTTCTGGAACAACTGTGGGCCTTGCTTTCATGTCTTCAATGTGCACTCCTTATTCCGTTGGCGTCATTCAGGTTTGTTGGAAGATAAGCAATTGGTTTTATGTTCAAGCTCATCAAAAGCTCTGTTTTCTGAATCTGTTGAAAAGATAGTATAGTTTTTCTCCTTCAGTTAGTTGGCATGGTGGGTTAACACTGATTGAATTTCAAATGTTGCATCAATTTCACACATCCATAAGTAGCTCTGCACAATCATAAAGCATTATTTTGTTTATGGAAGTTGTTCCGGGGGGGAAACATTGAAGTTATGAAAATAATTATTTAAATGAAAATACCCTAAATTTGAAAGAATATCAAGGCAATCTGGAAAGTCTCTAAACATATTTCCACTTTTCTTAATTTTTTTTATTTGTTTTTGTCTCCACATGGGGAGCTCTAGCTAGATAACTAGGTTTACCAAATTTATTTCAACAATGAAACAAATTTGGTATGAAACAATATTGTGAATGGTAGGTATTAACTTTTCATCTTATATGGCACAAGTGTTCCTTGTCTGGGTCTTGTACTGTGCCCTATGAATCTCTCTATTTCGTTCTTTGAAATGAAGTAGATAAGGGAAAGAGGTTTCTGTGTATGCGTGTTATCAGCCGATTTGTCCCCCCACTGGGAAATTATAATCAGCAAGGATTTTCTGCTGTTATTTTGCTGCTCCTAGGTAACTTGGGCCCCCAGTCTAGCACCTCTAATCAGATACAACCTGGTAATGAAGTTGGCCACTGGCCAGACTTCATGCAATGGGGCAAGTCTGGAATTGACCGATGTCTAGTCTTGGTAGTAACAGAGTTGAAAAAAGTACTATTTTACTAAAGTTCTAGGTCAATGAACTCTTTTAAAGCTCCATTAGCTAAACATATCAGAGCCCTCCAATTGAACTAGAATATATTAAAAAGAGAGCTGGAGAGGGAGGTAGATTATTTTTTAAATGTTTTTGATTTCATATCATTTTTGAAGAAATTTTGCCACTATCTCTCATAGCAGAAAACCACAAAAATTTTCTCATTATTTTCCAGTCACAAGAACAAAGAGTAGGTAATATGTTCTGTGATGGGCATTTAGTACTGAAGTTTTGTAGGTGTATGTGTGGAAAGAAAGAGAGAGGGAGAACAGATGGTGGGTGGGTGTGTTGGGTGGCAGCTAAAATCAGTCTCTGTACTCCACTTGGCTACAGTAAAAGTATTTAATTATACCCTGAGTGATAATTCAGTCTGAGAACCAGAAGATCTGTTTTTCTGTTTCCACCCTTAGGACCACAGTGACAATGCACTTAGTGTTGCAGGGACAATGGCCCATGAGATGGGCCATAACTTTGGAATGTTCCATGATTACTATCTTTGCCAGTGTCCAGAAAAAATATGTGTGATGGAAGAAGCACTAAGGTAAGGCTTTCTGGGAAGATGCTATTTTCCCCTGTTTTTGGTTCCCTCTGGGCTATGCTACTCTTTTATATCATCTTCCACACCATGGTCAAGGTTTTAAATGATTAAATAGCATAGTTATGAATGTGTGCCTATATATACAAAACCACCCCTTCCTTCATCTCTATGTGAACATTTTTTCATTAGTTGAGATGTAATTTAAACATAGTCTCTTCGCTGTTGCAGTGACTTGTCATTTTATCCTCATCTACAGAAATTCATGAGAATTTATCAACTTCTCAGTAACTTCATGTTAGGTAGTGATAAGAAAAAAGTTCGAGGAAAAAACCCAAAGAAGAAAGTTCTCACAGGAGGATGAAGAGAGAACCTGTGAAAAGATATGACCCATTTCTGCCTTGCCTTAGGCAATTTTGCCAGGGAATTTTATTTTTAAAAGTTCCACAGTCCCTTTTTCACATGCATTTCCTCTTTTCCATTTTCCTTCTTAGCTCGTGCAACCTAGGGTCAGTCTCCCTTCCACAAAACAGCACATGGCTGTGTGCCGGCTACATGGTCTGGTGTTATCTCCTCCAGATGCTGGTGCATTTTTAAACCTCAGCTTTGTTAGTGGAATGAAGAAATTCTGTCAATAGGAATTCCTCTGAAGGAAAGTAAATTCGTAGACATGCAAATATGTAAACTTGTACTACTTTTAGAACTTTACAATCAAAGTAACCTAAGGCCAAATAAGATTATCTAGGTAAATCAGAAGCATGTTTTTTTAAAGAGCAGCCTGGATATACTTTGAGATATGACCATGTTTGCTCATTTAGCTGGAGATGTTTGTCCCTCCCAGTGGTCTAATTCAGGCATGTGTATACATCCATGATTTAGTAGCTGGTCAGTGGATTTAATCTGATCTTTTGGGACAGGTTTTTGGGGCACCATCCTCAGGGCCCCCTGGGTGCTCATTTTTTCTTCCCTTCCCTTCACAGCATAGACACACCCACGGACTTCAGTTCCTGCAGCCGTGTCAGCTTTGCCCAGTTTTCTAAAGGTAAGTTATCAGATTGCCTCTTCAATGCCCCGCTGCCTGCAGACGTCCTATCCACCCCGCTCTGTGGGAACCAGCTGGTAGAGGAGGAAGAAGACTGCGACTGCGGGACTTCTGAGGTACGATCCAGTCTTTCCTACCGAAAGTCCAGTTTGCCTTTCAATTGCGAAGAAGAAAAACTATAGGACTCTATAGTGTTTTTGCACTTAAAATCTACATAATCTTACTTATCCATGTCACCCCAATACATACAATTAAAAATAAAACACTTTTGAGCCATATTTTAAAAAACTACATAGTGTGATTCCTTATAAATTTGCATGTTTCTTGTGATTTATATACATATTTATTTGCAAATCTTTGTCAGTCCAGCCTTTCTAACAATGAACACTGCATAGCTTAAAAGACTGTCTTGGAGTTCCTTCCCCATATCTGTTTTTTAAGTACAACACACCTGCCTGGGCTTTGTGCCCTCGTGCCTCCCTTTCTGTTTGAAGTACTCCACATTTCTTGTGTGCCTATGACTTCCTGCACAGTTACTTTAGACACACCACTGTGACAGTGCTCACAGAGTGGAAGTAGCTTGCCCCAGGTCACTGAGCTGGTAAACGAAGGGGCCAAGGTGTGCTTTCGGGTGTCCTGGTTCAGCAGTCCCGGATTCATCCCGCACAGTTTGCCCCCTGGTAACTCAGGACTCCTTACCATTAGAAGAGCCTACCATTGGAGGACCCCACCTTGTTCACTGTGTCATAGGCTGGGCTGCAGCGCGTCCAGTCCTCAGGGCTCCAGCTTCACAGGACCTTCAAAACAGTATCACACATTTATTCATCCAGTGGAAAAATGAATCTTTCTCAGATGATGTTTGTATTTGCAATAAGGGCCAGAATTTTAACCCTAAATTTTGTAATTTTAAATATATCATTCCTCATGGGGAATCTGAACAGCTACAAACAGTAGGGGGCCTAATTTCTCAAAAACAAACAAAAAAGAGAGAACAAAACATATTGCTTCATGCAAAGTTAGAGTCAATGTCAAAATTGAGTAAATTATATTTTTTGATTTTCAGTTACATGTTCTGAAGAGTAAATTTAATGCTGAATAGGTACAAAATTGATTGGTTGAAGTAATGTTCTTTAGATAAATTTTATTTTTTCAAAGCCTGTCCTTTGTCTTTCTTTTTGCTCTCATATTCTGAGTATTATTATGGAAAACTGGGTGAACTAAAAAATATACTCAAATTTTTGAAAAATGTAAGTAGAATTCAGAAAAATAATGTACCCTTGGTTGCTCTAAAATCTCAGTTTTTCTAACATTAATCTTGTTGGGGTTTTTTATTTTCCTGAAAATTATTTTGAGACCACACCAAAGTGAGGTCTGTGTGATGAATAAATTATATCATGAGTTGTGCTAAAATGAGACCAAAAATTAATTCTGCATTTGCAATTCTTTCTGGCATTTCTTAGGAGTGTACCAACATCTGCTGTAATGCTGAAACGTGCACGGTCAAGGCGGGATCGATGTGTGCATCCGGGGAGTGCTGTGAAGGGTGCCAGGTGAGAGTCTTCATCTGTCTTCGCAGTTATGAGTGCCCTTTATTTTTCCATGTTAAAATCTCAGGGCTGGTGATCAGTGAAATAGACAAAGCAACATTTTTCTGTCTCTAAAATAATGCTACCTACCATTTACCAAGTCTTCCCTGAGTGCTTGACAAGCATGGGCTATTTGATTCTCTAATATCCCTTCGAAGTAGTTTGTATTACCTCATTTTACTTTTGAGGGGAAAGAGGCTCAGAACAGGAAAATATGCAAAATAATAGGACTACTAAATGGCAAATTCCATATTTACCGGTTCTAAAGCCAGTACTGTTCACTCCTACCTTCTGCTTCTTGAGATGCTACATGGCCTTCTTGGTGCAAATCTCATAATTTGTTATAAATCCCTTTAACAATGAGTTTGGTAGAAAACATTTTTTTTTAAATAATGTTGAGGCTCCACTGTCTTTGGCCTTTGAAGTCACTTCAGGGCAAAATTCATAAATGAGGATACCCTGTCATTTTCTCTGTGAGACTTTCTGACTTTTCTTTCAAGTTTGTATTCAACATTTTGTATTCCATTGTTTATAACAATTATTTATTTGTGTGTCTGTGTCCTTTGTTAGAATGACTCCTAAGGGCAGGGGACTGAAACCTTCACCTAGCACAGAATTTAATATATTTTAAATGCTCAATAACTATTTTTAGAAAGAATGTGTGGATTGTATACCAGGTTATAGGTAGGGTTTGGGACAAAGTTTTTTTTAATGTCAATTAGGGATAGAAAAGAAATAAAGGAGGCTAACAGGAAGAAAATTTGAGAACTTATGTAGTATTCAACAAGTGTGTATTACATTCTATTTACTAGCTATTATGAGAGATGTTAAAAAAAAAAAGCGGTCTTTGACCTCGAAGAATTTGCTACTTGCTCAGGACAATGCTATACATACCTGAAACTGGTGAAAATAGAATGTGTGACTGAATGCCCAGGTAGATATTGTAATGGTACATATCCTTCATATAAATCTTTTTACTTATATTTTCACAATGAACTTGTAAATTAAATATTAGATGGGAACATGGATTTTCAGAGAGATTAAATCCATTTTCTAAGGTGACACATTTAGTCACTGGCAGAGCCAAGGCTCAAATCTGCATCTCCCAAATGTGTGTTCTGGCCAGTTCGGCCGCCTTTCCTACCGCGCACAGAAGAGAGGCGCAGCTGCGTGTATGGAAGAAGGCAGGGAGGCTTCATGGAATGGGAGCCTTTCAGACTAGTCTGGAAATCAATGAGCAGATTTTAGAGAATCAACCAAAAGAGAAAATTTTTCCAAATAAGGACATTGAGAGAAAGAACAAAGACAGCACAAAAGGTATAAGCATAGTATAGAAATTGTCTGGCTGGAGCAACTTGGGGGGCCTCATACACTCCAGTGAGTTTGGATTTTATTCTGTCACCAGCATAAAAATATTGAAAGTGTCTGGGTAACTTGCGAGACTACCTGCTCCCTTCAGCTAGGGAAGAAACGTGTCCTGTGTCCACACAGTAAAACCTTGGTTTACTAAGATTTCTCTCAGGAAATAAGAGCAAGATTCACAGTAGTAGATTGTAATGGAATTAATACATCGAATGAATATTTGGATATTTCTTCTTCATTATAAATTATTCCATAAGAAGTGAGTTGACCCTGGCTGGCATAGCTCAGTGGATTGAGCACGGGCTGGGAACCAAAGTGTCCCAGGTTCGATTCCCAGCCAGGGTACATCCCTGGGTTGCAGGCCATAACCCCCAGCAACCGCACATTGATGTTTCTCTCTCTCTCTCTCTATCTCCCCCCCTTCCCTCTCTAAAAATAAATAAATAAAATCTTAAAAAAAGAATTAAAAAAAAAGAAGTGAGTTGAAAAGAAATATATGAAAGGAATTAAGAATTAGGAAACATGATGCCTGAGATCCTCTCAGAGCATGCTGACCGGATGCTGGTGAGCTTATCTTTCTTATTAACATGGGAGATCCACTTCACCAACAAATCTCTGTGGTTACACATTGAAACCTCTTTGAAAGTCTTGACAAAGATGCATTCCACAAAGGGATAAATAATTTCCTTCTTTGCATCTCAGATGTTGCTTGGTTTTTGTCTGCATTTGTATCTTTGGTATTTCTGTAGTGTTTGCCCTCCAAATCCAGAAATATTGATTGATTAAAGAATTAGGGCATGGTCAAAGTCAATGGAAATGACACAATAGAAGATGACTGTACCTTATACAGTATAAGTGTAAACTGGAATAGAATAATGCCCCTAACTACCTCGACAATAAAAGGACAGAGGGAAAATATCATTTGCATCAATTGGAGATATGTGGTAGGTGAGGTGAATAAAAGCCTTGTATCCTTTTTTCCTCTGCAGATTAAAAAAGGTGGTACAGTGTGCCGACCAGCAAAAGATGAGTGTGATCTGCCAGAAATGTGTGATGGTCAGTCCGCTCTTTGCCCTGATGACCGATTTCAAGTCAATGGCTTCCCTTGCCAGAATGGGAAGGGCTACTGCCTGATGGGGCTGTGCCCCACGCTGCAGGCACAGTGCTCTGAGCTCTGGGGACCAGGTAGGGAGACACACCCCAGTGCTGCTGGCATGCCCACCTCTCTCCACACACATGCTCAAAAGAAAAAGAAACAAAAAACATCACCTTATTCCAAGTGACAGCGTTGAATCATGGCCCAAGTAGCCTTCTGTCCTGTTCTTTTTTCTTAGAAACTGTACCGCTGCATTTTAGGGTGTATGGTCAATTTGGGCTTGCTAGATATAGCAAATAAAAATAAGAATGGCCCAGTGAAATTTTAATCTCAGATTAAAAATCTTTTATCGTATCTGTATGTCTCATGCAGTATTTGAGGCAAACTCATAATAAAAAGTACTTTTTGTGTATCTGAGATTCTAATGTAACTGGATTCAGAAACATTTTATCATTCCTAAAAATATACAAGGGACAAGATTAAGGAAAACGACAATAATTATTGACTCATACTATACCTAAGATAAATGAAACCTGGGAAATAAATGGACAAGCATCTAGAAAAATTCCCCTATGTGTCAGGCAAGGGTGGGCTGAGACTCAATGTGGGGAGCAAAGGTCAATACCACTAGTACATCGAGTGCAAATATAGTAAAAAATATGAATAAAAACAAGTAAATCTTCTACACCAGTTAAACTGGCAACTCTGGGTTACAGTTAATGCTTAGTGTTGATGAGGATGTGACAAAATGTCTGATTTCACACACTGGTAAGAATATTAATTAGCATAATCTTTTCAGAGAGAATTGGAGAAATGCATACAGGGTGGCCAAGAGTAGGTTTACAATTGTTTGCATGGGAAATAAGACAATAATTAATAAATAATAATATGAGAATAAACTCTGTGCCCTGGCCAGGTACTCAGTTGGTTGAAGCATTGTCCTGTACACCTAAAGTCTGAGGGTTCCATTCCCAGCCAGAGAATATACCAAGGTTGTGGGTTTGAGCCCTGCTCTGGGACTCAACCAGTCAATATTTCTCTCTCACATCAATGTCTGTCTCTGTCTCTGTCTCTTTCTCTCTTCTTAAAATCAATAAAAAGAACAGATCCTTGTGCAAAGATTGAAAAAAAAAAGAACTCACAACTGTAAACCTACTTTTGCCAACCCCTGTATACAACATGAAAAAAGTAATCCTTTTTCTAAAAGTTGTACCCAGGAATATTTATTTACAAGGATTTCATCCATCATTTTTAAAAAGTAATAGTGGATAATTGGGAAACTTCAAGAATAAGGGTTAGTCAAATAAATTATAGTGTATCAATCCAATGGATTTTTTTACAACTATGATATTGTACAATATTTCATACCTGGGGAAAGGACAAGTTAATTGGGAAAAAGTAATTTATGAAGCACTGTGATACCAGGTATATGGATGCTACTTTCTGCAATATTAGCCATAGTAACTCTGAAGTTTGGGATTAAGAATATGCTTTTTCCAGCATGGATGGATCTAGAGGGTATGATGCTAAGTGAAATAAGCCAGTTAGAGAGAGACAAATACCATATGTTCTCACTTATATGTGGAATATCATGAATGAAATAAACTAGCAAACAAAACAGAAACAGACTCATAGAGACAGAGAACATTCTGACAGCTGTCAGAGGGGAGGGGAGGTGGGGGGCTGGGTGAAAAAGGCGAAGGCATCGAGCAGTCCAGGTGGGTAGCTGCAGAACAGCCACAGAGGTGCAGGGTACTGCACAGAGAATGTCATCAATAATGTGGAGCTAACAGAGTACGGGCCAGGTGGGTGCCTGGGGCCCATTCTGTAGAGTGCATAGTTTGTTGGCCACTTTGCTGTACATCTGAAAATGGTGCAGAAGGGTGTGGAATGTAAACTGTGGTTAAAAAAGAATATGCTTTTTACAAATTATTAATGCCAAATTATTCAATCAATTTTCAGTGTAGATATTTTGTATAGTAAGGAACTAATGCTACTATGATACAAATAATTGAGAAAATATGGTAATAAACTAGTTCCATCATCTTGAACATTGAGACATAAATTCCCTTAAAATGGTTTGAGTTTACAAATAATTACAAGAAGTTCAATGATTTTTCTTAAAACCAGTGTAATGTCTTCATAGATTTTTAATTATTTTAACCTATTTTGGTTTTTGAAAGACTGAATTCAAATTTTTCCTATGCTATTTATTGAAATTTAAGAGGGGCATCTCACACAGAATAGGAGCATAAGTATTAGACTCAGAACTGGGTGGGCAATCTGGTTTTTCATCTCTCTCTGTGACTTCATCAATATGATTCTCCATTTCCTTATTGGTAAAGTGGACATGGTAATAACAATGGCTAATATTTCTCAACCACTTACTAGTCACTATCCACTCTTCTTATTGGCTCATGTATATTAACTCATTTAACACTCACAACAACCTTATGAAGTTGGCACTCTTACATATTCTCATTTTATAGCTGAGAAAACCACAAGGTTAAGGCACTTGCCCAAGATCACACAGCTGCTCAGTCTTTCTTAACACTTGAGCTGTTAAGCACCATGTTTTCTTGCTTAGCTGATGGGGATTAGAGGGAGATTACATGAGAAATTAAATATGATGCTCATTACTGTTCCTGGCAAAACAGGAGTCTGACCAAGCATACCATGTCGTTGTCATAGTAGAAGCAGCAAGATAGCATTTCACCATCTGCCTGTTGGGTGTTAACACAAAGACTGCAGCTCTCCTGTCTAAATCTTCATAGCTACATAGATTTCTCTCAACTTTCAGCAAACCATCCAGATGTTTTCAAATAGTAAGATAGCCATTATTCAAAAATAGATTTAAAAGATTGTTTTTAACTCCAGCCAGCTCACTTTAAAAAAAAATTTATTTATTTATTTTTAGAGAGGAGAAGAGAGGGAGAAAGAGAGAAACATCAATGTGAGGTTGCCTCTCATACTTCCCCTACTGGGGACCTGTCCCTGTACAATCCAGGCATATGCCTAGACTGGGAATTGAACTGGTGACCCTTTGGTTCACAGGCTGGCACTTGATCCACTGAGCCACACCAGCCAGGGCTCCAGTCAGCTCTTGATATTAAGTTATTGCAGGCTCTGGTTCTGAGACTTTCCAATGGGATTACATCATGTGCTGCATAATGACACTTCGGTCATTGACAAACCACATATCCTAAGGTGGCTGAATTAGATTTGAATTAGATTTAATGCAGTTGAAAATTGTGTATTACATGCTGATGTCATAACCATCATAATGTCATAGCACAACACATCACTCACATGTGTGTGGTAATGTTGATGTAAACACACTGCCCTGCCAGTTATATAAAAGTGTAGCACATGCAGTTATGCACAGGACATAATACTGATAATGATAATAAATAATTGCCTCATTGGTTTATACATTTACTCTAGTATCCATCTCGTCCTTATTTTAGTGTTCTCTTTCTGCTTTTAAGAAAAGTCTGCCGTACAAGAGTCTGTCTCAGACATCTCCTGTCTACTGTGTCTATGTAATGCTTCATTTTCTTGTGTTATTGATTTACTCTCATGTGTTGTTCATCATGGCTCTTAAATGTATAAAATCCACTGCTAATGTTGCCAGTAAGAGGCCACATCAGAGGACTCACCTGGGGATAGAAGTGAATAAGGATGATGAAGGTGGGAAGTCGGTGGTAGTTGTTGCTTGCCAGTTGGGCATGTCCCCTTCCACCACGGCAACTATCTTGAAGAACAAGAACAAAATGATAGAAGCTGTTAAAGAGTCTGCTTCCTTGAAGGCAATGAGACTAACACAAATTTGAGAACAATATGATTTCAATACTATATGAGATATAAAACTGAAAGCAACAAATGAGCAAGCAAGACAAAAACTCATAGACACAGACAACAGCATGGTGGTTACCAGAGGGAAGGGGTTAGGAGATAGAAAGGGTAAAGGGGATTAAATATATGGTGATGGAAAATAATTTTACTTTGAGTGGTAAACACATAGTATGATATACAGATGATGTAGTATAGAATTCTATAATTGAAACTGAAATAATCTTATTAACAAATGTTACTCCAATACATTTAATTAAAAAAAGAAAAATATTCAAAAAGGACTTATATCAGATAGGGAGAAACTTCTAATGACCTGGACTGAAGAACAGACACAGAAGTGTGCTTTTCTCAACACTGTGACAATTATGTCCAAAGCAAAAAAATTGTTTGTGATGTTGAAATGATGATGTTGAATTTATGGCTAGCGTGGGTTGGTTTAAATGATCCGAGAGTTGTTATTCATTACATAATGTGAATGTGAGTGGTGAGTATGCAAGTTACTAATGTGAAAACAGCTAAATTTTTTTGAAAACTCTAGATAAGCTGATTGTGGAGGAAAATTACTTGACAGAGCAAATATTCAATATGGATGAAAGCTCCCTACTCTGGAAATGGGTGCCTGAAAGGACTCTCATCCATAAGGGGGCCAGTCAGTGTCAGGTTTCAAGGTTCTAAGGACGGGTTGACAGTCTTGGTTGGGGGCAGTGTTACAGGCCACAAATGGAAACCCATTGTGGTCTGGCATAGGGAAAACCCCAGGGCCTTGGAGCTTTTCAGCAAGCACACCCAGCCAGTGCGCTACAGGAGCAATAGGAGGTCATGGCTGACCCAGCTCCTCGTCCAAGATCCCTTCCTGGGTTGCTGTGCCAGTGATGTGGAGAAGTGCTGTTTGGAGCCTAGCATATGTTTCAAGATTTTGCTTATTGGTAATAAAGCTCCTGGGCATCCTCCTTTTAGTGGTGATCTTCATCCTGACAACAAAGTATGTTTCTCCCTCCAAACACCACCTCTTTGATCCAACAGTCAAAGAGGTATAGCAGCCTCTAAGGCCTACTACCTGAGGAGGACCCTTGCCCAGGTAGTTGTTGCAACTGAGGAAGACACCAAAAAGATGCTTAGGATTAAAGTATCTCTGACAGCATTAAGAACCTTCCTTGGGCTTGGGGTGATGTCACCAAGAAGAGTATGAATGGCATCTGGAAAGAAGACACTCAAGAGATTCACCCATGACTTCACAAGATTTGCCAAGGATGAGGAGGCTGCAGCAATTGAGACAGTGGTGGAGACGGCAAATGCCTTCCACCGGGGGGCGGGGGGTAGGATGACACTGAGGCACATGTGGAGGTAGTTTCTGAGGGACTGACCAATGACCAATGACTGGATCATTGGAACTGGAACAGGAATGCATAGCTGGAAAATAGGAAAGAGAAAAAACTGGGAGAAGGAAAAGAAGACCCCCCCCCAAGAACATTTGCAGTGAAGGGTTTAGCTGAAGCTTTTGCAGATTTCAGCAGGCTTCTTGAAAAGTCAGGAAACAGGGATGCTACCACTGAAAGGTTTTCATTAATAGAGAGGAATGCTCATGATGCATTGTCTGCTTATAAGCAAATGTATGATGAAGAAGAGAAGCCAAGCAAACCACCATGGACGTATTTCTGAAGAGTGATAACTTTCTCAAGAAGCTCCTCCAGCAGGAGGTGTTCTGGGAGAAGGCACTGTTGTCATAGGAGATGACAGCTCCCTGCATGTTGTTGCCATTGAACACCCTCCTGTGGGACAAGGTGTGGAGGTGGGAGACAGTGATAATGATCCTGACCCAAGTTTAAAAAAAAAGATTTTAATAGAAATTTCTAGAACAGGGATATATAGAAAAAAGTTTTTGTACAACTATACAATAGTTTGTGTTTTAAGCTGTGTTGTTATAAAATAGTTTAAAAGTTTTAAAAATAAAAAGTTTATAAAATAAAGTTATAGTAAGCTAAGTTTAGTTTATTATTGAAGAAGGAAAAGTATTTTTTAAATAGATTTAGTGTAGCCTAAGCACCCAGTGTTTACAAAGTCTGCAGTGTTGCACAGTCACATCCTAGGCCTTCACACTCTCTCCCCGCCCACTAACGCCACCGGAGCCACTCCTGGTGCTGCAACTTCCGTCCATGGTAAGTTCCCTACACAGGTTCACCATTTTTAGTCATTTATAGTGTAATATTACTGTACCTTTTATTTATTTCTTATTTAATCTTTATTGTATTTTTTCCATTGCTATTTAGTTCCCTTAGATCCTTCTGCAATCCTTCAACCCCTTATTTGCTCAATCCCTCCACCTCTTAACCTTATCCCCCGACTAGCTGTCATCTGCTCTCCAACTATGAGTCTGTCTCTGTTCTCCTTGTTAATTCAGTTTGTTCATTAGTTTCCACATATGAGTGAAATCATTTGGCATTTGTCTTTCCCTGACTGGGCTTATTTCATTTAGCATAATGTTCTCTAGGTCCATCCATACTATCACAAAGGGTAAAATTTTCTTTTTTATGGCCAAGTAGTATTCCATTGTGTAAATATCCCATAGTTGTTTTATCCACTCATCTACTGATGGACACTTGGGCTACTTCCATATCTTAGTGATTGTAAATAATGCTACAATGAACATAGGGGTGCTTATATTCTTTTGAATCAGTGTTTCTAGTCCCTTCAGATATATTCCCAGAAGTGGGATTGCTGGGTCAAAAGGAAGAGCCATTTTTAATGTTTTGAGGTATCTCCATACTGCTTTCCACAATGGCTGCACCAATCTGCATTTACACAAGCAGTGTAAAAGGGTTCGCCTTTCTCCACATCCTCGCCAGCACTTGTTTGTTGATTTATTGATGATAGTCATTCTGACAGGTGTGAGATAAAGTGGCACTGCATACATATCTATCAATAATCACTTTAAATGTAAATGGACTTCAAGCCAAGATGGAGGCATAGGTAGATACACTTTGCCACCTTGCACAACCAAAAGAAGGACAACAAATTTAAAAACAAAAAATAACCAGAACTGCTGGAAAAATCAAACTGTGTGGAAGTCCAACAACCAAGGAGTTAAAGAAGAAACATTCATCCAGGCTGGTAGGAGGGCCAGAGACAGGCAGCCAGGGTGGAGAGGACTCATGGCAAGGTGGTGGTTAGAGGACCAGGGCAAGTGAGGTGGCTGCTGGCAGACCTGATGGTCCCACATTTGCATGAGAATAAACTGGTAGGAACAACTGGGGAGCAAGACAGACCATGCAACCCAGGGTTCCAGTGGAACCCAGGGAAATAAAGTCTCAAGACCTCTGACTGAAAAAAACTTGTGGGAGTTGAGGCAGCAGGAGTAACTCCCAGCCTCACAGGAGAGTTTGTTGGAGAGACCCACTGACTCCTAGAAGGTACACAAACCTACCCACCTAGGAATCAGCACTAGAAGGGCTCAATTTGCTTGTAAGTAGCAGAGGAAGTGACTGAAAGCCAACCAAGAGCTGAGCAAGTGGCTTTGTTCTCTCTCAGGCCTCTCCCCCACATACATTGCTACAACACAGCAACATGAACCCATGTTCATGAATTGCACCTCCCTAGCGAATACCTAAGTCTCCACCTCTTACTATGTAACAGGCATGCTAAGACAAAAAATTTGGTCCAAATGAAAGAACAGATCAAAGCTCCAGAAAAAATACAATTAAGTGACAAAGAGATAGCTCACCTATCCGATGCATGGTTCAAAACACTGGTAATCAGGATGCTCAAAGAATTGGTTGAGTATGGTCACAAAATAGAGGAAAAAGTGAAGGCTATGAAAAGTGAAATAAAAGGAAATGTAGAGGGAACCAACAGTGAAGGTAAGGAAACCAGGACTCAAATCAACAATTTGGAGCAGAAGGAAGAAATAAACATTCAACCAGAACAGAATAAACAAACAAGAATTCAAAAGAACGAAGAGAAGTTTGGGACCCTCTGGGACAACTTTAAGCATTTTAACATCAGAATCGCAGAGGTGTCAGAAAGAGAAGAGGAAGAGCAAGAAATTGAAAACTTATTTGAAAAAATAATGAAGGAGAACTCCCCCAATCTGGCAAAGGAAATAGACTTCCAGTAAGTCCAGGCACCTCAAGAGTCCCAAAGAAGTTGGACCCAAGGAAGCACACACCAAGACACACCATAATTACCTTACTCAAGATTAAAGGTAAGGAGAGGATCTTAAAAGCAGCAAGAGAAAAGGAGACCGTTACCTACAAAGGAGTTCCCATAAGACTGTCAGCTGATTTCTCAAAAGAAACCTTGCAGACAAGAAGGGGCTGGCAAGCATATTCGAAGTCATGAAAGACAAGGACCTACATCCAAAATTACTCTATCCAGCAAAGCTCTCATTTAGAATACAAGGGAAGATAAAGTGCTTCCCAGATAAGGTCAAGTTAAAGGAGTTCATCATTACCAAGCACTTATATGAAATGTTAAAGGGACTTATCTAAGAAAAAAAAGAAGATAAAAAATATGAACAGTAAAATGACAACAAACTCACAACTATCAACAACCAAACCTAAAAAAACAAAAACAAAAATGAACTAAGCAAACAACTAGAACAAGAACAGATTCACAGAAATGGAGATCACATGGAGGGTTATCAGTGGGGAGTGGGAGGGGAAAAATGGAAGAAAAGGTACAGAGAATAAGAAGCATAAATGGTAGGCACAAAATAGATAGGAGGAGGTTAAGAATAGTATGGGAAATGGAGAAGCCAAAAAACTTATATGTATGAACCATGGACATGAGCTAAGGTGGGGGAATGATGGTGGGATGGGAGGTACAGCACAGAGGGGAATAAAGGGGAGAAAAAAAGGGATAACTCTAATAGCATAATCAATAAAATATAGTTTTAGGAAATATAAATGGCTTAAATGCTCTAACCAAAAGGCATAGGTTAGCTGAATGGATAAGAAAACAAAACCCATATATATGCTGTCTCCAAGAGACCCATCTCAGATCAAAAGATACACACAGACTAAAAGTAAAGGGATGGAAAAGGATATTTCATGCAAATGGAAAAGAAAAAAAGCTGGGGTAGCAGCACTTATATCCAACAAAGTAGATTTTCAAAAAAGAAAGGCAGTACATAATAAGAAAGGGAACAATCCAACAAGAAGACCTGCATCTTTTTCATGTTTGGATACACAGACACTTACCACTGTGTTACAATAGCCTACAGTATTCAGCACATGTTGTATAGGCATGTAGCCTGGGGCAGTAGGCTAGACCATACAGCCTCGGTGTATAGTGGGCTATACCATCTAGGTTTGTGTAAGTGCACTCTGTGATATCCCTACAATGAAAAAATTGCCTAATGGTGCATTTCTCAGAATGCAACCCTGCCATTAAGCAATGTATGACTGTATGTTAAAATAGTATTTCTGATGATGGTATTTTTTTAAATTTTAATTTTCCATTACGGTTTCCATTCAGCACTATGTTGTATTAATTTCAGGTGTACAGTACAGCGGTCATGCAATCATGTAATTTACACAGCAATACCCCATTATTTTGAATACCCATCTGGCACCATACATAGTTATTATAATATTATTAACTATAGTCCCTATGCTGTTGGTTTTATAGCCCATTGACCCTTTGCTGCATTGAACTTTCTTTCTCTTTTTTTTTTTTCAAATATGTCCCTATTGATCATGCCTGGCCCAGGAGCTGAGGTTGCAGATATGTCATGTTACAGCAAGAACACAAATGGGTTACGGTATGGGTACTGCCGCAAAGTGGGCGACACACACATTCCCTGTAAAGCAAAGTAAGTGGCCTTATTGTCTGAACCTTTCTGCTCCACAGACTAGGGAACTTGCATACATCCAGCCACACATTCTGATTTATTTCATTTAGAGAGAAAATGAATTTAGACGTCATTCATGATAGATAGTCACTGAATGACTACTACGTGCCGTGTTTCAAGCTAGACACTGAGTTAACAAGAGAAATAAGAATTGATCCCTCTTTTCAAGTCATTCTTGGTAGGTGTTTCAGATGACACCAAGTACAATCACTAATGAATAGAAGGAATGTTTGAGATGGAACATGCAGTGTGAGTGAATGGGCCTGGTTGAAAATGTGTCCAATGATTTTCCAGGATATTTTAGGTATTTTCCCATCCAATGTCTTTGATTATGAGTCTAGTGGCACAAATATTTACTGACTTAGAGAAATAACCAATAAAATGCCTATACAGTTTTATTTAATTTAAACTTGCCATGAAATTATATAAAGAAAAAAAGCAGTAAGAGAAAACATTGACAATTCACCTGAAGAATGTTTTAATTTTTATAGTGATACTCTAGAAGAATCATAGACTATTACATACAATGAATTTGAGATCTTTCTATAGGATTTTTTGATCGTGCAATTTTAAAATTACATTAAAAATTCAAATGACAATAAACTACTTGTATACCTGTTCCATATTTTACACATTTAAGTTCATGTACAAGAAGAGGTTAAACAAGATCAACATTTCTCAAATTTTTCTATTAAACACTAATTTTTATAGATGATTGATATTACACATATATACATACATATGCATGTGTATACACAAATACACATATGTTTAGTTTTTCTAAACAAACTATATTTTGGCCATAAGGTCATCTCTTGGGGCAGTTGGGCCTATAGGATGGACCATCATATTCTGTGCTTTCTCCTTTTTAAAAAATCAGAGTAGATTCAAAGGGGGGAAATATGTAAAAGGAAATATTTGGGGGGACGGGAAGAGCGATATGTAGTATGAGAGGCAGAGAGTGGGAAAAGAGCATAGGGTAGTTCCATTTTTCCTCTGCAGCATGCGTACACACCACTGTCCTGTATTACCGTCTGTCTCGGCACTGAATAATTTCTGTCATTAGAGGCACAAGTATTTCTTCTCCCCACAGGCTGCCTTTCTAGTCACTTCTTCATATTAACTGGCTGGAGTGGAGAGGAACCCTATAATTCCCAGTACCCTAGAATCTTCACCTAAATGATTCCAGAAAACACCCTCTCAAGTTTGGAGAGAATGCATGGCTTTCTCCACTCCTCAATCATATTTATTAACAACCACCAAAGACATCAGAAGAATGTGATTCTATGTGTACCCAGAATACTTTTTTCACAACCCTCTTCTGAATTCTGCATAAAGGAATGCACTGCGGTTTTATTGACATTGACCTTACTCTCCTTGGTGGTAAATGAATGGCTTTATTGAGTGCCGGCCGAGCAGTTTCACCTGAATTTGCAGGGAGATCGTTCTTTGGGGGTGCCTTGGAGGATCAGCCAAAGCTCAGCTTTGTATTGACCCAACCACAGCGGAGAGAATTATTCTGCTGCAACTCATGAAAATAAATAAGGAACATTAGCTAAAATAAAATAGAAATTGATTTCCTAGGTGTCCTCCATTATGTTAGAATCCCATTCTTCAATATTTTCTAGCTCCATCACACATATGACCTCCTCTCCCAAGTGTTTCTTTGGTCTATGTTTGCTCCCCCAGCCCCAGTGTCACTTTCCAATAAGCAAAAAGGAAACCCCCCACCAAAGTAAGGGTACTTTCAAGCATTTGTATTGTACTTAAGACTCTGCTTCCTTCCTATTGGCTAAAGCTTAGGCGATTGGCCAAAATAAGCTTCATGGGAAACTGGGAAATGTGTTTTTATATTAAATATGTTGCTACAGCAACAATGTGCTTTTCCATATTCAGTGGTTCTATTACTGAAGAATCGGGGGAAATTGATATAAAGAACCAGGAGTCTGTGCTATGGGGAGAAAAACCATTAGTTAATTATGATAGTCAGGGAGCTATCAACATTTGTATAAAACTGCAACTTGGATCCTGGTTCTCAACGGCAGCAAATTTTGGCTTTTCCTCAGTGATGTCATGTGTGGGAAGTTGTTCTGTCAAGGTGGGTCAGACAACTTGCACCAGAAAGGATCTGTAATAACTTTCTTGACATGTAAAGCATTTGACCCTGAAGACAAGAGTCAAGAAATAGGCATGGTAGCCAACGGAACCAAGTGTGGAGATAAGAAGGTAAGTTGAAATTGTGATTTTTATTCAAATAGGGGTTTTTTGTTTGTTTTCAAGGCCTCTTTGTATTTGTTTCATAGGAGCAATTTTCAAAGCAATGCTTATGCCATTCATTCATGCCTGCCTGCATTTATTCCTTCAGTATTACTTAATAAGTACCTATTACATGCTTGGCACAAGATTGTTAAACTTAGGTAAATTTTATTGTCTCCAAACTGGTAGGTTTTCAATGAATGCTAGTCACTCTGATAATAATAAAGAGATTAACAATACTATTTATTTTTACATGAATGATCATTATAAATGCTACAGAAGATATGATATTAACATACTTTTCATAATATCTTTGGTTGGAAAGGGTACTTTGTGCTATGTGCACTGACCCCTGATAAATGAAGCAGAAGCATTTTGAATGAAGTAAGGGAATCTTTAAGAGGATTTTGTAAATATGTTAATATTTAATAACATATTAAATAAAAAGTATCTATATCCCCCCTTCCTATTTTCAAAAGAATGCTGTGATTTCCCTAATAGAAAGGCAAGTTTGATATTGGAAATAGTGGCTAATAATATAAAGCCAAATTCCAAACAGACAGAAATTTGCAGAGCTGACACTTTTGGACCTTAGTGTCCCATCATGTTTTTCAGGTTTGCATTGAAGCAGAATGTGTGGATATTGAGAAAGCCTTCAAATCGACCAATTGCTCATCTAGGTGCAAAGGACACGCTGTAAGTTTTGAAAATGTTTCCCCAAGCTTGCTGAATCTTACATAATTTTTAAGTCAGTTTTGATGATGTAAAAGAATGTTTCAGGGTGAAATGATTAAAATGATTAAGTTTGTCTAACCCCTCAATAGGGTATTTGAGTGAAAAAGTTCTTCTAAGAACCTAGTATGAACTAGTATGTGAAATTCCTATCATTACTTTGTTTTTATGTAGATAGTGGAAAGACACAGAATGGGGTTATTCTTTTTTCAGAATGGACTTACAGTGGATGGGTAGGCCCTCTACCAGTGGACAGTCTAATGTGCAAACTGACAGGATCCTTGATCCCCCAGGTGTGTGACCATGAGCTCCAGTGTCAGTGCAAAGAGGGTTGGGCCCCTCCTCTCTGCAGGAACTCCTCCGTGGTGTTCTGTAGGTAACATTTCATGTCTACCTGAGAAATTGCTTTTCTTTTCCAAGCTTTTATTTAGTGTAACAAAAGATTTTGTGGCCTCTTTTCTCTCCCCTTGAAATTCCTGTCCTGTAGATACTGAATCTGCAGTATTTATCTTCAAAGTTTCTATGACAGCTTTTAGAAAAAGATTTCACTTATTTATTTGTAGAGAGAGGGGCAGGGAGGGAGAAAGAGAGGGAGACAAACATCAACGTGAGAAACACCAATTGGTTGCCTCTCACACGTGCACTGACCTGGGACCAAACCCACAACCCCGGGCAAGTGCTCTGACTGGGAGTCAAACCAGTGACCTTTCGCTTTGTGGAACAAAGCCCCAATCCATTGGGGCCACACCAGTCAGGGCTCTTTAACAACTTTTAAACCTTATTTTCCACATTCTTGGGCATTTACTCTACATACAAAACAACTTCCTCAAATTTTATATTTGTAATATTTTAATTCCCCAAACTTCCTTGTTTTCTGAGTGTTCCATTTTCATGCCTGCCTTGACTTAGTTATAGATATAACATCCTCATAAAACTCTCTAAGAATACAACAGGTTTGTTTTGTAGGTTTAATTCTGTATTCTGAATTATCTCTATTTCTTTTGAGTTGGACTGTTCTGTTTTTTCACCTTGTCTCTTGTATTTCATTGTGTTGTTTTTCTTTAGTGTATGTGATCTTTTGTTGAATATGAAATTAGATTGCCTTGACCTAGCTCACATGGATTTTGTCTGCATATGTGTGTGTTTGTTGTACCTACCAATAGGCTCTCCTGATGAGAGATCTGGCTATGAGCTCTGTCAGCAGATAGACACATCTCCCTACAGGCCATCAGGGTGGGGACAGCCAGAGTGGGGATCCTCACCTCTCATAGCCAGGGTGAAGAGTAGTTTGCAATGGGTGTAACTGAGCAGACAGGGACCCATTCACATAGTGCCTTGGTGAATGACCCAACAATCAATACAGGTTTTTATTTACAATATTCCAACTCAGAGCACTTATGATTGGAGCCCTCCTTTCCCACGAGACCTAGCACTTCCCTTGTTCCTCAAAAGGCTATAAATCAAAACCAAGCTCAGTAGTTCCCTATTTCCTTATCTTAAGCCAGTTGCACCAACAGTTCTCCAATCACTCTGGAAGGTACCAAAGTTGCCATCCTCATGTGGCAGTTCTCTCCTTCAGGATCTGGGGTACGTTGTCATCAGCCTCCATGTTATAGTCCAGGAAAGCACGTGCCATGTTACACTGGATCATGGTGAAGTCCAGGAAAGGCACAAGTTCCAAGTATCCAGATAGAGTTCGGGTTTGCAAGGCAACAGGTCAGTGTCTTGCAAGACAGGATCCTTGATGGCAGCTACAGCAGGCATGATCGGAGTAGCAACATGCCATTCTTTCCCTTATTACACCAGGCCACATGCCTGAATAATCCCTACAAACTGCATAGCTGCTATTTCACTGCTGGTAGCATGGCTCCTTCCTTCCCTAAAGCTGCCTGCCCTTTGTTTTAAGTTCTGACCCAGAGCCTCCTGAGTAATCTCATCTCTGACTCCTCCCACTATGAGCCACGTTTGCCAGTTTTCTGTATAGTTTACTATACTCTGCTGCCATCCCCAGTCAGGGCAAGAGTGACTCAGTGATCCAGGGAGAACCACCTCCCCTGGCTAGTCACAAGTCAGCATACGGTCTGAAAGTCACACCCACCTTGCCCCAGACAGTAGCACAGCTATTAAACTAGCTACTGAAGCTACCAAGTTGTCATTGTAATGTAAAGTATCTAATTCTATCATCTGCTCTCCCCCATCCCTCAACCAAGGTTTGTGGAGGCTTGGGGGGGGGGCACCCCCGCAGTCTACACCCTCTTTCATGAGGAGAGAAGTCTTCATTTCATTTCCTTCCTGAGAGTTGCTTTCCCTTTGCACTGAATTTCTCCTTGACGCCTTGTTTTGGGTGCCCATCTTTAGCCTCTGTGCTGCTTCTCGGGCTCTTGCATCCCTCATTGCTTGTAGAGAATTCTCTAGAAGGGCTTTGTTTTGAGGCATGAGCCACTCTTGTTCTACGTATGTAAGGGATGGGGATGGGTTTAAATGAATCATCTGTCCCACATTCAGATTCCCTGTTGGCTTCCCAAGGAAAAATAACATCTATTTCTGATGTTTGGGCCATAATTTACTCATTGACCGTCACACTCAATCCTTTAACTTCCTATATTTTTGTAATTCTTTTCTTTTTAATAGAGGGTGAAAAGCATCAGATATTTGAACTGACACTAAAATCTTACCTAGAATTTTACTACTGTTGTCTGCATGTACATGTGTTCACACTTGTGAACTTTTCTTGCATTTAGACAAAAAAGTCTTTTGACTTGCTAATTTCTATAATAAAAGAGTGGTAGCTGTTTGAATTGTTCTTCAAATTTGAACCTCCTGGTATTTGTGGCTTCTGATTACTACAAGGAAAAAGACATTTGAAATAGCAACAGATTGAAGTTACATTTATTACTTGGATAAGTCAGTAAAAGGAAAAAACACCATATAGACCCAGGAAATTTGTTTGAACCATTCCCCAATTCACAGGGTTGCATAATTTCTTTTCTGTCAATAATTTTTCTGATCAGAGAAAAAATCAGTAGAACACTTAGGTATGTCTCTGCCAATTTGTCTTATATCTCGAGTCGTTATTTGCTACTGAGGGGAATATGATTTCAATACCATTTCTTTTTATCTACTTTGTTTCAGAGTTGATTTTAAAATTATTCACTCCTTTTCTGCCAACCCCCCTTACTTTCTATTCACTCTAACCTCCCAGGCATTCATTTTCCAATGATTATAAGCATCCTCCTTTCTCATACCTCTCAGAAGTATTTGCTCTACGTATCTCATATGAAATGTTCCACAGAGAGTTCCCTTTTTAGACCATGGACATCTCTCTTCTACTGCTTTTTATGAGACCATACTACCTTTACACGTTTCTTAGAAAACCCTTTTTGGAAATTGACAAGTTATAAATTCACTGCATTTCATAGATGAGAAAATTTAAAGATGCCCATAGAGTTTAAATTATTTATTAAATGTAAAAAGCTGGCTATTGGCAGAGCCATAGAGTCTGTCTCTGCATTTATCTACCTTCCCCACATAACGCTATTTATTTATGAAGTAATTTACTTATACTCTTTCTTATTCTCTCCTATACATCTCCATTACATTTTCTCTTGACTTCCATCTGATGCTTCAGCTTCCCATTGGATCTTCCCAGTCTTGGCACTGGCCAGCATTTGCTACTGTCAGTGCTCTGGATTTTGGTCACTCTAACAGGTGGGTACTGATATTTTATCATTGTTTTAATATGCAGTTCCTAATAATAAATAATGTTGAACATTTTATGTGCTTATTTGCCAGACATAGTCATACCTTTCATTTTGTTGCAACTAGAGATAATGTCACAATAGAACTTATACTGATATGAGTTTTCTAATTTCTCTTCAGGTGGTGAATCTCTCTGTCACTCAGGGGGCCTCAAAGTCCTCTTCCAACAGCTGTGTGTGGGGCTTCCTGCAACAGTGGCTCACAACTAAGGATACAGGGTCTGTCTGGGCAAACTTCTGCTTTCTTCTTGAAGCACAAATGGGGCAACAAAGAGGACCGGTGATCTGATTCTAAGTAAATGTAATGAGAAAAGAAGCCATGTTTATCTTGTTTACATTACAAAAATAAATCCAGTGATTTCCAGCAAATTGCTGGTAGGACACAGCTGCCGCTCTCTTTGGTCCCAGAAGAATTTAAGGAAATTGGAAGATCCCCTGGAGGAGAGGCAGTGGGATTGCTTCATTTGCAGACTTCCTGCGTGGTTGGCTTGGAAAGGAAATCACCTGGTAGTTCTGTGACAGAGCAGAAGGGTATACTATCAGTTTCGCCCTCTGGCTGCTTGCCAGCTTTGTCTTGCACACATGGCACTGTCTGTGTATACTTGCAGCAACTGAAACTGCTCCTGGGGTCTGAGATTAAAGTCAGAGCTCTCCAGCAGTAGGAAGGAAGCCTGGGGAAGTGAGATTTACTAATCCCTGACAGTTGTTTACTCACCGCAGCCCCTTGAAACCCACAGGAGAAGTAACATCTAAAGAGTTTATCTTCAGATGCTGGTTCTCTTGGGGGCAGAAAGTAACCTTCTGTCCCAGAGCTGTCTGTGAGTGGTGAGTCATGGACTGGTTTTCTGGTGTTTGAGGATTTCCACCCTGTGGGAGATTGATCAACTTCCCACTCTCTAAGCTTTTGCAGCTGATAGTATCTGAGGTTGTCCTTTTCTATATGCATTGCTTCATAGAAAAAGCGGTAGTGTCATGTAAAAATCACCAAAACAACAACCCAATAGGGAACAAACATTTTCAAAGAAAAACAATATATTGCATTACAGATTCCATCCTATGCAGAAACATGAAAAAAGAAGGGCCAACAAATAACAAATATGTTAAAAAGTACAAGGGAAGGTATTCCAAATATGAAACAAGAACAAGAAAACATAAAAAATGGATCCAAGGAAAAATACTAGACATAAAAATGTAATAGTTAACCACCATGCTGTTATCTGTGTCTATGAGGCTTTGTTTGTTAGCCTTGTTGGTTGGGGGTGGGGGGTGGGGCTCAGGGGAGGGAGAAGAGGGTAAAGGTGGTCAAATACATGGTGATAGTGTAACCGGAAAAGACACCGGCGTTCGGGCTGCCAAGTCCAATAAGCAATGACAGCGATTGAATCTTTTATGGGCACTTTACTCAGGTGGCTGGCGATCCGAGAAGATGGTGACGGATTCATACCCTAACAAACCATCTTGCCTTCTCTTTCCTGGCCAGATCTTGTATAAGGCGGGTGGGGGAGGACAAGCAAGGTGCGCTGAGGGCTTTGAAATTCAGGGAGGATTAGGTGAGTGAAGCTGCAGCCTTCCTGTTCTCGGCAGTTAGCTATTCCTAAGGGGGGTGGGGGGTGGGTGTTGGTTACACAGAAGGCCGGGATGCCTCCAACATGTCCCCAGGTGGTAATCTCTAGCCAGTACCCCAGGAGGTCAGCTGCTTTTCTCAGGAGCCAGGATGGGCCTTATCTGTAGTTTCTGAAACAAAAGCTTAACATACACTTTACTTGCTAGACTTACAACTTTTGACCTTAAGCTAAAACTTTCCAAGTCTTGAGTCCCCTATCAACAGGAGGTTTGACTCTGGGTGGTGTGCACACGATGCAATATATAGATGATGTATTGTGGTACTGTACACTTTATTCACCATTGCCACCCAATAAACTTAATAAAAATAAATAATTTTTTAAAAACATAATAGTTGAAACACAGACTAAAGTAGAATGTATAGTAGAATAAATAGAATTAAAGAAGAAATTAAATTGCGGAGATCATATAGAGAAAACTTTCCAGAGAGCCTTTAAAAAGTTGGATTTATATTCCAAGAAACATATAGTATTTAATATTACTGTAAAGACAGAATTGAATATAAAAAAAAATCAAACATACCATGCAAATACTTTATCAGAAAGCCAGTATGGCTATATAAATATTAGAAAAATAGATTTTATGTAAGAAATACAACTGGAAATATAGTGAGGTATGCATCATAAAAACATCATAATCTTAAATGTTATGCACCTAGTAATAAAGCTTAAAATACATGAAACACAAACTAATAAACATTATGGGATAAATAGGTAAATTCACCTATGGCAGGTGATTTAACATACCTCTCTTAGGAACTGATAGAATAACCAGGAAAAATGTTAACAGCACAGTTATAGAAGTCTTGAACAGCACTATTAGCTAGGTAATTAGTACAGTCTAATTAATAAAGAGTACTATATTCACAACCACAAAAAATACGTAATTTTAAAGAGAACATGGATCCTTCACTAAAAGAGAAAATATGCAAATCAATGTGTCTCATATATTTCAAGAAGCTGAAATGTTACAAAAATTTTTCCAGAACATAATAGAAATATACTAGAATTCCATTAAAATAAGGTATCTTGGAAAGTTTAAAATTAACTAGCATACTTCAAAATCTTATGAATTAATAAAAAATAAAAGTAGGAGATTTTTTAAACTTAAGGATAATGAAATAAAAGGATATAAAAATTTGTTGGATAATGCTGTGAAAATGTATATCGTTTCAAAGCTTATGTTAGTTTAAAATTAATTACTTCAGATAATAAAAGATAAAAATAAACAAAATAAGAAAAATGAAGTACACACAGAAAATATGAGGATTGAAAATAACAAATCCATAATTTGATTATTTAGAAAGGAAACTTAAATTGATAAACCTTTACCAAAACACATCGAGTATAATGAGAAAGCAGAAATGACCTATACTGGGAATGGGAGAGATGGCATGGCAAGTCCCTTAGACTCTGAAAGGACTAACAAAGTATGATGAAACTTTATGGTAAAACAAATTCAGCAGCTTAGATGAAATAGAGTTTCTTTGAAAATAATTTAAACAGAAAGATGAAGTAGGTGTATCATTTTTCCTATTTCTCATATGAAGTACAACTAAAACCCCTTTATAAAATGTACATATGTTACAGGGTGCAGCCAAGAGGGGGGACCCCAAATAAGCATTTGAAATGGGGTCCAGAACTCAAGGTGTCCAGGAGATTTTAAGGTGTCTTCACCCCTTCCCCCACAGGTGTGAGTTGGGGGAAGGGGCACACAGAGCAAGAACATGCAGGTCAGCTTTGCAGCTAATCCATGGCATGATCATTTAGCATACCTATAGCCTTTGGCTGGTCACTTAGATATGCTAAATAGCTATGGCCATGCTCAAGGCCAGGGGGATGGAAAGGGATCTCCCCCACAAGATGTGACTGGGGGGCAGGTCCCCTGAGTTACGGCGCCTGATACTGGGAATGGGAGAGGGACTGGGACTGGGACTGGGACTGGGAGAAGATTGGCTCCAGGACATGGGGTGACACCTGCCCAGACCCACGATGGCAGCCCAGTAAAGCTGGAGAAGACAGCAGATTGAGGGCAAGTGTGCCCAAGTGTAGGAGGAGTTGGAAATGGGGCTGCAGAGGAAGACTGGCGCGGGGGATTTAAACCCAGACACGGCAGCCATTGAGAAGGAGAACCATGTGCAGCCCTGAGAGAGGGAGAACCACGCGGCCTGGACAGAGTGAGGACTCTTCCGTAACCTTGGGAGAGAGGACCACGTGCCTTTGCCAGAGTGGGGACCCCCACAGCTTTAGAAGGGGGAACCACCACCTGGTTTTAGCAGAGATCCCGGCGACTCAGTGGAGGGTGCCGGGAACCCAGGGAGGTCTCCCAGTCGAGATGAAGGACTAACTGGGAAGAACCAGAGGACTGCCTGAGCCATGGACTTCCATTTCCTTTCCTGAGATACGGTACTCTGGACTGGGCAAAGGGGGAAGGAAGGAAGGACTGTGTCTGTTTGTGGGGTTTTTAAAAGGGACTTTGGGATTTTTGATAAAGACATTAGGTCACTACTTTAAGTTTGTATAGCATTAAATAAACATTTCCTTTCCTTTTCACGAATCTCTGGCATTGAGAGACGTCTTTCCTCGGGCGGCGGACATGATGGACCCGGGGCCTTCTTTCAATAATAGTATATTGTCCCAGGCCCCCCTTGTTTGTTCTGTAACACACACACACACACACACACACACACACACACACACACACACAAATATATCTGTATATGGTCTGGCACAAATAACACCCCTTTTTATTACAAAATCAAAAGTATATAATTCTGTAATTTAACAATGTCACACTCAAGCACTCCATAGGACATGTTAGGTGAAATGTTCAAATTAAAACTATAAATTATTACACCCATGTTATTGCCCTACCAACCACACTCAAGCAGGCATTACTTCTACTGCACCCTGTCATGATAAGATGGAAAACTGGAGAGAAGACTGAACTTTTAAGACCTCAAGATGCAAAGGACACAGTAGTGAGTACCCTGAGTGTTTTGTTTTCTTTTCTCTTTCTTCTTCTTCCCTCCCTTCCTCCCTCTCTCTCTCTCTCTCTTCATTCCTTCCTTCCTTCCTTTCTCTCCTTTTCTTTTTTCTTTTCTCCTTCCTTCCTTCATCTCACCCTCTCTCCCTCCCTGTCTTCCTTCCTTCCTTTCTTCCTTCATTTCTTCCTTTCTTCCTTTCTTTCTCTTTCGTTCTTTCCAGATTGAACCTGAAGAATCCATCAACCTGGAAATAGCAATGGACAGAGACAAGAAAAGCCCCAAGAAAAGTCTGTTCACTTTAGCCAAAGGACCAGGAAGAAAACAAACCAGAAAAACAAAACTTTGAGACAATAAATGCTCTATTCCAGCCGGAAACTACATAAATACTTGTGGCTGCACTCCTACTACCCCAGCAAAGGCTGACTGGAAAGTCTAGATTTCCACACTTGCTAGACTTGTCCCAGGTCCGCTCGCCCTCCACAGTGGGGATGTGTCTGACAAGACCGAGGAATGGTCCTTTCGTGCTCACTAGGCAGTAATAGGCCTAGGCAGAAAGCCAGTATGGCTATATAAATATTAGAAAAGTAATATTCAGCCCCCTGCCCCTCATCTTGGTAGAAATGAGTTAGATAGAACTGGAAGTTTGTTAGACAGCAATAGATAAGTAGAACTGTTGGGGCCCTCCTGCCTGGTCTCAGGAAGCTGTAATCCCCCATGACTTAGGCTGAGTAAAAGACCTCCAGACCAGGAACCACTAAGGAGACAAAAACTTATTTTCCTGGCTTGAACAGCAGTTAATGATGGGTAACAATTCTCTTGGATAGAGAATGAATCTAAGATAGATGTGTTCACAAAGGAATAACAGGGACAAGACTCGCGGGGCTGTGGAAATAACGGGGTGATCGACATCAATCACCAATTTTGCCAATGCCTGAGTCCTTGAGAAATCCAAGTCTCCCAGCTGCCTTTGTCTTCTCTGCCCAACTCAGGCCCATTGGAAGTAACAGGGGCGGTACAGTCCAGACCAGGAATGGCGGACTCCTGGGGTAATCAGGCCTAACTCATAGAATATGAAAGACCCTGTGAAATCTGCTTGCTGGAGGATGCTCTTTAATTAGAATATGAAGTCACAGGCAGGAAACAGAACTAAGCTTTAAGTCCTGTAGTCTTTTTAAATGATAAAACCCCAAAATCTCTGGCTTAGGATCCCAGTAGGAAATCTGCCAGCACCTTTCAAAAGCTAACTGCTTGTAATTTGCAAACTGTATTGGTATTCAAGAATAAAACCCTGCTTGTGCAGGAGGACAAGGTGCTCCCCACATGAGGAGTGGCCATGGTGCCCTCCAGGAGAGAGGGTGGCCAAGGTGCTCCCCACGTGAGGAGTGGCTCTTCTTTCTTGATTCCCCCACAGGACCTGGTTGTCTGTGTGTGTGTTTTTCTCATGTTTTGACGAACCATCCACAGCATTCCGTGCTCACTGCAGGCAGGTGGGCATGTGTCATAGGACCATATATAGATTCAGTAAGGTTATTAATGAAAAGAAAAGGCAAGGAAAGATGAACAGAGTATTCAAGGCAATGCTAAATTTAGGTCGGGAAGGAAAGTGGATGTGTTGATTAGATGGACCTAGTTAGGTGCAGACTACTGTCAAAGGTTGTAGATTTTGTTTTGGGTGGTGTCCTCCTAGTTACTTAGACATTATTGAAAGTGAATAATTAACAAACCAAATCTTAACCTTAATTTATTTAAAATTGGATTATATGTGGATAAGAATGGTTATAAATCAAGTATTATAGTTTATCTAATTATCTTCATTTGATATCCATTAAGAAAAATGGATCACTATCTATGGCAATTAAATAGTAGATTCTATAAAAATTCAAATATCAAATAGGATAAGACCCTAGTAGTTTTTCTGATCCTTTCTGATCCTTTTCTGATCCTTTTCTTTTTTGATCTTTCACTGTCTTGCTTCAGAATCTCTTTATTAGTTATAAATACTTTTCCAAGGAAAATGAAATACATATTTAACCTTCTTATATTGCAATTGCAAAATTGTTCATAGGAATAGTCAATTGGTGAACATGTTGGCAGGATTTAGTATATTTCTTTCTTGAAATTAATATTTGTTTTATCAGAGGTACTAACCTTAGAGATGGTTAAATCATTATGTTTCTTCCATGAATAATTCTAGATAAAATACACAAACTCAAAATGATATGTACTTATAATAAACTGTTGTAGCAAAAGCCTTTAGAACAATAGCTTAAACAGTGTAGTGGTGCCTAGAACAAATTTTTTATAAAGAATAGAGATTTCATAAGAGCTTATGTTTAAAATGCAGCCTTTATTGCATAAATAAGACTGTAGTAATCACAGTTTTACAACAACAAAAAAAATAAGCTCCCAACAAGCCAAATGTTTTGAACTGTTGAGGTTGTATCTGTAGGATAATGATTTCTGTGACTTATAACCTTAGTTACTTCATCAATACTGGCTAAATAATCTGTTTAACTCTCCTTAACAGAGTCCCCTTTCAATACTTATTCTAAACTCTCTCTTCTCATCTCAAACCTCTTACCCAACTCACTAATTCCTATCTTCTTATGTTCTTGGAATAGACTTCTTACTTAAGGCAACTGAAATCGTCATGGACTCTCCCACAATAACATATTTGAAGCACTGTAGTTCTCATATCAAGCACTGCTTCTCCTACCTCCATAACTTAGGAGACATGTATAATAGACCCTCTAGCAGGGGTGCCCCACCTGCAGCCCATGGGCTGCATGTGGCCCAGGATAGCTATGAGTGCTGCCCAACAGAAAATTGTAAATTTACTTAAAAACTTTTTTTTTTGCTCATAAGTTTTTGTTAGTGTTTGTGTATTTAATGTGTGGCCTAAGACAACTCTCCTTTTTCCAGTGTGGCCCAGAGATGCCAAAAGGTTGGGCACCGTTCCATTTGAAATAAGTCACTTAACCTCTTTGAGTCACCTCTGAAATAGGAATCATAATGTTTGAACCACTTAGATCTGTTATATTGACCAAATAACATAATGTGTATACAAATTTTTATTTTAAGGAATTATAATTTTTGTCCATGTTGTTATTTGAGTTTCATTTTTAGTTAGATACTAAATGTCTGCCATGAATCATAAAATGTACTTTATTAGGAAACATTCCAGAATGTTAAATTGTAAGTTTTACGGGAACAAAACTCTCTGTGGTCAGAATGTTGGTCATGATTTCTTAATTTCATGATCATAAATTAAGTCCTATGTTTAGTCAATTCTTGAATATTGTACTCATAAGGGCCCATATATATGTCATTCCTCATTCCCTCCAGATGCATCAAGTAAATAATCTTTTCATTGTTATTTGTACAGTTTTAATTTACGAGTTGTTATTCAACTATCCAATAAACAGAATCAGTATTGCAGGAAGATAGTTCAATTTACAAATTCTTTTCATGGAACAAAGCCCTGGAACATGAATGAACATGTTCATTTAATGAACATGTTTGAACATCTGTTATCTTCAAGGTGCTGTACTCCTGAATGGTACACCAGGAGATACACCTGCTGCCTCGAAGGGGTGTAACTAAAGTGCAGCTCCCATCAGCCTGCCAAGTTGGAAGATGCCATACAGCTGCTCGAGCTGTGCCTTAGGATTGACTCCAGATTTCTCTCTCTTCCCAGTTGCAAAGTCAGACAACTTTAGGAGCCACATAGTTCACAGGTATTTACTTTCTTCTTTAAGGACTTTAACATTTGTCTCTCTATAACTTGACTTCTGCCTATTTCACAAGCTTAGATCATATCCCTGCAATTTTATGTTATGTTCAAGTTATGGCAAACACATTGCAGCTCCACAAATGCACCTATGACTTTGTTCATATATATTATAGTTTTCTCTCACCAGAATGTCCGTTCCTCTATTTCTTTCCCAGCTAATATTATCTGACTTTTTCTACTCACCAAATGTTATACTTCTAAAATCTACCTGAATACAATGCACAAACTTCAATCGCAATGCTTACCATTTGTATAATGGAGAAATTATATCTGTTTGTAGATTTGTCTCCACCAGTATACTCACTACAGGAATATCTCAGTAGTAAGGGTAGTATCAGGATCATTTTGGCATGCCCAGAAGTGATATTAATTTAATATAGACCAGTGATTAAGTAAATAGTAAATCAAATTTAATATAATCTCAATAACAGTTAACTTATAATACTGGTTGCATATTTAATAAGCAAAATTATTTTCAGTTTAGTAGACTAAACTCAGAATTTTTGACAGCACATAGTTTTTACTGATGGTGGATTTGAAACCTATCCTGGAATTTTTATGCAACTTTTAAGCTAAATTTTTATCTGTTTTTTATTTTTTGATTGGGGCAACATATATTAAGTTGCAATGGGTAGATAAAGTGTCTTTCTAATCCTGGCTCACTTCCCCCACTGACACTGAGTTTAACAAAATACTAGAGAGAGTGTGAGCTTGTGTCAGTCTCCATTGCTCCAGGGCTCTGGCAGAATGATGAGCGGTTGCTTGAAAAAAGGGCCTCGGTATTACCTGCATTCCTGGACTTCTATGCAGTGTCCTTTCTGTTACTTAATCTCTTTTCTTCTGTTTTAATCAAAACTTTCCATTGGAAAAAAAAAAGTGTCGATTTGAATGATGAAAGGCAATTTTATCCTAAAGCTATCTTTCTATGAAGTTTTGACTTAGGAAGGCCCAATCCAGCCCTGCCTGTCTCTTCCCCAGCCCTGGGTCCACTCTCCATGTCAGCTGAGAGGTTTATAGTGTGCACAGAGCAGCTTCTGCCTGCCTGGGACTGGTGAGCAGCTTCTGCCTGCCTGGGACTGGCTCAGAATAATGAAATCTGCACAGTTGAAATTCGGCTATTGGTGGTAGTTACTATGCAACTCTTAACGTTTCCCTTTTGTTTCTGTTAATAATATAAAATACCCGGTTTTTCTTTCAGAGTGAACTCTTCAAATACACTAAAATTTGTTCTAGTAGTATTTTTAATGAACAAGTTAAATTGTTTCTTAATGCTCAGATTATATGCTTTTCTAAAGGATGAGAAACTTTAGTGGTTGTGCAATAGCATTGCTCAAACTTTCTATGTGAACAGCTGCACGGAGCTAAAAGTACAAGGCCTATCTGTGGGCCTTAGATTTTTGCCTTTAAGCAGATTGCTCACCATGCCTTGATTAAAATAGCAAATGTAACAAGAAACACAGCAGAAATGATGGTAAGAGGCAGCATATTCTGATGGTAGGTTGATTCAGAGCAATTAGGAGATGCTTCATGAGATGTCTTAGACAAATGGGGAAAATTTTTCTTCCCACCCTCCCTAATATCTGAAATTCAAATGTTAGAAGAGACTCACACCTCACCTGAATTCAAACAATGGCTCTATACTAAAGTGTTCCTCTCTGTATCAAGCAGAAATATCTTGAACTTCATCAGCCACAGTGCCCCTGAATTATTGAACTACAGGTGTGATGGAGGGAGTGAATGTGTCTGACACTTTCTGAGAGCCTCTTAACAGAGGAACGGAACACAATGAAGGCCATTATCTGAAGGACAGAAGGTAGGGATGTGGTACTGCCAGAGGAAGGGAGATGATTTGAAGAGGAGATCAGGGCAGCTACGATCACATCTAAGTCACTCTTTGCCCACAGGGGAACAACAATGACCACAACAAAAACAATACACAGCCACAGAGAGGTAACTGTAGACCTTGCATTCAGACGCTAACAAACTTTCAAATTAACAGTGAAAATAAGCTCAGTAGTTCAAGATAGATTTTTAGATTGGGAAAACTCTCGAAATGGAAATTAATTTGGTGCTGAATCTCTAAGAAATACCAGGTCAATATACAAATATACCAAGGACCTCAAAGTGATGTATTTTTTTAAACTAAGTAATACCATTTCTAGTAGCTTATCCAAGAAATATATACATACAAAGACAGGCACAACATATATACACAAGGCAATATTCTAAAGCCGTTAAAATAATGTCTTAATATCCAATATTATGTCATAATGCTATGCAAAAAAATACAGGTTCCTAAAACCCTTTATACAATAAGTACCAAAGTCTATAAAATTTGTGTTTCTTTTATTTCTCTCTTTTCATTAGTGCATGGAAGAGAGATGAAAATAAATTACCAAATGTTAACAGCAGTCATATTTTGATGTTGAGCCATTGGATGATCAACATTTTTCCCTCAGTATACTCTTTTGATATTTATGACCATGAAAATATCTTTTTTATCCAGAATAATATTGTTATTTTCCTGTAGTAGAATTCCCAGTGCACTTCAAACATACATCATAGGCAGCGTAAGTTGAGACTAACACTGTCCAGAGAATTATATTTGCACATTGCTTTGCAGTTTTATGTGCATACGTGCATGCATGCATATGTGTTACCTTAATTCTATAAGATATGTGTGAATTTTATAAGAAGCTTGAGGTAGGTGTTGTTATCATCATCCCATTTTCATAGAAAGGAGACTGAGGGCCAGAGAGATTACAATGTTCTAGCTTGTACAACTTAACCTGGTACTTGTTTTATAAGTTTTGTGTTTTCTGTGCCAGCTTCTCACAACATGTAGAGACTACGGATGTATTTTCTAAATTTGTAGGCCAGTTTCTGTAAGGTTACTGAAGAACAAGAGTGATGGTTCAGTTTGATGAGTATGCAAATATGCACATGGACTTCAAAGCCTCAGTTGGTACTTTTCTACCATTATAGGAGCAGTAGGACGAACAGCTGTCCAGAAGTGCTTCCTAAACAGGCTGCGACCACACAAACACTTCTCCTGAATGCGGAACATTCTCCCGATGTTGACACTGAAACTTCTTGGAAATTTCCCAACACCGTTATGAAACTTACCCCAATCTCATGAGTAAGGTTTGAGGCTCATATTTCATGTTTCAATCTATAAAGAGAAGTCGGGGGAGATAAATAGCTGGGAAACCACGTCTCACACTGTGTGGGACGTCTCAGCTCCTGCAGTCACCAACATGGCTTTGGTCCTGCTTTCTGTCCTCTGGCTCATTGTGCACACTGAAGGTAAGCACTCATATTGACGTTTTATACAAAAGTCAATTTACTTAATGCATTTTTAAAGTACTTTTAAGAAAATGGCATGCTCATGTGACCCAAAGGTCACTACTGTTTGCATTTTGGTATATTTACTCAATTTATATAAACCGTGCTCGTCATCTAGGTGTTATGATTGGCAAAATAATTTAGGTAGGATGTCTCTGAAATTTTCTCTCTCATTCAATAATTGTACAATTTCTATCATTTTGTTTTCTAAAACACATTGCCCCAAATGATAGCAGAAAAGTAACTTCAGACAAGAATTCCAGAATTTCCTAACCATCTTCAATGTTATCTCGAATGACATTGACATTTCTACCCCATAAAAAACCTATCATTTATCTAAAGCTACAGTTTATCCAAATGCTACACTGGGGTGGATGACAAGGAAGGCTCTGATGTAAAATTAGAGTTAAGTGAAACATAATTGCATTTTTGAGCAACATTAGAGATTAATTCACCAACTGATCAGTTGGTACTAGATACTAAAATTCACTCTACTTTCAATTCCACAACCCTTTCCACGAATGGAATTTATATTCTCTTTTGATACAGACATTTTAGTAATATATTTTTAAATTCCTTTTTTTATATGTAATGAGTTCTTCTAAGGACAGCATCACAGCAGAACTTTGGGCGTTGACTAGCAGAGATGTTATGAATTACTTCTTCCCTTCAGTTTGTCTGTCTGCATCAACCAGGTATAGAACTGCCTGGTGTCTCTAAGGTCACACTGATTGTCAGTCACAGAGTGAGAATCTACCTCTAAGCATAGACACTTGTCTGTGAAAATGAGAACATTTAAAAATAAAACTAACCTTATATTGATGATTGAAGAAATAAAGAAAAAAATGGATAAAGGTGTGCTTGCCAACTTCCTAGACTGTATCTAAATAATTTTGTGTATCTAAATAATTTTAGATACACTATGCTACTTAATTTTTACACCAACCTCTACTTTAGGTAAGTAAACTGATAGAAATCAAAGTGACTTTTACAAGGTTATTTAGCTAGGATGTAAGACCACGTATTTTGGCTCCAATATCAGTTATCTTCCTACTGTATGCAAGCACAATAGAAAATTGTCTGTGTAATGTAATTCCAAGTGAATCAAGAAGAACATTTAGTCTACATACAATTTTTCTTCTGGCTCTCTGGTGCTTTAAAATTATTCCACCAGAGAATAACAAGAACTTTATTTCCTGTGAAATCTAAAGTCTTGAAGGCAAATGCTAATGAGGGAAATAATATAATGGCTAATTGTTGCATTGACAAATAAAATAACTGTTAGTAGAGTCTTTCCTAAAATTGAAGGAGTATCTGTCTAAGAAGTATTTGATTTTTGGAGGGGGTAGTCTGGTGTTGCACCACAGTGAGCAAAAGACATAAAAAAACAGAAGAGTTCTCTGAGAACACTAAAAGAAAAATTCATAATTTTGGATAGGAAAATAGAGGAGGGAGAATCTGGATACTACAGGTAGAATTCCCAGCTTGATTCTAATCCCAAATCTGCTTTTTCTGGGCCTCATGGCCCACATTGAGAGATTTACACACATTGAGAGATTATCCAATGAACTGTTTCCAGAATCGGGGTGGGCAAAGTGAGAGGGAAAGAAAAGTTCTTAGTTATCGAGTTTCAAGTAGATGGAGGAACTCCTTTTGAATGCTTACTTTCTCAACTGGAATTCAGTCTTCCGTGCTATTTAACACAACAACTGAGCAAAAAAAAGAAACCAACACAAAATCCTTTCAATGTTTTTTTATCACTGTTATCTCTCTTTCTCTAGCATTAGCCATAAGGCAAACACCTGAAATAGAACTCTATAAAGTAGTCCATCCTAAAAAACTACACATTTTACACAAAAGAGCGGTACAGAATAACTGGACTGAGACCCATGGTAATGAGGTAAGCAGTGTGAATGACTGTGGGGTTTCTCTATCATCTGATGAGACAACAAAGAGCCTTTTTCTTAATAAAATTGATGTCATTAGTCAACATCTCATGGTTTGTTATTGAAGCCCTCATGTATACCTCCCCTTTGTCCAGGAGAGAATTCGGGGTTTCTCAGAATGCTTTCACAATTAAGTAGCAGCAAGGAAGTTAAGTGTCTCACATGATCAGAAAGAATAAAACTGCTCAGGCATTTCTCCTAGTTTCTGGGAGGGAAAAAAGGTGCCCAGGAAAGGCAGCTATTTTTTAATATGTTCCTTGTTGAGCCCCCCAAACTCATGCCCCCTACCTTTACCCTCTTTCCCCACTGAATTGCTTTTTTCCCTGACTATTTTCTCTGTAATGGAGAGATCGAAATTATCTCATTAATTAACATGATTTTTAAGGTTTATTAAGGATATTAACTCTTTGACTATTTCATTATTGCAAATATTTCCTTTATCATTTTTACTTTATTTAATTCTTAGTAGGTTTTTGGTTGATTTTCTTTAGTATATTTAGTTTGATTTTAATGTAATAAAAGCATGTGCCATATTATTAACCTATTAGTGATCCTTTAGGATACACAGGACTGTGTACTGTATATAGGGCAAATAATTATTCCCTATCTCACATAACTGAGTTAGTTTAATCTGTATTATTATTGTGTTGTTGTACTTTTTGGAAATCCACTTAAATATACAATTTATATTTAATTTTACATGTTATAAAGGCATAAGAGTGCTACTTTTATCTTAACATGCATTTGCAATTCCCAAAATATAAATTGATATTATTATATCATTAAATTTTTAAAAAATATTTTTTGTTGTTCTATTACAGTTGCTCCAATTTTTCCCCCTTTGCCCTCCTCTGCCCAGCCCAGCCCCCACTCCCACAGTCAGTTCCCACACCATTGTCCATGCCCATGAGTCTTCCATACTTGTTCTTTGACCAATCCCTTCCCCTTCTTTCCACCGTTACCTGCCCTCCACCCCCTGGTTGCTGTCAGACTGTCCTATGTTTCCATGCTTCTGGTTCTATTGTGCTCCTTAGTTTGTTTTTGTTCATTAGGTTCCTCTTATAGGTGAGATAATATGGTATTTGTTTAATCAACTGGCTTATTTCACTTAGCATAATACTCTCTAAATTTTTTAGGAAAGATATGAACCTGAACTTCAGTATCAGATTATTTTAAATGGAGAAGTCATTCTCTCCCTACAAAAAACCAAGTAAGTTGTACTTTCTGAAATTTAAGTCACTGGATTGTATTAAGAGAATGTGGCAAAATAAATCTTGAGACTCTGTTTAGTGAGATTGGAGATAAAGGACATAAAATATATTGAGTTTTATATGTTTCAGATACATTTGTGCTAATGCTACCTCAGAAATGTCAATATTTCCTAGGAGAGATTACGTACAAAGTGTAAAACAAAGAGAGCTGCACAAATAAATGACTTTCTTCCTTGATGCTTCTTGGAATTTACTGAAACACTTTTCTACCCAGATAAACTTAAACCTTTGATGTGACCTTCCATTACCTTTGTAAGAACATACATCCTAGGCTTCTTCAGGGGTGCTGCTCCAGCAAGCTCTGCAGCAGCCAGGAACATTCCTTTATGCACATTTGTGGCCCAGCACAGAGGCCCTGGGAAGGAGGCATCCTTTGTGCAAAGAATCTCCAAATAACCCATTCTGAACGTGGAGAACATGCGGTTAAAGGGTAGCTGAAGGCATTTCCTCCCTCAGATCCAGCAGGTATAGCTAAGGCTTTGATTTGCTTCAGGAGCAGAGCTTCAGCGCTGGGAAAAGATCAGTGGGTCAGAATGCCAATGCCTTCTCGTCGTAGACAGTGTCATTCCTTTAGTGCTGGAGCTCAAGGCAGGAAAATTAACCTTTATTAGCACAGTGGGTGAATCCTGCAACTTTCTGCTCACTGCAGGCATCTCCTGGGGCCGAACTACACCGAAACGTATTACTCTCTTGAGGGAGAGGAGATCACCACAAGCCCTCAGAATGCGGTAGGTTCTGAATGCATCCTGGGACTCTCTAGAGACCCACCATTTAGTTATAAGATTCCTGAATCTAAGGACAACTTAAAAGATTTGAAGAACTTGAAAGCCACATACATGCTTATCTATTCAACGAGATAAGGTAAAAAAAGCATACTCAGCATTTTTAAAAGATAGGAGTACCAGGAGGCTTCCAAGTGTTACATTTTGTGAAGCCATCAAAAAGCTACTTTTCTCCTAGATCACCTTATCAATAGGTTAGAAATAACCTATTTATTATATTCTGATAATACATGCACTTGTCCTGAGGTCAGCAACAGAATATAAATTATTTAATTAATATAATTTTATATATGGTTAAAACACCACCCAACAGATAATGCCAAGGCCTAGATGGCAGACAGAGAATCAAAGCCAAAGGAATATAAAAAGAATATAAAAAGGCATAGTCATGGAGTATTATCAAACTCAGTGAGTTTCTCAGAGCCACCCCCACCCACCGTGGCACCCTAAAAGTGTATGTTTCTAGAAAAGTACAGATAAGACTTCTGACACAAAGGGTTCTTTGCTTCCTAATCACATGAAAACTCTCATCTCATAGATATCCAGAATTTTGCTAACATTGACCTCCAAGGAAATCATCTAATAAATTAATTCATACTCAAGTGCAGTGGCTGATACTTTAATGTGGTACCTTTTCCAAGTCTTCTATGAGAAAATGTTACAATAGCAAGGTTTCTTCCAAAGGAAAGAAAACCAAATGGAATTTCATTCAACCCTGAGACAAGTCAGTTTATTTTGAACAAGAGGTTATTCATTAGCTTTCTTAGATTATTCTATATAAGCAATCCCCTATTTTACTTATATGGATCATCAAACATGTCTGAATGTTTAGCCTTAGACAAATTCTCTGGAATTTTGATAATGGTCAAGAAATTCCACTAACACACCATTTAATATGGTAAGTTGGACCAATTAATATGAGGGGCTTAGGAGAGGTTGTGCAGCCTCCTTAGGACTGTAGACTCTAGCAAAATGCATACTCCCTTTTATTGATGTAGTATGCACAGTGTCTTAGGGACTCAGCAAAAGGAACCAAATTCTCACAAGTTGTACCTCATCTCTGAGAGTTCCCTAGATCGCAGCGGAGCTAGCTACTTCTCAGATGCCGCGTTCGTCCACTTTCACCATAAGTGTGCTTAGGTTCAGCCTCCCTGGACTTCTGTTTAGTGCCATTAGTGTCAGGAAGACAGCTCTGTCATCCAGCATGGAGAGTGTGCAGGGTCAGTGGTGGGACAGTTCATACAGCCCCAGAGGTTCTCACTGGTTTTGTTTCTGGGAAGTGGTCTGGCCACAGCCACTACTCAAAGACCTGTCCTACATATTCAAGATAGCAGTTTCCACCACAACTGTGATACATTTATTCTTGCAGTTAATATTCTTTTTTCCAACCTTAGGAACACTGCTACTACAAAGGACACATCCTGAATGAAAAGGATTCAGTGGCCAGCATTAGTACTTGCAATGGGTTGAGGTGAGATCTGTTCCCCAAAATACTAAACATCAAGCATCATTTTGTTACACAGAATGAGTCTTCAGGACATCGTGTCTTATACTATCTTGGTTAAATTCTCTCCATCTATAAAATGCTGAATATGTGTGGTTAAAGTGAACAATAAAAGATCACCCTTGCAATCATTTTATAATCTGCTGATCTAGTAGAAGTTAGTCCTGGAAATATTCAAACAAGACTCTACACTCTGGGCCTTGATGACATTTGGATCCATTTCCACATTTATCCATCCTACTCCCTAAAAACTTCTGTCTTATTTTCTTAAAGATTCTACCCTGAAATTGTCATGGTGAAACATACTTTAAAAAACTGTATGTGTGTGGTTTTTCTCCTTAAAAAGGTAATTTTTATCAATTGGGAAAAATTTGAAAAATAAGAAAAATGCAAGTAAGAAAATAAGAAAGTACCCACCATAAAGTTTTTCCTCTGTGTGATTACTATTATTAACATTTTGTCATGTTTGCATCTTTTATGCATATAGACAAATATATCTTTTATGTGGATGAAATTAAAATAAAATAGACATAATTGTTCTTCCAACATGGTCCATACCATGTGACATAAAAAGCTTTTTTTCTCTTATTATGAAATACCTTCATAGACAAACTTTTGAATTGCTATGTATGCTTTTAATATTCCATCATATGGACTTGACTTTAAATTTCTGAATGAGTTTTATTATGATAAGGTAGAATTTTTCAAACTTCTTCAAACTATCAGTTCCAGACTCTTCCTCTGGATAATCTGCTCAGCGTTTTTGCCTTTTCTGGGGTTCTTGGGATCTAGATGCTCCTTTATTCCATTCTCCATCATTTTCCTAAGACCTGCCAAGAAGTATATGCTAAATGTATGAATAAATGATGGCAAGTTTTATTGAGCTCACGATGTCAATCCCGAAGTCTTTGGGGTAGCTTCATTTAGTCATTCTCGTTCACAACTCTCTGGGAAATATTACAGGCTCCATTTTAGTATTGACAAATGCTGATTATCACTTACATTAGCAAAAGTTAGCCAAAAGCCTATGAAAAAATACTGTATGTGTAAGCTTGGGGTAGAGGGAAAGGTGTCAATCCATTCTGGTCAGTACATGTGACTTTGTGACAGACAATCCTCAAATATGAGTCCCCATGTCTCACAGGGGATACTTTACACATCAGAATCAAAGGTACATGATAAAGCCTCTGAAAAGCACAGACCAAGAAGAACATGCTGTCCTCACATACAACCAGGAGGAGCTGGACCCGGCTAATCTCACCTGTGGTGTAAAAAATGTTGGCAGAAAACACAGCATCATCCGCACCACTAGGTCACTCAACAGCCCAGAGGTGAGTGTGGCTTTCCTGTGTCATTGTTCATTTCAGTCATCTCAGCAACGACAATGCAATAGACTGTCGTGCTCAGCAGTGACTGTGATAGGGAAAGCCTATACCTTATTTATTTATTCACTGATTTAATTTTTCTCTGAAGAAAACAATTGTCTTTGTAAGCTTCTCACACTTTTAGCATAAAGGTAATTATTAACAGTGTTCTTTTACTCTTTGTAAAGCGAGAAGAATTTCTTCGGGCTGCAAAACATATTGATCTCTTTTTGGTGCTGGATAATGCCTTTGTGAGTAATGCCTTTGAAACGTGTGTGCTCCTTGTCAAGTTAAGTCAACGTTTAAGATTTCTTATCAGCAAACACAAACAACAAACCATTCTGGCTGAAAATGCAGAGCCCGTCCCCCTGACTGCCTGACCTGTTGTACCCATCTGGCCAGCAACGGTGTTCCCTTACCCCTTTGATGTCCACCTGCTGCCAAAATATTTAGTTATTAGAATACATGAAATTAATGAAAAACAAAAATGAATGGGTTATTAAAGCATTGTTTAATTCTCACTATATTATGTAAATATAAAGTAGACTCAAATGCTATACATTTTACATTATAGTTATATATACAAAAACACTGGAATCAGTGCTTCTAATTAATAAAAATTGCTTTATAATCAAATTTTAATAATATTGAAGTGGTTTAAAACATTTAAATCATTAGTTGATTTATTCAATATAAAAATCAAAAAATGAAAATTTATATGAATGTCTAATTTTTCTCTTACCAAAAAAATCTTACATTTGAAATATAATTTGTTGAAACATGAAATTTTATATAAGGTAGACATGGAATGAATAGAGATTTATATACATTAAAATGTATGATTCTGCTTAAAATGTGAACTACATCAACTTTCTCACTGTAGTTTGGGATCTTAATTATACTTTGCATTTTGTATTTCACAGTACAACATGTATCAGGGAAATCTGACTTTGATGAGAAGCTTCTTGTTTGAAGTGATGAATCTACTCAATGTGGTAAGAGATAGCCTCAAGCTTTCCTATGGTTTCACCAAATAAGGAGTCGGGAGGGTTGCATGGTTTAAGGTCAGCAGCAGTTTTGAGAAATTTAGCAAACAAGGATAAATATTAAGGTAAAATCATATGAACTATATAGCAAAGGCAACTTCTAGAATTCCTGTTTTCAAAATGGGATACACTTATCCATCACTTGTGGTCAGCAAAGGATCTAAAACACTAAAGAAATCTTAAAAAATTTTATGAAGAAAAATGCTCTTCCCACAGATTTATAACACCATAGATGTTCAAGTGGCCTTGGTAGGTATGGAGATCTGGTCTGACGGTGATAAGATAAAGATAGAACCCAACGCAGGTGTCACCTTTACCAACTTTCTGAATTGGCATCGTTCCAACCTGGGGAAAATGAAGCCACATGATCATGCTCAGCTACTCAGGTAAGCCACACTAGCCAGGGCCAGGTGTAGGCAGGCAGAGCAGATAGTTATCCCAAAGGTTTCTTGGAAGATATTACTGTTCAGTGATGTGTCCCTGATTGGTTGTCAGAGAGGCTGTAGCCCTGCCATTAGCAATTCACCTGTGCAGTTATTGAGGACCGATGTCAGATTACCAAAACAGGTTCTCGGCTGTGGGACAACCACCAACAGTCATTATAGTGCTATGGAATGGCATACACTTTTCAGGGACCTAGTGAATATAAATAGGGTAGGACAACAAGGAAAATCAAAAACATGATTCACAGAGGCAAATTATTCCAAAGATTCAGATTGTGACAATGTACCTTTAACTTTCTCACAGTGGACGTGCCTTTGCCCATAAACGTGCAGGAGTGGCAGCCGCAAATTCCCTGTGTTCCCCATCTTCAGTTGCTGTTATTGAGGTTTGAAAACTTAAAGCAAATCTTCTCTGTGGTTCCATATTCTCTATGAAGACCAGCATAATGCCTTATACACAGTTAGTAAAATGAGCATTTGCTGAGTCAGTAAATAAAAGTAGAAAGAAAACTATGACATTGAAGGTTCTTTGGATTACAGAATTGAATATTTCCTTACCTCGGCTCTCCCAGAAGGCTTAACTCTTCAGCTGGCATTAGGGAATAAGAGCAGAGAGATTGGGAGAGAAAGGGGATCCAGGTGTCCTCAGTGGCCTGAGCCAACTTCAAATTAATCATCCTCAACATCAATGGCCAGAGAGATCAGACAAGGTGCATGCTGGTGTGATGTGGCCAAGCACTACTGATGTCAATAGTTTGGGGCAGCCTTTGAGTACATAGTATGGTACCTTTTGGGACTTCTTATGAAGAATGTATTTACTTGAATATAATCATGGTTTACTGAGAAAGTATTATTAGTTCAGCAAATGTTTACTAAACTCTGACTCAATGGTTGATTCATAGTAACCAATAATTCCAAGTGTTTATTCAACATTTTATAATAATGAATGGCAGGCAAAGGAACTTCATGACTATTATTTTTTACTTGTCAAACTATTATTTTACTTCTGAATATTGACAACAATTAAGAATTAACTGAATAAAAAGAAGAAGTAATAGACATTTCTATTTTTTCAAGGCTAACAGAAAGAATAATGTGGCTCTTGTAGCAGTGATGTCACATGAGTTGGGTCATGCCCTCGGTATGCCTGATGTTCCATACACCACCAGGTGTCCCTCTGGGAGCTGTGTGATGAATGAGTATCTAAGGTGAGACCTTGTCAATTGTAGGTTCAGTCCCCACGCAGGGCACATACCTAGGTTGTGGTTTCGACTGCCTCCAAGGGCAAGTACGAGAGGCAACTGATTGATGTTTCTCTCTCACATCAATGTTCTCCCTCCTTCTCTCACTGTCTTTCTCTTTCTCCTCCTTCCTCTATCTCTAAAAAATCAATAAACATGTCCTCAGGTGAGGATCAAAAAAAAAAAAAAAAGAAATCAGATGTAGTCTCTATAGCTGGATGGGCATTTTTTATCAAGAGTTGTGTATCCCATTAATTCACCCTCCAGCCTCTTGATGCATAAGTTTTACCAAGTATTATGGACCTAATTAAGATGATGACAGCTATCCCCGTCACCAATCAATCAATCCATTTTTCTGTGCTGTATGATTGATCACAATGCCATCCTTCATATATAACACATCATAGGCCTAAACAGTTAGGAAATTTGGAATTTCCATGGAACCAGGTAATATTTTTAGACAAGTCATACTCTCACATTCATTTATCACAGTATATCATGGTATTTTTTATTTTTCTTCTGGTTACAGTTCAAAATTCCCGAAGGATTTCAGTGTATCCTCCCGCTCACATTTTGAAAGATACATTTCATCTGCAAAATCGAAGTGCCTGCTGCAAGCCCCAACTGCTAAAGATGTACCCACAGTCCCAGTGTGTGGGAACCAGCTTCTGGAAGCGGGGGAGGAATGCGACTGTGGCTCTTCTAAGGTATGGAAATGTCCACGGTTAGAAACCTTACTATGCAATGACTGCAGCATCACTGCTTTGTTTCTTTTTCCTTTTGTAACAGAATGCTTTTAAAAAATTTCTAAAGACAAGCTTGGCATCATTGTAAAAAGTAGACTTGCACTTATGTCAGTACTGATTTCAGGCATTTTTTTGAAAGGCGTTTCAAAAGCCAGGATATAGTTTTGATGTCGTCATGTGAAGTTCACTGTAAAGAAAGAAATCATTAATTGTAATATGTCACATGAGCTTTCCTGATACATTAGTCAGAAACCCTCTGCCCCATAAAATCACAACTGGTCATCAGTTGAACAGTCACAAGTACAGGTCTAGAAGTCCACTCCACAGAGAGTTAGCTGACTTTCTCTCAACCAGCTAGTATGTAAACCAAACATTAAATACAACGGAGAAAGAGAAGCAAGGACATAAACCTCTAGAAAATGGGTTATTAATATTGAAAATCCAAGATAATGACTATAAGTCTGCTGATATCTATAAAATCTGAGGCTTTCTAGGAGTCTCCAATGGAATGTTTGCTAGCAATCCCATATTAGGTTTTTAAAAGAGACCATTATGTTTTCTTAGTAATCTTTTACTTTTAAGACTAAAAAATTGAGTTACTATTTGAAGAAATTTTCCATGTGTCAGTCTACAAAATGCATATATGTGTGCAATACACACACACACACACATACATCATCTCCTTTATTACTCACAACAAACCTATAAAACAGGTTTTGTGATGATCCCAAACTAAAGAAGCAGTGATGATCCCAAACTAAAGAAAAGCTGAGTAACTAGTTCCATGGATACAAAACTAGTCATCAGTGAAACCCATTGCAACCCAAGATTTTCCCATTACTTTGAGAGGCTCTATTAAAAAGGGGAAGGCACCTGGCTGGTGCAGCTCAGTGGATTGAGCACAGGTCTGTAAACGAAAGGGTCACCAGTTCCATTCCCAGTCAGGGCACATTCCTGGGTTGTGGGCCAGGTCCTCAGTAGGGGGTGTGCGAGAAGCAAACATACAATGATGTTTCTCTCCCTCTCTTTCTCCTTCCCTTCCCCCTCTCTAAAAATAAATAAAATCTTTAAAAACAATAAAATAAAAAGGGGAAGGTATATGTTCTCTCTGTGCTTCAGTTTGTTTATTCAGAAATTCTAAGCTGTTGAATTATATTGGATCACATGGTATAACTTAATTATTTACAAACACTGCAAGTATTTTATTAATTATAATGAGATTTGGAATTTAAAAATTATTTAATGCTTTATAAATGTTAGATTTGTATTTATATCATTCTTAACTTGCTTATACCCCCATATGCTTTCTCAGGTGGAAGACCACTGAAATTGTTCATAATTCTAGGTACTTCTAATTTCAGCAGGCAAATGGTATATATAATATCTATACATATATACACATATATATGTGTAATATAGTATCCTTTAGAAAATAATCCAGTTTCCCAAGATCTGAAGTGCCAACTGGTTCTTTCCTTAGTGTACGTACATATTTGGGTGTTTTCTAGGTTTTGAATGTCATCATTCTATCTGGCTAAATATTATGACACAAGCATCATGCTATTTTAGTGATTGTAACTACACAATGCACTTTAATATCTTTATTAGTAATTCTCTTCATATATATGTAGAATTTGCATAGCAATTCTTTAATGTTTATTTTTCCATATAACTCTTGGCATTTTTTGTCAGTTTGCCCACAAATATGGTTGAAGTTCACATTGAACTGTGTTAAATTCATATTTCACTCTGAGGGCCACTGGCATTTTCACAACATTTGAGTTCTGTCTTCAAAGACAATTTGCCTTGAAAGTTTCTCAGGAACATTATATGTAAAATACTTCATGTAATTCTGACACATTTTGAAGGTTTATTCTGAAGTATTTTCTATTTTTTTGCTACTAATATGTATAATGTTTACTTTAGGTTCTAATTATTATTACTTTTTATGTTACTGGATTATCTTAAACAGCTATCTTAGTGACTCACCCAATATGTTTAGAGTTGATACTATATTTTCAGCCAGGTCAAGAATTTTATCACATAAAATAATGAAAATGTGATATATACTAACCACATATTATACTTTCATATATTTTCTTGTCTCATAGCATTTATTAGGATTTTCAGAAAAATATAAACTATAAATAACCTTTGCCTCATTATTTTTTGAATGCATTTTTGCTATTAATCAGATAGATTTTCTTCATCATGGTGATACATAATTTTGTTCATAGTGTCCTTATAACATGCCTAAATAGTTCAGTAATGGCTACTGAAGTTTTACCAACTAATTTTTGCCATCTATCACAATAATAGTTGTTTTCTTCCCTCAGTTTCTTGATGTGATGGATTATGTCATTTTGTTCTGTACAACTGAGACACTCCTACATTTTGGTGAGGAAATAACCCCATATAGTTGTAAGAAAGAGTTATTATATTAATAAAATGATGCTTTATAAATAATTTATTCAGTTTTTGCACTTATATTCATAAATGACAGCAGTGTGTGTGTATCCATTACCAGTTCTCATTATCAAAATTATGCATTCTTGGTAAAACAAATTGAAGATTTAATATTTTCCCTCTGTCTTCAGTTTGTATAGTATAGAAATATTCTCCCCTAAGGTTAAAATTAATTTACATGATATCATCTAGGACAAATTTATCTGTGGTGATTCTTGGATAATTCAATTTTTTGTCCTTTTAAGCAGTAGTTTTCATTACATTTAATTTTTTAATTTTTGGTTTTCCTTGGTCATTTCCACTATCACTTGTGTAGCAAAGTAATTCAGGGTAAAAGGTGAAATTTCCTTGCCATCTTGTATGATAATTCCACAGGAAAAATGCTGACCCCACTTGCCCTCTGCTTGTGCTTTAAAGGAATGCTCCCAGCCGTGCTGCGAGGCCACTGACTGCAAGTTCAAGCCCAGTGCCGATTGTGCACAGTGGACTCTGAACCACACAACGTGAGCCCTTTCTTTTTTTTCTTTGTTCTCAGATGTCTTCTCACTTTGATTTCATGTTTGAGAATGGTGTGACTTTGGGCTCTAGAATACAATAAAACATAATTTATTTTATATTTTAAAAATATAAAACATCACTCAGTTTCAGAAAGAAAAAAACATCATTATAAACAAAACTAACTCAGGGTTGTGTGTATACTAACACACTGATTAGAAAATGGCTACTTTGTCATCTGTGACTGGAACTGCTGAAACAAGTGCTCAAAATTGTATATATTTTTGTTAGGTAGTGATGAGTTTAATGTTAGCTAAGAGAAGAGAAGTTCATTTTTTAAAAGCCTTGATTGATGCTTAAATTTTATTCTAGGTTAAGAGCTGATAGTTGTCATTTGCAAGGTAGTCAGGAAATCAATAACATTTAAAAATATATTATAAGATGTAATGCTTTTATTTTTTTAATTTTCTGTTTTATTGAAGTATATCTGATGTACAACATCACGTGAGCTTCAGGCATATGACACTGTGACTCAGCATTTACATACTCTGCAACGTGGTCACACAACAGGGCTGGTCTGTCATTCGACAAAGTTATTATTGCATTATTGACCCTAGTCCCTGCGCTACACATTCTCTCCTGTGATGTATTTATTTTACAACTGGTATTTACTTTATAAAAGGTTATGAAATAACCAACCAAACAAAACAAAATGGAAACAGACTCATGGATAAAAACTGATGGTTGCCCAAGAGGAGGAGGATGGGAAATGGATGAAAAAGATGTTATTCTTTTCAAAGTGTGTCAAGAAACTATAATCCATGTATCCTTGTTGTGTTTTATGCAAAACTATATGAGTTGGGTGAGGGAACCCAGTAGCTCTAAATATAGTAATTTTGTCAGTGAAAAAAATAGTCTCTGAATCTAAAAGTGGTAATAACAACTACAAAAAGGCATAAATAAGGGGAAGAGTCTGAATAAGTTATATGAAAGAAGTTATCCATGCTAATCTTTCATGGATCTTTTCTGGAACTGGAACCAGAGAGATTATAAGACTAATGGACTCAGTCCCCATCGATGGTCACTTTCTCAGGGAAGGACCGGCAAGGTAGTAGATGAGGAACAGCATCTCTGCGCACGAGGGGCCACCTACCATGCACTGCTGAAACCCTCCTGTGAGCCACTCTGCAGGGAATCCTGAAAATTGTGTCCACCTTCTAATCATGTTAGACAATGGAGCATAGCACCTCTAAAAATGTCCATTCAATGCTTTTGGGGCTTGGGACAGGAGGTGGTCATGTCCCATGACTGGACCAGATGGGCAATTTAGTAACAGGGAAAGAAAATTGAATTTGGACTCAGAAAATGTCAATTCTTTTCTCAGTTCTGCCCAAAATGAGCTGTGGGATGTTAAGCCAAGCAATGTAATTAGTTTTTCTCATCTGGAAAGTAGAGTGAATGATCTTGTCTCTCAGTAGGGTTGTTAGTATCATTTAAACTCTATAAATGCTCATTATCATGATTGTATAATATTTTAACATTTATACTAACCATGGCTTCCAAATTGTTTCTCTTTTAATCAGCAAGTGAATCAAAAAATCAACTTTATTGAAGATGCTTCTTGCCTTCTTGCTGGGATAGGAATCTAGAAATCTGAACATACCAGGAGTCTTGTGTATTATCACTTTGCATATATTGCATATATCACTTTGATATATTTTGCTTTTTATTTGTCATTATCCTTTCTGTATTTTTTTCCAGTCTAGCTCACTGGTGAATAGATGTACTTAAAGAAGCTGCCTCTTTTCTAAGACCTGTTCTTTGATGTGTTTTTAAGGATCATAAAGCTGCTTTTAGCTGTGTTCTTTGAAAAACTAAGAAATTAGCTCTCGACCAAAACACCTTGAATGCACCACTGAATCATTCAGAGTCAATCCAGAACTGTAAAAGTACAGGTGGCTTGTATTTTAATTCCACTTTCATCTTCTTGGTTACAGCCCATGAGAAAAACAACGTCATGACTTGAGGACTAAAACCTTTCACTCTTGTGTTGTCTATTCCTCCTCTGCCTTCCACTGGCCTTGCTCTTCCCAGTGTGCTATTTTCCTGTGTCATGTCAAGATTCATTAAATATAAACATCTTTATTCTATCATGCACAATCCTCTCACCATCACAGATAATATTAATTCTGAGACGTCTACTTTGCTTACATTTTAATTCAGCTATCAAGGAATGCTTTATTCATCTATTGACTTAATGAGCCATAATCAATGAATAAAAACACAACTTTTTTGAGGCTTTTCTGTGTGGTCATTTTGTAACACAAATAGGTTCAGGCTTTGTTGCAGTTCTATGCTGGGTGTTAAAGCCTCACATTATTAGACAAGTGTCCCTTTGGTCATATGACAGTATTGCCACAGAGAGCTAGGCATTGCTGTATGTCCTGTTGTCCTTTCATGCTCCAAATGAAATGACCTGAGGCCCGTCACCCAAGAGGACTAGACTACTCTGAGGTTTCTTTCTGTACATACTTTTAAATAATTACTCAAAAAAATTATTGAAATTTCCACTGATGCCTATGCTTGGAGACCAGGAGCACAGACAAACCTCTAAAGCTTAGGCTTTGAAAGGGACAGCCTTTCAGAAAGGCTGCTCCCTGTCTCTTCATTGTCTTGCTGTTATTGGTGTCATAGCTGAAGCCAGGCCACAGCCCCAGGGCACAGCTCACAGCCTCTGCTCCCTAGTCAACCAATTCTTCCAAGGAAATGGAAGTTTCTCTAAGCACATTTTCCCCCTTGTACCTCAAGATCAGGTAGAGGCTTCTTGTAGTGAAACTGCTGAGTGGCCGGGACCATAGCCAACAGCGTGCTGCAGACAGCTGGCACAGGCTTGTTCGTGCCCCTTGCTAAATTCTCAGGAACGTCATGAACTGGTTGTCAAACATGGCCATTACTGAAAACCAACATGCAGGAATGTGTGATTAAATACATCATATTAAAACCTGTATTAGTCACATTTATTCAGAGAAACAGAAAATGTGTATTTATTCATTTATACGATACATGGGAGAGTGATTGACTATGAGAAATCAGCTCATGTGATGACGAAGACTGAGGATTCCCACAACCTGACAGCTGCAAACTCAGGCCCAGGAGAGCCGAAGGTGCAATTCAGTCCAAAGGCAGGAGAGGAGGTGAGGTGTTGGAGCTCAAGCAGCAGGCTGGAAGGGAGGAGGAGTGAATTCCCTTCTCCTCTGTCTTTTGCTCTCCTTAGGCCCCAGCCTTCTCTGTGGCCGTGAGTGAGAGTGCCACAGGGCAGAGTGGGAGGCGAGGTGAGTGGTGGGTGGCAGGGGAGTGCAGGACCTAGAAATGAGGAAGGACGGTTACCTAGTAGACACTGTACTAAGTCCTTGCCATGTATTGTCTTCTCTAATTTCCATCACAATCACTTCAGATTGGTCATGTTTCAGTTTTGCAGATGATAATGTTAACATTCAGGAAGAGCGAACCAGTGTCACACAGCAAACAAATGGATGACCGGACCCTGCCCCAGACATGACACTCTCTTTCTAGGAAAGTACACTGATGTTTCAGTATTTGAGAAGTATATTTAATCATCATGTATTTTAGAAACTAATAAGAAAAACTAACAGCTAAAAATCATAATAAGAAAATTAAATAGTTGTAAGACCAAATTATCCTTTTAGAGTTTTGTACAAATTAAGAAAGATGAAATAGCAGCATGTGAAATATTTCAATGCAGACAATGGTGACGAGTTAAACTTTCTTCCCCGTGAAGAAGCAACCAAGGAAACAGATATGAAAGGGAGATCATATACAAGCAGCTTGAAAGGCTTTAAAATAGTTTTCTTTTTCCTAGAAATCAGGGAAGAAAAGTAGGTTACAGTTCATGTTTCTTCCAACCTTCTTGCTCCCGGGGGGCAGAGAACTGGCATGAAGGGAGCAGGAGTGGGTGGCCCCGAGGCTGCTCCCAGCAGCCCCCTCCATGGCAGAAGGCGCCCAGCCTGTGATTACACATAAGCCAGTTCCAGGACTCTCTGGAAGCTTTTATATCATAATAAACAACAAAGAGAAAATAGACTTGACCTGCTCTTAATGTTCTATCATAATTTTTTAAAATGTGGTTCCTTTCTTAGTCTAGAAAAAAACTGAAGAATCTGTATGTTTAATAACTAGACCAGATGAAGAACTGATCTAATCAAACCTTTGATGTCACTGAAGGTAAGGGACATGATCCGTGATGTGTGTGTGCACATGGTACGTGCATGCACATTGTGTGAGCACGTGTGTGCCTATACACTTGCTCAGGGAATTCCATTCAAACACAGAAGCACTCACACAAAGGAATTTGGGGAACAGGCTGTCCTCGGAGGTTACAGTGAGTAGAGATGCTAGGTGTGATGGAAGCAGAGTTCAACCAGCCAGGAAAAGAATGGAAGAGCCACAGGGTCCAGATGTGACTGTGAAGATTTTACGGATCAAAATGATTTTCTGTGGATGGCGGTGAATGAAGAGGCTCTGAAGTACAGCAGAGGGAGAATGAAGAGTGTTGGCTGATTCCAAGTGGCACTAAGTGGTTGAGGATCAAAGAGTCAGCAACAAGAGGCCTTTGTAAGGGAAGTTGTAGAGTGTATTTTGGGGAGAGAAAGTGCAGGCCAGGACTGTGACCATAAGGAGCCTACGTTTGTAAGGAAGCATTTGTATGGAAAATGTGGTTTAGAAGATAGTATTCAAGGTTTGAGATTAAGGCAGTTAAAACCAAATGAGAGTTACCTATGAAAGGGCATGTTGGAGACGGTTTTACTGGCTGCAGAGACCCCAGAATAAATCACAAAAAAGTGTGGATGCAATACTGCATTTTAAGGGAGGTATTCTCAAGTAGGCATTCTGGAATCTTATGCAGAAGACACCTCTGAATTAGATTTTCTTCTGGGAACTTCCTTTAGAACGAAGGTTTGAGGGTACAAGGGTGGCCACAGGTCCAGCATCTTAACAACTAGCACATAGCTTGGCACTAACCAAGCACTGGGAAGGAAGAAAGGAAGGGAGGGAGGGAGGGGGGGAAGGAGGGAGGGAAAGAAAGAAAGAAAGTAAGACAGAAACAGAGACACGGTGAAAAGGAGCGAAAACAAGTGATGTGAGAATGGGAAAAGAGAGTTGCACGCAATGTTTAGGGAAAGCTATGGTCTGGAAAGAAACAAACTCCTCTGAACAGCACTTATAAGTTCTTCGGACTCTGAAATAATCTATAGGAAAAAGAAAGAAAGGTGAAAAAAAACCATGATTATTGAGCTTTACTGGAAGTGGGGCAGAGTTCTCAACGAACTCAAGTGAAAATGGGAGAGCAGGTTGTGTGATGCCGTTCCTCTTGGCCTGAATCTGTATTTTGTTTTAGGGAGAGACCTTCTGCTGACAGAGGCCGCACCCAACAGTGAGAACAAAGGGCAATAAAAACATGTTTGCGTTAATAAATGTAACGTGTAGTTTTGACGATTTGTAAAGAAGTGTAATGATCCATGAAAATGAACTAGTTTAGACTTGTGCTAAAGAGTGCATTCGCATCTGCGAGGGCCGCAGTTATCCCACGATGCTATAATCTTGTCCCTTCTTCTTCCCACCTTTCATTCCAGAAAGCATGTTCTCAGTCCTTGTATTCTCTCTGTGGCTGTTCCAAGTTAGAAGTTCAACTATCACCTTGACTCAGTTGGGCCCAGCTGAACTAGCCTGGGCTTGGGTGGACCTCTTTTCTAAGCTGACCTTCAGGATTCTGAGGACTCCAGTGGACATCTCAACCTGCCAGCCTGGCTTTCATCTTGAATGCAGCATCTGACACTGCATTCTACTGCTGTTTCCCTCAAAGAGCCCCCTTCACCAACATATGTTTCAGGGAGCCTTGAACCATCAAGATCAGTCCTTGCATTGCCTTTCTTGTGATCACACACATAGTCAACAAATTCCAAGAGAGAAATGGAGGCAGACAGAGGGTCAGAAAAAGCTCACCAGAGAAAAGGAGGTAAGAGAATGGAGAAAAAGTTGGGAGGAACTAAAAGAAATCTTCTTTCCTCAATAGAAGAATCAGAAAAGATTCTTCCAAGACTGGTACCATTCTGTTTCAGGGGACTATAAAATCATTCTAAATTTCGACCATTAAATATCAAAATATTTCACAAACTATTAGGGACTGACAGTTTTTCAGCTTTGTTCATCCCCCAGACCACCACCTTTTCATTTCTGAAATCATATTAACTTGGATTTTGGTATCTTCACAGACAAGTGACAGTAATCAACAAAAGATAAACTCAAAGAGGAAGCAAGTCCCTCCCTCCCACCTTGGGGAAAAGAAGTGATGTTTTCTCAGCTCCAACATTCATGGGATGTAAGAAAGCAGTGAGAAATTCAGATGAAGGGTAGGTAATGAGTTTTCTGTAGGCAGATGAAAAGAAGCGGAGAGGGAGAATCAAGGTTTAAAAGGTCAGTACTGTTGAGCCAGGCAGTCAGATCACCTTTATAGAGATTACTTGTAAGTAACTGAATCTATTACATTGAAAAAAATCCACAACTCTTCAAGTATTCCGAAGGGATCCCCAGCCTGAGTCCTGTGCCCTGGACTGGGCTCGCTCTGCCTGCGGACCTGCCACGCCAGGTCCACATGCGCTCACCCCTCAGCTCTTACAAAAAGATCTTACATAACGAAAAATAAAAGCATCTGTCTTGGGTTCCTTTGGCAGAGCCAAGTACAGTGTTTTTCCCAGAAACTAACTTTACTGAATACTTAATACCAGCGAGAGATAAACAGCAGTGTCAGACACAAACGTAAACAGTCCTCTTCCTAAAATGCAGCAATCTGCTGTTTGCAGAAACTCTGGCCCTAAGGACTGGGACATCTTTCTGTACCTTGGCCTCTTCCCTTCCTTTATTTCAATTTTTCCATTTTATTCCATTTTACTGGCTATCAACTTCTCCTCTTCAATTTTGATCCCCGTTCATCCCTATAAATCCCATCTCTAAACTATCTGCTGGCCCCTCCTGCTAAGTTCCCAGAAATGACACTTACTTCCCCGCCGCAGGCTGTCTCCCCGGTCTGAACACCTGTGACTAGGAGCTGAGTGTGCTGGTGACGGTGGCAGGGAACAGAACACAGATTTCTCAGCCCAGCCAGCCCGGTACCACAGACCAGGGTGCACGGGGTGCCCCAAAGCCTGACTGAGCTGGAGACTCCCCCTGGAGCAAGCGCTTCTTGCCTCTCTCCGTTTCTGTGTCTCTGTATACTTTTCCCCAGCATCAGAGGGGCCGTGACAAGCGAGCTGCTGTTGAGCAGAGTAGAGGAGTCCGGGATGGGGGACTGGTGGGCTTTAATGAGGAGTCTGGAAACTTAGAGAGACGCTCAGGTAGGTGTTTTGTTTTTGACAAATATATGGCTTTGCGCGCCCACGTGTGGACAGAATGGGTACAGCAGCAGAGCCACGTCTAAGTACTCGGCTGACCTTGTAAAACCTCAGTGGTAATGCAGCCCTCGCTGACAATGCCTTTACTGTGGGCCTCGGGCTGTGTTGCTTAAATGGTACATGACCACGGCAGAGAGAAGAAAACAGGTTCTACAGAGAGATGACTTAGGGCCTGTCCCTGAACCAAGTTCCTACTCACAGCCTCTACAACCAGCCCAACCTGCATTTCCTTCAGGTTGTCTTAATAAAATCGACGCTCTTGGGTTGAAACCTGCATCCTTTGCCAAGTTTATCCATTTGGCTCAATAAAAATAACTTGGTTCTACTTTTGATTTGGAACTAAATTTGGGACTTAGAGTTAGTAAGGAACCTCTTTCTTATTCATTTAACACTCAACTAGTTTTCCACTGGAAAGGAGTCTTTGAAGAAGCCGGAGGACAGAGGGGCATGCATGGTCTGGATGGATCTCCGTGGGACATTGCTACTATCATACACATGCCCATGCACACATGCATGCACACACACACACACACACACACACACACTGGTGCCCCCAGCTGAGTGGTACCGAATTACCTGCGATGGTTATTGACAGTGTTTGCAGGTTCCACTAAAGTGTTTGTCCCCTAAAGCCTATGCAGGGAGGCATAGACCCCAGGTGTGTCATCCATGGTCAGGAGCACAAAAGGAAACTGCCAAATACTGAAGAGATTCCAGTTTCTTCTCCAGGGATGTTAAGAGTAGGAAAAAAATCTGGATTGGAGGAATCAGTGGTCTGGCTTGAGATTGTTGCGGCATATCATTTGCTCCAGAGCAACATATGATGAAGCATTCAAACATCTAGGTCTCGTCTCCAGGCTTTGGAGGTAACCCTCGCATTCAGTCAGAAGGCACCTGCAGCCTCATTAGGTGGATGCCCCATTCCCCACAAACTTGTTTTTCTAGTTGTACATTTTCTGCAGGACTGCCAGTCCCAATGCAACTTGTCACATCCTGAAGACCCCCCATGGTTATTCCTGAATCAGTTTGTGCACCCTTATTCGGTCTGGACGTGGCCTGCATGTCCTGTTTCACACCCTGGTGGCTTGCTCTTTCCCAGTCCTTCTTGGTGATGGCTCTGCTCTCACACGCCTTCCAACTGAACCAGGCTGCATCACCATCACGTTCATCCCTATCCTCCAAGTCAGGGGTGTCCCTGCACTTTGCTTAGACCACAGTGTCAGCCCAGTAACTGCCATTAGAGATTGGACCTTCCAGCTCCTACCCTGGAGAAGGCTGTCTCCATGGGGGGGAGATGTTTTCACTCGTTGGTAATTGATAATTTAAAGGTGTTATAACTTTCTGCTTCATTTTATTATTGTTTACTTCTTTGTTTAAGTCCACATTTATTCCTTTATGGAATAAATAGAAGTACAGAAAAAACTAAATTTGGGGAATGGGCACTCATGTCCTGGAAAGATGCCAGGACATCTTTCACTCCTTCTTGGGCATAGCATGTACAGTCCTTCTATTTACAAAAATAGCCCTCACCAAAGGATGGTCTTGGCCACAATGAGGGGCCCGGTGTGATGTGCAGAGATCTATGAAAAATTGAGGACTAATTCACTCTTTTAGAAAATAAATCTACGTACAAACAATGTTCAGCAGTAAAGAACTCTCTAAGAACATGAGGACCACAGGCAGATAAAAACTTCTGCTGACCACCGGGACAGGAAGCTCTCATGATCTATGGCCAAGGTTGGGATGGTCATCTTCCCGAGATGGTCAGTGGATTCATTTCCCTGCATTTCCCAAGCTACTGTGGGCCAACTACCAGAAGGGCAGGCACCTGTGGCAGGTTCTGTTACAGACAGCAGAGAAAACCCCTTATGTCCCACCTGACTGTCTGAAAAATCTGAATGAAAGAAAGGTACAGCCTCTGATGTCCATCAGCCAATACCCAGTGCCCACCACCATCCTTCACTGTCCTAGGCACTGCTGGCCTCAGAAATCTCTATTGTTTTCTGAGGTATAGACCAGCAGGGGCATTGGCACTTGGTTGGCCCCCTCCAGAGTTCAAGTCTGTGCATGGGAAGCCTAGTGAGGCAGACATCTGGGAAACTGGAAAGCAGTGGCCAGGGCTGTGGGACTTACTGGCACCGGCAAATAGCGTGTGGTTAGTTACCACATTTCATCGATGCTAAAGGTAACATCCTTTCACATTTTAACATTTATGAACTACAGATACTACTTGTAGTAAGCAAATATATATATGGACACTGTATACAAGCATGCATACACATACATTTGATGAGCTGATGTTTCCTTTTTTCTCTTCAATGACTGTTTATTAAGTCAATGCTGTACGTAACTGCATGTCACATGTCATTGGAGGAAATGAACTCATTACCATGTCAATTCATGACACTCACTGGACCTTGACAATGATCAGGCCCTGCTCTTTTGCATTAAGAAAAACACAGTAGGCCCTGGCAGGTGGGGCTCAGTGGATTGAGCACTGGCCTAAGAACCAAAGGGTTGCCAGTTGGATTCCCAGTCAGGGCACATGCCTGGGATGCTGGCTAGGCCGCTGCTTGGGGGCAGCTGATCCATGTATCTCTCACACATTGCTCTTTTTCTCCCTCTCTTTCTCTCTCCTTAATAAAGTAAATAAACAAAATCTTAAACAATAAAAAAGAAAAGAAAAAGAAAAACACAGGTTTCTATTTGATGAGGCAATTGTGACCCCTGCTGTCCAGGGTAAGGAACTTGCTGTAGTTACCTGCTGGCCTTTCCTATGGAAAAGAGATACACATTGCTAGAACATGAAAACTTCCAGCAGGAAATGAGCAAATCATAGTTCACTTTTTCTTGAACTTTGAAATTCTAGAATTAGCTAGGTAGAGTTTTGTGTGGAAACGCTGTGAGCAACCCAAGGCGAAGAAGATGTGGTCATGAGTGACTGGGTGAACACTAGGAGGACAAATATTTGCAGACATCTACCTGTCCTTTGGGCATATCAATAACACTTTTCTCAGTCTCTTTGACCCTACTTTTTAAATACAAATATATTGAGGTGTAATTTACATACAATACAATACACTTACTCTAAGGGACCAGTTCATGAATTTTGCAAATGTCACCACCACAGTGAAAATACAGAACACTTTCATTTCAGTACCCATTCCTACCCTCTCCTCTGTCAGCGCCCCCACCCGCAGCCTAAGTCCTGTGGAATTGCTCATCTGCTCTCGCTGTGCATTGTTTGTGTTTTCTAGTTTCAAGTAAAGGGAATCTTACTGTATATATTCTTTGTGCCCAGGGTCTTTCACTCAGCACGGTGTGTGAGAAATTCATCTATCATTCCAGTTACCATGATGAATACTCAATCCCAAACTTAGTGGCATGAAACATTTTTGCATGCTCATTGCCTTGGTAGGTCAGGATTTCATCAGAGCACCATGGAGCCCACTCTGTGATGCTGGGGGTCTCAGATGAAAAGACTGGGAATTGCTTAATGCCTAGGGGCCACAGCAGCTAAGGCAGTGCCATCTTAGCCTGGAGGTTGGTGTTAGCTAATGGCAGCAATCCCAAAGGTATCTTGGACTAGAACACTGATTCATGGCTTCTCCCCAGATGTGTGGCCTCAGAGTTATGAGAATTAGTACCTGGGGGGGGGGGCAGGGGTGTAAAACAAGTGCCACTGGACCAGGCAGGAGCTGTATGCCCTTTCCTGACCTAGCCACGAATGTCATATAGTATCACTTCAGGTGCTTTGTGTTGCTTGCAAGTGTACCATGATGCCAATCCAGACTCACGAGAAGTTCCAACAAAGACTATGAAAAAGAATTTGCAAATGTATTTTAAAACTGCCTCATCTACTTCATCGTGTGCACTGGCAGCTCTCTCTTTGTTAACTCACTCAGTAGCATGCTATCCTGTGTCCGTAGCATGGTTTGTGTGATTCATTTTACCACTCATGCAGATTAAGGCACTTTCCAGTCTGTGGTTATTCTGAGTGTCACTGCAGTGAACATGTGCACACAAGTCTTTGGACAGGTGGCTTCCTTTCTCAAGGTGAATGCCAAGAGTGCAATTACTCGATCATATGGCAGTGCACATTTAACTTTAGAAGAAACTAATAAGATGTTTTCTAGAATATTATCATGTCACATCTCCATCAATCATATGTGAGAATCTGAGTTATTCCAAATGTTCACCAACATTAACATTGCCGTCTGAATATTTTTTGCCATTCTCTTGTGTATGGAAAAAAAAACTAGTGTTCTTGCCTTTTGTTGTTCTCCTTTACTTCCATATAGAACACCTCACTTCTGATGCTGCTGGCCACCAGTTCTGTGACACCAGTAGGACGTCCTAGAGTTCAACTCAGTTCTGACATACTTACCTGGGGAGAACATCAAGCCCTACAGGTCAAGGGCTCAGTCCCACTAGATTGTCCTGCTTCAGGTGCCAATTGCAGGGAGTAGGTCCCCAGATTATCCACAATTTCTGTCCAACTTGGCTAGAAGTTGGGGGTTCTCATGATCTCCTTCCCCTTGGATATGATTATTTACTGGAACAGCTCACAAAACCAGGGAAACACTTATACTTAATGGTTTATTAAAGGGTATGACAAAGGATACAGGTGAACAGTTAGATGCAGAGGTACATGGGACAAGGTCTGGGTGGGCTCCGAGCGCTGGAGCTGCTGTCACTGGGAAGTTGGGGTGCGTCACCTTCCCGGTGCATAGATGTGCTCACCGACCTGGAGGCTCTCTGAAACCCCCTGCAACTGGGATTTTATGGAGGCTTCCTTACATAGGAATGATCCATTATTCATTCCATTTCCATCCTATGTCTGCTCTCTGCAGGACAGTGGTGTGAGGCTAAAATTTCCAAGCTCCTAATCATAGTTTGGTCTTCCTGGTGACCAGCCTCTGTACAGGAGCCCTCCAGGAGCCCACCAGATCCACCTCGTTAGAACAAAAGATGCTCCCAGGGGTCAAAGACCAAACCTTAGAACAAGACAGGCTTGTATCCCTTAGGAAAGTGTGGGAGTTTTGATTAAGAATCCTGTGCCAGGAACTGAAGGGCAGACATACATGTATATAGTTCATTTTCTCCTTTCTATACTCCAATCCAACATCCCAGAAAGGCATATGATTAAAAAATAAGTCTAACATAATATTTCTGTGTTTAAAATGTTTGTGGGTATTGCATTCAGAATGAAAAAAAGACCCATCTTTTTATTCTAGCAAACAGACCTCTACATAATCCATCTCCAACTTATTGGGCAGCTTTGTCTGGTGGCACAGCCCCACCTCCCCAGTCCTGTCCGCCCTGTTGCACTGGTAAATACATCTCTACTGAGTGCCCAGTTCCAAGAATCTTCCAGGGGTTTGGATGTGAGTTGACTTCATCTAAATTATTTTAAAACAATTTTATTCTGATTCTTGCAATAATCGACCAGATAGTTCATACCTGTGAGCAATTTCATCATTCCATCAATATCTATTATATATATAATATTCATATAATGTTTGTCCTGTTTAAGTGAGTATAGTTGACGCTTGAACAACATTGGTTTGAACTGTGTACATCCAATTACACATGGAGTTTTTTCAATACATTCCTGTGCTGTTTTTGATCCATGGTAGGGAGTCTGCAGATGTGGAGGGCCAATGGTATGCATTGATCCTTGCAATTTCATACAGAGGACTTGTGCATCCTTGGATTTTTGTATGCCTGAGGGGGTTGGTCCTGGAACCAACCCCTTTGCAGATACTTAGGGAAAACTTAGGTAGTTAACTTTGGGGAAAGTCAAAAGTATAATACCACATATTGTTACAAATTAGTGAATTGCCTGATAGAGTGAGTGTTCAGGCTACATGTTTCATTTCATCATGAGGTAGTAGGGTTAATTTCAAGCCTGAACTAAAATGGTGCAATCTGAGTTAAGGAATATCGCTGAGGGCCCATATTCCATCCTTAGCTTTCTCTTTGTAAGGAGACAGCCTTGGCTGTGGGGAGTTCACGGCACAGGTTTGAGGGCCATGCCCAGCCTCTGGCTGTGACTAATGAAGTGCTGCAAGTCCAGGCACGCAGAGATCAAGCTCTGCCGGAAGGTACAAGTGTGGGAGAAGGCAATGGGCACACTGCGGAGATGCTATCACCTTCCTATTTTCAGAAGAAAGGCATGACGGATATCCAACTTTTGGAAATAATGATATTATTTTGGCTCCTAGTATTTGATGGTCTGGCTTAGCTCCTGGTTACAAGTGACCCTGGGGCTTTTAAGCAGCCTTGTGTTAGCTATACACTGTAGACAGAGAGAAGCTTGAAGTTTCAGGAAAATTAGAGTGGCATTTTTTCTGTCACAATACATTTATAATGTTTATCATCTATTCTGTAAACTGAGTGCAGCAATAAAGTTATGATAAATTAATCTTCTTAATCTACTACTTATTGAGTCCCAACAGTGAACAAGGTCTGGGAATAGACCCTGAAAGGTCTAGACCCTGCAGGGTATATTTGAATGTTAACCACAGCCTGTCTTCAAAAAGCTTGTGTGTATTTCAGAAGATAAGATGAAAATTTTATTAATACTCCCTGGCATTGCTAGAGTTTGAGAGAAGTGACAGGAGGAAGACATGAGACTTCAGATATATCACTCTACTGAGGTCTACACAAACTTGCTAAATACCAGAGACTACCCTATATCTAGTCTAAAAACACAAGCTAAGAAAAGAGAAAAAAACTCATTCAAAGTTTCTCACACAGACTGTCAGGCAGAGGCAGGCAGAGTGTTAGGAATGAGGGAAAGGAAGAAACAGTGGTTCTGTGGTAGGTAACAGAAATTTCATGAAGAATGAGGCAGGAGATGTGTGGGTTCAGGGAAGGTGGACAGAGACAGTCCCTCACCCCAGAGGGTAATGTATTGTATTTGTCAAATTGGAAGAGAAGGGTGGCATGAAATGAAGATGATTAAGACACAAAAGACTGACTAGTATACTCTAAGTTCTGTTCAGTCAACCCTGAAAAAGGTGTTTCGGCTGAACCTGGAGGAAGATGAAAGGCGAGCCAGATGCGTGGGAAAGCTCACACAGGGCGCTAATGGAAGGTGCAGGGACACCAAGAACTTGGTTGGTGCAAGGCCAACCAAGCAAATAATCTGTTTCCACTCTTTTGTGTTAGTAATCTTAAAATATTTTGCAAGAAGTGTCTGGACATAATAAGTTATTTGCCCTTACATTTGGCCATTCCTGCTACTAGGATACGCTCTTCAGAAAGGCAGAAGAAGGAAGAGCCTCAGACATTCATTGCTAATACTTATTCAGTTTCTTAAAAAGAAAATATAAGCTTTAAGGACAATATCATGAAACAAAGGGTTAATTTGCACTAAAAGCATTTATTGAGAGCCTACTATGTGTGAGGTACTATTCTGGACATTGGGGATATAGCACTGAAGAACAGACAACATTTTCTGTATTGTATTCTAGCAAAAGTACATAGATGAAAAAACAAATACATAAACAAAAGTCTTCACTGGCGAGGTGCTTAGTTTTCATTCACCAGGTGGGAAGTGGATAGGAGAGCTTAGATGTATTGTATGAAGGGATATACAATGTAAAATAGAATGTGCAGAGAAGATCTTAATGAAAAGATGATGTTTGAGGAAAGGACTGACAAAGGTGAGGTATGGAGACCTGAAGTTGAAGTGACAACATGCTGGCATATTTGTGCTGGGTACAGCAAGAAGGACAGAACAGCTGCAGAGAACCAAGGGGAAGACAAAGGGATGAGATTCAAGAGTAACAAGGTGCCAGACAGTGAAGGACTTGTAAATCATTGCAAAGAATTTAGCTTCTACTCAGATGTTAAGCCATTGGGATATTTTAAAGAGAGGGGTGACACAAGATTGCTTCCATTTTAAAGGGATGTTCAGTTACTTTGGAAAATAGGCTGTGAAGGAAAGGCAAAGATGGAAACAGTAAAACAGCTGATCAGGAAGTTGTACTGACCTAGGTGAGAGGTGACTGTGGTTTTTTCTCAGAGAGGTAGCGGCAGAGACCATGAAAAGAGGTTAGATTCTGCATCCATTCTGAAGGAAGAGCCCACAATATTTCCTGACACACTGTGCATGGGGTGGGAGAGAAAGGAAAGGCTCAGGACAGTGCCAAAATCTTTGGTTTGAGTAGCTATATAGATGGACAGCACTGTCATTTCCTGAGGTGAGCAAGACCTCTGGAGGGACAGTTTTGGGGATGAAGATCGGGAGGAAGTTTTTTGAATATATTAAATTTGTGATACCCACCAGACATCAAAATGGAAATACCAAATAAATGACTGAAGAAAATATATTTCTGGGACATATGAATGTGTCAGTTAAGAGCATCACGGTAATTTTTAACTCATGTGATTCTGTAAAATCTCCAAGGGAAGAATTATAGACAGGAAAGAGAATAAGTTCAAAGAGTGAGACTAGGGCCCTTGGACGCTTAAAGGTCTGGGGTCTGAGGAGAAATGATTGAAGAACTTCATGTCAGAAGGAGCAGCTCATGAGGGAGAAACAGCAGGTCTGGAAGTCAAGTAAAAAAGTGTGTCCAATCAAGAGAGGGTCAAATAAGACATCAAATGCGACTGAGAGATGAAACAGGTGCAAGGACTGACTGTTGAAATTAAAATCCGGAGATCACTGGTGACCTTCATGAGTAATTTCAGTAAAGTGATGGCAACAAAAGAGTCAGTATCTTGTCCCCAGGTGGAGTGGATTAAAGAGAGGAGGAGGACTTACGGACAGTGACTGTAAGATGAGTCTTTGAGAGGACTTTGATGTGAAGAAGTCAAAGAAATACTGAGGTTACTGAAAGGACATATGAGGTCAAGAGAATGGGAATAATTTGTTGAAAGATGAAGATAATTACAAGTTGTTGAGGAGTGAGGAGAAGGTGTGACATAGTTTTATAGGAGTATGGGACTTACGAAGGCTATCACCTCGGGCCTACTTATCCAACACAAGAATATCTAATTAGATTGCACTTCATTTTGTATTCTAACACCATTTGGCTTTAAGTCTGTCCTGTTTAAACCATTTGACCTTACTAAATTTACTGTATTTCATAAAGCTCTTATGAAACAGAGTGAAATTGAAGGTGAAAAATAATGTCACCCTATCAACAAATTTGAGAATGTATGTGTTGTGTATTATTCATTAATTAGTATACTTAACCCACACAGTGATCCAGTGCAGAGAATACTATTGTCCCTAGTTTTTCATGAAGAAACAGAAACTCTAGGAAAATTAAGCAATTTGTTCAATGTCTGTAGTGAAGTAATGGGATTATCAGAATTAAGAGGTGAAATTACTACACACTGTGCTTATTCCAGGTCTGCCATTTCCCAAGAATAACATTGTCCCTTTGGGAGGCAAAGCCAGTTGATCTTTAATGACTTTTGTATGTATCACATGACAATTACTATGCATATTAATTGGTAAGTCTGTGGTTACAACTGGAAAATGTGATAGTGATAAAAATTCCAAATTTGTCATTATTCTTATAGGTCAAATTTCTACTTATAATGAAAAAGTCTCAGACAAAAAGAAAAAATCAGTAAAAACATGGAAACATAGCATCTTGATGTTAAAAAAAAAGTCTTAAGAGATCAAACAGTTTAACAATCCCAATTTATAAATAAGACTCTGGAGCCCAGGAAGTAAGTGATCTGCCAGAGGCAGCAGAATTAGTCACAGGAGAATGTGGGGCTCCTGACTCCGCATCTAATGTTCTCTGCAGTGCACATAAAGGCCCATTAACGGGCTGAAATTAACTCCTACAAAGAGAATTACGAGTTCCCCTTAGTTAATGTGGTTTGGGAGTACTTTTATAATGATACTTCTTTTAAAGTAGGACAAAAATGCTAATTTGTTGTTTCTCTGTGAAGCTTTTGCCATTGTTATTATAGTTTGAATCAGATCTTTTTCTTCATCATCTGTATTCCCTTGAATTCATTGTCCCTTTTCTTCCTGTTTCTCTTTACAAAGGCGGTACAAGAATAAGCATTTTCAGCCTGCTTCTTAGTTATGACTTAGAATGTAAAGTCTGTCATCTGTCATCCATTCTGCACTTTCACCATTGTGAATTTAAGTCCTTAACAAGGTCTGCAGGATTGCTTGCCAAGTTGCTCGCTAAGAGAGAGGGAGTGGAATTGAGGGGAGAAGGGAGAGAAGGGAGCTCCAGAGGGTGAGACTGAAGGATGTCTAGAATGTGAGGGAGGCCAAAAGGGGAGAGCAGGCGAGCTCTGTGCAAAGCTGGAAGACCTCCAAGAAACATACTACTGGGTGGCTATTGTGTGAAGAAATGACCCTGGTGACGACTGGAATGAACATGAGAATCTATAGCCTCGCACTGTTCATGGAAACCAAATGGGAGTAGCTTACAGAACCTCTTACGAGAGGTTGCACCACTGATTTGCAGCAGAGAAATAAGAAGTGGACAGAACATCCCACACGTGTCTAATCTTTAAGATCTGCAGTGGTGTACACACAATGCAATATACAGATAATGTACTGTGGATTTGTACACCTGAGACCTATATAATTGTATTAAGCCATGCCACTCCAATACATTCAATAAAAATAAAGAAATAAAGATCTTCTTTTTTCTAACATTTGGACTCCACAGAACCCCTTTGATATTGGAACCTGTTTCAGGGATCATGTTTTTTGTTTTGTTTGGTTTTTTTTTAAAGCTTTATATACTTTCAGTGACCATGCTAATTTAAACACAGAAAGCTGTAACCTGAGAGTGAGAAAAAAATTATGGGCTATTTATGATATAATATTAGACTATTCTACACTAGTCACTTGATAGAGTTTGAAATTGAGGTGTAATATTCACCAAGTTTGAAAGCTTAATTATAGATGATGATGAGAAAGAATAAAGTTTGCTTCCCCTCAAAAAAAAGAAGCACCAGTGTATTATTTTTTAAAAAGAACACAGAGCCAGGCAGAAATTTCCTTTTTTAAAAATATATTTTATTGATTATGCTATTACAGTTGTCCCATTTCCCCCCTTCACTCCTCTCCACCCTGCACACCCTCTCCCACCCACATCCCCCCCCTTTAGTTCAAGTCCATGTGTCACAAGTTCTTTAGCTTCTACATTTCCCATACTATTCTTGCCCTCCCCTGTCTATTTCTACCTACCATCTGTGCTACTTACTCTCCATACCTTTTCCCCCTCTCTCCTCCTCCCACTCCCCTGTTGATAACCTTCCATGTGATCTCCATTTCTGTGGGCATGTTCCTGTTCTAGTTGTTTGCTTAGTTTCTTTTGGCTTTGTTTTAGGTGTGGCCATTAATAATTGTGAGTTTGCTGTCATTTTACTATACATGTTTTTTTTTAATCTTCTTTTTCTTAGATAAGTCCCTTTAACATTTCATAAAATAAGGGCTTGGTGATGATGAGCTCCTTTAACTTGACCTTATCTGAGAAGCACTTTATCTGCCCTCTCATTCTAAATGAAAGCTTTGCTAGATAGAGTAATCTGGGATGTAGGTCCTTGCCTTTCATGACTTGGAATACTTCTTTTCAGCCCCTTCTTGCCTATAAGGTCTCTTTTGAGAAATCAGCTGACAGTCTGATGGGAACTCCTTTGTAGGTTACTGTCTCCTTATCTCTTGCTGTTCCTAGGATTCTCTCCTTCATTTTTACCTTGGCTAATGCAATTATGATGTGCCTTGGTGTGTTCCTTCTTGGGTCCAACTTCTTTGGGACTCTCTGAGCTTCCTGGACTTTCTGGAAGTCTATTTCCTTTGCCAGATTGGGGAAGTTCTCCTTTATTATTTGTTCAAATAACCTTTCCACTTGTTGCTCTTTCTCTTCCTTTTCTGGTACCCCTATAATTTGGATGTTGGAACATTTAAAGATGTCCTGGAGGTTCCTTAGCCTCTCCTCATTTTTTTGAATTCTTATTTGTTCATTCTTTTCTGTGTGGTTGTTTCTTTTTTCTTTCTGGTCCACTCCATTGATGTGAGATCCAACTTTCTTTCCATCACTATTGGTTCCCTATGTAGTTTTCTTCATTTCACTTATTGTAGCCTTCATTTTTTCATCTAATTTGTGACCAAAATCAACCAATTCTGTGAGCTTCCCGATCACCAGTGTTTTGAACTAAACATCTGATAGGTTGGCTATCTCTCAGTTGCTTAAAAGGATGGGTTCTGGGCTTCCATTTGGTCTTCTGTTTGAGCCATCTCTCTCTCTCTCTCTCTCTCTCTCTCTCTCTCTCTCTCTCTGGTGTGGTCGTGCCTGTTACAGTGAGGGGTGGACTCTTAGGTGTCACCAGGGCTGGGCACTCCAGTCGCTGGGAGTGACACTGTATGTGGGGGTTGTGACACTGTATGTGGGGGTGGGGTCGAGAGGGAACAATGGCGCTTGCTCCACTCTCCGTTGGACCTCAGTCCCTTCTGCTGCTTCCCCCGAGCAGATTGGGCCCCTCTAGTGCCAATTCCCATGTGGGTGGGCTTGTGCATGCCATGGGACCCTCCAAGGACCTCTCCTGTGAGGCTGGGTGTCTCTCCGTGCACCTCAACTCCCACAAGTGTCCTCAATCAGTGTCCCAAGGTTCTACTTCCCAGCGCTGGGATCCTGGCTTGCTCACACTGCCTTGCTTTACAATCTCTGCCTCGCTGGGTCTGCCAGTTGCCACCCCTCTGCCAGGGTCTGCCAGCTGCCGCTTGCACACTCAGGGTCTGCCTGCTGCAGTCTTGCATGCCCCGGATGCCTTATGTGCTGGTCCCAATGCTCTCTGCTCTCCGCGCTGCAACCCGCCCCACTCTGCCCCTCCTACTGGTCTGGATGAACGGGTCTATTTCGGCTTCTTAGTTGTCCGACTTCCATTCAGATCAATTTTCTGTCAGTTGTGGATGTTATTTTGTTTCTAAATTGTTGTTGTCCCTATCTTGGTTGTGCAAGGAGGCACGGTGGGTCCACCTATGCCTCCATCTTAGAAATTTTTTTAATATCTTCTTCCCACTTATTGATTGTGTGGCTTAAGTTACAAAATTTTTTCTTCTTTGAGCGTTCATGGTTGTTTCACTTGGGTTAACCATAGACAATGCTGTACCTTTAATACTCAGATATGCTAGAAATTAAGGCTCGCCATAACTTGCTCAAAGACATCAGACAAATGCCCTAAAGCCTTATCTTTTAACATGACACCATTAATAGTTAAGATTTTATGATTGGCATTTTAAAAAGTTGTTTATCCTTTTGTATTTTCCATAATTTTAACTGTAATACAGGCAGGCTCAATAGAGTTTCTATCATCCAACAAACAATGTTCTTTTCAACTGTTACTGTGAATGGAGCTGAGAAGTTTCATTTGATTTGTGGAGAAATGTGTTCGGTAACCAGATACACTCAGTGTACCCATCAGTCTTCAACCATCTCTTGTATTTGGATAAAAGTTTTGATTATGTTTAAAACTGCTGGAGGCATACAAGGGTGGAACCAGGCAATAATCATATTAGCAAACTGCACTCAGTGCATTTACATTGAATACAGTGTCTACACGCAAGGCACTGCTAGGTGTGTCTGGTGACAGAGGAAACAAAAGCAAGCAGAGCCTTTGCCTTCTGGAGCATCTCATCTGCCGGAGGAGACACATAGTGAAATAATTAGACAAGCAAGCATGTAATAAACTAATGTAAGTTTTCAGGTAAAAAGAGAATCTCATTTCATACAGAAACTTGGTCTAGACTGTGGGGTTAGGGAAGGCTTTCCCGAGTGAGGGACCCTTGAACTAAGAACTGAGGAAGGAAGAATTATAATGATTTGGCCACAAAAAGACAGAAGAGAACTCCAGGTAGAGAAGCAAATGTGTCCAGAGGCCCTTTAGTGGGAAAAAGCACAGTGTGTTGGGCTAAGGAGAGAAAGCCAGAGAATCTGAAGCTCAGAGAAGAAAAATGAAACGTGGGTAAAATTGGTGAATAAAAAGTAATAAAAACCAAATTAGCATTAATATACCTCTGAAAAAGTAACACTTATCTAGCTTTTAATATGCATCAGGTATTGCTTTTGAATGATTTAGACAAATTACTTCGATTAATCTTCACTACAACTGAGATGAGTTAGGTACCATTGTTACATGTTGATTTCAGAAGGTGAGAAAACTGAGGCAGAGGGAGAGTGGGAGTTGCGGGCTCCAGGCCCATGGCGGGGGTGGGGGGACTGTCAGTACTGGGTGGGACCTGCACCCAGGTGGGCTGCATCTGAAGGTGTCCTCCTATTGACTGTACTATCTAACCTCCCAATAGTTAAAAGCTAAAATAATTATAGTTTCTTTTTCTTAGGTGCTTACTATTACCAGTTATCTTTCCAAGCTCTTAAATGTACTGCAACCTGTTGTTCCAGGCAGTGAACAAAATAGACAAAAATTCCTGCACTTATGAAGCTACATTTTTAGAAGGAGAGGCAAGCAATTAAAGTATAAATACATAGCCCTGACCCAAGGCTATGTTGGCTGGAGTGTCATCCTGTAACCACAAGGTTATGGGTTCGATCCCTGGCCAAGGCAGGTTAGTTACCCAGTCTGGTGGATACAGAAAGGCAACCGATTGATGCTTCTCTCTTCCATTGATGTTTCTCTCTTTCCCTTCTTCTCTCCCTTCCTTTCTTTCTAAAAGCAATGAAAAAATGTCCTCAAGGGAGGATACGCACACACACACACACACTACACACACACACACACACACACACACACACACACAGGTAAATATATAGCATTCCAGATGGCATCTAATGCAAGACAATGAAGGGCTTAGAGGTATAGGGCAGAAGTAAGCATGTCTATTTTGCATAGGATTTTTGAAGAAGACCTCACTGACATGATGACATTTGAGTAGGGACCTGGAGACAGGAAAAAAGCAGGACATGTGGCTGAAAGGAGAGTATCCCAGGCAAAAGAAACAGTAAGCAAAGACACTTGAAGCAGAAGGTTCTTGGCATGTCCAATAAACAGCAAGGTACACAGTGACAGGATTAGATTTAGTGAGGAGAGTAGCAAGAGGAGAAGCCAGAGAACATCAGGCTATTTCATGTAGGTCCTGGAGGCCGTGGTGGTTCTTCAGCTGCTACTCTGAAAAGGGAAGCTGCTGAAAATGCTTGAGAAGAAGAAACACATAATGTGATGTGTATTAGTGAGATCATCCTAGATGATGTATAGATAATAAATTGTGACAGACTAGAAAAAATAGAATAAGGTCAATTAAAAGGTTATTTAAATAAAGTCAGGTAGAGATTGGTTCAGTTTTGGGGAGTACTAGGGGGATAATTAATAATGTGAGCTACAGGTGGGGATAAAATCCAAAACACAAGTAAGGGGTTGTATTGGCAAAGGGACATCTATTCTAATACAGTAAGAAAACAAATGGATAGGGAAGTTTGTACAGGTCCTTTGCACATTTACCATTAATGTTTTCTTTTTTGGGTTTGATTTAAAAGACTTCTATATTATAAGGATATAAGGACCTTCCCCCTCAACTTTTATTATATATGTTTCATATATTTCTAGAGTTTTTGTTCATATTTTAATTTGAATTAATTTGAGTTTTATAGCATTAATAAGCTTCCATAAGTGAGTTTGGTTGAAGGTGGTCAAAAGGCACAGTTCTAAGATAAATGAGTACTAGGGATATGATGTACAGCATGATGCTGTGGTGAAGATTGCTGTATGATATATAGGAAAGTTGTTAAGGAGTAGATCTTAAGAGTTCTTAACAAAAATATTTTTTCTTTTTCTTTTTTTGTAACTCCATGAGATGATGGATATTAACTAAACTTCTTAGCATTGTTTCACAGTGTAAGTAAGTTAAATCATTACACTGCACACCCTAAACAGTGTTGTATATCAATTACATCTCAACTGGAAAGAAAAAATGATACAGCTATTTTTTATCTCTCTCTCTTTTTTTTTTTTGGTTGCCCTAATGCTGTCTGGGTTCTTTCATCTGAGTGGGGGTGAAATAAGGGTTACTGTCTTGTGCTTCATCCAGCACTCTAATGGCAGTTGTAACCATGGCCCAGAGCTTTATTTAGCTAGAAAATAAAAGATGTCAATACTTTTATCTAGTTTATTTTATCAAATTCTCCTTTACAGGTTCTACATGTGGCATTTTGCATAGAAGTATCTTTTTCAACCAAAGTTTATATAAACATTCTTTGATCACTTTTTCTAAGGCATATATGATTTTTTTTCTCTCATTTTTTGAACCTTTAGTGCACTGGGAATCAATCATACTTACAGTAGGAGTCAAGTAGGGGTCCCTGCCCAGCCTACCTGCACCACCACCACCACTACCACCACGAGCATGGCAGTCGCTCTAATCAGTACATGATGTCCACCCTCCAGGCTTTAACCTTAAGCATCTCATGAATTGTGCAACATGACCCAGGAACACTTCCTTGAGCAGGATCAAAACTGCCGACCTGCCTGGTGGGCCCTTCATCCTCACTGTGGAAGCAGGGACAAAGAACTGTGAACACTTGGTCTCAAGCCCACGCACCCTCTTCAACCAGAATCATTCAGAATGCTTCTTGGGAGTTTATTTTTCATGATTCTACTCACTTCTCACATTACAGGTATGTCTTAATCTTATTATGTTAGGAAAGAATGTCTCTTTAATCACAAAGTTTAAATTGTAATTGATAAAAACATTACTATCTGTTGCTGATTTTGCAGAGAACACAGCACAGGATTGGGACCAGATCAGGGCTCCCTTTGTGGTTCTGTGATTCGGTTCCTCCATATTCTCCGAGGTACCGTGGGAAGGAGGCAGGGGTGTCCTGAGCATCTGTGGTGCGGCAGCCACTGTGCTGCCATGAGCTGCTTTGTACAGTAGCCTGCTCAAAATTTTATGTCATGACCTCTGCTCTCCAGAAAAGGAAACTGAGACTCATGTCGACAGATTAGAGGGATGAGATTGTTACTCGTGGCCATACTGCTAATAAACTGGAAAAACCTTGATTCAAATAAGAGTTTGATTACTCTTGATTGCTCAGCTCACAGGTGACCCCGATGTGGCAGGAAATGTGTGTGTTATATTTAGCCCTGATTGAGAAGCACCAAAAATCCCTTTAACCAGGGAAGCCTGCTAATTCAGCTACTGGAGTGCAGACTTCAAATGCAACTGTCCCTGGGAGGTAAAAAGCAGCTTATATTGAAACAGTGCTCTCTGTGAGGAGAAGAAGGTGGGAACTGAGAACGAGATGAAAAGATAGAAGACGCTGACTTCTTTGCCTCCTTTCCAATTTTATTTGTATTTGCCTGCTATGGAAACATCTGTCTGTATTTCCTTCCCCTTAGGGTGGGGGTGCTCTTTTATAGGGATATTGTACATGGCTGCTAATTGGGAGCAACTGAACTCTTATAAGAGTGACTCTGTTATCCAGTCCCTGTGGTGAATATTAATGCCCCATGTATTTGCCCCTATGCTTCTTCTCAGAAAAGGCAATCCTCCGAGCTCAAGGTCAAGAACTGGTTTATCCTAAAAGGCTCCCCCTTATACAGAAGCGAGATGTTTGGCACACCCATGATGATGATGTACAGGTATAGATTGTGAAATAATGAATAAGGGGTATGGCTTTCACAGGCATGTGGAAAGCCACCTCTGTTTCTGATTAGAAGCAATCAGTAAAAGAGTCTCAATTTTTCTCAGGACTCACGCTCAGCTTAGAGTGTGTGCTTGGGTGGGTGGCTGGGTGGCAGGTGGAGGATGAGAGGAAGCAGCCCCTTGACAGATTCGGAAATGAAAAGGAGTGCAGTTTGGGTTTTAGGGGTGCCATTAAACATTTTTCAGTTTATGTGAGGCATTCCACTAACAGCTTTCCACATAAATGGAAGGCAACCTCACTTGTTCTGAGCTGACTCCTCATGCACTGTGATCTCTGGGCGATTGCTTTCCAGTGGTCTGACATGCAGGCTTATTCGCCTTACAGATTCTGCAGCAAAGTTAGACAACTTTCACAGGCACAACAAGGCCTCCTTGGCCAATTGGTGTTTATTCAGGTGTTAAAATGAAAAACAGTTATAATTTTATTTTCAACAGTAATTGATGTTTATTTATGTAGAAAAAATGTAATACACATCATGGGGTGCAAACTTTAAAATGGAGTTATTTTCAATCTCCACTATGGTAAAAGACTATTGTAAATGACTGCATTTGGAGCCTTGGGTTTTTCATTTGGCCCACAGAATATTGTCACTTTGCACCAACACACCTTGGGAGGGCTAAACTTTCCCAGTGCATTGGCTTTTGTCCCTTCCACTGTCAGAGGAGCCAGCCTTCCAGGTTTTCACTCACCAGGTTTCTCAGTGGTAAATAAGGCACCTTTCAACTCTCCCGATGGTGCTACTGAGGCCTCTTTGCCATGGCTTGAGATGATGGAAAACAACTCTCTATCTGCTGCCATTTGGAAATCACATCTAAACATTTTGACTAATAACCTCATTACAAATAGATTTGTCTTAAATTCCAGTTCTTTCCTCACCTTCTGGAACCTTTTACTGGTTGAATGTTGGTACTCAGTGAAGGGGCAAACACCAGCGTTCCACCACCCACTGTGTCAAAGCTGGCGGGCTCTTCTGGCACCTTTATCTTAAGACTAATCAAGACTGAGTGAAACGTCCTGTAATGAGTATACAAGATGAACCTGAACCCAGGCAGGAAATACAGAAGATGGGTATGGAGCACCTTGTAGTACAAGAAAGTAAGGAAGTTCTCAAACAAACAAACAAAAATCCAAACCCACAAGGAGAGGAGGATATTAAAAGAACCCAGGAACCAACTGAGATAGCTCCGAATGGCCAAAGAAGAAACAATGAGAAAAACAAAACAAATAACATAGATTTGGATGATAACATAAAGTATAAATTAATATCCATGACACTATATTGGTATAAATAATTAATTAGTAAGTAAATAAATAGGGGCTGGGATAGATAAATATCCCATACAGAAGAATCAGAAAGCTGTGGTAGGTATTTCCCTCCCTAGGAGGTGGAGCATGACTCCTCACCCTGTAAGCAGAGGCTGTGCACACTGATTGCCTTTTGAAGAGCAGAACAAGAAAGGGCAAAGGTCCACCTTGACAGTGGAGAAAGCTGTCAAGTGCCACCTCGGGCCGTAGAGCAAGGCAAACCTCGCCAGTGATGTCATGTTGCTGGTATGTACTCTTGCTATGATGTGATGAAAATGGCACTTTATTTTGTTTTCTCCCAAATCTCCCTAACCCCATTCCAAGAATGAAAAAAACCCCCATAAAATCCTAAATTGAGGGACAGCCTACAGAATAGCTGACCAGTACTCTTCCAAACAGTCAAAGTCATCAAAAATAAAGAAAGTATGAGAAACTGTCATAGTCTAGAGGAGTGTAAGGAGACATGACAATTAAATGTTATGTGGCATTCTTGATGAAATCCTAATGCAGTAAAAGGACATTAGAAAACAACTAAGGAAATCTGGCTAAGTGTAGACTTTAGGTGCAATATCAATCTTGGTTCAGCAAGAGGATAAGATATTAACAATATGGAGACCTGATTTTGTGGTACAGAATTCTCTGTATTGTCTTTCCAACTTTTCTCTAAGCTTAAAATGATTCTAAAATAAAAATAAACTTGCCCTGACTGGGTGACTCAGTTGGTTGAAGCATCATCTCATACACCAAAAAGTTGTGAGTTCGATTCCTGGTAGGGCACATCCCTAGGTTGCAGGTTGGATCCCTGATCATGAACCATACAGGAGGCAATCAATTGATGTTTCTCTCTCTCTTTCTCTACCTCCCTCCTTCCCCTCTCTCTAAAATCAATAAACATGTCCTTGGGAGAAGATTAAAAGATAAAGAATAAAATAAAATAAAAATACATTTAAAAATTAAGTTAAAATAAAGAAAATCCAGAAATAAAAAATAAAGTTAAATATTCTGTTTATTAAAATATTATTAGTGACAAGATTAAAAATAATTTTATCACATTCACCCTTATAAAAGTAGTTCCTCAATATCAGATAACATAAAAATCATATTCAAACAGTCAAATTTCAGGAAGTCCTGATATCCCATCCTGTTACACACAGAGACTCAGACACACAGCTACACATCCACACAGAAAGGTCGTCATGTTGTAAAACAGGAGTCTACTCGTATTTAATTGAGCATCTGTTTCTTGCCTGCCCACTGTGAATACTGCGTCTTTATAATAAGGTACTAATTTTATGTGAAACTTGCGATCAAAAAAGCCCTAACTGGTGCACACTTCACATGTAGTAAATGCAAAACTCCCTTCTCCCTCCCTCAAAGCTGTCTCTCTGTAATTAAACAAACCAGAAATCTGAAGTAATTCTTGACTCCTGTCTGCTGCCTACCCCATCAAACAATCCCCTAGCCTTATAGATTCTATCTTATAAATATCCTTCAGAATTATCAACCCTTCCTTATTGTTGCTGCCACTCCCCTGCCCAAATGACCATATTCCATCCATAGCCTTTACATGCTTCTCCTGTCTACAGTCATGATTTCTGCTGATCCATGACCTATAGTAAGGGAAGTATCTAAAATATTGTATCTACTGAGTTATTCTGCCAAAACCTTTTGCTTCCCTTTGCTGTTAAGATAAGGTCTAAATCCTCTTAGGTGACTTATTAGTCTGTACAAGATTTGGCTCCTTTCTATCTTTTCACTTTTCATTTCTACTCAACTTTGACTTTCCAGCAACATTGAACTTCTCTCTGTTCCTCAGACATGTCAAGCTCCTTTCTACTGCAAGACCTTTTCATTTGCTGTTCTTTGTCCCTGGCTCCTCCTTCCAATAACCCCAGCGCAGCCTCTGTGACTGTTCTATTATGATACTTACAACACTCAATTACACTTATTTGATTTTATTTTTTGCCAAGCTGTGGCTTCCATGAGGAAAGTAACTTCCAACTTGTTCATTGTATCTTCCCTATGGTCACTGTGGCTGAAATAACAGTGCTTGAATAAATGAATGAACACTAAACTAAAGAAATATGTAGGATATATGGCCAATAACTGTGAATTCTTAAGTTATAAAGAATTCTTATTAATCATAAAGAAATACAATGCTAGAAAAGAAAATGGTGAAAAGACATAAATTAGAAGTTCATATATGAATATACGAATAACAAAAGAAAACATCAATTCTAATTTTCATTAAAGTTAGTGGTTTATCACAATGTTATTTTATTAATGATAACATTAAAAACAAGGAAGGAAGAGCCACTATAAATTTCTAGTGAAATTCTAAATTTACACTTTTGTTCTTCAGGGCAATGTGGTAGTATTTACCAAAAGCTTTACACTTTTCCTGTGTTCCTGACAATGAAATTCTGTCGAACTCTACTGTATAGCCCAAATCAAATTTCTGATCTAAATGTAGATTAAATAAATTCCATTGTCAGCCGTAAAGTTCAGACCATAAAAGAATACTTGTTGGGACAGGAAAATGGCCCTGGCCGTGGTTTACTTGTATGTGAAAAAGTAGGCTGTAGAACAGTATACACAAAATTGTTCAAAATACATAAGCAGAGATTTATCAGGGGTTGAAACTGTAAGAACATGTAATAACATATCTCTGGATAAGGGGACAGTATAATTTTTTCACTATTTTATTTTTTAACTAGAAAAAATAACAATTTAATTAAAATAATTTGAAAGCAAAATCCAGCATATATTAGCTCCCTTACAAATCCAGCTTTATCTGTATCTATCACTTTGCCTGAAAAGAGAGTCTACTCAGCAGTAGCCCACCCAGGCTTTCACCCCATTACCCACCCTGAGCCCACACTAGAGCAGCACATGTTTAAGTCACTTGATGGATATTGTTTTTCAGGAAACTTATGAAGATGAATTGTTGTATGAAATAAGTCTACATAAAAAAATCTTAATACTTCACCTTTTAAAATCAAGGTAAGTTCTATCATGATTCAATAACAGATTTATTAGTGTATAGTGTTACAGTTTTCGTAAAAACTACCAGTGAAGTTAATTCCTCAAGTGTTGTCTGTATGTAATCTGAATTCTTACCCTTCAGATGTAAACTCGCCTCACTTCAACAGCCTCCCATTGTGGACATCATTCTCTAACTCATAAATCACACCCTACGCAGCGCACTGGAGTACTCTGAGGTCCACATGCTCTAAGAAGAGAGTTAATGCATCTCTGCTTTGTGAATCAATGAAACAAAAGAAATTTGAAAACCATGGCTTTTAAAGTAACTTCAAAGCTATGTAAAATAGATATCAAACCAAGTTCTGTTTATGCATATACAAAGTTAAAGAAATTTATAGTGAAGATTTATATACCCAGTAATATAAACATAGACCCATAATCCCATCAATATAGACATGTACACATATGCCCATTGTTTTATTATGCTTGTTTCATATCAGAATTCCTTGTCTCTTCATTCAGCCATCTATCCTCCCTTATTTTTATGCATTTCAAATTATATTGCACACATTAACATACTTTCCCCTAAATAACAAGTATATCATTAGAGTTTAGTATTTAACAGTTTTTTTCTTTTGATGTAAAAATCTTTATAATGAAATGCACAAATCTGAAGTATACATTCACTGAATTTTGACAAATGCACATACCTGTGTTATCTAAACTTCTATAAAAGTGAACTACAAAACTTTTATTTGAAATAGCCTTTATTTTTTTCGTCATTCTTGAAGGCCAGTTTTTGTAAATTTGAAATCAGGGGTATAACCAAATGTCTGGCTGCCTGTCACTACGCAAGCCAATACTCAAGAGGCAGGTGCTGATGTAAGGGCAAGTGGTTTATTTTCAGGTGCTGGCCACCTGGAAGACGGGGACTCATGTCTCAAAGCCCATCTCCCCCTCTCAGTGGAGTCAGGTTTTATAAGGAGGAAGAGGGGAACAGAACAAAGAGATCAAGGGAGGGGGTGAGACATTCTCTACATGCAGCTGAGCACTGTCCATTCTGATAACACAAGCGATGGTCCCGGTATGTGTCATCCTGGTTTGTCGTGCTGGCCCCACTGTTGAAGGTCAGCAAATCTCTCAGAGCTGGGATGCCTGAAGGTTGGAGTGTGTAGCTTCTGAAGTCAGTTCCTAGGATTCCTTCAGAAACATGCCATTCATCTATAAGCTACATATTATTCAGAATCAGCATTCACAGAAACAAGGTAAAAAAAATGGAGGGGTGGGTTATAATTTCCCACCATTATATTTTCCCACTGTTACATGGGTAGACAGAATTTTTATTTCTTCTGACAAAAGATGCTGACATTTTCTCCTCTCTTGTGACTTTTATAGTCTCTAATGAGATTTTTTTGCATGAATTTTGATTCTTAAGGCAAGGGATTTTTACTACGATAATATTTTCCCTAGGTTCTCAAGGTGTCACCTTGCTAAAACTGCCAGTATCTTTTTCTGTCTCTTCTACAGTCTTTTACCAAACCGTGAAATCTAGGTAGAAAGGTTTTTCATGTGAGTGAGATTGATTTTGCTTATCTGTTTTTAGCCTAAGATTTCCTGAGATTTGAAAGCAGCCCAGAGTCTTCTTGCTCACATAATGTTTTTATCTATTAACCTTTTAAAATGAGTAAATCTCAGTACCTCTCTCTCCTCTTTTCCAGGGAGTTCCTAGCCTCAAATTACAGTGAAACGCACTACTCGGCGAAAGGAGAAGAAATCACCAGACACCCTCACATCATGGTATCTTATAGAACCTCCCTATGCCTCTTCTCCGAAACTGTCATTTCCTCATGTGATTTGCAACCCGATTCTAGCTTCAGAGAGTGTTACATCAGAAATGAATCCTACATTGACAATTGTCACTGGATGATCCTAGAATAGGAACTATGGCCCCTTGAACTCTAGAAGAGAGTGATCACTGCCTAATGAGCAAAGAGATGACTACTAACGTATTTTTCTTTCCCAAACTGACTTCTATGGACCCCAAAAGGTAAAGTAGGACACCAAAGGAGCTTAAGGAGCCCTGATGAAATTGCAGTCAAGTGAAATGGACAAAACCTAAATAAATGAAACAATTTTAAACCTTTCATCTAATCGACCCTTAAGAGAGTCACATCCCCTTGCCCCATCTGCCTGGTGCACCAATATGGAGGCTTCACCTTCATTCTCCTAATAAACCTGTGTTTATTTATCATTAGTGTTATTTCAGAGGATATGAGCTTTATTTTTATAATTTTATGCACTTTTCCAGAACATGCCCTCTCTGGCCTTCTGACCAGGGAAAACCTTATCTCTCTTACAAAAAGTATACTTTTAAAACATATTTTCTCTATTTGAGGCAACTGTTAACTATGAAATCTAAGTCATCATGCTATCTTTGTAAAATAGAACAGAAAGAAAATTGGAGAATATTCTTTCATGTAGGGGGTGGTGGTTGGTCTGGGATCCCTGGAGGACCATGGAGAAATGTTACGTGTAGGTGGGAGTTGAACAGATGGAAATGATGGAGAGAGTTATTACCTGATGGAATCGCCATGGGCAGAGACCAAGTAGGGAGTGATAAAGATACCAACTCTGTTGAAGCAGAGAATCAGGACAGAAAGGCATAAGGGAACCTGGTTGAAGAATGAGACCTAATTTTAACAATCATAGGCAACTCAACTGGGGAAAAACTATAATAGCACAGGAGAGTAGTTTGGTTGACATTTTAGGAAGGATTATAGTAGTAATATTTCAGAAAGTAATCATGCAATTAAAGTAAAAAGATTCTAAAGTAGTTTCAAAATTTTCAAGTGAAAGAATGCATTGAATGAATGCATGGATGAATATAAATGTAATTTGTGAAAATGAAGTGCTGATATATTGGGAACATACAGTATGTAGATATTTTATTCATATACCAGTAAATGTACTTATGTTAATAGCCTCTCCACATATTTTAGGATCACTGTTTTTACCAAGGATCCATTATACATGAACATGATTCTGCTGCCAGTATCAGCACATGCCATGGTCTGAGGTAACGCACACTTTCCATTTTCTTTGAGTTTTCTTATGGATTTTTAAAGAAATTGATTTCTCACCTTTCTTTTTAACCATGTGGTAAATAGAAAAGCTAATCAAGAAAAGCTATTGTATATTTTCAGCCTGAGTTCCACTTCAGCCCATTGTCTATGTTCACCTTTGACAAAAGATGTCTAACTCCAGCTCAAAGCAATGAAAGTTTTTCAGTATGTGATCAAGAGATTCAGAGTGGGAAGCCTGCTGGAAATCTGTTATAGATCAGGACACTGAAATCAAAGACTCGCTCCTGAACATTCTATTTGCTAGTGGTGGAATTTAGACCAAACCAGGTCTCCTGAATTCTAGTTCTGTGAATCCCCACCACACTACAGCACTTCACAGTATTTTCAATGTCTAGGAAGTACAGCCTACAGAAGTTCCCTATAGATCTTTGGCTCCAGGACAAAGGAGGAAGATGTGGAGAGGTAGTAGGTAGAAAAACAAGAAACTTTTGTCTCCTGTGATGAGGACTTGACTTGAGTAGTTCCTGGTATTTTCAAGTATGAGAACCCTTTAATAACAAAATTATTACATAATAGTACTCATAGAGTATATACTCTATAATTAATGCATGATGGACATAAAAATTCACAGTATTTTTTAAAGAAATCTGAGACTTACCAGGAATCTACAAGTGCAGGTGGGAACTGCTACTCTTACTCTACCTGAAACTTCAAAGTAGAGATTGGGGTGTCAAACATCTGAAAAACCCAAATGAGCTGACTTTTACAAAAACTTAGTAATTCAAAGACTGTACATTATTTCATATCTTCATCACTTAGAACACCTGGCTGCATGCTCATGAGTTTCTGCTCTTAAACTTCTTCCCCTTTCCTAAAAGGCAGCATCAATAAAAATGGGATAGAGTAGTTTTATGTAATAACATAGTAGTAAAAAGTCTTAACTATACATTGTATTCTCAATTTCCACAGGGGATTCTTCAGGGTACATGACCAAAGGTACCTCATTGAACCAGTGAAATACTCAGATGAGGGAGAACATTTGGTGTTCAAATATAATGCAAAGATGCAGTATGCCTCCAATTATTCTTGTAAAGAGCTCAATTTCAGCAGGACAACTGTTCCAAACAATAACACCAAGTCCATGGAAGACTCTCAAATGGAAGTGAGTACTTTACTTTCAAATTACCATTTCCTCTCTTCTTTTATGATCTCAAGAGGAAAATTATGACCTCAGTTAATGAAGTATACATTCTACCTGAGCTGGACTCTTAATTGTTTAAGTCTGAAATGTCAAAATTTGTATTTGTTATCTATATAGAAAGTGATAGTTCTATACAGTAAATTTCAGTTTGTCCCATTGAATTCAAGGAAGGGTAATATCTACGAATGTATATCTAGGTACACAGCATTAGGGCAATAAATAGCTGGGAAGAATGAAATTTATAATGTCTTAAAACCTACCCTAGATATTGTCTGCTCTTGTCTCTCTGGCATTATTGGGGAGTCGATAGGCCAGGCTCTCTCCCTTTCATTGGGTCAAGTGTTATAAATGTTAAGGACAATTAAGAGTAATAATAGGCTCAATTTCTAGTGGGATGATTGCACAAAGTGTTCTCTGTATTTTAGGTTTTTCTCTGTAACCAACTTGTACCTCTTTAAATCCCCCATGGATATTAGTCTTTAAGATCCAAGAGTGTTCATCTTCTTCACATATCATAGTCCAGACAGTGTCTGAAACATACTAGATGCCTAATAGCTGTTCTCCAATTGAATGAATCAATCAATAAGTGATTACATAGTCTCCAAATATATGGTGATGGAAGTTGATTTGACTTTGGGTGGTGGTTACACAATGCAATATACAGATTGTGCATCACAGACATGTATACCTGAAACCTATATGACCATATGAACCAATGCCATCTCAATAAATTTAATAAAAAATGGATTAATCTTTGAACAATATGTCCCTGTTTTATACTCAAAGAATATGTATGTACTTCAGTACATGCCACCAAAAGCTGAAAATTTAGAATTTCTTCATATTTTTTATAAAAGATCTAAAATTAGCAACTTTTATACATGTTTGCTTGGCATTGAGACTACTGCAATAGAGGTGATTTGGAGAGAGAGTGAGGGTAAATGGAAAACAATCAGTCCTATTAGCCAGACTGTAGGCTAAACTTAGCTTTGTGTTAGTTCTGAGCTATTACAGATGGGTGATTTTTTTCTTTTACAAGAGCTTGCTTTATAAGCATTTATTTTGTAAATAAAAAAACCCTAAACGTTGAAAACTAGATTTATAATTTTTTACTTATAACTTATTTGAAAGACTAAGTCAAGAAAGAAAGAATAATCAAACATGGAAAGTTGGTTCAGGTTTGTTACAAGGACACATGTTTTAATAATATAATAAGTTCTATTTAGATAACTTCCTAAGATTATTAAGTATACATCTGTACCTCATCTTCTTGTGTCAAAAAAATGAACATTTCTTATGTTATTAATGGTAACTTAAAATGTTAAGATAAGAAACATTAACTAGACTTCATTAATACTTTTGTACATTACCAGAACACTCATAAGGAAAACTATGTTGAACTGTTCGTTGTTGCTGATGATAATGTGGTAAGTTTCCAGATGAACATCTGCTTCTTCATTCATTCTTCTAAAACTAGAGTTGTGATTCTAACCAAGAAAAAAACATTTTAATCAGAATTTCATTCTGGGCTCAAAGTTCTGTTTTTAATTTCCTGACAGATTTGTTTAAGAGATGATTAGGTCCTTTGGCAGTACAGCAAACTGAGCCAAAATAATAGAACTACTTTCCGCATTACAAACATATGAAAATGCTGAACAACATATAAAGAAAAATAAAACTATATTCATAGTCTGCAGTTGAGCTTAAAAAAAGTAAAACAGGGAATCCCCAAGTGCTAAAAATGAGGAAGATCTTCATTAGAGTAGTAAATAAAATTCAAAGGCTTGGTGACCCACAATATATAGAATATAGTGCATGATACCCAGAGCCACAAAGGGCTGGCGCATCCCTGAAGGGGAACTAGAAAAGCTCCATGTACTAAAAATGAAAAGAGGAAGGAAGTGCTTTGTCCATTTGCAGCAAAGGGCAGTAGATATGCAAGGGGAAAGCAAAAATCCTAGGTCTGTGTCATGCGTGGTGTGGTATTATATTTTTCTTCCAAAGCAAAATTGCCAAGCCAAGGTCTCAACATAAAAACTGATCAGAAACTTGGTAAACTGCTAGAGTCCAAATCAAATATGCTTTTAAAGGATATTTTTATAATCCTAGGTCAAACTAACAACATGAGGAAGAGTCAACCAACATAATGGAAAGGAAAATAAACAAAATAAACTGTCTGAGAACTTTAAATCATCTAATGATATTTCAGATCATACACCTAACGTCTTACTCTAAAAAGATATACAATAAAAAATGACAGATTATAAAAAAGTAAGGGTTTTTAACTGCCATCTAACAGAAAATTTTAGGTCAAGCAGGAAAAAAATAAACAGAAATGGAAAAGATTTGAACCATATAAATATAGATTTTATTTAATCATTTGATTAAATATCCTATAACTATTTTATCCCAAAATAGACAACATATATTATTTTCACATGCAAATAAAACATTTTCAGAAATTAAACTGACAGTTGGTCACAAAGAAAGTACAAAGAAATATGAAGGTGTAGATACTATAAAGATTACTTTTTTATTTTTATTTTTTTATTTCTTTTTAAGATTTTATTTCTTTATTTTTTAGAGAGGGAAGGGAGGAAGATAGAGAGAGAGAAACATCAATGTGCGGTTGCTGGGGGCCATGGCCTGCAACCCAGGCATGGACCCTGACTGGGAATCGAACCTGTGACACTTTGGTTCACAGCCCATGCTCAATCCACTGAGCTACGCCAGCCAGGGCACAGATTACTTTTTTAAAAACTAGAACCAGTTTTGAAACTATAACAAAAATTGTTGCATGAATGCACTAAAAAATCATTTGTTTGCAAACTAAAAGCAAAATATATTTTCAAATATTAATTGACTAAAAATTAAATCTGAAATTATCCTGATTTATCCAACTTTATTGCAACAAAAATATTTACTATAGATAAAATTTATTAGATGCATGTGGCAATGCAGTATTTAGAATATACTTGGGGATAAACATTTGTATTAAACAAAATAAATTAAGCCCTGGCTGGCATAGCTCAGTGGACTGAGCATGGGCTGCGAACCAAAGTGTTGCAGGTTCGATTCCCAGTCAGGGCACATGCCTGGGTTGCAGGCCATGGCCCCCAGCAACCACACATTGATGTTTCTCTCTCTCTCATTCTCCCTCCCTTCCCTCTCTAAAAATAAATAAATAAAATCCAAAATTAAAAAGAAGAAATTTAGTGAACTAAGAGTCGAACTGGAAAAGTTAGAAAATGAAACAGAATACATTAAAAAATTACAGAAAAAATAAAATAATTTTGACAATGAATAAAATTAGTAAAACACACAACCAAAAAGAAACAATTGAGTAGATCAGCAAACCAAATGGTAATCTCTTGAAAAGATTAATGAAATAGAGGAACTTCTGACAATATTTATTAAGAAAAAATAGAAGTACAAGTAAAATTAGGAATAAAAGGAAAACATAATTATAAACATAGTAGAGATTACATGTCATTTAAAAAAATGTACAACATTGAGCCAATAAATTTATGAGCAGCAGCGTGTAGTTTAATGTTACTTCACTGACTTGAGAAGGAATAGGGAACCCCATTGGCTGAAATTTGTTATAACAGATAACTCTATCTTTTACAAACTTTTTTGAAGAATAGGAAAAGAGAAAATATTCTTCACACATTTTATAAAGTTACTATAATCTTCACATTAGTTACCTACTGCAGTGTGACAATCTTCCTAAAACACTGTGTGGGGCATCTCTGCAGCCTCCATGTTTGGCCACTGCACTGACCTGGCTGGCTGAACAGAAACGGCTTCAGTCACCATTTGCTATGCAACATCGGGTTTCAGTTGGTCACCTGTCTCCAGTAGGCTGGCCTGTGCTTTTCATAGCTGAGCATCAAAACATCAAGACCTAGGCCAGGCTTCTATGTACAAGAGCTTTTCAAGCTTCTGCTTGCATTACATTTATTAATGTCTCACTTGCCAGCCATATGATCAAGCCTAGAATTAGTGTTAGAGGGAGCTACCTAAGGGTGTGGATATCTAGAAGAGTAGTTTCCTAAAGGGTGACTACTGTGACAATCTATAATGACATTGATAACACACCCAGACAAGTAAAGTCATAAGGCTGATTTCACCTATAAACACAACTTTGAATATTCTAAAAATATTTGCACACCCAGTGCATATTAAAAAGTCTGCATGACAATGAAAGTATATAGTAATACAATTATTACAAACCATGTAATCATCTCAAGTATCATACTTATATTTCAAAATTCATAATAAAATTCTTAGCAAATAAGAAATAGAGGACAGTAAAGAATATTTACCAAAATCTTATCCTGTGTAAATGTTAAACTTAATAAATAAATGATGAAGATTTTCCTACAAAATTGGGAATCAGGTACATCTATCTGTTCAGTGTCAATAGAGTTTTTCAACTTATTTACTGAAATTCCTAGCCAATGTTAAAAGAGACAATAAATAAGGTCTATGTTAATTAAAAAGAAAGATACACCATTGTTACATGTGTAAAAATAGGAAAAGCTACAATTAACTTACAATTTTAAAAAAAAATGCATTAGTAAGTTCTAAGCACTAATCAATAAACAGGCTTATATTAGCATGTTGGTAAGAACACATATTAACTGATTTTTTTAAAGAATGGTAAGGTAAGTTTTATTCTTAATAATAATTTATTAATAAAGACTAAGAGCGAGTGTAGCTCAGTGAGATAGACTAGGAAAAACAAAGGCTGCTCCGGGAAACAAGTTGAAGGTTTTACACATCAGGAAAGCAAAGTGATGAGTCTTATGCAGCTAAGTAGACTGAGGATATGAATGTGTAGATCCAGAGTCAGCAAATTGAAAGAGAAAGCAGAGCACAGATGTCTGACCTTGGGGAACACTAAGCTTTTAATAAAGGTTTGAAAATAAAAATGCCAAGACCCCATAGCCATCCCTGTCCCTTACCCCCATGGGCTAAAATAAATGACTGGTAAAGTATCCGATGTCTGTGGTTCCTAGAACAGCCTCAGAACCCCTTTCACCTACCCATTTCAGGTGTTTTTTAGGCCAGCCCTACCCATTCATGAACAGGTATCCTGGGTGAAACATATTTGTCATCTAGATTTTAAGGGGATGGTGGAAAAGAGAAACCTGTGCACAGTGAGACACTAGAAGTATATATGATAATAGAAATCAAGATGATAAGAACATTCTTGAAAGAGAAAATGGTCAATATTACATGTGAACAGGATTCCAGGAAGATGAAGAAAGCGTGTTCTGAATTGATAGTACGAGGACATTTGTGGATCTATCAAGAATAGTTTCGATGGAATGATGACAGTCAAGCCATGAGTAGTGAGTAGAGGAGCGGGTGGAAGATGACAATTGAAGAGATTCTACTGGTGTGTCTTTGAGGTGTGGAGATATTTAAGGTAACAGAATGGCAATGAAATGGTAACTAGAGGATACTTGCAGGATTCAGAAAAGGCATATTTCTTTGTGTTTATATTAGGTAAGAAGCTTGACCATTTGCATAAGGACACCTTCTGTTATGGTTAAGTATATTTTATTAGGTCTAAATTATAATGCTGAGAACAAGCTCCGAAGGCAGAAACAGAGAACTCCTGTGTAAGAAGCAAACAGAAGTCCAAACAGGCGGGACAGGAAAGTCTCTGCCGCCTTCCTAGTCTTTTCCCAGACACAAGGGCAGGCCACAGCCCCTTTCCTCACAGCTCTGCCTCCAGGGAGCCCCTTGGTTCTGTGTTCCTTAGTTTGTGACCACTATGGACACAGCAGGGCTGATCAAGTAGCTGTTTCCCGCAGCATCATCGTTGCTGTGGAGCTTTAATGAGTTTTGTTTCATCAGCATGATAAATGTGAATTCTAAAAAACACATTAGTTGGTTTGATAAATCATGTAGTGTAATAAAATGTAATATGAAAGGGGACAAAGTTATAAAAAGTTTTAAAGTAGTTGCTAAGTTGAAATGTGTCTTTTGAAAGTGTGGTACCTATTTTATATAAAAAATATATTTCTGCTTAAGTTGCCCAGATTTTTAGCTGACTGAAGGAATGCCAATGAACTTTTTCTGTAAAATATCTGATAATGGGTGACATACTTTACTGTTTGTATTCAACTCCTATTATTAATAAGTATCGATCTGATGTTTATGTTTTCAGTATCGCAGGAATAATAATCCCCACAACAAACTGAGGAACCGAATTTGGGGAATGGTCAATTTTGTCAATATGGTAAGAGTTTATGTGGTTTAAATCAAGCTAAAGATACAAGTGGAAAGAGACTTGTAGGATAGATATTGCTGAATTTTCATGGTAGTTCTGACACTGAGATAGCCCAAAAGACAAAAACTTACCCAGTAGACTAATGAGAAAACATTCATTGAAAAATTCACAGCAACAAATAAACTACGGGTCTGAGTTTTTGTTTTCTAAGTAAACGACATTTAATACTTAAACTTTTAAATGCATTTCAAATATTGGTCACTAATCACAAAAATTAATCAAGCAATGTACAAAGATTTGAACACCCTTCATGCATAAGTCAAATCCACTATTTTAAATTACTGCTCCACAACCTTGCATAGCAAAAAGGTTTTCAAGCTATAATTTATTTTTCATATTTTGACAAATTAAGGAAAATATTTTAGTAAAATGTCTAAGTGATGAATTTGTCTAAAACATAATTAACTATAACCTTTCTTAAAAAATAATGCTGTGAATTGTACATTTTTTTTATGATGACCTCTTCCAAGGCACGAACTTCATTACCAGATCTAAAGGAAGGTGCTGTAACCTCCTAGTTCAGCCCCACCTAGGTCAGCGGTGGTTCATTCACCAGTTGAAGCACATTTGATCAGTTTCTAGCTTTTGCTATAATGATAACGATTTCCTTTAAACATGTGCATAGAGATGTATGTGAAAACACAAATTTTTATTTTCTTTTGTAAATGACAAAGAAGTAAGAATGCAGGGTCAAGTAGTAAGCATAAGATCTTTAGCCGGTTCTCACAAATTTTGAGGTTTTATTTTTAATTTTTGTTCAATTTAAAAGTATTTCTAATATCTCTTATGACTTCCTCTTTAATCCTTGGTTATATATGTGTGTGTGTTACTTAATTTCCAAGTACTTGGAATATTTTGTGTACCTTTATGTTAGAATTCTGCCTACCACATCCATATTTTCCACTAGAGCTTTAACATATTAATAATTGTTATTTAATATTTCCAGTCAGACAGTTTCAACATTTGGGTTATCTCTGAGTCCAGTTTTGTTGACTCATCTCTCAAACAGGGGATTGTTTTTCCTCGCTTTTTTTGTGTGCTCTTTAATATTACCTTGGTTACTGGGTGTTGAGTATAGGGTAGTAGGGACAGAGGAAGTATTACTGATGCTTGGAACTATAAACTACGTTTTTTTTTGCCATATCATTAGCAAATAGGATTGAATCAATCTTGTCAGCAATTACACTGGTTTGAGGTTTTGCTGTTGCTATTGTTACCTATAGTGCACCGTGAGCTTCAGATTCCTGTAATGTTACCCTGGCTTAGAGTGGGTCCTGAATTTCTGGAGAGAGAATTTCTGCTTCAACTTCAACCTCAGGCCAGTGCTCAAAAAAGGTCTTCTTTCACCTATGTATCTCTTCTTCAGTAGTGGCCTGTTCTCGTTTCTTATTTGGTAGTTGCTGGGCTAGTTATGGGACTCAAAGTGTTTCCTGTTATCCTGATCTATCCTTGGCCTTAGGAAAGTCCTGCCCATGGGTCATTGGGTGGATATTTCTCAGCGTTCATGTTCTTCCTCCTTCAGTAGAAGACCTCGAATGGTCTGGCCTTGTGAGAGTTTATTCCCTCTTCTCTTGGGGTAGGAGTTTTTCCTTCCCCTTCTTTCAGCCACAAGAGGTCATCACTTGAGCTCTGGGTATAAAAGAAAAGTTTGCTGAACTTCATATAGCAGCTTAAGGCTTTTGTTTCTCAAGAAAGAAGAGTTTGATACATTTTAAAATGTTCCCACCCTACCTGGTGTGGCTCAGTGGATTGACTGCTGGCCTGCAAACCAAAAGGTCACGGGTTCAATTTCCAGTCAGGGCCCATGCCTGGGTTGGGGGCCAGGACCCTGGATAGGGGCGTGTGAGAGACAACTGATCCGTATTTCTCTCACATATCTATGTTTCTCTCCCTCTCTTTCTTCCTTTCTTTCCCTCTTTCTAAAAATAAGTCAAATCTTAAAAAAAAAAGGTGTTCCCAAGGCAGAACTTGCTCCCATCCTTCAGGCCCGTACCACCAGGGAAGGATAGCCCCAGTCTACTCCCCCATGTATTCCTTGAGTGTGCGTGTGCGTGGGCCTGGTTCCTTGTGTCTGTTTCCCAGTGGGTCCTGCAGTCTTATTCTATCCCTCATTTGCCTTTTAGCAATCCCTTAAAAATATTTGCCAGATTCTTATCTATTTGGTGCAAAGCATCTCTTTTTCTCACTCTCTGCCACTGGGAGATGCTCTAGTACCACTTCTCTTTGAAGGATTCTTTCCTTAGATTTCAGGCTACAGGTTTGCCTCGTTACCCCAGCTCTCACAGTTTCAACAAAAGATAGGATTTTGAAGATTTCCTGGCTTTTTCTTTGGGTCAGGTAAAAGCAGCACTCTTTCCAACTGCATACATCTTAGAAAGAAGCAGAATCTCTCCTAAAAGTAAATCTATGTCTACAGAAATTAAAAATCTTCCCTATGACTTTTTCTAAAATGTGGGAGCAATGCGGAGTGGAATGAGTATATCTCAGAGTCATTTCTGCTTCCTTCTATTTCTTGTATCTCTTTTTTTTAAAAAAGATTTTATTTATTTATTTTTAGAGAGGGATGGGAGGGAGAAAGAGAGAGAAACATCAGTGTGTGGTTGCTGGGGGCCGTGGCCTGCAACCCATGCATATGCACTGACTGGGAATCGAACCTGCAACACTTTGGTTCGCAGCCCGTGCTCACTGAGCTACACCAGCCAGGGCTATTTCTTGTATCTCTTAATTGGCTTTATCATTACCCTAATGTTGATTCAAATGTAAGACTCAGTCTCTTTCCTTGAGTTTTCATCTCCAAAGTAAGCATAAATACAAAATTGTTGCTCTTTGCTGAACTTTAAAATTTTTTTAAATTTTAATTCTTGTTCAAGTACAGTTTTCTGCCTTATACTCCATCCCAGCCCACCCCCCAAGCCCTCCCCACCTCCCTCCCATTTCCATCCCCCCATTTCCACCCCCCCGTTGTTTTTGCCCATGTGTCCTTTATACTTGTTCCTGCAAACCCTTCTCCTTTTCCTCTGAAATTCCCACCCCTCTTACCTCTGGTTACAGTCAGCCTGTTCTCTATTTCAGTGTCATTGGTTATATTTTGCTTGTTTGTTTTGTTGTTTAGGTTCCTGTTAAAGGTGAGATCATATGATTTTCAGTTTAGATTAGGAGGTCATACCACAAACAACTTAAAGTGGCATTGCCTACAAGTTCCTGACCCTTTCTGTCATATTGTTTTTCACTGGCCTTCATCACCTGTGTTGTCCACAGTGAGGAGTCAGACCCTCTGGGGGATCTGTGAGAAGCGATCTCCATTCTGTCCCAGATCCAGCTTCATCTAGCTGGAGAGTCTGTCCGTAGTCACCTCATCGAACAGTCTGTCCCCCACACAAAAAAAGTGTCTTTATTTTATAGGTTATTTTCTTACTAGAAGAGAACACATTCATAGGATGACAAATATTTCCATTTGCATTTACAGCCAGTTTTATAATCCTAAAATTCATTCATTAATGTAGAGAGTCTGAAGAGCCCAGGTTAAAAAAATTCTTGCTCTGTGGGACCTGACTCATGAGGCTTATTCCACAAGATCAGGACCAAAAGCAATGGATATCACGGGCTCCAGCACAAGTTTGAAATGATGATTTAACTGAAGGTCTAACTTCACTCAGGTTTAAAAGAACCTAGTTCTCATGGTTCTGAAATGACCTTGTTGTTGGCCTATCATGCTGACATATGGAATTCAATATATTCATATCATGTAGGTAAAGACAAGTGGAAAGTTAACACAGGATTATTGTTATAATGCTATATTAAGTGTTTAATAACCAGTTACATTCTCTATTAATATTATATGAGTAACCTCTCCTTTTATGTTCTTAACTCAGTGTTCCTAGTTTATCATTCATTCTTTCTTTCAACCTACCTGCTACAGAATATAAAATTGAAATAACGCTTAGTTCTTTGTTTCAATGTCCTCATAATAGGACATTGCTTAATAAAGTCGCTTAAACTCTGTCTTTTTCTTTCCTGGCATCAAGTATCCCTCAACTAGTCATTTACAAAAGCAGATGGGAATAGAAGTGAGAAGGTTTATGAGCTACAACTGTTTCTTCCTGCTTTGATCAAGCCATGAAAAGATCCTTAGGCAACAGAGTAGTTCCAAAAAATCAAATACGGAAAACAAACATGGCAGTTAACAATTGGTTTTTGAAAGCCAGTGTCAGCTTCTAATCTACCACAGAACTAAGTATCTGGAAGTAGAGAGTTGAGTAAAGAACGTTCATTCCACTGTGTGCTACTATTAGTCAATTCACATTCTCAGTTCAGTTTGTAATCTCAGAGCTTTACTACATTATTTAGTTTAATACATTCTGAGCCTGGTGCCTAGAAGGCTTATGATAGTTCAAGGGGAATCAGATGTTTTCAGTTGAGTTTCTTTGTTGGCTGTGGCAATTCACCTGGTGTTCTGAGTGATTCACGCCACATAAAGTTTCAATACAACTGTTTAGTTTAAAGCTGCACTTTTTGTTTATGTCCCTTACACATTAAAATTACTTTTTAAATGTGAAATGGTATAGCAATGGTGAAGATCCTCCTGTAACTTGACTTTGTGGAAAATTATTTCTTTCTTGACCAGATTTATAAAACTTTGGATGTTCGTGTTACATTGGTTGGCCTTGAGATATGGACAAATGGAGATAAAATAAAAGTAGATTCCAACATAGACACTACTTTATTGCGTTTTTCATTTTGGCAACAAAGGATCCTTAAAAAAAGGAAAGATTTTGATCATGCTTTATTACTCAGGTATGTAACTGCTCTATTTTCTTGCATACCTTAGGAGGAATATTAAAAAAGAAAACAAAATAAGTGCAATTTTTTAAGGCAATTGATTCTTTTGGACAGTGCACAGGAAGGAAATGTTTTGTCCAGCTGCACAGAAAGTTTCTGCATGAACTTTTAATAACCTAACTTTATAATAGGAAGGAAATTCTAGGAAGGAAAAACCTGATATGTTTATATTCCTGGGTAGTGTTGAAGGTGTCATTAGATAAGCAAAGAACTTTTAGAATTCATTTACTTTACTTCTCTTTCAACACTAACTCCCTTCAGCCTTCCACACAATACTATTCCAGTTCTCCCCACAAAATCAACGCTTCTGGGAAAGCACCTTGTTCTCTAGACATTTCCCTTCAGCAGGGAGTGCCCATCTGGTGACGGGTGCTCAAAATGACAGAACACTAACATGATGAATTAGAACCTCCACAGCTCAAATATTCCTAAGAAAAAGTTTGAATTTATTTAGGATACTTAGATCATTAACTTTTAAAAGTAGGGGCCATTTTAAAAATCATTTTTGGTTTTCAAAATATCTGCTCTTCAAAATACTCAGCCTATAAGGAAATAATAAATAATGTGTAACTAAACTGATTTCAACCTTATGTTGCACATAGTCCTGCATAAGGAACATTAAATTATGGAAGAACCGCTTTGGAGCAATGGAGACTTTTAGGATCTCCCCTGATGCCCTTAAAGCTGCTGTAAAACATGGATACGCAGTTTACCTACCCCATCTACCTGTAACATCAGTGTTTCTTTAAGGTCTGCAAACACAGCCTGCAAGTGTGCTTTTGACCATTACCTTAATGCTAGCTTTCAGTCTGAACTCAGAACCATGAAGTTTCCAAAGCCTGGAGTCAGACCTCAGGTCCAGCCCTTCATCAGAATGATGAGCATGAACCAGTCCTCCCAAGTACTACCATTTCTGATTTTCATACTTGAACTGGCCCATAGCATGTATTTCCAGGGGAAACATGCACCTAGCTTGGGCTTGGCTATTCATGAACTGGTATCGCCCAAAATTATAAGGGGTAAAGTAAAATATTGCTATACCTTCATAGTGGGCTTATTTAGCCCTTATGCCTATTCCTTGGACATGTGTTTCAAAATATTTAATAAATTAATCTAAAACTATTTAAATGTGTATAAGTGAAAAGATGACCCTTATTCTGACCAGTAACTTCTCTTACTGATAGTATGTCTACAAACAGGGAAAGGATGGGTAGAGGGTGCTCTAAATGTCTAAGTGGGCATTGCATTTGGGCATTCTTAGGTGTTGAGCTCCTTACATACCTTCCCAGGTATATTCACATAGATCCAGAAGTGATGAGGCACTATGTATGGCATTGTCATGGCCTGACTTTTGGTTTCAAGCGGCAATGAGCAAAATCAGCATCTGGACTGTGCTTTCTTGGGTGCTTCATCTCCACAGCTGCTGTTCCCCTAAGGTCTCCAGAGCCTAAGGAGACCAAGCTCCTCCAAGATGTATAGTAGATACTTGCACTTTAATGTGGGTACAGGCACATTTCAGTTATAAAGAGAGAAGTGGAGCACATCTTCTCCATCAGAAAATTTGAAGACTGAAGGGGGGCATCTAGCCTGACCACATTTCTTGTATTTATGTCCTTTCTGTTACACTGCAGGTATGGCTCTCCAGCCCACAAGAGCTCTCTTTAACGTGTTCCAGCTCTAAATGTTCTTTTCAAAAGCATACCAGATTTGGGCCCCTTTCATATACACATCAGTGTCTAAATTTTAGGTAATCTAGAGATAGTCCTGTTTCCACATGACAACTGTTTTAAAGGGTTGATTATAACTGTCAAATTCTCTGAGTCTTTTTGGTTGTTTAAACATTTTTAAAGTTTTTCAGCCACAGCTAATTGATCATGGTGCTGGTCCATTCTCTGTGTTGCATTTTCACCTCTGAACATTTTCAATTTAATTTTTGTTCTTTTAAGTGACTTTATCCAAAACTGAGTGTAGGGTAAACTAAAATCAAATAGAGTGGGACTCTATTTTGGGGTTTTTTTAGAAGGTATTTTTTTATGATTTCAACTTCATATTGCATTAACTTTCCCAAAGTTAATTTTAACTTTGGGAAGTTTAAAATGAGCTTAATGTCAACGGAGGCCATCCTTACTGCCAGGAAAAAGAAAAGGCACTTCAGTGTGCAAGGCACTAGCATTGTGGGGGTCACTGCGGTTCAATCTATGTGTTAATTAAACTGCTATCTCAGCCTCAGGAGTGTGTTCTCATCTTGTGTGTAGTGGGAAGTGGCTCTATACCCACGCGCAAGGAGCTGCCTTTCCAGGGGGTATGTGCCTGCCCATTTATTCCTCCAGCGTTGTTAAGGTGAGCTGTGTTTTATTTATGTTATATTGCATAATAAAAAGTTTGAATTAAATTTCAGTAATTTGCTGTGTCCCATTGAAAGGGACCACATACACATCCCTTCATGTATTCCCACCAAGATATGCCATGATCACACTGTCATACTTCCTTTATTAAATGAAGAGAAAATGTTTTATAAAAAGTTGTAGATGAATAATAATGGTAAACCAGTGTCCGGAGTTTAAGAGAACATCATGTGCAAACTAACACACAAAGATTAGGGAAGCTCTTTCACATATTAGATATGGTTGTATACAAGGACATGTTAAATCCGTTGAACTTGGCCAGTTTACCAAGTGAGGATAATTGTTGTTATGCTGAAAAGAAATTGCACAGATCATTTGAAATATCATATCAAACAGACTTGGAATTCATTTTCCAAAAGTTGAAGATGCTCAAACTGCTGATTCCCCTTGTTTATCTGACCCTTTCACAAGGTACTAAGCTTCTAGTAAACACTGTCCAAGTAACCATAACTAAGAAATTCTTGAAAACCTAAAGATTGGATTTTTTTTCTTTAATATCTCTGCCTAGTGGTTGCTATGCTCAGCCCAATATTGTTGAGGCTTTGAAAGTAAGCTAGTACTTATTAAAATGACTTAATGGCCTTATTTGATTCCTTGTATGATTATGTCTTTTGCCTACAGAATTTTAATAACATAAATTTTGCATAAAGAACAAATCTAATCTAATAGAGGCTCTTACTTCTCCAATTATGGTATTATAACCCAGCTAGGACACATTATATACTTCAAATGAGCAAGATGAAATGACCAGATTGGGGGTATTTTATGGTAACCCAATACTGCACCCCTTTGGAAATTAATACTTTTCATTAATGTAAAGATCAAAACATGAAATAGAGCTACAAATAAGTAACAATCAACTCTGCTTTGGATTTTGTAGCACTGACCTGCTGGTATTTTTTTTTATAGCAGAAACTCCCTTCTCATGATTGCATTAAAATTCTATGCAATTTGAGACTATACATTGAAAGCATGAACCATGCGTATTTTTATTTTTACCCCTTTGAATAGCTAGTATATAGAAAACAACCAATAATGTTTATTTTATTGGGTAAAACATTAGTTAATAATTTTTAGCTATTGGTAAGAATGTGTCCCTATAGCTCCAACAATGACCATTATTGCGCTACAAAAAAGAATTTCAAAATGGCAGAGTTAGACACACTCAAAGAGTCATGTGTCCAACCTCATTATGTAATTAAAGACACTGTGAGGCTGAAGAGGGAGGTAACCAAGCCCATTGCCTCTCAAATAAGTATTAGCTAATCAGAAGCTAGAGCACAGGTCTCATCCAGTAGTCTGAAGTCTGTGCTCTGCAGTGTGCTCTCTTGTGGGAATGTCTAATGCACACATCTTTTTGGCTTCAGGACCTTTTACCTGACCTTAACGTAGTTGCAAGCAGAATAGCTCATCAGCTAGGCCATAGCCTTGGGATGCAGCATGACGATTACCCGTGTACCTGTACTTTGGGAAGATGTGTGATGGACAGAGGTGGAAGGTAAGACTCAAATGATATAGGGAATGCATTTAGCTAGTTTGGGAGTGACTTTTGATTAAAACTCCATGTCATAGGGCACATTGTGATTCTATGGAGTTCTTCCTAATAAACTCCAGAAGATCGATGACAAAAGCAGACATGGAAAGGTGTTTCCTTTTGGCAGCTAAATCTTACCCCTGAGTAGTGTCTCTCCCAGTGATATGATGAAAGGAATTCTAAAGCTCCATTTGAGCATATTGCAAAAGTACATGGCAATCAATTAAAAATTATACCAAGGTACTTAAGAGAGGGATACACTCCACATGTCTTGATTTATCACCTTTACTATCAGTTATAATTTCCTCCTTTAAATCTTTTCTCAGACCTTGTCAACAAAGTCTTCCCAGCCACCCGATCCCATTTTTCAATTCTGTCCCCTCACACACATATCCTAACATTTTTCACACCCTCTCCCTTTGCTTCCCCCCATTCTTTAATACTAACCACTATCTAATAGAGTTTTTGTTTTACAAATTTACTTATTAGTTTATTCCTCCATTAGAATACAAACTTCGTGGGGTTTTATTTTTCTGCTCTGTTCATTGGAAGAGAACCACTGGTCAGAAAAGCCCCAGACACATGTGGGGTACTCCATATGAATGAGAGAATGCCCAGCCTCTTTCCAGCTTGGAATTACCTGCAGTTAGGTCCTAAACCTTGTGCATCTTTGAGCCTTATCATAGTGTGTACATGTAGTGTATTGCATACAGTAAGAAAAATGTTTGTTGATGGTGGTCAGTGCTTCTATATTTTGATTAAATGAAGTAAAGTCGCTAAAACAGCCAAGCACAGTGACTGGTTTAGAGCAAGAGCTCTATAACAGGTACCTACTTTTGTATTATTATCTACATAATTAGTCATTTATGTAATGGTCCCACCATCCCTATCTAATAGTCAAATGCCTTCAGGACTCTAAAAGTCCTTTTGTATTTAATCATTGTGTCAATAATAATGGGAAGGGAGTCAAAACAAAAGGAAGATAGGAGGTGAATTTCAGTATTTTTTTTTAAATTTTAAAGTTCTTTTTAGAACTATGTTGCATTCCTGGGATGAGTAAGATATTATTAAATAAATAGTTTGTTTTGACATACTTTTATAGAGAACTACTCTGTTCCAGGCATCATGTTAACTAGTGTTTTTTTTTAACTTGAACATGAGAGAGTCCCTGCATTGAGAAGCTTGTAATGTTACCTGGGTGATGAACAACTATGTAGACTATTTGGGAAGGACATATAACAAGTGATATGAGAGCAGCAAGCACAGGCAACCTGTCTAAGCTGCGGCATCAGGAAGGGATTTCGGGAGGGCACACAGTCAGAGCATTTTCACCAAAATGGCAGGTGCTGGCTGTGCTTCAGGAGGGCATTTTCTGTAACAAAGAGCCCAGGTATTCTGCTATCACAGTAAGACAAGAGTAAGAAAAGTAAATGGACTTTCAGAGTTTATCGTTTACAATTGTTCTTTCTAAATTATTTATAAAATGTTCACAGTTGTTCTATCAGTATGCATTGATATGATTCATCTTTACTTTTAACTCATCCTATCTCCAGCATTCCTGCACTAAAATTCAGTAAGTGCAGCAGAATCCGGTACGAACAATTCCTGAAGGACTATAACCCAACATGCATGTTTAATGTTCCATTTTCTGATAACTTAAGTGATTCTCCATATTGTGGAAATGAGAAATTGGATGAGGGGGAAGAATGCGACTGTGGCCCTGCTCAGGTATTTGCTGATGCTGCTGTCTGTAAGTTACACAGTTTGTGCTCAGCTGGAAGCTAGGTGGGGGTGCAGCCATTAATCAACCATGGTATTCCTTATAAAGCACTTAAAAAATGTGCTTTCCCCCATCATTTGGAAACAAGCTGTTGGTGCAGCCTTATCAAAGGCTTCTCACTGAGTCATAAATTGTGTATAATGATTCTGTTGGAGGTCCACGCCATCCAGTTTGCCTGGTTTACATAGTAATTGGCTCTTCTTGTGAGAGGGGCCCATCCGTACTACTGTCTGATGTCTCATGCACAGTACAAGTTTGTTCTACAAACTTCTTTGCAGTCAGTCCAGCTGTACTCTGGAAGTTGTGAGGCTAGCTTATAACCCGGTGGGATTGTTCATGTTATAAGAAAACTGTAATTGAGTAGGAACCTTCTAGTCTTTCATATGTTTATTGCAACCTTGGCCTCTGGAACATTTACAAGAATCCCTTCAGGCAAATTTTAACGTAATTCTTAATTGGCTTTTCTCCAACATAGAAGTTATTTTTGTCAAGAAATTGTCTGACAATTATCAAGCTCAAACAAATCAGCTGGGGATGTTGGAGTGGGCTGAGACCCTTCCTTGTTATCGACTTGCAAGGTTAAGCTGACGCTGTGGGTCTAAGGACCACATTTTAAATGTCCACACTCCAGATGTGGTGCAATTCAGACAAGTCTCATAGGATGACAGTAATGAGACTCCACAATCAGAGTGGGAACAAGGATGCATCCAGAGATTATAACACATCAAGTCTTCTAATGTCTTTCATTAAATATAAAGAGAATTTAGCTTTGGCAATTGATGCTATTGTCCATGTGCCTTCTTCGGAGTAATTCTACAGTTTCATTCTAACAATTGAAGTACCATGATTCAGGAGTCCCAACCCTTGGGCTGTGGACCAGTACCAGTCCCTGACCTGTTAGGAACCAGACCACACAGCAGGAGGGGAGCTGTGGGCCATGGGCCGAAGCTTCATTCTGCCCCCCCATCATTAGCATTACCACTTGAGCTCCATCCTACCCCTCACTCCTAGCCCCCGTGGGAAAATTGTCTTCCATGAAACGGGTCCCTGGTGCAAAAAGGGTTGGGGAGCGCTGCATGGCACATGACAGGATGCAGACAGTGTTGTTTGCAGTTTACATTTTGTTTGAGCAGATAAAGCCTAAGTGTCCATCCTCCTGCTGTTATTTAATTATGTATTAAAAAACACAAAGATCAAGCTGAAATACTTGGCATCTGGAGGAAAACATAAAATCAGATCTTTAGAAGTTCAGATCTCACATCGCTCCTTTAGCACAGAGAAGCAGCAGGGCGCTTCCAGAGAACAGAGGTCATGGGGTCAGTGGGAGGTCACACACGGGGTGTTGTACATGGCATGAGCACTTGTCAGCTCCTGGTACTGACTGAACAGCTGCGTGGGAAGGAAACAAAGTGAAAGTCCCTAACAGTAGTGGCAAGTGGGAGTCTTTATGTAAGGTTGGACAAAAGTTGGTTTACAGTTGCTCGTATGGAAAATAATACAATAATTAATAAATAATAATACAAGAATAAACTCTGTGTTTTGTGTACTCACAGCTGTAAACCTCCTTTTTCCGCACCCTGTATAGATGTGATAGCCAAGGACCAAGCATTTGTATTTGACTCTGAAAGACAAGTGCTGCTATCTTACACAGAAGCACAACTAACTAACCCCTCAAACAAGAGCCAAACTGCAGACTGATTTCTGATCTTTAATTTTTGGTTCTTGCCAGGAGTGCACTGATCCTTGCTGTGATGCAGACAGATGTATGTTGAAGCCAGGGTTTACCTGTGCAGAAGGAGAATGCTGTGAAGCTTGTCAGGTAGGAACCTTGGCTGGTACTGGATTTCTCTGTTTTCAGTTTATTAAGTGAACAGACAACCAGAGAGTTGTCTGACCACCAAAGGACCCTACACCACTAATCTCAAACTGTGGCGAGGCTTGCTTGGACACAGCCTCTTCGGAGATGCTCTGACTTCTCAGCACTGGGCAGTATTGTGACCTGGGAAGTGGAGAAATGGTTAAGCAGTGCTTGGTGATTCGGGAATGGAATCAGCGTGGCTATCATTACTCTTTCTCCATTGTAAATCATTACCAACCTATTCAACTTCGGCTTGGGGTGATCCCAGTAAGAGTGAACTAACAAAGGAAAGGATTATGCTGGAACTGGAGATATATTTCTAGGAAACATAACCAGAAACCCAAATGGCTACTTTCAAGCATTTATTGACACTTCTTCCACCCCACTAGATTGTAAAATCACAGAGGAATAGAAGCATGTCTTACTCATCTTGAAATCTTTCCAGAGTTCAGCACACCTCAATGGATATTGAATGGCTGGATGAGAGAATCCTTCTAGGCCATGCCCTCCAATGAGAGCCAGGGAATTTTTCTATTTTGTAGGGGGAAACCTGATTTCTTGGGAATGGAGATGCCTCCCGATGGGCAGGGGCCCCCAGCTGTGTGTGTGTGTATGTGTGTGTGTGTGTGTGTGTGTGTGTGTGTGTGTGTGCGTGTGCTCATGGTAGTTGGGGGAGGGGAGAAGTGCTGGAGCAAGGGTTGAAGAAGACAGACCATTTATTCATTTCTCCAATTTATGTCCATTCCAACTCTGTCCAGCACTGTTCTAGTACCAAATTTCATAAACACCATCTTAGCACTGCTTAAATTAATAAAAGCCAAGGCATTCACAAATGATAATAATTCTCAGTGGAACAGCAAAGGAAGGTGTGATTCAGCCCTAACGCTTCTTTCAGATAAATTAAATGCATCAACCTTCCTCCTACTTACAAACCTTACCTACGTAAATGTGTCCAAGATTCAATCACTTTGTTTTTCTTCGACAGATGAAAAAAGCGGGGACGATCTGCAGACCAGCAAAAGATGAATGTGATTTTCCTGAAGTGTGTACTGGCCACTCTTCTGGGTGTCCCAGGGACCAATTCCAAGCAAATGGCTTCCCTTGCAAGAATTTGAAAGGCTACTGCTTCATGGGGAAATGTCCCACCCGGGATGGCCAGTGCTCTGAATTGTTCGATCATGGTGAGACAACATCAGTGGATGGCTGCTAGCACTAATAGCCATTATCTCTCTGTAATTTTCCTATGCTGGGGGCAAAATGGGAAATGATGCTATCTGGGAATTTACTTCTAGATATTATCTAGCATCTTTTCTCATATTGTATTACCTTTCATATTAATTATTATTACCTCTAACATAATTCACTATCTCATGTGGATTATGGTATATTTATTACTTTTTTATAGCCATACTAAAAGAGCCTCCTGAGGGAATAGAACAGTTTTTCATTATTTATTTATCCCATTCTGCTTCACCACTACATCATACTGAAATTTCAATGACATCAGAAAAATAAAGTATTTTATGAGCAGTATAATGTAATGAGCAATGCTTTTGTTGTTTCACTTCTATTGTACCATCTTGCATCCAGAGGCCAAAGACAGTCCTGATGTCTGCTACCTGATGAATAAAAAAGGAAACAGATTCGGATACTGCAAAAGCAAGGGTGGCAGATTAATCCCCTGTGAGGAAAAGTAAGTGCCCTCTCAGAAAGTACTGCAAAATCAGAGCAGCTATTGCTCTGACTGTTGCATGGAGGCAGCTGGGACAGGGGAGCGGGAAGGGGCAGAGCACCTGTCCATGAAGGTGTCAGCTAGGGCTCGTCCACCAACGGTATGTACTAGCTGAAGGCCATGGACTGGGAGGAGGAAATATGGGAAATGTTTCAGATTTTTAATAGAGAAAGGGAGGAGAAATGCTGCAAAAAATAGAAGGGAGCACACAGGAGGAGGGGGGGAAATAAGTAGAATAGGGAAATGAGGAAGAGAGAAGGAAAAGAGTGAAGCCATAGAAAGAAAGGTAGAAGTTGAATTGGAGGGAAGTGGAAGAATTGGAAGTCAGACCTGATTTTGAAAAGCACGAGCTGAGCCATCCTGGTCCATTTGTTGCTGACACCTGGCAAGGCCTTTTGTGGGCCATGAAATGAACTTGGATTGAAAACAACTGCAAAAGCCTATGGTCGAGTTCACCTTTGCTCCTAAATACACTAGATGAAAATAGCCAGTCATTTAACTTCCTTTATTTCCAGTTACTTCACAAGCTTTAAAATGGGGGTTATAATAATAACAAAGTTTATTATGAGAATCAGCAGATATGCTCTATGCAAAAGAGGTTAAGAAATGTTAGCATCCTGATTAAAGTTAGGTTAATTCAAATTACTAATGAAAATATTCTTCTGTAAATTTCAGCTATTGTGGATGTGTGAGGACCACAGAAATATCAGAAACAATGATCATTTTACATCTTTACCTGTTTATCTCAGTTCTCAGGGTCAGGACTTGGCTGGCCAGCAGTTTACCCTGCTCCTCTTGGCTCTCTGCAGCTGGCTGGCCAACCTGGGTCTAGAAAAGAGTGGCCAGGGCACTTCAGTGCAAACCTAGTCTCTGAAGTTCCATTTCTGGTCCCAAGTCTGAGACTATTGTCCCTTTTCTTCAGAGATGTCAAGTGTGGAAAGATATACTGCACCGGTGGGCAGCACTCATCTATCCTGGGGGAAGAAAAGATCTACCACCTTCAGGCTCCAAGACAGAATATCACCACTGATTGCAAAACCTTTTTTTTATATCACAATTCTAAAGATTTGGGCCTGGTTGCTCCTGGAACAAAATGTGCAGATGGAATGGTAAGATGAAAGTTCTTTCTTTTATTAAAACTTCTTGGTTCAGCCACTTTAAAATACCTTTGAGTCCTATAATTGGTTCCAGAGGGCCTATATATGGGAAAGCAGGAAAAAAAATAAGGTATCATTTTTATTGAGCAGAGTAGCAATAACATTATCATAAATATTCATTTTGACATATCTTTACTATACAAATGATATGTAAATGTTATAAATGTGCTTAATTAGTGTCATACAGTAGATATCTAATGAAATTATAGACACAATTTTTTTTAAGATTTTATTTATTTATTTTTAGAGAGGGAAGGGAGGGAGATAGAGAGAGAGAGAGAGAGAAACATCAATGTGTGGTTGCTGGGGGTTATGGCCTGCAACCCAGGAATGTACCCTGGCTGGGAATCGAACCTGGGACACTTAGGTTCCCAGCCCGCACTCAATCCACTGAGCTACGCCAGCCAGGGCTTTATAGACACAATTTTTAAATTAATTAGACCATGAAGTAGCTGTACAGTTTTCATTTATTTTATTTATTCATCCATGTTCACCAAGCACATTCTATATGGTGCTGGGGTCTGGGCAGGATCCAGAGGATGCAGAGGTGAGCACAGTGGAGAATTTCATAGATTAAATGAAATATATCGATACAACCCAGCACAAGTGCTTTCACCGTGGTGTGAAAAACATGCACTGGAGTCCAAAGGACCAACTTCACTTACAGAACATGGAGTGGCATCTTACACTGCCGTGAGCAAGTGACATACCAGCTTTAACTGATGAAAATTTTTCAACACACAGAAAGTGAAAAAAGACTTTTTGTAAAGAAATACCTACCTAATATGTCATGTTACAAAGTGTATAGCATAGTCAGATAACTGACCATTTCAGTGTGACTGGAACTTTGGGTGAACTGAAAAAAAAAATGAAATTGAACTGGTAGAATGAGGTCATATTGGAAAGGGTTTATTATTCTAAGATGAAACTTTAGAATGCATACTAAAAACAATAGCCATCTCATCAAGATTTATAAATATGGGAATATATGGAAAACATATAAGATTTTATTTAAAACTTAACTATTTTGAAATTGAATAGTTTTTTTCTGTGATATGGCATCCCTTCCTTATGCAAACTTTCATAAACATTACAGCGTCCTTCATATAATGTAATAGAGAAATGATTTAGAAAGCAAAAACTCAGAATGTAAAAAAAAGGTTAGAATTTAAGAACTTAATGAAGAACAATATTTCAAGACCAGATATTTAATTACACAGTGTCCCATTAAAAGGACTAAATAAATATGAAAATGGTAAGAGATCTCTATTTGTGAAAATTCAGTTATGTGCACCACAGTCTAGAAAGTTCAGGGATTCCCAAAAAGTTACAGTGTGATGCAGTGGATTAAAAAAATTTTTTTTTATTCACTTCCAGTAAGGAAGGTCCAGCAGTTCCAGCAGTACAAAGTAGAAGTATGACATTTGCTTCATTCAACCCCACAAAAAGTGGCAGGGGCTGGACAAAGGGGTGGGTAGGGGAGCAGTTGTTAAGGAACACACCTTGATCTTACAGGTACATTGTAATTGTGCACCACCACATAGAGCACCTACTTTTTCAAGAGCAGTCTTAGTCCAGAGTCCAGAAATTTACTGATCACAGCAGTGCTGTTCTCCAACCAGTTCCTGGTCAGGGAATGAATCCATGTGTGGCAAATGCCAGTCAATAGGGGTATCACCAAGACACTAGGTACAGAATCTTTCATTTTAGTTTTACACTGAGATATTATTTTTAGACACAAAGAACTTATAAATGCATAAAAATATTCTAGTTTCTCTTTGTAGTTATTTTTTCTGTGTTAATTAAATTTGTCATAGGACCAGAGGACAACCATCTCACCACCCCAGGTGCCCTCTCCATAGTTATGCTGCAGAGCTTAGGGAAGAGCTAATGAGAAAGGAAAAGGGAAGGGAAGAAGAGAGAAGTGAAGATAGCAGGATGGAATGGGGAGGAAAGAGGAGTAGAAGACAGGAGGGAAGGAAGGAAATTAGTCTGCTCTCTGACACAGAAGAATGGCTGTAAAACTCTGTAGTTATTTCTTTATTACACATACAACAATTTAAAAAATAAAAATAAGAAATATCTTGCTATTTCCATGTAGTAGAGATCTACATGGGTTTTAAACAAAGTTTCCCCATGTTCAGTCATGTAGAGTCATGTGCTGCGGAATAGTGTTTCGGTCATTGCCAGCCTGCATGTGCAGCGGTGGCCCCTGAGGTCGGAGTGGAACTGAGTGAGTTTCCTGTAGAAATGGAAGGGCAGGTGGTTCAGGAGAACTTTTCTCTGATGGAAGCTGTATCTGCGGGGCTTGGCAATAGATTCCCTGCCACTGACAGCACCTCAATTTTGAGTGCACAAACTGCATGGCAGCCCGTCACCACGGACCTGGTTCGGCACAGAGGAGCCCATCCCCTGTCCCCGCAGCACTGCACATCCGGAGGGCACTGCAGCCTTCCATCTGGCTTGCTTGGTGTCAGAGCACATGGCTGTAAGTTCCATGCTGAGAACCTAAGATCCTGTGCAAGGACACAGGTCCACAGGAAGTACCTGAATAAGTAATTTTTTCTTTAAATGTGATTTTTCCAGTTTATTATTTTTAATTTTTTTGTATTATTTTGTAACAGTCTCAGGTGTATAGCACAGTAATTGCACAATCATGTACTTTACAAAATGATCCCCTGATATTTCCAGTACCCACCGGGCCCCATGCATGGTTATTACAATATTACTGACTGTGATCCCTATACTGTACTTTTCATCCCCATGGCTATCCTGTAACTACCTTTACCTTTAACAAGTATTAAGTACCATTGCCCCTTTAGTAAAAAGCTTCCTGTGGTAGCCTGTTCCTATACTTTGAAATATTCTCAGATTGTAATGATGTGAAGCATGGATAAGTTTTACCTTGTCCATTAATTTAATGACAGATGGAGCCCTTTGTATCAGGTAGGATCAATAAAACCAACAATAAAATTCCAAAGTAAGGATATTAGGTCCTCAATTCTACACCTTCTCCATGTCAAACCAATCCTTTTCTTACGAATACCATAAAGTTCATTAACCTGACCACTCCTCCAGCGTCCAATAGCCAAAACCGCATCACCATGACTCTCCCGTATTCCTTCCTCTCTCCACCTTGGTTTCTTCTTCCTGCTGATCCTCAGGCTGCCTCTCACTCTCTCCCAACAGTCACTGAGAAGTACACCTATGCACATACAGTCAAGTAATCTTTCACAAAAGCACCAAGAATATACAGTGAGGAAAGCACAGTGTCTCTAATAAATGGCGGTGTGAATACTGGATCTCCACATACAAAAGAATGAAACTGGATACTTACCTTATGCCATGAACAAAATTAACTCAAAATGGATTAAAGACTTAAATGTAAGGGATGAAATAGTATAACACTTAGAAGAAAATGTAGGGGAAAAGCTCATTGACCTTGGTCTTAACAATGGTTTTCTGGATATGCATGACACCAAAAACAGATGCAGATTACATTTGAAGAATTAATAAGATATAGACATTTCAATGATTAAGGAGTTTGTGTATAACAATATTTATTCAAAAATTACAATATTAGAGTACATTATTTTCAATATAGAGTACATTGTTTTCAAAAGACCATCAAAGTTTTATAGAAAATTTCTTATTCCACAGAGGATTCTACACGGGACTTTTCACACTAAAAACTATGCAAGTTCTAAGAGCACGCCATTCCAATTTATCTTGGTTATATCATTCTAGGTGTGCAGCAATGGTGAATGTGTGAATATTGAAAAGATCTACAATTCAACCAATTGCTCCTCTGAGTGCAATGAAAATGCTGTAAGACTTGACTCCTCTTTAAATTAATGTCTTACCAGACATTTATTTACATAGAGCTTATTCCTGGCATGTGTGTATGTGCATGTGCACATGTATGTATGTATGTATGTAGGCATGCATAGTGAGTTTTAAATCAAATGTATGTTTGGGAACCATTTTTCACATATCATCAATAAAATTGATCCAAAGACACAAACCAGATATTACATATAGATATTGCCAGTATTGTAAGTATATGTTTTGTTATTAGACTGGTAATCAAGAAACCCAGTAATTTATGTACATATGAAGTTTTAACCTAAAGTTTGAAGTTGGATCTATCATAATATTACTTATAGTTAACTTACATCAACCCCAACATTTGCCTAAATATTTATAAAAAAACACAAAACATTACACATTTTTTACTCAATAATAGCAGTAACTAGTAGCCATGTGTGTGAGTAACAACTTTCTTAAGCTCAATTAATCAGGAACACTTACCTAGAATTACTTATATGTCAGGCACCCTTTCAAGTACTTTATGTACATATTAAATTTTAAAAGCTTCATTGCAACTTAAAAGGTGAATCCAATTCCTATGCCTACTTTTACAGATGGAGAACAAGTCACACTTAGTTGTTGTGGAAGGAAAAGCTGAGATTTAAACACAGAAAGAGTGTGTGTTCTTAACCATTCACAGTGCTCTTTGACGAACTGAGTGTTGCTCCATCACTTCTATCCCACGGTGATATCACCTCATTATTATTAGGCTTAGGGAGATAATAGTAGGCCTAGATAATAATAAGCTGTGATGTACTCAACCCTAGAAGGGACTGTTCCTTTACTAAAACCGATGCCTTCTGGTAAGATCACTCAAACCATCTTGTTTATCTGGTTTTGAATTTGTCTGAATCATTCTCTGGTTCAAAGGCCATCTTTAAAGGTGGTAGATTCTTGTATTTTGTTTGTGTATTTCTTTCCAAAATTGATTTTAGTGTGCAGTTTAGTTAACTGATTCATTAAAAGTTTGAATGTGTCTGTGTGTGTGGTGTAGAACTAGCTAACATCAAGCTAAGTGAAGTGCAAATACAGCTTCTGTCAGTCATTTGAGAAAATTACATGGTTGACTACTCTTCCAGGAGGATGGCAGCGACCTCGAGTGCCAGTGTGAGGAAGAAGAAGTATTTGTGGATTGGGAAGAGACCATAAATGTTACCAGTGAGCATCCTAGAATATACTGTCTTGCATATATCAAAGGCCTAGCCAGTGAAAAAACTTTAGTTCTTTTCTGAGTCTACTACATATATGTTGTGTTTCTGTATATATTTGTATGATCTTTTAAAATTATCTTGCACATATAAATACCAACATTTGAATTTACTTGCATTGCATTTTATAATTAATATACCTTTTCCTAGTTAAATTCCAATTAGGTATTCTAGGAGCCCATAGCTAAACAAAGCTTTTTCTATAGTCTATTAACAACTGATAATCAAAACTTTTCTGTTGATTGTGGTTCCCTTACACATAATGACACCTTAGGTGGAGTGCTAATTGTTAATATAGATGGTAATTTGTATAATATTTTGGCCTTTTACTTTATATTTTAAAAAATTGTGGGGAGGGGAAATCAAAGTCTTTTAAGAAAGGGAGAACCAGGGTTATAGCAGCTCAGTTAAATGTTAATATTCTACTATCCTAAAGCTGAAATCCTAGTTGAAGCTCAGTTTTTTTTCCCCATTCCAGATATCTCCATCCTGGTTGTTGTGCTTGTCCTGGGTATTATCGGTGTTGGGACTACTGCATTATTAATTCGTCACCAAAAATGTATTAAATTGAAGCAAGTTCAGAGGTAGGTCTGTATTTTCTATGTGTTGAAGAAGACCATGATTGAGAATATATTGGCTGTGGCCAGAAAGGATATTTGATAGGTATGAAGTATAACCTCTTATCAAAGACCAAGTAAGTGTAGCAATAAATCAAGTTCTCATCTTAATACTTATCTCAATGGTTTTTTAAATACTAATTTTGGTTGCTCCCTCATAGTTAATTGTTATAGAGTATAACCTGAGTATCAGTCTTTTAAGAACCTCCTGGATGGTTTAAGCCACAAGCTTCTCCCATATCTTGTGTCAGTATTTGGTTTTCTTCCTGACAGCCCTCCCCGAGATGTGCGGGGAGTTGAGAATAAAGGATACTTCAGCGATGAGCAGCAGACGAGGACTGAGCCAATCCTACCTGACATCCATCCCCTACATGTAAGGCAACTTAATTTGCAGTAGTTGGTTAATTAATAAAAAAGCAGTTGAATGTGTGTTTGAAGTGGAACCAACCCTAAAGTTAAATGAGGTTGGAGATGCAGAATGGTTTAACACGATTTCACACCATCAAGTACAGTCTACACATGGGGAAGGAGTAGATGGCAAGACTCAAGCAAACCAAGACACTACTTCAGATCAAACTACACTGGGTAAGTAAAATATTGCTCTGTGTGCCACTGGGAAAACTACAAACACAAACCATATTCTGGAACAAGAACAAGTCATAATAAATGTAAAAGAGTTGAGGTCATACAAAATGTGTTCTCAAAAATCATATTAAAAATCAGTAACAGAAAGATACTGGGAAAACCTCCAACTAAAAATTAGAAAAGTTTCAAGGAACCCATGGGCCAAAGAAAAAATGAAAAGATAAATTAGAAAGTATTTTAAACTATAAGAAAGTGAAACAGCATTTCAAAATGCATAGGGAACAGAGAAACCAGTGATTTAAGGGAAACATACAGCACTGACTGCTTGTGTTAGAAGATAAAGGGCAGATCAAATGCCTCAGCTTTCACTCTGAGAAACTAGAAGAAGTAAAACAAATAAAGAATCACTGTAAACAGGGAACAGGAAAAAATAAAGTATTAGATTGGTTACCAATGAAGCAGACAACAGAAAATCAATGAACACAAAGCCATTTTGTAGAGAAAAATTAATAAATCTTATAAACCTTCAGCTAGAGTGATCAGAAAAAAATAAGAGCACAGACTATCAGGAATCAGAAAGGTGACATCACAGGAGATTATGCACTTGTTAAATTAGAGGATAGCATGAAAAAGTATTATTTCAATATGACAGTGTAATGAGAGAGTAAACTTTTTGAAAGTTACAAATCACCAAGCTTCTTCATGAATAAGTAAACAACCTGAATAGTCATTTATCTATTTAGTAATTGAGTTTGTAGTAAAAACCTTTCCACAAAGAACACACTGTGCTCATATAGTTTTACTGGTGAATTCTACCAAATGTTTAACGATGAAATAATACCAATTCTATGTAAACTCTTCCAGAAAAAGAGAGAAAATGGATACTTCCCAAATGATTTCCCGAGGACAGTATTTCTCTTTTATCCTCCTAGACAAATTATTATAACAGAAAAACCTGCTTGCCAATACTTCTAATAAATATAGGTGCACAAGCTATTATTAAATGTTAGCCAATTAGCCCTGGCTGGCATAGCTCAGTGGATTGAGCGCGGGCTGCAAACCAAGCATCGCAGGTTCGATTCCCAGCCAGGGTACATGCCTGGGCTGCAGGCCGTGACCCCCAGCAACCACACATTGATGTTTCTCTCTCTCTCTCTATCTCCCTCCCTTCCCTCTCTAAAAATAAATAAATAAAAATCTTTAAAAAAATAAAAATAAAAAGTGCAGAATTTAGGTTTAAAAAAATGTTAGCCAATTAAATCTCACAATATACAAATGGGATAATGCATTGTGACTAGTTGGGGTTAATCCCCAGAATGCAAGGCTCACTTACCACTTAAAAAATCACCCAACCTAATTCATTGTATTATCAGACTAAAATAATACAATCATATGACCAGCTCAATAAAAGCAGGAAAAGCATTCAAAAAAGGTCTAATATCTATTCCTAATTAAACTCAGTAAGCTTGAAATATAAGGAAACTTACTCAGCCTGATAAAAGGTATCTACCAAGCAAACCTACAGCTACTGTCATAGTCACGGGTAAAAGACTGAGTGCTTTTCCTCTAAGATTAGGAACAAAGCAATGAAGTTCACTCCCACTATTTATGTCCAACATTTCACTTGAGATTAGAGCCATTACAACAAGGAAAAAATTGTAAAGAAAAAGTAACCTCTTTTGACTTACAGAAGATGCAGTCATCTACAGAAAAATCCTATCATGAAAAAAGTAAATTTAGTAAGACTTCAGGATACAAATCAGTATATAAAAATCTGTTCTGTTTCCATATGCAAGCAAAGAACAATCCAAGAAAAACAAATGAAATAACAAAATAGCATTTACAATAGCATGAAAATGTGAAATACTTCAGGATAAATCTGACAAAATTGTAAGCCTAAACACAGAAACTAAGAAACTAAGAAACACTTTTGAGAAAAATTAAAAACAAACATAAATGGAGTAAAATACATGTTTATGAGTCAAAAGGCTGACTATGGTTGGGTTGCCAGTTCTCCACAAATTGATTTTTCTTTTGGTTCAAAACAATGCTAATTAATATCAGGAGAATTTTTTGTAAAACAAATAAATAAATTTAGCAAAGTTATAGGGTAAAAACAATAAACAAAAAATAATTATATTTTATAGACTAGCAAAAAATGGGAAAATAAAATCTAAAATATAATGTGAAATACTATCAAAATATGAAATATTTAGGATAAATATGACAAAATATAAACCAGAGCTTCACATGGAAGGTGGTAATACAATGCTAAGAAAACCTTTCAGAGACCTAAATAAGGAGGTACAGAGAGTCACATATATATGGCCTGCTGAGTTTTTACAAAGGCGCAAAGGCAATTCAGCAGAGAAAGAACAGCCTTTTCACAAGTGGTGACAGCACAGTTGGATATCCACACATACAAAGCTTAACTTTGATCTATTCCTCAAACAATAGATAAAATTATTCAAAGAGCAATATATGCATGAGTATATGTATATTTTTCTTATAAAATTTTAAATTAAAACAGGACTAAATTATAAGGTTGAGAGATAAATATTTGGGGCTGAAAATATAATGGCATTCAGAGAAAAGTCATTATTTTAAATAAGGAAAGTGACTAATTTGGGGGCATAATGATAGGAAACTTGAAGTAGCAGTTTCAGTTCTTAACCAATGCAGTGATTACACGGATATCCACCTAAAATAGTTCATGAAGCCAGGAATCTGTTCTGTGTGTGTGTTGTTTTATCTGTGTTATATTTTCCCGTGAACTGATTAAAAGTAAATAAAGGGTAACAATAGCCATTCCCAGTGGGAGATTGGCAGTGAAACTGCTCACACACAGCAAACGAAAATGTAAATGGTCTAAACAACGTGGGGAAGCGGGTGCATGTTTTAGAACCGATCGTACACATGGCCATGACCCAGCTGTTCCTGTCGCAGGTGTAACCCAGCAGAAATGTGTTCACATGGACACTGGAGACATTTACAGTCATGATCTCAGATATTCATGCAATGGAACACTAAAGACTAAGAATAAAAAATGAAGTACCGATACCTACAACAACACAGAGAAATCTCACAGACTGTTAGGCCAGACACCAGATTCACAAGGAAACTGTTTGATTCAACTGATATCAAGTTCAAGAACTGGCATCACTAATCTGTGGCATTAGAAGTCAGAGTATTGGTGACAACTGGTGAAGGGATGCTCTTCAGTGCAGGAGATAAAGCTTTATTTTTGGATCTGGATGGAGGTTGGCCACACAGAGTTACTCACTTGTGAAAATTCATCCACCTCTACACTTAGTACTTGTGCATTTTGTGTATATTTTGCACTAAAGGAAAGGCTTATTAAAATAACTACATATATATGTGTATACATATATATGTAATATATAGTCTTAGCAATATGTGAAGACCTAAGAAATAAACTGACAACCTCTACAGGTAGTGGCTTGTTTAGTGCCTTTAACAACAACTGTGTTTGCCAGTGCATTCAACTCACAAAAAAAGCAAAAACAAACAAACACCTGTGAGTACAGATTAAGAAGTTATAAAGGCATTTTTAAATTCCTCAAAAAAGGATATATTTATTGATCAGAGAGAAAGAGAGAAAAATATCGAACCACTGCCTCCCATATGCGCCCTGACTGGAGACTGAACCTGTGGCCCAGGTATATGCCCTAACTGGGAGTCAAACCCACAACCTTTTGCTGTATGGGACAATGCCCCAACCAACTGAGCCACCTGGCCAGGAATAAAGGCATTTCTTTAATAAAAAATAATTAATGAAAAAAGCATTCTTGATAAGATTATACTCATGAAACTAGCTGTGGCTGGTGTGGTTCAACTGGTTGAGCACTGGCCTGTGAAGCAAAAGGTTGCTGATTTGATTTCCAGTGAGGGCATTTGCCTAGGTTGCTGGCCAGGTCCCCAGTAGGGGGCGCACAAGAGGCAAACACACATTGATGTTTCTCTCCCTTTCTCCCTCTCTTCCCCTCTCTCTAAAAATAACTAATAAAAGACTATACCCATGAAACTACATAATGGGACTGTCTTGGAGGGAGTATATGCCTTATATTTTAAGGCAAACTATCAACTAATCATCACCAGGTGTGAATGTCAGTGAAAACATAATGGTGCTAGTATTTTAAATTAGGAGGCTTGAGGGTTCACAGTGGTCTGGTTACACAGCTACAGAGGTTTGGGGGGCTTTGCCCCAACCCTTCCTGTCCCATGAGCCCTGTGTTTCCTTCCTGCACAGTAATGTGGAGCATGCTGCCACCCTGCCCCCAGGAGCATGTCTGACTGTAGAGCAGAAATGCTTCTACTGACCCTCATTCGAATATTTAGGGACAGATAGGTCATCTTTCTCCAATTATATGATGGTTTGTTATTTTTATCCATGTATTCTTTTTATTATGCCAGTGGTGACCCAAAGGTGATGAGAATAAGTCTTGTGTCTAATTGAATAGGTGGAAAATATCATGTGATCATGTTTTAAGCTTATACTACAATTTTGTGAGATGAAATCATATGTCAATGTCATATAACTGCCTGAGGTTTAAATAAGAAAGTGTATGTAAATGTACTTAGCACAGTTCTTGGTATATATTTTTAGCACTTAATGTGTGTTTATTATCAGCCATGCATCATGTGCTATTGCAGTACTTTCATAATTACAGTTTCCTTAAATTAATATGCAAAGTAGGTGCACTCCCACAGAAGCGAGTAGGGGAAGGTGTCCTGAGCATGTAACCAGTGAGTGATAGAAGCCAAGGAGAAGTTCAAATAGAACCGGGACATATGGTTACTTTCTAGAATGTGAGCTTCTGAAGGACCTTTGGCTTTACAGTTAAATGAGGAACTTAATAAATATTTGTTTAGCATATGAATAAACTTACTACTAATGGTGTATATACCATAATATGTTATAAATGTAGATCATATAGGAGAGTTGGGGCTCTCAAATCTCATGTTTAGGCTTGTCATATTATTTGTCATAAAATTATAAACATAATAATAATTTAGTCTGTGCTTGGCTGACACAATATTTACTCATCAAAAACCAGTTCTCAGCAAAATTGTTTGGGAACAGTGTGTCTTTGGTGTCCTTTCCCAGTTGCATTAATGGTGCTTGGTTACATTTCTGTCTGACACCAATGCCTCTGCTTGGTCCTGTTTCCACTGGAACATGCTTTCTGGTTATATTACCATCCACTGGTGGTGACAGAAAGCACTTTACAGGGGCGACCTCAGTCAGGCGCATCTGCGTTACCATATTAAGTTCCCAAGACCCTTGAAGACCCTCAAGGTGCAAAGGGATAGAATTGCTTGTGGAGCTACAGGTCCCCAGCCAGTTACAGACACTAAAATTCAGAGACTTCTGTCCAAGATGGAGGCATAGGTAGACACACTGTGCCTCCTTGCACAACCAAAATAAGGACAACAAAAATTTAAAAAGAAAATAACAACCAGAACTGACAGAAAATTGATCTGTATGGAAGTCTGACAACCAAGGAGTTAAAATAGACACATTCATCTAGACTGGTGGGTGGGGCGGAGTTGGACAGCCAGGCAAAGAGGGGCTGCAGCACAAAAAGCAGTGGCACTGGGCATGTAAGATGGAAGCAGGTGGATCCTGGACACAGGGTGGCAATGGGCAGACCCAGAGAGGCGGCAATTGTGAAGCGAGGCATGATGTGCAAGGTTTGCTGGCTGACCAGGCAGTCCCACATTTTCATGCAAATAAACCAGCTGAGGCGGGGGAGCAAGACAGACTTTGCAACCCAGGGTCCAAGCACCAGGAAATAAAGCCTCAAGGCACTGACTGGGGACACCTGTGGGGGTTGAGGCGGCAGGAGAGACTCCCAGCCTCATGGGAGAGTTTATTGGAGAGACCCACAGGGTCCTAGAATGTACACAAGCCCACCCACATGGGAATCAGCACCAGAAAGGCCCAGTTTTCTTGGGGAAAGCAGCAGAAGGGATTGAAATCCAACAGAGAGTGGAGCAAGCGCCATTGTTCCCTCTCAGACTCTGCCCCCTCATACAGTGTCACAACCCAAGTGACTGGGGTGCCCTGCCCTGGTGAACACCTAAGTCTCCACCCCTCATATGTAACAGGAGTGACAAGACAAAAAAAATAGCCCAAATGGAAGAATAGATAAAAGCTCCAGAGTAAATACAACTGAGCAACCAAGAGATAGCCAACCTATCAGATGTACAGTTCAAAGCACTGGTGATCAGGATGCTCATAGAATTAGTTGAATTTGGTTGCAAATTTAATAAAAAATGAACGCTATGCTAAGTGAAATGAAGGAAAATGCACAGGGAACCAATAGTGATGGGAAGAAAACTGTGACTCAAATCAATGGAGTGGACCAGAAGGAAGAAAAAAACAACCACACAGAAAAGAATGAAGAAACAAGAATTCAAAAAAATGAGGAGAGGCTTAGGGACCTCCAGGACATTGTTAAATTATAGGAGTACCAGAAGGGGAAGAGGAAGAACAACAAGTGGAAAAGTTATTTGAACAAATAATAAAAAAGAACTTCCCCAATCTAGCAAAGGAAATAGATTTCCAGGAAGTCCAAGAAGCTCAGAGAGTCCCAGGGAAATTGGACCCAAGGAGGAACACACCAAGGCACGTCATCATTACATTAGCCAAGGTTAAAATGAAGGAGAGAATCCTAGAAGCAGCAAGAGATAATGGGACAGCTACCTACAAAGGAGTTCCTATCAGACTGTTAGCTGATTTCTCAAAAGAGACCTTACAGGCAAGAAGGGGCTGGAAGGAAGTATTCCAAGTCATGAAAGGCAAGGACCTACATCCCAGATTGCTCTATCCAGAAAAGCTTTCATTTAGAATGGAAAGGCAGATAAAGTACTTCTCAGATAAGGTCAAGTTAAAGGAGTTCATTATCACCAAGTCCTTTTTTTATGAAATGTTAAACAGATTTATCTAAGAAAAAGAAGATTAAAACTATGAACAGTAAAGTGACAGCAAACTCACAATTATTAACAACCACACCTAAAACAAAAACAAACTAAGCAAACAATTAGAACAGGAACAGCCCCACACAAATGGAGATCACATGGAGGGTTATCAACAGGGGAGTGAGAGGAGGAGAGAGGGGGAAAAGGTACAGAGAATAAGTAGCATAGATGGTAGGTAGGAAAGAGACAGGGGGAGGGCAAGAATAGTATGGGAAATGTAGAAGCTAAAGAACTTATGACATACGGATATGAACTAAAGCAGGGGAATGTGGGTGGGAGAGGGTGTGCAGGGTAGAGGGGAATGAAGGGGGGGAGTGGGACAACTGTAATAGCATAACCAATAAAATATGTTTGCAAAAAGACACTAAGATTCAGGGGCTAACAGACTTGCCTTGTGCAACTCACAGCATGATTCATAAAGAAGCTTTCGCTCCTCTCCTACATGAGTCTAAGGTCTAAGACTCAGCTGTTACAAGAGAACAACCTAGGGGAGAGGATTGTTCCCATGTATTTTAATATTTGTACATTTACTAGAGCTGTCCCAAAGATGGCTGGAAAATGCATTTCATGGGATCGGGAAAGAGTCATACTTGCTTGAACACTAATTGCAGGTTCATAGTGTCATTTTTCACAGAGAAGAACTGCGGAGTCTTTGGAGAGACTTCCAGCCAGTTCTTCCAGTCCTCGCTGCATCACACTGGTGGAGTCCCTTGCCTCTGTTCTGTTGGTTGTGCCAGTTGGTTCATTTCAGTAATAATTTTGATGGCACTTAAGCATTCACTGGTTCCTTGAAATGATCCAATAATATCAGTCTCCAATTTGAGGCAGAAACGGAGCACTTTTCACTCCTTAGCAGGGCTGGGATTTGGACAAGAGGAGCCCAGTGGCTTATGCAAGGACACGATCAGATGCTGTCTTTATTTAAAATATTGACGTTGTATCCATGATGAATTCTTGGAAATTAGCTTTATACTATTACCACAATGACTGAGTCTGAATGTGCCTTTTTTCAGTGTTGCTCCTGAGCTGAATGCCTCGCTCACCTCACCCTTGTCCTGGCCCTGGGTCTCAGGGGTCAACACCCAGTGATGGTTTCCAAGGAGGCCTTAATGGGCCCAGGGACTCCCCCTGACAGAGGAGATGTATTCTCTGATCAGTACTGACAAGGGAGAAGCAAATTAGCCAAGAGAGCACACCCATGCATTAGAAACTGGGCCAAAAAAGAGATACAGGATCTCTGGGATCAACCGAAATGCTACAGTCTCTTATGTCGACATCCGTATTCTCAAGGTCAGAGTAGGGTAGTTCTTACTCAGAACTGGGTGCTAAAAGCATCACGACTCTCAACTGCGTATTTTTAAAATTAGAAATTATCATCACATTGTCTTTCTTTGTGGCTAAAAGGGTGTGATTAAGATAGCTTTCAGCCTGTGCTTCCAAAGACTCTGCCTATCACAGGAGAGGGTCTCAAGAGATGCCACACACTCAGCCAGCACAGTCTACTTCCATGGGTGGTTTTCCTGCAATTTCAACAGATAGGCTTTTTGAGTGAAAGCTCTAGCACTTGAAAAATGTTTGGAAATCTCTTACCAAATATATGGTTGGAGACTCTCACAAAGCTTACAAGGAAAAACGGTTTCTGATAAGACTTCCCTTAACCAGAACCATATCCCCACCCTATCCCATAGGAATTTATAGCCTGTCTTAGATTTTTCATGAATCAGGAAGAGGTTGTCTGCATGTGTCTGTGCTCATGTGCATGTGTGTCTATGTGTGATAGCTGGTGTGGTTCCTGATACAAGGACATTTACTTACTATAGAAACCTGCAATTAGAGAGCAAAGAGGACTCACAGATTCTGTGGCAGGTGGTCCCTCCCCGTTATCACCACCATTGTTCAGATGCTAGCATCCTTCTGTGTTCTTTGGGGCATCTTCATTGATTGGCTGGGGATATCCTCTACTCTAATCAAAAGAGTAGGATTGTTGAAATGTTTTTCCCTGATGTGCTAAAGTTTCTAACAGACAATCCAGCTGAGTGTGTTTTAATTTAAGAGTTTCCAACCCAACCAAAGAATTGAGCTAGAATTCAACAGGGTCAGTGCCAATACCATTTAGAAACAACAAAGAAAATGAAACTTCTCTCTCAAATTTTTTCTTGGCCAGAGTGTACACACCAATGGGTTCTTGTGAAGTGTTTTAAAGGACATAATAGTCCTGGTAATGACAGAAAAGGTATTACTGGTGCCGATTTTTTTCGTAATTGCTTTATCAAAAGTTTTCACTTACCAAACCAGTAAATGACTATATCTGAGGAATTATTTCGCTTTTGAATATTTATGTCTGTGTTTGAAAATTTATCAAAAATATGACTTGTGCCAAAGAGAGGCAAGATTAGGACTGTTTGGCTACATCTCAGAGTTTTTGTTTCCTTTCTTTCTTTCATTTGTTCAAAGATTTTTGTTGAGCTCCTACAATTGCTGAGCTCCTGCAATGTGCTGGGTTAATATGCAGCTTTCCCCACAACGTGCTCTGACAGGAAGTCCTGCCCAATGCACTGCTGTTGTTGGAATGGAGAAGCCCTACTGCTTCACAATGATGTCTGTCTCATACCAGAGAGTGAAGAGCGACACTCCTAGTGCAAACAAAGTGGCCTCCTATAATGAAAAACTAAATGATTCTTTTTTCCTTTGTGACAGGCTTGTTTGTTTTACAATAACTGCTTAATTGGCCTTGGCTAAGGAGAGCCAAGTACAGCAGAATCCAAAAAAGTTATTATAATTAGTAGATATAAATAAGTAACTGAAATAGAACATGTTTATAGATTTTACCAAAAACAACTCATTTTTTAACCACATGTTTCTGTTTAGAATTTGAAATTGGATACCCAGAATGGCCGCACAAGGCTGAGCTGAAGCTCCTGGATGCAAGACCTTCACAGCACTCCCTCAGTGTGTGTTACACGGATCTGGGTAGTTTTTCAAGTGTTCTTTGTCTGAACAGAAAATGTGGAAGACAGACAACTTCTTTCTGTCATATTTGCCTGTAGATTTCCTAGCCTGTAGTGTAGACACACTATAAAAATTATATTTTTCAAATCCTCTTTAGCTTAATACAAAACAAAGTCTCTTTGCTCTGGTATTTTCCTATAAAATGTTAGTCTAGACTCAAAAAAGAGTCAAAATCTTGAGGATAATAAATTACACTCTGAGTCCAAGAAGCACAAAACACTGTTTATAAAATTTATTTCCTTGGGAACATAGAAGTAACTACTTATCTTAATTTGAACATGACATGATTACCACTAATTCTGGTTTAAATGAAATTCTCTCCTACAGAAATGCTGAGAAATTCAGTGCAGGAAGGCATTGATTCCACTAGGTAATTAAAAGTAGATGACTGTTTTACTTGTTTCCTGTCAGGAAGGAGGCAGAATAGTCACCCTAATTGCAGAGCAGTTCTTAAAATTCTGTTGGCAGCAGTAGGGGACTTGAAATGTTCCTGGTGAGTTCTCAATTTCTAGAATGTAATTCTAAGTTCCCAAATCTTTAGAATTCCTTAAGAACCTGATGGAGAAGTCACAGAGTTACAAGAATTTCAGAGAATGAACTCCAGCAGAGAAGAAATATGATTCCCATGAAGGGCTGCAAGATCCTTATAATTTATAGATTTGAGTGTTTCACACGGGACCCCTGTGCTGTCTGCACCGGCCCTGAGAGTTGGTTATGTGAGTGGAGTGTCCTGGGTGTGATTTTGGCTACTTCTTACACTGAGGCTTCTCAGCGTGTTCTCTCGTGCTCCCTGCTTTCTTTCTGTTAACTGTTAAAAGCATCTGCCATTATATTTTTTATTCAATGAAATAAAGCTTTCAAGTGCTAAATGCAAATTTTATGATTCAATTAAATAAAAGCTGCAAATCAAGGAAGAAGGTTGGCCATTGGTGAGATTCTTGTTGCTCTCCTGACCGGTTAAAGAGAAGGAGTGAGCTGGGACAGCAGTGACTCAGCACTTCAGACCCAGGCGGCACCACAAGTGTCTGTTGTTCTGATAAACACCATCCCTTTTAGAAAGAACATTGATAAATGTGTACTTAAAGCAGAAGATGCAAATTTAAATATTTTATGTAAATTTATGAAAAAAGAGAAATTCCATATAAAATATAAAACCTTGCATATACTAGCAAACACTAATCCTCTGATTACCAAAGTGAAGGGACAGTCACATATTTGTATTCACCTGAACAACACTATGGCGATGAGCAGTATACATTTTGGTGATATGATATCCCTCCTGTAAAGGGATACTCTTCTTGATTTGTTATTGTTCTATGACTGTCCTTCCAGAGAACTCACCATCACCAGCCACTTCCTCTGCTTTGAACTCCACATTCCCTGAACTATTCATTTTAGTGATTTTCTCCAAATTTCTCCTCTCCCTCCAATTATGAATATGTCTGCTACCCCAAATCGCCCTGCCTCATTGCTCCCTGCCCAGATAATCACTCTAAAGTCCTAACCTGTTTCCCCCTCTTCTGAGAGCTAAAGCCCTCTTCTGTTTTAGGTAGTGTTCTTTATGCTTGCCAATACTCCGTCTCCTAGCCCTTCGAGGTGTTACCTGCATGCTGCTCAAATGCTGCCACAATGCACTCTGTTTCTCAGGAACCTCCTCCTTCTGATACGTGTACAGCAGGGGAGTCCAACCGCGGGTCCCCCAGCTACATGCGGCCCAGGACAGCTATGAATGAGGCCCAACACAAAATCGTAAATTTACTTAAAATGTTACCTGGTTTTACTTCTGAGTTTTATACAAAATTTTATTACTTAGATATGTACATTTTCTATATCAGTGATCACAATCTCGGGACCTGCTTGACGATTTTTAAAGGTTATCAAAAGGCCTGCTGCATAATTAGGGTTATTATGTGAGGACTTCATTGCTTATTGGTGGTGGTGGATATCACAAAAATTATGCAGGGGCTTTTTTTTTAGCTCATCAGCATTTGTTAGTGTTTGTGTATTTAATGTGGGGCCCAAGACAACTCTTCTTCTTCCATTGCGGCCCAGAGATGCCAAAAGGTTGGACACCCCTGGTCTGCAGGGGTGAAGCCCCTTCAACCTTCTCCCTGTTATTCAGTGGTCCCCTTGGAGGCCCCATTCTGTCCCTGGTTATGAGCCTGTTATGATTTTATAGTCTTACTGTTTCTGGTTCTTGCCACCTTCAGGGCTTTGAATTCTTTCCCTGGAACCCAAAGCTATGGACAGGACTCCTGCTGTGCGTGGATGGATCTGCTAGGCCTGCAGTCTAAGTCCACTGTCTTCCTCCTCAGTCCCAGGAGCCGCTGGCTGCCCTGCCTGTGCACAGCTCGAGAACCCTTCCTGACACTGGTTTTTGCCTAAACTTAAACTAGACTGAACCTCTGACAACCTTGGGATGTGGTGTCTCAGGGTCCTAGGCTAAACTCTGCAGCTGGGCCATGTACTCTTTGCCTTGGACAGAGGTGGATTTATCTGGAACCTAAGAGAGCTTGAGCTTCAGGGCCCATGACATATACTGCCTTCTCCAAGACTTTTAATCTAGTTTTATGTCTGTATTTTTTAAAGGTATTCATTGAGCTAGATTAGGGTTGGGGAGGAAGAATTCAAATGATTAATCAGCATAAGTGCCTATAGGAAAGAAATAGGACAAAGATGCATCTTTGTTAGGCTGAAGTTGCAGTCTCAGCAACAACGATGAGGCTCGGACCATCTCAAAGCAGAATGGGGGCAGGGGCATTTGGGAAGGAGAGGAAGGTGGCAGGTTTGACCAGCAACCCCCACCCCCACCTGCTGACCTGAAAAAGGCCTTCGGGGGCATGAGTACCCAGGAGCATCACACAGAGTGAAGTCCCAGATAAGCAAAAATGGAGCGAGCTTCCCATGCACTCCCCACCCTCCATGCAGATCAGTGGCTGAGGGCAGAACGTTTACTAGCTCAGGGAGTTTGAACAAAACTTCTGCTCAGGTCCCTGGCCACTGAGTGATGCAGATCTAGGGCAACCCACAGAAAAACAACCTGAAATATAGAAATACGAAGTAAAACCTGAGCAGAGCCTCAGCTGTACATTTCAGGGGGCAGAGGGTGGACAAGATGTGCAGTTGTTCAGGCAAGTCATTTAAAAAACATTCCGAAAAAGAAATCAGAATCCATATTTATTACTATGTATATTACAGAAATGCTACTGCATCAAGGAAGATCAAGTGTGTTTTTACCTCAGTTCTGCCAGGAATGCAGTGACGGTGATCAAAAGAAAACAAAACCACATTCCCAGCAGAGCACCAGTTACTGTCAAACATCGACCATCTGCACATACCCACTTGGCCTTTTTCTTGAGGCATCTGTCGTCATAGTTGTGGAATTATACAAAGTACGTTGAATGCCCTAAAACTGGGTAGTCATAATCTAAAGAAAGTTTATCATTTCCTTATTAGCATGTGAATGTACCTGACAACCCATCACAAAGTTCTTGCAATGGACACTAGGTGGCAATCTATCAAACTAAATCTGTGAGCTAGAAAATTCCATGATTTCATCTCTTTGTGGGACATCCCTATGCCTTCAGAATTTTGACTTTAAATCAACTTACTAAGAAATTTGTTAAATTCTGTTCCTGGTTGTTAAAGATGTAACTCTGGGGGAATTTTGCCACACGCCACTTCCTTCTCCACCCAGGTTGTGTGTGTGACTCGAACACAGAGATGGGCCATGCTCCTAAACAGAAGCAGGGCTGGGCTTGTACCTGAAAGCTTTGAATGAGATTTTCAATTGGAAAGATAAATGCTACTTACTTTCATTTCTGAATTCCAGTCTTCTAACTCAACTTGACTTGTCAGTGGCCCTTGAACAACCCAGCCTTCTGAACACTACTGTGGGTGTGGTTTTTGTTGTTGTTTTTAATTTTACATTATCTACTTATCCATGTTTTTTTTTGAAGACCAGCAAATTGGCCAGTGCCACTATGGACTGAAGAGCTCCCCATCCCAGTGGGGACACATAATGGCTAGTAAACGTCAGGAAAAGCCTCAGCCTGTGTGACTTACATGACTTTGTGATGGGCCATTGACAACAACTGATGTCTCCCCTGGAATCATTACGGAGGAGTGAGAAATATCAATTAGACCCCTGAGCTTATTGGAAACTTCCTGATCACTTTTTAACTGAAGGTCAGGCTTTCAGGAAATTCAAGAGCTGAAGGTAGGGAAGTGGCTGTGTCCTGGCCTTGACAGAATCCATTAACATCTTTCCCCAGGAAAAGCTGTGACCATGAGCTGTATGTAATGGGTATTGATTGCTCAGAAAAGAAGATACACATAACATTAAGCCCCAGGGGGTTCTGGGGATAAAAGACATAGCAAAGGGGCCTTCGGGATCACAGGAGTGCTAGTTGGGAAGCAATATGTCAGAGCTGCCTCATGGAGTCTTAGGTCAGTGAACTTAGAGGTCAGTGCTTCTTGCTCAAGGACACCAGTAATTTGCTGCAAAGAGAGCAAATACAGCATTTATTGAGCACACGCTATTTGTCAGGCACTATTCTAAGCACTTCATATGTATTATTTCATTTAACTTAAAGCAACTCTATGGATTAACTACTATTGTCATCTTCATTTTACAGTGTGAGAAAATCAAAGCCAAAGTCAAGTAATTTGCCAGAAGAGATAGCCAATTAAGTAGTATAGTCAGAATATCAACCCAGGAAGTCTAACTCCAAAGAATACACTTTCAATCCCCACCACACTACTGGTGTATATATCATTTTGTTTAGGAAAAGTCACGGACCTTCAGACTTATGTAAGAGAAATTAATATATCTCACTCCCACTCTCATTTTCCACCCACCAAACGCCCCAGCCTTCTCAGTCACAGACACAACCACGCACGGATTTATGCAGCAAAGAAGGGAAAAGGAAGCCAGGCAGCAGTCACCTGTCATTTCAACCAGACCCTGGCTGAGATGCTGGTGATTAAGGTGGAGCTGTATTGGAGATACACTTGAGACCATTAACACTTTTTACTGCTCTCCTGGCCCCCTCCTAGGGGGCGCTAGTGTCCCTGAAATAGTTCTGGGTTTTACAACTTTAAGTCATGAAAGATGCTTTCTCAATAGAGCTGGGCTCTGCCTGAGAGATGGTTTAGTTCAGTTTAGCATGCTTGGAAAGGCTCTCTGTTGCTGCCTCCACTGTTTGTGTGCAGAGAAGGAAAACCAGTGCAGTTATTCACACTTGGCAGTAGCCAGGGGACAAGGGGATGACAGAGGTCAATAAAGGGGTAGAGGTTAGGTGACACCTTCTTTGCTTTAGTAAAGTGAAGAATTCACCAGATGAGTGGGCACTAGAGCACCTAGGGAAAGAGAGAGTGTCTGCCCTGGACCCTTCAGACTCCAGACACCTGCCAGACCTTCCCACATTTCCCATGTGCTGCCCACTGCAATGCTCAGTAACAGGTATTTTACAGATGAGGAAAGTGAGGATAAGAGGTGCCCAGACATACAGCTATAAAGAGCAAAACAAAACTAGGAGCGTAGGCCTCAGACCAAAGCTGCAATCTGGACTGATACCCACTCCACTCCGGAGGCTGGCCTGTCAGGCACCGATGTGCCAGTGACAGCACAGGTGACCGCTGGCTGACCTTAGCTTACTTTTGGGAAGAGTGACTTTGATCTAGAAAGGGTCTGGTCAGCAAAGGGCAGTGGGTGAGTCAACATTTTTGTCATAAAGTGGTAGGGTGTTCATTTTACTTCACATCATCTCCAGGTTCTTCAAAGTAATGATTAGAGGGAAGAACATGTTGAAATTCTTCCCTCTGTTGGTCTACTATCATTTTAACAGGAATCAAACAGTAATCACCAGATATAAAAGTACACATTATTTTAAACAAACCCTCCAACATTTAAAATCATTCTCACCCTGTACTTAAACTACTCTTTTTCTCTCATGCGATCAGCATCAGCCTCTGGATACAGAAGTTTGGGATAGTGACCCAGGGAGAACGGCATGAAACTAACAACCTAAAGCTCTGACTCAGGGACATGCCTCTCCTGGTCCACCTGAGAGAATAGCTGGAGATTAATTTGATCTTCTCCTAAATGTGTCCGGTGCTCTCACTGAAGAAGGACACAGTTTAAAATAGCAGTAGCTACTGCAGTCTTTAGACTGGCTAGGGGAAGAAGAAATCATCTAAGTAGCACACTGAGCAAATTTGATGCCTGAATGCTGAGGCACTGCCAAGCAACTCAGGAGAAAGATAAATCAATGCATCCCATCTTGTTAATGCTGCCCTGATAGTTTACCAGGTTCCCATGCTGAAAATATCACCAGCTGGACTCACTCCATAGCCCACCTTCAGGAATGAACTATCAGGCACAAGCCCAGCCCAACGCCCTACACCTCCCTGGGTTCATCGGCCTCTTCAAACAAGAAAGCTTCAGACTCAGAAGAAAGGTAAAATGACAGGCTACACAGTGTCGTTTGTGAGATCACAGCACAGCCGAAGTCATGATCTTCTTACTGCCTTCCTCACTCTTCTCCTCTAGGTGACTTTCTTAAAAGCAACGAACAAAAACTAGAGACAGAATAATCATACTTGTAGATTTCAGGGAGAAATTGGCATGAAAATACCAAAATACATAAATATAGATTGATACCACTTAGGTTCTACTTGGTTAATTATTCATTTACTTTGGTATTTTTTTCTGTTATTGATTCTAGAGGGATGGGGAAGGGAAGAGAGGGAGAGAAACATCGACGTGAAAGAGAAACATTGATCTTGCATGCCCCTGAACTGGGGACCGAACCCTGGCATGTGACCTGACCAGGAATGGAACCCACATCATTTTGGTTTTCAGGACAACGCCCAACCAACTGAGCCACATGGGCCAGGGCATTCACTTCTTTATTCATCCTGTACTCAAGGTATATGATAGGTACATGAAAATATGCAGGTATATAAAGCTCTGCCCTAAGAAACCTAAGTCTCATGGGAAAGCAAAACAGGCTCCTATATGAATGGTCATAAAATAATGGGATGAATGGCACAAAGGAAATTTTTAATACATGTGCTAAGGTTTGCCGAGCAGAGAATTAATATCCCAGGGAGTATGCCTACCAGAGTTTCGTGGTCCATTCCTAGTGAGTAGCTAACGGTGTAGCTAAACTGGGAGGTGTATGTGAAAGTGTGGCGTGAGGGCTGGTCGCAGGTAGGCTGCGTGGGGTATCCTGAGCTGTTTATCTTAAAGGCATTTAAGTGAATATAACACTTGACATGAGAGTAACATGATCAAACTAGTGTTTTCTGTCCAGGTTGGAAGTTATTAAACTTGAGAGAGACCAGAGATGGTAGAAACAGAGAGAAGCAGACAGCTTCACGAAGCTTTTTATTACATAGTGTGGGGACAGGGATGAGGTACAGGGAAAGTTTAAATTGGCCTTAGGTTTTCGTTCATGTAGATGAGGCTTCATCGGTCCCTTCACCAATGAAGAGAATGTATTCGTGGATGAGCAACAACCACCACCTGCCCTTTGAAACGTGTGCTCCACCCCATGCACCACTCTGACTGGCCAACCTCTACCTGCCCTGGGGTTGGGGGCACTGGGATCAAAGGTGTGTTTTTCTGTTGGGCTGACTTTTAACTTAAGCATGAACCCAGCTCAGCAGATTGCTGCTCTGTGACTTGGGGTGAGAGTCTCCCTACCAGGGCATTAGCTTTCTTGAGGATTGTAGCCAGTTCCTCATGGGGAAGGACCCCCTTTCCAGGTGTCTCAGCAGTTGCTGGGCTGGTGCATGGGAAAAGAAGAAAGAATGTAAGTGGGGAGGCAGATTAGGCTGGACGTTGTAATGAGTTACCTTTTAGGCATTTTTTTGGCTGACATGTAAATAAGTACAGTGAATTACCACGGTCATAGAAGCAGATTGGGTGAAATTATTCAGAAAAGTTTTCCTTAAAAATGTCACTTTAAAATATCTATTTGAGTTATTCAGTTACTGAGCTAGAAGCTGACCACTTGCTACAGAACCCTGGACCAGCGGCACAGGGCAGAGTACAGCAGAGGCTCACCAAATGCTGGCTTGGTTGTAAAGAAATGTGTTTGCTTTTTTAGGTAAAAAAAAAAGCCTGATGAAGTTAAGTAACTAGTGGAAAATAACTGAGATATTGATGATTTTGGAAACAGGACCCAATCCCCCAGGTGCTCATATCTCTTCAATTAAATTGATTATTGTGCGAGAAATTTTAAATTAGGCTAAAATTTCTTTTAACTCCAAGAGAAAATGTACATGGAAAGAAATGTAATCACACAGAGTATGCTGTTCAGATATGATGGATATTTAAAACAATTTCGCTATAACTATTCTGGGAAGTTTAGGAGGCAGACGTGGTGAGAAAAAGGAGGTAAAAAAGTGGTAAGTCTTATCTTTTTTAGTTGAAAGAAGATAATTCCTAAAACTGGCCAATTTACAAATGGAAATATAAGTAACTTACTTAGAAATATGGAGATAGCTGATAATGGAAATAACTCATAGTATTGGATATTCAGTGTGTAATGAGTGGGATCCAGGAATGAGATAGTATAGGGAAGAGGCTACTTTCACCATATATATGTGTGTATATGTGTGTGTGTGCATATACATATATATATATATCTTTGAATATTATTTGATAATTTCAATTATATGTATTTATGAAAAAAATATTTTTCAAGAAGGTAAGGCACCTGTCCTTCATGGGATTCAGTACTTTAATTAAGAAATTAGATTTCTGCTCTGGCTGGTGTGACTCAGTGGATTGAGCAGGAGCCTGCAAACCAAGGGGTCACAGATTTGATCCCCAGTCAGGGCACAGGCCTGGGTTGCAGGCCAGGTCCCTAATGGGGGGCACACAAGAGGCAATCACACATTGATGTTCCTCTCCCTCTCTTTCTCCTTCTCCTCTCTCTAAAAATAAATAAATAAAATCTTTAAAAAATAAAATTGCTTAAAAAAAGAAATTAGATTTCTGTCTCCTATAAATGGGTCAGTAACTTTAGACAATTTTGATGAAAATGCAATACTTTTATTTTATGATTGAAACACCCAGAGATGCAGTTTTTTGACAGTCACTATAATTTTTCCTGTTGTTTCAAGTTGGCTTTCCCTCGTGGAGAATCCAGTAGAGCAGGCTGAGGGGAGTGTGTCCAGGGGTAGGTTCAACAGGCCCTGAGACTGTACCGTCTCAGCCCTGAGTAGAGCCAGAAGGACAATGTAAAACTGTGACTGAGAGACAAAAGAGAGGCTGATCGAGAGTCATCTCTGACTCGGGCCCTTGCAACCACACTAGGGACCTGACCTGTATGGCTCACTTTGTTGGAGCATCACCTCATAAACTGAAAGGTCACAAGTTTGATTTCCAGTCAGAGCACATAATTAGGCTGCGTGTTCAATCCCCAGTCCGGGATGTGCAAGAAAGCAGCCAATTAATGTCTCTCTCCCCCTTCCTCTCTCTAAAAGCAGTGAAAAAAAATGTCCTTGGAGAAGATATTTTAAAAAACTACAGTAGAGGGAACATCAGGAGTCCACATATTGAAATCAGCTGGAATCAGAGAGCAAGGTAGTCTGGGGAGGACTGGCTGGGATAAGAGGTGGGCTGGAGAAATTCCAGAGCTGGGAGCCCATGCTGGCTACCAGACTTGTATGAATTCTCGGTGTATGTCGGCATGTGAGAGTTCTTGAATTAAAGAGGATGGGACAAAAAAGACGGTCAGACTGTCATATAAAGAGAGGACTCAAAAACTGAACAAATATGCTTGTATATATGCCAACAAATACACAAAGGATAAATTATTCTCTTATTTTGAAATTCAATGCACAATCCAAATAACAAAAAGAAGAGATGACCCATCTGCAGGGGTCAGGACAAACCCTCCTTGGCTGCAGTGCTGAACTAGCCTCACGGGATAACAGCATTGCAAGACACCCGACTGGCTTGACAAACTATCCGTCCTTTTTATCACTAAGAATTCTAGCACAGATGGCTTGTTTCTTCTGGGTATCGGGTTTACTTACTTCTTTGCTTGAAGGAGCACTGCTAATATAGTACTATTATAATCAAGGCTTCAATAATAACAGTTTTTTTTAGTGATTTGCTATTTTGATTAGATATGGTAAGAATATCTTGCATTATATTACAGTACTTAGAAGATGACAGTGCAATTTTCCTTTTATCACAAGGATATCTTTTATTAGCGGACTCAGAGGATGTACACCCATATGAGAAGTTGGCATTGTTTTTATAACTTTGTCACAAGGAAAATTTTAAACTCCACTAAGCTAATGATGTTAATACTTGCATTCATGTGATTAAAATCCTTCCCCTTTTCACTCCCCAATTTTCAACTATGCAGGTGTGAAGTACACAGTTTTCCCCTGGTTACAAAGTTGTTCCTTTGGACGGTTGCATTTTGGTTCACACGATCCACACCCCTTCTCTGGATCACTCTGAACTTTTAATCATCAGGCTGCCTCTGCTGGGTGCTCTCCATGTACCCCTCAGATTCACTTTCTACCCTTTTCACCTGTTTTTTCCACCCAGGGATGTTGACTAGTGTGGACTGCAGCAGTGAAATGTTTGTTCTTCTGACTTCGTTTTGGGCTTGGGCAATAGGGGACAACAGGCAAGAGTTTAGGGAGAAAGAAGTGCTGTTGGGGTTTTGATTTCCCCCTCCCTCCAAACAGGCCTGTGGGCTGGAGGCTGCTGTGCTTCCACACCAAAGCACCCCTTCACAGCAGCAATGATTCATACCTCTCTCTCCCTCCCATTCTCAGTAATGGTTCCCTCCACTGGCCACTTTGAATAAGGGTGGTAAGAGCTAGCTGCTGGTGATAGCCTCAGGATGCTTTACCATCTTTTTTGCATATCCTAAAACTCTACCACACCTTTTTGCAAAATAACAAATTCTCCTCTGGCTAGTCATCAATTATGCCATATGAGTGGCATTTACCTAGACCTCGATGGCTAAAAAGTCAAAATTCTGCTTAGTTCTTTGCAGAGGTTGGTAAAATACACATCTTTTTCCCTCCTTTAGTGCCACAGGCAATTACAAGGGCTCTAAAACAAATGAGCTTAGGTCAGGTTCAATTGGACCAAATCTCATGAAATTCAGTTCCCTACAATCTTAGAAAACAAGCAGAAAAAAAAGTTAAAGAATTAAATAACTTTAAATCATTCTATCCTTCACATTGTGTCGGGCTTCTATTCATGACACCCCTTCCAAGCATTAAATGTGGATACAAAGAGACATAGTTTGGGGGGCATTAGAAGAGAAGACTTGGCTTATAGGTCATTCACTATCCAAGCAAAACATTCTCAGTTCCAATCATAAAATTGTGGTGAGGGAGTTGGTGAAGGTAAGAAACTCATAATCACACAGGTTGGACTAACCATCCAGTTTTCAGACTGGATGATTCCATCTCAACCCTGATAAAGAGAAAGGACTTGGGATTCATTAGGAGTTTAGAGAGCATTTCAGGGAAAGGTTATCTTTTGGCAAAGATAACAAGGTAGAAGGTAACTAGAATGCGGGCAGCAGGTGTTTGAGAGTACGGGAAGATGGGTTAAATGGGTGGATGAAGCTCCTCGATGGAAGAGCTTGAAAGCTAGGAAGACATATTACAATGAGATGTAGTGGGCAACCATGAACTTCTATGCTGAACATGACCAGACCACTGGAAAGAAATCTGTTCCAGCAGTTTTGATGAAGTTAACAGGATTTTGGAGCTGTGATAGTGCTGGCCTCAGAAAGACCGTGTTAGACCCTCAGAAAGATGGGAAAGCCAATAGAAGCCAAGTCAGTGGCCACGTGGAAGTGTCGAAATCTGCAGTTCAGGGAGCACTGCAGAGAGCTATGGCACTTTGCTGCATCTTGCTCAGTAATGCAGAAATGGCCGACAAATAGACCATGGACATAGTTCTGCATGTGGAAACTGCTAAGCTGTCAAAGTGTCTCTCCTGAAAGTGTTGCCCACAGGAAAGTTTCCCTAATTTCCGTTTCTTGAAAATTGAGTCAGTAATAATTCTGTAGGCCCAAGCTACATCTACAAGGACACATTGTTTGATTTGCAGTCTGGAAGAACCAATAATGCAAAAAAAGGGCAAAGAGATGAGAGTGATCAGAATTGGGTGCAAACAGTCCCTTTGGCATGAACTCCAATAAAACCAAGGTCATGAAGTGACCTATGCTTTTTAATCACCTAAATGGTCTGCATAGGACTTTTTCTTTTCATCTCATAAAGAAGGGTAAGAAATACAAAATTAGTGTAGGGGGAAAATAACATGTTTTTGAATGTTTAAGAAGGTCTAAGATCTGTACTTAGTTCTTTGCATTTTCTCATTTAATAATTGGTTTTGTTAAGCCCAGGGTGTTTAAATAGTTTGTTCAGGGTTACACAGTAAAAGGTTTTAAATTAGGATACCCCGTCTTCAATAATTAATGCCTTTCATGTGCTACTCACTTGGTGTAACTGAGCAGAGGTAGTTTGTTTGAATAGTACACAGGCTCAACTCGGCAGATACTAGTTTTTTTCCAGGCATTTCTAGCAGGTGTGCTGCAGAGCTGAGCTCCTGACTATTGTCATCAGCCCTGCATCGCTCTGGTCTTAATCAAGCCTCTAGTAAAGCAGATCCGCGCTCCCCCCACCACTCTGACACTTCCCTTGTTTGTTGTTGACCCCTCACTGTGTGTGTTTGAAGGAAAAAGTTTGATGTCATTTGTTTATTTATATTTTCATGTATTTTAGCACCTCCCATATGCTAGGTATTAATAAGAAATAAAACTAAACATTAAACTATAATTCCTTACTCAAAGAATCTGAAAAAAGGTTAGGGAATAAGCAATTGAGATAAGAAATACTGTTGATACTCTACAATTGTATAAATATGAAATATTATACATTAAAATAATCCTAGGAAACATATCATGTTGGAGTGACTATTTTTATGTTATAAAATTTTTAAATACCAGCTTCAAGGAACCTAAAAGTTAGCTGGGCACTATGGTATGACTTTACATTTTTGAGCAGAAAAGTCATTCTAATATCCCTTAAACCTGTGTAGTTTTCAAATACAGTTATGAGATTAGCACTGATTTCAGTATAAATGTAGAATAAAAACATAAAATTTTTAATTTAAAAAATGTTTCATTGCATTTTTTTATATTCCCCTTTCCTCCCTATAAAATCACCTTGTTCTGGCCTCTCATTTGTCAAGGTAGATGCTCAGTCCCAGAGAGGCAAAGAGTCCTCACCTGGGCCTAATAGGGTCTTGACTGGGCTTCCTTCCACATTTAAATGTCTCAGTAGATTGCCACTGAACTGAATGTCCACTTATTTAACTCACAGGTCGGGAGTAGTTCCTAGACTCCTCATGACCATCCACTCATCATAGACAGATAAAGTGAGTACCCATGTTGTATGTTCGGGACTGAAGGAGCAAAGTCGCCTCAGCGCCTGCCCCAGAAGAACTTCATTCATCCAAGGGAAGCTGAAATGCCAATCCACACCAATGTTAATACATTTGAAAAGAACAAATGGACTGTGGTATCTTAATGCTCAATGGGCTTATTAAAATGAATAGATATTACATTAAAAACATTCTAAATGGAATTATTATTAAATACAGATGACTTTGTTAGAAAATCCTCCAGGTCTGGAATGGCTGCTAATGAAAGTGTGAGAAAGAGCTGCTGCACCTGCAGACTACATTGCCATTTGGGAAAAGGTCCCAAATGCTCCGCTCCTCCATGGTGAGCCCGTTGCTTTGCCCATGGCCCGAGCTCCAGAGACCTTCAAGGCAAACTCCTACTGGGAGAAGGACAGTGCTGGGTTTCTCCCCTGCCCCAAATCTCACAGCTCTGCTTTAGCAGTTGGCCTATTGCTGAGCTGCAGAAACTATTCCTTTTCCCTAGGAAATCTTATTTCACAGATTCAGGCTGGTTCAAGGCTAAGAAGGTCACTGAGCCATTCTCCTCATTTTTTCAGGGGAGGATACTTAACCCCACAGAGCCGAGGGGACTTGCTAGCAAGCAGCCAGAGGGAGCTAGATACTGAGCTGCTCCCTTCTGTCTCTCACCCAGTAGGGCTACCACTACCCGTGGTTTTTTTTTATACCTTCTCCAGCATAATTCCCTTATTAGTGAATGTGCAATGTCCCATTACAAGGCCATTTCAAAGAGTGCCATCTATTCATTCAACACTAATCTGGGTCCTCATGGATTTTATTCCACGTAGAGTGTCTAGGATAAGAAGGGATAACAGACACTAATAGGGTTTTCTCTTTCTTTGTGGCCACTTTCCTGGGATGAACCAACTGTTAGCCTATATCTTATTGGAACCCTTCCCACTCTGCTGATTTAGCATTTAAAACTTTAGGAAAACCGTAGGACAGGTGTTCTGTTGGACGTTTGGCCTGTGCTATGTCATTCAGCCCTGGCAAATCTCTGAGGAGCATGAGCATGAGTATGATTATCTTTGTTACATAGATTTAAAAACTGAGGCTCTGAGAGGCAATCTGTCCAGGTCACATACCTAGTAAGTGACAAAGCCACAAACTCTGGCCTCCCAGAACCCGAATTCATGCTCTTCACTCTGTACCAGTTTACTCATTAGATGCCTCAACTCTGCCCCAAATGAAGCTAAAGCAATACTTGGCTTCATATAAGGTAATCATATGTGTATAGTTCTGGATTTAGAATGAGAACTATGCTTAAATGTGTAAAGCATTTTGCATTTCCCAAATGTTTTGCATTCTTTTTATTGCTTGCTCAATGAGCAAAATCTTTATAAGTGATTTTTGTAAGTCATAGTGGTTAAAATAAAACAGCAAGGAGTAGGGGTCCAGGGCAGGGATGGCTCTGGCATTCTGTGGCCTCAAAGGCAAATTCTAAAGTTCCCTGGGCTTGGGGGGCTGGGTAGAAAAGGTAAAGAGATTTAAAAAATCTTACAGACATAGACATTAGTATGCTGATTACCAGAGGGAAAGGGGGGTGGTGAACACATAATTCAATTATAGATGATGTATTATAGAACTGTACATCTAAAACTTATATAATTTTATTAACCAATATCAGTCCAATAAATTCAATACGGATTTTAAAAAATAAAACTAAGTTCCCTGGGTTTCGTCAATGTCCTCCGTTGACGAGACAGTTACTCTCAAGTCCAGAATTGCTATAGAACTGCCATTTACAACTACTCTCTAAAATACCAGGTCTCTCTGTTCAAAAGCAAAATGAAAAATTTTAGGGTTCCATCTGGGTGGGAATCACAGAAACTCTTGTGTGTGATCTGTGGAAGTCTCATCACCCACTGAAATGTCGATGACTCCATGCAATGTAATGAGCCCTCAGCCCCCAGCCGCCCAGTGTTACACGGTAGAATAATGATTCACCCAGAGGGGAGCTGGAGATGTGTCACTGTGTTCCAACATTTCTGCACAGTGGCCAGTGCAGTGATGGTTTCCACATCCATTTCCTTTGGCTGTCTTATTTGGGCTGCATAAATTTGCATAAACACAGTGCAGAGGCCAGTCTAGTTTATACTGCAGTAACTCCAGTTAGCAACACCAGTCCCAGAAACTCCAGCCCCATAGTTCTCATAGCCAAAGACTGGAGAATGGTATAGGTAAACCAAACTGAGATGCTGCAAGGTTGAAGCACCTTGGGAGGTATAGGAGGCAGTTTCTTACCTGCCTCCAGCTACAGAAATAGATCGACTGTGGATGTCTATTTAGATCATGGGCAGAAAGAAAAACAAGTAATGGAATAGTGATAAAGGAATTATCCAGCAGGTATGAAAAAGTTGCAGGAACAAATTCTTGTAAAACACTGTGGCTAAAACCTATTGAGCCACAGCTAAAGTCTAAGTTAGGTGCTAGAAAAATCAGCACTGATTTTTCTTTAAATAATCTCAGACACAAAATCTGAACTTTGGTACCTGTCCCCACATCTGTGATTTGAGGCCTGTATGTCTGTCCCCTCCCAACAGTATGTCTAACTCACATTTACCACACCTAGAGCACAATACTATCTAATTTATGGATGATCCTAAAATTAGGTTTATGGAATGAATTAGGATTTTGTCTTCTTATTGCCTAAAGCGCTCACATCATCAAGAGGCAGCATAGTTTGGTGGCTAAGAGTATGAGGGAGACCCCCCCAAAAACCAGAATTTATTTACAAAAATTGTGTATTTATTCTTACATGTTTAAACTTTAGTCACCTTCCAAGTACTCTCCATTTAATGCAATACTCCTATCAAGACTTTATTCCACTGCTCAAAACAGTTTTTGAACTTGTTGATTTTGATGCCTTTTAGTAATTCTGCTGATTTTTGTTTCACTTCCTGCACATTAGCAAAATGTTTCCCTTTGAGAACTTTTTCATCTGGGGAAACAAACAAACAAACAAACAGGTTGTCTTGGGCAAGATCTGGTAAACAGAGAGGGTGAGCTGTGGGGATCATGCCATTTTTGGTCAAAAACTGCTGAACACTTAGTGTGGTTTGGGCAGGTATGCTTATAAACCACCCATCATGAAATGGGAAAAGGCATTGAAAGAGTTTTCAAAACAAATGCATTGAGGCCAAACACAAACTTTCACCATACCAGCTGGTATGCTGATACAGATGAGTTCCTAGAACACTCACCTAGCGGGAAGCCTGTACTGCAAGGGGCCTGCCCCCCAGAAGATAATTCTGGGTTTTCTTGGGTCCCCCCTCGTATAGTTTGAGCTCAGAAAGCTGGTACTTGAATCTTAAGTACACACCCACACATGTAAACCTGGCTGGGTTCTATAAGCTCTCTGTGCCTCACATTCATCAAATGTAAAATATAATAATGGTATCCACCTCGTAAGGTTGTTATAATGATTAAGTGAATTAATATACATAAAGCCATTAGGACAGAGCCTGCAAAAATAGTTCCCTTAACTCTATGATTCCCTGCTTTCTTCTCTTCAATGATATTCTATTAAAGATATTTATGAATACTGAAACGCCCAGTGAAGAGCAAGGGAAAGAGAAGGCGACAATGAATAACTGAAGAGCAAGAAGAAATGTCTTGCACATCCCAGATCTTCCAGGTTGCTTTCACATCCTAGAGCACAAACAAATCAAAGCATTTTAACAATGCTCTTGCATGAAACAACGCATTACTCATCTCAGGACTTCAAAAATGACATCTCCTTGCAGCTGCAAAAGAAAACAAGTGGGCAGGTTTGCTATCTAATTTCCTTGTTTCAACTCTTATTACAGTTTGCATTTTTTTTTACTAAACTACCCTGGGTGTAAGATGTTTATTGTAAGCTTTGTCCTTGAGGCCATTAATTTGCTAGCATTTCCTCCTGTGCTTGCTCACTACAGTTCATTTACTGGCACTTCCTGCATTCATCATACTCCTGCCGGGGAAGCACTTCTGATTCCCTGTCTTACACACATCGTCGTAGGGATTTACTTGTCTTAATTTCACATTCCACTGAGAAAAAAAGAAGTTTCCAAAGGGATACGGCAACACGATTCCTAATTTTGTCTTTAAAACACATAGGTAATCTACTTAGAATTAGACCCCCTTGACAACATAGGGTGGGAAGACTTAACATTATCATCACTTGAGCCTGGGGCTAGCTTCACTATGGCTCTCAGCCCATCATGTGACAGCTCAGCTCTGCACCACTTCAGATGACGACCAAAGCTGTCTGTGAGGAAACTGGTCACCACCTTAGAGAAGGTCAAGAATTGTCTCACTTCGCCAAGCCCAGGGTCTGTTCTCCTGTAGCTAGTCACGCTCAACTGTCAATGGAGCTGCAGTTTTGCACGAACGTCAATCATCAGTTTCTAGACCACAGGCTGGGTTTCTGTCTGTTTCACGGTGGCCACTCCAGCTCCTGATGGCTTTGGAAATTGGAGCTCAAGCCAACGGACCTAGATAGGACTTAGGCCTCATTGGCATTTGCTTTGGTGACTGGATCTGTCCTTTTGACTTCATTTGTTGGTTTCTTCTCTTTTCTTTTCTTTTCCTTTTTAAATTTTTTATCCTCACCCGAACCCATTTCTTTTTCATTGCTTCTGGAGAGAGAGGAAGGGAGAAAAAGAGAAACATTGATTTGAGAGAGAAACATCGATCATTCCCCTCTGACACATACCCCGACGGGAGATCAAACCCATAACCTGAGTATGTGCCCCAACTGATAATTGAGCCCAAAGCCCTTTGGTCCACTGGACAGTGCGCCCATCAACTGAGCCACACTGCACTATTTCGTTCTAAACCAGATGCACCACCTGTAGTCATGATGTTGATTTCACTGGACTAGGTATGTCTCCACTGTTTAGAAGTTCTCTTTATTTTGCAGCATCCATAAGATCAGACTCCCTTGTGTATAAATGACAGCCCAGATTAAGAAATAATGTTGCCTTTAAACTCATCCAGGGATTATGCTCTCAGAGATTAGTACCACGTTTGGGTCTGGTTGTTCTGGCCCAGCTATGCTAACTTACTCTCCTCCACATGGAGCAGCTATGGGGATTTCCTCGTGCCCCACAGCACAGCCTCTTACAGCCACAGTTCATTAAAAATTACAATCACACACATGTGAACCTACGTATGTACATGGACACAGAGTCTGGGTTCCTAGATAATAGTTTCTAATGTATTCATGCATCCAGTCTACCTCCAAGTCACTTACTCATTCAACAAATATTATTTGAGCAACAACAACATACCAGGAACTGGGAATATTAAAGGGGAAGAATTAAAGATCAAACAGATATGATTTAACACAAGAAGAAATAGAAAATCCGAATATATCTTATATATCTTAAAATATTAAAATATTAATATTAAAATATTAAAACTATAGTTTAAAAAACCTTAAAACTTCCACAAAGGAAAACCCAGGTCCAGATGTTACACTGATGAATTTACCAAATGTTTAAGTAATAAACTGTTTCAATTCTATACAGATTCTTCCAGCTAACAGCAAAATGAAAACTTGCCCCCAGTTTATTTTATGACATGAGAATAACCCTGTTGCTAAACCCTGAGGAGGACATTACAAAAAGGAAAATTACAGGTCAATGAAAAATGTGATTGCAAATGTCAAAAGCAAAATAGATGCAAATAAAATTGATTTCTACATAAAAAGGATAATGCATCATAATGAAGTTAGATTTATTCCAGGAAGAAAATGTTTGTTTAACATTAAAATTTAATTAATATAAATCACTATATTAATAACCTACAAAAGAAAAATTATACAATCCTCTTAATATTTATGGAACATCATTTCATAAAAGTTAGTACCCATTTGTGACAAAAATTCAAAGTAAAGTGATAGAAAGATGTTCATGTAATCTGATTTAAAGTATCTACAGAATCTTACAGCGAAATTTATACTTAATCATGGAAACTGTGAAGCTTTACCTCTGAACTCAGGAGTCAACAAGGGTGTATGTGCTGGGTCACTACTTCTACCCAGCATCATACTGGATGTCTTGGCTAGTACATCAGGAAAGTGAAAGGTGGTGAAGAAGCAATGTTATTTATTGATAATGTGAATTTTTATTATTGAATAAACAACAAAACTTACAGTTTGTTTGATTGCTAATTAAATTTAACAAGGTCTCAAGATATATGCAAAGATACATTGTATTTTGTTATACTATCAAAAACACTTGGAAAATAAAATTTTGAAAAATCATATCATGTAAAAAATTGTATATTTAAGGTCCAACAAAAGATGACTGGATAAAGAAAATATGGCACATATATTCAATGGAATATTACTCAACCACATAAAAGAGTGAAGTCTTGTCATTTGTGACTACATGGATGGACTTAGAGGGCATTATACTAAGTAAAATAAGTCAGAGAAAAAGAAATACCATATTTTTTCATTTATATGTGGAATCTAAAAGACAGTATAAACAAACAATCAGAAAGAGGCCCATAGACACAGAGAAGGCTGATGGTGGCCAGAGGTGATGGGGTTGGGAGCCTAGGTGAAAAGCTGAAGGGATTAAGAAGAACAATTGGTAGCTGTAAAATAGTCTCGGGGATGCAAAGTGCAGCACAGGGAATACAGTCAGTAGTATTATAATAACAATGCGTGGGGCCAGGTGGGTACTAGACTTATCAGGAGGATCACTTCTTAAGTTACATGAATGTCTAACCACCATATTGTACAACTGAAACTAATATAATATTGAATGCCAACAGTAACTTAAAAATAAAAAATTAAATTGTATACTTAGGAAGAAGTCTAACAAAATGTGTTCAAAATCCTCTGCATGGAAAACCATAAAACATTTTTTTAGAGGAATTATGGAAGATCTAGTAAATGGAGAAACATTCATAGTTTTGAAGATTCAATATTTTAAAGTTGTAAATTCTTCCTAAACTAATCTACAGATTTGATCTAATCCAAAATCTTTAAATTTGTGTGTGGGGGGGTATAGGTGTATATGGAAAATAGCAAGCTGATGCTAAGTACTATTTTGCATCTGGAAATATAAAGGACTAGAAATGGCTCAGATGAACTTGAAGAAAACCAAAATTGGATAACTTACACTTCCAGAGATGAAGAATTCTAAAAATTCACAGTAATGAAGACAGTGTTAGCAGACATCCAGACTGTTCATGAAGCAACAGCAGTTAGGGCAGCCTGCACATACAGAGGGACCGGGAACGAGAGCGGCGCGAGGAAGCGAGGGCTGAGAGGCAGACTCGCACACAGGCTGACCTGCATCAGACGTGGGGAAATGGTCATCTCTCACTGAATGCTGCCGGGCACTGCGATATCCTAATAAAAGGTGGATATTGACTCCTACTTACTTCACATACAAAAAAATCAGTTTCAACTGGATTGTTAGACCTAATTTTGAAATAATAGTGTAATGTATATGAATCTCCTTACAATACTGAGGTACAGAAAGATGTCTTAGACAAGACACATGTACAAAACCATTAATGATAAGGGGAAAAATAGGTGCATGGAATAAAATCAGCAATTTCTAGTCATGAAAATATACCTTTAGATGTGTTAAAACACAACCATAGGACGGGAGAAGATACTTGCAAAACATAAAATTTAAGAGTGTTTGCATCACAAATATACAAAGCACTCCTACTTATCAGTAAGTATATAAGAGGTAACTCAACAAGATCGGGCAAGGATAGTAAACAGGCATGTGCAAATGATGATAAACAAATGGCCAAATGTCAATACACAGGCAGTCATTAGCCATCAGAAAAATACAAATTGAAACCACAGAGAAATGCTACTTAAACCACTCTCCAGAATTACTATACGGAAAGGCCGATAAAATAAAATGTTGACAAAGAGGTAGAGCAGCCAGAACTCTCAGGCACTCTGCTGATGACAGTGTCAGATGGTACAGTCCCCTTGGGAAACTCTTTGGTAGTCAGCTGAACATGTGTGTGGGGGTGGGCATGTATGTGTGCATTTCAAGACCCAGAAATTACATTCCCATGTGTATACTCAATAGAAATACATGCATACACACATCTAAAGACATGTATAGGGATGTCATAGCAGTATTACTGAACAATAGAATGTATAAATAGTGTGGTATATCCAAATAATAAAATGCTACAAAGGAATGGAAAGGTATGATGTACTGCTACATGAAAATATCAGGAGGTATGATATGAAAATACTGCTACATAAAAAATTCACCTTATAGATGAATTTTCAGGCATAGCTTTGAGTACAAGAAGATAAACACAGAGGAGTATATATTATAAGACTGTACCCTATAAAGGGCTAAACAAAGCAAGACCAAGTGGGAAGAGTGATTACCTCCAGGGAAGAAAGGAGGACGCTGCGATAGGACACGAGGTTTTCTTCAGAAATTCAGATCACTTTCTATGGTAATTGTTTTGGGAAAAGACATTTTCACATTTACTATCTGTGCTTTTTTCCTGAATGTATATTATTTTGTAACTAAATGTTGTTAAAGCATTAAAGTGTTGTTCTGTTACTTTATGTGAGGAACGCAGATTTATAAATAATACATGATCATTCCTTTGCCCATTTATCTACCTTCAGCATAGGAATGTTTTCCCTTTGAGGATAGTTTCCTGAGGTCACTACCCTCCTGTCACCAGACTGGAGACAATGTGACCACATAAGCACATCCTCACTTAATCCCACAATGCTATTCTTTCTGCTTCTCAGGTCATTTGAACCTGTTCTCTTCCTCTCCCTATCAATGCTCATTCTGAGAGACACCTTTGTGCCTTTTCCTAGACAATCGCAGCAGCCCCCTAACTGATCTTCACAAAGGCATTTTATACCTGTTACAACTCCTTTGGGACCATAAGTAGGATACCATTCTTTTGCTTGTTAATTTCTCTCAGGTGCTTACTGAATAAAATCAAGGCCTCTGAACCATGGGGTCTTACTATTCATATTTTTTGTTTTTTTTTGCTCGTAATATTCCCTCTGCCAAGAATTTCTTTCCTACCATCTTCAGAGACCTAAGTCAGTGTGTTGTATGATGTTTGATTCAAATGCCACTTCTTCAGTGACTTTTCCCCCAATTCCTTTCTGATGCAACTTCTCCCTCTTTTCAAAGAGCATCCTGTGCTTTTATATCTCAGGTAGATCTATTGATTTCCACCTTTTATCAAGGGCCTATTTTGCTTGAAGATATAAACTATATAATCAGAAAGCATAAGTTTGAATTACCCCTTGCCACTTCCTACCCATGTGATCTAACACAAGCCTGGATTTCCTCTTTGTTAGCAGATGCATAAGACATTCCAGGACTCACCACCCTATAAACCTTGTCATAAAATAAAAGACGTCCAGATCTCTAGAAAGCCAATGAAAAGACCCTTTCCTAGGTGACCGCTAAGGCCACTCCAAGTTTCAGGAACCTCTCCGTTTTAAAGATATTTGTGCACATTGTCCTGCCCTCTGCAGGCCTACGAGGCAGATGGAGTTTGTGGTTTACTTAGGTTCACCACTTAGCACAAGGACAGAGCCTTACATACCATGCTTGCTCAAGAAATAGTTGTTCTTTAGTAAGTCATGCAAAAGAACAATATGCTAACTCTTTGTGGTATCTTACACAGTCAGTAAGGAAATAATTTGATTGGGGAATGGCCAAAGCTACTGGAATTAATGATAAATTCAGGATCTAATCCCAAGGGGTCCGGTCTCAGAGGCAAAGGCTGTAATAAATTGATGCCTCCTCCAATCACAGATAAAATGGCAAAAGGAACCCTGGTGACCATCTAGTTCTAGTACGTCATTTTATTGTTGAGATCCCCCACCACCTAAATGCTTTCCCCACATAATACAGTGAGAAAGCTACAGGAGAAGCAAGGTTTCCTCCTTTCTCTAGAGATAGCTTCAGCGCGTCCCATTACTTACCTCTGGAAGCTCTGTTGCTAGGCAACCATGAGCTCTTTTGACCACTTAAGTTTTAAGTGCATTTTATACAATTTCTCTGCTTGACATACTTGAATGATGGTGGCATTTAATAGCAACAAGGAAGCCTGGAAATGGCCAGTCTGTGAGCTGTCAGGCAGTAACCCAATCTGTTTCTCCAACTGGAAAACAGGACCCTTCCCCACTCCCCACCCCCCTGCCATGGGAATAATGAGCAAGATAATGGCATTAGAGCATCAAGCACTCAGAATCCACACAGGCCTTGGAAGGCTGATTGAAAAAGTCACCTCTCTTTCAATAGAAGTGAATATTAATCTCAACATGTCCTTTTAAAATCCTGATTTTACACCAAGTTATATTTTTTGATTGTGTTAACAGGATTTTCATTTGGGGACTTCTGCATTTAATCTGATTTTTATAACAGCTTAAAGCAGTATAGAGACCTTTCTCTCACCCCTGATGTATCATCTTTCTCTGGAAAATGGCCGCAGGGTCCCTCCTGGCCTGCTGCTGAGGTTGGTTCTCTTGGTTTCTTTGGCGTGTGACCAGGGAGCAAGCAGCGGTTGAAGCTGACTTCTGTAACTGATGCAGCCCTGCTACACAAATTCCTCTGCAATGCACCACAGAAGCGCCTTCCTGCAGAGGTAGCTCTACCCAAATAAGGTTTTCATTCTTATATTTCTTCATATGTAATATGTTCCTATTTTGGAACATGAACTACATGTGTACAAGAGTGTTCAATTCTTCAAAGGCTTGGGTACAGTGGCCAGATTGTATCCTATTACTCCCTGAGGACAGCTTCATACGCAACCTCTGGACACAATTTGCTTCACCAAAATCTGTTCATTTCTTCTTTAATCTTCTTAATCCAACCCTGGCAAGGATATTTAACCTGTTAAGCTAAAGTGTTGTTACACTCAAAAATATTTGAAAGTTGCCAAGTGCCATACACATTTTATTAAGAGTAAATTATTAAATGATTTGTAAAACATCAGAATTACAACTTGTCATCATTTACTTTTATGAAGCTCCCTTCCCAATATGAAATACTTTATTCCAATGTCCACACTGACCCTGTGAGGCGGCCATCACTCTGTGAGCGGAAGCATTAGCTTCAGTGCACACAGATAAGAAACCGAGACCCAGGGAGGCAACACAACTTGGCTGAAAACATTCTTTGGAAAAACTGAGACCTTAACCCAAGACTTAAAACTTGCAATCCACTACACTGCTAATGATTCTCTTTGTCAAGTGTCAGTGAATCATATAAACTGAGCTGTTTATCCCATTCTCTGCTTGGAGGAAAGAAATGAGAATCGAAAGTATCTAATACGAATAATAAAATTATCATCTAATACGTTTGGAAGCAACGTTCTATTAGATGGGCACTATGATTATCCTTCTTTTACTGATGAGACATCTCAGGCAAAGGCAAGTTAAATAATTTGCCAAATGCCACACACTCAGGGGAGGTGAAAATGCAAACCTGGGCCCGTTGATGGTTCCTAAGCACCCCTGTGTTTGACGTAGCAAGTACAAGACAGCGAGCAGAAATGAGACAAAATGGTGACTGTGTAAGGTCATAGGTTCATTTGGAGACCCACTGGTGGCCCCAAGGTCATTATCACTATATTAACTTATTGAAAGCTTCAAGCAAATAACCACTGGGCTTAAGAAGGAAGATACATTGCCAGCTATGTATCGAGGCTTCAGGTAAAAAGTATTAGACTTTATTACTAGAAGTCTGAGAACACAGCTGGAGACGGCAGGAGAGACATGGCTTTGCCACCAAGTTACTGACATGGGCACTTGCCTTCAATCTTGCTCTGAATTGTTGCAGCATCTTTTCTTTCCCAGTGATATAGTTTGAATAAAGCATGGTAGGTACGGCGATCATATATCCTCATTTGCCCAGGTCAGTTTTGCTTTATGTCTGTTGTCCCCAAGAAATTGTTAACAGTAACCCTTTTGACTCTCAAAAGTTTTTCAGTGTCTATAGTACATTATGTGCAAATACAACAAAAGCAAAAATAAACAAAATTTGTGGTTTCTGAAATACCTAATTCTTTAATTTAGTAGAAAAACCTGTATATTGTTATAAAATTGCTTTCTAGTTACTAACTGCTTTAGCTTAATAAATGATAGATGTTATTTCAGTCTCATATCTCTCATTTGCAAAATAGGAATATCAATACAAGCCTTGCACAGTTATTATGAGGATTTAATGAGGTAAAAGCACTGGTTCTTGGTAAAGTTTGTTCTGATTCTTCACTTGTAGTATCTTATTATTTGACACTTACCTGCCTGCTGACAGTTGTAGCTTTCCACACACACTACTTCCGTCCTCAATCTGAGAATCCTTCAATAACCGTGCTCAGATGGGAAATCATTGTGTCCCAAGCGCTCAATATACTCTTGTACCAGCTCTTTGTGTGATAAATGTTTGTGAATAGTGGATTTGCTTATTAATTGATCTTACTGAAATATTTAGGCATCAATAAGATAGAATAGTATTACAGAATCAATATCAACCCTGGAAAGTCATCCAGCCCAGCCCTTTTATTTAATAAAAGAGAAAACTGACATCCAAAGAAAAACAAATTGTACTCTCTTGGGCAAGTCAGTCTTGAAGGTTACAGTGTTTCTTTTATCTTACCAGGGAAGCCTTTACCAGGCAGCTGTGAAACTATTTCACATGGGGATGGTGCATTGCAGTCAAAAGTACTTTTCCATGCATGATCTCTTTTTGAACTTCAAACCAACATTCATTATCCTCATTTTGTGCATAAAAAGAGAGTGCATGCCTATCTCATTAATGAAGTATCTAGTACGGCAGTGGCTTTAAAATGAACCAGGCTGTCTTTTAGAGATTGCAGCTTCCTTAAAGAAGCACTGCATTGTATCTTAGAGGGCACTGGTAGAGTTTAGCTAAAGAGAAAATCAGTGCCAAGTCAAAGGTTGCATGAGGTATATTTGCAGCAATCTCTGCAGCCTAGTGGGCTGATGTGCATGGAATCCAGGGACCTTGGCATGTAAAGCTGAGAGAAAGCACAGGTTGAGGGGGCAGCCCGGGGCAAAATGCCAGAGCTTTGCTGGAAGTAACTGATTTTCTATAGAGACCTGCTGAGGAGATAACTAGGCAGATCCAAAGTTAGGGGAAAGAGAAACAGGCTTCAATTATGAGGTGTTAAGTGATCAAGGCTGAGAAATGGACCCCATGGAAAGGATATGGAGTGGGGAAATTGAAGTGGGGAGGAGAAGGATTCTGGCATCAGGAACACTGTCTTTAGGAATCTAGGAAATTTCCTCATTGAGCAGAATTCCAGAACAAGCCCTTAGAAGAGACATGGGAGATAGGAATTGTATTTGCCCTATTAATCCTCATTACATGTTGTAGGATTACATGTTGTAGTCTTGCAAAATGTAAACTCGGTGAGGGTAGGAGAATCTCACTTGTTCTTGTTCTAATCCATACCTTCCTGGCCCACTCTAATTGTCCAATAAATATTTGTTGTGAAAACAAAGGAATTTATAAGCTACTTGGAAAAGTAGAATCTTAATCATGGAGACTAGATAGACTATAAGAAAAGAAACTTTAGAAGGCAGCTAACTATTCTGGCAGGCAGAACTCTAACATGGGGGTGAGACTGGGGCCCCATAGGCCAGGCTGAAATTCTGGCTTTGGTATGAGCTCACCTCCCCACAAAAGATCCAGAAGTCAACCTGGCAGGACAAGAGACTCTGGGACCACTGAAAGTCAGGCTGCAGAAGATGACTTGATCCCAAGTCTGGCCGGAGGGGAGCGGCTGTGGTGGGGAGCCCTGGGTCTCAGCAGCACTGGCTCAGGGGACGCAGTCTGGCTGCAGCGCAGGGGAATCACGAAGGCCTCAGGGCACCTGTCCTTGCATTAGGTCATTTTAAATAGACACTTTGGCAGACTCTGTGCTCTATGCATTGGCTTTATGTAATTTGATGGAAAGCTGGGTATTGATTTTTTAAAATAAAGGCAAGAAATACTGGAAAGATTTTGATCATTTCCATTAAATCATTAGGACTATAACAAATCAGCCATCTACTAACACTAGAGCATTTGTTTAGAGAAGGCAGGGCCCTGCATTAAATTTGTTTTGTTGATGCTGTCTCTCACTAGACAAGTGCAGTATGCTACTTTATACTTTAAAGATTTTTCTACCCTATTATTTTGTTTACCTGTTTGTTGTTAATGTAAATAATTCTGCTTAGGAAAAACCACTGCTGATGTGCTTTGAGGTGAATTTAAAATGTCAGGACATACCCAAATTATTCAATATGCATTTTCTACATTTCCCATTTGAATATCTTCTCCTATAAAAGATGGAAGGTACCATTTAAGGATAATTTGGGCTCAGCTATGATTCATATTGGGCTCAGTGCAGTGCAAGAGGAAGCTGAGACATGGTCAGGTCAAGACCAATGGAACTAGATATTCAACTCTGCATCCTAGGGCTTAGGCAAGGGTTTCTAGTAGAGTTACATGCTCAGAAAGTGGATGAAAGAAGGGATGAGAAAAGTGAAAAAGTGAATGAATTAACTGATCTTGAAAATGTGTGGGCTAACTGGGGCTCAGCAATCCAAAGTAATTCTCAAAGAGAAGAAGGCAAACAGGTCACGTGAGCAGTGACAACACAGATTCAGGTCAAGCCTGTGGCTCATGATGAAAGTCCCCTTAGCTTGTTAGGATAGCACAGCTCCTTCCTGAGGAACACAGGTGCCATCAACAAGGTGTAGGTCCCAGTGAGGGGCACTACAGTTGAGATGAAGACCTTTATCTCACCCTGGATCTGAGAAGTTGAGTAGGGAGACAATGCCCAGATGCTTGCAACAAAGAGGTGCACTCCGGAGGTAAAGCTGCAGACTGCAGCCTGTGACATTCGATGCTCATGGTTCATCAGAGGTGAGGAAGATCAGTGACAACCAATGGAATTCAAGACCCATTAATTCAGAAGTTGGACTCTGTCAGTGTTCTTCTTTCTGTCTTGATGGAGATTGTTTAGAGACTTAGAAGGAACTTAAGACACCAGGGAAGGGTTTTAGCCTCTCCTAGCTGAACAAAACTGAATAAAGTAAGAGGCAACACCAGGACATTCCTGCTAACCACAAAATTTTCTTTCCTACCATCTAGGGCCGCATAGATCTTACCCAGAGTAAAGGGAAGATGGTAAAAAAAGATGGCAAGGTGGATGGATCTACATTCCTTCCTGGAATCCCTGTGACTGTTTTGTGAACTGGTCTCCATTTATCCCAGTTTTACTGACTAGGAAACTGAAAGTCATGGAACTTAAATGGCTTTCCAAAATTATAACACAGAAAGGGACAGAGTCAGATATCAAATCTAGGTTTTTTTCCAAGCTTATTATACCTTTAGCAACCTTAAAACTCTGAAGAACTAGGTCTGTGAAGTGAGAAAGAGACAAAAAAAAAAGGGAAAGAAAGAAAAAGAAAACAGGCCCTGACTGGGTGGCTCAGTTGGTTGGAACGTCATCCCATACACCTAAAGGTTGTGGGTTTGACCCCTGTCAGGGCACGTACACAGATTGCAGGTTCAATCCCCAGTCTGCGTGCTTACTGGAGGCAGCCAATCAATGTTCCTCTCTCACATCTCTCTTTCTTTCTCCCTTTTTCTCTCTCTACAATCAATAAACATATTCTCAGTTGAGGATTTAAGAAAAAAAAACAGGTCTTTTCGAAGTGGACTTTCCTCATCTGGTTAGCTATTAAAAACTATGCTCACTTTCAGCTCCCGTTCCCCAAGTTCTGACTCAATCATCACCATGTTAACCAGTCTTCAGATTGTTCTTGTGCTGGCTTCTAAGAAAGATGCAAAAAACTGCAACTTCTACATTGTAACATTACAGCATAGAAACCTAATTGACAACACAAGCTACAGATTGTCAGGTAGCATAGACTAGGTCACAATACTAGCACAGTCCTGTCATGAAACAGGACACACAGAGGTCAAAAGGTGATGTAAGACTAGTTAGAGTTGTTTTAAATAGACACAATGGGATTTTACTTTTGCCTAAAGGGTCAGTGGGGTTGGAAGACAGGGAAAGTGTTCTTATAATAAGGGCAAGTATCTGTTGGTGTTAAACCATATGAGCTTTATATCCCTGGATTCCCTTAAAGATGGTCCTATCCCTGAGCTGTATTCACCAGTTTTTCCCACATGCATAGATTTCAAGTCCCGTCTCCAGCACCTAAACCCAACACTAACCCCCAACTTGCCACAGACAAATGGGTGAGGAAGTTTAGTCCACAGAAAACATTGGATATTTCAGAAGCCACAGGGTATGGTACACATAGAAGACATCAGCTTATGCTTCTCTCTGCTCTTTTTCTTCAAGGATTGATACGTTTCTAGCAAGCAATAGAGACACTATGACTCAGCAGAAAGAAAATTAGTTTTTAAAAATCAAATTGACCATTGGTATTGTTTTGTGTTTTGAATGGAAATAAGTGGCATTTGCTTCTTTAATCTAGCCATGTTATAACACACAGAATGTCCTTAGGATCAAGAGTTAACTCTAATGCTATACTATGTAGAATTTATAAACACAAGGGTTAAAGTATTAGAAACTATCTTGAAGTTACTTGAAAAGTGAACAGCCAATGAAACACACTTTCGATGAGGTAATGCTATTCCCTTCACTTTCATTGGTTGAGTCTAAAATTCCTGTTTCTAACAGTTAGAGGGCAAGTTTCTCTGCAACAAGAAAGAACTGGATAGTCTCCAATAGCTTATATAAGATATTTTATGATCACTCAATACAAGCAAGTCCCTCCTCAACTTGCCAATAGCCTCCTCTGAATTACTTCCCAACAAACACGCATACATAAACTACACTGCAGAGGTTTCTGCTGGTTCCAAAAAACCTACCTAAGAGATTTAAAAATGCAGTTAAACATTCAGTGATTGTATTTGTGTGCTATGGTGTAAAGAATACTGCACTCCAAGTACAGACAGGTTGTTCTTCATTCTAGCCCTGATGCAATTACCTTTGCAAACTTGTACTGCTACTTGCTGCTCCAAGAATGTAGTTTCTTTTTTCCATTTTTGGACTTTGGATTTCTTAGCTGATAATAATAACAACTGTGGCAAGTCCAACCTGCTTCATAGAGGTTTTTCATGAAATAGCATCTAATTAAACAGTGCATATACATCAGTTCTGAAAGGTGCATCTGTCAACCTCAACTTCCAGAGTAGCCTATCATTTTAGGAAAATAAAACATTGGTGACTTCTTATTTTTGAGGCAAAATTACCTCCTTTTGTAAGCAAGCACAGAAAATCTCTGGGCTAGACTTGGTACTTCCATGTGTTGAAGAAGCTTGGGAAATGAGGAAGCAGTCTGTGTGCTAATCCAGGCTTTCTTTGGACACAGTTCTATCCAAGCCAAACTGCCCTGAGGCTTAATTATCTCATGAGGATCTTGCTCTTATCTTTGTAAAATATAGACAGCTGTCTGTGGCATTGGGACACTTAACTTCCATCTTCAAACCCGCTAGGCTCTGAGGCAAGCAGCCCATATCACATGCAAACCTAACCATCTGGGTGTACAACCCACTGCACGGGCAGTCTCTTGTGATCTTGGCAAGGGAAAAAAGCAGCAAATGCCTTTTTGAGAGACAGTACTAGTTATAGATCATTAACATATATAAAAGCAAATCTCTTCATAGCCTTACTACCCAATTCCCACCTTTCAAAATCATCACTCCTCCCATCTGAGTAAATGGCAATATCATTCTTCATGCTATTTAGACAAAACACCATGGAGTTGTCCTTATTTCCTCTTTTTCTTTCCACCCACTAATTATCTATCAGCAAATCCTACAGAGCTACCTTCAAAATATATTCATAGTCCAGGCCCTTTTCATGACTTCTTTTGCTACAACTCTAGTTGAAGTTGCTGTCATCTTTCCCCTGGATTATTGTAAGAAACTGCTAACCACTCTCCCTGTTAATGCCCTTGTTCTCACGCTATAGTCTATCATTCACACTACAACCTGAGGAATGCTTTCAAAAGAGCAAGACAGCTCTGTCACTCATCTGCTCCAAAAAAACTTCAATAGTCCCACCTCACTCAAAGTAAACACTGGAAGTTTTACTATCTGCTCCTACCACCACTGTCTCCATCCTCTCCAACTTACATACAGCTTACACTGTACGCTCCTTACAGACATCCAGCCCTCCCACGTGCCTTTGCATTGAGATCCTCTGTATGAGATGATCTCTCTCTCTCTCTCCCTCCAAATATTTCCTCTATTATTACCTTTTAGAGGCCTTCTCAGATTACTCCATATACAATAACATTCTCTATGTAAACTCTATCTTTTTAATATGGCTATATTTTTCTCCACATTTCTTATCACCATCTGTCACCTCCATACTTTCTTATTATTTATTGTCATTTGTCATTCTCTTGCACTACAAAATAAACTCTGTAAGGACAGGAACTTTGTCTGGATTTTTCTCTTATATTCTCAGTACCTAGTGGCAGGTGTTGAAATAATATGCAACAAAGTACCCAAATAAGGTGTTATTTTTATATCTGACTTCAGGTAGGTATGATATATTTTAATACTTAAAGAAAACCAAAGTGTAACTATGAAGTATTAAAATTGATCCTAAAAATTTTGTAATTTATATGTTTCCAGAAGAGATTTCTGGTATTCAATGTCAATATCATTGAAATAATTATACATATGCTTAAGGATATCATCTTGACTGGGGCAATGGGAGAAAGCAGCAGACCACGAATGCTTTGATAAGGGGTAAAGAAAGTGCTATGGGAAGAGAGTGGTAGAGAAGAAATTAATGCTAAGCAGGAGAGACAAGAAGAAGGGTCAAGGAAGACTTGTCAGAGAAAGATTCTTTTCATTTGGGTCTTAAAAGAAAGGTAGGCATTTACCAGTTAGAAAAATAACACTAGGGAAGGTCTTTCAAGGCAAAAAGAACAGCACTTACACAGGCACAGGGACACAAAATGTCCAACATGACAGGTCTCTTTGAAACATAGGAAGGGGCTAGATTTCGCATTGGGAGTCTGAGGGAATGGAAGCAAATAAGGCTGGTAGTCACCTGGGGCCAGACTGTGAAGGATGTTGTACTTTAATACAGTAGATTCCCCTTTATCCACAGTGGGTATGTTCCAAGACCCAGAATGGATCTTGAAATCACAGAGAGCACTGATCCTTATATATACCATGTTTATTCTTGTACATACATACTTGTCCACTTACAGAAAGCACTTTATAGCTGCTCTTTGTCATATTTGAATTGCCAGCATTGCTACTCTTGCACTTTAGAGCTCATATTATGTAAAATAAGGATCACTGAACACTGTGATACTGTGACAGTTGATCTAATAACCTAAGTGGCTGCTCAGTGACTAACCAGTGGGTGGTAGCATCCACAGCGTGCACGAGCTGGACAAAGGGATGATTCACATCACAGGTGGGACAGAGCAAGCAGGCTCAAGATTTCATCACACTACTCAGCAGGGCACACAATTTAAAACTTAAGAGTTGCTTATTTGTACAAATTTTTATTTAATATTTTTAGATCACAGTTGACCTTGAGTAACTGACACTGTGGGAAGCAAAACTGCCAATAAGGGGGGCTGCCATATTTCATGCCCTTGAGCTTGACCTTTGAGGCAGAGGAGGGGAGTAAAAGTCAGATTTGTAGTTAAGAAATATTTCTCTGGCACTTGGAAGAAGATAGATTGAAATAGGAACAGACCAAGTGCAAGTCGATTAATGCGGTAGTTTCCAGAGCCTAGGAAGAAAAAGCTAATGAAGATGTCAAGGAGGGCTAATGGGCCTGGAAAGGAAGCCATAGATTTCGGACAAGACAGACTTCCATTAATAATCCAATGTTACTTATAAGGAAAAGGTAGGACTTACTTAATAATGCCTCCCAGATTTCTGGGTTGGGTGTTTGTGAAGATAGTAGTGGTATTAACACATGTAAGGAGCACAAAAAGAAATAGCAGGCTGTTTGTGGGATGCAGAAGGATTTACTCAGCATATGTAAAATTTAAGGTGCTCTAGAGGGACTTCCAAATCCACACGCCCACTGTGCAGATCTGGGTGTGGGGCTGCAGCAGTGCAGCAGGAGGCAGATATGGAAACAGTAGGCGGAGCATTGCTGTAAGAGCGATGCAAGTCTGAAACAGTGCAGGAGGGGAGGGTGCGGAGGAAGAGCCCAGTGAGCAGGCGATGAAATGGAACCCTGGAGGCACTCGTGCTTAAAAATAAGCATTTGTAGCCAATAAAAAAATTGTTTTATGTTATATAACCCCAAGAATTCTTTAAAAGGCTGTATCATGGTAAGAAGAAAAACCTTGTTTTGCGAATACATTGACAAGTTTAGTTAAGCAAATTTGGGATATGCAAATTTGCTGAATTAATTCTGCAAGTTAACAGAAGAACTGAACTTTTTTGGAGAAAAATAGAAATAGAGAGGACAGAAAAAGAAAGGCTAAATGCTTAGAGAGATCAGACAGAGAGAGACCCTGGTAGGAACTTTAGGAAAAACACAGTAAAGAGGTTTGAAGTTCTACGTTAAGCTTTAAGTTCTTGTCCCCAGATGAAAACAAACAAGCAAGCAAAATGTAACCAGAGACATTGAAATTAAGAACAAACTGACAGTAAGCAGACAGAAGAGGGCAGGGAAATAAGGTGGGAAAGAAGGAAAAGGGTCGTAAATGTGCATGTATAAAGGACCCATGGACAAAGTCAAAGGTATAAGATTGAAGGTGGGAAGGTGGGGAAAGTGGTGGTGGGAAAATGGAGACAACTGTATTCAAACATTAATAACAAAAAATAAAAAGAAATAATAAAAACAAAACCTCAGTAGTAAGTCCACAGTTCATTGACGAGGCTTCACTGGCAGGGGAGGGAGGAGTGAAGGAGGTGGGAGGCCCTCAAAGATCTCTTAATGTCAACTCCGCTACTTAGTACAGTTCAAAGACAACATATAAGACACAGGAGGCCATGAGAGCCTAGGCCACAGACACTGACAAAATATGTGTATTCATGTGGAGAGCTCCTTACTTTCCACGTGATCAGGAAGTTTCCTGGAGACCTTTATGTGACACAGTGTAGACATAAATGCATGATGCTTATGAATAAAACATATATAATTATTTAGCCAGCTAGTCATATGATTTTAAGCATGTTGCCAGTATTTAAACATGTATCAAATCACTTACATATGCCCCTATATTCATATATCAAAATCAAATTCAAAGTTACAGCCTCATTGAGATATTTAATCACCCTTTTATCTTCATTACCATGTATATATGCAAATGTTGCTTCATTGTACATCCCCAAATAATACAGGAATTGTATGCTCATTTGTAATCTTTTAAATGCTACATATCAATCCCTGATTTTTAAAAATGACAATTTGAAATTTATGAGTATTTTGTGATTAAGCACATCATACAAAACAGATGAAAAAAGCTTAAAAAATTTCCATGATGCAAAACAATCAATCAGAGAGACTTTTATATAAAAGTCAATACAGAAAAGCAGACCTTCTGTATATTCTGTAGGCAGCCTGGTGTCAAGTTTTCATTTGCCCTGTGAGTTCCAGAGGATGCTCTTATTCATGCTGCAGACACTGCAGAGAGGTGGGTGTGGTTTCTAATACAGAGGCTGACTGTCTATGAATATTCATAGACATTCTAGCTAAAACCCTCTAATGGTTTTCTCAGGCAGTTAAAATAGCAACAGTAAATTTCAAGCTAATCAGATACAATTAGTTAATGAGGGGTGCTCAGTTGTTTGAAAATAAAGCATACAGCACCCCACTCCAAAGCCCTCTTTATTGCTGAAGGAGTCTACCCCCTGAATCAGCCTCCTCTGAGTTATGGGGGCATATGAGTCAATACAAATTAGTAAAAAAAAAAAAAAAAAAAACTCAGACAACTACAAAATGATCAAATCACATTATTTTTAAGATAATGCTTATAATTGGATATTTCTGGATCTCCATAAAAAGTTATAAAGCTCAAATAGCTTCCAACTTACCTTATACAGTATTTATTTTGCCAAAATTGTACACCTAAAGATGTCTTATTTCTCTAATCATAAGCTGATCTTTGCACAAATTGGGAAAAATACAAAGCTGTGTAAAGAAAGCCAAAATACTTTTTTTAATGAATACATTTAAAAAATTTTTTTTTAAATTTTTACTTATTTATTTTTAGAGAGGGAAGGGAGGGAGATAGAGAGAGAGAAACATCAATGTGCAGTTGCTGGGGGTCATGGCCTGCAACCCAGGCATGGACCCTGACTGGGAATCGAACCTGCGACACTTTAGTTTGCAGCCCACACTCAATCCACTGAGCTATGCCAGCAGGGGCTAAGGAAGCCAAAATACTTTAAATTCCCAATCAAAATTATAAATACTGTTAACACAATAGACTATCATTTATTTATCACAGATAAAGTTCTTTATGTAAATTTATCTACCTATCTATTTATCTACTTATCTATCTAAATTATCTATATATACATACATACACAATGTTTTTAAAACCATTATTTTAGTATAGTTTTAGGTTCATAGCAAAATTGAGGGAAAGGTATGGAGAATTTCCATATACACCTGTATTGCTTCTGCCCTTATCTACATGCCATAACAGAGTGGTGCACTTGTTAAAACTGATGAACCTGAAGTGACACACTATAATCACCCAAAGTCCATAGTTCACATTGGCTTTCACTCTTGATGTTTTGCATTCTGTGGATTTGGACAGCTGTATAATGACATGTAACCATCATTACAGTGTCGCACAGAGTATTTTTTCTCTTTTTTAAAATTTTCTCTTTTCAAGTACAGTTTTCTGTACTTTACTCCCATCCCAGCCCACCCACCCATCCCTCCCCATCTCCCTCCCATTTCCACCCCCCACCCAGCTTTTGTCCATGTGTCCTTTATATTTGTTCCTGTAAACCCTTCCCATTCTCCCCTGAAATTCCCCTGAAATTCCCTCTCCTGTCCCCTCTGGTCACTGTCAGCCTGTTCTCTATTTCAGTGTCTTTGACTATATTTTGCTTATTTGTTTATTTTGTTGTTTAGGTTCCTGTTAAAGGTGAGATCATATGGTATTTGCCTTTTGCCACCTGGCTTATTTCACTTAGCATAGTGCTTTCCAGTTCCATCCATGCTGTTGCAAAGGGTAGGAGCTCCTTCTTTCTTTTTGCTGCATAGAATTCCATTGTGTAAATGTACCATAGTTTTTTGATCTATTCATTTACTGATGGGCACCTAGGTTGCTTCCAGCACTTGGTTATTGTAAATTGTGCTGCTATGAATATTGGGGTGCATAGGTTCTTTTGGATTGGCGTTTCAGGGTTCTTAGGATGTAGTCCCAGGCAGTGGAGTTGCTGAATCAAAAGGCAGATCCATTTTTAGTTTTCTGAGGAAGTTCCATACTGTTTTCCATAGTGGTTGTACCAGTCTGCAGTCCCACCAACAGTGCACTAGGGTCCTCTTTTCTCCACAACCTCTCCATCACTTGTTGTTTGTTGCTTTGTTTAGGATGGCCATTCTGACTGGTGTGAAGTCAGTATCTCATTGTGGTTTTAATTTGAAACTCTCTGATAGCTAGTGATATTGAGCATCTTTTCATGTGTCTCTGGATCCTCTGCGTGTCCTCCTTGGAGAAGTGTCTGTTCAAGTCCTTTGCCCATTTTTTAATTGGGTTACTTGTCTTCTTAGAGTGGAGTCATGTAAGTTCTTTATATATTTTGGAGATGAAACCCTTGTGTGAGGTATCATTGGCAAATGTGTTTTCCCATACAGTTGGTTCTTTTTTTATTTTAATACTATTTTCTTTAGCCATGCAGAAGCTTTTTATTTTGGTGAGATCCCATTTGTTTATTCTTTCCTTTATTCTTGCTCTAGGGGACATGTCAGTAAAAATGTTTCTGCATGAAATATCTGAGATTTTCCTGCCTATGTTCTCTAGGACTTTAATGGTGTCGTGGTTTATATTTAAATCTTTTATCTACCTTGAATTTATCTTTGTGTATGGTGTAAGTTGATGCTCGAGTTTCATTTTTTTGCACGTAGCTGTCCAGTTCTTCCAACACAATTTGTTGAAGAGGCTATTTTTACTCCATTTTATGTTGCTGACCCGTTTGTTGAATATTAATTGACCATAGAGACTTGGGTTTATTTCTGGGTTTTCTGTTCTGTTCCATTGGTCTATGTACCTGTTTTGATGCCAGTACCAGGCTGTTTTGATTAGAGTGGCCTTATAATACAGTTTAGTATCAGGTATTGTGATCCTTCCTACTGTACTCTTTTTTCTCAAAATTGCAGAAGCTATTCAGGGTTGTTTATTGTTGCATATAAATTTTTGAAGTGTTTGTTCTATGCCTGTGAAATATGCCATTGGTACTTTAATAGGAATTGCATTGAATGTGTAAATTGCTTTAGGTAGTATGGACATTTTGATGATGTTAATTCTTCCAGTCCATGAACATGGTATATGTTTCCACTTGTTTGTGTCTTCCTTGATTTCTTTCTTCAGTGTTATGTAGTTTTTTGAATATAGTCTTTTACTTCTTTGGTTAGGTTTATTCCTAGGTATTTTATTTTTCTTTTTGCTATATTGAATGGGATTTTTTTTTATTTCTGCTTCTGCTGTTTCATTGTTGGTGTACAAAAATGCCTTTGATCTCTGGATATTGATTTTGTATCCTGCTGTTTTGCCAAATTCATTTATTAGGTAAAGCAGTTTTTTGGCCGAGTCTATAGGATTTTTTTATGTACCTTATCATGTCATCTGCAAACAATGACAGTTTTGTTTCTTCCTTTCCAATTTGTATGTTTTTTATTTCCTTTTCTTGTCTGATTGCTGTGGCCAAAACTTCCAATATTATATTAAATAGAAGTGGACAACCTTGTCTTGTTCCTGATCTTAGTGGAAAAGTTTTTAGTTTTTGCCCATTGAGTATGATGTTGCCTGTAGGTTTCTCATATAAGGCCTTTATTATGTTGAGGAATGCTCCCTCTATTCCCACTTTGCTGAGTGTTTTCATCATAAATGGCTGCTGTACCTTATCAAGTGCTTTTTCTGCATCTATTGATATGAACATGTGATTTTTGTCTTTGATTTTGTTTATGTGATGTATTGCATTTACTGATTTGTGAATATTGTACCAACCTTGCATCCCTGGGATGAATTCCACTTGGTCATGGTGTGTGATCTTTTTAATGTATTTCTGGATGCGGTTTGTCAATATTTTTTTGAGGATTTTAGCATCTATGTTCACCAGTGATATTGGCCTAAAGTTTTCTTCCTTTGCTGTGTCTTTGACTGGTTTTGGGATTAGGATGATGCTGGCCTCATAAAAAGAGTTTGGGAGTCTTCCATCTTTTTGGATTTTTTGGACTAGTGTGTGAAGGATAGGGATTAGCTCTTCCTTAAATGCTTTGTAGAATTCTCCTGTAAAACCATCTGGTCCTGGGCTTTTGTGTGTCAGGAGTTTTTTGATTACTACTTCAATTTAATTTGCTGTTATTGGTCTCTTCAGGCTTTCTGCTTCTTCTTTACTGAGTTTTGGAGGACTATATTTTTGTAGAAATTTGTCCATTTCACCTAGATTTTCAAATTTCTTGGCATACAGTTGTTCATAATAATTTCTTACAATCCTTTGTATTTCTGTGGCATAAAGTGTAATCTCTCCTCTTTCATTTCTGATTGTGTTTATTTGGGTCTTCTCTCTTTTTTTCTTGATGAATCTGCTTAAAGGCTTGTCAATTTTGTTTATCTTTTCAAAGAACCAGCCCCTGGATTCATTGATCCTTAGAATTGTGCTTTTAGTCTCTATGTTATTTAGTTCTGTTCTGATCTTGGTTATTTCCTTCCTTCTGCTTGCTCTGGGCTATCTTTGTTGTTGTTCCTCAAGTTCTTGTAGACATAGTGTTAGGTTGTTTGTTTGAAATGTTTCTATCTTTTTTAGGCAGGTCTGTATTGCTATGAACTTCCCTTTCAGGACTGCCTTCACTGTGTCCCATAAGTTTTGGGTTGTTGTGAGTTCATTTTCTAATTTGTTTCCAGACACTTTTTGGTTTCTTCCCTAATTTCATCCTTCACCTATTCATTGTTTAATAGCATGTTATTTAATTTCCATGGTTTTGAGTGTTTTGGGTTTTTTTCCTTGGAGTTGGTTTCTAGTTCCAGTCCCTTGTGATCCAAGAAAATACTTGGTATGATTTCAGTTTTCTTGAATTTGTTGAGGCTTGTTTTCTGTTATCACATGGTCCATCTTTGACAATGTTCCATGTGCATTTGAAAAGAATGTTTATTTAGCTTCTTTGTGAGGGAGGACTCTGTATATATCAGTTACGTCCATTTTATCTAGAGCATTGTTCAATGCCACAATACTTTTGTTGATATTTTGTTTGGAAGATCTGTCCATTTTTGACAGTGGGGTATTAAAATCCCCCACTATAATTGTGTTGCTGTCAATATCTTTCTTGAAGTCCTCTAAGATTTTCTTTATGTATTTGGATGCTCCTACGTTGGGTGCATATATATTTACAATGTTTATGTCTTCTTGTTGGATCCTTCCCTTGAGTATTATGAAAGGGTCTCTCTTTATGGCCCTTTTTTGGGAGTCTCTTTTGTCTGATATGAGTATTGCTACCCTGGCTTTCTTTTCCTGTTCGTTTGCTTGGAAAATTAGTTTCCAGCCATTCACTTTTAGCCAGTGTAGGTCTTTTATCCTGAGGTGGGTCTCTTGTAGGCAGCATATGTGTGGGTCATGCTTTCTTATCCATTCAGCTATTCTAGGTCTTTTGATTGGAGCATTTAATCCACTTACATTTAAAGTTATTATTGATAGGTACTTATTCATTGCCATTTACGTACCTCTATTTCTCTCTCTGCCTCTCCCTCTCCCTCTCCCTCTCCCTCTCCCTCTCTCTCTCTCTCTCTCTCTCTCTCTCTTCTTTTCCTTCCTTTCCTTAAAGTAGTCCCTTTAACATCTCTTGCAGAGGGTTTGGTGGAGGTGTATTCTTTTAGACTTCTTTTGTCTGGGAAGCTTCTTATTTGGCCTTCTATCTTGAGTGAGAGCTTTGGTGGGTAAAGTAGCCTTGGTTGCAGACCTCTGGTTCTCATTACTGGGAATATTCCTTGCCATTCTCCTCTGGCTTGGAGTGTTTCCATTGAGAAGTCAGCTTCTAGACGTATTGGGGCTCCCTTGTATGTTACTTCCTGTTTCTCCCTTGCTGCCTTTAAGATTCTCTCTTTGTTTTGATATTTTGCCATTTTAATTATGATGTGTCTTGAGGTCGGCCTCTTTGGGTTCCTCTTGATTGGGACTCTCTGTGTTTCCTGGATATGTGTGATTTTTTCTCTCATCAAATTAGGGAAGTTTTCCATCATTACTTTTTCAAATAGGTTTTCTATCCCTTGCTCTTCTTCTTCTCCTTCTGGTATCCCTATTATAGGGATATTATTATGTTTAATATTGTCTTGCATTTCTCTTAATCTCTCTTCATTCATTCTGAGCCTCTTTTCCTTTTCTTGCTCTTTTGGGGTGTCTTTTTTACTTTGTCCTTCAATTCCCTTATCCAATCTTCTGCCTCATTGATCCTGCTTTTGATTCCTTCTACTGTGTTCTTCAGTTCAGAAATTGTATTGTTCCTTTCCTCTTGGCCCTTGTTGATAGTTTCTGTTTCCTTTTTCATGTTGATGTAGTTTGCAATGAGTTTATTATAGTTTTCCTGTACTTTCTCATAGCTCATTGTGAGCTCGTTGAGCTTCCTGATAATTATTGCTTTGAACTCAATATCTGATAGTTGAGTTGCCTCTATTTAATTTATTATTTTTTCTGAGGCTTTCCCCTTTCCTTTCATCTGGGGATTGTTCCTTTGTCTTCTCATTGTTTGTGAGACTCTTCTTGTAAGCCTCTGTTTCTCAAATTGATCTGCTCTGGTTCCCTGGGTTTATGGTGTGAACTTGTGTGATAGAATACCTGTGAGATTCAGTAGTGCAGTCTCCCTTGGGTATTGCGGTGTTCATAGCTTCCCCCTACTCTTTTTTGTGATCAGGAGGGGTAAGGCAAAATGGTTTAAGAGACCAAGAGAGTATTGTATGATATTTAAAGTAGCAGCCAGTAGAGAAGATATAGGAGATCCTTTGGCTATGTATAGTGTTAACTGTGATCTCCCACCCCACTAGCCACGTTTGGCTATGTATAGTGTTAACCATGATCTTCTACCCCACTAGCCACTTTTTAGAAAGGATGGAAAGAAGATTAGACTCTTGTTAGGGAGGGAAGGATTGTGAGTTGGATCTAGAAAGCAGTGAGGCTGTGGGAGGTAAGATTCTGAAGTAGGGTGAGAGTAAAGAATAGTAAATAGGTGTAGTGTGTGAGAGAATAGAGTTAACCACTATAATAATAGATTTCAGGAAACTGAAATGGGCTAAGATCTGGGAGGGGTGTTGTGTAGTATTTACAATTGTATGAAATAGCTATTATTTACAGTAATATTAGAGCAGCAATGATATGACAGAATCTATGAGTTCTAGATAACAAGAATAGGGAGTATAGAACTTTGAGTCGTAGTGTAGTAATGGAACACAAATGAAGGACAGTAAACTAGCAATACACTATGAATGAGATAATGGGGGAATCCTGGCAAGCGATACAATATAACCAGCCAAGAAAAGAAGACTATACAGAAAGAAGAGGAATACCAAAATACTATTAAAATAAAAATTGTAAGAATAATGAAAAATGATAATACAAATATGCAATAACTTGACAGTTTAAAAAAAAGAAACAAAAGGAAAAAAAGCAGAAGATGGAAGGAAGAAGAGATAAATTTGGAAAGGAAGAAGGAATAACACTAGAAAGAAAGAAAGAGAACCATAAGGAATTGAGAGGTACAAAAATAATAAGAATTAAAAAATAAAAAGTGAGTTTAAAAAAAAGACAAAATCAAACAAACAAAAAAAACCTCTTGTTGTTTTCTAACTGGCCAAATCGGTTTTTCTGGTCTTGCTGGCTTCAGCAGGCTGAGGGGCGATTGGTATCTTTTCTCCCATCCCATTCAGCACTCGGACAGCCTCTGGCATATTTTCCCCAAAGCTAGGGTTCTCCCCAGAGCCAGTCTGATGCCTCTCGGGAGGGCCCTGGGTGTGGGATCTGGGCCTTCCTAAGCACGCTCTCTGGAGCTCACAGCTGTGGACTCCCGGGATCCTGCAGAGTGCAGAATGTGCTTGCCTTCCCTGTGTTCACAGGTCTGTGTTCTGGGGATCCTGCGGAGCTCCCGGACCTTTTCTGGGTTCACGTGTGTGGGCTTTGGGATCCTGAGGGGCACACACTTCCCCGGAGTTTATGGCGGTGGGCACTGGGGATCCCACAGAGTGCCCACGCCTTTTCCGTGTTCATGGCTGTGGCCTCTGGGTCCTCCACAAAACCACACTCTCTCAGGGTTGCGGTGTGGGTGTGGGTGGGTGACCAAGCTGCCCTTTGTTGCACAGGCTGGGGCGCACACTCTTCCCAGGGTTATGTGTGGGTGCTCACAACCCCAGTGTGATTGCCACTCAGTCCTCACTCCCCTCTATGTGCCTTCAAGCAACCAGGCCTCCCCAAGTGCTGCTCAATCCTTATTTGGCTGGGAGGGAGCAGTTGACCCAGCTCTCTCCTGATTGTCCTGAGGCAGACCCAGGAGCACCAGGCCTAGGGGCTGCAACCTCCCTGGTCCCCGCACTGATCTCTGGGTCCTTATTATCCTGAAGCACTCTCCTTACCGTCTGGTTTTTCGATGTCCACTATAATTTTTGATCTCCTATTTTCATATATGTTGTGATATTGTTGGCTGATTGCTTTGTTCCTCCATAGATTGGCTAAGTTTTTCTCCTGTGTGTAGGGAAAAGTGGAATCTGCTCCCTCCTACCATGCCACCATCTTCTCTCTCACACACAGAGTATTTTCACTGGCCTAAAAATCCTCTCATTTTTTTTGGAACATCCCGTTACTAGGAGTACTTAAAAGAGACCACACAGAAACCTCACCTTTAGTCAGGAGTAATACAGGAACAAAGTTGGAGGACTGACACTGCCTGACTTCAAGACCTGCTGTGCACCAGCAGTAATTAAGACAGCGTGGCACTGGCAAAATAATAGACTACTAGATCCATAGAACAGTATAGAGAGCTCATAGATAGACCCAATCCTCTCATCCAGCCTGCTCATTCTTCCCTCCCCTGAACCCCTGGCAACAGCTGGTCTTTTTATTGTTTACATATGAGTAGTCATACCTTGTCCAGATGTCACATAGTTGGAATTATACAGTATGTAGCCTTTTCAGATTAGCTTCTTTCCCTCTGTAATATGCATTTAGGTTTCCTCCATGTCTTTTCATGGCCTGATCGCTCACTTCTTTGTAGTACTGAATAATAGTTCATCATTTAGATGTACCACAGTGTATTTATCCATTCACTTACTGAAGAACATCTTGGTTGCTTTCATGTTTTGGCAATTAAGAATCAAGGTTTTGCACAATAAAATGTACAGATGATATACTGTAGAATTATATACTTGAAACCTATAATTTTACTGACCAATGCAACCCCAATAAATTCAATTAAAACAAGAATAAAGCACCTGTGTGTAAGTTTTGTGTGAACATGTGTTAACTTCTTTGGGTGAATACCAAGAAGTGTGATTGCTGGATCCCATGGTAAGAGTATATTTAGTTTTGTAAAAAACTGCCCAATTGTTTTCCAAAGTGGCAGTACCATTTTGCACTCCCACGAGCCTGCATTCTGCAGGCTCCACACCCTTGCCAGCATCCAGCATTGTCAGTGTTCAGATTTTGGTCACATTAGTAGAGGTGAAATGGGATTTCATTGTAGTTTGACTTTGCATTACCCCAAAGAGATATGATGTGAAACATCTTTTTATGTGCTTATTTTCCACCTGTACATCTTCTTTTAAGAAGTGTCTGTTAAGACCTTTGTCCCATTTTTAAATTGGATTTTTTATTTACTTGTTGTTGAGTTTTAATAGTTTTTTTTTGTATATTTTGGATAACAGTCCTGTGTCATATATGTCTTTTGCAAATAGACATTCTTATTCTCTTGATTTTGTTTTACCATAGCAGAAGTTTTAAATTTTAATTAAGTCTGGCTTATTAATTTTTATTTCATGGATTGTGCCTGTGTTGTGAATATATAAAATCATCATCATACCCAAAATTGTATAGGTTTTCTCCTATGTTACCTTCTAAGAGTTTTGTAGTTTTACATTTTACAGTTAGATATGTGATTCAGTTTAAGTTTTTACTTTTGTACTCATAACCATTTTTATTCTATGTGTTTTTAAATGCTTCCATAAAGGCATTAAAGAATAGTTATCAAATTACTTCCTAAAATAACACTTATTTGATGTTAAACTTCATAAAGACTGTAAGATCTGTGACTAGATTCAATTTTTGCCTCTGGGTGTCCATTTGCTCTAGTATCACTTGTTGAACACAACATCTTTGTTCCATTGTGTTGCCTTTGCCCCTTTCTCTAACATTAGTTGAACACATTTGTGTGGGTCTATCTATGAGCTCTCTATACTGTTCTATGGATCTAGTAGTCTATTATTTTGCCAGTGCCACGCTGTCTTAATTACTGCTGGTGCACAGCAGGTCTTGAAGTCAGGCAGTGTCAGTCCTCCAACTTTGTTCCTGTATTACTCCTGACTAAAGGTGAGGTTTCTGTGTGGTCTCTTTTAAGTACTCCTAGTAACGGGATGTTCCAAAAAACAAATACCACAAGTCAGACC